>NW_027211615.1:8727500-9977500 GCF_022749685.1 Semicossyphus pulcher
CTTGTACATATGGTTTTAATTATTAAGCATCAGGGTTGCTTTCTGTGTACTGCCTTGCTCTCATGAAGAAGTAGAAGTCAAGATGTGATGACAGCTGTGGGGTTGTTGGCCTTAAAGGGGGGTAATTTCAAGCTTCATATTGCACTCTGTACTCTGTCTAATTTTTCTCGCACTGGCGCTCTGTGTAGGCCCTCATACAGCCTCTGCTCTGTCCCTTTAAGAAACCCCTCCCCTTCAAGTCCACTTTCTTCTGATTGGCCAGCTCTCCGAAGCCTGCTGATGCTGCTCTTAGAAAAAACTAAAACCAACCTTAAACACTGTGTTTTGACTAAAACACACAAATGAGGGGGTATTATGCTGTTTAAAATTTAAATCATACTGTATATATAATGTTACAATGTTGGATGTCCAGACTAAACGTGGGTGAAGTTTCAAATCTGTAGGTAAAAGTATGTTGGAGTAATCCCCAGGCTTCTCATCTCGGTCTGCAGGCTGCTGTGAACGCCAGGTTTCACACCGTTTTTTCTACACGCTGCACTTTGTGACGTCACAAAGTGCAGCCTCAGCAGGGTTAGTGTTAGGGTTCTTAAAGGGACAGAACTGACTGAGTCGTTTCCAGCAGAGGCTGTATGAGGGCCTGCACAGAGCACCAGTTTGTTTAACTGTAAATTATGCTAAGCTACTCCACAGGTATCACAGAGTGAAATATGAAGCTTGAAATTAGCATAATACCCCCCTCCTTTAAGCACAAGACCTTTTCAAAAGGATAAACCTGTAAAGCCCAGGCAGCAGCATCCTTTTCAATGACCTGGATTGTTTTGTGTTTCTTGACAAACGCGCATAATTAACTAAAGATAGCCCTAATTGATACCAGGTCCAAATGCAAATGCCAGTAACATATTGAGATACACAATGCATGTTAATACCAGGTGTAAATGGGGTCTCGATTTAACTAACACTAACACACATTTTACACCTTAAACAGATTCCTGCAGGGGGAGGTGTGTGTAGTACACAGGTCATTCAGAAAAGGGTTTTTGAGTTAGTGTGGTGATGTACATGGCAATAAAGCTGGAGATAAACTTCTGCTGAAAGATAAAGTAGTAGTTGAAATTGTTGCTCTAGAAGTTGCCCTGTGTATCACCACGTTTAGTTGTCAGCAACATTCCTCTCCATCGCCTCTCTCTTTCTGAAGATCTCCACCAGCACTCATTCTCTCGCATCCATCACCCATCTAATCTGTTGATGTGATCTGTGTACGAAAGGCTGGAGATGTTGTAGTGTTTTGTTTTTGAAGTGTGTGTGAGGAGTGTAGCTTGTTGGAATTTGAGCCAGTGTGTGTGTCTTGGTTAAGAGATGATCTTTGGGCCAGCGATGGTGAAGCCCACGAGAAGACAAAGGTGCTCTGCAGGCAGAGGCCTTCACTGTAACACACTTCCCCTGGTCGTGTCACTCTTCTGTTTCCCCCCTCAGGCTCTTTCCTCCTCTCCCCAGGGAGGACGACTTGGCTCCGGATTGCCAGAGTAGCATTTTGTCCTGCCTTCCACCACTCTGTCGCTATCACTCCAGCGTTTTGTCCTCTGCTCCCTCTCTCCCTTGTCCGGTCCCTGCGGGGCGAGGCGGTCGAAGCCAGTTTCCCTGCCCTGTCACAGCCCTTTCCTGCACACGCCGGACGGATAAATCTTCCCCCGTTTTGCATAATTTGTCTGACAGCTCCTTTGTTTTTGTGCTGAGCTCAGCACCGCGGCGGTTGCATCCCATCATTTCCTGGAGCGTCTCCTCAGCTGGCTGCTTATCAGCCTCATCGATTTCCCCCTGCGGAGCCACGTGTCTCGCTGACCTCTCCGCACTCACTATTCTGTGTCCGTAGACGCCGCAAGCACGGCCCACTGATCTTCTTGTTGTTTCCGTGACGACAACAGGGTTGGCGTGTGGAGTGATTAGTGTTTCAGGCCTTTGATTTTTTTCATTATTTGTGTGTGTTTTTGCATTTCCAGCATCCTGCAAATGTGCAAGCCCAAATCCCCGTCAAATATGGCTTTAGGATCAGACCTGTTCTCTTTGCGTGTGTGAGGTGTGCGTGCTGACATTTGCATCCCTCACATGAGCTCATCCTCTTCTCTCACCAGTAACAGAGGGGTTTACAGTGGAGGGTAGATAAGAAACGAGTGTGGGAGTGTTTGAATATCTGCTTTTTTTATTTTGCCTTTGCCTCATTCAGCTTCTTCACTCCACATATTCTCCTCACCTCCTTCCTCACTCACCCCTCTGTAGCTTCTCCACTGTGTTCATCTCCATATGCAAACTGTCTCCCCCCCATGGCTCTCTGATGGTATGACCTTTTCTACTTAGCTTATTTTTTGCCATACTGAGGTCTTGTTTTCCACCCGTGTCAGTCTTAGTGTCATCACTCCACACTGCATCAAGGTTTTTAGCTGTGTGTCAGTTAAAAGTGACTGAATATTAACTGAATTATCCCAGCTGCAGGACAGATTACATTACTTTCAAGGCGTGTGTGAAACTGGATTAGGACGTAGAACTCTTGTGATTCTTGTGGTTCGTCTGTGTGTTTGAAGAGAAAAGCTAGACAGTGAGATTCTGATGTAATTGTTCTGCGTTAATCGTGTCATTTTTTGTCTTATTTTGGATGTCTTTTGCAGTTCGTTTTGAGCAAAGCACACCTTGTACGAAAATGTTCCTAGCTGTCGATCGTTAGTTTTCATATGTGCTTATCAATGTCTGCAAGTTTGATCTGTGTCTTGCTGTAGCTGTATTTAGCTCCCTTAATCCCCACCTTTGTCTATTTTCTGTCTTCCTTTTTCATCATCCTTCTCTCTCTCTCTCTCTCTCTCTCTCTCTCTCTCTCTCTGTCTCTCTCTATGTGAGGGCTGTGCAGCTGTGGCACAAATCTCCTAGCAATCACAGCTGGTGCCATGACGGAGGTCCACTGGAAAATAGGCTGCCTAAAAAAAATGTTAGAAATGAAAAGTAAGCTAAAAGAACAGAGAGCTTAGACCGTGGCGTTTACATGCACATACGTGCTGCACATGTAGGTCAATACAGTAATGTTGTGGGGACACGTTAACAGTCTATTTGTCTTAAGGTCTCGTCCATCTGGATCTTTTCCAAAGGAGTTTTAAGGTTTAAGAAAAGTCAGCCTGCTAACCTCAACAAACAGCTGCCTATGCTTCTATTTTAATCAACTAGTAGATGCTACATTGCTTCAAATAAATATGCCTGCCAGTCGTCAAATCAAAAAGCAAGCAATTTGTATCACCTGGACTGTAATATGTACTTGGACAGGAGATCTGATACTAATGTTTATTTTAAAAATTGCATTTTGGGACGCCAGTCTAGCTCAGCAGTTAAATCGCACATCTCATGTACAGAGGCTCAGTCCTGGATGCAGCGGCCCCGGGCTCGACTTCCACTCTCGGCCTTTTGCCGCGTGCCGTCCCCACTCTCTCTTCCCGCGTTTTCCGACATTATCAGCTGTCCTTTCAGAATCAGATTCAGCTTTACTGGTCAGGTATGCACACATACAAGGAATTTGCCTCCGGTTTAACTTTGCTCTCTATGTACACTTTAACATGAAATATTAAACTAATATCTACAAGCCTACGAAAGACAATAGTGCTAATAATTTCTCTCAAAGAAAGGCATAAAAAGGCAAATGAAAAATCTTTAAAATTTGCACTTAGGATTAAAGAAATGGCTGCAGTTTATTACAACTGTGGTCAGCTGGGCTGTGCGCTCTATCATGTTTAATGTAAGTTTACTGTAAATCAGCACTTATGTAAACAACTTGATCAACATGATGGTATATTTGGAGTGCAGAAATAAGGTTGGCATTATATCAAATATTTTCTTACCATCAACTAAAAAACAATGTTTTTTGGCCTCTCAGTACTTTTCTTCATTCTCTGCCCTGTCTGAGGCACTCAGCCAAAAGTCTTTTATTTATTTCTGTATATATAAATATTTAAAACTTGGTCACAATTATGTAAGTTTGTTCTTTTTTTTAGATTAAAAAGTGTCCTAGAACATGTGGGAGCTGTAGTTTTTCAAACAATCTACGCAACAGCGAGTAACAAGTCCCCAAAAACTAGTCATTTGGTTGGGGACTATTTTCAACTGTGGATGCACATTTGGTCCGTGGTTAATATTTGAAAGGCTGGATGTAGGCTTGCCCTAGAATAAACTGCAGTGTGCGTGTCTATGCTAATGAGGGAACATGTGACCAAGAGCTACATCGTTTTACAACAGAGGAGACTTTGGCTAAAGAGAAATATAATTTCACTGTTGCTCTTTCATGGGATTTGTTGGGCCAGATAGTTAGCTAACGTGCTAACATTACCCGAATCGTAAAATAATTAGCAGAATTGTTACTTCCAAGGTAAAACAGCGCTATCATGAGAAAGTTTTGAGAAAGTGAAGTTCTTCAAAGTTGCCCAAAAGTTTCAATATGGCCGCCATCGGGTGCATCATGCCTTAAGGCCCACTACCACACTCTTTCTTTCTTTTCTTCTCTTCCTCAGTTCTCCCCTTGCTTCCCTCTCCCTTCTCCCGCTATAGGGTTGCTTGTCGTAGTGGATGCCTGTCTGTCTGTCCTCTCGTCCGTCTGTCCGTCCGTCTGTCTGTCTGTCTGTCTGTCTTGTCCTGTCTGTCAGTCTGTCTGTAGTGTTGTGGTTGCCGGGAACAGATGCACTGATGCCTGTGATTCGATGCTTTATCTCCACTAGCTCCAGTGTAGGTTGGAGGGGCTTAAAGATGATCGCAGGAGGACCTTCAGCTCTCGAGTAACTATCCCTCCCCTCCTCCTCCTCCTCCTCCTCTCCCCTCTTTTGCCTTCCCCCCTCACCCTCCTCCGAGGAGCGCGCAAAACAAACGCCCCCCTCCTCCTCCTCCTCTCTCCTCCTCGCTTGCCTAGCTATCTCTCCAGCTCTCGCTCTCTCTCTCTCTTTTCTCTGTCTCTATCTGTGGTCTCTTTCTCGTCTGTCTGTCGTCACTCTGTCTCACTTTTTCTCCGTCCTGTCTGTTAGGATTCTTCCTTTTTCCTGTCTCTTGTTGTCCACTTCCTCTGTCCGTCTCTCTTTCTCCTGCTCCATCTCTGTCTCTGTCTCTCCGGTTAACATGCTCTGCTTTCAGTAGCTCTGTCTGGTGTGCTGGATGTCTGTTAAGTAGATGCCATCAGGCCGCTCTAGTGGTCTTTATTGTTTTCCTTCTTTTCTTCCTGTTTTCCCTCCTTTCTGCTGTGTCTCGGCTCTGTAGTTTAGTGAAGTCTGTCTAGTCCGTGCTTCCTGTTTTTGTTTGTTTCTTTTCTTTCCGGGCTGTGGGACCACGTCATGCTGATCGTCATCCTTCCACCTTCTCGCTCTCTCTATCTACCTACCTGTCTTTTTTCTATCCCTCTGTCTCTCCATCCCTCCTCCTCCTTCACCATCCCACCCACCTTGCCCCACCTCCCATCGCCCACCCTCTCACTTTGGCTGTTTGGTGCCCAGTGGTGTCACAGTATTAGACTAGCTATGATGGCAGTGAGGGAGGGGAGGAGGGAGAAAGGGGGTGGATGTTTTGGTTCTCCATACACCACACACTGCCCACACCTAACTTATGTGAGGTCACAGAGGTCATTGAGATGATGCAGAACAAAAAGTAGATCCCAAAGAGAGTGAAAGACAGAAAACAGGCGATTGGTTCTGTCAGTCGACACATCTGAATAAAGATAGTCAGCGAGAACGCCAGGAGAGATACGGAGAGCTAAAAATTCACCAAAGTCTAAATCAAGGCCAACCTAAAATTGGCTGAAAGACTCTTTTCCAAAAGCAAACACTTACTTAAGTTTAAGTAAGTGCCCGGAATTTCTAGTCTGTAAAATCTTGGCATCAGAATACATCTTGGCTGGATTTATAAGCTCTCACTGCACCCAGAGCTCCGTTGGTGTAGTGATACTATTTTTCTGTGCCAATCTTGTAGCTTGATAAAATAGCAACTTGTGATTCTCCTTTCCTTATTTAGTCGTTCCCCGAGGCTGAGCTTCCCAAAAGCATGCTCGTACTGTAACACAGCATCTTCTTCACAAAGGGGTTTAAAAATGCTTTGTAGCATCTTTTGCATAAATGTGTAAGTGTTGTTTTATTTTCCTATGAACACCATCAACAGATAGGATGTTCACAAGGACGTGTTGTTCTAGCTTGCACCTTCAATTATTAGCAAATCTATTAGGTTTCATCTGGAAACATGTTTTACAACATTAAACTCTGAGTAATTTAAAGTTACAATCTCGAAGATCTCAGTTTTGTTCTCTTTGGCGGCACCTATGGCGATAAACAGTAATTGCGAGAGCACACTTATCCAGATATCCAGACAGTGTCACATGTGTGACGTCCACGGTTGGCTCTTGATTTTCCTCGCTGACGGTCACTTTCCTTTAGAAATTTGTTTCTTTTTCTTTGGATTTTCACTTATTTTTGAAGTTGTATCTGTCGTCATCGATCTTTTCTTTGTTTGTTCAGCCATAGTAGATTACTGTTTACTCGCAACACTTGCAGAGATCGGAGATCGATAGCGACTTAACACACATTTAGTTATTTAATGAAAATCTTCAGGATTATCACTTTAAAGCTAAAATCTTAGCCGTACCCCAATTTCACTATAGAGTTAGTAGTGAGTACAGTTTATGAGGGTAAACTGCAATTAAACTGTAAAAATACAACATTAAGTATACTCAGTATTTATAAATCTTCTTGATTAAAAGGTGTTAAGGTGATAAACATCGTTTCCCACAATGCATTGCACAAAAAATGCTAGCTTGAAATAAACAGCCCCAACTTAATGTCACCTTTTCACCATGACGATAGATACTTCTTCCTAGCAAATGAAAAAACTCCATCCTGTTTGGTAACAGTTAAAAGGTCAGGAAAAAGCTCACAGGCAGCCCTTGAGTTTAGGTGAATATGTTGGGAAAACATATATAAACAAATAATTGTTAAGTGTAGTTAGAGGTCAAAGGTCAAATTCCGAATTTGATTGATGTCAGTTGGTGCACTTGGGAAATGTCATTTTTTTTATTTTGATAGGTGATTATTGTGCCATAATGCCAACATTAATTGTAACTATTCAGAAGCCCTTTTGGTTTTGTCTATCACCACTGTTAACAGTTAGCTGTCGTCTCCAGATGGTCTTGGGAAGCTCAGCCCACCTTTAACCCACCTGCTCTCCTCCCCACCTTGCCTTAGTTTACAAATAGCACCATCAGCGATTACCTGAGAAATGTATCGGTCCTGCACCACATCTGAACAGCCTCTATCTATACTGGACACTACATTTCCACTACATTTGATGTTACACCGTAGCACAGTTAATACATCTGTTATGACCTTGTGATACAATATTGTCACTCTGTATGTTGTTGCCTTTGTCCACATATCCCTATAAGTGCTTTAACTTGATAGTATTGTGACATGTCAGTGCATTTATAAGTGTTATTGATGCTGTAGTGTACAGTAAGTGATAATAATGCTAATGCAGGACAAAGTGCACAGTGTAGTGTGACACGGCTCTTGCTAATGCTTCTGATTGTTGTATAAACAGCTTCTCATCTCAAGCATGTGAAAAGAGCAGCCTGGTTTATCTCAAATTACCACTACCTCTGCTCTCTCTCTCTCTCTCTCTCTCTCTTTCTTCTTGACCTTCGTCTTTCTCTCCCAATCGCCCCCTTCATCTTTAGGTGCAGTCACGATGCAACAGCAAAGAAAATATCCTAAGATCAAGTGAGTACTGAGCAGTCTGTCTTTTTCCGTGTGTCATGTCTGTAATGTGCTCTACAACACGCCTTAATAGACTCTATGCATGGTTTGTGTGTTTGGCTGTGTATGACTGCTGTGTGTGTGTGTGTGTGTGTGTGTGTGTGTGTGTGATGTTTTGCCAGAGGTTGTTAAGCCCCATGTTAGGCATCAGAATATGCTGTGGAAGCGTAAGTGTATGTTTAAAGGAGAGAAATTGGGTCAAGGGAAATCAAAGCACAGCGTCTATTCTTCGCTGTGAGGCAGAGAGGCAGAGGGAGAGCGAGGCAGAGAGATAAAGAGAGAGAGAGAGAGAGCAGATTACATATTAGTTACACCTTTGCTTTGTTGCTTTTACCTTTGGATTTATTAGAGGTATTATTAGACCAACAAGGCTGTTATCAAACACCTCTATCATCCAGCTTCTTCCACAGCAAACAAACAGGACTATTTCTTGCCATGGTGTTTACTGTGTTATTGCACATATATAATTAATTACATGTACATACATGTTATGAGAAATTAAATCATGTTAATCCAGTTATCATGGCGACAGTGACGTGAAAACACATGACATTACGATCGTTTATTTATAGAACTGCTACACTTGCAAACGCAGTGCAAACACATCACATTGAATTTCTAAGTGGATTTTCCTTTTAATATTTTCCGCGGCTTTAAGGCCGAAAGAAAAATCTTAAAATACTGTTTAAATACTCCAGAGATAGTTGAGTTGTTCGGTTCTCTGCATGCAGAGCCACATAGATGCCTCCGCTGCCTCGAGTCCCCGCAGGTTTCTCCAACTTCCTCTCAACTTTGAAGCCGTCTAAATAAAGAATTAAAATGCTGGACTCCTCTGAATGAAGTTTGGCGAGGCTTACATTGGAAGCTTGCCCTATATTAAGTTTATCACAGTTTCTGAGTTCTATGTATATTAGTTTATGCTGTCTTATACTACGTCTTTCTACCACAACTACAAAACACACACCACTCCTCAGAGACACATATGTCAGTTTGGCAGTGTCAGGGACAGGCTTACTAGACAAATTGGTGGTTAAGATTGTGAAGTATATAAGAAATATAACTAACATGTCCTGACAACTCGTGTACACAATGTAAAATATTTAATGTTGCCTTTTGGTTTAGCTAGACAGGGGACACCATCTCCTGTGTGAAAGTCTTCATTGTGGCCCTCAGTTCACCCTGACCTTCTCTCTATTTAAACGTCACCTGATATCCTCCATTACTCCCTCCATAATGACCTGCTTGTACAGAAGATCTATACAGATTTGTTTTTGTAAGGAAAGTCGTATTTCAATATTTTCCTGAATATTTGAAATAAAGCAAAAAAAAAAATTTAGTTTCAACGACATGTGCTTCGGTTTTTGCTAAATATCCCACGTAATTGTCTCCTCCGTCTCACATTACATGTCACTTTAAAGGAAACTATTGGATATACTAGCCACTATTAACTCTTCAAAAATATATTTACGTCAATTTCAGCCAAAAATAATAATGCTGTACAGAAAAGGCAAAGCTATATTTGAGTTTGTTTAGGAGCAGTTGTAGTCAAAACTGCTTAAATAACAATTTAAAGTCATCTCCATCTAAATGATTTGTATGCTTGAAAATGTATATCAGACTCCACACTAAACTACCCTGTTAATATTTATTGAAACATTGTGAATGGATGTTTTTCTGTTCCTGTTTTTTTAAATTCCGTTTGATTTTGTGGCAATTATTAAATGACCGTGTGTATAATGTCACGTGTCTTCCCAGGTCACAGTGCGGTGGACATCACCAAGGTGGCCCGAAGGCACCGCATGTCCCCCTTCCCCCTCACCTCCATGGACAAGGCCTTCATCACTGTGCTGGAGATGACCGCCGTCCTGGGCACTGAGATCATCAACTACAGAGGTGATGTTTGGTTCCCTTTAAACAGACTGCCCTGCAAAGGAAAATCAGTTGCAAATCTGCTTCACACACACCTAAAGGTCCTAATTTTGTTAGTCAGTTTGTTAGTTTAGTTAGTGACAGCTCCACTTTACCTCCTCATTGTGTCTGCTGACGTCAGCCACTGAGCATGCTGGGATGTTGAGGTGTCACACTTTTCGGATCGAAGTTTCCAAATGCGCTCAATCAATTCACATGACATGCTTTGTGTACAATTGGACACCTCACTGAATCAGCAGTCTCTGTCTGCTTGTCACAGTGTCTGTCACACACACAATCAGATGTATAGACACACAAATGTTCTCTCTTACAAGGGCAAAATAAGCAAACCTTTCCTAATGATCCATGTGTCGTGTACATTTACTTAGAAATAATAATATAAAATAATATAAATTCAATAAAATAATCCAATTGGCTGTTTGTTAAGGGAACCAGTGATGCTAATTTCCTTGTTGGCCTTCAAAAACCTTTCATCCCTGCAGCACAACTCTGCAGTTTAAAAAACATGCAAACCAGAGGTCGGAGTTTGCTCTCTTCACAGCCAGTTATTTAGATGTTTAATATGACTGCATGTCTACGCAGACATACAGTTGTAAACATGTATAGAGAGACTTAATTTAGCACTTGCTAGTTTTGTCGGCCCTCTGGTGGAGTGCGGAGGAGGAACAGAGCCAGGCTGAGGGCCAGAGGGGAAAACATACCCTCCTTACTTCATCGCTAAAGACAGGGTAGCAAGAATAGCCTCTGGTGCAAATCACTCCTAGATCCATGATTTTAGAAGGAACTCTCTTTCTTTTCCCATGTGTAAAGTGATGTTTCATGTTCGCTGACAGTGGAGTGATTTGCAGGATTCACAGGAACACAGCTGGGAGGAGGAGGACAGTGGGATAAAGAGGAAGGTGGGATATGAGGGATGAAATATTTAGAGAAACGCAGCTGGAGCAGCTGGGTCTGCATGTGCGAAGTGCACGACGAGCATAGTGTGTTGATGGATGTATATGCTTTATCCATGCTGTTTCCATATCATGAATGTGGAATTACAAGAATCTTTTCCTCGCTTTATTATCATACTGGTGAAATACATGTATTTCTCAGCATGGACCATCACTCTTTTTTTCCTTTCTGTTGTTGTTTTTAAAATGTTGAAGGAATATTAAGCTCTTGATAGTGTAGAGTTAAAGGTAAATCTGTACTCCATCAAATCAAACATTAAAAAAATAGTGTGATATCTTTGGAGAAAACACTTACTCCCTTCCTTGCTGAGAGCTAGATCAGGAGAGTAATGCTACTCTTGTTTTTAGGCTTAATATAAAGCTACCACCAGCAGCACGTTAGCTTAGCCTAGCAAATAAGCTGGAAACAGTTAGCCTAGCTTGGTAAAAAATGTTTTTGCACAGATTGTAAAAAACTAAATACCCAGCTAGCAGGGAACGTTCCCATAATGTTGGCTAACATTACCTACAAGCTCTAATTACGTTTGATAGAAAACATTTTAATCTAATATTCAAAGAACGTTTTAAGGATGTTTATCATTTCAAATAAAGTTCTTGTAATGTTAAAACTTAAACTAATGTTTTAACTTCAACATTGTGAAGATATTTTCAGGATGTTATTGACGCCTTTTAAAAAACATTTGCTTGATGTTACATAAAAACAAAGGTAGAACATGCTTACTGCAACATTCTGAGGATCTTCTCAGGATGTTAGTACGGCCTGAACTATCAGAACGTGATTTATGAAACGTTCCTGAAATGTGATTTGAACATTCTGGCGTTCTCCTACTATTAAAAGGAACATTCTGGGAACCAAATAAAAACTTCCCGCTCAAACCATTATCAGAACGTTAAATGTAACATTCTCAGAACGTTCTTAGAACAAAAAAATTCTAGCTGGGTATAAGCAGCTGATTAGTAAGTTTTAGAAGCAGGCGCATTTTGTAGCCTATGGACAACGACAAGCTAGCTGTGCTTAGTTAAGCTAACGGTTTTAGCTTCATTTTTTCTCTGTAGACATAAGAGTGGTATCCATTTTCTCATCAAACATTTGGAAAGAAAGCTTTTAAGTTTACTTGCTACTACTTCCTTTGAGAGGAATATTTACACAGGTACTGAATTTTTCTAAAATTACAGAATTAGCTAGGAGACGATTGTTTTGGACAAGTTATGTCGTAATTCCCCTTTGTTTAAAGAAAATGTATGTAACACTGGAACCTACTGTTGGTGATGCTTTGATGCATATTTTGCTTCGGCACATCACTTCTGTTCTATTTTTATTCACAACTCGGCTTCAGCACATTTAACAAGCTGTTTGTATAGCAGCTTGGAAAGTGGCTGTAGGAATGGAAAACATACACGTGAGATGCATTTTTTACAGTTGCTCAGTATTCCTCTCATAAGTAAGCTTGTGTCTGTATGCTTATGTGGGGGTGTCTATTTTTTCATGCCAGTTTTTTTTCCCTTTATTGATATCAAAGCTTAGATCTTGATATTAACACCCACATAATCATAGCATAAAAGCCCTGAGAAATGCTATATATAGCCACACAGCAGCTTAAGGTATTTTAGTGCCAGGATTTTTTTCTCCTCCGCCCACTCTCCCTCTGTCTTTTTCTGTCTTTCTTTCTTACCCTCTCTCTCTCTCTGAGCTATTGTCTCGCTGCACAGTCTCTGTTCTTCCTACACAAATGATTCCTGGGTGTTTTTAAGTTGTCTGGCTAGTGAAAGTGGTAAAGAAATTTGGATGGGGACACATGCGAGCCTCCACTTGTTGTATGAAAATAGAAAGAGAGGGTGTGTGTGTCCAAATGTGCTGGTCAGGTGGTGAGTCACGCAGAGAGATCCTGATGCGTGGTGTCACACTATATATCTCCCTGTAAAGCACACACACACCTCCGGCTCATATGCCCCTGTGTGTCTTTATCAGCTGCACTGTCTCCCTCACACTCTCACTGCCTGTGTCTCTCTCTGTCTCTCTCTCTCAGCCACCCTTCTTCCAGCTTCTCCTCCTTTCCTCACACCCATGTTCTTCCTCTTCTCCCACAGATGGGATGGGTCGAGTCCTGGCTCAGGACGTTTATGCCAAAGACAACCTGCCTCCCTTCCCTGCTTCTGTCAAGGATGGTTATGCTGTGAGAGGTAAGTACCGTACAAAATGGCAGAAGATTTGAAATAAGTTTCTGTCCTGTCGGTCTAAAGCCAGTTGAACCATAACTGTAACTGTAATAGGTAGAGCCCATATTCAGCTTATATTGTACAATGAATGTCCCCTTCAACTAATGTCGACAAGACAATGTAAAACCAAAACACTGCAGCTTTCTAGGTAATTTTTTATTTATTTTAATGAACAGTAATGGAGCACAGTTGAAGCTTTAGCAGCCATTTGCACCATCTGTTCAGAAGTTCAAATTTAGCCCTTATATTACATAAATTGAATTAAAATACCACACAAACAAGGTTTAATGAAGAGATACTCGCCACTAGCTAACTGGCAAAATTAGCATTAGTTTAGTAGTTCTTCTAGAGTTAAGTTGTTTCTAAATATTTATTTGTAGTTACTTGCCCAGAAGACTGTCACTCATCAATAATGATGCTGTTGCCTTGCTAACTGAACTAGCTAACCAACGGAATTAAAGTTAGTTTACTTTAGGGTTATTACTTAATAGATGCACCCAGTATCCAACAGGTTTAACTGTTGCCTAGCTTACTGAACTAGCTAACAAACATTTAATGTTAGCTGCTGACGCTCTCAAAGTAGTAAGTTGTTCCTACATTTTCAGTAAGTGCCAAGTGTTGCCTAGCTTACTAATCTAGCTAACAGACAGAATTAAAGTAATTTTACTATAGGGTTATTACTTAGTAGGTATAGCTAGTATCCAACAGGTTTAACTGTTGCCTAGTTAACTGAACTAGCTAACCAACAGAAGTAAATTAAGTTTACCATCGGGTTATTACTTAATAGGTATTCCTAGTATCCAACATGTGTAACCGTTGCCTAGCTAACTGAACTAGCTAGCAAACATTTATTGTTAGCTTGCTAAAGCTCTTAAAGAGGTGAGTTGTTCCTAAATTTTCAGTAAGTGCTAAGTGTTGCCTAGCTTACTGAACTAGCTAACAGACAGAATTACAGTTAGCCTACATGAATGTTTGATTGAATAGTAAAGAGTTAAGGGCAGATGATCCACACATCGGACCTGACACTCAACCTTAATGCTATTTAGCTAATGTTGATGCGAACTGTGACAATTATAAATTATATTTCAAAAAATGATTACGATATACAGTGACACCAATTACAAACTTAATGCGATGAAGTTTTTGAAGACTGCTTTTAATTAGACGCCACTCCAGACCATTTACACATTAGTGAAGTCTTAATTTTAGTTAATAGGTACAGAGAGCTTACCATTAGACTTACACCTTCACCTACAGTGTTGTCCATGTGACTGTCTATCCATAGAGTCTGTTGTGTACTGTAAGAAAAAGTTGCAGAACATAAATAAAACCAGAGGAAATAAACAGGCCAGTGTGTCTTTCCCTCTGAACAAATGGCCTGACTGTCCCAGTTAGAGATGAACAGGATACTGGGGCTGTGAAACACTGCCTTAGGATAGGACTTCGTCATCGGGGTGAACTGAGGGCAGATTGGGGCTCTGAATTGTGGGACATGGACGGCTCTGTCCTCCATACTGTAGCTGTTGTTTATATTTATTTATTGATAGACATGGGTTTCATTTATAGTTGCACTTGGTTTTCTAGGTGAGATTTAGGCAAAGTTGGTTTACTGTTTTTTGGTCAGGAAATCCATGTCTGGGCGTCCTGGAGGACATGAAAGACCCTGTTAACCTGTAGAGCACGGTGGCAGCTTGTTCGCTCCAGGCAGCTCAAAAACTCTTGCTTGTAACATCTGCTGTTGGCTCTCTCATAAAGTAGGAGGAGCAGACCACCAAAGGTCTCTGTGGGGTTACGCACCTGTTGTGAGGACCTGGCGCCTGCAGAGGCAAAACATGTGCAGATTTTGGAGATTTTAGTGCTCAGACTGTGGGTGTTGAAGGAGCTGATAACCTGTTGCTTTCTCCAGAGGAAGTGAATCATTTTGCCCTTTTACAATGCTGCTACACCCACCTTTTACTCTCACAAAAAAATAACAAATCTGAATGAATTGTGCAGATTAAATCTTTAAGTTACTTCAACTGACATCTTCACCTGAAATGAAGGAGGGTCAGAAGTAAAGACAAGTGTCTTTCTGTGCTCTGAGCATGTTATAGTTTGGACACATAGGATTAAAAAAACATGAATACACTTGGTGTAAATTATAAAGCTTTACTTGTTGACTAAAGCCCGCTATTTTGGCTTTTTACGGATGCTCTCTGTGCCTTTAACAGTGGAGGACATGATCCTAAAAACGTGCTTTCGTTCTACATTGAAACTCTTTTCTGCTTTTGAGATGTTTAATTAAAGAACATGAAATGTCAGTGTTTCTCTCTCCCCTTCTCTTCCTGTTTGTTCATCCTGAAGCCTGCTGAATTAAAATGACTCAGCTAAATGATACACTCCTACACTGACACGTTTTCAGCTGCACACATGTGCAATGCTATTAAATCTGTCTTTTATTTTAGCGGCTGACGGCCCAGGCGACCGCTTCATCATCGGAGAGTCCCAAGCTGGAGAGCAGGTCTGAGCCCACTTTGACACACGTGCCTTCTCATTGCTAAAAAACAAGGACTCACACAAACACACCCGCACAACCTGAATATGAAAATAAAGTTCTTAATAAACTTTTGTCCTTCACCTAATGCATCGACAAGCTGTAATTGCTCACCAGTGTGTTCCTTTAGCGGGTGATAAAAAGCCCTTCGCCCCAAAGACGGGCTCCAAAGTCAAAGTGCTGCCAAACTATAAAACAGATTAGACCTCTGAGACAAGAGAGAGCTACAGAGATTTATTAGCTGTGTCCCAATCCAGCGGCTGCAGCCTTCGAAGGAGGCGGTCTATGGAGGATGCGTCATTCATAGCCTGCATACACAGTTAAAGCCAAACTGAACCGAGACGGTCTGGTCTACCAAGGATTTCCTGTTTGCGTCACTTGCTGTTCCCGCCCTTACCTTTGCGTCACACCTGTTGCCAGGCAACAGGTAGCTAGTGGGCTAACTAGCTAGAATAACTAACATTATACAACTTAACCTATTATTTTAAAGATAATTTGTTTAAAGGGCCCTATCGGTTTTTTAAACATGTGTAACGCAGCAACTCGGTTGAGTTGAAACCAGAACCGTTTACATTTAAAGTGTCTTCCTCGGCCGCGTAAGAGTCCACCATCTTGTTTAAATTGCTGCACAATGAATCTCGGTATACGTTGGGCCGCGAAGGATGCACCCGATGGATCTGTCGGCCGCTTCCCAACGTGCCGCTGTGACACAATTGGCCTTCAATTACGGCCTCCAAAGGATGCAGCCCCTGGATTGGGACACAGCTATTGACTGCCTTGACCCCTCATCTTGAACAAAATCAGCACACATGCAAACACATAGTCTACATTCATACATCCAAATACTTTGCTAGGTCTGCAGATTATATAACATGCAGCCTTATAGTATTTGTACATTAATTTGATCTATTAATCAATTCACTTTACTATTCTAGTTAGGCAAGCAAAAACAAAAAACACAGAAACTGTCTTGCTTTTACCCTTTTTAACCCTCTTTGAATCTTTTTAATAATTTCAGTCATTTATTGTTCTCCTCTCTGCGTCTCGGTGCAGCCCACCCACACAGTGATGCCTGGCCAGGTGATGAGGGTGACGACGGGTGCCCCCATCCCATGCGGGGCCGACGCCGTAGTCCAGGTGGAAGACACCGAGCTGCTCCGCGAGTCCGAAGACGTGAGTTCTTTTTCTTTTAGCCAATCAGGATGGGTTGAACTTTTTTATAACCTTTTACATTTTTTACAGGTGCTACATAAAGTCTACACCAACCCTGGGAAACTGAGAATAGATTTGTGTTGTTTTAAATGTTAAGACTCCAAAGCATGTTCTCTCAAAGCTGTAAATAGCTGAGCCTCTGTGTAGGAACACTGTGTAGGCTAGCTTCTCCTAACAGGGGCCGTGCTGACTGTTATCCACATATACATAGTACGCTTACTATTGATAAGAACCTCATACAAGCCCACTTCAAAAAACCCAAACTATCCCTTTAACTTTAGCCCAGAAATGAACAGAATACATGATGCATTCTGGTCAAGTATAGTCCAAGTGAAACTGCATCTTGTTTGTCTTTCAGGGCACAGAGGAGCTGGAGGTACGAATCCTCGTACAGGCTCGCCCCGGACAGGACATCAGGTTAGTATATCATTTAATAACCATGTTATTTATCACATACTGTAGATTTGTTCGACAATGTTCCACTTTTTATTTTGTGAGCCCACCTATTTAGTATAAATCTCATGGTAAGAAGGTTTAAACTGATAAATGTTACAGTAAAAACTGAATGGAAAAAGACAACTGAAAAGTTATCCAGAAGCACAGTTGATTTTTAGTTAAGCTGATGACTTCTTGCACTGATTTTAACGTGATTATGGTCGTATGGGTATTTTATTTGCACGACAACACTGGTTAAAGCAGGATGGACAACTTTTAAACATAATACACTAAATGTCTCAAGCAGACTGGTTATTTGTGCTTCACTTTGGAGTCTTTTTGAGTTTACCGTACTGTTAAAATTTAAATCTCACAGAACTTCTTCCCTTTTTCTCTCTTTCTTTTCCTCTGAACCATCATCTATGCTGTCCTACCACAGGCCCATCGGTCATGACATTAAGCGTGGGGAGTGTGTGCTCGCAAAGGGCACCCACATGGGCCCGTCTGAGATCGGTCTCCTGGCCACTGTGGGAGTCACAGAGGTGGAGGTCCAGAAATTCCCCGTGGTGGCCGTCATGTCCACAGGAAACGAGGTAAGAAGCTTAACAAGAATCTGTTTTCATCATAATGGAGTATTGAACCAGCTTACGTTGATCATATTTATGCACAATCGACAGTGTTTGCTGCAATAAGAGCAGGGTGTGCACTCAGGTGTATCGTGTGCTTTCATTTGTAAAGTGTTTATCTGTGACCAGGTGGTCGCCTTTAAACGCTGGGATCATATTTATGCATTGTCTGTGCGACAGATGTGCAGTTTATATTCCATGAGGTTTGTAACCTTCACAGAGATCCACATCAGACTCTAGATACCCATAACACCTTGTTCTCAGCGCTGAGCCGGGACGTCTCAATTGTGTAAATCAGGCGTGAGTCACCGACTCCATGGCCAAATTCAAAACATGTGAAGGGGTTTGCTGTCCTGATCTCCCCTTCTTAAGACAGGTCTGATGAAAGGGAGGAACAGATATGGTTGCTTTGTCCTCTTGTTTTTACACTCCGTACCTGCAGCAATGTTGATTATACATCCACATCTAAGGTACTTTCTCTGTACAGGTGCTGCATTTTATTGTGTTCACAACTGAAAGTATAGTTTGATTCTCTGTTTGATAGTTTTGTTAATTATTATTGATTGTTTACTGTCAGTTTATTATTGGTGTTGGGCGTGTCCACTGGAACTTGCAGTAATGTCAATGATTATATTGACTGACACAAATTAGTTAAGAAGTTTGATTTTACGAGCAGGTAACTTTTTTTGTGGAAGAAAAATATATCGTTCATATTGTTTTAATGGATTAATCTTACAGCGCGTCACACAGTGTTACTCCCATGTTTAGTCCCTCGCTGCACTCTTTTTTTGACGCCTCACATAAGCCGATAGTCGTAATATATAGAGTACATCTGCCCACAAACCCACTGTGAACACTCTATATTAGATTAGTATGTATTTTTCACGGCTTGTCGAAACATCCTCATCCTGAAATGTCCTCATCAAAGAAACAAAAAGTTCAGATTTGTAGTTCTGTCTCTAAAAGTAGGGACGGGAAAAAAAACACTTTGGGAGGTTTTCCACTGATTTTAGAATACAACTAACACACATTACACTTTGCTACAGTCACTCATGCATGGACAGTAAATAATTGATTTAACAACTGTTCATAATTTATCATCTTTTTTGTTGGTTTTTGTTTTTTTTGAATCAATAAATTTGTCCTTTAGTCTGTAAGATGTAACAAAATATTGTTTTAAGTTTCAGAAGCCATCGTTGATGTCTTTAAATCGCTTGTATGTCTGAGTAAAAGTTTAAAATCCAAAAATATTCAGTTCACCATGATGTAAAATAGAATAAAGCAGCAAAAAACACACATTGAAAAACTAGAACCAGAGAACTGTGAACTTTTTCCCCTGATAAATTGTTTGAACAATGAATAGATTTCAAATTTCACTTTTGGCAATTCTTGTTCTGGCTATCTGCTTATCAATTAGGTAAGGCAAGTTCATTTATAGCACATTTCAGCAACAAGACAATTGAAAGTGCTTCAAAAGCTATGAAATACATTTCAAAACAAGACATTAAAAAGCAAAGTGAAGATAAAATATAAAGAGTTAAAAAGGAAGCAAAAATTTAAAGACAGTTATAAAATATAAGAATAAAAGTTTCAGTGCAAATATAAATAATTAAAATAGTTGAAAATAAATGTATTAAACAGGTGAGTCTTCAGCCTTGATTTAAAAGAAGTGAGTGTTTCAGCAGGCCTGCATGTGTGTGGGAGTTTTCTTCCAGATATACAGAGCATAAAAACTGCTTCTCCATGTTTGGTTCTGACTCTGAGGAGAGAAAGCAGACCTGTCCCGGATGACCGGAGTGGTCGGGATGGTCTGAATTTATTAATCATTTCATCCCTTCCTAAAAGCAACACCTAATGTATGAAATCTACCTTTTTTCAGAACCAAGAGAAAGCTACATTTAGGTTAAACAAATATCTGACCCTCATCTCCTGATCATCTCCAGATGAATAGTTATTTTTTTCCAAACCGGACCTAATAACGCTCCGCATTGCAAAGGGATGCTTGATGGAATGATGTTTTAGCCAGTTCTACTTTTTTACACCAGCTTTAGCAAAACGGCTATAGAGTGTATTAAGAGTTTTCCCTCATGTGTCTTTGTAGCTGCTGAACCCAGAAGACGACCTCCATCCTGGGAAGATCAGGGACAGCAATCGCTCCACCTTGCTGGCTACTATCCAGGAACACGGCTACCCCACCATCAACCTGGGCATCGTGGGAGACAAGTAATCCTTCATAATCTCACCTTACATCATCCAAAACTAGCACTTTATCTCCCTTCTCCCTCCCTTCAGTGAGTTAACATGTGTGAGTGTGTCTGTCTGTGGCCCGCAGCCCCGATGACCTTCTCAACGCTCTGAATGAAGGCATCAGCCGTGCTGATGTCATCATCACCTCAGGAGGAGTGTCTATGGGAGAGAAGGTATGACAGCAGAGTAGACAGTCTCATCTAATAATGGCATTGTGTTTCACTGACACCTAGTGGTAGAAATGGGAAAGGACAGCTTTTATTAAAGAAGAAATGATGGAAACAAATAACACACACTTTTATGGGTTCTTTTAATACGACTTATAAAAGATTGATATTATAGTAATAATACAGTTAAAAATACTGAATCACAACATACTTATTTAGATGATTCTGTTCGTGTAAGTATCTACACAAATTAAGAAAAATTTCTCAAACATTAGTCTTACATGAGGGTCTGATTTCCTCTTACAATTATGAATGTTTTTTCCCTTTTTATTGCTCTTTTAAGTTTGCTAATGTGTAACTGTGATTTGTATCCCTTTTAGGACTACCTTAAACAGGTGCTGGATATTGACCTTCATGCTCAGATCCATTTTGGTCGTGTTTTCATGAAACCAGGGTAAGAAAACTTTATTCTCATGCAACTTTTCACCACAAGAATTTGGAATAGAATGAATGAAAGTCAACAAGATAATCCATTAAAGGGCCGATTTTCAACCTCACTCCGATCATGCTGTTATGGGGAGCTAATGCCATTATGGTAAAATAATGCAGTTTTGCTCTGTGCCTTTGGAGGACGCTATCCGCTTCTATCCAATGGGCCCCTTGTCAAATGACACATTTTACGTAGTCTGGCAGAGGTTATACAAGGAGCTTGCTAAACTACACTTCGTCAATCTAATACGCCCGCCTCTGGTGTCATGTCTCATGTTTTTAGACGATCTACCGGTATATTCTCATCCTATTTCAGATTCTGTACCGCTCTGAGACATTACCTGCAGCGAAAACAGTAGTATTTCACTCCAGTGTTTCTCGCTGGGCCGTTCCTTTCAGAAGGGAGGGGCGCAATGCATGCTGGGTGTTGTAGAATGGACGAAACCACGAGCTGTTTGTACAATTTTCTCCACAGCTATGGCGCCAATTTAAATTATTACTGCTTCTATCGATTACAGAGAACACCAGCTTTGACTGGCAGAGGCTTTTTCCAGGGGCGAACTGCTCCTTTAAGACAACAGATGCACATTTAAAGCAAATATACTTAAATAAGATGGAGAATTTAAAAGTGTTCTGTAAAGTGATAAACACAGGAAACACTGAAGACTTTGTAGACGATTTATTGTGATTATTTCTTCTCTTTTTCAGTCTCCCAACAACATTTGCCACTTTGGACATGGACGGTGCTCGCAAACTAATCTTTGCCCTCCCAGGTAGTGTGTGAAGTTGAGAGAAAGAGTGATTCACTCCGCTGTTTCCGAAGAGATGTTCCTCATATATTTCTCTCTCTCTCTCTTGTCTTCCCTTCTCTGTCGGTGCGTCTGTCCTAGGAAACCCCGTGTCCGCAGTTGTCACCTGTAATCTTTTTGTCATCCCTGCCTTGAGGAAGATGCAGGGCATTTTGGACCCTAGGCCCACCATCATTAAAGCGAGGGTAGGATGCACAGGGGGGGACCAGGGAAGCCTGGCCGAGACACACAGGGGTCATCGTCTTTTGAGGCGCTGGTGGTCACAAAGTGTTTTTTCTCTTTGTTTATGATCAGACATTGTGATAATAAACAGGTTTACGCTCACTTACATGTGAAAAGTTCATAGGGCAGAGAGGAAATATAAAGCATGGGAATATTTACTATTATGTTTGCACTAAAGTTCCAGGGTGTAACATTGCAGTCCATTGCATCTTAGCTCATGATTTAATACTATTTTCATCATCCGCCTGATACATATTTATGACCACCGTGTTTTGCTTCGACTTGGCAGAGGAACCAATCACGGCCCACGCTGACCTGCAGGCCTGCACTCTGCTCATGAATATTCACAATCATAGAGCAAGAAAAAAAATCATAATAATATCAAACGCAGGGAACGGCCGCAGCTTGTGTCCCCAAGTAGCAGCATGGAGTGAGAGGTTTGGTCCCCTGCCATCATGGGTGCTATCCAGAGATCTCTGCTACATCATTTGCTGTTATAAAGCAGTTAGAAAATCAACTTGAATGCATTACTGCCACTTAGCGGTGGGACTGATGGGCCGAGAGCACAGATGTAGCCAGATAATTTCCCTCAGCAGATGGCAGCAGACCCGGGTCAGATAATGTTCTGGAAAAGCCTCAACTGTTGCCAATAAAGTTGGATGAGTTTCCACTGCTTTCTGTTTGCCTTGTTGCCTATTAGGAAATATTTAAAGTTTAGAATTGTACAAAAGCGTTTGGCAGAACTTTGATTGGGCAACAAGCCTTTTACCCAAGTTAGTTTCATGTTGGTGACGGGCCAGATCTGGGATTTCTGCCATTTGAAAGTTTAATTTTCGGTAGATGTAACTATTGTGCTGCATTCATGTGCTAAAGGAAATCTGACATCCAGGACTTCTTTAACTCTGGCAGAAAATTAAACCTTGAGGCTAATGCTAAACAAACAGGACATGTGACAGAGTCCGAGCTTTGCAGAGACTTCTGGCACTTTATCTTCTTCATAACTTGAAACTGGACGGATAAAAATCAGCTTCACTGTGAGGATTGTGGCCCTCATCAGAGTCAAGAGTCCAAAACTTTAACAGACTGCAGTCAAAGTTTGGGACAGTCCGCACTCGAACAAGAGACCGGTTGTTTCTTGAGCCTCCTTTAGAGCCTGAACGATGTGGTTTGAAACGATCAATTCAGATGAAAGCCAGTTTAGCAAATGTCTCTAATTTGTTTAAACTTGTTTTCCAAGTTTTAAACTAACTTTAGGAATTACAGACAAATATCCGCAGAGATAAAGATGACTGGTTTGCATACGTTTATCATAATAATATGTGATGTTTTTTCCCCTAGTTGTCTTGTGATGTGAAGTTGGACCCTCGCCCTGAATACCACCGCTGCATTCTGACATGGCATCACCAGGAGCCTCTGCCGTGGGCACAGAGCACAGGTACCAAAATAAAAGCCTGTCCCAAACAATATTATACACACTGCCACATTAAGTTACTGTTCAGTGGTTGATGGCGTAAGTTGTTATTTTTTTCTTCCCTGTAAAGTACTTACTTTCACTGCAATTGAACCTCCGCTAAGTCCCGCCCCCCTTGGTAACTGTTCGCACCAGCATGTTAATATTATGCCGTTTTCAACTATTAACAGTGAGAGATGTTCCAAGGGGAATAATGGCAAATTTCTGGATAAATAGTTCCCAAATATCAGAGAGAGGTAGACAGAAAGGACGACATTTGAAAGCTACATCCAGAATATAATTTATCAGCCTGAGTGTTGGGAATAAAGAGGACATAAAAATTGAGGCCAAAGCTCTACGGTCCCAATGCAAGCGTCAGGCACCCCCATCTTGACATGTCATGTTAAGGACGATCATATACAGGAACAATAAAGTTCTTGCACAGCAGGGTGAGTCAATATATTGTTTTATTTTAAGCTAATGTTTAGTTATGACTCCCTATAAATTTCATTATCTAATATGTTTTAGTCCATTGCTAGCAAAACTAAATTATCACACCTTTTCATTGTGTTTAAAGCGCGTCAGGATATTGCTCGCATATCGTGGGCTTGATCCACACACTGGATCTCCTAAAGGCACAACAGGAAAGCCCAACAAAACCCTGTACAAGTTTGCCTCAACAATGGCACAAACCAAGGGGTGGTAAAATAAAGGCTGTGCCGATAGCATCGGTGGTGGTAGAGAAGGCCAGACAGGAGAACAGAGACCAGTTGACTGTCTTCCACAATGTTAAATCCATGTCCAACATCTCTTCTCTTGAGTTTTTGGCTACAGAAAAGTGAAAAATATGACACCCCCCTCTAAACTTTGAGCATATCTGCTGTTATCTACGTGGCATTTCTCCTTGTTCTGAAAGCTTGACAGGCCTCCCGCGCCTAGTTACGGTTGCTAACGTAGGATTCCACAGTGAGGGGCTAAGCAAAGGGTCAATACTACATATAAACATTTGATGCACATCTTATTCCATGCAAATATGTGTTGCATTTTTGGGCATTTTTAAAGTTCATGTTAGCAAAAGGAAAAGAGTTCTCCGTGCACAGAGAAATGTTATGTTAAAGGCTTTACTTCAGGGCATAATTGTTTAAAACACAGTCCAGTTACAGTCTCACAGTGTCTTCAACATTCAACAGCACACTAATAATAAAGACGATTGATTGCAGTTTGTTTATGTATGTAGACAAACTTGAAGTAAGTATAATTCCAAACCACAGTCACCTTAGGCTCCCTATATTTACTGCTCTTGGCACTGATTAAAACACTCTGCCAATGTAGTGTTTAAATATTATTCAAGATTCTGATTTAAGTATTTTGTCCCCTCCGTCTCCCCCTCTGCAGGGAACCAGGTGAGCAGCAGGCTGATGAGCATGCGCAGTGCTAACGGGCTCCTGATGCTACCTCCCAAAACAGAGCAATACGTGGAGCTGCACAAGGGCGAGGTGGTCGACGTCATGGTCATCGGCCGGCTATGATGTCACCACGGAGGGACGGAGCGTCGGCGTCATATAGCGAGGGTTGGAATGGGTGGTTCACGGTGCATGTCCACATATCATTGACTATTCTGTAATATGCAACGGCACAGCTAGTTTTTATTGATTTGGATAACGTTGAGGTATAGTCAACATCTTGATCACAACCTAGATACATATGAAAAAATTAATTTAAAAAGATTATAGTATTTCAAACAAAGAAAATATAACTTTTAATGAAAAAATCTAATTATAAAAAGAGATTTATTCTGTAATATATTATTATGATTATTCTTATTATTATTATCATTATTCTTCTTATTATCATTATTATATTAAGGCAACTTCGTTCCTTTCATTGCAATTGCTTTGTGTGTTCAATGCTAGACCTTATCTATAGCAGTAGCATTTTAATAGACAGCTGTAGGTGCCTGCCAGGACAAAAAAAGAAAATTATTATTTTCTCATCTTTAGTGGAAAAAAATAATCTGTTTTTTGAAAAATGAAGAAAACATTGAGGAAGACTCCAGATTTCCCATGGTGCTCAGCTAAGAGGAAGAGGGGGCACATCAAGACCGCTTCCTCTTTCGAGCGCCCATCAAGGTGACACTTCTGTTTTTCTCTCATTAGTATGCATCATAATGGCTTCACAAAGAGCTTTGCTTGTTGTTTATCTTGTGAGTCTTGTTTATGTGCGCAGTGCCAAATGCCTGGGCAGGGGGAGAGGCGGTGTTGGGATGGGGAGGTGGTGGGGGGGGGGCACACCCCAGTCTGCCCAGACCCTGAAGCTTCCTTATATTCACGGTGACCGGGTGTAAAACTCTGCCCCAAACCCCCCCAGGGGCGAGCTCAACCTGGGAAAAATAATCTTTTATTTGATCAACTATTTAAGAAATTAAAAAAGAAAGAAAAGAAACAGCTTCTTTAAGTGCTGACAGCCTTTTTAACCAACTTCACAAAAAATGTACAGAAAAAAATAAGAACCATATTGTACAGATATATGTGACCAGCACTCCTAAGGAAATTATTAAGCAATGAGGAGACATTGAACAACGCTGTACTATAACATTTTCTGTAATGATATGAAACTGATGAAAGAGACTAAGATAATAAAAATCCTTGATCATTATGTAAAAAAAAGTTCTTGTTGGGTTTCCTTTTTTAATAAAACATATCTAAAGAAAAACAGTGAATTTCTTCTTTGATGCTAAAAGTTTGGTAGATTATCGCCCGAGGGTTAGAGGAGTGCATGAACTGTGAAAGAGCATGGTCTCACGTTCTTCACCAACCACTGAGGTCGAGCTCCATGAGCCAATCAAACCAGTGATACAGCTTTAATGTGTTTATCTGCAATAATGTGCAGATTTTCAGAATAAAAGCTTCTATAAATTGAATATACCTCTTTAGCGGTGGGGGAAAGTACTGTAGCTAAGTTCTGTCTTAAAAACAATTTGAGGTTTTTGTACATTACTAATATTATACTTGAATATTTCTATTTTAAAATGAACTTTTTACATCTAGTTTTGTACTTATCAGAGGGAAATATTATAATTTTTACGCCACAACATTTTACTGTGTTTGTTATTTGATACTTTTCACATAGTGAGCATTTACTGTCTAGTTTGGAATAATTCAAATTTTATATTGCAGAACTGTTTCTTTAAGACTGTCCGCACAAAAAATATGACCGTATACAGTAGCCTGTCCATGAAAAAGCTTATTAAGACCCATATTTACCTTTATAGATAGACAGCGACCTCTAGTGGCAGTAGTATAGGAGATAGGAGAAAATGCAGAAGTCAAGATGTAATATACAGTAATTAAGCAATATCACATGTTGTACTAAACATCATCACCGCTGTGATTCGCTCTGCTTTTACACAACAGTTATACAATCGAGACATAGTAGTAAACGGTAATAATCAACAAACTGAAACTGGACTTTTGTTGCCATGCAACCCAAACATTCTCCTGTACTCTGTATATACAGGTTACCACAGATCAGCTACTTTGTATGATTAGATGCTTATTCGTCTGTTTGTTTTAATATATCATCAACCAGTGAAATAAGAGTCTGCTGTGTGATTCAGAGGCACCAGCTTGATCAATGTAGACATAAACGGTCTGCTGTAATGTTTGTTAACAGTATTCAGAACACCTGGCTGAGGCGGAGTGACACACACAGTGAAAAGTCAGTGACGTTGTATTCTACAGGATATCACTACTCATGGAATGTCGCAACCAACTGTTGTATAAAGAGTAATACAGTTCATTTTGGCCAGCAGTTGTAGACGATGGATGGATCAAATAAACAGCGAGGAGACCAGGGTTTAGTCATGTGTGACTTCCTTTAAGTAACCAATATTTGTTTTAACTTGAACCCTGATCTTTTTTTACTTTAACTTAACCGAGTACTTTTGGTGCCTTAACCTTAGCAAATTACAATAATTTTAACCACGTTTTATGAAACAAACAACCTATGTGGTCATACGTGTTTGAGGACTAGTATCTAAAATCTTCAATTTCATGACTCCTTAGATTCATCTTGTGACCTTTGGAGGGGACTTGACCCCGAGGTTAAGTACCACTGAACTAACCAGTATTTAAAGTACTCAAAACTAGCTCAATTTCTACGAGCTACAACATTAAAGTTTTACTCTACATTTGCTAATAATGATAGTAAAAGTATCTGAGTACTTCATCCACTGCTGCTCCATAGAGAAACAAAGTAAAAAGTGCTGCGTTGTAATGAATCACTGCAGAGCAAAGAGGGTTTTAACCGTCTCTCTTTCTAGGAAGGTAAGTATTTAAGAATCCGGAACTGGCAGCAGAGAGCCTAATGAGGAAAAGAGGTTAAGCACAGAGGTGTCAGAAAGGATTAACTTAATAGAAAATACAGCAGAAAAAAAGGCAGCTTCAGGCTTTGGTGTAGATATTTCTGAGGCTGCATGAGATTAGACAGTTTCTGTTCTGCTCTGCGAGGTGAAATGACAGAAGATCCCATTAGTTGGTGATGATTAATAGAGCTGTGACAAGAACTTAGTTAAATTCATCTACGTGAATGTGTAGAAAATGTGTGTAATGTAAGGGGATCAGTGAGAGGATGATTGTAGAGAATAACGGCAAATTCTTCAGACCCTCAAGTGAAATAAGTGTTTGTTTATTTGTTTATATACACTGACAGGGTAACAGGAGATTTACCCAGCATTTTAAACATGAGTTACTTTTAGTTTTTAATTTTCCTAGAGATTCTTCAATTTCTTTAGGCCTTCAGGGGGAAAGAGTAGGTAAAGGTATCGTCCTCTGTATGTTAAACAGTAAAGAAAACTCTAACTCTTATAGCATTACTCACTGTAAGCCAGTAAAGGAAAGTAACAAAGTATATTTACTCATGCTGTGTACTTTAGTAATATGTTAAGGTACTTCTCGTCTTTTCTTGAATGTTTCCATTTTGTTACAAAATGATAACCTACTGTGAGGTCTATAGATATCCTGCTGGAAGCTAATAAAATGCACAAATGTATTTACTTTCTTTAACTTACTGCCAATTCTGATTTTACCTGGTCCAGATATTATTTAAGGAAAGCATCCTGCGGATTAAGGTCATGGGACAAAGAGCGCTACCATCATCTTTGTCGCCTGCGTAAGAGACAAAAAGGAGGGAAACGACATGCTCACCTGTGGGGCTGCTCACCTGGACTGGATCATCTTATGGAGCCCTCCACAAGAGGAACCACCACCGCCAGGCTGCTCTATATCACATTACACTTAAAGTCAGTACAGAGTTGGTAGATTTAGCAATCTGTCTGTAAAAGAAAATGTCTGTGTGCTCACTGGCTAGGTACACATTTTCAACATCATCAGAGTTTTCTCATGTTCTCATATTTGCTGAGGTTGTACAATTTACTAGAGTACTTTACTTTATGTATTTTGGGTTTATTTTTACGGAAATACTTTTGTACTTTTACATGACTTAAATGCCGGAAAAAGAAATCAAGTGTGGTGCAAGTATTTTTATTTAAGAAAAAGATCCAAGTACTTCTTCCACCTCTTTAATGGAAGTTTAAGTGATGTTTACAAAATAATAAACAAATTAAATGATGTTATATATTTATTATTCTGAATCTGAAATTAACCATTCTGAATAATAATTACTTTAGCTTTGGCGTTGTGAGTACATTTTGATGCCAGCACGTATTGCCCCTGGTTTAATCTTTGAAGCTGTGATGTGGGAGATGTCGTCGTTACGTGTCTGTTAGAAAGGGGGCGCTGTAGAGCCGCACTGTTGCCAGGGAGACGGCTCAAAACACCAGCCAGATTCACAGCAATGGCCACAAGTGTCCCGACTGTGCCTGGACAAAACTCACTGCAGCGGCTGAACGCGGTCCTGTGAAGACCGGGAGAGGTATTTTCCTACTCCCACTTTGAATTAAAACCACATTTACAAAGCGTTGGATAATAAAGGAATAACCACATCGTGCCTAATCCAGTTTGCTATCTCTGAAGTGGTGAGTAAACGCAGTTTGTCACGGGACAGCTACCGTTAAGCTACGCAGTTAGCGGTGCCAGGCTACTAAGCTAAGTTCCATGCTATTGTTACGTCAATACTAGTTAAGTACATGGCAGTATAATTAAAACTTGTGTGTTTCTAAAAGTGTGTGTTAAGTCTATTGTGCTACGCTATTGCTCTTTGTTAAGTTGACCTGAATGGGTATTAGTTATTTTTACACAACAGGAAAGACTCAGTAATTCCTCCTGTGACTCTTAATGAAATGCGTCTACATTAGCTTAAACTGACCTCAAGCTAAACTAGCAGCTGCTAGTTTTTAAACCACAGAATTATGACTGATGTTTGACATTATTTTTCATTTAAACCCTCTAGCTGGGTAGCTAATTATAGCCACAAAACTTGTGATGGGTGACAAACCCACTAAATCTCAGTCGAATGTATGCTGGGTGACTTTCAGTGACTAACTTTATTTTTATGATCGCAAATTACAATCACGATAGGAGCTCTAATTCATTGACATACATTTCAAACTGACAATGAGAACTTAAATGAGGTGATTTTTGTACTTTTGCTCAGATTTACACAGATGCCTTCAGTTGTAAATATTAGAAGGATATAAGGAAATCACTAGTTATACATACTGTATGTGAGAAATTATGCAAAAAAGGGATCACTAAAAGGTAATGCACTGGATAGGTTTTGCTTAAAGTCTTCATCTGAGAATGGTTTTTGTGGGTACGTCAGCTTAGGACACTCCACCATTTTAAGTAGCCTTGAATTTACTAAATAAGTTCAGTCATTGGTTCATACCAGGACTGAAGTATCTGATAGGAAACATTTTCCAGATCTTTACACCATATCTCACATGCCCTTTTCTGTAAATAAATAGCATTGGAGTTGTTTGAACCATACATTACATAAACAATAATTCATTTGGAAAAAGTTAAGTAACTGCCCCAAAGTAGGATATGCTTGCACTATTTTCACTCATAAATTCTGGATTTATGGCACATGAGATAGGGTAACATGAAATGTGATGTGCAGTTTAGTTGTAGAAGGGCAAAGTATATAAGAACAAGATAGTACTATGTTGATTTATTTCTTAAAATGTAATTAAAGTCCTAGTTTACGTAGTTTATTAAAATCACATGACATAATTAGTTCTCAAAATTTAAAATGTAGTTTTAGATATGTCATCTTGCAGAGGCCTTCAATTTCTTCCTGTTTAGTGGGCTAGTATGGTCTCGATTGTCACTGTTTCATTCAACATCACATGACATTTCACTATCTCTGTAACCTTGCAGAGGCCTTAAACTTATTCTACCGAACTCATTCCCTCGTATGTTTATGTCTAGAATGGGTGTGTGCACTTCCATTCATTCCCACTCTTCTACCCAGGTCCCTCTGTCCTTCCCAGCATTCCTTCCCAGTGCTGTTGTGGCCACTTAGCTGTAGAGTAGGCATGAGATCCCAGGCTTAATTAAGCCCACAGGAACAGATGGCCCGCTGGCAGTCTTTTCTGTTTGTCCGCCGTACACCTCCACTCTATACAGAGCTAAATGCTCCAGCAGGGGAGGGGTTTGGGAGCTTGGACCATGAGCCGGGAAGGGATAGACCTGCCAGACGTAATTAGCTGTGGGAAGTAGGTAGACCAGGGGGAAGGGCTGCTAGGAGGTAGAATGTGACGTGTGTATGACTGACTGTATGACATGAGCCTCAAAGGTGGCTTTCAGTCACAAAGCCATGTTTATCCTTTTGGTACTTGAAGGGTTTTACCTCCACAGAAAGATGCTTTTAACTGGCAAGTGGAATGAGTAATGAAGGCACTTTGACAATTCTTTTTTCTTCCCAATACCTTGACTCCAGTACTGGCCGACACTGATTACCTCTGTGACACCAGTGTGACACATTATTATTTCTAAAAAAAGACTGTTTACTACTTATCCTGTATGATCTTAGGATATTATTGCCAGTGCCACCAATGTTGTTTGGCCGGGCTTAGTACACTTAAGGATCCTAACATAAAAACAAGCTAATCACCTAGAGACAACCTAAGTTAACGGTAGTGGCAGCTCGGCTTCCTGAAGTCCTCTAGCTGTTGACGAGGGTTGGAGAAACCCTGATTTTTGCCATGAAGCTACTTTGTATTTTTACCAGTTTTAATTATCTGTAATAAAGAAAAAACAAAGAAATATATAGCCATACATATTTGATGTGTTTTGCTAGCTTATAAGCTTACCTGACCTTACCTGACCTTACCTTAAAACTTGTTTAAGCAATATCACATGAGAGGGAGTTCTGTTGTACTGAATATCAGCACGGCTGGTAAATTACTATTCATAGTTTAATCAAAACTTTTTCAAAGAAATATTCTTCAATCTTTGCGATTCAAAGTTTGCTACAATTTAAGCAATGGCTGTTGTTTGTTGTTAATGGTAATTAACAGCGTTCAGAACACCTGAAGCAGAGTGATACATTCAGTTAAAAGTCCTTGTGCTGTTGTACTCTGTATCAGCACTCATGGACTGCCTCTTGTCCAATCCGATTACTTGGTTGGAACCAATTCTGTGTAAGCTACCTTGTTGGAGAGGACTTTTTAGGGAGGCTAATAATTGATTACTGGATTGGTGTATTGGCTGGTGTACTTGCCAGTACCTGATACCACATTTTCAGGCTGTATTTGAAGCATTTCCAATACTGGTGTTGGTATCTGAAGGATTCTAATACAGACATGTTTTTAAGCCATAGCAGGCTGGATGAAAGAGAGCACCTGAGCCACTGCATGGTATTTAAACATAAGCTATTGTCATTATTTGAAAGATGAAGATATGCTTTTGGCTTTCTAGATATAAATCCAGTATATTCTCCTCTCTTCCATGCACAGAACACTAATAAATTAATGACTGCAAAATAAGATTCTCTTATATTTTCTCCTTTTTTACAACTAATCCAGATAAATGCGCGTATGAAATATCATCTCCATCCGTCACAAGACTGCAGATAAAGCAGTAACAGATGGATATTTGGTTTAGCTCTTCCAGAGACTAGGGCAACTAAGGACAGGTGTGTCCAAGCAAAGGGCTGGGCGAGGCTGAACTGAAGGGATTTCAGGTGGCTGAGGTTACAGAGCTTTCCATGTTAGGGGTTGGATTAGCAGGTGATAAATAAGAGGGGGAAGGAGCAAAAGTCGACCCCGATTGACTGGCAGCCAGCTCTCATGACTGTTTTTTATGTTTGTTAAATATATAATGTATTGAGTTAGTGACACGTTAAGGAATTGGGTCTACTCGAGGCCAGATTAAGTATGAGGTTAACATAGTTTAACAAGCTACTTAGTAAGCACTGTTAAACTCTTCAATTATTCTGTTCTTGACTTAGTAAAAGTCAGAATTCAAATGAATTACTCTTCCTGAAATCAATGAATTGATCCTCTATCTTTACATGTGCACATACATGTTAAAATGTTACAGTTTCATTTATCAGATGCTTTTGTCCAAAGCGATGAACATGAGTTAGTACAGCACAAGCAAGGATCCAGACAGGAGGGAACAATGTGAGTGCCAACAAACAGCTTCAGGATTGATCGGACACAGGTGCCGATAGGCAGTGCACAGAGGCGATGCACAGGGTGTGTAGAAGCAGATTTTATATAGGTCTTTATTTTATCGTATCATCATTAGGGCTGGGCAATATGGCCAAAATCCTTTATCAGGATTTAGGATTTATCGTATCTGGATAACGATATATATCATGATAAAGCATGTTTTTTGGTAATTTTACAAATAATTAGTTCATATGAAATAACCACATAGTAAAGCCTATTTTTGCATAATGCTGTGTGAATAAAAGACTTGACAAATAAGAGTACTGAGTTTCCGTTTTTCACTTGGGCTGAGCCTGAGTCCTTTTCTGCGTGTTGTGTGTCCGCCCCTCGCCTCCCTCTATGGTTTGCTCCAGGTTCACTCCCACGTGCAAGGATTAAAACATCAAGCGTTGTCCAAATTACATAAAAATAGCTATAAAGCAGTTCAGCCGCTGGTTTTATGTGATCACAAACGATAGAGACAATGTAGCAAAACACATACGACAGACACTTTCATATCGTTTTAACGTATAAACTGTATATCGTCATATTGCCCAGCCCTATTCGTCATCATAAAAAACATCAACAACATCCTCAATATCATTACCATCAGTAGCATCAATAACATTAATATCCTTCATACGTATAAAAGACTGGAAAGGAACTTCATATAAAAAAAATCAAACATTTTGTTTGTTTGTAGGAGGCAGCCCAGCAGACAATAATATATTTTAAAGAAATAAAGAAACAAATGCTGTTTCCCCAGAATGCCGTTAGAGCGACCATGAACTACAGAAAGCCTTTTGCTTAACCTTTTCTAAGCTTTATTTATATATAGTTTTTCTCTCACATTGTTGCTTTAGACAATATTACTTTGTTTTTCATGTAAATAAATTCAATTATCCTTTAAAAAAAAGCATATTATTTATTACAATTAAACTCTTGTTTGTATTTCAGGATGACTGATCACAGACAGAACTTAAAGGACGACATCCTCTGCTGGCGTACCATGGCCTCTGACTGGAGCAGTGTCAGCGTCAGTGCCTCCTAACACTCAGATCTCAGTAAACACTGGGCAGGTTTAAACTGCTGCAGCGAGGATGATCACGTCTCATATGAACGGGTTTGTGCAAGAGGCCTCAGCTCAGGCCAAGAGCCACAGGGAGAGGGCAGTGGACTGCCCAGGGGAGGAAAGTAACCTTGTCAAAGCACCACATAGCAGTGCCCACATGGAGAGGATCCAGCATTACCAGGAGGAGCTGAGGAAGAGGAGGGAGGAGGAGGGCAGGGGGAAGCACGACATCGACCCCAACGCTTCACTGAGGCTCAAGAAGCTGTCGCAGAACCCCAAAGTGGGCATTGACAATCCCACCTTCGACGGGAAGGAAAAGGCCAAAGACACGTGTTCCCAGGATCCTGTAGCCGGTGAGTCGAGAAAATAGGGTGGTGAATTTAGAGGGTCGTTCCGGGGGTCGGAGAGGTCAGAAGGAGGAAAGAAGTTTACAAAGAAGAGGAGGGGTCCAGGCCTTATAGTAGACAAGGGAGTGGTGAGGTTTTACACAATTTCAGTGAAAACAAAAGGAGTCTACACAATGACCATTGAGGCTGTGAGCAGAGGGAGGAGGTGGAGGAGGGTGATGTGTTTTAAGAGCTGTCCCCCATTTCCATTAGTGTCTTGGTCCTAACTCTAGACTGAAGAGCACAGAGCAAATCAAATACAGCAATTTCTTATCAATTATATTGATAATACAAAAGTGTCTTGCACACACTACATTACATACAGAGCAATGGTTGTGGTGGTTCCATCCCACGCTCCTGCAGTCCACATTTTAAAGGGCATGACACTTAACCCCAAATAGCTCTCAAATAGATTGGATCCTGAAGGGCAGGTTGGCACATTGTGTTGTAGCCTCTGCCATAAGTGCGTGTGAAAGGACGATTGTGTGGTTTGAAGACAAGGGGGGCACAATATAAGCGCAGTGCCTTCACCTTTTATATTAGATATTCCACCATTCTGTTGCTGGCACAAAATCAGTCAATCAAATTTTATTTGTATAGCGCCAAATCACAACCAAAGTTATCTCAAGGCACTCTACAACAAGAGCAGGGCTAGACCGTACTCTTTGTTATCTAGAGAGAGACCCAACATGGTTCCACCGTGAGTAGCACTTAGCAACATTTGGCAGCAGTGGCAGAAAAACTTCCTTTTAACAAGCAGAAACCTCGAGCAGAGCCAGGCTCATGTTGAACAGACATCTGCATCGACTGGATGGGCCAAAAAAAAAAACATTGTTGAACTTTTTTGTGCATAATTGACATAAAACTGAGTAATTGTGTTCACAAATTAATAAACAACGCCCTTTTTCAAACATTTGAGGTGATGGGCTTTTTAAATATCTTCAGTTACAACATTCAAACTGATCAGGGTCACTTTGCACAATCAGTTGAGTTTTGTCCAGTGAGAGCAGGAGTCATGTGGAAACACTTGGTGACCTTGCTTTCAGCCATGTTTAAATGTAGGTCTGACGGTGCTCAGTGTTGTATGAAAGAAAATACATGAACATTCATTTGTGCATGAATGATGTACAGTTTACACCATTATTATTCTGTAGGATTACTTCAGTAGTTATTGTGTTAGGTCAACCTTTGCCTCTCAACTCTAAAATCTGCTCCTCTCAATCTAACCCTATAAGATATATCCATACTGTCTGATGTTATATCTTGGCAATGTAAACACTGCAGCAACCAGACTCGCAGGCACACAGGTGGGTCAGGAGCAATGTTCTATCCCTCCCCTGCAGAGACCCACAGTTTGATTCCTTCACATCACTGGAGGAACAAAACAAAACAAAGACAGAGTTTGTTCAATTTAGACTTCCCTATGAGCTACCTGTCAGACATCCAGGCGTGCATAGATAATTTTAGATAAATACAGTGTTTATATGTCTGTGCCTTAGCACTGGGGTGGCACCACACCTTAAAAAGCAGTGGGGGATAGTTGAGTTAAGAGTCCCTTGACTAAACATTTACGCCTCCTGAAGTCATCAAAGGCTCCTCCTAAATACGGGTGTCTCCCTATTAAAGGCAGTGGATGTTTATGTGTTATAGAAGGAAACCTATAACTTAAGTAAAGCTGTGAGTAAACATGTCCTAACACCTATCATTTCCCCCCTGTGTATCTATACACTGTTCCCCTCACTGTCTCTGCCTCTCTCTCTCAGACCTTGTGGAGCTGCTGCAGGCCCTAAAGTGGGCATCGCACATCCTGACCGATACACAGAGCCAGCAGGATGTGGAGATGATCATGCAGCTCGTTGCCAAGGAGGACTTCAGGAATGCCTACACCCTCTACAGCGCTGTATCCCAGCAGAAGAGCAGAGTCAGTCCCAACTCGCCCCTCACAGCACAGGCAGAGGATCTCTGCCAGGAGGTACGCATAACGGTCATTTTGGAACAACGAACATCGTGTGGAAGCACTTTGACTTTGGATAGGTTTTAAAATAGAGTGCAGTCATCTTTACTTGCTAACTCAGTTTACTGCTGGAACTAACAGGTTTGTAGATATAGTTGGTTTCCACAACTTCAGGAGAAAGTGAATCATGAAAAATGACCTTAAATCTTTACTTTTATTCTAACATTTTCAACCATGCCACAAATCTAATTCTGTACCATATGAGACTAGCAGTGGTCTCCATAGAGGTGGCAGTTTGTGCACAGATTGTACTCGCCAGTGTTGTGGTTTGGACCCTGTTCAGCTTGTATTTAGAGGCAGTGAGTAAAGCATCTGAATAAGCTCAATGAAGCATGAAAAGTCTTTGCTTCAGGTGATGATTAATTCAACAAAGCTGCCGAATAGACGGCAATGCCAGTCTGATTAATTATGAAATGTAAATTGTCTTGTGGTTAACAAGGTGAGTGAAAACAAAAGTGAGGGATTTGCTGGATCCAGGCCATGCATGGAAATTGAATAAGGTGGGAATAAGAGGGAGGAGGTACAGAAATGTAAATTAGAGAATAAGGGTGAAAAGAGGGTAAGATGACAGGAAGGAGAGGGAGGGAAAAGGAGGAAAGCCAAAGTGTAAACATGTGCTTTAGTATCCAGTGGTTTGATTTGACTCCAGTTGACAGTGCTGCCTACTGAGCCCTTTTTCAGAGAGCGACAGAGAGCAACAAAAAAAAAATCTCAGCACTCAGGTTTGAGTAGGAGGGAAAGTGCCACACCTGACTTCATGGTTGACAAAACCCAAGCCAGTTGGTCTCTACTGAAGCAAAGCGACAGTAATTGACTTGTGTCCCTGCTGAGCCGAGTGTCTGCGCTGTTTTAATGCAGCCTGTCGCACACAGCCTGGTCCCTGTGAAAACACACTAAGTGTGATATGGTTTGCTGTAAACTAGGTAGAAGCTCTATACAATGATGACAAGCTACACCCAAAATGTTTCACATTTCATTAGGATTAGTGTCAACATTTGATAGCTGCAACAAGAACAAATGTCATACAGCACAGTGAGACTGGTGTAGTGTGATTTTTAGCTGATGGCTAGATGTGTAGAGTTCATTCAGAGGGCACCAAGCAGCACTGCTGCAGTCTCAGCAAGAGTCTGAAGATGGAGAAGCTGCATGAGAGGATCTATTTTTCTGTACACAAACATAACACGTTGTCTTCCCGCGTACAGTAAACCAGTGTTTGTGCTCACCCTCTAGGCACGGCTCCCGAAGCGCTTAACAACGCGTAAGAGTTTGAGCTGCAGTGTGACTAAACTAAGTGGCTGTGCAGTGTGGCACACAGATTGGCTGTTGGGTACACTAATCTCCCAGCAGCCCTTGGTGCAGCACTCCGCAGGAAGGAGCGCAGGGATCTGGGCAGCCAGAAAAAGAAACTCCAGCAGCTTACAGGACAGGAGTGTGGGCCGAGGTGTAGTGCTGCTGCGGGGGGAGGGGAAAGTACGTCACCTTGTTCGTGAGAGCTTCGATTAGTGTAATGGAGGAACTAAGCTCCAAACAGGAGATGAAGAGGCAGGAAGATAAAGTAACGTTACATCAAAATGCCTGCTGCTGTGATTCAGTCCACAGTCTTAGCCACAAACAATAACAGCTTCCCACCAAATGACAACACAAGAACCCGACGGTTAAAATAGATCCATGTTACACAGAGGAGAGTGGAGAGACAGGAATAAAACCCAAGCAGAATGGAAAGTCTGAAAAGCTGTGGAAGGGAAGTATAATGTTAGGAACAGTGCTTTCCAGGTTTATGCTTTTAAATTTGGTAAAAAAAAACAAGTTTCACATGAAAACACACACAATAAAAATTGAGTGTGGACTCTGTTTTATTATTGTTTCTCCCAGGTGTAACATCTAGCATCGACAAGTTACTTGACAGCAGAGTGAATATGAAGCACTTCTCTGTCAGGAATGTGAAACCCTGCTGTGAGTCACTGTGGTACTTGTCAGCCAAGTACTATGAGTGTGCGCACATGACTTGAACATGAGTTCACATGTGGGTTTTTGTTTTTATAGCAACTCTGGAAAATGACATGCATATGGATAAGTACTTCAGTAAAAACACAATATTTTTTATATGTGGTTTTAGGGTGCAATTGGTTTAGTGTCTAGGCTCAATATAGATAGTTGTGCAGTGAAATGCTGATCACGTTGTCAGGAAATAAGTTACCCAGTAAGCAAGGGAAACAAGTAAGGTATAGTTGAAAAGATGGTTTGAACAAATTACAAAGCAATGCACATAATTATAAAATATTTCCAGTGTGAGGTTAGGTGTTGTCTTGCTCTGACAGTATCATAAGGCATTTTTGGAAATCTTTTGGTTGGGCTATCTAAGTACAGGTGGAACTAAGATATGAGGTATTACATACTTGCCATATACACATGGCCCAAAATACACACGTGCACAAACAGGACTCTATGGACATGCATTAATGGAGAGATGTCAGAATGAGGAGGCTGCACATAGATATGCGCCCTGAGCAGTGCCTTGCTCAAGAGCACCTCGACAGGGCCCAGGAAATGGCACGACACCGCTTCAGCTACCAGTCCAAATAGTCCAAATTTCCATGTGTGGTCCGTACTGGGACTTAAACCAGCCACTCTCCGGTCCCCGAGCCAAGTCCCGACAGACTGAGCTTAAAATGAATGTCAGAACAGCTAAATGTCAGATATGAGATGGGTGAAAAACTGTCCATCATACAGTATATGGGTGCTCTCACAATGATCAATAAATCTGAGGATAAAGAATAACATTGTCAGACACTCGCGTCTCCTTCCTGACTTCCACACAGCTGGCCAAACACAGCGTGAAGCCGGTGTAAATGCCAGGCTTTCTAAAGCTATTCCTCCATCTGATAAGCAGTTCTGACACAGGATCCTGGCAGCTTCAGGCTTTCTGTTGTGTTCATGATTCAAGACACAAACTTAATTCTTGACTTCAGTTCTTTTTACTTGAGACATTAAACTTTAAAAAGTTGGATTAAAAGGTGTTGACCATAGTTTTGATTTATATTTTGAAATGCTAGGTAGTTTAATAGTTAAAATTGGCTTCAGACTTTTAATTTGTAATTGACCATACCTGGTCATTACCCTGTTTATTGCTAGTAATGACAATCAAACAGTTACCCTCACCATACATCTGTGTGTCTGTGTCTCTGTTCAGGTACAGAGGATTCTGCAGTCCAGCCAACAGAAGGAGGGCCTGGAGCTCCGCGCTCTGCTCACCAATCCTCATCTGCAGGTCAGATGTCAAATGTGACTCATCATATCTACCCTCAACCTACAATATTAATATTAAACAACACCAGCCGAGCCTGATAGAGCAGCTCATTTATTTAGTTAATGTGCTGATAATTGGAATACTGCAGATTTAATCATGTTATACTGTACCTATTCCAGTAGGGTAATTGTTTCTTGTGCACCTGCCGCCGCGAGGTGGGAGGTCAGAGTTAAGTATAAAATAGTCTATAGATTATGAATCTGAGAGGAACAAATGGGTCTTAATTACATTACAGCTCAAAGGCAGTTGAAGGACAGTTTCATCATCATTGCATCATATATGTGGTTAAAGCAGACCAAATGATAGACGTCTTCATCACGATGCAGGATACTGAACACAAGAACAAAAGGAAAGATATGGAAAGCACTCAAGAGGGAAGTCATAACAGGTCATGTCGGTGTGACCAGAGCTGCCAAGAATTTATTGTTTTGCTCAAGGACATTTGTGCATGGAGGATTCTTACTTCATCTTCAGTGACACATTATTTTCCATCTGTTATTATTAGGTGTTACTTTAAGGGTGTGCAGTCATTTTTTCAAGGTCAAACAGTCTGTGTTTAGTTCCAAAGATTAATGCAGTGGGTCTCAAGAAAGGCTATTATGTAAATGAGGTTGTAATGTGGGTCAGCTCTCTTGATAATGAAAAAGCATGATTGGTGCGTCGGTTGCAGCACAGTGCATGTCAATGTCTTTGAACTTAATTAAGAAAAAATGCAATAGAAATGTGTGTATGTTCTCACTGCTTTATATCATGCAGTGCTGGTGTAGTTTACTATTTATCTGTCATGTTATATCGTAGTTTGGTTTGGATAAACGAAAGTTGTATTTGACTTTTAATAAGGACAATGCTTAAGGGTGAAAAACAGTGCTGCTGAATCGTGGATGCTTCTCTTAATACAGTTATAGTGCCTGATGACATAGCTAGTTACTTTGTGTGCAACACAATGGTGATTGAGCCTATGGCCCTCTGATGAAAGCCTTTGCATTTGCAGTATAACAGACTGGGTGTCTGAGGTGACTTGGAAAAAATTCCAAGCAGCGCCCAGTTAGTGACGCGTTTTCCATCAGCCAGCAGTGGTTGGTCTGCCAGAGAGGGTAGGCGGAGCTAAGCGGCTGCTTTTCTGGTCTCTGCAAGTGTTGCAAGTAAACAGTAATCTACTATGGCTGAACAAACAAAGAAAAGATGGATGACTACAGATACAACTTCAAAATAAGTGAAAATCCAAAGAAAAAGAAACAAACTCGACGCTCAGATGAAGCAAACAGTCTAAAAAGGAAAGCGACCGTCAGCGAGGAAAATCAAGAGTTACAACCGGAGCCAACCGTGGACGTCACACATGCAACACTGTCTGGATATCTGGGAAGTGTGCTCCCGCAATTACCGTTTATCGCCATAAGAGAACGAAACCACTTTAAATATGGAGATTTCGGCTGCTTTTCTTGGTTAAATCGAACTGAATATCTTGATAAAAAAGATCTCACTTTGGACTTATAGACCAAACGTTTCATCGATTAATCTAAAAAATAATAATCAGAACACATAATATTTCTTAGCTGCACCCCTCCTTTACACATTTTGTTTACCTGTGCATCATTGGTGGGACATCTGTTGGCATTCGGTTTGTCAACATGAAATGAATCAGACAGAGAATCGGTTATCTTCATTTTGACCTTCTGATTCTCTACATTTGTCAGATAATCCCGAGTGACTCTTCTGTAGAACAAAGTGCAGCAACATTATCAGACTGTCATCGTCCATTAAAGAGGCAGCAAGGTGAGCAAAGGACCTCAGGTGGAGGACTCTGACAGGGTAACACCAGGGGTCTGATGTTTAACCCATTGCCTTGTTAACCCCTCCACTGAGCTGGATCCATGCAGCCAGCGAGGGCAGAAAAATGGGAACTTAGCCAACCCTGTGACACAGAAAGTGGAACAGATTATGTTGGTTTCTCTGCGGGGAGCAGAGGAGCACACGAGTCAACCTACAGACCGTACAGGTAAACAGCCTCATCGCCCTTTATGATGGAGACAGGTAGATGCATGAGGTCCACCTGTCTCCTTTTTACCACTTTCAAGGACTGAGTTTCCTCTCGAGCAGGGGAGTCACAGGTGTTTGATGATTGATGGCGGTGGATCCTGACTTCTAAATGCTGGGGGAGATTAAGACGGATTGTGCGCGCGCCAAAGCTTAGCCGGCCTCTGCTCTCTCAGGTCCCCTCTGCTGCAGGACAGAGGAACTAATTTGGACCGACGGTTATTAATTGTGTGGTACGGAGCGCTTGTCACGTTAAATGAAGTGAAGGGGCCGTCTCGGTTTTATTTCTGGCTTCGAGATGGGTTAGCTGACTGGTCTTGTTAAAAAAGATGAGGGGGTCGGAAGGCTTCTTAAGGTGCTTGTGTTGAAATGTGTTTGCCGTCTTCTATGCACTAACCGCTTATTAAACGTATGCAACGTTCAATCTTTGTTATATCATTTTATTCCAAAGAAAACACAGTCCACATCTGTACACAGTCAGCAGCTTTTCATGCAGTCATTGTCTTTACCTCACGATGCCGCCTTCTTTATGTCTGTGTTTCTGTATGTACGTGTCTCTGTTTGTGTTTAATGTGGCAGGCACTGATGCAGGCCCATGACAGCGTGGCGGTGCAGGAAATGGCAGAGGAAAACGTGACCCAGTACCTTGGCGAGACTGTGAAACTAGTGCGGCTGGAGAAGGCTCGCGACACTCCGCTGGTGAGACACCATCTATCAGTCTTTATGATCCATTACTTATCCCTCCTCATAGTGCTGTGTGCACACCTCTTCCTGCATTTTTTCCACAGCTAAACAGCCATTTTACTTATAATTGACTTGCAAATGTTGTACTTTATCAATTTGGATTTTGTGAAATCACTAACCAATAAAGTATACGGGCAAGTAGGGAATTAAGGCATGAATGGATCTTAAGCATCCATGGGTATTGTGTTGTGTATTGTATCGTCTAACTCAAATAAAAAAGCCTCTACACTCAGCCCTCACCATGCTCCACCGATCACATTTATCATGTGGGTGTGTCACTGTCAGTGTACCCACAAACCAACAGTGCAGAAAAAGGCCTGTCAGTGTGAGCTCCATTTGAAAACATTGGCATTGACACAGTGATGTTTGCTGTATCTGACATATTCTTTGTATTCAAACTGTTGCCTCTCTGTTCACTGCCATTCAAGAAGATATTCAGGGTTTGATTTACATGTCATTTATCCAGTTCGCTGCTTGTTTTGTGAGATGTCTCTTTTGTCTACAGTATATTAAACGTATGTGGGTCTGGGCTTGTGTTTGCGTGTGGTCATCAGGGTGCCACTGTGCGCAATGACATGGAAAGTGTGGTGGTGAGTCGGGTGGTGAAAGGCGGGGCAGCAGAGAGCAGCGGCCTTCTCAGCGAGGGAGACGAGATCCTGGAGATCAACGGGATTTCGATCCGCGGGAAACACGTCAATGAAGTCCACGACTTATTGGTGAGGAGCAGGCGTAAGCCAGTGGTATACTGGCATATCCTCCATTAAATATAATAAAGACCTAACTTTATAGCAGTAAAATATTGTTAAAGGTTTGAGGCTGATGGTAATATTTATATTATTTATATGAAATTATTATATTGAACAATGATCCCTGTCATGTTTAATTCATTTCATTCCATGTCTTCCATCAGCAACAAATGCACGGCGCTCTGACCTTCCTCCTCATCCCGAGCTCTCAGATTAAACCTGCCCCTCACAGACAGACTGTGGTAAGTCTCTAATGGTGTGAGTAGGTGGGTGTGTGTGTGCGCATGGGTGTCAAGGCCTGTCTGCATGCATGCAACGCCAACCTTGACTTTGTACACCCTGTCCTCAGATGCACGTGCGAGCTTACTTTGACTACGACCCCTCTGATGACCCGTTCGTGCCGTGTCGGGAGCTGGGCCTGTCCTTTCACAAGGGAGACATCCTCCACGTCATCAGCCAGGACGACCCCAACTGGTGGCAGGCCTACAGGGACGGAGACGAGGACAACCAGCCTCTGGCTGGACTCATCCCAGGTGGGGACCCGGCCAGGGCTGAATATCAATATGTAGTTTATAGCTTAATAACAAGGGCAGATTATAAATGTAAGGACAACTTTGGAACAATACAAAAACATCTATATATACAGGAAGAGTATAATTTATAGTTATAGTAATCTTACCAGAATACGTTAAGCACAACATTTTGTGGACTGTATTAAAGCTGTCTCGAGTTAATTAAATCAACAGCCTCGTAACAACCAATAAAAAGGCGAGTCTTAAATCTAAATTGCATATGCCCTCTAAATATTTAATACTTAGATAAAAGTATCTAGATAAACTAAATACTTTATAGTTAAAATCACAATAAATGAACTATACAGGATGACGTTTGATATATGGCCAAGTGGCTTCATTCACAGTAAAGTGCTTGAAAGTTATCTGGGACTAACAACTTACTTGGCACCACAATCCTGGCAAGAAACACCGCCCATCTGGCACATCAAGTAGATTAAAACAAACACCTTGCACCTTATTTGCGATAACAGGACTGTTGTGGCTGGGAGAAACAAGGTTAAGCACTGGAAATGAAGAGCGGGACATCTTTTTTTGTCCTTGTCCAACGCACGTGTGGAGAGTCTAGATTGAGTTAGAGAATGGCCTAAGGAGACTTGTTAGTAATGTTAGAATGCTTTAGAAAGGGAAAATACACTGGATTTGTTTCTATATTTACAGTGCTGCTTGGCTGATCTGTTTCTTCCTACTTTGATCTTTTTCAGGGAAAAGCTTCCAGCAACAGAGAGAGTCCTTGAAGAAAACCATAACAGACAGGAGTCGAGAGCAACAAGGTTAGCATAAATATTTAAACACTGTTATGAGGAAATCAAGATTTAATTTGCAAACTCGCACATTTTGCATCCGCCCTGACTCACATTAAACTGGAGTTTGTAGTTGTACCAAAGTTTAAATATAATCCACATTTTGTGGCTCGTCATTTCTCCAGGGAAGGTCTGGTATGCAAAGAAGAACAAGAAGCAGAGGAAGAAAAGCACAGCCACCTTGAGCAAAAATACCGGTAAGACTTTGCTTTCCCTTCAGAATCTGAACAGTTTGAGAACGTGCTCCCTCTTCATCAACAGCAGCCCATGTTCAGAAGCTTCTCACTTAACCCACACAACACCAGTTGTCACTTTTTTCACCTTTTCTCTCCTTCCAAGTGCCCCCACATTGTCAGATCCCATCGGCTATAGTCTGACGACAACATAACCTCTGAATAAGTAAAAATGAAGCTTTGTCAGGTCTGTCCTCAAGAGGAGAAGAAAACTACTTTAAAATGCTCGATCATCGATCATTTCTGATGCATTCGAGGAACTCGGGAAACCTGAACGCTGAGCAGCTTTCGTGACACAGCGTCAAGGGAATTTATCTCAAGTTGAATTATAGATCTAGAACAGATAGTTAGCTGTTAGCATGCAGATGTCTGTTTTATAGAGATTAATAAGAAGCTAAATCATCGTCAGATAGCCGCTGGGAGCCGGGATGTCATTACGGCGCATTATGTTCCGCATTTCCTGCATACGCCGCAGCCTGCTGATACGTGATTGGTCAATATTACTCTGAATACAAGCGTAGTACAAACGGGAACCAGAACACTTGACATCCCTAACATACACGTCCCTGCCTACGGATTCTACATTTCTATGTAGAATCTGTTTTACAGATTAGTATTAACCCACCATGTTATCTTTTTTTTTAGATTATTTTTTTGGCTTTTGCCTTTATTCGATAGGACAGCTGAAGACAGACAGGAAATATGGGTGATGGCAAACCTGCTATCAGTGCTTAGAGGACTGTAGCCTCTGTATATGGGGCGTCTGCTCTACCAACTGAGCTAAACCAGCACCGCGGGGTTGACACATCTTGTCGGTGTCCCAGCAGCTTGTGCAGACTCGATGTGTCACAAGTCAGATTAGTCACGTACTAACAGACGGGATCAGAGGAAACACCAACAGGTGCCCAGCAGGTGCCTAAATGGCTTGAAGGGACCTTGGGTGTTATTAGTTCACACTTAGACACAAACATGTACTCAAACAGACAAGCAGTGCTTTCATGGAACATTAGCAGGTTGTGTAGGTGAGAGAGTCCTATTAGGAGCAGGAAAAATACAAGTTTAAAAGCAGTATTTTCTGGTTTTCTCCAAATCCTCTCACTCCTTTCCCACCTCCGCAGAGAGGTCAAAGGTCAGATTTAGTTACAGAGGAGCTGCCCAACAGCCAGAGAGGATTTAGTTTGTTGGTCAGGAATTTACTTTAACCCTTAAACCCCCGACTGTGTCTCCAGAGTACGACGACGTCCTGCCCTATGAGGAGATGTCCCTTTATCACCAGCCGGCTAATCGTAAACGACCCATCGCTCTGATCGGCCCCACAAACAGCGGGCACGACGAGCTGCGTCGGAGGCTGCTGTCCATAGAGCCCGAAAAGTTTGCTGTTGCCATTCCACGTAAGTGCACGGTTTGTCAAAGCATGAAGACATACAAACATTAAATATCCGATCAGATAAGGAACATAACATTTACTAAATTTGGATAAATCAAACTGATCTGTCCTTCCTCGTGCCTCAGACACAACCAGAAACTCGAGGATACACGAGCGGAACGGGCGAGAGTACCACTTTGTGAGCCGGCCTGGCTTTGAAGCCGACTTGTCGACAGGGAAATTCATCGAGTCTGGGGAATACGAGAAGAACTTGTACGGCACCAGCACCGACTCTGTTCGACATGTCATCAACTCGGGACGCATCTGTCTGCTCTGCCTCCACACCAGGGTAGGAGACTGAACGGTGGTTCAGAGTTCAGCCTTGTTTCTTTTGAATAGGTTAATTATAAAGCCGCAGTTTGACCTGAACAAAATAGCATCCTTTTATATCCAGAACATAAATTATAAACTGTTTTTTGGTTGATTAAAACTCTTTCCAACTGCGTCCTATAGCAAACTTTTTATAGTTAGTAAAGAGGGAACATTTAAGTGTTGAGTTTGTTATATTTATAGTCTTTTTTTCTCTATTTCATTGTTTTTAATATGTTTATATCCTGTTTTTCCTCTTGCCAGTCACTGCGAGTGCTGAGATCCTCCAATCTCAAGCCCTATGTCATCTTCATCGCTCCTCCTTCTCAGGAACGACTACGCACTCTGCTGGCCACAGAGGGGAAAACACCAAAGGTGCAGTTCAACACTTTTATTTCACTCTCATATGCGCTTTGTAAAAGTCATAGTTTGCACATTATGCATGCAGTATGTGCATAATAAAGGCAGCATCTTTCAACAAAATGAATCATTTAAGAAAAGACAACTATCTTAAAGGGCCAGTTCACCGATTTTCAACCTCAGTCCTATCGTGCTATTATGGGGAGTTAATATCATTATGATAGAAAAAAAATGCAATTTGGCTCTGTGCATTTGGAGGACGCTATCCTCTTCTCCAACGGGCCCTGGGAAACCTCCAACAGACTACGTAAAACGCATCATCTGGCAGAGGCCAGGGAGCTCCCTAAACTACACTTCCTCAATCTAGGACGCCCGCCTCCGATGTCATGTCTCGTTCAAAATCGTCAGGTTGAAATGTAGACTGCAGACCTGAAGATTTTTTTAGATGATCCACTAGTATGTTGTCATTGTATTTCAGATTCTGTACCGCTCTGAGACATTGCCTGCAGTGAAAACGCTAGTATTTCAGTCCAGCATCTCTCGCTGAGCCGTTCCTTTCAGAGGGAGGGGCGCAATGCATGCTGGGTGTTGTAGGAATGCAGAATGGGCAGAACCACAAGCTGTTTGTACAACTTTCTCCACAGCTATGGCGCCAATTTCAAATATTATTGCTTCTATTGATTACAGAGAACACCAGCTTTGACTGACAGAGGCTTTTTCCAGGCGAACTGCTCCTTTATAGTTAGGAGGTTATATTGAAATATATTGTCAGATTTCAACTAATTTCAAAACGTTTTAAAAACAAATAAAAACAACTAAGTATTTAAAGTTCTGATCAAATACAGAATAGTAATTCCCTCAGTGTCTTGTTTTCTGTCCACAGCCCGAAGAGTTGAAGGAGGTCATTGAAAAGGCCCGCGAGATGGAGCACAACTTCGGCCACTTCTTTGACGCAACCATCGTGAACATGGATCCGGATCAGGCTTTCCACGAGCTGCGCAGGCTGATAGACAAGCTGGACACTGAGCCACAGTGGGTGCCCACCTCCTGGCTGTGCTAGAGGTCACAGGGTCTCACAACAGGGAGCAACTCAGGGTAGCAAAACAGAAGAAACGCAGTGAATGTTCCCGCTGACTGAAAAAATAATGTATGAACAGTGCTGATGGTCGCTGGATCTCACTTGCACATTGTCCTCGTTAATAGAGGAGATGATGTGAACCAAATGTTGCAGGGATGGACTCACATTTCTTACATGTCTGCTTGTTGGTCTGTGTGTCTTTGTTGGTTATTGTTTCTTCATGAAGGTTCCTGTTGATCTCAGTTTAATGCAAAGTCATTTATCAGACAAATAGAGCATTTCTATCCTATTCTTTATAGTTATTTATAATTGTAAATACATATTTTCTAGATGAATGATGAAATATTTTAGTGTTACATTTTGTATGCGACCCTGAACAGAATAAGCGGTTTAGATGATGGATGGATGGATTTTGTATGTATGGTATGTGATGTCCAAACGGTACACTCAGTGGGGATAATGACTTCTTTAAACTGTTCAGGTACCAAAAAGAAGAGGAGCACTTGTGCTTAAAGTGGCTGAAGAGTCTTCCATTCAGAATCACAGACTAAGAATCTGCTGTTACCGTACTTCCTCTACACCAGTGTCAGTATTATGTTGTGTCGTCTCATGTCTCATATACGCTGTAATAACAGACCTCAAATCGAAGGTGTTGTCTTGTAGCTGGTTATAATTACCTGTTTTTTACCAGCATTGTACCAACAAAACATCTTATCACTTAGTGTTACTGCAACAAATACAGTATTACTTCTTTTCAGGGTACTGAAATCATATGCACCGAACAGTGTTAATAAATTCAAATACATATAACAAGTGTAGTACATGCTGTCTGCATTGATTTCACTCGGAGAACATCATTTTATGTGTTGGTCACAAGATTAAGTTGTGCTAATTCAATCATAATTCAAGTAAAATAAGGGATAGAAATTTGTTAATTAAAAAAAAAAAAAAAATGCTTCAAAATGTCTAACTTAAAGTACAATTTTTGGCTGACTGCCGGGATCAGCCCTAACCACAGGTCTGTATGTGACTAACTGACTGAGTGATGGTACTTTCAGAACTGAGAGTTCCGACATCGCAATGGTGGGTCACGGAGCATATTGGACCTCCACTGACAGGACTCTCTGTCTATATGGCTCTGGATACTTTGTTCGGGGAGTAGACAGGGCTGCTCCTACGCTGCTTGTCTGCTGTCCTCACCTACGTCCCCAGCGTGCACCTTCTTTCAAACACGTCGTCATCGTCCTCATAAGGACAGTCCTTGTAACACATTGCCCACAAAAGCGCACATTGACCTGATGCGGTCAGCCACATACCAGGTTTTGACCTAGTCTTGTTGATCTTGAACTTACAATTTAATACTAATCTTCAAGTGCCAAGTTAAAAAAACAGGCTGCTAGAAGAAATCTCACTGGTGTCAGTTTTCTATGCAAATCATGTGAATATGGCGATAGTGCCGGGTCATATTTCTAGCCGTACGTGTTTGCTAAAGGCAACGTGGTTGAGGAAGGTTGTCATCTTTTCTTAGATATGCTGTCACCCATAATTCCAAGCAGCACTCACGCTGTTATCACACCCTCGTGCTAAAACAAGGTGATAAGTATGAACTGAAAAAATACTGAAGTGAAAGTGAAAAATTTTTGACATAAAAAAATTTAAGTTTGATCTAAGTTAAATCTATTTCGTTGTCTTTGGCGGCACCTATGGTGATAAACGGTAATTGCAGGAGCACACTTCCCAGATATCCAGACAGTGTTGCATGTGTGACGTCCACGGTTGGCTCCAGTTGTAACTCTTGATTTTCCTCGCTGACGGTCGCTTTCTTTTTTAGACTGTTTGCTTCATCTGAGTGTCGAGTTTCTATATATTGATCACTATCAATGTTTAGAATTCTTTATTTTAAATAAAAACCTTTTGGCCCCGATGAGGCTCCGTACTACACTATCTAAAAATAATGTGCTAAATGTAGCATTCTGGTGCCAGATGGCTGCCATTCCTCCCTCAGCTGGGTTACCTAAAAACTTGGTCAACATGTTTTCCAGCACACACTGGAAGAAATTTGATCCCAGTGTCTTTTTCTTTACACGTGAGAATGAAAAGATTCTACATATCATGACCGACTGTAGAAATGTTGCAACATGTGACAGCTCTAATCTTAGCAGGAAATCCAGGCAACGGTTGGGTATTGAACATCTTTATTTGAATGACACGTGGGGCTTTGTTGACTTGCACATCGAGTATTACAGCAGGGTCACATTTGGGTTTATTAAGTATAATGGTAAACATCCTCAAATGAGGAAACAACAACCCGTGATATGAGGTCAGCAGCTGGACGGCCTCCACAACACAGACTCACACACTCTGAAATCTACAACCACTGTAAGCTTTACAGCATGCAATAAATGGCTCTAAATGTTGTGAGCGAAGTGAAATATCTACAAGTCGATCCATCACACGGAATGTTGCTTTAATTTTCATCACAAACCATGTGTAAACGTATTTATATTCTTAATATTTAGATTGCTGTATAATATTGAACACACTCCCTTGTGGGTGAACAGCCAAGTGGGACGACACTTTGGTTCTGTACAGTGACAAATCTGGAAACACACACGACCTTCCAGCGCTGAAAACAACTGAACAAATCATCACAGACAAGTACACAAAAAAATAAACAACTTTCATCACTTGTATGAGGAGACAAAGACATGGCCTCAGAGGCACGCAATAAATAGGACGATGGGTGAAACTCGTCTTCACTCGAACAGCAGGTCTTCATCCGTCTCCTCCGTCAGCATGTTGGTGGGCTCTGCGATGGGACCCAGCTTAGCCAGACGGGCCGCGATCTCCAGTTCTGTTCTTTCCCTGAGTTGCTTCTTCTTCTCCTGGATTTTCTTCAGCCTGGCAGAGGAGAGGAGGGAATATTTTGAGTGTTACAGCAAAAATACAAGGTTCAGTGGTCAGTACTTTAGTAACAGTAATTTAAAGAGAGAAATAGTATCTGTAAAAACAGTTATCTGTTATGTTTTCACCTGTAGAACTCCTCTCGTTCTCTCTCATCCAGCTCTGTGATGATGTAGGTGAGGGTGCGATCAATCCGGGGAATAATCACTGTAAAGTGGGATAAAGTTGAGCTTCAATAACAGTCTTACTTCTTTAAGAATAAGGCAACATTTGTTTATATGTTACAAGTGAATTTACCATGCTCAATAGCGTTCACACGCCGATTGGTAATCTTTATGGCTTCATCCAGAGTGACAAAAGATGTCTGCAGACAGAAAGCAGGCAATATTAAGCATTCATTTATATTCTGAAAATAAATCAAATTTGTAAATTAAACATACATTTCATTAAAAAACATGTAATTTGCACATTTAAAAACATATCCAAAAGAGTCTATGTAAGTGTGTTAAACTGAAATCTCTACATGTAAGAAAAAGTGCTCAAAAACAGAGTGGGCCCTTTCAGAGTGTCATAAATGGGTCAGTATTATTAATAAATGAACAAGCAAGTAGCATCTTCATGTTGAAGCTGGTCCAGGCAAAGCTAGTTTGCACCATATTGTAAACCCATCCATCCATTTTCTTCTGCTTATCCAGGGTCGGGTTGCGGTAGCAGAGACGTCCCTCTACCTGGCAACATTTTCCAGCTCCTCCTGTGGGATCCGAGGTGTTCCCAGGCCATGTGGGATTTATAATCTCTCCAGCGGGCTCTGGGTCTACCCCGGGGTCTCCTCACAGTTGGATGTGCCCGGAAAACTTTCACAGGGAGGCGCTCAGGAGGCCTAATCAGATGCTACTTCAACTGGCCCCCTCGATGCGACTCATATCACTTTATGTATGTAACATCTCAATTTGCAGGTAAGTTACTATGGCTGTCAAATAAATGTAATAAAAGTACAACATTTCCTTCTGAATTAAAGTGTAGTAGAAGAATAAAGCAGCATAAACTGTAATTAGTCAGGTAAAGCAGAAAAAAAGCACAAACTATGAACCTTAGACTATTTGTAGCAGCGCCCCCTACCTGTAAGGAGGCCAACTCCACCAGCAGCTCCACAGCTCGGGCGTAGTTCCTCTTCAGCCTGGAGAGCTGCTCTCCTCCTCGGGCCAGACCGGTCAGCTCATAACCTGAAGGAAACAGTGAGGCTTAGAACTCGTTCTCATTCACTAATCACAAAAACTAACTGTATCCAAACATGACTTACTGTCTCCGCCTTCTTGGTAGTGCTCAAAAACTGGAAGGGTGACACCTAAAAGAGAGAAAAGCATGTGTCAATCAGCAAAACTTTTCTCATCCACAGTAGATGTAAAGGTAAAAAGATGACGTTTTCAGGCTAACCTGCCACGTTGTCCTTCTTGGCTCGGACCTTTACTTGGGCTTTGTTGACATTCTGGATAACAGTTGTGCTATGGACAGAATCACATATAGGTGTTACAGATGCATCGTGACCTTTACACCAGTATCCAGCCAAACAAAGACATAAAAAGACAATTTGAAGGTATCTTTGATGTTGATGATTATTTCTGATATTTTAAAGTCTGTCACTTCCTGGAAAAATGTTTAAAAAATTGTAGATGACTTGTCCTGCTACTAATTTTACACCCAATAAAACACTTTAAAGTTTAAAATCCTACCACCATGACACACAAGAGCTACAAGCTAGCTAGCAGTTTTTGAATGTAAACTGTGTTTGTGTTTTATGTCCCCACATTCAGAGAGATGAACTTCTAGTCCCTCTCTTACTTCCTGTTTTTAAAGGACACAAGTAAATGCACGTATAAAAACTGCCCTCTGCTTCAACTTTAACACCACATCACATAATCCTTCTCTGGTTATTACCTGAAGTCTCCAGCTGCAAATTTGGCTTCAGCCAATGAAAACGCCGCCTCTCTCATCACCTCTCCCATCTTAGTCTTAGTCTAAGGAAAAGAGATAAAAAAGACCGGCTTTAGAAAAACTTTCGGAGACATTAAAGAAATAAATACAAGTAGAACAGAATCCGTTATGAGTTATTTTTAACTGACTTCAATAATTTTGCGGAGGATCTGACGAAAGCGCATGGAGAGGGCATCAGATTTCTTCTTCAGCAGGTTGCGTCCGGTCTGCGCACCTTTCAGCCGAGCCTTCATGATGGTCTGAGCCCTGCAAAAATCAAATACAGCATTTATTTAGCTCATTATTCAGCTCATTATTTAGCTCTTTTAAATCTACCAGTAACAGTTCAAGACATAGTAATCCTGGATTTGTTTATGTAAAGTGATGGTACTTTTTCTCTGGCTTGTGGCAGATAATTGACGTTTCAATCAGTTATCTATTACTGTTAGTTGGGATTGGGGTGTTTCTTAGTGGTTGTAATGCAGTCTTAAATGCTTTACTTGCTGTTAAAGGTGGAGTTTTGTTAAAAAAGTACCACCACTGCCACTTATCATGACCTTGTTAAGTTCCCTGTTCCTCATTGAAGAACCTTGTGTGTGTCCTTGAAATCCAACAAACATGCTAACTGAATTTCTGACCTCATAAAAATATTTGCGATTCTAAGTTTTGAAAACATTTGAAACCAATATCTTGTACATCAATAATGTAGACTTTAACATTTTGTGAATCATTACTGCCATTTTCCAAAGCACAACTAGTCAAAATCTCCACAAGGTATCTTTTACATTGAATCATGTTGTTGGAAAACAGAGATGTGTCTTGTGCAGTCAGATCCCAGCGAGTAACTCATTGTTACATTACATTCATTAATGTCTTTCGCATGTGTGACTTTTCTCTGAAACACAAATATGAGGGTGTAAATATTTTGAATTCATAATTTATTTCCATTCAAACCAGCTCAGCGACTCAAAAAAGGTATAAGTACTCTTCGTTGGGAATCACTGATCTACATTAATATCCTAGCCCACTGATATTTAAAACCAAGGACTGGAACTTATCAGTTTATCATCTTCTTTATCCATGTACAGTGTGTACATGATTGGATCAATATGGCAAAATGATTAGACCTTACACACAGGACTCTACACTGATCAGGAGATAGTCAAAGTAGCACAAGACAGAACTGAAGGTCTGTATGTTTCACACACCAGCTCAGACTGACAGCTCACACCAGGATCATGACAGAAACATCACATGACAAATGAAGGAGTCTTCCTCTTTCCCATAGCACTCTGACACTGTATATAAAGTATATTTAGGCTTGGATCACACTGCCAAACAAGACAATGATCCCTTCATGCTATATAAACCGATGTTTCAAGCAGATGGGAGCAGAAAATAATGAATGGTAGAGACTGGAAAGCAAAAAGTCAACAAAACAATATTGAAATATAGCTGCTAAGAAGCTACAGTGGGCTAGCTACAAGCTAGCAAACAAGCTGCTTACATTCTGGAGGGGAATATGTCGATCCTGTCTTTTCCAGACATCTTCTCGTCTTTTGGTCGATGATTGCGGTCTTCTGTTTACTACTGTTACCTTAAATGAACACTGCAACGATAGCCTGTATTCTATTGTACTACACTAATCATATAATTCAAAAATGTTGTTTTTCCTGCAGGATTAGAAGCACAGATCGAGCTGATGGTCGTGATCTTGTCCGACTCTCCGTCCGGTGATGATCAGCTGGTCTCGGGTCATGTGACTGAGCGGAACGCGTTCTGCACATGCGCGTGCCAAGGGGCTCTGACGATCTTTTCCGGGTCGAGAAATTAGCACACCCATGAATGTGAGCTAGCGGGCCCGTGTTCTTCTTTAAAAAAATCTAAAAGGAAACAAAAATTGGACATTTACACACTCCCAGTACGGAAAATCACAGTTTATCGTTCTGTAACCATATGATACAGGTGAGTTTTTATTGATAAAGAAGATGTTTACCGGGGACTGGCTAACACACGGGGCTGCTAGCTGGCTAGCTAACTGCTAGCCTCATCATAAGTGCATGTGCCGCATGTGAGTTGGGAACCGGGTTATTAGCTAGAAGGCTAACGGGTATTTAAGTAACTGTTATTTTTCATTTTCTTCGTATTATTCGTCTTGTGGTATTGGATTTCGTATGTAGCTACTGTCGCTGTTAATATGCTACACCCATTTAATCAACATTTTGTTTTAGTTATGTTACTGTCATTTTTCGCTTTTATCTGAAACAGTAAAGAGCTTGTCGTTTGCCTGCGTTGCATCATCCCATTCAAAGCCAAAAATGTGAAAATACAAGTGGCAGTGCCTACTCCGCCAGTTCAGTTAATCCTGCCTCGGTTATTTGGGGATTTTATCCAGGCAGAACTCATTGTTTTGACATGATGAAGTGATCAGTCAGAAAAAGAATTAACAGTGTGCCATTCAAATGGATTTACAACATTTTACACCCTGTTAGTGTTTTTATTATCAGTCCAAACAGCTGAGAAACAGAAAAAGTGTCCGTGAAATCACCATGGGTTCTGTCATTGTGTCCAATGAGTTGATGCATTGTTAGTTCTCTATGGCCTGTATATCAGTGGTTCCCATTATGGCTTGTTGTCTCTCCTTACAAAAACATCTGTGCAATAACAGGTTAAGGATTTTTGCCTTCAAGAGATATATATTGTGAAAGTATTCCACAAGCAAAACTATGGATGCACCGATACCACTTTTTTTCAGACTAAGTACAAGTGCTTACATTTAGGTACTTGCCGATACTGAGCACCAATATGAGTACTTAATAATATCATTACAGTTCTCATAATGACTTTTAAAACATGTTTAATTTTCATGTGATGCTCCTCACTTTCTAACTGTAACAAAGTAAATAGACATAATGATACAACTGCAACTGTTGCTGATATTTTAACATTCAACTTTTCTTCTCCGCCTACCTGCTTAACTAACGGGAGGCTAACGTCAAGCTGTAAAGTGATACTCAGGGGAGGTACTCGCCATAGTTTTACTTAAGCTCTGATATCACCCGATACCGGTATCGTGCATCCCTAAGCAAAACGCAAAAAATAGAGAATAGAAAAAAAATAAACATCAGCAGCGGGTTTTTTTTTTTAAACATGTTATAAACTCAGATAATTCTCTTTGGACACTTTTGGGCAAGGTTAGGAGCCATTTTATATAATAAATAATATGAAAGCTGAGTTGTTCATTATGGAAGAAGTCTGGAAGAGTTTATCATGAAGTATTTTTAAACGGACAAACACCAATTAAGTACTGAGAAAGCCTCAAAGCCTCCTGACTTGTAATTTGTAGTTTTGGCCTTCTCACATGCAACACAGTTTGACCCTCCCTTTCTGATAAATGTCCTTATCTCCCAAAGTCCATTCAACCAGTTTGTAACGCTGTTAAAAACACTTTTTCAAGCTTAAACTATAAACCATTATTACGTCACTTTGTTATAAGGGGGTTTATTTTTCCCAGCTGTAGAGAGCTCCCTCCAGAAAAACAAAGGCCTTTATATTCACATTACTCCAGTTTGTCTACAGGCTGAGTAAAAGTTGTCCTGGTGCGCTGACTGATCATTCCTTTCAGGAGGTTTTGTAATAAATGTAACCCTATCTTTGTGTCTCTTCTCTCAGCGATGCCGGGGCTCAGCTGTAGATTTTACCAGCACCGGTTCCCAGAGGTGGAGGATGTCGTGATGGTGAACGTCAGGTCCATCGCCGAGATGGGCGCCTATGTCAGCCTTCTGGAGTACAACAACATCGAGGGCATGATCCTCCTGAGCGAGCTGTCGCGTCGACGTATCCGCTCCATCAACAAGCTCATCCGCATCGGCCGCAATGAGTGCGTGGTCGTCATCCGAGTAGACAAAGAGAAGGGTGAGTGATAGTCATTACATTTATTATTTCTGTTTCTGATAAATGAATTATTATTTTTCACGTTTACCACTCAGACAGAGGTCTTCTTCTGTGGACAATTTTCTGTTCAGACTCACAGCATCTCTTCTCTGTTTGTCTGTAGGATACATCGATCTATCAAAAAGAAGAGTTTCACCAGAGGAGGCCATCAAGTGTGAAGACAAATTCACCAAATCTAAAACTGTAAGTCAAAGGCTTGTTATTTTTTTTAATTTGTGTCTTCGTCATATGAATATAATTCTGAAATCACTGCAAAAATGTATTAAGCATTGTTAAAAAGTGATATTATGATGATATGACAATCACATTATATATGCAGCTGAACACAAACAGGTCATCGTCTTTCTGAATCATTACAAACTACAGTTTCCCCGAGGGTTTTCTGTTCATTAGCCTTGCATCAACTTTGTTTGTGAATGTGACCTTTGAATCAGTATTCATGACATGTTTTTGTACCTTCAGGTGTACAGCATCCTGCGACACGTGGCAGAGGTGCTGGAGTACAGTAAGGACGAGCAGCTAGAGAGCTTGTACCAGCGCACCGCCTGGGTGTTTGATGAGAAATACAAGCGGCCCGGATACGGAGCCTATGATGTCTTCAAACAGGCTGTATCGTAAGTGGTTCTTTCATCATAAAAATGTCTTTAGACAAAAAGAATGCCTGCAAATAATGTGAAAATCATGCTGTGAATATCTTCCCTCTACAGAGACCCTGCCATCCTTGATGGGCTGGAGTTGACAGAGGAGGAGAGGGCCGTGCTCATTGATAACATCAACAGGCGACTCACTCCACAGGCCGTCAAAATCAGAGCAGGTAACAATATACTGTGCTGCTATGGCAACATAACCCATGATTTATTCTAACTATAGCTGTAACATGATATCTTCTCAGTTGGACTAAAAAGAGAAGTAACATTTTCCTCTTCCACCCGCAGACATCGAAGTGGCGTGTTACGGGTATGAGGGCATCGATGCCGTGAAGGAGGCTCTGAGGGCCGGGCTTGGCTGCTCCACAGAGGCCATGCCCATCAAGGTGATTTTCCTGCATCGCCCAACATTTGTAACCTGCTGCTGAACTTGTAGTTTTAGGGAGTGAGCTGTCCATGCATTAGTTTGTGATACAGTGTTATAAGACTGCCATGGTCTTGTTCCAGTGTTCATTTTAGCAGCTATTTTAGATTTAGTCTTAGCCTTTAGATGAAAATGCTTATTAGTTTTAGTCATTTTTACACTTTATAGTTTTAGTCTACTTTTAGTCAACGACAACTCAAAACATTTTAGTCCAGTTTTAGTCAATAAAAGCCACAGGGCATCTCTCCGTCTCCCGTTACCACAGTGCATTGCGTTAAATAAATAAATATCCATCTGTTAAATTTTTTGCATTGATGCCGTCATGTTGTTGTCGAGCTGCTGCTTTGGGACATCATCACCTGTATGACTGGGTCGGATTCAGGTGGACCTGCACGCCCCTCAACCAATTCAACTGCTACAGGAACGCACTGCTTGTATTTTGACAGACAGATTAGATGCACAGTGAGGGGAAATGTGATGCATTTTAAAAGTTCGACAGCCCACCACTAACATTTTAGTCCCGTCTCGTCTCGTTTTTAGCTCGTCAACATCTCGTCATGGAAAAAAGATCGTTGACGAACATTTTTCGTCGTTATTTTTGTTAACGAATTGAACACCGTCTTGTTCCATGCAGATCAACCTGATCGCTCCCCCTCGCTACGTGATGACGACGACCACGCTGGAGCGCACAGAGGGCCTGTCTGTCCTCAACCAGGCCATGGCTGCTATCAAGGAGAAGATTGAGGAGAAGAGAGGCGTCTTTAACATCCAGATGGAGGTGAGTGACTTGAGTTTATTTGTGAATCCACGTGAAAGCCACTCCCTGTCCTTTTTGTGTGTTTCTTTTATTAGATTCAGTTCCTTAAAGTTAAAACTTTAAAAATGTATGTCAAGTTGTTGTACAGCCAGGGGGTGAAGTGTGCAGAGATGGGGCTTATGAAGCTATGTACATTTACTCAAGCTATATACTTGCAAACAAATGCAAAGTACTTGCAGTAGTTATCTATGATTATGTCTGATCTGGAAGTGAACAGACCTCCCTGTTTCTTGTTTTTTCAGCCTAAGGTGGTGACAGACACAGATGAGACGGAGCTCGCCCGGCAGCTGGAGAGGTTAGAGCGGGAGAACGCCGAGGTGGACGGAGACGATGACGCCGAGGAGATGGAGGCCAAAGCAGAAGACTAGAGCCGCTCCTCGGAGAAAAGTAACCAACAAAGGAGAAATGTGGACATACCTGGCCACAGTCGCTCAGTCCAACAGATGTTATCTTTCACATTGCAAACATTAACAGGTGTTAATAGTTCATTGGCAAACGTCCCGGTTTGTTCAGTAGCAAAGTTTGTTTCAGAGGACGGTAACACAAACGGCCGTCTTCTCATCCAGACGTGGACGCTAGGAAAGCTAAATTACAAATTAAACATCAACATAGCTTCTATTTTTAAGTACACCAATTTGAATAAACAATAACTCTAAAAAAGCTGTTTACAAGCAGTGGCCTTCACTTTCCTCTTCTTTAAGAGCCCAGTGTCTTCAGTTTTTCATGGCTCTTCATCTCGGGCCGGTCACTGGATGTGATTGATTGAAGAGGAAACGCATCAGCTCGTCTGTCTCAACGCCGCTCAGCGGTGACTTCATGTGCTGTTTTCTCTTCCAGTTTGAGGTTTTTACTGGCAAGACCCGCTCCTGTTTAGCTCACATGGCATCAATAAAGTTCTGGAAGTTTTGATCTCAATGCGTCTCTGTCAGCTGCTGTTGGTGGATAAAATAGAACCAGACCTCACCTTGAGTTTTAGGATACTTTGCCTTTTTAGCTATTTACCTGCATTAAATATAAAGGAAAAGAAAGAGATTGGAATCTGTTATCACTCTCAAGCAGCTCAAGTGAAATCATCTGAGGAAAAAACAGAATGAAATTTTATTATTGTTTTTTTGCCTTTATTATATAGGACAGCTGAAGCATGGGGAGTAGAGTGGGGGATGACATGCACCAAATAATCGGCAGACCCTTTGCCTCTCAGTGCATGGGGTGCCTGCTCTTCAAATGGAGCTAAGTCAGCCCCCTGAATGAAATCGAATTTCAGTGTTTTCTGTTGACAAAAATAGCTTCACATCATGCTGGTCAGAAGCAGGCTAGAATTTTAAATTTAGAAAACCGAAATGAAATATTTAATTCAATTAAAATTATTTTAAACCTAAAAAGGTATTGGAAAATAATGAATGAAGCTTTGGTTTGACCTTTTTATCAGTGGTTAAGTTACCGAACTTAACCACTATGGAAAAAGTCCCTCCTTGTGGCTCTGAAATGCTTTCAGTGTTTACACAGGTAATTTATCTAACCTCAGGAACGTTCAGTTATCTGTCGTGTTGCAACATCTCATCACCCTTGAGGTTAAATAGAAAGTGAAGATTTGAGTTATAAGAGGAAGTGCATTAAACCTCAAAATCATGGGTTAACCTGGATTTATATTTTTAACTTAATCAGAATCAGAGATACTTAATTTATCCCTAGGGGGAAATCCGATCAATGCAGTTGCTCTTATACAGACGAGAAGCATGAAGAAATATAAGTACAAGTAATATGTAAAATATGTGAATTATATACACACGTGTAGAAAACAATATATAGAGAACTAGAAATAGAATAAAGATATAAGTGATAAGAGAAGGTGCGTCCAGTATTAGAATAAATTAAATATGTACAGATATGTGCATAGAGTGTGATATATGACCAAAGTGTAATAATATAATAGAACTCAACTGTTTTAAATTTAGTCTAAATATCCCACCAGACAACCAAGGAAACTGAACTAAAAATGTGATTTTCTCTAAGTGAAATATTTAGGCAGGACATAAATTTGGAAGGAATTTGATATAAAAAATAATGAACAGTTAGTACGCTTCTACATACCATGTTCTTACTGCTAATAATGAACAGTAAGTATGCTTCTACATACCATGTTCTTGCAGCTAATAATGAACAGTTAGTACGCTTCTACATACCGTGTTCTTACTGCTAATAATGAACAGTTAGTACACTTCTACATACCGTGTTCTTACGGCTAATAATGAACAGTTAGTACACTTCTACATACCGTGTTCTTACGGCTAATAATGAACAGTTAGTACGCTTCTACATACCGTGTTCTCACGGCTAATAATGAACAGTTAGTACGCTTCTACATACCGTGTTCTTACTGCTAATAATGAACAGTTAGTACGCTTCTACATACCATGTTCTTACTGCTAATAACAGTTAGTACGCTTCTACATACCATGTTCTTACTGCTAATAATGAACAGTTGCACGATGTGACGGGATGTTATCTAGAAGGGGTTTAAAAAAAAAGGCTTTTTCATTTCCGCTCAGTGATTCCTGAAGGTGGATGGTTAGCGTAAAAAACTAGTTCACAAACAATTATAAAAATCATTTTTATTCAAATGTTCACCAATACAAAAACAAATGGAGATCATCTTCACAACTTCAAAACTCAACACTTTTCTCTCGTTCTGAGCTCGTTTTCCGATAGTGGTTATGACGTGTGTGTGCTTTGACTGCTGCAGTGATGTCACCACCAAGATATTCTGTTGGTCTCGTCACATTTCAAATGACAACAAGGTGCTTTTTGAGACGGGCTGAGGATGAGAGCATGCCGACACGTTCATCAGGAATGTGACGCGGAAAAATGAGGGAAAAAAAATCTGTTAACCCGACAGAATTAGGAGTCGTGTCCGAGCCCTGAATAAATAACCCTGTAAAAAAATATTATATCCTCGTTGTTGTTACACATACTGTAAGGTTTGTGTCCACTTAATGAGCAGTAGAGACTTAAAAGAGCAGTAAACAGATCCTGCAGACAACCCTTCCTGCAAAGTGTGTGATGGCATGTGTACAGATAAAATACAGGACCAGGAGACCTTATCTGGCAGCACAATGATGGTCCTGGGTGTCTGTCAGCATCTTCCTCTCAGAATTATTACATTATAGTCAACAACAACGTACTGTATTTACACAAAAGCACACCGACACAGTCAGAGCCTGCAAACAGAGAGGGGAAGTGAACGTAGCCTGAGTATGTTGAGGAGAACAAATGGACAACATGACCTGAACGACTGGTGAAAGAATCAGAATGAGCAGGATCTGAAGTTTCAGTCTGGAGGTACGGATGAGTCGCGTTGTCTGGGATGACATAATTGCGCTACACTATTATACACAAAGTTTGACAGAAAAAAAACTTTCTTCATTCTGTTTTTGCCTATTTCACCAGTCCGATCTTCTTGGCTTCAGTTTCATAAATGAGTAATCTCCACATCTTCACTATGAAGACTTCGGCCTCTTCATCAAGAACCTAAAGCAGGAGAAAGAGAACGTTTACACATGAAGAAGACAATTAGCTGCACTGTCAAAAACGCATGTAAAATAAAGAAAATAGAAATAATATAAGGTTTTATCATATTTTAGAGGGAAAAGGTTTCTTCTATTTGTGCAGGGCTGCAAGTTTCACTTATTTGCATTGGAGCTGCAACAATGACAGGACTATTCAATCAGCTGATCTACAGGAAAATAATGGAATAATAATAATTCAGCAGTATTTTATGCAAAAAAGGGCGGACGTTTTTCCACATAAATGCATTATAATTATGGAGATTTCCTGCAAATCTCTTGAGTTAGCATGCAAAAACAAAGACATTTAAAGATATCACTCTGAGAAACTAAACACTTTTATAGACAAATTTAAATCAAGAATATATTAAAGAGATTAATTGCTAAAGGGGACTTATGTGTTTTGAATCACGTTAGTAAAGTTCGTTTCGTTTTAACAATTGTATACATATTTCGGAACCTCTCCTTCCTTCTGAAACCAACAAGCCATTTTGCCATTCAAAGGTCAGACCTTAGCCACAATTGGCTGACAGTATTAGGAGTGATGGTGCAGTGTTGCCCCCTCCCCCACATGGGGAACAGGAACACTGCACTGTCACTCCAAAATTGTAGAAAACATGGCCGCTCTAGGATCGGTTATTCAGCCTTATATGTGCGAGCCAGAATCGCCAGGAGGTATCGGAATGGTAAGTTGAAATCTTCACGACAAGCTAGTGCAAGAAGTTTTTACTTTTTCACTGTGAACAATTAACACCCAAACATGTGAAACCAATGCACAATAGTATGGTACTATTGTACCACAGTATGGCTCTGGTTCTTATATTACATATTCATATGTTTGGTTCAGTCTGACTGTCTACAATCCTGAAGAGATTCAGTGTACTATGACACCACAAAGCGGCTAATTCTCACATTTAAGAAGCTGGAAATAAAAACCGTTTGTTATTTTTACTTGGAAATGATCAACAATTAACTGATTATCCCAAAAGGGTTGCTGATTAATTTTGATGCAGATTATAAAACTAGATTTTTATTCAGCTTTTATAGTAGATTGTAAACCTCATGTGACACAACACCCTCACAGACTGATGTGAAGATAGAGAGAAAATCAGACACCATGGTCATCATTTCTAACAAACTTCACTTTAATCACACATTAACATGAAACAGAAAAATAAAGGCAGAAGACATTTTTAGAGGCTCGTTTGTCTGTTACATTACTCACCATGGCAACATCATCCAAGATACTCTGTGGCATACTGTGAGCCATCACCTGGGAAACAAAGATATCACCATCATCTCATGTTTCACGTTCAGTCTGATTTAACTGAATGTACAGACACACATGATCAATACCTTTGAGCAGACAAAGTCCACTAACGTTGGCTCCTCCTCCCCGATGTACTCGATAATCTTTTTATTGATCCAGGGCCGAACACGTCGCTCCATTAACGTCTAAAAAAAGGACAAAAAAGAAGCAGTGATAACTTTAGTAAAACAATCACCTTGTTGTGATTTTATTAAACCATGTTTCTGTGCAGCTATTTTAAATCAAGTTATGTAAAAAAAAGGCTCTTGTGTAACTTGTTTTTATTACAAACAGGTTTACTTCCATGAAACAACACATTCTTCCTGGTCTCACCGTGTCCACCATGGTCCAGTCCAGCGCGTAGGAAAACAGCTCAGGCTTCGCTGTGGGAATCTTTTCTATCAGACTCTTGATGTGTTTTCGTTTCTCCTCCGAGTTCGCTCCCTTTATGCTGGAGAGGCCAGCTCCGTCCACCCCGAGGCTCTTGTCGTCGTCGTAGTCCAGGGGCACCAGCTTCCTCTTGCGGGGCTGCTCGTCGGCCTCTTCGTCATCGAACTTGTCGAAGACGCTGTCCACGGGCAGCTTCTTCCTCTTACCTGTGTTGGGTTGACTGGGACTTCCTGTGGCACCTGGAGAGGACAAGGAGCTTATGAATTCTCTTAAATTCAAGCAGCTGGAATTACTTCAGTTCTGCACTAAATCAGTCCTATAAAAACTATTTAAATGTCCTTTACAGTTTGGATAAAGTAAGGAGTAATAGAAGTTAGTTTTCTTTTTTATTTTCCAGGAGGATTGACAAAGTTTTAATTTAGAAATTCACTGAAAATGAGCCTCTTTGTGTTTCCTTAAATTTTATTAAGAGACAAATGAAAACAAAGAATGCTTTGTATGTTTTTCCAGTCAGATGAAAGTACGTGTGGAACGAGAGCAGGACTATGGTGCGAGGTGGGTGGTTGTAAAAATGACAAAAATCTCGTTAGAAGGATGTTGTATCACAGAACACACTGACAACAGATGTGCAAGCTGTGCTTTCTGGTCTGTGGAGGCTACTATCAGTGCAGGAGATGTGTACCGCTCTCTCCTGTACTGATCTCTGATTCAATACAAATTTAGTAGTTTTAGTAGACATTGTAACAAAAGCTAGAAAAAGCTCTTTCAGTTTGACCTACAAAAATACATTTAAAAACAGAAACATTACGTGTGTTTAAGAGTGAAGTCTGGCAGGATTATCAAGTGTAACTGTTTATTTTCACAGACTCACCCAGTTTGAGACTCAGGCCGATCTTCGGCCGGTGCTCTTCCTGCGGCAGCGCCTCAGGGGGCGAGTTTTCGTGTGGGATGATGATGCCACAGGGCGACTCGTCACCGGGTGTGTTGGGGGATGCGTTGCCGCTGGCTGATGACACAGAGGGTGCTGCTGTGATTGGCCGCATAGTGGGCTTCAAGCATGGTTTTATGTCAGGGTTATCTTCATCGTTTTCGTAATCTTCTTCCTCGCCCTCCTCCACCTCATCGTCTGAGTGGGGAGGCCTCGGGCGGGCCTCTGGTCTGTCCTGGTGGTCCTGCCGGCGCTCCCGGTGCTCTCGTGAACCCCTGTGGCGTTCCCGTTCCACCACAGGCTCCGGCTCTTGGATGATGGGAGGTTGTCTCAGACGCTCCTCCTCTTCCTCCTCCATCTGGACCAATAAAAGGCAGAAATGAAGAAGATTTACACCCAATCAGAGTGTTAAACAGGAAAGAAGGTCAGCAGACGATGAAAGCTGGACACCACAGATGTGCAGAGATGCAGAGAGACTCAGATGATAAAGTGACCTTCACAAAGACAACACACAGAATGCCCACTCACTACACTCACACACACACACACACATTATTGTTTTAGAGAAGCATACCCTGCGTAGCTCTGCGTCTGGGTTTGGATGTCCCTCGTCTAACAGCCTCTGTCTGATCTCCTCCAGCTCCTCCTTCTCTCTCTTCCTGTCACGCTCGTCCGCCTCCATCTCCTTCTCTCGGTCTCTGAGACGCTTCTGCAGCGCACTGCCCCTAGGGGTCACACCAGCAATTACAGCCTTTAGAACAATAGCCAAAGCAGCAGTGCTGCATTTGCTGCTCCAAGTCAGATCTGGGTCACAGCATCTGCTGCGTCTTTCCACCATGTTTACACACGCTCATGTGCCGTACGGCTCAGTGCTGTCATGCAGATCAACGGAATTCATATTTACAGGTTTAGTCTTCACATGTTTAATCATAATTCACATCATTTCTGACACTCTTAATTTATTAGATATTACACATCTGTGAAGTGGAGCTGTTAAAAGGCTGCATATCAGATGTAAATCCTATTTATTTTTGGACTCAGCCTCAGTAACGACGGCACTGTGAGACATCTTTCTGTTTCTCACCTGTAGTACTTGGGGTCATCTCTTTCATCATCGTAGTCTTCAAGAAACTCTTTTAGCCGTTTGCCCTCTTTCACCTGAAGATACACAGGACCACGCTGACATTTATTCTGCATGATAAATCTCATTCTGCTTATAAATGTTAACAAATTGTCTGATTATTAAATAGCATCATGTAAAAAAGGCACATGGAGGACTCCATCTTGGCAAAACAACAAACATATTCACATTTAATAATGCTCTTAGATGCATTCTATAGTAGAATAAACTGCAATTAATGAAGTTTAATGCTTTTATAATTTAACAGTAAAGTTTGGGCTTATAAATTAGAACAACGCAGATACCAAGTATTGTGAGTACCAGGGGTCCTTCAGTGTGCTCTCACCATTTCACGTCGGCGCTCATCTTCCCTCTCAGACTCCTTGGCGTAATCCCGCGCCTTTTTTCTCTCCCGGAGCTCCCAGTGTTTTAGACGCTGTAATTACAACGGTTTAAAGTGAGCCACACTTACAAAATCTACCTCCATCATAAAAGTACCATAATATTGTTTATTTCAATTAAAGTGCCCCTGTGATCAAGAGACTCAGAAATGTGTTAGGGGCGGCTGTGGCTCAGTGGTCGACTCGGTGGGCATCCATTTGGAAGGTTGGTGGTTCGATCCCTGTCTGCTACAGTCACCTGTCGAAGTGTCCTCCTTAGGCAAGACACTGAACCCCAAATTGCTCCCGAAGGCATAGCCATCGGGTATGAATGTGCATACTGACTGGAGATTGGCACTTAGGCCTTTGCCTTCAGTGTGTGAATGTGTGTGAATGGGTGAATGTGACATGTAGCGTAAAAGCAGCTTTGAGTGGTCGCAAGACTAGAAAAGCGCTACATAAGTACAGTCCATTTACCATCTGATGTTTGAAGACTTCAGATGAAGATTTGGTCTCATTTAAACATACAATAATGTCTCTTGGACGTTCGGCAATATTATCGAACATCTACATTTCAAAGATTATAATCACGGAGCAGGTAAAGTGCGTAACCTCCCCACTCATAATTCAGACACACAAATAAAACAGCTGAAAGTGAATGAATGAGTGTTTAAAGTGCACTAATAGGGAGCGACATCAGCCCAGGTGAGCTCCCAGCTCTCTGTACCTCCTGATAGGCCGCTTCTTTGTCTCGGTGTTTCCTCTCCAGCTTCCTGCGTTCGTACGCCTCCTCTTCATCCTCTTGGTCTCGTTTCTTTTCTCTGTCTCTGTCTCGACTCACCTCCCTGCAAAAACGTGAGATAAGAAAATAGTAATGTTCTCTAAGCTGAATTGTAACCAGGTGTAATTGACCTATTTGGGTCTGCAGGGGCCGATGTGATCATGTGACTACTATCTTTACCTGGATCGGCTGCCGTCAGGGCTCCTGTCGCGGCTTCTGTCCCTCTCCCAGTCTCGGTCTCGCTCTCTCTCTCTGGTCCTGCGGTCCCGATCTTTGTCCCGGTCTCTCTCGCGTTCTCGCTCCCTTTCCCTCTCCCGTTCCCGCTCTCGTTCCTTCTCCCTCTCGCGGTCCCGTCGCTCTCTCTCCCGCTCCCTCTCCTTTTCCCGCTCCCTCCTCTCCCGCTCAAACTCCAGCCGCTCCTTCTCCCGCTTATCCTTCTCTTCTTCTAGTTTCTGCGGAGCAAAACACAGACAGGTTCAGCCGGCGCCGTGCAAGATCCTGGGAGTCTTTGCAGGCAATTTTCTACCGTGCACAGATCAAGTGGTTTCCAGATTTTTAAAAGAGGTTTCTTTGGGGAACATGCCCTAAACTAATCAGTGCAAAGCTTGTGAGAGAAGCGGGCGTCCTAACTGGGAAAACCTGGAAGGGTCAAAAGGCTCTCCCTCACAGAGAGACAGCTTCTTCATCAATCTAAAGCTCTATTCTGTACTTTGTTGCTTCAGACTGGCAGAATAAACTACAGTTTAGCAAGAATGTAACTGGAAACCACTTTAAATGGTCAAAAAGATCTGTGGAACGTGTTCGACTTGAGGCATTCATAACGAGAAAAAGGCGCTGCAAAAGACAATGCTTTTTCTCTCCTTAAGAGTCCTCCTCTCAGAACAAGGAAATCAAAAACAGAAAACAGGCGTCAGTCTTTTGTTGAACTAGTTGTTTGTGACTTACAGGTGTTGAACTATGGACTCAGCCCTTCGCTGCCCCTACAAGCCTTTTAAGTTAGGCCTGGGAGGAAAGCAGGTCACACGTATACAAGGGAAAAACGTTATGGGATTCTGTCTTGCTTTAGCAACATCATAATTATCATCATCATCAAAAACTTCACAGGTTAACATTGCATTCGGTACAGTGCTAAATCAAGAAATGAACATCATGAACATCAGTTACATTTCTGCACAGATAATTGAAATTGTAGAAGCAGTCTTACCCCTGCAGGAGTCTTCAGCAGTTCCTCAAGACTCAGTACTCAGACACACACATTCATATTCTGCCTTTATGGGCATTACACACAAAGCTTTGAGCTTGTTACACAAACGTAACACAAGCACTGCATTTCCATTACTTTAACAGCATGTGCTGTTTCAATGAGTGCAAAAGCAGAATTAACTCAATTGAATGACTCACAGCCATATGCAGCCATGTGAAGTCAGTTAGTCTTCAAGACTCAACTTAAAGCTTTGGGTGTAGTGCAACGTAGGAAGGGAAACTTAGGACATGAGAAAGAAGTTGGGAGACGTTAGCGATAATTATTAAACTTTATAAACTCAAGTCATTAAAACCTTTGTCTCGACTCAAGCACAAAGCATTGTTTTCAATTCTGCAATTGTTTTTGTGTCTTTTACTTACCTCTGCAGAGAGTCTACCAGGGCTGGCTTAATAAATACTTGATTGACTGCACAGTTCAGAGCAAACTGATTTAAAATACATCTAGAGGTTTGAAAATTAGACTCTTAGATTGTGCAAATGTTTGACAATGCAAATGTTTCTAGTAGTTTTATTAGCAATGCATTGTATTTCTTAAAAGCCGGAGCGATACATTGAAAAATTAAAACTAAAACTGTACTGATCTACTACTAAGAAGTATTAACCCAATCTTCTAATGTGCAACTCTCATCTTTCCAGTTTTAATTATGTGACCTGGTTGCAGGACTTTACAAAATGTGTACTGTGTGGACTAAAGTTTAATCCTGTCAAGAGCTGTATGAACTCACTGATCTGTCTAACAGAAAAGCAAAATAAAGGCAGAGAAAGAGAGACACAGATGCAGGAGAGAAATCACACAACAACACACACAGAGAGGACTTACCTTCTCAGTCTTCAGATCAGCGTGCTGCTGTGGAGAGGGCGCCCCCCTACACTAGCATCATAAAAAGCTACAGCCAAAGTCACTGCAGTGGTTATTGACAGAGTCCTTGTGCTTCAACATGAACACCATTAAGACAGACCAGAATTTACAGAGGACTCGCACAGGATCACTGACGTAAGCTTTCTGGGCACCACCAATAAGATCATAAAATGAAAGGGTCGGGAGGAACTTATATTTTCTTGAACAGTTGGCTGAAAAAAGAGCATCATACGCCTGAGCCAACACACAGAAAAGTGTAGCACAGTTGCCCCTATGCAAGCCCTCAAGAGGGGGACGCCCTGTATATGTAGAAAGTAAATAAAGGCTGATACTTACATCCTATCCTCGTAACTTTTTCCAAAGCTCTGAGATTCATCTTGCTTTAGTCACCATATGATCACTATCATAATGGTGGGGTTTAATGAATAGATTAGCTTTTAAGTAACTTTACATCGTCTCCATGCATTTTTGTGTGATGAATGAAGAATGGATGTATAATGTTCACACCTAAGTAGTTTCACTATGGTTGTCACTGGTGTCAATCAGGCCTGAGAAAGGTGACAAAATACTAGCTGTCTGCCTGCTTGTGGTGTTTGAACATTGACAATGAAACATGTTATAGAAGTAGGGGCAAATTAAGATGTTTAGTGCTGGGAAATTTAAGGAAGGCCAATTTGTAGCGCAATATGCATGTTACTGAGAGCAAGAAAAGCTTGGTAAATGTGTAGACTGAATGTGCAAGCTCTAGGAGTGAACTATATAAGCAGCTGCTGTCCAAAACCTGTAATGTCAACTGCAAGATCAAAAGAGCCACTTTACCTTGTGGGTGTCTCGAAATTTGCTAATCTCTCTGGAGATCAGGTCTCTCTTGTCCTCCTCCATGTCAATCGTGTTAATGTCGTCCTATAGAGAAAGGAACAGGATAGGAAGGGTCAAATAACCATATCACATATTACTGGGAATCTACGCCGACACTGTAGGGTCAGACGAACATGCGTGACACGTAAGCGTCACGGCAGCATCTATTTTGCAGTCTACATCGGCTGCGACTACAGCAAAGAAGAGTCTCAAAGTTAGCCAATGGTCGTTGCAATTCCTGGCCACAAATAGGGGTGGCAGAGACGCCAAAAAGTGTGCAGCCAAGTGCGGTAGAAGAAGACAACGTTGCAACCGACTTGTAGACTTATTTAATTGTGCATAAATTCTGTATTTATGTAGGATGAAGAAGTCAAATGAGAATGAATTAATAGGATTGGTTTACCCAGATGGTGAGGAAATGTATTCATTGCTCTTTCAAATTAATCTTGCCTGCTCATCTAGCCCATCAATAACTTCTAAATAGGAAATCAAAGATGGCCAAAATGAAGAGATCGCATCGTTGAACATGAATTACTTGGTTGTATTTACATAGCAGTCATTGGCTTCTACGCTTCACTGAGAGGCAGCAGCAGGGAATAATAGACTTGACGCATAAAACAAACGGAGAAGCAGAAAATGACTTGCGTATTACGCCCGCCTCCCGCACAGCATATGCGGCTGGTGGGATAGCAGCATCAAATAACATTGGAGCGGTTCTGTCTGTCACATGCGTGTCAAAAATACGCTTCAAACACATTTCCTGTGCAGATTCGCCGTTAAAGTTCCAGAGAAACACAATCAAATGTAAAGTTTTGTAAATGAAAGCTGGTATACCTCCTCTTTCTTCTCCTTTTTTCTCTTTCTTCTCTGGGAGTCCTCATCTGTTGAAGGTGCGTTGAGTTCTGCAGCATATTCCCGCATCAGTCCATCGATAGCACCTTTGACGATCTGATCCTTCTTCTTTGTTTCCTCATCTAAAACCTCTTCCTCGTCGTCTCCTCCTTCGTCAGCCTTCTTGTTCTGCCAATACAGAAAGAATCCCACTTAAGCAATGAGTTAATTGTCTAACTTAGTCACTGCGATATAAAACTATTTGCTATGTGGGCAGTGATTGAGATATCTGGAACGAGGTTAGAGGACGCAAACTCATAACCTGAAACAGAACTATACCCCATTTGCAGTCTTCTTCTTGGCCTTCCACTCGTCCAGCTGAGCTTTAGTCTTGGCATCCACCTTCACCAAAAGGTTTTTGTCTCCAATCTGCAGGTCATGTAGTAGCCGAAGGGCTCGCAGTGTGGACTCAGGCTCCTTGTACTCACAAAAGCCAAAGGCTGCAACAAATATTGGCATGAACAAAAGACATGAAAGAAAGTCTTTTTATGATCATTTCTGGTCAGTTTTGAGTGGAATAATCTCTTAAATTTAGCACTGATCATCCAAATCAGCCATGGAAGTAAGTGTTTCATGACCAAGTAATGTCAATGTGTGTATTTTAAATTACCTTGAAGCTTGCCAGAGGCTCCTTGGACCCTCTTCCAGCTCAGAACAATGCCGCATTTCTATAACATAAGCACAAAGGAAGGAAGTGTTCATGACTCAAGTAGAAATGCCACAGCACAGGATGCACAGTTTCAGCAGGTTGCCTACACATTTTGTTAACCAAATTTCATGATGTCAGTATAAATGTGGCATCCGTTTAGGCAAAGGGAAACTTGCCATGAGGTTTTAGATTTGATTGCTGTAAAAAATGGATAGCAGAATCAAATCTGCACATTTTCAGAGAAATCCTTGATTCTATTTCCAATCCCAAAGGACTATTCTTTGTGAATAATACAACTATTCTATTACTGAGTGACTTGAGTAAAGGAAATATTTGTAAGTCCATCTCTGACACTTACTGCAAGCAGCTGTCTGATTAGCATGTCCGAAGCTTTCTCTGATATGTTCCCCACAAACACTGTGGTGGTGGGACCGCTGCTCTCGTCATTGTCTTTGGCTCGCAGAAGAGCAATATCCTTCTTGTGGACTGGAGGCTTACTGACCACTGACACAGAGGGCACCATTACTGTTGGGGCGGATGTCATGATGCCCACATGCACTGGGATCATTGGAGTGCCTAAGAAAAACAAAATGTACATCAATTAGAGACGAGGGAGTCTGAAACACTTTACTTTAGAGTAGTTAATATTTGTATATCAATGTCATTGAACTTTGCCTCCTTAAAATAGTATGCATAACACATTACTTTAGGGTGAGTTCTTGCTTACCTGATGGGAAACCTGCATACTGTGGAGGTATCCCAGGAGGGGGCAACAGCGACCGGTTTAAGTGAGGGGGGAAGGACATTCTGTGTGTAAATCGGACCGACCTGATGAAGAAACAATTACATCCATTAGCAGTCCATCTGTGGGTGACAGGTTTCACACACACTAAAGGAAAGTCCTCTCAACAATGTTAATGCAACGTTAGAACAATGGGTTGACAAGAAAGAAAGAACACTGAGTAAATACTGCCATGTTGTGTCGGTGGTTTCAAATTTGACATCGATTTTTTGTACTCGCTATCCATCTGTGGCACTGCTCTAAGTTAACGTAGCTTAATGGAAGGCGCGCGTTAACTTAATATAATTAAGCCATCAAGTTTAAGTACTATTATTTAGTCTTATCGCGGTACATTGTGTTGTAGCTGATTGACTCAACACCTATTTCGATAACCAAAAAAAAAATTAGCAGCTTAGTTAGCTAAAGCTAGCATTAAGCACGCTACCGTGTGTTACCCCGGCACGGCTAACTTGGAATAAGCTACCATTAGCTAGAGCTGGTGTTACCGAACAAGCAAAAACTCACTTAAATTGGCTAAAAATGAATTTGGAATGAACACAGAATTGTCTATATATACATACCCCGAATTAGGCGGCGCACAAAGTTATAAAAACCGCTATCAGACGGCTATTAATATGAAATTCTCTGTAACGTTCCGAATGTTTGATTAGCACGCTGGCTATTCACGGGCCTTCAAAAACATTGACGCAAGCGCGTTACGTACCAGACTACAGGCGCGCTTGTTTTGTGTATTCGGACGTGGCCGCTGGACGGAGCTACAATACATGCTCGGACTATTGTAACAGTGCTACTTGTATTACACGTATAAGTATAATACTACTTTTAACAATAACTTACACTACAATAAGTCATGAAAACATTTTCGCGTTGTATAATTCTATTAATGTGTTACGTTATAATTGTATAATAAGAAAAGTCCAGTTTTAAGCTTTCATTTTCACCAAAAAGCATCATTGAGAGAATGTAAAGTAATCGGCAAAAGCAAATAAAACAAACAACTAAAAACAGTTAAAATACTAAGTGGGCTGGCTAATCACGCAGTTGCTTTTGTATTTAATGATTAGGTGCCTGTCCTGCAGTAAACCTGCTTGTTTTGGTTTGAAATGTCAGCGGATCCCCTTGTTTTAATTAAATTTGCATGTCTTGTTTAAATGGAAAAAACTTTTCTGCAAAATTTTGGAAATTATATAATAAAAAATATAGTCTCTAGACACAATAAGCGTACTGTGTGGTCTATTTTCATAACAATTTTATCGTTTTTATTTTCCTTCCTGGGCGCTCCTAATATATGTATACTACAATTTAAATTTGTTTTGAAAAAGAAACCGCAAGTCCACATAACGCTATATTGTACTTAATAATTTTATTCTACATAATGGTGAATCGGTTGGTTACCATGGTGTTTTTGTTGTAGATACATGATTCTGTGACAGCAGCTGTGCAGCGAGGGCTGCGTCTGACAAGTCGTGACGTCACTTTAGGCGGGTTTTTCATGGAAAGTGCTAGAAGAAACGAATCACACCCTCCTGATTTTAAGTATTCCTCCATCAGATTAAAAAGACCCTCGCAGTTTGCCGTAAAATGAACGATGTACGTATGATTTTTATTGAAGACATATTCAATTGAGATAGATCATGCTGCCTCGATAGTCTGTGACAGTAATTGTGAAGTCTAGTCCGTATTCAAAAATGTGGTGTCTGAGTATCTATCTAGTTCTGTCCTCTTATGAATGAACAAATGTCCACAAGGGGGCGGCAATAAACGCTGGCCGCACACAGGCATTTACTTTGTAATAGTGCAGAATTTTCAAAAGGTTACCTTTACAAGCAGGTTCTTGCAGGTGCACTGTGCAAAATAGCATCAGCATAACTACATTTTCTTTCGTAAAGAATACTTCAACACAGATATACTCTATTTATTTATTTATTGAATTTCCGACGTGAAAAATCCCTCACCTTGAGCTGGGGGATTTTAACATTATGAAGTACATGAAATTGCTACCCTTTTGAGTCTTTCAAGCTCATACGCTTGACTGATTACATCAATAAATAGGTCTTTATTTTTTGCACTTTCAAACATTCATTTCATTACTGATGATAAGTCCGCATATTGAAACAATCTTTTTTCCCCTGTCATTTCTGTGACTGTCTTTCACCCACAGGCTGGTACTAGTGGTAGATGGTGCACCGCGGATGGATACGGCAGCACACTGAAGCGAGTGTGTATAAAGATTCCGGTCTATTAAAAGGAAGTCCCTTTCCATTTCCCTGCGTCAGAGAGCAGAAGGGATAATATATTGGTTGCATTTTATTCAAGAAAAGTCAACGGAATTAACAAGGTAGGTACACGAATATTTTGGTCACATATGAAAGACATTATCCTCCTTTCATTTTTCGCTTAAGCTAACACAATGAGCTATGAATGGATGTATCCACGATGAGAGCTAGTGAGTCACGACGACAACCTTAGCATCATAACTGTCTCGTGGGCTACAGTTAGCATATAAACGTTGTAACATGTGTTGCATGCCTGTTATATCATGTCAAATCTTTAAACTGAGAAATTTTAGTGTACCGAGAATTTTCGATCGTGGGTTGTGGAAATGCGGCAGTATGCCGCACTGCTAGGCCTGGATCTGGTTGCACCAAGGCAGGTGTGGTGAAGATGACAACGCTGACTGGGCTTATTAAACTGAGCTAGCCGTATTGAAAATACACCCTCGAACCGGCTGGGCCACATCCTAGGACAGGACCCTCATGTCACCTTCAAAACCTATAATGCTCCGTCTTGTTTTCGCGTTTATGAAACGGTTGGTTTAGCAGAACTAGTTTCAGTTATTGGCACCGGTCATCCGTTATAACTATTATGTAAGAAACAAAATAATCTAATCGGTTAATCTGAAATACATGTAGTTTCGGGTTTATGTAGTATGCTATCTTGGAATAAGATATGGCCCATATCATAATGCTGCTCTATGGTAACATCACCGTCACCTTGTAGTTTTTAACGATACACTAATTAACGTTTTAGCAACACTTGAACGTAAAGTGACGTATTTCCGAACGTAATCATCATTTTCGGCTCCAGTCGTTCCTAAGCACGTGTTTGCGGAGTCCATTGTCTGTCAGTCGACGCCATGTTGGTTAACGGCCACTTCCGCCGATGTTGGAAATATGATGGAAGCCGTCCAATTTGCGAAACCGGCTTCTGGTTATGATCCAACTATGTTACCGTTTTACATTTAATGAAACCGAAAGCTCTTTGAACAAATTTTTTTTTTTTTTTTTTTCTTTCTGTTGAGTCATTGTGTTTTCTTTGATTTATTAAATTAAAACGCATTGTGTTTGCTATACAACTGAAGTCACCTTGAAAAAATATAACATGATTTCGTTTTGTGCAGATGCCTGAAGAAATGCACCAAGAGGAGGAGGCTGAGACCTTTGCCTTCCAGGCAGAGATCGCTCAGCTGATGTCCCTGATTATCAACACCTTCTATTCCAACAAAGAGATCTTCCTTAGGGAGTTGATCTCCAACGCCTCTGATGTAAGTCTGCAGCAGTTTCCCATAATTTCCTCATACTACAGTATACATTAGCTATATTCTTTTAATTGTATAATGTTATAATATGGCATTTATTGATCCCAGCTGAAGTTGTAATAATTCTCATAATTCATATGCTGTCATTTTGGTACCACCAGTGTAATTATGTGTCCTTTACGTGTTTTCAAAGGCTTTGGATAAAATTCGTTATGAAAGCCTGACTGAACCAACCAAGCTGGACAGTGGCAAGGATCTGAAAATTGACATCATCCCCAACAAAGCTGACCGCACCCTGACCCTCATTGACACCGGAATCGGCATGACCAAAGCTGACCTGATCAACAACCTGGGTACCATCGCCAAGTCTGGCACTAAGGCCTTCATGGAGGCCCTGCAGGTACGACAGTGAAACACAACCTCGTGCAGCATATTGAACATTGGAGCAAATGGCACATCACAAGACAAGATTGTACTGTTGCAGTCTTAAACTGCACCAAGAAAATGCTGCTAATAATTAGTCTTTTATACACTTTTTAAATGTTATTTAAAAATGTGTTTAGAAATATCACCTGCAGCCTTCTTAGCATACCTTATTTTCATGCTGTGAGGCAATCTGCTACAGTTGAAACTACAATAAAACCTGTGATTGTCAGCGGCAGGGTGTAATTGGACAAGGTCTGTCATTTTTACAGCTGAAGGCAGTTGCCAGCACAGGCATACAAAAAATGGAAGCTGCTACATGTTTATTTGGGCAGGATAGATAAGCCCACCATGGTGTCATTCATGCTGATCTGTAGTGGCTGGATGTTTTTAAGGGGGAGCATACTGAACACTGAGGTGATTTGTACAAAATGAAGTAAAATTCAGTTAAAAGTATCAGATACTGACATCTGTTTTATCAATACCAATCCATTAAGATGCCTTGACTGGCTAGTTGCAGCTCTAGATGATATACTTTAAACATACTGAATTTGACTGCTGTATCCTAAAGTAATACATTGTTTTCCCTCTAGGCTGGAGCTGACATTTCCATGATTGGTCAGTTCGGTGTGGGTTTCTACTCTGCCTACCTCGTTGCTGAGAAGGTGGTTGTCATCACCAAACACAACGATGATGAGCAGTACGCCTGGGAGTCCTCTGCTGGAGGTTCCTTCACAGTCAAGGTCGACAGCGGTAAGTTTCCTGGCATCGTTACAGAATCGATTAGTCGAGTTCACATGGCACCCTTGACATAATCTATTTGCACCACGTATTTATTAATGCAGTTTTCATAGGATTAAAACATCCTAGAGCCATATTCACACCTTGTCCATTGACAATATTCAGCTAGTTGGCGACACTGTTTTTTAGAGACCTGAAAGAATTATGGAAAAGTTTGTTTTTTTATAACAGTGGAATTATGTTAATTTGCTGTTTAACTCTTAAAGCTTAGAATGACTCTGTATTCTGTTAACGCCAGAGAAGGGCTGTGCACATTGTGAACAAACAGTACAAAAAACCTTCATGACTTCATAAGTCCCGAACATGACATTTCCTTTGGACAAAGTGTACTCATTGCTGTACTATTATGGTCACAGGTGAGCCCATTGGCCGTGGAACAAAGATCATCCTGCACCTGAAGGAGGACCAGACGGAGTACATCGAGGAGAAGAGGGTCAAGGAAATTGTCAAGAAGCACTCTCAGTTCATCGGCTACCCCATCACCCTGTTTGTAAGTATTGAATTTGCACCCTTTATTTTAGCTAGTTAAAAACAGCTTGCGAGCCAGTGAGTTAACCTCTTTTTGTTTTTGATGTGCAGGTGGAGAAGGAGCGCGACAAGGAGATCAGCGACGACGAGGCAGAGGAGGAAAAAGCAGAGAAGGAGGAGAAGGAAGACGGTGAGGAGAAGCCAAAGATTGAGGACGTGGGCTCAGACGATGAGGAGGACTCCAAAGACAAGGACAAGAAGAAGACAAAGAAGATCAAGGAGAAGTACATCGACCAGGAGGAGCTGAACAAGACCAAGCCCATCTGGACCAGGAACCCCGATGACATCACAAACGAGGAGTACGGCGAGTTCTACAAGAGTCTGACCAACGACTGGGAGGATCACCTGGCTGTCAAGGTAAACACTGCAATGTAATAACTGTTGCAGGTTTGGTCGTGTCCACCAGAATATCACTTTAAAATAAAATTATTTTCCTCCTTTTACAGCACTTCTCGGTGGAGGGCCAGCTCGAGTTCCGTGCCCTGCTCTTCATCCCCCGCCGTGCACCCTTTGACCTCTTTGAGAACAAGAAAAAGAAGAACAACATCAAGCTGTACGTCAGGAGAGTCTTTATCATGGACAACTGTGAAGAGCTCATCCCAGAGTACCTGAGTAAGTAACAAAACTTAGCCCTGCACTCACTGTTGCATCACCTACACTAAGCTGATTCAATGGATGGCTACAAAGGCTGATGGAAAGCCTCGGCTGGTTTCCTAATGGAGATGATTTTTATCCCCACCTCCAGACTTTGTCCGCGGCGTGGTCGACTCCGAGGACCTTCCCCTCAACATCTCCAGAGAAATGCTGCAGCAGAGCAAGATCCTTAAGGTCATCCGCAAGAACATCGTCAAGAAGTGTCTCGAGCTGTTCGCCGAGCTGGCAGAGGACAAGGAGAACTACAAGAAGTTCTACGAAGGTTTCTCCAAGAACATCAAGGTATCTAAATATAAACCTGCCCATTGCTGCCTTAATTAAGAACAGATGACATTTTCAAATGGTTTTTAACAAAGGCTCCTCTTCATAATGCACTCCTATGGCTTCAGTGCATCTCCATGGATCCATAAGGTTCACCTTCCTTCTTTAATGTAGCAGTTGTAGTCCTAGCTCCTTTTATCTGCCAGATATTTTTAAAACGCGCTACATAGCTGACGGATAGTTGTAGTCTTGGTGTATTCTCAACCATTTAGACCATCACACAGTGGTGCATTGCTTAGTTAAGTGTTCTTAATTCTTTTGCACACTCTGGTCCAGTGCTTACATGCTGTAGACTAGTCAATTAGTGCTGTAGATCAGTTACTGTAATGTTGGTACATGAGTAACTAAATGCCAAGACTTTATCCACACATTAGGAGTCTGGCACCTGGTCACCAAGTCAGGTTTTTAACTTGAATCTAACTTCGGTCGCATCTGTTTTTTGAGACCTACAACACAGGTTAAAGTAAGACAGATGCATGTTTAGCTTTATTTGTTGAGCCTAACTGTAGTTGTCCTGGATTAATGCTTAACTTGGGTTATCAATCCCACTATAAGCCTATTCACTTGGCAGACATGGCCTTTCTGATTGACAATCACGTTATTATAACGGTTGTATTCACATTGCATCCAAAATTAAGAAGCTATCCATTAGGTGTTGCTAGGTATTGTACTCTGGTGTAGGCAACTTGTGTACGAGCTGTAGTGTAATCACAATTCCTCCTGTCTGTAGCTGGGCATCCATGAGGACTCTCAAAACCGCAAGAAGCTGTCTGAGCTGCTGCGCTACCACAGCTCTCAGTCCGGAGACGAGACCACCTCCCTCACAGAGTACCTGACCCGCATGAAGGAGAACCAGAAGTCCATCTACTACATCACTGGTTAGTTTCTCTTTGAAAAGCTGTTTTTTATCAGATGCCTTTTTTTTGTCCTTAAAATGATATTATGGAAATTGATTAATAGAACTATTAGATCTGTAATGATAACATGATGAACATGATGATTTCCTACTTTAGGTGAGAGCAAGGACCAGGTGGCCAACTCCGCCTTCGTCGAGCGCGTCCGCAAGCGTGGCTTCGAGGTCCTGTACATGACAGAGCCCATTGACGAGTACTGCGTCCAGCAGCTGAAGGAGTTTGATGGCAAGAGCCTGGTCTCTGTCACCAAAGAGGGTCTGGAGCTGCCAGAGGATGAGGAGGAGAAGAAAAAGATGGAGGAGGATAAGGCCAAGTTCGAGAGCCTCTGCAAGCTCATGAAGGAGATCCTCGACAAGAAAGTGGAGAAGGTCAGTGATCCTAATGAGCTAAGCATTATATTAACCCCAGTTTCCCTTTGTACAGTAGGGTTTAAGGTTCTTGCAGACTAGTTGATGGTTTTTTTGTTTGGTAACAGGTGTCCTAAGTGGTCCTAAGTTGTATCCTGGTGAGTTTTCCACAGCTGAAGGAGGCCTGACAGTCTTGCGTGTGTCCTGAATGAGTTTTTTGATTGACAAATGTGTTTTTGATGTGCGGTTCTTCTCAAATGACTGAAGATAAAAGAACAGAATTGTTAATGTAACTTCTGAGTGTGCTCTAACAGATGCCCGTTTAACTTGTTCAATTTGTTTTAACATGATGTGAAACTAATATTTTAATCAAAAGGTATAAACATTTATGTTGTGATACAGTTGGTCTACAATGACAAGACAGTGTAGGTGTTGATATGGTAAACATTTGCCTTGGATATGCCAGTGTGCTGAGCACTTACTTCTAACAAGACTGTTCTGCATGCTTTATTAACATGACTTTTAAAATGTTTTTCGCCTGCTGTTGGACACCGCATTCTGATTTTATTAATCGCTTTTAAGTCTAAACATCCTCTGTTTGGCTGTCTCACCCAGGTGACAGTGTCCAACAGACTGGTGTCTTCACCCTGCTGCATTGTCACGAGCACTTACGGCTGGACGGCCAACATGGAGAGAATCATGAAGGCCCAGGCACTCAGGGACAACTCCACCATGGGCTACATGATGGCCAAGAAACACCTGGAGATCAACCCAGACCACCCCATCGTGGAGACTCTCAGGCAGAAGGCCGACGCAGACAAGAACGACAAGGCTGTGAAGGACCTCGTTATCCTGCTGTTCGAGACCGCCCTGCTGTCCTCAGGCTTCTCCCTGGACGACCCACAGACCCACTCCAACCGCATCTACAGAATGATCAAGCTCGGCCTGGGTGAGGAAACGCTGAAGATCAATATTAGCAGTTTTTTATCTGTTACTTGTGTTGATCCCGAACTAATAATCCTTTGTGTTTCTAGGTATCGACGATGACGAAGTCCCCACAGAGGAGGCCACCTCTTCATCCGTCCCAGATGAGATTCCTCCCCTAGAAGGCGACGGTGAGGACGATGCTTCACGCATGGAGGAAGTCGATTAAACCAATCTCCCAGATTTCTAACACTTTAGCCTCACTTTTCAATTGTTCATCCTTAAAACTGCAGTAACTGCAAAACAAATAGTCATTCATGTTGTGTGGTGGACCAGTGTTGCTCTTGTCTCCAGAGCATTACTCTGCAAGACCCCCTTTTTAAGAAAAGCAGTTTTGGTTTTTGCGTTCATGGTGACAGCACATATGTTTTAAAGAGTACCCTGTTGCACTGAGTTTTAAATGTTGGAGCGGTAAATGTGTGAACATGGGAATGGTACATTCCATTATCAGATCAGGTCTGGTGGAGGGTTTGTGGAAGATTCTGCTCATGTGCAACACTGCACGCTGCATGGAGAGAGGACTGTAAGATTCCTTTGCCTGAGTCCAGGCTTGTCTGTATTCCAAGTCTTGTTTTGCAAAAAATTAAAGATGTAATACCTTATGTCCCGTCTTTGTTGCCTTTGTCACTTGAGTCAAGTACTTTTAATATCTAAATGGCATTTTAGTGAAAAATGTAAAGGTGGAGCAGACTTTGTCAATGCTATCCAACATTTTGGATGTTGATGACTTGATAGTTTAACTGTTCCTTCAGTTGACCACTAGGTGGCAGACATGCTCCATAAATCAGGAAGTTGTAGCAGCATTCACAGGCAGGGTCTTCACATAAATACCCCAGCATTTCTTTCCCGTTTCCTTGAAATGCTGCAACTTTTTTAGTCATTTCTAAAGCTGCCCATTTGTTTCTATCATACTGATGTCTGGTCTTTGAAACCAGACAGGGAAACATTGACGTTTTCTATGTCCTCAGATATATTGTTCACAACACATTAAGTTTACCATCGGAGTATAAAAACAACTTATTTCACATTCAAGAAGCTAAAATGAGAACTTAGACTGAGGGAGATATAAGCCAGCAGTTGCATGAAACCAGTGTACTTCATGAGCTGTTTTTAGTTACAAGGTTTAATAAATCTGATACTGACTGTAGTGTTCCTCTTTATACCAAAAATATTTTGCACTGGTCAGGGGATACTTGGCTGAAAAATATTTTTTAAAAAGGGCACACTGTTTGAGAACCACTACCCTTACCTAAAAGACCTTCACATTGTCTTAAATCCTTACAAAGCAGATCCTCAGCTGCTAAACCATGCCTTGTGCTGAGGCTTAACTAGGACCCTCTGTTTCAGCAGTTTAATCTAATGCAGAACCGAAATAAGAGGTTTTTGTTGCATCAGAAATTTTGTGTCATGCAAACCATTATACAAATTGTGACATGTCTTATCTGTCATCTGGAAATGTGGAAATAGTCTTTCACAAATGGGGTATCGCTGATTGTTAAATTCAGCAGAATGGAAAACGAATACAAGTGTTGCCAGTAACATGTTACTAAAGCCACATGTGGACAGAATTTAAAATGAATAATATACCAGAGTTTCTTGAAAGAGTGAGGCATCCTAAGCCGATCTCTTTGGGGGAAACGTCTTGTATGTAGTTTTCCTGGAAGTCATGTGTTTTGTAAAACTGAGGGGGCGGCAGCAGCAGCAGCAGCTTTTCTGCTCTCATCAGTTTAAAAGTGTGGGTGTGTGTCCTCCACCACACCAAGTACTTACACACACTGTCTCCATTCAAAGTAATAGTGGGGAACTTCAGCTTTGTCATTCAGAAACAAACAGAACACTATATTAATTTTGTGACACCTTTAACGCCTTAACTTGACCACCTTCTTTGCTGCATCCACCCCCTGTAGAGCACTCACTACGGTATGGAAATTAATGTTAAAATGAGGCTATGACATGTGTTACGACCTTTCTTGGTGCATGTGGAAACTGAAAGTATGTCACTAAGTTGGAAGCACGAAAAAATATTCTTGTTTCAAAGTGTACCCTGAAATTCAAAGTCATAATGATGGGATTAAAAAATCATTAGCATTTATCCTATCTTATCATTTTGACTATATCTAATGTTGATTTTTTTTCCCATCTCTAACTTGTGTCCTTTTATCGCAATATTTTTACGTTTTGTCTCAAAATAATGACTTTTAATCTCATAATGACTTTTACTTTAAATCTTATAATTACGCCATTTTATTTCAATCAAATCAATCAATCAAATTGTATTTGTATAGCGCCAAATCATAACCAGGGTTATCTCGAGACACTTTACAAAAAGAGCAGGTCTAGACCGACTCTTTGTTAAGTTATTTAAAGAGGCCCAACATGAATCCACCATGAGTAGCACTTAGCAATTCGGCACATTGGCAAGGAAAAACTTCCTTTTAACAGGCAGAAACCTCGAGCAGAACCAGACTCATGTTGAACAGCCATCTGCCTCGACTGGATGGGCCAAAAATGGGATAGAAGGAGATGCAGGATAGAGACAGGCAAAGAGAGCAACAACAACATATGTTCTTGTTACCACAACAACATATGTCCTTGTTACATGAACAACAACAGACACATACTTATGGTTACAATGCCAATAATAGTGGTAGACTCGGGTGAAGATTGGCTAAATAAATAAATAAATAAATAAATTCGCGATTTTATATAGGGTTTTTTTAATCTCATAATTATTACTGTTCTATATTTAATCTTGTGCATTATAACCTTTTATCTCATAACCATGTTTTTTATCACCTAATTTCAACTTTTCATCTCATAAATATGAATTTTTGTCTTTGAACTTTAACATTTTATCCAAGTTTTCTGACTTTATCTCATAAATTTGGTGTTCAAACACATGGTGTTCTTTGTTTTATCTCTAATAATTACTTCTTAATATCAGATTTATGACTTTTTATCTCATGGTTGGGATTTTAATGCCATACGTTTAATTTGAATCTCATAATAGTGACTTAAAAAATGTATAATTATGCTTTTTATCTCATAAAAGGTACTTGTTTCTCTCTTAATTATGATTTTTGTTTTCTCATATTTTTCTCATAGTGGTGTGTTTTTATGTCATATTTTTGACTTATCCTGGAGACTTCCTTTTTTATAACAGCTTAGTTTTTTGTTTTTTTTTAAATGGTGGAAATTGATTCCCGTACCAGTCAAAGTCATCGAGTCATCAAGAGAACCTCATGGGGTTAAGTTACTTCTGTTCTGACTTGCTCGTGTTTTAACAAAAGACTTCCTGTGGAAACATTTGACTTCATGGTGTAAATGTGCTCTCAGCCCACACATGTTGAGTGCATTAATTGTAGGCGGGGTTCCTGGTGTTTCTGTAGCGGGGGTGTAATGTTTGCTTACACTGTCACATTTCTTGTGACCTTTCTGGCCTGTCATCTCTTCTCTGCACGGTGTCAGCAATGAAATGCCTTTAAATGGGCTTTAAATGTGTTTGCTGGAAGACTGCATGCTGTACTTACTGAAAAAAAAGAGTGGCCCAGAGTTGCTGGGTTTAGACTCAGATGTTTCTAGAACAACTTGACCAAAGCGTGTATTAGTCTATAAATGTCTCTTCATATTCATGGTAACTTGGGTGAGTAGATACCATAGTGCCTCAGTGATGATAATGTTCTCCCACTGAGAAGTGCAGTTTTGTTATCAAGGAGGAACCAAGCCGGTGCTAGATGCTGCAACAACACCATCCTGCAGGCCCTTCTGCAAAGAGGTTCGAACTAAGTTTCCATGACATTTGCGATGCAAGATACTAGAGATACCGTAACTACTGCTCATGATCCGAAACTATTTTGTTGTGACACATTAGGCATACGGTTACTTCTCATATTCGACAGCACTTGGTAAATACTAGAGACAGGAACAGGATTAACTCCCACACTGAGTTGGCAGGGAGCACATGACTACGCAAGAGAAATACAACTTTCAATCATGAGGAATAAAATGTATCAACCCTCAAAAACCATAACCTTTATGAATGGGCGTAAGAGAGAGTGGAGAGTTACACATGGTCTGTCACACCGCCCGTGTTCCACGAGTAGTGTGAAGCAATGTGTCGCGGTGGTCTAAAGGTTACAAAGGCCGCTTTGAGGAGCTCAAACTGCTTGTCACAAAATCGAATTAACATCGAATAAACATATTTGGTTTCTTGCATGTGATATAAAAGGATTGATGCCACTACCATGTCTGTACTGTAAAGGTGAAGCTACCACCAGCAGCCAGTTAGCTTAGCTTAGTACAAAGACTGGAAACAGCTAGCCTGGATCTGTACAAAGATAACAAACAAGCCTTTTAGCATCTTTAAAGCTCATTAACTGACACGCTGCATCAATTGTTTAATCTATTCTTAAAAAAGGAAAAAGACAAATTATGTTTTTACAAATGATTATGTGCTAGCCCTCCTGTCGGGTTCGTTACTCCCCTCTTACTTTGGTATGACGAGTCTGTTTTAACTGCTCTCACATTAACACAAAAACCATTAATCATCACCAAATTTTGTCTAATATCTTTTTAAGCTGTAAACAATGTCTGAGACTAGTGTTTAACATGAATAACTGCAGTGAATATACCAAGGATAGACACTGAAAATCCATCAATGTTGTTTTCCATTTCTGAGACATCCTCCTCTATCTCTGGTTCAACTTCAATCTCTTCTTCTTCTGGTTCAAAAAATGTTCAGTCTGAAATGTGTTGTGCTCGTGGGGGAATGTGTGGACGTACATATGGACATAATCTAGTGTTACCCATTCATTTACTTTGGCGGTATTTGACCAGGAACACCACAGGTGTTACAAAGTTGACTAAACTACTCAAATTTCAGTGAAGGTGGTGATCAGTAACAAATGCATAGTGTGGAGGATATCATAGGCCTAGAGGCAATCAAATGTAAAATATTTATGATCGATTGAAGTTGTAAATCGGTCAGATTTGAGCCAAACATGAGAGGAGGGCTAGAACATTTCATGGTCAGGAATCCTTTTAGTAGAGAACAAGACATAAACTGATTTGCAACCAAGTGGAAACATTTCTAACCTTGACCAGAACAAGTCTAGCTTCTTTTCCAGTCTTTGCTAGCTATGTTAGCTAGTCATAGCCTCATATTTAGCATGGGGAGACATGGGAAGTTCAACCAATCTTCTATAACTCTTAGTAAGAAAGAAAATAAGCATAATACCAGAGGCCATGTTTTCTTTTCACCATTGGGGTGCACATATTATGTGGGCGCTGTGAAGGTCAAAATCTTCCTGCATTCTATATGTATGCATGTATTTTTTTTTACCAAAATAAAAGTCTTTGATGGAGGGGGAATGCAAATGCTTCGTGTCCCCAGGGTCCCCAACCTGCTCTTGGAATTTACCTACTTTTGAATGATTTGGTACTTTTCCCCTCTCAGCGAGTGCCCTCGACAAAGACAAAGGCATGAATATTTAGCTGCCCTGAAAGGTTTTAACAGAATACAGAGACTGTTCCGGAAAGCTCCAAAGTGATGCCGGGACTTGCCAAAACACTCATGCTGTCCATAAAGAATTACGATAGAAACAGTCAGCCTGCGTAATCCCTGTAGTCAGAGCAAGAGCCCGGAGTGACTTGCTCGTTGGGGGCTGAAACCAGAGGTCCTCCACAGCTCTGGTTTTTCTTTTGCTTTATTGAAAAGAGGACTGGAGACGTTGACATCATAATGCACTACTCCAAACCAGATGGGTAGTAGGACGTTGTCAAATGAGATGTGCGGGGAAATTCCCCCACTGAGCAGCTGTGAGACTGATAAATGGGGGGGAAATCATTCAGTGCACCTTACAGTCAAAGCTGGTCTTCAATCTGATGTTCAGTAAGTCATCTGGTTTTATGATTCCATGTATATATATTTTCCAGTGAAATAAAATGACGTTGAATTAAATACTTCAAACAATACCCTAACAGAGGGTACAAGATCTAGCTCACCAGATAGAGTTCCAGTGGTGTCTGATTTCATTCTCATTTGGTCCAATACCCAATTTTCCTATTCTAGTACATTTTCTATTACTATTTATTTTCTATTTAATTAAAGCATAAATATTACTGTAATAAAAAACTGTCTTCATTTTACAATTGGAAACTCAAAAGAAGGGTACTTTACCATCTCACCTGATGTAGTGCTTGCCTCGTTCATCAAAAATTCCCACCTCGCTGATCCACTAATTTTCCCTTTCCAGTGCAGACATTCGTCTATTTTATTGCAGCATTTATATTGAGTCATTCATATTTATATTAACAGTAATGTGGAACAGTCTAGATTTTAAAAATGCAAACAATCCTTTAAAAGAGGAGTACATTTAATAGATTAAATTGTATTTTATTTAATAGGAGTAAGACCTGCTTTATCATTTCAAACGACTTGAATTGAACTGAATTGAAAGTAAATCAGATTACATTTAAAGTTGTAATCTGATTACAATTCATAAAAGTAATCTGATTAGAAATACTCGGATTACGCCTCCTGAAGTAATCTGATTACAATTACTAAAATAACAAGTCACAAAGTATACGGATTACAAGTACTCTGATTACAATTCATGAAGTAATCTGATACTGCTGCCTACTCTCCCTACTCTCCCAGAGGCGGTGATTGAATGGGTGTGCGAACTCACCCTTACATACACGGAGCAGGTGAGCCTACTCTCCCTACTCTCTCCCAGAGGCGGGGATCGAACGGGAGCTTAGAGTTTTGACATCATCGTGCTTCTGCATAATTAAATGACTAAATGACTGCAGCATATTTGGAAATAGGTACGGTGGCAGCCGTTGGACTCGAACCGGGGCCTGAACCTGCTGTGTGATACGCAGATCAGGTACTCTCTGATCACCCTCCCATAAGTGGTTCCCTTGGAGTTTTGAAATCATAATGGTTCTTGTATTGTTAAATGACTGTGATATTTGTAAATGGACATGGTTGCACAGGTTGGATTCAAACCGGGGTCTGAACATACCCTTCGATACACGGGTCGGGTACCCTATGCATTGACCTAACCGATCACCTTCCCTTTACTGGTTCGTTTGGAGTGTTGACATCATCCTGGTTCTACATAATTGTATTGTTAAATGATTGTGGCATATTTGGAAAGTGTTGCACAGGTCGGATTCTAACCAGGGTCTGAACATACCCTTCGATACACGGGTCGGGTACCCTATGCATTGACCTAACCGATCACCGTCCCTTTACTGGTTCGTTTGGAGTGTTGACATCATCCTGGTTCTACATAATTGTATTGTTAAATGATTGTGGCATATTTGGAAAGTGTTGCACAGGTCGGATTCTAACCAGGGTCTGAACATACCCTTTGATACACGGGTCGGGGAACCCTATGCATTGAGCTATTTAATCAGCATCCCTTAAGGGGATTGTTTGGAGTTTTCAAATCATAATGGTTCTGCATAATTGGCTCTCCCAGAGGCCGGGATCAACCCAAGATCCACATGTAACCTGAGCGAGATCCTTATCCACTGAGCAAACTGGACACCCTCACTCGAGTGGTTCATTTAGAGTTTTGAAATGATGAAAGTTTTTCAAATACGTTAAGAAGGATGAAGTGGACTGATGTTCCTGCCGAGGCCGGAATCAAACCAGGGTATAAGTGCACCCATTGGTATATGTGGGTGGCTGCTTTATCCTCGAGTGGTTCTTTCAGACTTGTGAAATTATTAGACATTTGCAAATTTGTAATGTTAAATGACTAATAAAAGAGGGAGTTTGACTGATGTACCTGCAGAGGCCAGAATTGAACAAGAGTCTTAAAGCACTCGTTAGTACATGGGACAGCAGCTTTATCCATTGAGCTAACTAGAAGACCATCCTCAACAGGTTAGTTCAGACATTTTAAATTATTAGACATTTGCTAATTATTAATGTTAAATTACACTACTTAAAGGGGGAGTTTGACTGACGTTCCAGCAGAGGCTGGAAGCATACCAGGGTATTAGTGCACTCTGTGGTACAAGGGGCGGCTGCCTTCTCCAACGAGCTAACTTGATGGCCATCCTCAAGGAGTTCGGTCACAGATTTGAAATTATGATAGTTTCGCAAATTTGAAATGTTAAATGATGTTAAAAGTGTACTTTGATTGATGTTCTTGCAGAGGCTGTATGGAACCTGGGTCTGAGTGTATTCTTTGACACACAGGGCTGCTGCCTTATCCATTGAGCTAATGCCCCTCCACTAAGGGCTTGGATCAGTTTTTAATCATTTAATTTAATTATTATACATAGCAGATTTGCAAATGATGGTGATGATGATTTTGGTTCATTTTGAATTTTCAAAAATATTACCTATTATCTTATAATTTTATTGGTAAAGCTCCTGTGAGGAACTTTTGGTTTGTGTTGATTTTGGAGACCCCTGTTGACAAAAGTGCTACGTCCTATCTCTTTGCTGTTCTTCTCCTGTACATGTGGAAGAAGTTTTTTTTTACAAAAAACCTCCTTCTGCTTTCTTTTAAACATTCAAATATACCTCACTGTGAATCTTTGCTGTGGAAAATGTAGGAAAAAAGCTGAGTTGGCAGTGGTTACAGACATTTAAATAACTATAAAGACAGGATGGCTCGTGTTGCTGATGGTCTTGTTTGCTTTTGTAGTCCATATAGAGGCATCAGTATTAATTTCAGTCCATGTCAACAAGTTAAAAACTCCTCACAGGGGCTTTAATTCACATGCTTCTTTTTGGATATATGTCCAACTTTTTCAATTGTACTTTAATTTCATTAGTTTAATGTCATTACCTCCAGCAAGGAGGTTCTGTCTTTCTGTGGTGTTTGTCAGCAGGATTCAGGAAGAACTGCTCACCTGTTACATGTGCCAAGGAAGAACACATTAACCCATTCATGTGAGACAAAAAAATCAAACCTCTTCGACTTCATAGTGTTATGTTAATTTAATATGTTTTATTATTAATCCATTTACCAGAGGAAGTAGTAGAATGATAAAAACAAGATTTCAGTGACTTTGCATTTTCCTTGTATGCACTCTGTTCTGCAAACCCCATCCCCTCTCCTCGGCATACAATATCTTCACTTCCCAGTGACGGCAATGAGCATCATCATCCATTCAGTATTCTTGCAAACATTCAGATGTAACAGTGAAACACATGTAGCAGTCCTTTTATAAAAGTACACAACAGACAAGTTGGTTGAACATAAACAATGACCTAGAGAGAGATATTTACAAGACTTTTTCAGCCCAATTTTAAAACATTTAAGTAAAATCTGTGTTAAGACGTAAAATAAAGCGGTGCAAAAAGTACCTTCAGCAGCATCTGCTTCAGCGATGTCGAAACAAAATGATATCATGGTGAGTAGTGCTCTCTTTGTTACAAAAACGGTTTTCACCATCCTTACCGTCAATTACAGATGGTAGCGTTTGGAACATGTTAATATACCTTAAATTAAAGGAAACGTATGCACCATGTGTTCAGGCTTTTTATACAGCTTTACAAGATAAAATCCCACATTAAGACACATAAAGGCCCCTGCTCTCCAACATGGAGGACTGTGAGATAAGCATCAGGTAATTATGACCGAAAGGTTCCACAACGGATAGAAAGTGTCGTCTATACAGAAGGTGACAGTAAAATATTTGGGGTAAACTTAAGTGACGGGCAATTTCATTAAACTCTTGAAAATTCCATACAGCTCACATACATTTTTCAAAGTAACAGTACCCTTCTGTTGGCTGCACAAGCCACATATGGTGGTTAAGGAAAAAAAAATGCAACAGTATAACTATGAAAGAGGTGAAGAGGCAGTTTGCACAGTTTATGGTTTGGGACTTGTGTATTTGACAATCTTACAGGCACTCAAAACTTCTGCGACTGCTGACCTGACAAATCACATGGACCCCTTAGGGGCATCTTTGTGTAAGAGTCAAAACTGCAGAATCCCTTTCTGTACCTTTGCTAACAAAAAGAAAAAGAACAGTAAAAAAAAACAACAGATAGACACAAACAGACGAAAAAGCACCACAGAAAACGTGGCCTCAGTTCCCAGTTCGGTGCAGCCTCGCAGTGCTACACCTTCTGCCCGATTTGCTGCACTGACCGCCGGCCTGACTTCATGCGGCTACGTGCGTACACCCGCAGGAAAAGTGCCAAGAAAACTACAGCGACACCAAATCCACCTACTAAGGTGACGGCGTGACCGTACAGAAAACATGACAGGAGGATGGCGATGGCCTGCCGCAGGGTCATGATGATGGTGAAGACTGCAGCTCCAAACTGGTTAATGGTGTAGAAGATGAAGAGCTGGCCGCATGCTGAGCACACGGACAGCAACACGGCGTGAAAGGCAAACTCGGAGTGACGCGTCATGAAGGCCACCGAGTCGAAGAAGGCGCCCTGCTCCAGCAGCGAGCCGACTGTGAAGAGGCAGGAGAACAGGTTCACCCCGAACATCATCTGCACCGACGACATCTTGTACTTGAACAGGTTGTCCTGCCAGTTGGAGGTGAAGCTGTCGAAGACGATGTAGCCGACGAGGATGATGATGCCGCTGAAGGTGGTGACGGTGGACGGGTGCTTGCTGGGCGTGCTGGACAGCAGGAACATGCTGACACCCACGGAGATCAGCACGGCAGTGAAGTACTCCCAGTATTCGTAGCTCTTGTGGGAGACAATCTTCCCCATGAGCATGACAGGAATGACTTTGGAGGCCTTGGCCAGGACTTGAGTGGGGAAGCTGATGTACTTGAGGGCCTCGTACTGGCACCAGCTGCTCAGGATGTTGGAGAGCGAGGCAAATGAGTACTTGTACATGGGCGCGCCGTGGCTAGGCTGTTTGAACATGAGGCACCACAGGCCCGACACAGTCAGAGCCAGGATGCGGTTCATGAAGACCAAGAACTGAGAGTCCTTGAACTTTTCACCCTCGTCTTCTGGAGTGTCGGCTCCGTACGAACGTGTCATTACGCGCTCCTGCAGGACTCCCCATGTCAGGTACGACACCTGGGAATGAGAAAAATGACTTTAGCAAAAGCATAGAAATTGATTTTTTAACTTTGATGTCAAATTATTTTGTAACTTAGAACTGTCATTAGACTGGCCCTCTGTGCTAAATCATATTTTGATAGACAAAAAGTGGATTTTGGATCTCATTAAAAAAAGAGAACAAAAAGAGGGTGGAAGTCAAGTGACATGGGATGATGTTTGTTGTCTTTAAAAAGCCTCAGCTGAACCTTTTAGGACTATTCTGTTCCTGCTCACCTGAAGTTTGGAGCTTGAGCTCTGACTTTCGAAGTGAGCATCAGTGTCTTTAAACCAGCACCTCCCTTTATATAAACTTCATTTCTATATAACAATCGAGCTGATAGCAAACCAAAGCGTGAGTAAGATTAAACTTAAACCAAACAAACATAAAACAGTCCTCGCTAAAACAGCACAAACAGAAAAACATCATTTAGTGGTATTATAGGGATAAGATCACGTGTGGCTTTATGTGTTTTCTGGGAGGATCCCCACCTGAAGTCCAGCAGCACAAAAGATTAATTTGATGACCTGTCTGACTGACGATCCTGAATTACCCTCGTTCCTGGGCGCAATTGACACGTCATCCAACAGACCTGTTTTGGCCTCGCTGCCAAACACACAGGACTTTATGACAGGGAAGCAAATCCCGTTACCTGAAAGGAAAGAACAAAGATGAAAATGAATGAACTTGATATAAGAGGTGGTCAGGGAGGAACCAAGACTTTGACTGGCATACATTTCCAAATTAGATGTCAGTATCTCACAAGCACCAACCTGTTTCTAGGTAATTGGTGCGCTTGAAGTAGCTAATGAGGAGGTAGCCGGGGATGATGATGGTGGAGTATCCCAGCATGTTGACAAGGAAGCGAAAGAGCCAGACATCGCGCCAGCCTTCCAGGAGCGACGACTCGTCGGCAGCAACAGCGGAAGGAAAGAGAAGCAGCACAAGAGCGAGCCAAAGCCTACAGTGGAATACAATACAAAGAAAACAGAAGATTCAAATATCATGCTCCAACAGACAATACATTTTAAATTATGACCCATAAAAACAAGGCTGATGGTAAAAATCGACTAGGTTACAATGTGAAAATGTTAACACTACCTTTATGTATGTTAACACTATCTTCCTCTTTTTACGGTCATTTGAGTAAATAATAAAACCATAAAGAACAAGTAGCCAATTTATTAGCCTCTCAGATGCATATTACGATACCTCCTTCCTAATTACACAAAGGAGTATACAATCAAACTGAAGCCTTTGCAGTCAACGATGCATTGACTACTTGACAGGATACCGACCAGTAAGTGTTTGGTTTTCTAATGCAATGCTTATCTTCCATCAGAGACAACTAACAGACATGTTGCAATGAGATGAAAAATGATGGACTAGTAAAAGAGCTCCTGAAGCAATTTTGTATTTAATAATAATCCAACTCATTAACACTTCATAAGAACCTTGTTGTCAGGGAAATGCCCAGTTCTGTGTAGCTTCCCCCAGTTTGTAATGGCCTGTTAAAAAGTATCCAATGCTGTGTTCCAATATCCATACCATTATGCCAGAAACAATAAATACAGTGATATCCTACATCATCTAGTGGTATTCTGCAGTATGCTAGCCACACGTTTTCTTTAGCTTTTAGCTCTAATGATTTTTATGAAAAAATTCCTTTTGGGCCAATGTGTGCCTCTTTGTAAACATGAAAGCTGCAATACCCCATGCAGCCACTACACCAAAATTGCTCCACAGTACTGTTTCTGAGGCTTGGTTTTCACAAACAGTTTGAAACTATACATGATACACAGTATGCTAGCTACAGCAACAGAATGAAAGGTGTAAAGGTGGAATAAGGTGAAGGTGTAGTAATGGAAGCACATGAAAACAACCTGTTAGACTAGCTGTTGAGAAATAAGAGGAGGACCATGGCCCAGCCCCCGCAAACAACACTGATTACTAAAGCAAACTTGTGGTGAAACCCTAGCTTTCCATTGAAAAGGTGTGCTCCTTGCTGTCGTGGCACAGTGTGTATCCCTTTCGGAGTGAGGTTGGGCGTCCTCCCAGGGGGTCTGACTCACATAGAGCCTCTTTGTGTGGGACTCTGCCGTGGCCTGTCCAGCCTCTGTAGCCCACTGCAAAGAGACCTGGGCTCTGAATAAGCAGTGTATCACATAGAGGAATGCACTGCACTGGCCGACCAGGCAACCCACACTCTGCTACACCAGGCACTTTGAGAAACAACTGCATACATGTACATGAAGTGGTTGTGTGTTGTACGAGAGTATTATTGCAGATAATATAAACTAAAACTTGAATTAGCATAGCATTTTCACATCCTCATAACAACTATGTAATTGTTTGCCCAATATTTTGGGTGGTCTAGATAAAGAAATATATTTTGCAGAGGGAAAAACTTGACCGGTGTAGTGCCAAAATCTGTTACCCATCAGATTCTAGCACCTGTAAAGGTATTTCGGCCATATTGTCAGAGTAAATGTCCTCATATGTTATTACACTCAGTATTTTTGAAAAGTGTTACCAAATATGGAAGCCCCGAGATGTTTGTCTCTGCAGCCACAATAATCAAATTATGTGACTGTCTCTGAAGGCCTATTTAATATTACAGGATCACATTATTCTGTATACAGCTGTAGGTATTTGTGATCCTACAGGGACACCATATATGTTAACATTATTACTAAACAAAGTATATAATGAATTGTTTACAGCTGTTTTAGAAACATAAAGCTAACTTAAGCTAACTGAAATTCGAGGAACAAAATTAGGTGTAACACCGGTTCCAGAACACAACTGTTACTTTACCCAGCAGGCTGTTCGCAGACTTCAAAAACAAACTGACAGTAACAGTAAATGTGAATAACGTGAATTAACTGTTAGATTGCAAGGTAACAAGTTATAGCTTGTCTACCCTTAGAACTTATCTTTAGCATAGGTAGATGCAGTATATTGTCCAGTTAGCTCCTCTTGGTTTGCTCTTAAACCTACCTCCATGAAAAAGATGGCATTTTCCCACTCTTTGTGGCCCGACACCTGGCGCAGCACACACGCCGACACACTCAGACGTCTCCGCTGTAACAGTGCATGAAGCCACACGGATCCAGCGATTTGCGATATTTTATTGACAAGGGAGTGTCTTCTTTCGGAGTAGCCGCCTTTAGCTTTGATATCTCCAACTTATCCTCAATGGCCGATGTGTTCACTTGAGCAGGAAAGGCCCCCTCCTCTTTACTCAGCACCAGAGGATGCCGGAGACAAAACAGCGCCCCACCGGCGGCCCTGCCCCCTGTCGGTTTGGAGGAATAACTACAAGGAAAACACAGGCAATCCGAAGCACTATACATGAATTATACAGTAATTAACCTGAAATGTTTCTTCAGTCTCTGATGCTATTATACCTTTGTTTACATATTTTGTTAAATCACGCAGTATGATTGATTGTATATAATGTGGATTCTTTCATCTAAATAAAAAGAAATCATTCTTTTGACATTTATTAATACATTTAAACAAAATTACAGTCATTTAAAAACAAGATAAAATAAAAAGGATTTTTTTTCACGTGGTGCTACTGCCTCCCTCTACTTCTACTCAAATGCTTTTAAACGATGGGAATGTGGAAATGTACACTGCCAGTCAAAAGTTTGGACACATTTTCGCATAGAAGTGAATGGGAAAGTGTGTCCAAACTTTTGACTGGTAGTGTAGCACGACCATTTTAGTCAGTAAAGCAAAGGTCAAAACTCCAGGAACACTTGAGGCTTAAACAGGAACCTAATTGTGGGACAAAGTGTTTGACAACAAATCCTCTCCAGGTATCATTAAAGTAGGTGAGGTTTTGCCAGACTTCCTTACTCTGTAAATATAAAACTACCCAACACTCACTTACTTCGTGTCAGACACAAGTGTTGTTCTTAAGTAGAAATGTGAGGTACTTGTACTTTAAATGAGTATTTCTATTTTATTCAACTCTATACTTCTTCTCTACGACATCTCAGTGGTGAATATCGTCGTTTGACTACACTACATTTGTCCTAAAACTTTACTGTCCAGATTAAAACTCTGACAGCAAGGCAACAAACATATAATTTTGAAGAATATAATACACTGATGTAGGTTAAACTACCAAAAGTTTAGTAATAAAAATGAGCTTAACCTAAAGCAGCAGTACAATGCAACATACACATGAATGCAGCAGTAATATCTGTTTAAAAGCATCATTGCGGTTTTGAATGACACGAGTGTATGTCTAGCTGCCTTGCTTTACTCGCTAATAGTTACAGAGCACAAATATATAATTACAAAGGACCTTTTTAAGTAAATTTGCGTCAATTATGAATCCTCCCAGGCAGTAACAACACGGATCTGAAGGCTGAATGGTATCAAAGAACCAGGCACTTATATTTGAGTTCTCCATATCTATCTTGTAATTTCTAGTAAACAAACCTTCTCATGATAAATTGTCTTATTGTGTCAAGAAATCTGCCAGAAACCAGTAAACTGGCGACAGGGTCATGGGCGGCTAAGGCTCATTGATGCGCGTGGGGAGCGAAGATTGGCTGTGTGGTGTTGTGTAGGCCCTGTAGCGCCTGCAATGGGCAAGTGAGCATCAGAACTGAACCACAGAGCAAGAAGAAGGAAGAAGGCGGCCTGGTCTGATGAACCATGTTTTCTTTTACATCATGTGGATGGCTGGGCGCGTGTGCGTCGCTTACCTGGTAAGGACTCGGCACCAGGATGCACTATGGGAGGACGGCAAGCCGGTGGAGGCAGTGTGATGCTTTGGGCAATATTATGCTGTGAAACCTCGGGTCCTGCCATTCATGTGGATGTTACTTTGAGACATACCACCTACCTAAACACTGTTGCAGACCAAGTACACCCCTTCATAGACACAGTAGTCAGCAGTGGTCTCTTTCAGCAGGATAATGCGCCCTGCCACACTACAAATGTGGTTCATGAATGGTTTTGAGGAACCAGTTCAAGGCGTTAACTTGGCCTCCAACTTCCCCAGATCTCAATCCAATCAAGCGTCTGTGGGATGGAAGTGCGATCCATGGAGGCCTCACCTCGCAACTAACAGGACTTAAAGGATCTGCCGCTAATGTCTTGATACCTCAGAACACCTTCAGAGGTCTAGTGGAGTCCATGCCTCGACGGGTCAGGACTGTTTTGGCGGCAAAAGGGGGACCTACACAATATTACGCAGGTGGTCATAATGTTATGGCTGATTGGTGTAAGTATCATATAACTGTATATAACAGGATAAAGTAACACTTTACCAGGAGGAAACCAGGTTTGTTATCTCAGGAGAAGAAAACAATCGACCCTTGATATCATGCCTATCATGGAGGCCGCTCTGGGCTCCCGTAGATATTGATGGCAGTCTGGTTAAAATGAAAAGGTTATTAAATGTTTTGAGTTATTCTATTAAAATACAATGATGTCATTCTTGCACTAATACAAGTATCTTTAACAATACCAGGTTTATTTAGAAGGAAAATATGAGGTATGGTCCTTCGTAATAAGCACTTATGGCTTATCTTCACAACACCTCTCTTTTTTTAACATTAACTATGGCAACACAAGCCTGACCTGCACTGTATAGAACAAAAACAGCCTCATGCCAGACTCAAAAGGGAAGTAGGTAAAGTTTCACAACTCTATTCTGGCCGTTGACCACAGAGAAGCTGTTACCATATGATTAAAAAAATGTCTACCCTCCAGAAGAAAGATACATATTTAAATTTCCTGGCTCATATGCGTACATTGATCTCGTGATGTGAGGACTTTTTCTTCCAGCTTATTCATTAACCTGTCGTGTTGTTGGTATGTGCTTCTAAAGAACAAACAGCTGAGTGGAATTTCCAACCGCTCCGCAGTCATTGTTTTATTGGAGCCACCAGGAAGAAGCCACTTACTGGAAACAAGAGATGCACTTCACAAAAGCAGCTGACAGGAAACAAAGAAAACAACTTGTGTTGTTATGAAAGACCTTTGTCATAAAGTCTGATCATTATAGTTTAGTGTATGAATTTATGACAGGATGTCTTTGCTGAAACATCGTGCCAGTAATACAAATCGAATCACATTGTATACGCTGTGTTGCCCCACTTCTTTTCATCTATAAAAAAGCACAATATGCAGCGAGTTTTTTCTTCATTTTATTACAAAATAAACAAACTGCTTATATTACCTAGACAGGTCAGTGTAATTACACACCAAAGAACAGTAAGGGTTTACTGCAGATTAAGGATAAGATGAGATAAATAGAGAAATCCTTTTCAGAGCTTGAACGAGCAAACCAACAAAAGAATCACAAAGACGAAGCTGCATTCTGAATTATATATTACATTTCTTTAAGGGATACATGTTTACAACTAATTAGTCTGTTTTTGAAGGATTGCAGGTCTCTTTGGGACAGTTTAATATTTAGGAAATGGAGCATTAATTTGTTCTGCCTCTGATTATGTCCTGAAAAAGTCGCTACATTTTCAGGAGATTAAACATGTGTGCAATCGAAGCACTGATCAAGTTTGATAAACTATGAAACAAAGTGATTTGAAGCTCATTTCCTAGCCATTAAAACAAGGTTAATGTGATAAAGAGGTAGAACTTTTATGAATCTTCAACATGTTGGTAGAAAGTTTGGCACTCACGTTGAGGTGGATTTTGCTGCAACCCCTCCTGAGGCATGCGAAGACAAGCGACATAACCGACTCAGAAACAGATTTTTTTAACAGTGTTCAGTTAAGCAGAATTTCTCTCTCTGTCAGAGGGAAGTAAGATTGATACGGTGCACATATTTGTCTAGATAATGGATAAATACTAACCAAATCAGAATCTACTACAAATAGAGGCACTAGTTACTGAAAACATCAGCCCAAATAAAGCTTTTTTTTTTTAAATCAAAAGTTCAAGCCCCTGTGAAGCCCCAGACAATTTGAAAAACGTTGTTCAGCCTGTGATTCAGCTCAAAACTTCACACCGACCACCGACCTCCCCGAGATCTGGATGTCATCAAAAGGAAAGAGAGCCAGGATCTGGAAGAGAAGGACACAAAAGGTCAGAGTCTATAAGATCATACACAAAGCATTTATGCAAGTACTGCAGTTGATCTGATGGAGGTGAAAAATAAATGCTGTTCAACTCTGATTTAAAGACATAATCACAAAGTTCTCAGTTTCCTTCTCTTTGGCGTCACCTGTGGTGACAAAACGGTAATTGCGGGAGCACACTTCCCAGATATCCAGACAGTGTTGCATGTGTGACGTCCACGGTTGGCTCCGGTTGTAACCCTTTTCAGACTGTTTGCCTTCATCTGAGCGTCCAATTTGTTTCTTTTTCTTTGGGTTTTCACTTATTTTTGAAGTTGTATCTGTAGTCATCCATCTTTTCTTTGTTTGTTCAGCCATAGTAGATTACTGTTTACTCGCAACACTCGCAGAGACCGGAAAAGCAGCCGCTTAGCTCCGCCTACCCTCTCTGGCAGACCAACCACTGCTGGCTGATAGAAAACACGTCACTAACACTAACACACTTGTGATTTTTTTCTACAAAAGTCGCCACAGACACCCAGTCTGTAATACTGCAAATGCAAAGGCTTTCATCAGTGGGCCATAGGCTCAATCACCATTGTGTTACCTCATACGGCGATAAATAGTGACTTAACAGACTTATTTAAATGAAAATCTTTGAGATTATCACTTTAAAGATTATATTTTCTGCACATTATGGGGACGTCGTATCAGCATTGCAGCCTCAGCCTTGCTTTGCTGCATGTCTTTGGCCATATACTGTGGCTTGAATAAATACGGCTGGATATCAAAGTCTTCCAAAACATTAAAATCTTTGTCCATAACATGGACTCCTAATTGGGGATGCCATTTTTGCTGTTGAAATTGTAGCTAGCAAAGACAGAGTCCACAAACCCAATCTGAGAGTGCATGTAGTTCTTCCAGGCCTTCCACTTAGTTAAGAGTATGCACTGCAAGAACACATTTTGCAGCAACAACTGCAGGTGTCTAAATAAAAACCTTGGACAAATAGAAACACGTTTGAAAATCAGCTAACAATCGCTTCAAAGGAAAAGGCTTTGTTCTGTTTGTTGTTTTTCTCTTAATCATCTTCTTTGTATTCAGGCTATTTCTTTCTATTAAACCAGTAATACCTGAAAAACCATGATAGCTCAGAGATTTCCAGAGAAACAGCTGAGTGTTGCAGTTCTTAGCAAATTGTACCCACTCAGGAGTAAACAAGGCATTCATAGGTGTTTGGATTAATACACATTCAGTGTGAGCTCCCATGTCTATTCTGATGAAGGAAAGTATTGTGGCTATTTGATGTTATTTTGTAACACTTGGAAACGTGGGGTTCTCATGTATGTTGGTCCTTGTCAACAGTATTCATTGATGTACCTGTAACTGTCATTCACAACTACTTACATCATCATTGCCATCAGCCAGATCCAGCGCCGTTTCGTCCTCCATGTTCCGCAGCATCGTGTCGGCACCAGACTGGCAGAGGAGGTTAGCGATGGCGGCGTCCTGTCTCCCCACGGCGAGATGCAGGGCCGTGCAGCCGTTAAACATGGCAGCGTCCACGTTGGCTCCCCTGCCGAGCAGCAGCTTTACTGATGTGATGTCGTGCAGTTCAACGGCGAGATGAAGAGCTGTTTTGCCGCTGGTTCCTTCCTGTGATGGGTGTGGATGGAAAATAGAAATGAGAAATGCCAGAGCTACAGTGGGGCCATAAAATAGGTCAGTTGAATATGAATAATTATGTTCCTTTTATAATAGCAATAATAATAAAGGGTATGAGGCAGAGCTGTATGTTTGGCCGGTGATTTAAACGGAGAGGAATGTCTGGGGTAGTTTTGGGACTCACTGCCATGTTCTCTTCCATCATTAGAAAGTTAAGTGTGGCTGTGTGGCCCAGCCTAATCATATCTCATATCTAATTATGTCTCCATGCAGGAAGCCCCGAGCTCAGCTCATATCACTATCAGCGTTGCACAGGTGCAGCAGATTTATAGTCAGGAACACAACATAAGGCCAGGCGCCGTAAACACAGTTTGAAAGGGATAAGTGTGATTATAAATACTGGAACATTACTGGATCGGATGAAGGATACTGCAGAGCCATACCCAGACAGTGATTCAACTTGATTATACGCAGGACAACTAATCATTTTTCATCCTCTCCTTTGCTCTTTAGCTTCAAGAGACCCATTGAGAGAGATAATGTATGATGTGTTGATCAAATAGTATGAGTGGCATGCAGGGGTCAGGGTCAGTTTGAATTACATAAAGCCAAAAATCTTCTACTTTCTATTCTGTGAGACAGATTCAGTGCAGATTCACCCTCCTTAGCAGAGGCTTGTTATTAAAGAGTATGATGATGCAGTAAAGGTTTCATTTCATATACCCCTTTAAATTAGCTCGTTGACGCAGGTTTTTCAGACCCGGGCAGACTCGCTAATAAATGCCAATTATCTCTTTTCCCATTGCCAGTGAAGTATACTCCTGTCAGTCTCTTTTTTGCTGTGTCATTGTCTGACGTCACAAACGTGCCGGAGACAGGGTTAGTAAACAGTGAAGATGTTACGGTGCTGAGGTCTTTATTGTATCTATTACTCATTCAGTCTGTGTATCAAACTCGGCGGCGACAAATTTGGAAAGATGTTCGAGCGCTGCTTAGACGGAGACGGGCAGAATTTATGTTCCCATCAATGCTGATCGGAGCAGATGCGATAATTACCCGGGTCTACTGCAGAATCATTTGACCCGGGTCTGAATGCCGATTGTAGCCTTCACCACTAAGCAAAACAGCCGGGTGTTAACAGGTGTTAGCGGGTTTTTTGACCCACAGACTAACCTGGATGTTTAGGTCTGCTTCCTTTTTCATCAGGAGCTTCATAATGTGATGTTGCCGGTTCAGTGCAGCCAAGTGAAGACAGGCAAGACCTGCAAGGACACATCATGAGTGGAAATGTGGATCCTATGGCTGATATTGATGTCAAAAAATGATAGGTCAGAAAAATGCTTTAACAAATAGTGTTTTTCCAAAAGACAAAATCAAACTAGCACCAAAAGGACACAGGTCAACTTGGTTTAGAAGAAGAAACAGCATCACATAGATGATGCAGATTGATGAGGCCCTGCAGGGGTGACTTTCATCCTCACCTCTCCAGTTCTGGGTCTCGAGGACCGGTGCCAGCTTGCTCGGCGACAGCTCTCTGGTCATCTCTGTGGCGCACTCTGTCTGCCCGTGCTGGCAGGCCACATGCAGCGCTGTGTTGCCGTCCTGGTCTTGCAGCTCCAGGCTGGCCCCTTTCTCCAGCAGACCCTTCACTACCTCTGTCAGGTTCAGGTATGTGGCCAGGTGCAGAGGGCTCTGAGGATGACCAGAGAAAAATGAGGTGTAATCAAGACTGCTTGTTTCTGGTTAAATACATGCAATAGTTTTATTCCAATTTTCATAATTGGTTTTAAGTTCAAGTCAGGCAAACATACCACACATTTACTAGTTCTACCATCTTCAGTGTGAGGACTCACTGTTTTCTTGTTAATCATAATGTTGCAAATTGAATATCTACAGTATATTTGGTTGGAAAAAACAGTTTTCCCCACAGAGCCATAAAAGGAAAACTGTAAATTATTATTTTATAATGACAAGAAAAGTTATCTGCAGTCCTAATTAAGTTTTTTTTTTTTTCTGTAGACAACGTCCATCTACCATTTACTGCATTTCCCAGAATGCCTTTGCACCACCTTCAGGGGAAAACCATGTACTTGTTGCATTCAGCTGCATGAATCAGGAGACCAAACGAGAACCAGCTGAGAAAGTGAGAGTTGCACCTTCAATCCTAAACAAGTCTTGTGGTTGCATTGCATTCTGGTCTATTGAGGCTTGACTGGGTGCAGAATTTGATATCTTTGTTAAATATAATGAATCAGCAGTGAGACTGAACAGCTGTCTAAGTGAGGATTAAGATTATGAGAGGAAAGAATAATGTTTCCTGGTATTGAAAGTTGAAGTCTTAGAATGAATAATGAAACAGAGTGGACACGGGGCTAACTGAGTCATTGCATGAAGTGCTGAATCTTAACTTTACATATTTCATTTTGACAGATCTGTCAGCTTTGACTGTCTTCACTCTGGTTCTGCGCTAACAAGACTCTAGTTTGACTTCTTGGAGGGCTGGAACGCTGCCTCCACCCACATCCACACAAGGATAGACTCCACACAGCTCCCTGTGGTTCTATTTCTACAGGAGGTAGAGGAGGGGAGTTTCCATTCAAAGTCCCTTATGAGCTAACGCTGGAACCACCCACAGTGACGTCCCTCAGAGAGGACGGACTGCAAATAAAGAGGAACAACAGTTCTCTGGAAGTACACAGATAAAAATAATGCAGCTCTTTCCACAATCGAGATGGCGATTAAGAGGAAGTCGCTGAGGATCGTAAAAATTCCCTGACATGTTGCAGTATGTTTGTGCACTTACCTGGTATAAATTGTTTTGGATGTCCAGGACGTCTTTTGGAAAGATTTGTATCAACTGTTGAGCAATGAATTCCTCTTCATGGATGATTGCTAAGTGCAGGATTCTACAAGAGTGGCAAAGAGAAATTATTGTCATAGCATGCTTACTTTATCTGACACTGAGCAATTGACACACAAAAACAAGCGACAGAAAATGTTGCCTCATTTTTCCTCAGTATTCATCTCAAGAGTCTAACTCGAAATGCAACATTTAGTGGGCTGAATGGCAAGATCTAGTGGTTTGGGTATTGAGCAATACAGGCATTTCTCGAGTTGATAGCTTGGCAGGCTGCTAAAGCAAAGTTAAATCTGCCTATCTGTAGGTGCATCCTTGTAGGCTTTAGTTTAAACGCTTGGCAACCCAAAACAGAAACACACTAACCTCAAAACCAGAGTGGGTCGACGTTGTAGCAAACAAATGTTTGCAAAAAGCAGGAAATGGAAGCGAGTGTAAGGGCTTAATTTAGACTAACCTAGAGCAACACAAGAGGGCCTTATCTGTAAAGGGATTTTAACGGGGGATAAAATAGTGTTGCACAAAATGTCTCAAATATTGGGGTTTATATCAAAGGCTGCAACTGATTTCTGCTCACAAAACAGCATGAGGATGTTTTTTTTAAAAGCCGAACACTGTGTTATAAAATGTTTGTCTCGGTGGTTTCTCTGCTCTCTGAAAGATCAGCCATGAGGTCTTCTTATGTCTGAATAAAGGTCATTCAGCTATTCAGAGACAGACAGTGTGGGATCAAACCTCCCCACAAAATCTCCCTGCACAGACATCTCCCGAGTCTCAGGTCAAATATTATTCATGTTCATGGTTTTATCTGCGCCTAATAACCTTTAATTACCTTTCTGTTTATTGTGATGATGTGAATATTCACTTAATCGTTACTGAAATAACATTAAATACGTCTACTGTTAAATTGATTGTTAAATTGAACACACACCTGTCTGCAATTACAGTGCAAACGATGTGCTGTTACATGTTCTTTAAAACTGATTGATTAACCAAGAATTTTTTTAAAGACAAGAATACAAAAATAATCAGATCATGATGATTAACTAAATATAAATCTTTACAAAAACTTTAACTTCACAAAACTGCACTCGTTTGAATTTTAAAGTTGATTTATAAGCAGAAAAATCCGTTCCAAATAAAGGTTTCATTAGGACACATTTGGGGGCATTTCAGGACATTTGGTTTTGAAGTCAACGAGGACTCGTAATGTGATGGAGTCCCAACATGTTGCAAAAGCTTACAATACTACCAAATATAAGGATGCAACATCTATTTTTGAGCAATTATTGCACGTTAACGACTACTACACTTCAACAGTTCTGTCTAAGTGGTTTTGGAAACAGCGCTCCGACATCAAAATGTTTTCTACATAATAGGGAAGTGGACATATGCAGCATTTATGCAGTTTATTACAAAGCTGAAATATTATTGGATTAATGGATTTTTGTGTTCGCCGATAGACAATTATCAGCAACTATGGGTATTAGCAATTGATCCTTTAGAGCAGTGGTTCTCAACTGATGGGTCGGGACCCAAAAGTGGGTCGCGAAGCTGTTTTTAGTGGGTCGCGGATGTGTGCTTGAAAAAGAAAAAACATTTGTGGTGAAAAGTCTATGCTGCGCTTTTATTTTGAAGGACATAGCTTTAACATACGTGCAGCAGTAGTGTAGTTTAGTTATACTCCATGTATCCACTGATTGGGTAATCCCAGCTACAGTTACATTATTGAAACTTGATGAGCCTTACAGTGGTTACATTTATGTTTCAGTTTTTGTCATATGTAAGTACAGGGAATATTTTCCCCTTATGCGCTGCCAACATCACAACAGACAACACCATACTGTGATGTTACGTTCCGTCTCAGGTCCAAGCTGCACTATTTTTCATTAAATATATTGGAGTGGTTGAAAAAAAATCTGAAATTTGGGTCGCGATTTGTCAGTAAGGAGGTGGTGGTGGGTCCTGAGGCTAGACCAGCTGAGAACCACTGCTTTAGAGTAGCAAAAACTGGCTGCACAGGACCTACGAGCTAGCTAACAGTTTTGGTCGTCACTCTGTCTTTGTTTGAATTCTTATAAGTAGCACTGTTGGCTAATGTAAACACAGATCAATTTCCAGAACAAGCGCCTTGTTAACTAGTTGCTCTTTAGTTAATAGTTTCGTTCTCTTTGGCGACACCTATGGTGATAAGCGGTAACTGCAGGAGCACACTTCCCAGATATCCAGACAGTGTTGCATGTGTGACGTCCACGGTTGGCTCCGGTTGTAACTCTTGATTTTCCTGGCTGACGGTCGCTTTCCTTTTTAGACTGTTTGCTTCATCTGAGCGTCGAGTTTGTTTCTTTTTCTTTGGATTTTCACTTATTGTTGAAGTTGTATCTGTAGTCATCCATCTTTTCTTTGTTTATTGGCTACACTTGCAGAGACCGCAAAAGCAGCCGCTTAGCTCCACCTACCCTCTCTGACAGACCAACCACTGCTGGCTGATGGAAAACGCGTCACTAACTGGGCGTTGCAACAGACACCCAGTCCATAATAATACTACATACTGCAAATGCAAAGGCTTTCATCAGTGGGCCATAGGCTCAATCACCATTGTGTTACCTCATTTGGCGATAGAGACTTAACAGACATTTATTTAAATGAAAATATTTGAGATTATCACTTTAAGGAAACACCTCAATAAGTAGAAACAAATAGCACTTTGCTAGCGGTTCCATGAGTTTTAATAGTTGAATTGTCTTTGGCGCCACCGATGGTGATAAGCAGTAACTGCAGGTGTGTAATTACAATCTCACTTGTGATTTTTTTTCCTGGAAATGTCATATGTAATAATAAAATGTAATACCACTTATCTTGAAATTGTAATAAACTGACTATATTTGGCTTTTAGACCGTTTTCGGACAAATCAAGCTACTTTAAATCTACTATGGGCTTTTGAGAAAAAATGTGATGAGGACTTTTTGTGCTTTCGGGTGTTTTATAAATCAAACAACTGATAAATGAAACAAGAACATTCTTATTTAGCTGCAGCCCTACAGATAACTGAACCAGTGTGTGGCCAAATATGTAGGCCACATGTGCTTTTATAATTTTTATTTTCAAATTCAAACAAACATTAACTGGAAAAAGCCATAGGTTATCAGATTAAAAGATATAAATATTGATTTAGCCATCAATAATTGTCCCACCATTGTTTTGTGGAATGTGTCTCATAAGAAGGTGTCATAATATGTAGACTAACTGTAACACTTTTTAGTCCCACCAATAAGGTTATCATTGCATACTAATGGGTCTGCCCCACAAACTAGTCAACCCCTTGAGGAAATGTTTTAGTGTGAAAGGGACTTCCTGGTTTGAGTAAGACTTGAATGAATAAGAACTAAAAAATCCCACGGGGGAAAAAACTAATGTTTGCATGATTCTCTCTCATGTTTCAGGTGTTTTTTGTTCCTCCTCCCAGGTATCTATAGTTAGGGTGTGAGAATGAAACCATGTGGCTCCAACAACCGACGAGCGGAAATGAAAAGAGGTCATAGACGCACCAACACCTCTACTATGCTGGGACTACATCAATCGCTGGATCTTAGTAGTAGTCGTTAGCAGGCCTGTGTTTCACGTCAAAACAGACTTGATGACAGAGCAAGACAGGATGAGTGGGTCACAAAAAAGCTCTGGCAGGGCTGATGAGGCTGTGTGTGTGGAGGTTGAGGTGTTTGGATTGTGTGCAAAAAGCGGCAGTTTCATTTAGTCAAACTGAGAACTTATCTGCAGCAAAACAGCCACTGTGGCAGATAAGAAAACTGATTACATTTCTACTGTAGGTGTCTGGTGTGCAAGGTGACAGAAAATAATAAGGAACACCAGCTCTTGAATGGTGGGATCCACCATCAAAAACATGCACGCACACCCCGACTGTCCCATCCTGATCAACAAGTTTCTTGAATCAAAAGGCATCCACAGTGCTGCCTCACAGCATGTGCTTTGTCTGTGCTGCATGGGGAAGTCCAGGCCTATCTGTTTCACTTCTGTTTTCTGAGTGAGAGACGACTCACAGAAGTCAGTGCGCATTCATGACAAGGACAAAGTTCATATAAAAAAAGGGCTGCAGTATCACAGCGCTATGAAATCCCCTTTAAAACCAGTACCATGGGAAAAACTGGGCCTCAAATTCAACGTGATTAAATTGCTCCATACACTGCCATGTATGGAGGTTTTCAGCTCAACATCTCTAGTGGAATAAAAAAGACAATTTTAAAGTAGCTTAAAGCAACTGTAGAGCATATACAGTCGGTTAATAGAGTATCAGTACTCTTTAAAGAGAGAAAGAACCAGCAACTTTTGTGATTTTAATCATTAGGGACCATTAAATAACTGAACATACTCAAGTTTCACCTTGTACAATCTGGGGATTTGATCTGTTTCTGTTTTTATAACCTACTGAGTATCTTTGGGTTTATTTGAAGGTGTTTGCTAAGACTATGGGAGCTTGCGATGGGATTCTTTTCTTTCATTTTGTAGACCACACATACATAATTGATGTTAATAATTATTTGTTGCAGCTTTAACCATCAGAGCCACTGATGTTTAAAAAACTACCTGTGTGCAGTAAAAAAAAAAAAAGCTTGTGAAAGCTGATAAAATCATGCAAATTGACTCTAGTTATATGTGGGATTCTGCCACATATTTATTGAAAACATTAGCAAACATTATTGGTGAAAAAGTTGATCAAAACTAGGAGAAATGTGCAATGCAACATGTTTGAACTTCATCCCAAGTATGCAAGAGTGGGCCCTGAGAGGACAAGGCAAGCTAGGAAAAGTTTGCTTTTACATAAAAATCTGATAAATGAGATAAAACATACGTGTCTCCATCTTCAGTGATAGTTGTGAGCAAGTTCTCCTCCTGTTCAGAGAGTTCAGAGAGCTGTGCCTGCTCCTGAGCGCTGGAAAGCGAGCAATCCTCAACTATGTCCGTCAGACTCTCCACTGTGATGGACGAGGAGCCGTATGCCGAGTCCAAGCGATCCTCCACGGTCGAAAACTTGTCCCTCGGCCCGCTGAAGTCGCCGCTCGGCTCCCGGGGCTCCTCCGACTTCAGCAGGGAGCGGTACGACTCAATACCCGAGTCTGTGCGGTTCTCTTCCAGCAAGTCTTCTTTCCTGCCGCTCGCCATGGTGGTGGCCTCGCTGGGTTTCCCCCTCCCGCCTTCCCCGAGGATTTAACGGCCACTAAGGGGTGATATCGTCGCTCGGTGCTCGGTGACGTGACCGGACTCCGAGGCTAGCCAACTGACACCTGAAGAAACCCCCGCTCCTTTGTGAAACCAGAGGAATGAGCCGCCGCGTTTCATGCCACTAACCGACGAAACGTTACCTTACAGCAACAGCCCGTCAGATTTGATCGATCATAAAACTTTTTTCAGATTCAAAATACTTCAGACATAATAGACTTCGCTAAAACAAGTAAAACAAAGCGAAGCGGCTGCTCGTCGTCTACATATCCGGTAACAACATGAGCTCCAGGCAGAGAGCATATGAGCAATGAAAGGCGATAAGGCCGGGGGAGAGCTGACATATGAAAGGCGAAGCTGTTGTTGTCACGGGGGAATCCCCAGTGCGCGTGAACCAAGAGTGAACGAACGCACACATGCGTACGCGCGCGCGCAAACACACACAAGCTGCAACTATGGGAAGGACGTTGTCACAGTAACAGCGGAAGTGGTAAGATTTTCAAAATAAAACTATATAAATTACTACAACTTTCGTTCAGAGCTGGGTTTAAGAAATGATTTTGGATGTTTTAGGCGATTTGCAAATGCATTTTTTTGCCACCACCGATTTCCACCTACTATTTAACAGTATAAATAAGCAACGACTAGAAAATGGTGTTTTATTTTTTTGTAAAGTTTATTTGAGTCATAACAGGAGGGCTTTCAAAGTAGAAGGCTTGTTCCGGGTTCCTGCAGGAAACTTCACTTAATAATTCAAGGAACTTAAGGCCTTTTTTTCGAAGAAGCTGCTAAACCTGAATTAGGCTCACATAAATCTTGTCCTTTTTCTTTGAAAGTGACACTGAATATTCATTAGCAGGTCTGCAATGTTTGGTATGTTCTCTTGTCTTGGAGCAACAATGTCAATCTGCCCTTTGACATTTACAATAACACGCATAGCTGATTTGCATACTAGTGCGGTAGCTTCAGTATCTTTTCAATGATGCATTCAATGGGCCTACCATCATTTATCCCAGTCAGTAAGGAACAGAATATTCCTATTTCTCCAGTATTGTCTATCTTGATGATGCATGTAAGTTTTAAGTTAGATTTTAGGAATAACCTAGCTATCATTTCTTATTTCCTTTACCTGAAAATGCTTGTTGTGGTTCAGCCATCAGAGGGCTCAGTAACACAACTGCTCTCTGCCAGTTTCATCATGTATTATCTTTAAAACAATAGTGACTGTCAGAGAGAAATCTTTACAGCTGCCAGAAGTCCCTGTCTGTTTTTATGTCATCTACTTATCTTCAAGAGTCATCGTAAAACCCCCTTCTACTCATTAGCCGCAAACTGTGCCTAGCTAAACCAGCTCAACCAGGTATTTCTCCTGAGGTCTTTACTATTATTATCGTATTCATCATTATTATAAGTAGTAGTATTGTTATTATTGGTATGAGTAGTATAGTAGTACTATTAGTATTAATATTAGTATTAGTATCGTTAGTGTTGTTATTTTAAATCTTGTTTTATTACCTTTTTACTACTCTGTTTTCTTCTCTTTCATTTGTGTTATTTCCTTCTTTTGCTTTTGTTTCCTCTGCGTGCATGCTGTAAAGCCCTTTGGATCAACTGTGATGTGTGTAAAGTGCTATATACTGTAAATAAAGTTGATTTGATCTGTGTAAAAAGTGCTGAATTAAAGAAGGATATTCTGTATATATTTTGTTTGTGTTTCTTGTATTTCACATGAAAAGGGCAAGACTACATCACTGTTTACTTCATTAAAACAACATTAAAGGCTTAATATTTGACATTTTAAACATTAATATATACAAAATCAATAACTTCCTATGTAAATATATCCTTGAAAAATAACTTCCTAAAAAGAGAGTGAAGTCAAACTCTCTCTGTGTTTGTTGTTCTCAGCTCTTTGTTTACATGGACGGGAAGGCTCCGCGCTCCCATTTCAAGCGAGTTTGTGTACGCGTACTAGAGTAACATTAGGGACGATAGCTAATTCACTGTTTATTTGAATGTTACACTTGCTTATTGTTCTGTAGCGTTATCATATCACGGTCATTCTGTGTACTCAACCATGCTAGCGGGGGGCTGTAGCAACATGCATAGTGAAACGAAAGTGTGCTAACATTAGCCCGCAGCAGTACAATGCTGGCTGCGGTCTATTGCAGCTCGAGCTGCAACATGCATTCTGCCTAGATGAGCCTGTACAGGCCTACCAACCAATTTCGATTGTTTGCTCTGTTATAATTATGTTCAATTGCTGCTACATAGTAAAAGATGACACTTAAAAATGTCAAACGATACAGCAGTGTAGGCTGGCTAGGTGGCTGCTGTATGGTGTGGCCAAACAGAGCGTTTGTTTTGGTTTCACGCCGGTGCTCAAGTGCGACATGTACTGGACATAAAAGTCACAGATCAAACCTTTAACAATTAAGCTCTGTAATCGTATGCTTTACGACATGTTACAATTTTGTTTGATAAATCTTTGAGCTCTGATATAACAAAAGTCTGATCATTTGTTATCTGAATAAACAGAGGAACACAAGTACAGTCTGTGAATGAAAGGATCGTATAAATTCTGTTGTAAGTGTTGTGTTTCTTGGGGAGTTTATGATTCACTGGCAGGGGAACAATGCTCAGTGATCAAGAGTAGAACTTCAGTGTTGAGGCTGGCCAGGTTATGCTTGAGATAAGGATAGGAGAGCTCAAGGCTGCCAGACTTTACGTTGTTATACTGTGTTGTCAAAGTCATAATGGTGTGGCTGTATGTGTTACTGACAGCGGTTACTTGTTGACACTTGCAAACCTTGTTGAGAATAAATGAATAAAAGGTTGTCATAAAAAAGAGTTGAACTTCGTGGACCTACAGCATAAATAATATATATAAAAAAAAAACACTTAATGAACATGTCTGAGAGACTTCATGAACAACTCATTCTTTACATGTTCAGTATTTGGTTCTGACGTTATCCGATTTGCATTCGACCAAACAGTGGCTCCAAAGGGACATCAGGCTCCAACATTTTTTCAGCTTTTTACTCTTTGACTTATGCCGATATTTTCCAACCCTTTTTGCCGATTTTGATACCGATATATTATGCACGTTTTTTTCCACCTAATTGCAGAGAACATCAAGTCTCCCCTGTAGTGGAATTAATATCATGCCTCTTCTTATTGTAGTGGCCCACTGGCAGATGCAGAAATAACATAATACAGAGCTTTTTAAAATGTACACATTCACTGGGCAATATAAGAAAAGTACTCAAACTTAGGTTATGTACAAAATGCCATATTTATTTTTTTGGAACATTTTCTTTTCTTTTTTTTAAGGAATCATCGAGCATTTAGGCAGAATTCAAGCGTTGTTTTATCTGCAGAAAATATCGGCAGAAAAAGACATATATGTCGTATTTTTATAATTATGTATCAGTTATTTATCTAAAGGCCATTCGGTACAATAATACACAAACTAAGGGCTCAAACAGTTAACACTTTTTTGGTACAACCAAAATATGGACATCACAAAATTACAAAATATATAAACATACACTGTTTGAATGTTGTGGTATTCGGCATTTTATCTGGATATTTTTGCAGTTATCAATTTTTTTTTATTATTTGTACTTTCTTATAGAAACATTTTTTCAAAATAGATACAATAATGATTATTATTATTACTATTATTACAAGCTCAAGCAGTTAATTGGATGCAGGGTTCCTCTCTGCAGCACCGCCACTGTGTCCTGTTGGGATTTACTCGAACAGGGACGTGTGTGTCTGTGTGTGTGTGTGTGTGGGAGGGTGTGAGTTATTTACATTGTGGTGTCGGTGCTGGCTGCTCACACGTGCCGCTGCCTGTCGTCTTTGTCCTGCTTCACAGCTCTCCTGGCTGCCATGAGCGCTGCCTGCAGGGAGAGGAGCTGACTGACTGCCGCCTCTTCCACTTCCCTAACACTGCCTCCTTTGCAGCACTCCTCATCAACATCTTCTCATCGCATCGCGGGAGGAGTCTCAGCCTGTTCTGCGCGTCTTTCCGAGGCACAATGACCGGATTCCCGTAGGGGATACACAGCCACGTCTGCCCACCTGGAGAAGCCGGGATGATGCATCTTTTCAGCTCTCACATTCGGGCTCCGGCCGGGATGCTTTGTTTTGGATGACGCACAGAGGGGTCCTCGTTGTTTTTATGTTGCACCCTGATTTGGAAAACCCCCATCCCATCAGGAGATCCATGCCCCAGTTTATGTATCGTTGTCATCATGTCCCCAGCATCGGCTGCAACCGCCAGTGAAAGCAGCACCACCACCGTCCCCGAGGAAGAGGAGCCGGACAGCCCGAGAGAGGAGGTGAGGACACATTGTTTGTTAGCAGGCTAATTTTCTGCATCCAGCCTTTAAGTAGTGTGCCATATTTCATGCATATCACAGTGGAATCCCGATAATCTCACTGTAATAATCAGATTGCGGAGATTAGGTGGTAATAGGGGACAATGTACACGGAATTATCGGGAATTAAACTAGATTTTTTATGTGATTACAACTGTATTCATTCCTCTAATATGCAGAATAATATATGAACCTGTGCGTCCGAGCGCGCACTCGAGAGTGTGAACGTGCATGGATCTACTCCTGTTTGTCTCTCTTTCAGACAAGTGGTTTCCAAAATAGGGTTCAGGGACCTATTGTGGGTCCGGGAAAGGTTCTAAACAGGTCTGATGGAAAATTAAACCATCTCATATCAATGATGGATTATAAGCAGGTTGCCTTGTTGAATGTTCCCCCCCCCCCCCCCCCTATTAAATCTTTGTGGGTTTGTCACTTCTGAGGTAAAGAAATCCTTCTCCAGACAGTGAATTCATGAGGGATCCTTTGTCTGACTAAAACATGAAAATTCATCAGTAGGATTTTTGTCCTCTTCTCTCTAAAAAAACCATGTTGGACAAGTTACATATCCATTACACAAGAGGGTTTTTATATAACCTAGCTGGTCTTATTATGTCAAGAGAAAGTGTCCACGAGTGTGAGAAGCACTCACACAGTCGTCTCATGAATCGTGAAGCTTCTCCAGCACTACAGAATCTGACTGAAACATTTGTTCTCTTTTTTCTCTACCCTTCATGTATAATCAACTTTTGTTTGTACTTTTACTGAATAAATTTAATGTGAAATCATCCATATAATAGAAAGTATTCGGTCCAAGCCACATTTATGCCAACCTATTGAAGTTTACAGGCGTTACTGTTAAACACTATAATCTGGACTTGAACCAGAGGGCAGGTATTGTGAAAACCCTAAAATAATAGAGCATGCTGTTTCTTTATTCTCTGTGTGTTTTGTTTAGTTTTGTAGCCTGGTTACAAGTTGTTTGTGTTCCATTCTGAAGGAGCAGTATGATAAATGAAACACAATTGCAACCACATGTAAAAATAAATAATAATATAGCTTCCAGCTGACAGAACCTCTAATGTTTCTTTAAAGACCAGCTTCAGTCATGTTTTAAGACGTATAAAATGCTCTGCTTGAAATAATAAATTGTGTCTTATGTTCTGCAAAATATGTTTAATTAACCTTGTAGAAATACTCAGAAGGCATCTCCTCCTTCTCCCTCATAAAAAATTCCCCGCCCACTTAGCGCAATTCCAACCGCCCCTCCGTCGCAGAAACGAAACACATCTCTGCCATCGTTTAGTGGCAACTTGTTGAAACTTAGCTAGCTTGAAATGTAGTCATTAGTAGTAGTAACGTTAACGTTAGTATTCAGTAGTGAGTTTGCAAATGATGATGACAGTTACAGCTGGCTCGCACATCGCCGAAGTGGTTGCCATAGGTTACACATAATGATATACATAGCGTCACCCCCTCCATTAACGGGATTGGCTCCTTAGGTTTGTGACGTCTCAAACCTGCCAATCTGAAAACGTGTCGTTCAGCCTGTCCTTGGTACACTGCAGTTTAAAAGCAGACAGGCCCAGCCATGGAGATGACTGCTCATGTTGTCCCTGATATGTCTTAACACATGAAAAACACCACATGGAGATGTTTACAAGGTTAAACACTGGATTTTCACTTGTGGTGGTCTTTAAACAATTTACACCATGACTGTGTCAAATGCAGTTAAGTATCAACCAGACTAGAGTTATGTTTGTCTAATGTTTCAAAAATTTAAACCCCTCTGTGTTTGTGTTGTGAGTCACTTCCTTCCTTTTCTGCTGTCCATAAACCGAATGACCTCAGCTCAGTTCGATCTTAAGTAGGGAAAACATTTCAAATCAGTTCTCTGGTTTTATTTGCTTCCATAAAAAAGCATTTTTGAATTAAGTAAAAAGCAACAACAGACAGAGCGATGTTTTACTTTTACTGAAATATTCATCATTATCTTGCTGCTCTAACAGAGGCTGTAAAATGTAACATGAGGCACTAAGTATGTCATGTTGTATTGATTATAGTTGCCGAGCGTGTGCAGGATGCTACTGAGTAAATACTCCTTCTGCATTAGCTTCAATGGGGAATTTCAATGTTAATCCCTTTTTACCCTGCGGGGTGTAGCCTCAGGTCGCTGAGGGACCTGGGGACCATGTGACCAAGGTGCAGAAGATAATTATGGAGAGAAAGCATCTATTATTTATGCTCATATGCCACTCGAATCGCACAGAGCTGACATATTGAATTCAATACATCAATGCAGTGATGCTAGTTGTTTGACTGTTGTGGTCACTCGTATGCAGAGGCTGACCTATGGACCGTCATGCGAGAGATTGAGAGGTTTGTTTTTTAGCTGGATCACAGCTGCTTTAGTCTCAAGTGGTTAACGTCTGCACACTGTAAGCTCTACCCGAGTGCAATGTCTCATATGCAAATGTTTTTGAATGAATTTGTTATAATTTATCCTTCCGGGGGGAGGTTTGGATCCCTGCCAGGTTTGTGTGGCAGTGCTCCCAAAAGGCGTGACTAGCTCTTGATGCAGGCGCTCAGGCTCGCTGCGCCCCGCGGTGACAAAGGAAGGCACCAGCTTTAAGCTGCCAGAGTCAAACAACAGCATTTTTCTGGCTGGATTGACATTTAATGTGAAACGTAGCCTTCAGTTCATATCTGTTCTTTTACTGTTCCTTTCTCATGTATCATATTTATATAAAATCCATGTGCACACCCACACAGCAGTCCCACAGAAGCTCACAGTATGACTACTTAGAGAAAACAGGGTATATACGTACTGTACTTTCTGTACTAATCAGACATTTTTATACATTTTGGTCAGAAGAGTGGGCGAGTCTTTGATTATAACAAGAACAGACGAGGACATGAGAAATTGGCTCACAGCTCATGCATAAACTATGCAGAAGCACTTACAACGCAGAATATTTCCTTCAATATTTTATATGCATGAGCCAGTACTTTTAAACAGTTTCTAACTTTGTACTTCACAGAGATTTAGGTCAAACTTATGTCCATTAATTAAATACTGATTTTACACTGACGTGAGTTTTTAGAGGAAATTTAGAATCCTTTATGTTCCTGATTGTTCGAGGTTTTAGAAAGTTTTATATAGAGAAATTATTGTCAATTTACACAATGTTATGTACAAGAAAATAATATAAAGAGGGTTGGTGTTGGTGGTGTGCTGGTTTAGCTCAGCTGGTAGAGCAGGCGCCCCATGTACAGAGGCCACAGTCCATGATGCACTGATAGCAAGTTCGACTCCCCGTCTGCCAACCACTTGGTGCATGCCATCCCCCACTCCCTCCTCCCCACATTTCCCGTCTCTCCTCAACTATCCAAAAGGCAAAAGCACTAAAAATTAATCTTTATACATATATATATATATATATATAATTACTATCTTAAGAGTATTCTACAGTTTGTTGACTTACTGTTGTATTCTCATCTTCTTTGCAGCAGCAACCCCAGAAACAGTCCTTGACTAAATCCTTGTGTCAGGAAACTCACTGGAAATGCCTGCTGCTGTCCCTGCTGATGTACGGCTGCGTCGGGGTGATGGCCTGGTGCCAGGTGACCAAGGTCACACGCCTCTCCTTCGACAGCGCTTACAAAGGAAAGTCAATGATGTACCACGACAGCCCCTGCTCCAACGGTTACATCTACATCCCCTTGGCCTTCTTGGTCATGCTCTATGTGGTCTACCTGGTGGAGTGCTGGCACTGCTACACCCGGAACGAGCTGCAGTACAAGGTGGATGTGGACAGTGTGGCAGAGCGTATCCAAAGGATGCAGCAGGCTACGCCCTGCATCTGGTGGAAGGCCATCAGCTACCATTACGTCAGGAGGACGCGGCAGGTGACGCGCTACCGTAACGGAGATGCCTACACCACCACGCAGGTGTACCATGAACGGGTCAACACCCATGTAGCCGAAGCGGAGTTTGACTACGGGAACTGTGGAGTTAAAGACATCTCAAAGAACCTGCTGGGTCTGGAGGGCTTCCCCATCACCAGGCTGAGGTTCACTAAGTGCTTTAGCTTTGCCAATGTGGAGTCAGAGAACTCCTACCTGACCCAGCGGGCCCGCTTCTTCACAGAGAACGAGGGCCTGGATGACTACATGGAGGCCAGAGAGGGGATGCACCTGAAGAATGTAGACTTTAAGGAGTATATGATCTCCTTTTCTGACCCTGATCACCTCCCCTGGTATGCATCCAACCCCACTTTCTGGACGGCAGCTGCTTTCACCCTCTCCTGGCCTCTGCGGGTGCTAGCAGAGTACCGCACAGCTTGTGTGCACTACCACGTGGAGAAGCTGTTTGGCTTTGATTATGTGCCAGCAACACCCTCTGAGGAGCGGCCGTATTGCAGACACATCCCTCGTGTCAACACAATCGACAGCACAGAGCTGGAGTGGCACATCCGCTCCAACCAGCAGCTGGTGCCCAGCTACTCTGAGGCCGTGCTCATGGACCTGGCCCAGCTCTCTGGGAGCTGTAACAACTACTCTGTATGTGGAGGCTTCGGGAGCTACAGGCAGAACTGTGAGCGCTGCCACAGAACCATCAGCAGCTCCTCCATCTTCTCTCGCAGCGCCCTGAGCATCTGCAACACAGGGAGCCCTCGCATCCCTTTCAGCGCCAGCCGCTTCTCACTGAGTCGTTTGTATGGCTCCAGGCGGAGCTGCCTGTGGAGGAGCAGCGGGAGCTTGAATGAGCAGTCCTGCCCCACAGAGAGCACGCGCTGTCTGTCAGGACAGCAGACCAGCGAGGAGAACCCTCCAGCCTATCAGGACGCTCTGTACTTCCCTGTGCTCATTGTACATCGCAACGAAGGCTGCCTCAACCACGACCACCGCTCCCTGCACAGAAACGGCTCCTGCGTGGAGACGTCTCTATGACCCACAGCTGCCGGACTTCTCTGAGCGAGGAATATAATGATACAGGAAGTGAGAGAAACCTCAAGATACTACCTGGGAAAGTCTTCACAGTACGGTCAGGGCAAAACAGACATAATGTTACATGTGAGACTGTTGTTTAAAACACAGTATGGCTTTAAAAGGACCAAATTGCCAAAAACTAATGTGCTGTCCTGCAGCGTCCTTAAGGACAAGAGTCAAATACCAAGAGGAGTCACATCCTACTGTAAATGCCATATTTGTGGGTCTTAGTCACAGACCATTTACAAGGACATGAGTAACACTTTATAGTGTTTGAAGCCTGTTACGGGTTTTGACTCAGCAGTAGCCAAAAAGGAGAGTGAGTCATTTGGGTGATTAGGGACATCCTCCTTTTCACAGTGTATGGATCTCATTAAGTGAAGCAGACTTCCCAAAGTGAAATCTGAAACATCTGCATGGGAAACCTTTCAACACAAGCTGCTTTAAAATCAGTTAATTCAAAGGCAGAGCTCATGGAAATCGATTTAAAAGGAATATATTTCCATAAAGATAAAGGTCTGATGCAGATGCTGAAATATCAAGTTAGCTGAAATCGGCTTGGTTGCGGTGACATTATACTTCCCGGCTTACTAAATATAGCAACACAGTGGATGAATAATTTAGTACCTGGTGGGCTAAAGGACACGAGAACTTCAAACTGAATCAACAACACTTCTTCTAAATGTTTCTTAATAACTATAAACCCTTCATTTTTTATAATGGACTATTAAAAAAGTAATAAACCTCATCATATTATAAATAAATCAGTGTTGATTCAGCTAGTTTAAAATCTCAAATATACATTTAATTTCATATTTGGCAATATCTGTATTCAGCCTACCTCCTTATTTAAGTGCCTAGCGATCAACTGTTACTGACGACATAAGCTATTTTTAACTGAAGTCATTACATCCCAACATGTTCCCATTAAAACAAGTTTAATTTAGCGCATGGTATAAAATACACTGCTGCATGACATGATCTGATTATTGTTTAAAATGGTTATAAGAATCTGGCCCATTACTGTTTCTTCCTTATTTCATAACAAAGCTCATAAGTATCACAGACTGATGCTGCTGCTGATGCATATCAGAGAGACAGTCAGAGCTGGCCATCCACGGCGCTGCAAATAGGCAGAGGCCTGGATTCACTACTGATAGTGTCACATTTAATAATTTGTCAAGCCTACTTTAAAGAACTAAAAAAAAAAAAGACTTCCTCTCAAATGAGTGCATGCGGTATCTTAGTCGTGGTGAGTTTTATATCACAGCCCAGCCATGCATAAAGATAGATGTTTAAGGAGGCAGTGGTAAAAATCAGGCTACCAGAACTTTTGTAACACATATAATGAATTAACTTTTCAAAATGTCTTAATTAAGCTTATTTTAACTATAAAATCCCACGGAACAGCTCATCACTCAAAGTGTGTTTTATTTAGTCTTTTTTTAAGGTCTAAAATAAATCTTAAAGTTGTAATCTCGAAGATCTCAGTTTCGTTCTCTTTGGCTGCACCTTAAGGCGATAAACGGTAACTGCGGGAGAACACTTCCCAGACAGTGTCGCATGTGTGACGTCCACGGTTGGCTCCGGCTGTAACTCCTGATTTTCCTGGCTGACGGTCGCTTTCCTTTTTAGACTGTTTGCTTCATCTGAGCGTCGAGTTTGTTTCTTTTTCTTTGGATTGTCACTTATTGTTGAAGTTGTATCTCTAGTCATCGATCTTTTCTTTGTTTGTTCAGCCATAGTAGATTACTGTTTATTGCAACACTTGCAGAGAGCAGAAAAACAGCCGCTTTACACACACAAGTGTGTTTGTTGCGTTAGCTCCACCTACCCTCTCTGGCAGACCAACCACTGCTGGGCGATGGAAAACGCGTCACTAACTGGGCGCGCTTGTGATTTTTTACGCTAAGGGTCGCACCAGGCACCCAGTCCGTGACTTAACAGACATTTATTTAAATGAAAATCTTCGAGATTATAACTATAAAGGACGAGAATAAGGTGAGTTATTTATGTACAAACCAGCTTTCATCTTCATCAAGACCTGCAGTGAAAGATAATCAGCATGGATTGTTCTCCACCATTGAGATCATAAAACCGTTGTGTTACTTCCTGTTTCAACTTGTCTTCACGATATCGAGCCTGTACAGTAAATTGGGACCAGTTAGCCATACTCATTACATTCCATGTGCGCTGTTACGTTTGGAGTTCAGGATAATATTTAAAGCAATACTAGAGAATACAAAGCATGATGAAAACACAGATTCTATCAAACCTCACATTTCATTTAAACCGTTTCACAACACACAGGTCATCTATGCAAGCCCGCAGAACTCAGGACAGTGTTCAGGACAGATTCTGCTTTAACAACACATAAGCTGCTCATGCAGACATTTTAGTTGGCTTTTGAAAGGCTTCAGCTGTGTAGCTTCTGATTCATTTTGAAATGAAAAACAATGATCAAACTGATTACTAATGTTCCTATTCCTGATAACAGATAACAATACAGATAGAAATCAGTTACACCTGGCAGTTGGTTTATGTTCTCTCTAATCTCTACATCACTAGTATTTGTGCAATGCAGCCCATTGTAATTTAGCGATTTGTAAATCTTTACTTAATAAACAAACCTACTGAGATCTGTCTGGTTTATATATAGACATTTTTGGAAACACACTTATTCGCCTACTTGCCAAGAGTAAAATGAGTTCTATATTGCAGATGTGTCTGCAATTAATAAGAAGCTATTGAAACCAGTGTGTTAGCATAGATTAGCACAAAAAATGGAAAAGGCTAGCATGGCTGTGTTGCTATTTTACATGTTTTAACCCGTTAATTTCTTCTGTACAAAAGCTGAAGTGTAATAATGACCAGACTTTTGAGGTATGAGCTGAACTTTACCATGTTAGTTAGATTACTTTAGAGGTAGGCTGCTTCCTGTATTAGCCTTCTAACCGAACGGGAAAGAGCATGGTAGTAATGTTCTCATGTACCTCTTAGCAAAAAAAACAGTGTGTTTCACAAGATTGTTGTGTTTCTCAACAATACAAGTGTATTTCCAAAATGTCACTTGAGTTGTTAACGAATGGTTTACATGAACAGCTTTTAGTTTTGAACTAGCATAAAGCCAAATGAGACACAGGGACTTAAATTCATTCATCAATTCATTCACTTTCTTTTGCCACTTTTTCTGATTCCGAGTCGTGAAGGGCTGGATCATTTCCCAGCATTCATTGGTCAGAAGGCAGGGAATCATTGACTGTGGAGTGAAATGTAGAACTATAGGAAATGACAAGGAAGAGCATGCTAACTCCAAAGGCATTAAAAATGTCATACGACTTTTAATCACTGTTTCATTTCATGCTCTCATTCATTCTAAGACAACAAGCCTCTCAGACGGCTTCACTGTGATATCCATACATCGTCATGTGTCAGAATAGAAAAAAAAGTGTTTACCAGTGCAATGTTTACGTAGCAGCAGTGGCAAAAAAAAGAGAGAAATTTGTGGTAATAAACGGTTATAAATTTCACAGGAAGGTTCACAGGTCGGCGTTTTTCCTCCATAGACGACTGTTAGCATAAAGGCTTTTGTCATGCAAAGCACTGAACCCTTTATCATTGTATTAAGTAGACTAGGATGTTATAATATGTACTCTTTCACTCGAGAATGCTCTGGGGGTTTTCTTTTTATATTCAAATGAGTTTGTGGATTTAAAGACTGTAGGGCAGAAAGGATTTGTACTGTAAATAAAATAGAGTGGAGAGGTTAGAATGACTGTCAACATGGATCTAGAGCTTAGCTGACTGTGTCTCGCACACTATAGAGGTGACTGAAGCAGGGACGTTTTTCATGTGCAGATTTTAAATGGTGAGTGTGTTCAGTCAGAAACGGCAACACAATCAGTTTTTAAAACACAGGCGACAGAAAATCTGCTTTTCTTTTAATATATTGAATGACTTTTGTTTCCCTTTAAACCCATTTTGAAAATGATAATTGATACACCCAGTCAACATGACTTAGGATGGGGAGCACAAACACAACTTTTTAAGGACGAAAATTGTGGGATTATTGATAGTTATTAAAGAATATCTGTATTCTGATGTAGATTGCTCAATGTACTCTAATTTACAGAATTGATTTTCCTCTTTTTATTTGATTCTAGAAAACATGTGATTTTGCAAGTTTAAACTTTTGGAAAATATGGCATTAATCACGCTAAAAAATGCTTTGTTTGCTGCCTAGCAAAGGTTTATAATATTAGCCAATAGATAGAGGTTTAAAAAAGAACAGGTCTGTATGTATTCCAACTCCACCACGACGTTGCCTTGATGTTACATAAGGACTGAATACCAAATCTGTGTATCAAGATGGAAAAAAGGCTCCTCAATAAACTGAATTGCTCACTGAAATATGTGTCAGAAAATACTTCCCATATACAAAAAAGCCAGTATTGATGCTTTGCATAATGGAAATTGGATATATCAGAATCAGAAATACTTTATGAATCCCAAATTTCCCTCTGGGGATTAATAAGGTATTTCTGATTCTGATATTTACTAGCTCTTATTTTATGACAATATGCTGCTGTGACATCATGGTTTTTGTGGTTTTAACATGTTTATTTTTAAAATAAAGTGAGATAACGAGTTAAGCAAAACCATGAGTGTTGCAATAATAGACTTCCTAATTTGAAATTAAGTAAGTTACAGTTTGTCCATTTTCTGGACTGACTTTTTGCTTGTTAACGCAGGTTTTTTAGGACCTGGGAAGACCTGTATAAGCCACTTTCCCACTGGTCAAAAAACCTGCTAACACCCGGCTTTTTTGCTTAGTGGGAAAGGATACAATCTGCATTCAGACCCGGGTCAAATAACTCTGCAGTAGACCCAGGATATTATCTATTATCTATTATCCCATTCAGTCTATTTACCATACTCGGCACCGACAAAGTTGGAACGATGTTCAGAATCTGTAGCTGAGATGACAAGGAGAGTAAGGTGTGGACACAGGTTTTGTGTTCCCATCAATGCCGATAGGAGCCGAGGCGATAATTACCCGGGTCTACTGCAGAGTCATTTGACCCGAGTCTCAATGCCGATTGTAACCTTTCCCACTAAGCAAAAAAGCCAGGTGTTATTGGGTCTTTTGACCAGTGGGAAAGTGGCTATAGGGTATTTATCCTAGGGTCAGATTTTTCCTCAAACAACAGGTCTCTTTTGTTTGGGATGCAGAGCTTGCACTTAGTGGTCATGCTGCTGAACTACGTTTCGTTGTATTGTTTTATCAGTGCAAAGAAAATAAAGTATCTATTCTATTCTGTAGCTAAATTAGGAGGTGGTCAGGAAACAATGACTTCATAAAGATGGGTTTGTATTACCAGAAGTCTCTGTTAGGTCTTCTTGGTTTTACTCTCATTAGCAAGTCTCTTTTCTTCTTCACTCTGATTGGTCCAAACCACCTGGTTAATGAAGGAAACGCTCTGCTCATCGACCTCCGTAAGACGAATATCGCATTCAGTTACGCTGGTGTTGTAAGACATCGCCTCCTCCAGAGCTTTTCCTCCATCCTGCACACACACACACATACACAGAGGTAGGGATAGAGAGACAACAAACACACACATTTGGTGCTGATGCATACATCCACGCTGAACACATCACAGGCTTCTGTTCTGAGGACAGTCTTTTCAGCCTTGAAAAAAAATCACCTCTGCAAGTCTTGTTGTCAAGAACAGCCCACACTTTGTAAACGGCTCACTGTGAGTGTCACCAGTGTTTTATTATGTCTGAAACAAGCATTTCTATTTTTGTGAGGCATAGAGGTCACAGATATTGATGGTACTGCACGTTGCGTTTCTGCCATGTGGGTGATTTTTGATCCTCCACAGTTTATTCCAGTCAGACATATACTGTGCATCGAGAGAGGAAACAATCTGCTCTACCTCTCGAGGGGGAACATCACTCACTTACTTAGCTTTCCATTATTGCATGTTTTCCACACATGTCTATGAATAATTAAAAACCTGTGTACTTTCAAGCTTTTCTGTCTGCTACCTTCACTGTACTATATGTGTACAGGCAGTAGCATGCTTTTAGGGTGAAGAAAATCTAGTGTTCAAAACAACGCAGTGATTCAAAGTGGCTGCCCTGATAACATTTTGCACAAATATGTCGCTGTACACATTCTTATGCATGGTTAAAAAGTTGAAGCAATGTTTTTGCTTTGATAAAAGAATACGCATTCATTTGTCCACGCTTGGAATGTAGTTCAAGAGACAGCAATGTCAGCAATACAACACTTGGATGAGTGAAGTATCTTCAGAATTATTATATCATAGGACTTTTTTCACTGTCACTAGGTAACCTGATGATCATTTTTCAATCAATTGACCATAAAAGGTCTGTCAAAGTTGTAGAAAAACAAGATCCAATTTAATTTTCCTAGATCCAAAGTTGACATCTCTTAACTGCCTGTATTATTCAATCAACTTCCAATCCAAACCCCCTAAAATATCAAGTTAATTACAATAGAATCAAAAGAACAACATAAATCAAACTGGACTTAGCAAATTTCTGGTGTTTTTGTCGATGATGGACTGGTATCATTTTGATACGTTCCCATGAAATTTGATTCAAGTATACACTGTCTTCAGAACATGTCAAATCCTAACAGGATAGCTATGAGCAGATTCCCTCTGCTGCAGTCATACTGCAAGATTTAACATAAACCCAGCTGCAGCTGAGGTTAAACAAAAACCCTGTTAGACCAATTTGTCAAACATGTATGTGTGAAAAAAATATGCTTGACAATATGGGTTTGCAATGATAATGGCTGTACAGAGTTTTCATTATTTAAGTGTAAGGTGGGCAACATTGTGGCCTTTTTTCTGGCACCACTCTCAGGTAAAACTATATATTTATGTATTTACTGCCCTGCCCAGTAGGAATCTAAGATTAGCACTTCACTTACCACACCCAGGATGTTGCAGGAGAGATTGACACTCTTCAAGGTGTTATTCTGAGCTATCACTTTAGCCAGTGCGATGGCGGTCTGCCCCGTCACCTCATTGCCTCCCAGGTGCAGATGAAGAAGTGTGTTGTTGTTCAGCAGGGCTTTACCGAGAGCCTGACCCCCCTCGTCCTTCAAACGGTTCAGACGTAGGTTCAGAGACAATAGGGTGGAGTTCTTGGACAAGGCATGTGCTATAGCTTTAGCTCCCATGTCACTTACACCGTTGTCACTCATGTTCAGGGTCTCCAGTTTACTCCTGGTGAGGAGTTTAGCGACCGCTCTGGCTCCTTTGTCTCCGATCAGGTTGTGAGAAAAGTCGAGCTCCCTCAGGGACGGGTGGTCCAAAAGGTGTTTCACCAGCAGCCGGCACTTTTTATCCTCAATGTGGCTTTCATAGAGCCTTAAAAGCTGTGGAAACATTGGATTCTAAAGGTTAGCAACAGGAGTCTTTAAAGGCACAGATAAAACAGATAAATGGCAGCTGTGGCAATGCAATGTGAAATACAGTAGGTAAATCAATGAAATATCAATTAAAAACAGTTAGTTGAATTTTAAATTAGTCAAAAATACGACAATTAGCTTCTCAAATGTGCTTTTCTACATTTTATATCAATGCAAATTAATTATCTTTGGGCTTTAATCAGCTGGAAAAGTCACCTGGGAAACTGAACTGGGCATAACTAATTATTTTCAGATATAACAGAATAAACAGATTCATGAATCATTAGTAGGAGCCCTAATTTCAAATCCAATAATCTCTTATACTGTCCCCATATCATGCCAGAGACTGGCAGTGAATACATTCCATGATTTCATGCACTAAAACATTTTTGTGACAAAAATGTTGTGTCATATAGTGACTTATTTAGGCTGCAGCCAGAGGCTCTGTTGTCTTCTTTGATGTAAATAGAGCATGAATTTAATACTTGGGGAATGCCAACAACAATTTCCATGTTTCTTGATATCATAGATGTCTGTAAATAATGCTTTCTTACTGGCAGAAAAACAACAAACATGTTCCAGACAATCAATCTCTTTTCTATTCTTGCTATGAAACACTGAGGAGGAATAAATATTCACCTTCAGAGTCCTACAGGATTTTAGGGCCTTGGCGAGGGACTCACAATCTCTGTCAGTCATCTCAAACATCTTCCATTCAAAGTTCATGCCACATTGTTTGACCCTGTATGCCAAATGGAGCTCTTCCAGCTTTGTTAGCCTCTTAAGCAGAATGTTAAAGTCAAAGTGGTCCATGGAGGGTCTGTCATACTCATTTTCCCCTGCTAAATCTAAGCCATACTCCTCTTCTTCCTTCTGGGGCTCCTTGACGGGCGGCAGGAGTTGGGAGATGTCCAGCCTCTTGACGTAGTTCTTACAAAGAGGTATCATCTCTAGAACTGTCTTTGTCTCTGTTACATCCGGGATGAAAAGCTCAATAGTGTTCTCCATGTGCCTCTCAAAGAACATTCGCTTCCAACTGTGGTTGTAATGAGAGACGTTGCAAAGGTCCCACCGCTGCTCGCAGCACCGCTTCCAGAAGACACCATCGCTGATCAAGTTGGCTGTCACGTTCAGGGGTAGGGAGGTAGACAGTCCATCATGCACAAAGTCTTTCTGGATGGGTGTCAGCACTTCAAATATAGGGCTTTCTGTAACAGGTGTTGCATAAACTCAAATTAACATAATTGACGGTGCAAAATAATGGTAGTAAAGAAGCAAGAGCATACCTTCAAAGTTTCTCATGATGCTCTGCAGACATAGGGTTGATAAACAAGGCACTATAGCCAGGGACCAGTCTGAATCTTCAGCTATGATCCTCCTCAGCCTTCTGTAGTCCTCGGCTGGCTTAAAGTTGGCTCCTGGAGGATAAGGAGACCTCGACATTGTTGCAAGGTTTTCGTGAACGACCTTCTGTTTAAAGAGAAGAAACATTATGTGTCACTGTTATTTCATTGTAGCTAAATAGTTGATTATTTTCTTGTGCGTCTCTGTGATAATGGTTTGTTTACTTACATTCGATGTGTAATTAAATAGTAACTGAAATCCATTTGTGGATAGGTATTAGCTAGTGTCAACAGCCTGCTAGCCAAAAATGTATCTAAAGTTAGTTAGCAAGCAGAACGTCCGTGCTAGTGTTAGCTAAACTTCGACTATTCGACTATTTAACTACTTTTGCTATGTTTTAACACTCCGCAAAACAGCTTGAATTTATAAATACACAAGTTAATATTTATTTTATGCCATTTAGCTTTATATGTTTCAATTTCACAATTTAATCATAAACGTTTACCTGCAGTGAGCGGCTCTGGCCGTCGTCTGTCTCCTTGGCAACAGAACGCTCTGAGCCTAGCTTCTAACCTGGGAAATATAACTACCCAGTGCTGCCTTACAGTATGGGGGACGTCAAGAGTAAACATAATTCAGCTAGCTTTTGCTTTTAGTGTTTAAAGTAATTGCAGCTCTAATCAAAAGAAAACAAAGAGCGAAAAAAAAAAAAAAAAGGAAGGGTCAAGAAATCGTGAGTTTACTTGTAAAAATTGAGAGACAGCACAATCAATAGCCGTAATATCCGAACCACATTGAACGCAGCATAAAGCAGAGGAAGTAGTGAGACTTAATTTGCTGTATCTTAAATGCAACAGTGGTAGAGGAAGTATTCAGATCTTTAAGTACTATTACCAAAATGTAAAAATTGTTTATGGAAATAAAATGTATGTATTGACAATGTAACTTAAAGAATATAAATGTCAGGAATATGTACCTAAAGCATTAAATGTAAGACTGCTAAATGCAGATAAATTGCCCCTGTGGCTGTTCTGTCTATTTATTATATCATAAGTTATCATTACTCATGTATTCATGTGAAAACAGGATTGTACTGTTGTGGATGGTTGAAGTGGGTTTTCAGGGAAAGACAGATGTCAATCCATAGGCTGTTTCACTTTAATACTACAAAATGTTATTAAATGCGCAATAAAAACAAGCGGAACATTTTTTTTTCATTATTTTGCAAAGAAAAATTAATTATTTAACCAGCAGTTACAAATTGCCTTAAAGTTACTTTATCATTAATAATTTAATGGAGGAGTTAAAGTAGCTGCCAGGGAAAGGCCACACTATTAGAATCAGAATGGCTAATAACTATTTAATTAAAGTGAGATTTTAACAGTGTGACATAAAATGAAAACATTGACATGAGTGCTGAGTGAGTGTGTTGCTAGGTCTGGGTGACATCAGTTTTGCAGGAGGCCTTGTGTTGGAGCAGCTGCAGAGTTTGGCCTGATCATGCTGGGAAAAATTTGGACTCTAAAGAGCTGGCAGATGGACTGCGGATATAGACCATGAGGCTTTTGGATAGAAACATGCTGGAGGGAATCCATCTTTCTTGAAAACAACAACAAAAAGCAGGTGCACAGTTATGGTACAGGAGGGGAGAAATCAGTAAATACCATGTTATAAAATCCTGGCTGTTGTTTAATACCTCAGACATGTGTGAAAAAAACCTACCATATGGTTTCCCTATCCCCCACAACAAATGTGCTGTAAAGTAATACTGAAATCATTTAAATACTGATGTGTCTTAAGATGGCAAATCCAAACATCACAGTGCCTAAAAATTTTGTTAATTCTTCACATGTACTTTTTTAAATAATGTAACCTACTGCACATAGAGAAAAACACCTTCATCTGCTAACCCTGAAATTGGATTAAAGCCAGATTTAGTGAGTCTTATCATCAGCTGCAGAAGGAGAGATACTGTATGAGTGGATAGTGGGTGCTAAAGCACCTTTAATCTGTCTTCCCTTGCTTGTTGTGGCACCACGCCGCTCTGAGTGATCTTGTTTTCTCTCAATCTGACTCAGCGGGGGGCACAACTACTCAAATTTATCTTTTTATAGTATTCAGAGGTAATAAGGGCAGGAGGAAGTGACATTTTAATCTGACACCTGGAAAAAGTATAACTGGTTTCATGTTTGAATCAGTGTACTAATATTAAAACATGTATTACATTACATCTATAAAAAATGCTGAATGTCCCAGCTATAGAGCATAGATATGTAACCCTGTCTTTAGTGCAGGGTGCTCCACAAAAGATTTATCTATCTAAAATTGCCAGTAGGTGTGAGTATGGGCATGAAAGGTTGTCCTTCTCTATGTGTCAGCCCTGTGATTGACCTCTCACACAATGACAGCTGGGATAGGCTCCAGCCCCCTCGCAACCCTGAACAAGATAAGTGGTATAGATAATGGATGGATGGATTGTAAATGGTCCCTTTTAAAATAAAATAGTATGTTTGTCCCTTTTTCCCCTCTGTTGTGTCTTCCCAGCTCTTCCCAGCTGATCACTCAATGAGGTGCAACTGGTCTAAGATACTTAAAAACCCCAGTCATGACATCTGAAGGGAGAGGCTTCTGGGGTGGGGACTGCTGTGGTTCTGCGTCTCAGTAGGGATTTTGTGTTTTTCTGTTTTGGTTTATTTGTTTTGGATATATATTAGCCCCATAGGGTCACCTTAGGATGGGGTGTAACAAAACCAAAATACATTTTGTTTGCTATAATATGACAAACAAAAGGCATCAAATCTGAACATTTCAGATGCTAAAATCAGTAAATTTTTTGGCTTTTTTTGCTGGAAAGTTTAACTAAAACAATTGATTAAAAGTTGCTAATCATTTTTCTGTCCATTACCCAACTCCTTTAAGTCTCAGCTCAATCTATTGATCAATATTGTAATTATCCAGGCAACATTTTTACTTAAACCCACACAGATGCAGGCAGGTACGTGATGCAGCATACTCTGATTGTGTTTCCCATGTGGAGGGCCAGAGAGAGTGCCAGAGAGAGAGGGGTGGATGTTACCGGCACCACAAGGTTCCTCCAAGAGTGGGACGGAGGGCCGGACGGAAGAATGAGAGGCTCATACTGTAGCCCCGAGGGCGGTCCATCAGTGTCGTCCTCATGTAATACGTCCTGACAGACACACGCTTCCCTCGTACTCTGGCTTTAATGGACTGGCGTGACATCAGCACAGGAGGCAAACTCGCTCTGTGAGCTGCTGTTTCGGTGCACTCGGGGTAAAGTCAGTGTGGGATGAATCAGGGTATTTGGGCGTCCCTGAATCTGCAACAAACAAGAACTGTGGACATTCACTGATCAGTCTGGGATTTCACTGCGTTGGCAGGAAGCAGTGTGATTCAGCTGTCTCACATTATTTAGGACTGACAGCTGAATGTAACGGTAAGTTAATGGGGAGGTTCTGGAAAAGACATCATTATACAGAAGATGAAAAATCTGTAAGATATTGTGTTTTTTGTATGTTTCACATTTTATATATACATTTTCTTTAAATGTATTGTCCATAAAGTACTGTCAAAATGCCAAAAAGGACACTGCATAGCTAGAAACCAGAGGGAGGTGTCCAAAATGTAACTTTTCTTGAAGGGCCAGTTCACCGATTTTCAACCTCAGTCCTGTCATGCTGTTATGCTGAGCTAATGCCATTATGGTAGGAAAAAAATGCAATTCCCTTCTGTGCCTTTGGAGGACGGTATCCGCTTCTCCAATGGGCCCTCATCTGGTGGAGGCCAGGGAGCTCGCTAAGCTATACTTCCTCAATCTAGGACGCCCGCCTCTGATGTCATGTCTCGTTCAAAATCGTCAGGTTTGAAATGTAGACTTCAGACCTGAAGATTTTTTAGACGATCCGTCAGTATATTCTCATCGTATTTCAGATTCTGTACGGCTCTGAACCATTGCCTGCAACGAAACGGTCGTATTTCACTCCAGCGTCTGTCACTGGGCCGTTCCTTTCAGAGGGAGGGGCGCAATGCACGCTGGGTGTTGTAGGAATGCAGAATGGGCAAACCAGGAGCTGTTTGTACAACTTTCTCCACAGCTATGGCACCAATTTCAAATATTATTGCTTCTATCGATTACACCAGCTTTGACTGACGGCGGCTTTTTCCAGGGGCGGACTGCTCCTTTAACTTAAATGTGAAATATGTAAGAATAGGGGTTTGTCAGTGTGTAGTTGGGGAAAAGCATATTATTTTATTGTTTGCTAGCTAAGTTGTATATTTGCGTTGGAGGGGAGGGGGAAGGTTGGGTAGAGATTGTTAAGGGCAGCACATTTGCTTTGTCCTGTCCTGCTAACAAAAGTCTTACTGCCACAGTCTGACTTTGTGTTTTCTGCAGTACCTACATAGTTATTCTCAGAAATGAACACCTCGATACCAATGCTAACAACAGCCGTGCAGTGCAGAGGGTTATTGGCTCCCCCAGTGAGTGCAGACTACTTTCAGGAGGATATTGGAGTAAGGAAAATAAGGGATTATTTATGGCACAACTTCTCTGGTGCACAAACTGCATCTATTTACAGCATGAAGACTGTACGCTTCACCTTCTGCCATCACAGCCCAAGGAGCTGTTGCATTAGCTGCTAGACAACATGTGTGTTATTACACAAAGGTGAGGTGAAAACAGTTGGTTCAGTTGGTTGTTTTTGTTAGTCGGGAGCAGTGAGACGTGATGTACACTCTGAAGTGTGGCCAGTGGGAGTGATACATGCTCCTCCTTTTTTTCAGCCCAGGAGCCTTGCAGCAAAGCACGACGCAGTGTGTGTGCCAGGCGAAGCAACTCCCAGGTGGGCATGTGGATGAAAAGAAATCAGGGCAGCGCTGCATGAAATATAAAAAATAACATGAAAGTAGCATGCATTACAGTATTGGCCTATTTTCCAAAGATGAGACAGGTGGTTCCTAGATTAGGAGATTACATGAAACCCTAGTTGCTTTCTAATTGAGCTTTTTTAATAAAAGACAAACTGAAAAAGCAGAACTGACACAAAGAACACTCTTTGTAGTTGGGGAGACTCGCTAGTTCCTTAGCAACATGAACACAATGAATCAAAACATACAGGCAGGAGTGACAGTGGAAATGCATAGGAAGAAACTTTATTCCTTTGGACGAAAATAAAGACAATAAGACAACTTATATTTTTACAAAAACAAAAACATACCTTCACCGAACCTGGACTCAAGATGAGCCCAAAAATATCAACCCCAAAAAGTCCGTTTCACATTACCGCCGGCCGACTAGTCGTAAAAGTCATCGACACTTTCATCAGAGTCATCGCTGAAGGACGGACTGGAGTCCAAGTGGATGCTGCCGTCTGTGTCCACGGAGACCAGAGAGCTGGCGCTGCTGTCTATGGACACCATGCTGCCGTCACTGTCGCTGCTGTCGTCGTCATGGATCACCTCGATCACTTGAGAGGAGTCAGCTGCTGGAAACACAGAGACAACTGGTTATATATATATATATATAATCTTTTTTTTTTACAAATATTTGACAGAGGAGTATCTAACTTTTCTGCCACTTTCAGGCACTTCCCAAGATTAAAAGAAAATTCCAGCCAAAAAAACCTCATGACGAGGGGGAGTTTTTCCTCCCCCGAATCGAGGGTTTCAGGATAGAGGAAGTCACTTCCTGCACAGACCGTGAGGCCTCTTGAGGCAAATTTTAGATTTTATGATACAGGCACAGATCAAATTGATTTGACTTGACTTCCTTAAGCTCTGTAGTTCTTGTTCTGCTTTTTGTCTTTTCCGGTTTAAGTTCATTATGAAAACAAAATGCTTTTTTAGGGACTTGTAACAGATATAGAAAATCACTAGACTGACCCTCTGAAGTAAACTGGGCGTCCTTCACACTTTTATCATGGCTGGCTAATATGTGTGACATCGCTAACCCTTCAAGCCTTTGCTATTATTGTACTGGAACAAACCTTGTATCCAAACTGCCAGCTGTTTCAATACAAGACACTCTAAACAGAGCCAATATGGGCACCATGTATCAGAGCGCATTGCTCTGCTGTTTAATGGAGAAGGAGGAGGAGGAGAAGAAGGAAGAGGACGAGGAGGAGGAGGAGGAGGAGAAGAAGAGGAAGGAAGAGGACAAGGATGAGGAGGAGGAGGAGAAGAAGAGGAAGGAGGAGGACAAGGATGAGGAGGAGGAGGAGAAGAGGAAGGAGAAGGTCAAGGATGAGGAGGAGGAGGAGAAGGAGAGGAAGGAGGAGGACAAGGATGAGGAGAAGGAGAAGAAGAAGATGGAGGGGAGGAGAAGGAGAAGGTGAAGAAGGAGGAGGGGGAGAAGGAGAAGGAAGAGGGGGAGAAGAAGAAGAAGGAGAAGGATGGGGAGGAGGAGAAGAAGGAGTAGGAGGAGGAGGGGGAGGAGAGGAAGAACGAGAAGGAGGAGAAGAAGAAGAAGGAAAAGAAGAAGGAAAGGGGGGAGGAGGAGAGGAAGGAGAAGGAGGAGGAGGGGGAGGAGAAGAAGGAGGAGGAGGAGGAGGGGGAGGAGGAGAAGGTGAAGGAGAAGAAGAAGGAGGAGGAGGGGGAGGAGGAGAAGAAAGAGAAGGAGGAGGGGAGGGGGAGGAGGAGAAGAAGGAGAAGGAGGAGGAGGGCGAGGAGGAAAAGAAGGAGGAGGAGGGGGAGAAGGAGAAGAGGAGGGGGATACAGAAAAGAAGAAGGAGAAGGAGGGGGAGGAGGAGGAGGTGAAGGAGATGAAGGAGAAAAAGAGTCATGCTTTATCTGTCTTATAAGCTCAAACAATGTAGAAAAAGAACCCTCCAGTTCATATCAGGGCCACAATTTTTGTACTGAATTTAATGTTAATGTTCTTTCCTGCACATTTATGAGGCGTGCTGAAGCTGCATGTTTGGCAATAATTGCTAACCTAGATGTAAAATATCATTCAGCAGAGATCAAAGACATCAGTCAGCCTCACTGTGCTGCCACCTTGTGTTTGAAATGTTTACTGTCCTCCAGCTGCCCCCAGTCCTCAGTAAACAAGCATATGCACAAATAAATCCCACAGAGGCTGAAGCAGTGAGTGTACATACTCTTTAATCATCTCCCTTTTTCTGCCTGAGAGCCTCTGAGCAGCTTCACCAGCCGAGAGTTCAGCACTTTGCTCAAGGACACGGGACGAGCTTTAGTCACAGACGTGTCAAGACTCTTCAGTCATTTGATCTGATGAATGTGGCATTGCACACCACTGCTGGTAAGAAGACTGTCAGGCAGATATTAATGCTATATCGGTCATCCATGTGAGAAGCCGTGCACGAGGGTGATCCTGACTGAATAAGCTACATCACTGTCACATAATGAAGATTAATATGTGGTAATGGAGAAAGTAAGGCGGGGAAACTTCAGCATAACATAACATAATGACTGCTGCAGGTGGGGGGCAAAATGTACTGCATATTTTAACAAGTAGCAAAGCATTATCTTGATATCTGTGTGTTAACATAATTTGTTAAATATTCCAACCTAGATGGTACAAAATATGTAATTTTCTTGTATTTTTTCTACGGCTATTTCTTTTCAAAATAAGAGCATATGTAATGTGGAATATAAAAGACCTCAACCCAGGACAGATGTTGGTCCTTTTTTATTTGAGATACTTCCCTCAGACATGGGAAGTGTAAACCAAGGTGGGGTATTTTCAGATGAGAATTTTGTACAAAATATCTACATGTAGAGGCAATAAATAAAATGCCCATTGCAATATATGACCTGAAAGAACTTTGAAAACAAATATAAGAGGCAACATAAGAGCACCTTAATGCAGGTTATTTTCTGATTGTCAAAATACTCATAATATACATTATATTTTTGGCTGACCGCCGGGGTCAGCCCTACACATGGGTCTGTATGTGACTGACTGACTGACTGACTGACTGACTGACTGACTGACTGACTGACTGAGTGAGTGAGTGACGGTACTTTCAGAGCTGTAGAGAGAGAGAGTTGCAACATCGCAATGGTGGATCATATGGACCTCCACTGACGCGACTCTCTGTCTATACGGCTCTGGATACTTTGTTCGGGGAGTAGGCGGGGCTGCTCCTCCGCTGTCCTCACCTATGTCCGCAGCGCGCCTACTTTCAAATACGTCATCATCAGCCTAATAAGGACAGTCCTTGTAACACATTGACCAAAAAGCGCACATTGACCTGATGCAGTCAGCCACATACGAGGTTTAGACCTAGTCTTGTTGAACTTCTCGTGTGTTACTGTACTCTAATTTGTTATTACACTATGTCTTGCCTTTGTTGATTTAGTCTATTTTCTTTTATATTTATCCGTTCCGTTCACATTGCTCTTCACAAACAACAAAAAAACCTGCCCTTGTAAATGTTTAACTGTAAGATCCTAATGACACAGTTGATGACGCACCTCTCACCTTTCCTCTCAGTGATGAGTGTCTGCCGTCTCGCCTTCATGTCCAGGCTCAGGTTCTCCACCATGCTGTTGATGCAGTTGTCCAGGGCCAGGCAGCGGGTCTGCGACTGGATGGCCCTTCTGCAGATGGGACACTCGTCTTTCTTCTTTCGCCACTGCTTGATGCAGAAAGAGCAGAAGCTGTGCGCACAGTTCAGGATCACTGCCTGCAAAAGATATAAATACTTTTTCAGTTTCGGACTTGTTGTACGCCTATGAAGGGCTTGTATATTCAAAGCTTTGTACATTCAGCAGATAGTAGTTAAAGTTATAATCTCAAAGATCTCAGATTAATTATCTTTGGCGCCACCTATGGTGACAAACAGTAATTGCGGGAGCACACTTCCCAGATATCCAGACAGTGTTGCATGTGTGATGTCCACGGTTGGCTCCAGTTGTAACTCTTGTGACTCGTTTGCCTTCATCAGAGCGTCGAATTGGTTTCTTTTTCTTTGGTTTTTTAATTATTTTTGAAGTTGTATCTGTAGTCATCCATCTTTTCTTTGCTTGTTCAGCCATAGTAGATTACTGTTTACTCGCAACATGTGCAGAGACCGGAAAAGCAGTCGCTTAGCTCCGCCTACCCTCTCTGGCAGACCAACCACTGCTGGCTGATGGAAAACACGTCACTAACTGGGCGCTGCTTGTGATTATTTTCCACTAAAGTCGCCACAGACTGTAATACTACAAATACAAAGGCTTTCATCAGTGGGCCATAGGCTCAATCACCATTGTGTTAGCTCATTCTGTGAAAGATAGTGACTTACAGACATTTATTTAAATGAAAATATTCGGGATCATACTATGCCGAACTGACCCTTACTCCTACCTCAATGAAGAGCTCGGAGCAGATGATGCACTGAAGTTCGTTCTCAAGAACTTCAGTCACTTGTGTAACTACTTCCTCCTTCTGGGCCCTCGCCTTCTCTTTCTCCTCCTGCAACAAAAGACAAAGATGAATTACTGAAGCTTTGTCGATGCCACGGCAAACTAACTTCAATGACTATAAATGTAGTCGTACCTTTGTCACTTCCAGTTCTTTGTTTTTGGCCAAGAGAATCTCTTCAAAGCCTTGCCGAGAAAGGGCAAGTTCATCTATGACTTTCTTTTGCTGAGGACGTTGAAAACAGTGTGACCAATTCAATAACATTTCAAGAATGTTGAGTTAATCTTAAGCATAAAACGACTGCTCTAAAAGAGCATTGGAAAATGTCTAGTATATAGATGACAATTTTACACAACAAACTATGTCTGGTTGTTTATATTGGTTGCATTACAATCAATAAAAGCTCTAGTTTTATTCTGCATACCTCTTGTAAGGCCTCTTCCAACTGCTTTTTCATGAGCTCCTCTTGTTGCTGTGTTTTCTGTGCCTATATACATAAAAAGTTACACTTTAAGTGAATGAAGTTTTTCATTCCTGCACATTGGAAGCAGATTTCGTTGACTCCATAAATAAGAGGTGAAAAACGTCCCACCTCCAGCTGCCTCTTCGTCTCGCTGAAGGTCTTCTCTAACGTCTCCATGCGGTGCATCTTGGCTCTGAGCGTCTCCAGCTGACCCTGCAGCTCTTTCACCTGCTCCTCTCTGAGCGGGTCGCTCTTCTGGGGCTCTCCCCCCAGCGTGGCCACCTGCCTCTCCGTGTCGACCACCTGCTCCCTTAACATCAGGATGTTCTGGCTGTACCTGAAACAAGAAATAAACAAAAACGTTTTGTTAATGACAAAAGCGAGAATATTTAACAGGCAGGATGAAACACAAAGGAATGTAATTTGTGTAAGAGCCACTGTTAGACTTAGACAGTATTAATTATTATCTTTATGATATGGAAGTTTGTTACTTTGTGATCCAGATGGACAGAAAGTCTGTAAGGAATCTGAAAGTACCTTAAAAAACTTCACAACAACCACACTTGAATGTGTGTTAGAGGCACACACTGGGGCTTACATCTGCAGGTTGTCCCGGTCACAGGTAGTGCTGGAGCCACCTGAGGGCCCGTCTACTTCCTGGACTCGTCGGCTGGTTACCGTTTCCTCTGGCTGGCTGTGACTGAGCCTCTGCTGCTGTTTCACTGGTGACAGAGGGCACGGCTTTGCAAACGATTTGCCTGCAGAAGAGCAGCGGTACAGCTTTGGGTTTGAGGTAGACGGCTCAACCTCTTCTACGGCCAGCTTCCTCTTGGGCTTCTTGGGAACATGAGCTGCTTTAGCGCCCCCTCTATTTCCCTTCGGCAGAGCCAGGTTAAAGAGTTTCAAGTCTTTGAGGGGCCGCTGGACCAGGATGTAGTCAAACTCTACTTGGGTTCCAATTACAGGAACGCCAAGTTGTATGGAGTCTCCGAGCCTCAGCTGATGGGGTTCTTCAGCAGGTATGCGGTTTCCATTCACCCACACACCATTGAGACTCTGAGGGAAAAAAGATAAAATAATATTGAATAAGGTACACTTATATCCCTTTCCCACCTAAATTTAGCGGGTTGACGCAGATTTTTCAGACCCGGGAAAACCCGCTTATAGATGCCGATTGTCTCTGTTCCCATTGCCAGTGAAGTATACTCCTGTCGGTCTCTCTACTGCTGCATCACTGACTGACTTCACAAACGTGCCCGAGACAGTAAGTTAGTTATTAAACAGTGAAGATGTTACGGTGGTTAGGTCTTTATTGTATCTATTACTCATTCGATGCTAACACGAGCACTGCTTGGATGGAGACGGGCGGATATGTAGCTATGACGACAAGGAGACCAGAAGTTACCGACATATTCATATATATATATTACATTCTGTATTTATATATTTTTCCAAAACTACATTTTATGTCCATTACCATACACAACACACCAGCCCTCACAGTTTTGTCTGTCTTAAGTGTGTTGTTTTGCTTGTCTATTGTCTTGTAATTTGCACTATTTCTTAGCACACTGTCTGTGAGAAACAACATATTGTTCAGCTGTATACCGTGTATGTGTATGTGTATGAATGACAATAAAGTTGGCTTGACATCTGTGATATATCTAGCGTCTGGTATATTTTGAAGCGACTGCAACATTTTCAAACATAATTATGTTACTTACATAACCGAATAACGTTTCTGTTTGAGTCGGTGAACATGTGTTTGAAAGTGTTTATTTACAAATAGGCAATTTTTCCAATTTCCTTCTACAAACCCAATTCTAGAAAAGTTGTGAAATGTGAATAAAAACAGAAAACAGCGATTTGTAAATCCTTTTCAACCTATATTCAACTGAATACAGCACAAAGACAAGATATTTAATGTTCAAACTGATAAACTTTATTGTTTATTTGGAAACATACACACATTCTGAATTTGAAAGCCTGCAACGCGTTCCAAAAAAGTTGGGACAGGAGCAAGAAAAAGACTGGGAAAGTTGTGGAATGCTCAAAAAACACCTGGAACATTCCACAGGTAAGTCAGTTAATTGGTAACAGGGGATAGTACCGTGATTAGGTATAAAAGGAACTCCTCTGAAAGGTTCAGCCATTCACAGTCAATGATGGCGCGAGGTTCTCAATTGCAAGGTGTTTAGAGATTTCACCATCTACAGTCCGTAATATCATTAAAAGATTCAGAGAATCTGGGGAAAATCTCTGCATGTAATGGGCAATCCAAAACCAACATTGAATGCTTGTGACCTTTGATCTCTCAGGCAGCACTGCATTAAAAATCGGCATCATTCTGTGATGGATATAACAACGTGGGCTTAGGAACACGTCAGAAAACCATTGTCAGTTAACACAGTATGTCGCTGCATACAAATGTGAGGAAGACTCTACCATGCAAAGCAAAAGCCAAATATCAACAACACCCAGAAGCGCCACCGACTTCTCTGGACCCGAGCTCATCTGAGATGGACTGACCTAAAGTGGAAAAGTGTGCTGTGGTCTGACGAGTCCACATTTCAAATTGTTTTTGGAAATAATGTCATTATTTGCAGTTTAGGTGATCACTTATTTTTGTTGCATGCAGTTGTACAAGTGATGAACACACCGGTTTGTTTCCATTATTGTGGTAAGTGCAGTGGTTGATCCTTGTCTGGTTGGCCTGTGGCTTCTTCTGATAAGAACTGTTTGTCCTGCCCCCTAAACTGTGTCAACATCTATCTGTCACCTATGCAACTATAAACACACAACCCCGTGCATATACTGTCGACCAAAGTGTCCAAAATAATACTACAAATATATCCAAACAAAATAATGACATGCCAACAATAAACAGAATATGGCTCCTACAGTTAAATTCCTAATGCGAAAATCATACAGCTCGTTACCTTCTTGTCTGTCACTGTCCACTGGCCATCATCCTTTTGCTTGAAAGTACAGTGCAGTCTGGAGATCATCAGAGGACAAGTTGGAGACAGCAGCTGGTAGGTTACATCCACACCACGTCCAATGGTGATCTGAAGAGTCAAAAACAAATATGTAAAACAGCTAGTTAGCTAGATAGCTCCTGTGCAGCTAATTAAACACATGTATGCTCGTCGATAACTGCATGCTTAAGAAAAACAGGAATGATTCATGGATGATTAGTGCATTTTATTAGAGAAATTTGACTCCACCATGAACTTGAAAAAGTTAAAGGGTTTAAAGGGAAACTTAGCTTAAAGCTAGCATGAGCAAACTGCACCTCAGTGTTTTCGTACAAGCGAAGCCAGTCTGTATTTATTCCGACCCTCATCAAACATAAAACCTCAGAGTCCGGACTTTCATCCTCCTCTACGGCAGAAGATTCTGTCGTTACGGTTTCCATCTTATCTCATTCTTTCAACGGCTACACACTGCTGGCTGTGTTGTATCTCCGTCCATGGCTAACGTAGCTAGCTACTACCAGAGCGTCAAGGTAGAGATTGGCAGGGCAAAACCGGAAGCATTAGCTTTGTTTTCAAAATAAAGGCGTTAAATCCAACTGAACACTTTATTCGTCATCTAAATTATTGTTTTTTAACTTTCATATTTATTTAGGTAACCTTATTAACAAAAAGTGATTGGTTATTGGCCCTAAAATTGGGAAAAATACGACGCCCCCACAGCCCTTTCTACATCGAAATAAAGACTTTTATTTTTTTTAATGTTTGTGATAAAGTCACTTTGGTAATTGCTTTGTTTATTCTATTAGGTTAAAATGACGAATCTCAAATTTGTCTAGAAAACAATTCAATTCTGTTTTTTTTAATATCACATACTGCTTAGTTACATACTACCTATGCTGGTGTGTGCTACTGTTGCAAACCAAATTGCCCCTTGGGGACAATAAAGATTTTTCCAATCCAATCCAATCCAATCCAGTTTTGTGTTAAGTTCTATACTGTATTTATAAGACAAGATAAGCCTTTAAGTACGGATAAACAGACAATAATGTAAACAATAACAGGTATAACATACCTAAACAGGATTTGAAAGAATAATACAAATTGTACAAAAGCTGTCAAAGACAAAATAACCAAAGTGACAGTAGTATGATTAGTAGTAGCTAAGTCAGAAAGTGCAGTATATGTAAGCAACATGAATCGGAATAATATATGACATGATTCAGTAATGATACATTACATGTTTTTTTTGTTTTACGACCATCAACACGTTTACAATTAACACTTCCGGTTGCCGTTCACTCGTGCGACCCCGAATCTCAAATCGCGCGCACCCCTAGCTCCAGGCGGGACTTCCTCTGTGCTGCGGATGCGATACTGAGGGTGAGCAGGCAGAAAGGGCTTGGTCGGGGTGTCACTGGTGTATGTGTGCGGCTCTGGACAGCAGAAAACCGGGCTGACGACGCCGCCGCTGCTGTTTCTAAAGCCTCGTAGATGAATCTCCTCCTCGGCTATGCTGCCCTGAAAGCACCGCGAGCACCCGCCCTGCCAACATGTCTGATGTCAACAAGACTATTCAGAAATGGCACGCCAGTTTTAGGAAAGGCACGGACTTTGACTCTTGGGGACAATTAGTGGAGGCTATAGATGAGTACCAAATGTAAGTTGCGTTCAACATGTGTGTCATAACCTCTCTCACCACACTGCTGCTTTATCCCGAGATAAGCGCGAGCGGCATGTTTCATTTCCTCTCCTTTAAACCCATCTCTCTGTAAAGTCTGCAGGGCGCGTGTAGGAGACAGAGGGTGCACGGGGCTTCACAAGAAGTTATAGCCTCTGGAGCTGTCAGTCAGCTCCCACAGCAGTAAACAAACCCTACCCATCCATGACGTGATGTGGCAGTGGTTGCAGAGGGAGCAGGGTCGTTGCTGTCTGTGTGTGAATGTTGCATCCCGGCTTCATCCACAGGCACTTTGAGTTCAGGGAGAGTCCTTTCGTATTTCATGGAAAACCATCCGGAAATATGCTCAGTTTGTTTCATTATGTGTCATGCAGTGCAGAAATGGGCCGATATTCCTGGGAGTATTGAGAAATAGTCAGCCACACCCTCTCATTGTTATGGGTGGGTTTTCATCTGTGTAGTGAGGAATGCTTCCTGCTTTTACTCAAAATGACTGAATTTAGATTTTTTTTTAAAGATGACACTGCTTTTTCTTCCTATTTTTAAACTAATAAATGTTTTAACAGAAATTGCACTAATAATACAAATGTCTGCTCCCCGACTAGTGATTGTATTGGCCACAAGGGGGCGCTTAAATGCATGAAAGAGCCACTGTACATGACAAGTTTTGCTGCAGAGCGTTAACGCACTTGTTGTCGTTTAGTCTGGCGAGGCAGCTGCAAAAAGAACACCAGTCAACAAACTCATCAGACTTCACAGAGGAGCAGAAGGTAATCATTACACCTCTGTTTAAGCTCTGGGCAGAAGAGTTAGGTATTCTGCTTAATTAACTTTTGTTTTCTTTTTTTTGTAGAAAACTTTAGGGAAGATTGCAACATGCCTGGAAATGAGAAGTGCCAGTTTGCAGGTTTGTGTTATTAATTTAAAATCTGTATGATATAAGGAAACATTTACAAAGCATACAGTATCTGGGATTTAGGAAATTGTCAAAAATCTAGTTGATTTAAAAGGCAAATGTTGGTCAAATAGATATAACATAACAAAGTATATAACAAAAAAGACACAATTAAAAGCAAGAATGGTCATGAGGTTTATGAACACAATCATATATACACAGCTTAAATGTATATAAAAAGCACCAATGACCAAAAACATAGATAACTTAAGTTTTTTATGTACACAAGTCACGTGTTTAACAGAAAGTTGTGAACAAAAGAATAATGTAAAGTGATTAAAGATTCAATTTGGAAGATTTCAGTTTCTTTCTCTTTGGCGCCTCTAATGGTGATAAACGGTAACTACAGAAGTACACTTCCTAATTTAACCAGACATCTACAGTTGTCTCCCTTTGTAACAGCTGTTACTTCCTTTTTAGACTGTTTGTCTTCATCTGAGCGTCCAATTTGTTTCTTTTTCTTTGGATTTTCACTTATTTTTGAAGTTGTATCTGTAGTCATCCATCTTTTCTTTGTTTGTTCCGCCATAGTAGATTACTATTTACTCGCAACACTTGCAGAGAGCGGAAAAGCAGCCGCTTAGCTCCGCCTACCCTCTCTGGCAGACCAACCACTGCTGGCTGATGGAAAAACACGTCACTAACTGGGCGCCGCTTGTGATTTTTTCCCTCTAAAGTCGCCACAGAAACCCAGCCAGTCATTTGGCAATAGATAGATAGTGACTTAAAAGACATTTATTTAGATGAAAGTCTTTGACATTATTACTTTAATATTGACAATAAAAATTATAACATGTGACTATTTTACATATACACTTTAAACAGTGCATTTTAAGCTGTAATAATATATACACTATTTGAACCCATTTATACACTAATTGTTTTCTGATTAGGGTCAATAAGTAAAATACTGACACCAAAGCCTCCAAAATTCTCAGTGACAATCCAGAGGACTGGACCAAGCTTTGCTCAGTTGTACCTACAGCGTGATTCTGCTCATGGTAGACTTGACATATGCTATATTTTCTCTATAGTCACTCTTCTAGCTGTGTGCCGTGTTAAATGTAAATGTGTCTGCTCTTCTGCAGTGCACACAGTCTACAGAGGATTTCAAGTTAGAAGAACTGAAGAAACTGGAAACCAGTAAGTGTTGTGACTGGGAATAAAGTGTAATTCTCCTGGGATGACTGGATAATTATTTTAATTATTTCTACTAACGACTCAACTTCATCCTTTTGTCAACAGTAATTCAAAATATTCTGACTTTCAACAAAGAATTCCCCTTTGATGTCCAGCCGGTGCCCTCAAGGTAAATATCCATCATTTAATATACCTTGTGTTGTAATTATTTTGAGATCATTTTTTTGGTGGTGTCAAAAAGAGGGCAATACCATATAAATTTAATAAGTACAACATAGATGAAAAGTGCATTTCCATAAAAAAATAAAGATAGGAAAGTAGCTTATTGCATTATTTGAACCCATCTGGCTTTAAAAAATACCAGAAATTTCATTTAAAGTCCATGCTGTTCTCAATCTGTCTCTCTGCTGCTGTCATAGATCGATTTCCTCGCAGCGATATTTCAACTTTCTTTGATCTAGTCTGTAGATAAAGTGATTAAAGTTGCCGTGACTTTCTGTCAGGAAAATCCTCGCTCCAGGCGAAGAGGAGAACCTGGAGCTGGAGGAGGAGGAGGATGCTGCGGCAGGAGCAGGTTCTACGGAAGCTTTCCCCCCGCGAGCCCCCGGTACTGTTCACAGATAAATCTAAGGCACCCACTGTTCTGGGATGTTTGATCTGTTGTGTCATGTTGTCCTGTTTTACGGAGGGCTGTTTGACTGTGTGTCCTTTTCGTTCTCTCTGTCGGTGCTGTGCATGGCTTCATCGCTCATTCCTGCCTGCTTCATTTGCAGCTTCGCAAGGTACGCCTTCATCACCCGACAGCATCTCAGTCTGTTCTCTGCTGCATGAAACACAGGTTTTTTATTCAGTGGAAATTCACAGCTTGACAAAAATGTGAGTTAGTCTAGATTTAGATGAACGTAGATATGTTTTATTATTCATTTAAAAAGCAGAAAGTTGAGTTTAATTCATATTAAAGTTAAATGTATTTCCACTGCTGTGTTGAAAAGTAAATATTCTTGAAAAGAACTATTATTGTTGAGAATAATTTGTGATACTTTGTTTCACAGCTTGTTGTTAAAATTGCCTTTTACAAGGTCAATAATGAACTTTCTAACTCATTATCATATGTAGCATCCAACAGCCACAACTCCAAGGTTTTGATGCTGTGCCAATCCTTCAAGGACTTAAATTTTCCTCTTTTTTTTACACAGTACTACATGCCAATCAACATTGAACCTGCCCTAATCTGTTTTTGATTAAATTATTATGTGTAAAGGGAAAGGTCTCACCTAAATCTGCAGCTCTCCTCAGCTCTATATAGAGTTTTAGCATCTTTAGCAATCTTAGTTTTACAGCTTTCAACTTTTGTTTCCAGTCCCAGCGGCAATTTTCAGCTACAAAAGAAAAGGTTTTAAAAGTTGACTGTACACCACCTGCTCTGCACCCAACAGGCAGACAAACAGAGCTAGTGACTACGTGGTAAACAGAGTGAAGCATTTAGCTGCTAAAGGTGCATTCATTTATCTTAAAACAAACAAAACAAAGCTAAAAGTAAATCAATATCGGACTTGCATTCATCAGGTGGACCGAAATGCTGGTGATGAATTGAATGAATGCAGCTTTGAAATATGGCCAATATATTTTATAATTGTAAATAATGTAGCTTTTCCTAAATACTAATAAAAGAAACCCTCTGTGGGAAAATACATCCAATACTGAAAGCTAGCCAAACAGAAGCTAACCATGGAGTCGTATTATTGGTTAATATTTAGTTCCACGTGATTTCATCATCTATTGTTATGGTAACTGTTTAAACCTTTGTCCTCAACAGGTACTTTGTTACCACGGTTACCCTCAGAGCCTGGGATGACACTACTTACACTAAAGATTGATAAGATTGGGTTAAAGGATGCCGGGCAGTGCATCGACCCTTACATGACCATAAGTGTTAAAGGTAACGACCCCATCTCAGTGTACTCATTTCTAATATGTGTTGTTTGGGCACTTTTCTCTCTGCTGAGGTGGTCCTCTACTCTTCCACCGTCTAGATAAGAAAACACCTTGAGTGCTAAAATGAGAGCATGTTCTGTGTTTGTCCTACAGATGTGAACGGTGTGGATTTGAACCCAGTGCAGGACACACCCGTGGCCTCCAGGAAGGAAGATACCTACATCCACTTCAGTGTGGACGTGGAGATCCAGAGACACGTGGAGAAACTACCAAAAGGTAACACCTTTAAGTTTAAAGTGACTTATTATAAATATAACAACATTTAATTTAATTTAATTGAATTTGCTTTACTATCATCTCATAAAGGATAAGTCTGGCTGTACTGTCAAATTTCACAAGAAGACCAAAACTAACAATAAATGAATCCCACTGACACTTATCTATGACGATTTTCCACTGTTGTTCAGAATATGACAATATTGGGAATTTGATTTAGGTCATGTAAACAGTATATTCCATTTGGATAGATCCAGGTAGGCCATATAAACAAGTAGCATTTTCCTACTAACATATGTGGGATTTTATAACAGTTATTTCCGACCAAGTAATCTGATTGGACAAGAGGCATTCCATGAGTGCTGATATAGAATATCATTCCTACTCAGTCACCATGTACATGTTTGTTTTAATTTATTGTCCTCTGTGTGATTAAGAGGTACCAGCTTGATCAATGTCAACATACTGTGTCTGCTGTGATGTTAATTAACAGTATTCAGAACACCTGGCTGAGGCGGAGTGATACACAGAGTGAAAAGTCCCAGTGATGTTGCACTGTATATCAGCACTCATTGAATGCCTCTTGTCCAATAAGATTACTTGGTCAGAACTAACTGTTGTATAAATGCTGATGTTAGTTTTTTCCACATCCTACTTGCAAGGCAGGGTAGAGAGATGCATACACAAAAAGAAAATCCCATATTTATGGTTATAAAAAGAAAAATACCTCCATTAAAATAATATGAAAAACTTGCTTTCTTTAACATAACCCAGCTCTGAGTTGAGGATTAGATGTATATTAAGCAGTTAGTTTAATTATCATTGCTTTAAACGTCATTGCCCAGAAGTTAAAGGAATATGCGACTTAAAAGTAAAAAAACAACTTTTTAAAAAAGATTTGCCTTCAGTAGGAACAAGAAGTGTTTGGACCACAGCCTGGGGGAGTCAGGTTGAAAAGTATTAGGAGATGAACGAGCACATTTTTGTGGGATTTGTTGAGGGTAAGAAAATATACAATAAGGCCGATCTTATCCTTTTAAAGCTGCTGGGATCCTGACACGCCAGTGAGCAGAGAGTTTTAAAATAGAGAACAAACTAGAGATACGACTGCTGATAATGTTAACCCTTCTTTTGGTGCTACGCCTTCCTTAGGAGCAGCTATCTTCTTTGAATTCAAGCACTACAAACCTAAAAAGAGGTTTACCAGCACAAAATGTTTCGCCTTCATGGAAATGGACGAGATCAAACCAGGCCCCATCGTAATCGAACTGTAAGTCAACTAAATGTTAAGATTTTTAAGATGAGTCGTTACTATCTTTACAAACATGGAGAAAATACAGTATGTCTTGAATTTCAGGTACAAGAAGCCCACAGACTTCAAGAGGAAGAAACTGCAGCTCTTAACAAAGAAACAACTCTATCTTCATCTGAATCAGACATTACACAAGGACAGCTAAGTCCCAGCACGCCTTGATTATAGACCACCTCTTTTAATCATTCTCTTACATCCACATGTGGTGTTTCGCCTCATCACACCCAGCAATACTAACTCAACCTCTTCTCCATGAGTATATGAAGACAGTTAAGGGAAAGTTAAGCTCAGATCCTCACATTACTTCTTTAATTTTGTGTTCTTTTCTGTTATATTTGCACATCCCTTCTGTCGCAGGAAACCCTTCTCCAGAAGCCCTCAAATACGTCGGTTTTACTACATGGAGAAGGTTATGTTAAAACATCTAAACCACCTCATCTCCAGTCTTCCTTAGCTCACAGATTTGGGGAAATGGGATAAAATGTGAGTTACTGCAGGTGCTTAATCTGAGTCTTTATTGAATTTGACTTGCCACTATTTGTTGGTGCTGTTGGACTTTGGAAGTTAAATTTAGCAAAACATTAAAGCTGCCAAATAATGTGGACTTGTTGGGAAGGTCATGGCAGAGTTTGCAGAGCAACACCCAGAATAATGACACACTAAAGGCAACACTGTGTGCTCTTTGGAGCCACTAAAGTTAAAAGATCTTTTTTAATAATCTATTAATGATTTAAAGAGTTTGGATGTGCCATAGTTAGAGACTTAAATTGTGTTTTATTATCAAATAGATCAATGACTACTAACTTACAAACTGGTTTATTAAATTTGCATTTGAATCAGTCGTAAAAAAGGAATTAAAAATAGAATTTTGTATTGACCAGTTAATAATTCAGCTTTTTTGTACTTTCTTTCATATAACTCTACTTTAACTCATTTTTTGACCACTGTGGGGCAGCAGATAAGAGCTGTAAACACACCTTCGAGGTATCATCACCTTTTAAGATGATATTTGAGATCTTCCTGTTTACACATCCAGCAGACATGGAGCAACATTAGCAAACGATTAGAGTCGCTGATTTTCATTTTTTGCTCTGTTTTTGTCTCCACCAACATCCGAAGGAATTATCTGGCTCTTAAGCTCAACTAAGTTCGCCAACTGACAGTGGGTCAACAGTAAATTAATTTTAATCATATATAATATTAATAATATTAAACAAAAAAGTCCAAATTGTCCTGTTGGCACTCTCAGACTCTGTAATACTTTGTTTATTCACAGACAGTATTTCATTCAGCAGTGGCATTTTTTAATGTTAAATGGTGCAAATAAATGTTATTAAACATGAGGTTTGTTTTATTATGTTTTAAAGTTGTGTTAGCTTTGTCAGAATATCTTACACAAATAATTAAGGCCTAAGGCCAGATTTTCATACTCATACTGAATATTTGTTCGGTCAGAATCTGAGGTTTTGACCCAGTAGCTTTAACGTCCCCATAATTCTGACGGTCCTCGTATGGCAGTGTTACGCTTCATTCTGTTCAGACTGTTTTTTTAAACGAGTAGATTGGAAGCAGCATGGTTTGCATGATGTGGATGTGTATCCTGTATTCAGAGAGAGGGTTTTTGGGGGGGTGGGGGTGTTTTTCTAAATAAGCAGAAATATAGGGGTTGGTTTTTTTTCTAGTGTTATCAGCTCACCTTTATCGATAGTCAAAGGACAGGAATTGTGTGCTCAAACAACTTTTTAAGAATTGTCCTACAAATTAGAAAAAGCTACTGCTTTTATTTTGAAACTCCACACCACCCTTTTATAAAGGGCTTTTAAAAAATGAAGTTGCATGTTACTTTCTGTTACCATTCTGACTTTGCAGGTTTTTTTCTCTTCACTTAATCATTCACATTGTTACGTTTGTTTTTCAGATTTTATTTTTGTAATGTCACAATATTCAGGACTGTAAATTAACTGTAAGATACACTAACTGATGAATATACAGTAACTGTGTGTGTGTATGAAGCGCTGTGGCGCGGTTGGACTGAGACCTGTGGAGTGTTTAAGTTTTGTTGACACTGAGGGGAATTGTATCGAAACATTTACAATGCTTTTAATTTCTAATAAACTACAAATGAAGCCGTTTGGTGAGTTCATTCGTCTTTTAAGTGAAGAGTTGTGACAAATAAAGAAGTTACTTCTGTTTTTCCTTATTTTCAAAAGGCTCTTTGTTTTAAATGTAATGCTTGTCAGAACGCACTTCCTGAAAGCTCTTGATAAAGGGCCAGTTCACTCACTTGACATCTAACCTGCAGTTTGGTTTTATTTCCCCCCTCTAAATTTACACGTTTGTTTTGATGAACAGAACTAATATAAGTGTTCTGTCTCAGCAGCAGCACAGATGTATGCCTTATTTTTTCAAAATAAAGCAAAGGCATTAAGACGCATGTTGAGAAGTATCTGGATCTAGTGTAAAAGACATCCATTGTGAGTGAACTGTAACCAGCTGATAACATACCACTGACAGCTTTTACATTCTTTATTATTAAAAGTTCTACCAACATAGTAAAATAAGTTATACATCTGGCCATCAAATTACACATTTGCTTTACAGTTGGTTCTAAAGCAACAGCTTTGGGAAATGATGGTATTCCTGAAATGCTAGAAGCTAAACCTCCCTCCTTTGTCTCCTTTTTTTAAAATAATTTCCACAGGAAATGACATTAAAAAATTGCCCCTTAAAAATCATTGCTATATTTTTTCAAAGATCAACAAAAATGAAATTCCTCTGGCGTATAATGAATTATTATTGCACAAGAAGCTTTTTAAAAAGTGGCAACCCTTTAAACTCATATCAATTTCAGACACTTAATTATGGATGATGCTTTAATTTAAGGACCATGTTTTCTTTTTTTAAACAAACATCATTGCAGTTTTTACTTTATAACTGAAGTATGAAAAAAATCATGACCTATGTTTGGATTGGCTCTGGGTTGTTAATATGTTCGGGGTCAGCTCAAGTCCTTTGCCGCAGCTGGTGGCATTTTTAAGGCTTGACCATTGCTGGCCTCCCTGAGTCCTGAGGGGCCTCCTGCTTCACGTACGGGCCCTGTCCGGGGCCGCTGTGAGGTCCCGCTGAGTTCTGGAGGGCATCGGGTGGAGCCTGACCATAAGCGTCACCAGGATGTGCAGGATGGGGAGGGACACCTGGAGGCAGGTTCATTGGCGGGCCTGGGTAGCGCATGTCAGGAGGGATGGGTGGACGTGGTCCCATGGGTCCACGGATACCTACACAACAATGAAAAGATAGTTAGGAATGATGAATGAGAAACAATGAAACATTTCCCTTAGTTCTCAGTGCTGGCAGAACATTAATCAAACCTTCTGCAGTTGGTTTGTATATATGCATCAGCAGATGTATGTACTGCTTTCAGGAAATAGTCATAGCCTTACACCTGCAACATTAACCTGGGAATTTCTCCACTTGATTGGAGGAGGTGAAAGAACTAGGGATGCACAATACTGGATTTTTTGCTGATATTTTGCAACCCTTTTTGCTGATTGCAGATTTCAATACAATATATTGGGCTCATGTTTTTTCCAACTAATTGCAGAGAACAAGTCTCCCCTGTAGTGGAATTTATATCATGCCTACTCTTATTGTAGTGGCCAAAAACCGCCATACTACAGACATCTCGCACCCTTCTTCAGGCTTGACGGAAGAGGCGTTGTACAAAAGCTCATGTGTCTGATCACTCACGTTTCTGAGCGTACCTGAATGCAGCAGCGTGTTTGATGTTTTCAAGTTTGGTAACATGACGAGAATATGAGCTAGTTAAGAGTTGTGGAGGTTGTTTAACTGCTTAGCATTTAGGCATTATTGAAGTCCTGTTTTATCAGCAGAAACATGACATATCTGCTGATGTCATTTTCAAGCCATATTCTGCAGATACCGATAATGTGCAGATGATATAGTACAGCCCTAGAAAGAACCTCTGTACTTCTTCCAGCCAAGATTGTAGCTACTTGCCTCTCTCTACACTTCCTCCAGTTTGAGAATTTGTACCAGCAGAATACTTAAAATATCGCTTGTTAAGGGCTTTATAGCATGCTAAATTAGTTCATGTACAAGAGCTGGACAGCATATTCAGTGCTTGTTACACTGTGGATACTATTCCTGCAACTCAATCAATCAAAAATCCAGCAATTCTAAAGCATTAGGGGTCAACATAAAACTTCCCAGCTCCGATTTTGTGTTGAAATTAAAAAAACAAAAAGGCAGTAAGCACCAGGTGGTGGAGGCATCGGTCCAAAGTGATGAGGCGGATGGGGACGGAAGTGTGGTGGGGGACCTCCAGGTCCTGGCCTGGGGTGGAATGCATGTCCGTTGGCCGGCCGAGGTCCAAACTCTCCTCCCATTGGTCCAGGCAGGGGCATGCCTGGGTGTCCGTTGGGTGGCAGTGGAGGCCGGTGAAGAGGAAGAGGTGCATTTGGAGGAAGAGGACCATGAGGGCCAGGTGGGAGGTGGTACTGGCCAGGTCTTGGTTGTCTGTAAGGCCCAGGAGGAGGCAGGCGACCATGGGGTCCAGGAGGAAGGATCTGATCATGGGGTCCAGGGCCAGGTCCTATGGGGCCAGGTGAGTCCCTGATTGGAGACGCTAGAAAAGATCCAGGTCCCTGAAAGAAACCACCAAAAGAAATATGAGATCAAGAAGTCCGTCCTTTGAGCGAGGAGAGATGGATACAAGTCTTTAGTCATGCAGTAAGAAATCCACAAAGCACACAATTTATTCCCAACACAGAGTGCATTTAGTGCTCAATCAGTAACCACACACCATGATTATTTGGATGGAAAAAATCATATCACTTTCGTAAATGACACACAAACTTGAAACTGACCCAATTATTACGCAACGCAACACATTTCAGAAGTTCAGACTAGAATTGCAGCGTCTCTCCGTGCTGTGAGGACAGGTGAAACAACACACTCAGCCCAAAGAGTCACATCAGCCCCAGTGAGACAAAACCATTAATCTCTTCCCAAATCCAAATCCAGCTTTAGGGAAGAGGCGGTGGAGTGCTTGCATACACCGTCACACCTGGCCTGAACCGCCTCTATACTCACAGGCTCTGGACTGTCTGTGGAGGCCTCAGCCTGTGTCTCTGCTTTTATCTGTGGATCTACTGCTTGTGTCTGTTTTAGAGCAAGGACAGACACAACAGACATGTAGGTAGGAGCTCCATATCTTCATGAACTGGAAGGAGGGAAGTCATCGTATAAAATATGAGTGTGATCTTATATGAAACGGACTTACAGATGTGTCCATGTTGGCGGGCGAGGAGCTGCGGGGGCCCATCATGTCTGAAAGAGGAGACACGGCAGAGTGTTGGAAGAAGGGCTCAAAGCAGAGAAGAACTGTGTAATGCAGAGACGGCAGAAGACATACCCATCCCAGAGATGTGTTTGTTTTCAGCGTAACGACCGTGTGGGTCTGATGGAGGTCGCGGGCCTGAGGGGAGAAAAAAACCAAGATGAAGAAAGAATGAAATCCGCTCAAGATTCTGCCTGTAGCATTTATCCAGGGCGGACTGGCCTTCTGTGAACACTCAGAGGAACTAAGCGTTCTGGTGGATTTTAAAGCCCCTTAAAACTTGGGTTCAAATTCAATTCTCTTCTTCTTGATTCATGACATAATCGAGTCGAATTTGTGGATATTTGTTTTTCATCATTATAAAAGTCAAGCTTCAGCAGGACTTTTTATATTAATGATAAGCTTAATGGAAAAATATGTTTTAAGGGCCTTTGAGGAGCAAAAGGTGAAAAAAAAAAAAAAGCAACAACAACAAAAAAGAAATAAGAGCATGAAAAGGGAGTTGAAGACAGAGGAACCAGGAATATGCAGGATGTAATACACACTGTGAAGCGATAAAAGAAGGAACAAAAGAGGTGAAGGAGCTGAAAAGAAAAATGAAGTCAGGTGTGCAGGAAGAGAAAGATTTAAGGAGGCTGCAGCAGAGGGATGATTTCCAACTGGACAGTAATCCGCCAGGACTCACCATACGGGTCAATTCTTCGCCCCACTGGGGCAGAGGGGGGGCGCCTGGGGCCCTCTATCATTATAGGAGGGGAAGGTGCACCCCCACTCACAGGAGAGGGCCCGTATGAATCACCTGTTTTGATCAAACCAACCGTTTACCAATGGAAAAGAAAGAGCCCAACAATCTATGCAAAGATGAAGTCCTCGTTCCAGGCTCAGAGAAAGTCAACATTTACAACAACAAACAAACAAGTTGGAATACTTTTTCCCTTTTAGCAAAAAAAACCACAACAAAGACATGCAGGATTTCATTAGAGAAGAGCCTCCTCTTCTCAAAGTTCTGCCGAATAACCCGATGGAGAAAAAACAGAAGACAAGCTGTGAGGCCTGCTTACCTTGGCGAGGGCCTGCAGGTTGTCCAGAGTTCGGTCTGAAGAGAGGAGCGCGGCGCTCGTTAAGCTGAGAGGTCAGGACAGCTAATCTGTTAACGGAAAACACATTGGTTAGATGTATATGAGAACTTATTTTCTGAGTATCTGACATTATAAAGCGGCTCCTTGTGTCCAACACAATCCAAAACTTTATTCAATTAACAGTTATATTAAACAGAAAAATACCAAAGCTCACATCTGAGGAGCTAAAACAAGTGAATGTTTAGTAGTTTGGCTTAAAAATTACTCTGAATTACTGCCACTAAATTTCTGTTGCTTAAGCCAAAAAACAAACACTGTCTCTACTAAATCTGACAACACTTACTTTTCACGAAGCTTTGATGACTCAAGCTTCTCTTGATTCAGCGCTCGCTCTGCATTACGAGCATTTACCTGCAGGCGATGGGAGAATTAGTGTGCAGCCACAATCTGAATGTCTCAGCTCATTATTAACATTAAACAGGCTTAAAGGTTTGTTTAAAGCATGTTGGCATGTGTAAACAGACTGTGCAACTTACCCAGTTTGAGTGAGTCTTGTTTTCCTGTTCTTTTATCTAAAAAGAAAGAAACAGACATTCATTCAGGGTTCAGGTTTTAGTAGCTCGTTTTTTTCTGTACTTGCTCATCTCACAGCGAGTCTACCTGGTCTTTGTAAACTTCCTCCGTCTTCTTCATCTGGTCCTCCATTTCATTAATGCGTTGCCTTAAGACTTTAACCTGCTCCTCAGCCTCCACAGCTTTTCCTCCGACCTCAGACAGCATGCTCTCTTTGCTGCGTCGCTCCAGCTCCTCCTTTGTTAATCTCCTGTGAAACCACAGAAACACACCTCTTTAAATAACAGCTTTTCTTTCGCTAACACAGCACAGCTTGTTTATATTCATGATGCAATGAGCACGTGTGAAGCAGCAGTTCATAATAACATGTTGATTGATGGTTACAGCTTCACTTACTGCTGCAAAGCGTTCTCCTTCTGCTGATACATTTCAACCATGATTTCATTTTTCTGCTGGAGGATCGTGAACTGGTTTTCCACATGGCTCTTCTCGCTTTTTAGGGCTGCAATTGCGTGCTCCAGCTCCTGGTGTTGTTCTGGTGCCAAAGATACAATGATGTGTTTGTTTAGAGGAAGGCAGGAAGAAAGTTGCATTCAGAGGCTGCATGTTTATGCAATTATCCCCGCACCTCTTTGTAGTTTCCATCAAAACAAACAAGACCAGCATACCTTCCAATGACTTTCTACCCTTTTCTTCATTCAGAAGTTTGGTCATGAAGCGATCGCGCTCTTCTTCAACGACAGCGAGAGTGGTCTGGACCTAGAAAGAAAACATTCAAATAACCAAAACAAAAAAAAAAGTGTCTTTTTGGAAGAGCTATCGTCAGCTGTAAAGTTCATCTTACCCTGGAAACATCCATCATCTGTTTGATCCTGTTCTTTATGGCTGTCTTCTTGTCTGAAAAAGTCAATAAACCACTTATTATGAAGCTTACACAACATAGTTTATACTGTTACAGACAACATGTGTCGGCATTACTTGAATGCAACACTCATTTTACTGAGGTTGGACTAACCAGGTGTGACTTCTCCGTTGGCTAAAACTTTGGTGTCACCTTTCTGTGAATCGCAAGCATCCAGGTCGGCTAGAAGTTCAGACAGCACCTACAGGGAGATATTTTTGTGTGGGTATGTTGACAATTTAATGCACTCTAAGGATTGATATAAACATCTGACAACAATCAAAAGAAAATCCTGACCTCGACATTGTGATCTTTGAGCACCACAGAGTCCTCCAGCTCTTTCTGGGACTTCTGATAGACTTTTATCTGCTCGTTCAGCTCTTTGTGTTTCTCCTCCCAGCCCTTAATGTTCACCTTAAGCTGGAAGAAGAGGAGAGCGGATTAGGACGACGGTATCTATTGAGTTAAAAGACCTCAGTGCTCAACACAACTCTGAACGTCGTCTTACTGTTTTATTCTCTTCTTTTAGTGCGGCAAAATCTTTCTCAAGACACTTTTGATGAACGTTTCGGGCATCTTCTCGGATCTTCGCCTCGTCCAGGAGGACAGTGGTCTGTGGCAAACACATGAGGTTGATATAAGGGGTTAAAACCACAGACTTCAAGTTATCTTGCAACGTGTAGAAGATTGTGCAACGACTTTACCTTAGCAAGAGCATCCTGAACCTTTTCCCTGCTGAGCTGTAGCTTCTCATTTGACTTCTCCAATTTTTCAATCTGTAAAAGACACAGTCGAGCATCAGGGATCTGAGAAAACAGCTGGAGTTATTAAAGGGAGGAAAAGGGATCGAATGTTTACCCTGGTTTCGTTTTGCTGTGAGTTTGCCCTCTCATTTTGGAGGAGTTTGGAGTACTTGTTCTTTTCCTCTGCTATCTTTTCATTCCGTGTTTCTGCCTCCAGAACTTTACCCTGCAACAAGGCAATAAGAGACTCTTACTCTTAAAAATATATCGAATTAAAACACCCAAAACAGTGCAATCGAATACACAACCACAAATAGAAGGTTTAGTGCTTACCTCCAAGTTTTGAAGCCTTTTGACTGTACAACTAACTTCTTCCTTTGACTGTTTTGCTTTTTCTTTTAGCTCTTCAGTCTTAAAAAAAAACAGAAGCCAGAGATAAGTAAGAGAACGTGTCAAAAGAGGCTCATACATTTTTAATTACATTTTGTTAGTAGCTCACCTGTTTCTGGAGGTCAGACATTTTGGTGAGGGCATCATCCTTCTCTTTTTTGAAAGCGTGCATTTGTTCATACAGCCGTTTTTCATCCACTGTGTCAGCAAATGTGCAACAAACATTACACAACAAGTTAGATTTAGCAATTCTGCATTTTAAAAGGCAGCAGGATAAAAATAAAAAGTGTAAAGACTTACCGAGGTACTTTCTCTTCTTTACCTAAAAATGTTTAGAAAAGTGCTTAGTAAAGATCAATTTGATGCGTCAGTGATCCAGATAAGAAAACATTATATTCATCTTAAACTACTTATAGTCTAAACAAGATGGAAAATAACACTCTAAGACATTAACATTTCAAAGCAGTGTGCTTCTTCAAAGTTATTAAATCAAAGCATAAACGCAACAATATTTTTTTCTAAGTTGTTGGCAAATCCTGAAACAATTTGAGCAAATATGAGAGATAATGCAGTCCAACACTTACTGCCAACACGGTCCTCCAGAAGAAGAGGGTGAAGGTCACTACTCCAACCAGAGCAGTGATGACAACAGCTTGCCAAGGACAGCCATACAAGGTTTCCCCCGGCTTCCACTCTTCTGGTAGAAGGGAAATCATCTAAAAGGCGCACAGATACAAACAAAATATTAAAGAATCATTAAAGATGCATCAGTAATGATAATCTAAAGCTGAAAAAAAGATTATTATAAAGATAGTAGATAGATAGATAATTCTGCAAGCCCGGTATTTATCTCAAAGCTTGCATTAAATGAGTTAAGAGGGTACTCTTGTCTTGTTACCCTTCTTTCTGTGACTTCACTGTAAATAATATTGTGACTAAAAATAGACAGGAGGAAAGTAAATATGTATCAAAACACAGTACGACCATCCACTGGGTTTGTCCTCAGAGTAACTTCCAATATTTACACATTACCCCTACACTCATTAACTGAACTCTGATAAAACAAAGGAAATGAGTGATCTGTTACTCTTTTCAGAGACAAAAGCTAATCAGAGCATTAGCATACAATAATTAAAGCAATGCACCAAACTGTGTTCTTATACAACATGCAATAATATTTAACTCTTTGTTTATTAGCCCAAAAACAGGAGCAAATAAGGCAAAGGGTTGCCAAACTAATCAGCTCTTTCACAAGTTTCCTGCCACAAACAGCAGCAGTGCTGTGTGTAACATCAGACGCCAAGGAGGAAATAATTTAGTACTGCACTATTTAGGGTACTTTTTTTTTTTTTAGAATATTGCTGAATTTTGCTGAGTTTTTTGCTGCCAAAGGCATGACTAAATATCACCATAGCCAAATAGACCATCATTTTACCACATTATTGTCCAGTCATGCCAAGATGAACTCTGCATATTGCGATAACCACAATGTAACCTTTGAACTGAGCACGCAAGTGTTAACACAGGATCAAACACAAACTCCTTTGTCTATTATAAAAGCAGGGATTTTAAATGAATTAACACCACTCTGCTGGGAAGGGATTAACATGCTCTGTGCAGCATGCAGCATTTCAATTCAGCACTGCATATAGGCAGGACTGTAACCATGCTATGTTTAAGGTCATTCAAACTGTAATCCACACAGAAAACATGATATAGATAAAGACTCGTGGAAGTTCTGTCAACAGTTAAAGAGGCAGAATTAACTGCATCCGGTAGTTTGGTGAGAAGATTCAGTAGTTGTGCATCAGCCATCTGCTTATTAACACGTCAGCAGGCCATGATAGCATAATAAATACTTAACATGGACAGAATTGATAGCGCCTTAGTTTTAGACTTATTTCTTCACTTACATGTTGTAGCTGCTTCAGAAACAACACGTAAACATGATTCGGTTCCACTACAGGTCGGGGTACTGTATCAGTCTCCATGCCAGCCTTTGAAACAAGAGCGGAACCACTCCGAGTATGCTAGTTTGACAGATATTAGCTTGCTAGCACGTCAACGTTAGCTATCCACTAAGTAAATTGAACGCTTAAGCTAACGTTAGCCGTTTGGTTTAAGACCACTGCACTGTAAAATAAAAGTAAAATACGTTACAAACAGTGACAACGTTAGATGGCAGAGACAGGTGCGACGCTTAGAACGTTCGGTCTTGCCAACAGTAGTTAACGGTCAATCCAAATGAGTCGTCGAATCCCTTTCACTATCAAAAATCAGCGGATAAGCCGGAGACGTTAGCTGAGCCGGAGGTTCAAATATGGATTAAAAAACGTTCCTATAAAGAACATTTCAGAAACTAGATTAACTTAACCGGAGAGAGTCCATGTTACGACTGAGTCTTAAGGTAATTATCTGCCTTTCCATGCCAAAATAAGGCCCCCGGTAGTGCTAGTAGCCAGCTCAGCAACCGGCTGTGTTGAACTTCAGCCTACACCGCGACTGTCAACAAGACAGGGGGAGGGCCGTGGGACGTTCAAGAAAAATCGGAAATTAGACCCTTTCCCTGTTAAGCTGTCCCAATATCCAACCTGAAGTGACACCTCATGCTTAAAGCTCATGTGAGGAATTTTTTGCTGGTTATGAAACAAAAAGAAATTAATTCTGTTTACTCTATATGACCTACAAATGCAAGCGAAACTAAGCGATTAACTGCAAGCTGCCTTGTTGGCTTTGTTTACATTTTCCAGGGCAAAAAATTAAAGTGAGTGATACATATGACTGTTAAAGAAAGCAGGATGAGATTTTTTGTTAAAAAAATACCACTTGAAGCTCCTGTGAGGAGTTTTTATCAAGTTATGAAACAGAATTAAACTGATTCTGATTACTCTATATGAGCTACAAAAGCATAGCAGACCATCAGCGACAAGATTCATAATTTATACATAATTATTTTTAATGCCTGAATGCGCTGGCGGGGGTAGGTGTCAGATGAAGCGATATACTGCACGCTGAGTTTGTTTACATTTTCAAGGGCAAAAATTTAAAGTGGGTGATCCATATGACTGTTAAAGAAAGCAGGCTGAGATTTTTTGTTAAAAAAATACCACTTAAGCATGTCCAGGACAAAATCAGTAAAGAGATAAGAGACACAGCTTCGTCCACAGGGGGTACCAAAATCAACACAAGCAAAGTTCCTCACAGGAGCTTTTAATTGATCGTTGGCTAAATGTGTGAGTGCTTAAAATGCTTTAAAACCGATTGAACGTCAATATGGGACATTTTGAACATGGGCTCCTGTTCTGTTTAATTCACTGTTAATTTGTGTTGTTCATTTCTACTTTTTAAGAAAAAATATAAATTGTAATATAATCACAAAATTTCTAAAAATGAACATGATTCAGTTGTATAGTAAAAAACCACATAGTGTTTAAAGTAATTATTCCACAACTAGCCCTCTGAGTTTGTATTAATGTCCTTTTTTTATGAAATCACAGTTTTCTTTTGGTCTCGCTAGCAAATGTTATGGGCCCGACAGTGATCCACAGCCTGATGGTTTGGTACCACATGTAGGTAATAGCTGAAGTCAAGGGAAATCAAATGAAAGACATCAAATATGAAAAAGCATTGTTCTGCACTATTGATTTTATATTTTTAAATGTTTCCCTAACACCATGCACAGCCCAGACAACAAAAACAACTGAGCTGACAAAGCTAGTGTACACAGGTGCTTAAAATTCTTGACTTACCACAGTGGTCCACTCTACAATTTTACTCCTGATCATTGAAAGGATGCAGCCCATGTAAACAATTCCAGTTGAGAATAATCCCACTTCTTCTTCACTAATTTCAGACACTGGGTCCATGGAGTCCAAGGATCCTAGCGAGACAAAATTCACCTGTTATTGAGTTTGTGTGTGTTATGGACAGACAGAACCACACATTACATTACTTTAACAAAATAAAATATCAGGGAGCTTAACGAGCAGTGAATTTTGCTGACCCCAAGTCCAGGCAAGACTTTGACATTTCTATTAGGGGTTAGGGGAGCATTTATCGATCATGTCATATATTACCAACCTGACGGTGAGTGCTCAACCTCGACACCAAGGACTGGATTTTCCAGAGTGTCTTGAGGGACTTTCTGCATCTCCTCTGGTTCCCTGAAGCTCGGCTGATTGTCTTTGTTTTTGTTAAAGTGTCCGCCATCTTCCTCAACGTTGACTTCTTGTCCTCTGTGCACTCTACCCCAAAGTACTTTATCTTTTTTAGTCTTTGTCGGTCTTTTGTCATGATCTGTTCCTGTGAGGTTGTCATCGCTCTCAGCCTCAGGGACGATGCCCACCCTGTCTTTTTCAATTATGTTGGGTACGTCCTCTTTTGCATTTATTTCCCGTTCATCTACAAGAAAAAACATTAAAAAATAAATAAGGTACATTTCCAGATGCATGTGAAAAGTTTCTTGTTTAAAAGGGTCATATGGTGGGGTGTGTAATTGCTATCAACTCTGGTTTTAGCCAAACATATTTGTTGTAATGAAAGCAGGTGTGGGTTATTGGCTTTGTCAAGATTGTGGTATTCAGGTGCAGCTAAAACACACTGAACATGCAGCTCGATCAAAAGAGCTGAAGCTACATACCAGCTACTAAACCACTTTTTCATTTTTGCTGTTGGCATGGAGCCAAAGTAATACAATTATAGCACACAAACAGGGCAAGATTACTTAAGTAAAAAAGGATGAAATATCAAGGAGCTGCTACAGGCGTCTTTTTTGGCTATATGGCCAAACTAAAATGTGTTTTTGCTCTTTTTAGTGATGGCTGCAATTCCTGGTTGGCAGGGAAGTGAAACCTTTATAAAATGGCCTCTTAAGACACATTTTGATTCAAGGTGTTAGCTGCAATCTCTTTCAACAATCTGGATACATCTGGAAACAAGATGGATATAAACAGTGACTGAAAGGACACTTACACCCTGCATAATCACTGTTTCACATTTTCAAAGTCTGGATTTACTTAAACTGTGGATCATAAACTGGTGGAATTCGCCAAACTTTCTAGACGGCCCCATGTGAGAGTTTTAAACAGAAAATGCTGTGGCAAGCACCGACTCTACCAATCATGGAGGAGTCATTCCGACAAGTTTTTTTTAAATACCAGATACTCAAATTGAATCTAAAAACAAGCCCACCTTGGTCAATATCTGATTCTTTTTCTTGTGCCAAAGGTGTGCTGTCACTGGCCGTTGAATACTTCTGTCGTAGGCTGAATGCAAGCTCCTGGAAGTCATCCAGTATTTCAGTCTCCTCATCTATACTACTTTTGTCCATATGTTGCTCATAGTTGTGTTTTGTGCCCTGGCTATCCAGCATCTTCTCAATCTCATCAAGGATGGTGTTCTCGGAGGCTTCCAGGATGCCTTCGAGGGCACTCTCAATGTCTAGGGTAGTACCATATTGTGAAAGACGGGTAGCCTTCATTTCTGTGTCCAGGTCAGAGAACATAGCCTCCACTTTGAAAAGATTCTTGAGACCCAGAAGCTTTTGGACCCGCTCGATTTTCTCCTCTGTGAAGTGGTCTCGGAGAAGAGTCAGTCTCAACACACTATCGCTGTATTCTGGCTCTGGAGTGGACTCAGTGGGCACAGCTTCAGGTGAGGGTTTATCAGAATCTGTGTTGTCTGTTTGTGAGAAAGAAAGTGCATTTTCATCTTCAAGTAATTCTTCTTTCTCCTCTGCAATCTCTGGATCTTTCTTTTCTTCCAAATGCTCCTTAGGAGGTTCCCTGTGAACCTTGGTTTTCAGTAGGCTGTCATCTACAGCCTTTTTATCTTTCTTGAAATCTGAAGTTGGTTGCTTTTCTTCAAGGGATGGTTGATGATGCTTTTCTTTTTCTGTGCCAGCTAATTCTTGATTGGTAACCATTTTCTTTCCTCCTACGTCATTGTCAGAATCATGACTGTGCTCCATTGTAACGCTACTGTCCTGCACAGTTGCCTTATCATTGTTGACCTCTTCTTCCCGTTGGGGAATTGGATCATATTTTCTATTCATAACCAATTTTTGAGCTTTAGGAATGGCAGGACTGCCATCTTGTAGTACCAGATCCTCTGATTTTGTACTTGCCTCTCTTTGATGGTGTATTGGCTCATTCCTTGTTTCCTCCAAAGCTTCCTCAGGTCCGACCACTTCTCTTTCACTCTCATCATCATCATCATTATTTTTCTTTGCTTCCTCAAAACTCAGAGGGGTTTCTGAAATAGCTTCTTCTTCCTCATCATCATCGTCCTCATCATCGTCTTCCTCTGAACCGTAATCTGCTGTCCTCTCTCCTCCAGTGACAACAGAAAAAACAGCATCTCCAAATGATGTCCACATGTTCTTCTCCTCTACAGCCTTATCATCAGGTGCTGACGCTGGAGTGTTCAAAGACTCTTCAGAGAAAGACAGTAGTGGAGTTTCTTCTTTAACATCAGTGGGATCTTCAGAAGGACTTTCCACATCTTCACGTTCTTCCTCTTCATATGGGGTTACTCTATTGGTGGCTTCTTCATTGGTGATGACAGCATCGAAAGTTGTTCCATAGCTTGTTTTTAACTTGGGTATTTGCACTCCTTCAGAAATTTTGTCTGAATAAGATGCTGGAGTCTCTTCAGTTAAAGTCAACAGTGGAGTTTCTTCTTTTACACCACCGTCATCCTCAGGAGTATTCTCTACATTATCGCTTTCCTCCTCTTCATTTGGAGTAACTTTCAGAGTGATATCGTCATTGGAGATAATAGCATCCAATGTTGTTCCATAACTTGTTTTTAATTTAGGGATTTGCACTCCTTCAGAAATTTTGTCTGAATAAGATGCTGGGCCGTCATTTGTTTCTTCAGAGGTCAACAATGGAGTTTCTTCTTTAAAGTCATCTTCAGGTGGACTTTCGCCATCTTTGCTTTCCTCCTCTTCATATGGGGTAACTTTCTTGGTGATTTCCTCATCAGTGATAACAGCATCAAAAGTTGTTCCAAGTGTTGTTTTTAATTTAGGGATTGGCACTCCTTCCGAAAATTTCACTGTATCAGACGTTGGAGTGTTCGTGGTTTCTTTAGAGAAAGACAGCAGTGGAGTTTCTTCTTCAGCATCAATTTTATCGTCAGAAGGGTTTTCAACATCTTTGCTTTCCTCCTCTTCATATGGTGTTACTTTCTTGGTGACTTCTTCATTAGTAATGACAGCATCAAAAGTGTGTCCAAGGGTAGTTTTTAATTCAGGGATTGGCATTCCTTTAGAAATTTTGACAGAATCAGATGCTGGAGTGTTCACGGTTTGTTCAGAGTAAGACAGCAGTGGAGTTTCCTTGTTCTCATCAATGTCATCATCAGGAGGGTTTACAACATCTTCACTTTCCTCCTCTTCATATGGGGTAACATTTTTAGTGATTTCGTCATCGGAGACGACGGCATCAAAAGTTGTTCCCATCGTAGTCTTTAACTTTGGGATTTGCTTTCCTTCAGAAATCGAAAAGTGTTCTGTAGAAAAATCATCTTTGGACGCAGAATCCACTGCAGTGGCTGTGTCTTTGGTTTCACTCATGTCGGACATTTCAGTTTCATGAACTGTGTGTTCTTCTGTGTGTTCTGCATCTCTTTCAGTGGCATCAGGAGCAGCAGTTGTATCTGACTCTAGTACTTCTGTAGATGGTGATTCAGTTGCCACGTCAAGTTTGGGTAAAGAGCCACTTTGATCATCAGGGACTTCATCAAAGTCCTCAGAGTTATCATGATGCTCAGTTGGTGTTTCACTTTCAGCTTCACTGTCTTCTGATGGCTGTGTTTCTATCTGGGTATCCTCACCAACCTCAAATTGGTCAGATGGCTCCTTATTTTCACTATCATCCTCCTCAGGTGAAGAGCCTAGCAGTAAATCGATGTCATAATTGTTAAACTTATCAAATCCAGAGTCAAAACAGACAAAATCTGTTTCCTGCAAAAAAGACAGAAGAATGAAATTACAAAAAACATACAGAGGCATTGCGGGGGAATTAGTAAGTGCTACTGTGTTGACAGTTGAAAGGATTTTAGATTTAATTTTGAGTCATTCAGCAAGATACTTCCATACCTCTGCTCGAATTTCAATTTCTTTGTCAGTATAAACGTGGTTTACTGCAAGAAGGTCCATTGGAAAATAGCCAAAGTTAGCTCCAACCTATTGATGAATACAAGAAAGAGAAGTGTTGAAAATTATACCCACATAGCCAAACCTAGATATCAACCAGTATTAATTAAAATTCAAACATAATATTCTTACACTTCCAGCCCACATGTCCGCCCTTCTTCCTGACAATTTGTAGTAAACATAGATAGTTTCTGACTTCTTAACATTCAGGAACCGACAGTCTGGTCCAGAGAAATCTTTCAGAGCTTTTCCACGAACCAGAAGCACTGTGAAAGCAAAATATAAAGCATTATTAAGACTTGTTTCAAAAAGATATGCTTTATCAATCTCAATTTCATACGGTGCTTATTTGTAGAATGCAAAGGACCAAACTGAATGCATCTTTTTCATCATCTTTTTTTCTCTCAATGGATTGGTTAAGTAATGGTCCATGTATTGTCAGAAAACAGTGTTAGTCATGATTTCTTAAAGCTTACTTACCTGATTGTTTATCAAAATAATTTCTGATTTTCCCCAGTCAATTGTATAACTGTTTCTTAACCTCGTTGTACAAAACATGCAACACAAAATGATACTGTTAATGATGTTACTTAAGTAAAGAGCTAGCTATCTGCTTCTGACTCACATTTTATAGGTTTATAACATTTCCTCAATAGATAATGACTTATCTACTTGTGGCTTTCTCACTGCTTGTGATTTTTGGTTAACGTGTTAATGTGTTTCTTTACTGTTTTATGACTCAAAAATAACTTTCCCTGATGCTATGTGGTCAATAAAACAATCTCCTGTTACCATCACCAACCTTTAGGTATATTTTCAGGTGACCATTGTCAACAACAGCTGTTACAGTCCCCTCAGGCTTGACCTACCGGTACGTTAGCTTAAATCTATCATGCAAACTGGGATGTAAACCTTGATTAACAGTTATGTATATTGACTTAATTCTCCATCAGTTCAGCTAAAGATGAAGTTACATTTAAAGAGTTTGCTGTTTAAGCTAGGCAAACTAGAGTAACGTTGGTCTGTTTGAAGTTGTATAGCCACAGGGTGAAAAGTAAAGCTAATGTTGCTCAACAAAAGCGCTAACGAGGCTTCTGCTTTGTTAGCTTCAGTTAACTATTGTTTGTTCAGGTAATAACCATAACATTAGCCAAATGGCGGCTAATTAGCTGCTAACATTAGCAACCGCATTCGACACAGTACGGCAGGCCGGAGATGCCAGGCAACCGGCCAACACAGGCTGCGTCTCAACGGATAACCTTCCCAAGCTAATGACTGATGAAAACATTAGCTTGCCCTTGTTTGAGTAAGCGTAACAGAGCTTTCCAGCATCAGAATAGCTGCATGAGGTTACCAAGGTAGCAAATATCGACTGGCAACAGGTCCAGAGATAAGGCGCAGTTTATGGCTAGCTGTAGTATCTGGATGTGGGAAGATGCATCCTTGAAGTCCTGATGAGCTACTAGTTACAACAAGCAAGCAAACTTACTGCTGCACTCCTCATCGGCGCATCTTTTAAAGTCGGAGAACCTTTTCTCCAAGGCTGCGGTGGAAATAAAATTAAATAAAAGTAATAAAAAGCCCTGTCGGTAAAAGTGTTTTGCTGCCATGTTGGCAGTTTTGTTGACTGGCTTGATTCTGCAGCTTGAGCATGAGCACTGGGCAGAAGGAGCGGACACGTCAGCACATCAGATCCGGCTGGGTGTAGGCTCGGATAGGTTTTCACAGGATATAAGGTTCGTATCAGGCTGTTTTATGAGACCGTGAGAAACAAGCTCAGACCGAGGCAGTGATAGATAGAACCAGCCTCATCATTTTGTGTAAACGTATCCTGTAAAGTTTCCTCTGGAATAATCGAGGAAGAAAAGGATTTAAAAACAGGTCTTCCTCATCACGCATAAATGAATATTAAGAGGATTTTGATTGGTGCATTTGTAGAGTCATTCAATCATACCATGATCTCCGTTTAGACAATTTTGTTAGGGTAGTGAATGGCATTAAAAAAAACATGACACAAATGTAATCTCATAATAATAAGAAAAATCAATATGGGCAGTAAATACAAAGGTACATGAAGAAATATTTGTTGTCAACAATATTGTTTTCACAAGTGGGAATTCAAATGAGATAATTGACAATAATACCTTTGTTTGTGAAGCAGTTATAAAAACAGAGTTTATAAATTGCTTTGACAGAAAAAAAAGTTAAAATAAAAACGATTAAAACGTTTACAGCTATCAATCACAAACATCTGACCCATTGAACGTGTTATCCATAGATAGATAGATAGATAGATATAAGGTCATATAAAAATTTCACAGAACAAACAGCATAAGAACACTCCCCCTGACTAAATCTTAGATGTCATAATCATCATTGTTTATTATGTCTGTGTAAACAGTATTTGGTGAATACTACCATCAGGTATAAAGTAGTTTGCATAGTTTATATACACTAAATCACTCAAGAAGTGATTTATAAAAGATTTTGATTTTGAAGAAGGCCAGTTTCTGAAACAAAAATATTTTCTGATACTGCTCTTCTTCGCCTCAGGTCAAACCAGGTTGGACAAAGACGAAGACGAAACAAGCGAAGAAGAAACTCTAAGCCCCGCCTCTTCCGACAACAGCGACCAATGAACCAATTTTCATCTCTACTTCCTGAGTTACCGTAGTAGAAACATGGTGGGCAATAGTTAATAACGTGGAAATTCACTGTGACCGACATTACAAGACATCGCTCAATGTACTTGATTTCAAAAGAGGTCTGTTTAAGTACAGTAAATTAGACATGGACGTCAGCGAGCTGGCTAACCGATAAAGTTTAGCACAGGGTACGTCGTATATCTTCAGAAACGTCTGACTTTAGTTGCTGCCCTCCAGGTAGGAACTGAGATCAGTTTCTTTTACAAGTGAAAAGCTTGCTTTTCAGACTAAATTAATTTAACTTTGTATACGTTAGATTTCCAAGCCAGCCAAGTAGGGATTAGCCTCAAATCCATCAAACAATTAGTAGATTAAGCCATGATTTGAATACACGAAATCAATCGATTAATGGGCAGCTATTGATCGAATAATCACTTCAGTATATTTTTTAATGCTGATGCATGGTCCTGCTTCTCAAGTATGAGAGTTTTCTAGTCTTACATTTTTGTACATGTCCTACCTTTGGGACTAAGCTTATTGGTTAAATTGTTAGACTTAAACAAATTGGGTACTATTGTTTGACGTTTTGTCAATAAGAAAAAATAAATAATCAGCAAATCAATCAATAGTTGAAATAATTGTTCATAAATAATATGTGTTTGTCATGATCTATATGTCTTGCAAGCAAGTTGCCTGCTGAACACATACATTTTTCTCCTTGCAGATAGAAGTTATACACTTAGTGTCAGTGAAAGCGATAAAAGGCAGCTGGGTTACTTGAGTGTTGATCATGGATGACTTGGAAAGAGAGCTTGGGCCTATTGAAGACGAAGAGGACGATGATGACTCCTCAGAGGACAACTCTACAAAAGGAGGGAAACAATCAAAGCTCCCTCTGGGTTACCCTCTGTGCGTAGGTGAGTTATACAGTATCTACATACACTATTGAATGTAGAATCTATTTGAGTTAGATTGATTTAATTTCTAGCTAATGTATCAGCCAATTTTAACTTATAGCAGATGGTATGTCTGGCTAGCTGATAAATGAAATCTTTTATATGAATGTTATGTTGCAGCTAATTCAGAATTAGCTCCATTACTTATTAGACACACTTAGGTAATAAAACAAATATATAAAAAAAAAAATTTTTCTAGCAAATGTGTATGTTATTATGTAAGTAATTCGATGTAATCTGATTTTTTGCATATCAACATAGGTATCAGCCTCAAAAACCCATTACCAGTCAAGCTATAAACATGTAATAGTTACTAATGTTTATGACAAATCCAATCATGTAATCTAATTAATAATAACTTTTTTTTTATCTTAAGAGCAACCAAAGGAAACTGGGTTTCATCAGAGTACCAGAATGTGTCTGGAGCAGATCAGAGAAGCTCTTCTGCACCATAGGTGGCAAGAGGCAGCTGAATATATGGCGTGTTACCCACAGATGTTAGAAGACACAACCAATGGCACAGCTCAGCAGTATAAAGAGGCAGGTTTGGTTTTGGTGTTCGTATGTTTTTGTGTCATGTAGTCATAGATTATGCACTGATAATACAATTTCAATTTTGTTGCCACAAAAGGCCTGTTTCTAAAACACAATTTAATTATTTAGTTATTAATCTTTAAGTTATGAAGACCAGTTTCCACAACTTTGATATTAACACTCCTTTTGCAAATTCCAACCCTAGCTTATTTGGAGAATCAGCGCTGAGATCCTTCATCACCACCCTCGCTCAAAGATGGAAGACTACAACAACATCTATGAACGGATGAAGCACTCGGGAGTGAGACATTACCTGATGGTATGTTAATGAACCTGATTGACCTTATTACACAGATTTAAGTTGCTTTTTACATTTAAGATCAATTATGTTTTCTAGATCTGTCTGGAACATTCATTCCACCTGCTGCTTAACGGTCACATTGACGATGCGAAGCGCCAGCTGTCTGTTGCTGAAAGTTGGAGGCATGGGAAGGAGTCAGCAGCTCACTTACAGAGAACTAAACTGATCCAGGCCTACAGGAGTTTACTGGATTACATCATCTGGTGTGACAAAAAGGACACAAACGCCAACAGTGGTAAGGGGATACACCTGTTAACACCCAAAGCATCGATATTTAAGAGTCTGTAACACGGCCATGCTGTCAGCTCTTGTGTGATGTCACACTGCCACCTACAGGTTAAATCTAATAACTGAAAAAAGAAGCTAAAGATATGATGAGTCTGTTTGTGTCTCCACTATTTTCACTTAAAGCTCTCTAGTGGAATAGATGATGTGAATGAGAAGTGAACTGATCCTTTTTTTTAAAAAAGATTTTGGCTTTACCTTTATTAGATAGGACAGCTGAAGAGTGACAGGAGATGTGGGGAGTAGAGAGCGGGGGATGACATGCAGATGATCTGCAGACTGGGAGTCGAACCTGTAGCCTCTATACATGGGGCACCTGCTCTACCAACTGAGCTAAACCAGCACCCTGTGAACTGATCCTTTTGTTTCAGATTATCCCGACTCCAGTGACAACAAAGACATGCACAACTACTTCAGACAGGCCTCAGTGAATCTGAAGGACATTTTGAGGAATCCTGGTGTCTGGGATCCTTTCATACTCAGTTATGTTGAGGTGAGAACTCATTCACAACTACCAGAATATATCAAAGTAATATATTTGTTTTAATACTAGTTTAGTGCAGTAACAAGTATTCGAATGATGGAAAAATAATCTTGATTAAGATTTATAATCTTCATTATTTTCATAAAAAATCAACTTATTGCTTCCATTTCCCTAAATTATAGGGCAACCAAATTGTATGCTTTCAGGAAGAAGATAGTAGTTGTTTATTAACATAGTAACAGCTTTATAAAGTTAAGACAGAACTTTATTCATCCAGAAGGAAATTATAGTGCCAGATAGCTCCAAAAATACAGTGCAAAATTAGAGAAATACAAAAAAACTACTCACATATAAGTGAAAATATAAAATGTATGGTTTAATGCTAAAGAGACAGCGCCTAAAAGAAAAACAATATTACAATAGTTATTGACAAATATCTACAAAAAAATCCAAACCTACTGCACTTTTAGAAATAAACCTTTTGCCTTTCATGTTTTTGAAATGTTCTTTGTAGGCTTGTTTTTACATTACAGACCCAATTCAAGGTAAATGTTCCTCCTTATGTGCAGCCATTATTTATCTTTACAGATGCTGGAGTTCTACGAGGATCACGAGGGGGCTCTGAAAGTCCTGAATGACTACGCTTATGACAGCAATTTTCCACCCAATCCCAACGCACATGTGTATCTGTACCAGTACTTAAAGCTGCACGACACTCCAGACAGGAAGCTGACCAAAGTTTTAAAGGTATAACTGTATATTAAAAGCACTGCAGCTAAAAATTTTGTGTATCATTTAATACTCGGATATATATACACTCACCGGCCACTACATTAGGTACACCTGTACAATCTAATGCTGTTCAATACAACAGCACTGCCATGGGTTCTGCTTTTATGAAGTTTAGTTTTTGTTGACTTTTGTTGAGAGTCAGAAGTGTGTAAATTCAATTCTGTTCATTACTGAAGCCACAGTTAAAGGTGGGGTTGTACTGAACTCAATTATATTGAGATGTGTCTCTAATTTGTTGCCCTCCCTGTTTACATACATGAGCGGGCCAGAGTATTAGAAACACCTCTGAATATAATGCGGCTCAGTACAGCCCCACCACCAATGATGACCTTGATGCTGAAATATCATTGAATTACTCACTCTATGACAGCTTAGAAAAAGGCCTGTACATTACAGGCAACATGAAAGCAAATCTTATGGCTGAGCTGGTGTAGTGGATTACATTAGATTGACATTAGATTTTTTAGGTGATCTTCTTAGATCTTCAGATAAAAACACAAAACACATTGTGTCAAATAAACCTTTTAAGTTGTCCTTTCTTATACCACAGATCCTCCATGTTTTAGTCCCAAGCCACGAGTTAATGTTGGAGTACAGCTCGCTCCTGCTTCACTCAGGTAAAAACAAAACTATACATATTACCGGATAATCACTGATGAAATTAATTTCTTTTGATTCAGTGATACCTAACTAGAAAAAATGTGTTTTTTTAATATAAAATGTTTTCATAGGGTTTTGGAAAAGATGTCTTCTGTGCAATCTTTTTTTCTGAAACATTTTCTGGTCTTTTTCAGGGAAACATAGTGACGTTCAGAAAGCTTTAGCAGTTGTTCTGGAAATGCTGGACTTTGCCTGTTGGGGGAGCAACCTGGAGGTGTGGAAACGTTTAAAGGCCATTATTGAAAAACTACAATCACAGTAAGTATACAATATTTAGAGAATTTGAAGTTCTAGTTTGATTAATGTTTAAAGAAACTGTAGCTTTTTTATCTTGTATCTCACTAAATGTTGCACTAAATCCTGTTCTGTATTGGATTAAAACAGAGAAGACTGGAAGGACTCGCTCTCTGAAAAAATGGCTGCCAGGAAAGACTGGTGGCCAGCGCTTCACTTCACAAGCTTCCACGCCAGCAAAGACTCCGAGGAGAATCCAGAGCTCATGGAAGTGAAGGCTTCGCTGACAAAGGTCCTTTGCCCAGGTGAGAGAGTGTATATCAAGGCAACTGTTTGATCAGTCCTGAATGTTGCCTGTAATTACAGAAGCACACATTTTTCAGATTTTCTTTTTAAGTTCTCACCAACAGCAGCAGATTAAGTCTTAATGTCCTCTTTAAGCCCCAATGTACAGGACGTCTAATTTTAGTGCAATGAGCCACTGTTAAAACTAGAATAAAAAAAGGCAAACTAGCAGACAAAAATGCACCTGAATAACTTGAACACAGCCATAATCATATGAGAAGTCCACTTTGATAAAATAGTGAAAAGTACCAGCAAACTATTTTACAAGATGTTAAAATATAGGCTTATACAGGGTTTTGTAAGTAGGCATTTCAACGACAAGGTTTTCAAATAAATTACCAATGACAGATCATTTTTATTCCACACATTATTTTTTCCTGAAACAGTAATGCTAGTGCTGATAGCAGAATACCTATGACAGCGTATAAGGGCCATTTTAAAAACAAAATGCAGCCGGAGGAGAAGAGAAATATTCAAAGAAAAAACTTTAAAATTCATACTGAAAAAAACCCCTCTGATATCTCTGAGATTAAACTGGTAATTTGCAAGAATAAACTAGCAAATTTATTACTAACAAAAACAAGGAAAATGTTTTAATAGGAGTGTTTAAAGTCATTTCCGTTACGCGCGGTTTGTTTACTTTTAGTAGCCGCCATGAGTGCGTAGAGTAACTTTCATGTCTGATCGTAACCCCTGGGGCAAATTGGGAGCGGAGAAACTTGTGTTTTTGCAGCAGAGGCTCAATCTTTCTCTGCTATTAAGTCTGCTTCTTGTGCGCAGAGAAAATAGGCTAAATATGCTCCGAGTTCAGTGCCATGCACTCCTGTGTAAGCAGCAGTGGCAACAGGTAGTGGCAACAGGTAGTGGCAACAGGTAGTGGAAACAAGTAGTGACAACAGTAGTGGCAACAGTGGCAACAGTAGTGGCATCAGTAGTGGCAAAAGCGCTGAAGAGAAACAGGTGAATCGAGAGGGAGGGGGCTGCGAACCCCAACCTATGGCTCAAAAATGTTCCTATAAACATTTTTTCCATGTTTCACTTTTTACTGTTTATTGCAAATGTATGACTCTCAGAAATGTACCATTTTTTTTCTGGCAAATTAACAACTCCAATCTTGGAATTTTTAAGTTTTTTCTTGGAATATTACTCTTCTCCCCCGGCTCCCTTTTATTTCCCCAATGGCCCTAAAACGGCATCGTAAATACCTGTCCAGGATTTTCCTGCCTCTTTTGCATCATCAGGCAATCAGCTAGTCCTGAAATAGTAGATGTTTAGTTAATGTTCTTCTAAAGCTCAACACTGTCTTTCTTTCTTACAGACCTGAAGCTGAAGTATACGGCCGGACAGGTAACCAGTGGAGAGTGAACTCAACTGAATATCAAACTGTGTCTTTCCAATTCACAATCCGGAGCCGAGATCTGATGTTGTCAGGAAACAACTGGGAAAACTCTGGCGAAGGCGTCTTGATGACGACGCGATGAAGTCTGCAGTCTGACTATGTGCACTATTTACATGGAGACTCTCTGTGTGGAGATAACTTAACTTTAATGTAAACAGGGATGTTTGTTCCTATTTTCTTTTTGAAACATTGTTCATTCATGTTGCTTAGTTGCACCTTAAGCACACGCTTCATCGTCCACTATGTGGAGCTCTTGTTCTGCAGCGTGGCTGTGAGTCGCTGCAGGGTCCATCCAACTTTCATTTATTTTGACAGAGTGGCTCTGAATGTCGGCGTTCATGTTCGCTTCATGGTGTCTGTAAACATTTTAATGGGAGCAGAGTGTCATATTGCCCTCAGCTGACCTTTGACCCCGTGTACTGAGAGGGTTTAAGGTCACAAGCTAGTGTACACGACACACAGCCTGAGGGATTTTCTCCATTGTTATGTAATAAAAATCAACACAGATCTCTGAGCAACAGGATCAGTGGAGGTTTAAGGAAGTGTGACGGAGCATTGGCAGGTGCGCTAATGTGCAAGATGCCTTCAGTTAAAGATCATAATTGATGTGTGGTCAGTTTTTCCAGTATGCTCATGTTTTGCATGAATTTCACAAAGCTCTGAGAGTTCACAGTGCCTTGTAGTAAAGATGCTTTTATATTTGGATACAATCTTTTCATGTTTTATTCATATTTTTGTGCTAAATATGTTTCTAATAGCGTGACAGGGTTCTGGCCTCCACTCGCCGTTCTTGCTCTCCTTTGGTGCAAGTCCTGAAATAAAGTCTTGCATCCAGCAGCATGCCAAGTTAATAAGTGGAAGTGTTTGTAATGATTCTGTTTCGGCTCGCCACAATGTTGGACATGCAGCAACTCACTCAGCCGTACTGTATGTGTGTGTGTGTTGCTTTGCAGTCATTACATAAACCAAAGCCCAGAGCACTTGCCCGACCACAGGAGCAGCTGCAGAGGGGATCTGGGAATACATAACACATGTCGTTTGAAAATTCAAAACTCGGAGAGCAGTGAAGAGGATCGAGTTAGGAGCTGGTCACCGCTCTGGACGTGTCCTGGAAGTGACCTTTTAAAAGCTTTTTGTTTTTTTTATCGGGGCTTTGAATTTTTTAATCACCTACACAGATGTTCTCGAAGGAGGCGGTCATCGCTCTGCTCCCTCTGTCTCGGAGTGGCTCTGTCGGGACTTGTTTTTCTCCTCAGGGGCACCTTGACAGTTTAGTTTAAAGATATATTTTAGTCCAGGGATTCAAGGTAGAGGCCCTCTTATCCTCTCTAACTCACGCACAGGTCTCTCCACAAAACAGCTTCCTCTGCAACAGTATTTTGCTGTTCCTCACCTAGTTTCAGCTATTGTGCTCGTTATCTTTTCTCAGTTATGTCAAGAAGGACCTGGTTTGTTTGGGTTTCATTTCTCCCTAACCATAGCAGGCGGACAAACCAGAGAACAGTCCGACCTCAGAAGTAGATGTAACCGACTATTAGGGATTATCTGGAGTCTCAAACAACAAAAAGTGTCCCTAATGCAGCCGCCTGTTTATTGTTCCCTACTGGGGCAGCAGCAGGAGACTGGGGCAGGGTGTCCTCACTGTTAACAAGACTGTAACTGGAAAGGTGCGGCTTTGTTCCCTCTAGTGTCCATGTTTACCTTAACACAATAAGTTATTTTATATCTCAATATGTTGACATAAATATGGCACATTTCCTGAAAAGAATATTTAGAATTTTGTTTAAGGGATAAACTAGACAGGAATATACATTTTCTGCATATTTTAAAATATAATTTAGAGTTGTGTAATAACAAACTGCTGCCTAATTAGTTATTTGATGCTGTAAAAAGGATGATTGACAGCTCTGTTGAAAAATACGGCTCCTGCAGGAGGTAGTAGAGGAAGAACGGTGAGAGGAAACATAACAATAACATAACAATCACTACAGTCACTGAGGTTTTCATAACTGAATATCTGCTTCACACCAACACAAGTAGCTGCTCTGCTGTTAAATAACCCGACGTGGGGGCATATTTGCCGTTTTTGGTAAGTTAAATGTGTGTTTTGGTTAGCGGAAGGGGCGGGACGTTAATGCGCAACTCCACCAGCCAATCTCAACTGCGCAGACTCCGGCCCTAAATGTTCAGGTTGTTAGCACCTGCTCTGGGTTTTTTTTGTCTTCACTTGAGTACAAGAGGAGGTGGAGACATGTCATCCATCTTTATAAACAGTCATTAGTAGCAACTCGCATTAAAAAACATATAAGATAACCTGTTAGCTATTGTTAGACATAAAATAACCTGTTAGCTATTGTTAGACAAAAGCTATAGCATTCAACTGCCTCCTGGCTATTACCTTTTGATGGCAGCATCTTAGCTTCCCACACTGAGCATGACATCAGAGGAATATGGCTGCCAAGTGAAAATGTTAATGTCTAGTGTTCCTTGCAAAATAGTAACACCACAGTATGTCTCTGAAAATGACAAATAGCTATTTTTACATTTCAGATTCAAATTGTGTTAATTAGAGAGCTTTAGAGGTTGTGCTGTTTTTAAAACAAGCTAGCTGTTTTCCCCCAGTCTTTCTGAGAAGCTAATCAATCATCCTAACTCATTAATCAATACTAACTTGATATTTTAGGAAACGTATGAAATCACCTGTTAGAAAACAAGATTGATACTCTTCTCGAGTCTGTACAATGAATATGAAGCTACACTTAGCAGGTTGTTAGCTTAGCATAAAGGCTGGAAATGGAGGAACAGGCTCTGGCTCTGTTCAAGGGTTACAAAATCCATCTATCTGAACATTATTATTAACATTTCTAAAGTCCATGGCTCAGTCTGAGAGGAACGGTAATGATGTATGTTCATGTTGGAATGCACCCCAAGGTTGCTGGGACCTTCTGTGCTGTAAAATCTATCAGGTAAATAACCCTCCCTCTGTTCGCTCATCTGACGACTCTAACAGGCCCTGTGCACCTCCTCTAGCTCCTGGTGCTTCGTGATGATAACCCCTCTGTGAACTGACAGCTGTAATAATTGTTGTGTAATTAATCATCAGCACAGGTTTCAGACCAAATCTGTAAACAAACACTGAGCAGGGAGACATGTCTTTATTTTATTCCTGGCGTAGAACGGCGCTGGATGCTGCTTTGTTTGTGTGAGGCATTAATTGAGTCTTCTCTCCTCTTACAGTCATACTCCCTCCTCAGAAACACACACACACAGACACACACTGTGCAGTCGGTGACTCAGGGTCTCGCTTGGTTGGTCTGCAGGGCTCTGAGGATTTGTAACCTAAAATCCAGACTTGCACAGTGACAGCGTAACATCCCAGTAACTCTGCAAGACATCTGAAGTCTGGTTGAAAAAGGAGGGAGGAAGCAGGATAATTCAGCCGTGCTATTTGGACTTAACGCGCTGATGTGTCGGCCAAGTAGGAGGAGGAGATGAAACAGGAAAACATGAGGCGGAAGCAACTGAAGATCAAACTAATGAAATCAAAGAGAAATAAAGATCAAACTCACTAAGGAAATTCTTTAATAATAACATTTCCTTTGCTGAATTGAAGCTTGGGTGTATTCCTAACGCATGACGGCCCTTTTGAACAACAGATAACTAAAGACCCCCGACACACTCATGATACTCGCAGACAAAAACTGCTTCAGGGGAGTCGAGTCTTGGAGAACTTCTGTGAGAGGAAGAAAGAAAAAAAAGATTCCCAAAATATCCTCCCTGTTCCGTCTGTGAAGTTAAAAGTGACAACCGCAGTACCTTTGTTCTTGGAGTGCAGCTGCAAAAATAGCGTTCAATAATGTATTAGGGAGAATAAAGACTGTGAGCTGATTTCTGGGGAGACGGTGCCAACGCTGGGAGCTCTCCGCGCAGCCGAACACAAACTGATCCTCTTGACTTTTTAAGATTGCTCTACTTATCCGGCGACAAATAAAATCCTGGCCCTCGGAATAAACAGCTAATCCCTCTACAAATATTCGCGTCTGGGGACTGGACAAGATAATTATTCCTGAAATGTTGCTCCTGCACACGGTCGCAGGGACAAGCAGTGCAGGAGAGCGATGTAATGACTCTGAAATGCAAAGGACCCTGACCAGCAGAGCATTCACCAAAGGCCACCGGGGTTTAATTTCTTGCGTGCCTGAGTGTGATAAGTGGTAATCCAAATGTTGTGACTTTTGCTTCGAGCTCCGTGGAGACAAACCAACTGGGATAAGAAAAAAACAAAAACATAAATGATCTGAAATTTGGAGAAAAAAGCACAACAGAATTCCAGGCAGGCATCAATTATTAAGAGAAGCAGGCACGCAGGCGACAGATGATCCGTTAGAGGCTTTTTTTTCTTTGGGTTGGCTCGACGCAGAATGAAATATTGCATTTAGAAGAGAATATTTGAACAAAGGAGAGTGACATTCAGATTGAGTTAAAGTTTTTCCTCTGTGGATTGTTTAAACCACATGTTAAGGAGGCTTCAATCCGAGTCACACGGGTCAGATGTGTAATGTAAAGTTGGAGCTCTTCCAGCCACTTTCATTCCTTTGCTTGCAGTTGAAAGGTAAAAAAATGACCTTCCTATCTATGCTTTTTTCTCAACATGTTTCCTTGACTCAATGGACAATGTCATGAGGTCAAGAAAACATCCATCCATAATCTATACCGCTTATCCTATTCAGGGACGCTGGAGGGCTGGAGCCTATCCCAGCTGTCATTGGACGAGAGGCGGGGTACACCCTTGACTCAGGGCTGACACACAGAGACAGACAACCTTTCACCCCCACACCTATGAGCAATTTCACGAATCACCATTGAAACAAGCATGTCTTTGGAGACTGTGGGAGGAAGCCCACGCATGCACGGGGAGAACATGCAAACTCCACACAGAAAGGCCCACTTTGTCCGAACTGGGGGTTCAAACCAGGAACCTTCTCGCTGTTAGCCGACAGCACCACGGTGCAGCCCTCAAGAAAACATGTGAAGGAGAGTTTACACAGCAGCTGTCCTAAGAGATCACGACTTCACCTACACTGAGATATGTAATGATGCAGCAGCATATAATGTCCGCTGTGGTGAGGCCACAGTGTTTTCAGGATGGACAATAAAAGTGCATCTTAGATACTTCGGCCTTACTTTCTAAATCTGTAATTCCTAAAGACTAAACGTAAGTATTAATATATTACCAAAAAATGAAATCAATAAAGACATATAGGCAAGCAGTCACAGAAGTGAATGTTATCCCTCATCTCCACACATATTTATCAATGTGAATCCCATTAGTAAAAACATATCAAAGTAATTGTTGAATGTTGGACCTCCAAATCTACTGCTGTCATGGTGATCATCTGTTTTTGTAAACAGCTGAATGGTGCGTCACTTTGGGATGACATTATCCCCTTTCTTTTTGCAAAGGGTGCTGTATCCTGTGCCAAAGGAGTTGAGGAAGGGGTGCTGGGTTAGCTCAGTTGGTAGAGCAGGTGCCCCATATACAGAGGCTACAGTCCTTGACGCACTGATTGCAGGTTTGACTCCCGGTCCACCAAATCATTTGGTGCATGTCATCCCCCACATTTCCTGTTTATCTTCAGCTGTTAAGGAAGCATTGAAGAGCCTTTCCTTAGTATTCAGAGAATTTAACCAACTTTTATCATGGCTGCCAGTTTAACACTTAGGATTGATTTATTTGGAACTTCCTAAAGCAATTCAGGCTTTTTGCCAGCAGTAATTTTTTGGTTTTCGGGCTGGAAAATGTACGGTTTTAGTTCAAGCTCACTGCACCCAGCAACTCATTGTTGGTAGCTGTATTTACTAAAAAGGCTTTTATAAAACAATTAGCAGCTTTAGAACCAGATATCTCACTCAGGAGTTGGCAGAGACCAAAAACTGACCTTGATGTGGTCGACTGAAAAATCTATTTAAACACACACGTCACTGCAGGTCAAATATTTATGTTACGTTATATTACCTTGATGCCTTCTTGCTTCATTTTATGATCACGCTTTGAAATATCTTGCTAATCTTTTATTTATATAGTCATCAAATGTTGCCTCTCTCTTCTTTTCAAAGCAGTTTGGGTGATTATAGCCCTCTCCTGCAGGGGGCGCTGCAGCCTTGAGTTGACAGGTTTTTATTTAAGAGCCTGAATGTGTAAATGGAGCCTCTGACAGAACAAATCTGCTTTTATTCAGCGTGTTGTCATCTTTTCTGTTGATTCACATGATGTCATCTATTTATTCATGTTATTTATGGTGTGGTGACTCTACAGAGGAGGATAATGACCCTAAACATATCGTCTTAGAGTTTCAAACAAGAAGACAACATAATGGATATTTATACCATTTGAGAGGTGACATCATCCCTGTGACATCACACCCCGATTCACACCCTTTGCAATCCTGTGAAACTCTACAGGTGTAAAACCAGGAAGGATGAAACCAGCCTGTTTAACCCCACAGTGACTCACGTCAGAGTAAACATGCCCACTGACTCATGTTGTCTCTACTTATCTGTAATTCTGAGTAAGTACAGTGAGAGGTGAACAAACAAGAAACTCCACCCGCCCTTAAAGAAGCTGTGTTCTGTCAGAGAGGGTCTCTACAGAGGGGATTGTGTGGTTGGAAAATATAACAGTGAGCTGCATTTTGAATGAGTGTGGGGGCTGGAGAGTATGACCTGTCTGTCTCTCTGTCTGTCTGTCACTTCTGCCTTTACTCATCCTCCTCTCAGCCAGTGCTTCCTCTCTTCCCCTGGCGCGTCTGGATGTCTGCTGGTTGAACTTTTCTATATTGCGTAGTTTTTACGTCAGTGAATATCATTTTGGATATTCACGGCCTAAAGGCTGACAGGTTATTAAACACATTAGTGAGAGAGCTTTGAACCATTTAGAAGCATTAACTGTGGAAATAATGGATGAAAGCTGATCAGGCATGTGTCATCCAGATCCCCAGGTACAAAGATAGACCTGTTGGCCATCCACTGATGTCCTCAACACCTACTGAATGAAATGACATTCATATACGTATATTCATGGACGGACGATATATCCTCAAGAATTTGACACTTTCAACCCAGCACTCATCACCGTCAGCCACCGAGGTCTCCTGAGGTTGACATTCTCCGTCAGGTATGAATGAACTGCGTCAGCATCCAGGGGTCGTTCTGCCTTCAGAGATGCACAGAAGTCACTTTCGTCACCCTTTCAGCACTAAAACAAATTAACAAAATTATAAAACAATAATGTGTTTCTGACAGTTGATGTCGTAACCGTATTTTAGCCGGTTGAAAAATGATTGAAATGAGGTCTCAGATGTTTGGACCTCATTTCAACGTTGAAATCCCGGTTGGTGCTCCCTGGGAAACCAGCCCCCCTTGAAGGTCTCACTTTGTGATGTTTTTAATGTTGTCCTCATGAAAGGACCAAAACTTACTTTGTGTTCGTCCATCTCTCAATTCTTTCTCACATAATGAGGCACAATTCAGAAAACCTCGCCACTGTCGTCCTTTTCATGCAAACAGCTCGGAACGAGCAACCGATCAAACCTCTCCCTCTCTTCCATCTTCAGTTCGGCTGCCCTTACACTGTGGATGGAAAGGGAGAAACAGGTTGTTAATTTTTGTCACATAACCTGCAGTGTGCTCTCTGAATGCATAGATGATGAGAACTGTCCATATCAGTGTCATTTGGACGGGCAGACACGTTGCCTTGAAGGAGCACAGAGTTTGCTTCCCTTTGGATTCTCCAGTGAACGTGTCACTTAGTCTGTTGTTGGTTTTCAAAAAGAAGAATATAAAACATCTGATCCTGTAATGAATGTAACGTCTGTGTACACTTCATATTGAACATGATTCTGCACGATGAAGCAGCCAAACACTAATGAATCCGAGCTGTGTATCCTCTGTAGAGTCTGTCGGCTGTAAATGTTCACAGCCTGACCTCACTCAAACTGTCTGCTTCTTCTTTCTATTCAAAAAGCTGTGCTGCTGTGTTTTTTCTCCGCTGGCCTTTAAATGTTTGTGTGTCTTTGTGCTGTGTTTAACTGTGTGTTAGGTCAGATTAACAAATGTTAGGCCCGGTGGCGGCCTGAATAACAGCATTAACCTCAGAACAATGGGAGCGTGGCACTAAGCCCTTTCACAACCTGTCTGACAGCTCGCAGCGTTGATGTCATCCTCTGACTCAGGCCGTTACCGCCGCCGCTGTCACCCTGGACGTTTGGACGCATGACATCACCAAATGACACATATCACTCTCTGCTTTCATTTCTCCTCTTTTGTCTCTCTCTTTTTTTCTGTCGTTTGCATGCTCATCAGCTTTCCTGCTCCGTGGGTCCTCCCCTCTGCGAAGGAGCAGCAGGAGAGCATGAGAGGACGTCATTAGTTCCCCAAGGAGAGAAGGAGCATGTTTGAGTCAGCTATGACATGTCGTGTCTGTGCTCTCACCTAATCCTTAGTTTGAGTTTGGCTTAAATTCAATGTTGCCCGTTCTTCTAAGCAGCTGCTAAATGTTCCAGCCCGTTCTCACGCCCCAAGTCGTCAAATACGGCAGCGTAATCAGTGTCTCAACGCTTCAAAATACGACCCCCGAAGCATCATGTCTGGTCACTCTCTTGTAGCTTATTGTTCTGATGTGAGGTCGGGGTGGCAGTCAGGGGCAAAGGATGGGTCAAACTAACAGAGCACTTTCATTCACTTTTTTACGTTGTAGCCTCTCACAAGCTTAACTGAAACAGTACCTATAAAAACACAATGCCTTCACTTGTACTTAAAACATGCTCTTAAAATGTGCCTTTAAGCTTCTAATGCTGTCTCTGTATAGAGGCAAATATCCACCTTTTCCTGTACCTTTAAAGGCTCCATTGTTCCTATTCAAACACAAGGAAAGTAGGTTATAATAAATGTAAAAATTGATCGTAAACGTTCATTACTGATCCTTAAAAATAATGAATCTGGTTTGTTTTTAGCTTACATCCACATCGAACAGTGTTAGTGCTCGATCAGACAGGACGCGTTTTAGCAGCTGGGGGCTTTTTTGTCATTGTTTTCAATGAGAGCACCTAGAGTTTTTCCGCTCAGTGTGCCTCGCGTTTTTGAGGAAACGCTCTGAGCGCCTCGAAAAACAACTCAAAGCAGAAATGCGCCCGACGTCATGGGCGTTTTTTCTCATTGTCCAATCGGATGAAAGGAGAGGCGAGCCTTCTGTCAGTTTACCATATAACGGTTAATGACAGCTAATGATTTGGTGGTTGCCTTAACAACAGTAGAAAAAAAAGGCGCAGCGAGCTGCTCTTTCCGATCAAACAGATGATAATCATCATGTGACCCAAACATGGCAGTTTAATGTTCTAATTAGGGTCATATTGAACATATGGGGAGGGTATGTAACCAGTTTTTAATGAATTTCAAATGAAAGGCTTTTAGGCATGGGTTAAGGCATGTTAAGGAAACAATTTTGTCCATCATCAACGATCAATGATCCAATACAAAACTTTCACATTCACTGTTGAAGACGATGAGATACAGGTGAAAGCTCTTTAAAAAGGCCACGAGGGAACTCTGATGTGAGAGTTTTTGGTTAAATATTACTGATGGTTATACGATGTTAAATCAGTCACATAATGAAAGTTACAACAGGCAGATTTGGTCAAATGTACACTTTCTCTTCCAATTAATGTGAAACGTTTTTAATATTCAGACTTCAAACTCTCAAGTCTTATAATATTTTGTCAGAATGCTAAAACACCAAACATTTCTCAGCCCAGCCGATCTTTGAATCTTAAACCAAACCAAAGAGATAAAACTGTCTGAGGTTGTTGAGCCGAGTCCCTGTCAGTTTTTATTTCACATCTCGTCTTTGTTTCGTTCTCCGTCACATCCTGTTCATCACTTCCTGTTTGCATATCAGCGTTACATAACCGGCATTCAAATATAACTCAGGCAAATAAAGTGAACGTAGTGCACCGCCACTGTCGGAGTCATTTGAGGCTGAAAGGACCAGTTTATGTTCACACAATCACTATTTGCACGACTGCATGTCATACTGGTTCAGTGTATGTAAAGCAGCTGTAGTGATTATCAGTGTCATGTGATTGCGATGAGCTGTTTCACACAGTGGTGATAAAGAGAGGAAATTCCACTGAGGCAAATCAATTAGACTCATAGTACACATGTAGCGTAGCGTTAGCATGCTTCCCTATTTGGATAGTAAATAGTTTATTATATGTTTCACATGATACACGTTTACATCACTTCCTGTTTGACTGCAGAATCAGAGTGAGGTTTTTTTTACCAACAGTTTGAGCAGGAATGTGCAAGATGATGGGAGAGTGCAAAGGGGTAGACGGCAGCTCAGGCTAGGGACTTGGAGATTGGCTGGTTCAAGTCCCAGTGCGGACCAAGTTTGAAACTGGGGCTGGTAAATGAAGAGGTGCCTGTTCCTTTCCTGAGCAAGGCACTGAATCCCCAACTGCCTGGGGCGAATGTCCATGTGCAGCCTCCTAACGCTGACATCTCTCCATTAATGCACATCCATAGGGTCCTGTTTGTGCATATCTGTGTTTTGGGCCTATGTTTGTAATAACGGAGTGGAAAAAAGCCCCTTGGGGACTAATAAAGTATGTCTTCTACTTCTAAAGAAATGTACAGTATGCATTACAGAGACCATGTTCATTGTTAATAAAGTCCGATTTAGAGGCTTAATGTTGCTTTAAGTGACCGTGAGACTGGATCTGAAAGTGCAGGTTGGTTTTAGGTCAAGTCTTTAAACGTCTTTCAGTCTCCAACGTGAATATCATTTTGTCGTTTCATTTGTTGTCCCTGCTGCACACCACTGACCCGAGCAGCTGATCCGATACCGTGGGCTGCATGCGAAGATATACAGGGCTGATGTGCGGAGTAAGACATAATGCCGTCTGCAGCGGTGCTTAGCTTAGCTTCCGTGTAGGGACTCCAGCCGGCTTCTCCTTACAGGGCCCGTGCTGACTGTTATCTACTGTATGTAGCACATACAGACTATCCACACACTATCCCTTTAAAGTCAAAGTACACCTAAAAATCTGTGTTTACATTTAGGCATCAGGTAGTGCTAATGGCGCATGGTTGGCCTTTAAATGCCTTTGTTAGGTTTAAATATGTATTTAATATTCACGGAATAAGAAGCACATTTCTTATTCAAAAGCTGATTCACAAAAGACTCTACATTTCTATTCTAGACACCTGCTGTCTGGTAAGTTTTTCCTTGCGAAATCATCTCCTGTCAAACAGGAAGCAGTGAAGCGTTTTACATTTTTGACAGCCTGAACAGCCTATGAAGAATAATGGAGGGAAAAATGAGGAGCTAGCATTAGCGGTGTTAGCAACAAGGACAAACACTTAAAGGAACTCTTTTAACAAGCTACTCCAATAAAAACACAGTTTTTCACAGGTGTTATGCCTTTGTTGGACAGGACAGCTAAAGAAAGACAGGAAATAGGAAAGAGAGAGAGTTGGGATGACAAGCACCGAATGGCTGCCAATTTGAGTCGAAACCAAAAGCAAAGCAAAGCCAGATCACAGTGAAGTAGTGTTTAGCTTCCTGACTTTCTATCCATTGTCCCTCATTCATTTGTTTGTGTAGCAGTCACAGCTCAGAGCAGCTGCTAACAGAGGCTAAACGTTAGCCCCCTCTGGGAGCGGCGCTAAAAGGCCCCTGGCTCGTGCTCAGCCATGCAGCAGGTGACCCCCTGTCCTAGAAACAGTTGCTATTTAGACGTGATGAACAGCGGGAGCGGAGAGAGTCATTGTTATTTATATTGTGTTTGTTTCAGAGGTCAAACGCAGCGAGTATTCCTGATAAGTTGCTCAGCTCGGGGGGTCAAACGGCCAAGAGAGTTTGGTTTATAACCTCTAAGAAGACGCAAACGTAGAATAAACAGACTCTCACAGTGGGTATAAATATCAGGGGACATCATGTAATACCCCCGGTCGTGTAAATCCATCCATGTGTGTGATATGCTTCCATTCTGGGAGAAGGTCAGGATTAAATTGGGCTCCCACTGCAGGGAGAATGACAGTATTTGCTATTTCTGAGGTCATTATCTCCGATTTCATCAAAGCATGAGGTAAAAGACGTTCTATTAACATTAAAGACGTTTTATCGCTGACTTTGTTCACTATAAGCGCCAGTGTGTGCTCCAGCAAGCGAGAGTGAGCGTTTACATTTCTCGATCATTAACGAGACAATATTTGGTTGTTGCTGAGTGACCGCGAGGATGATTCACCCCTCCTCAGGCGGAGGGACATGCCGACCTGAATGAATAACACCGAGCAGACGAGTCCAACTCAGAGGAAACAGGGCCGTTATGAGTTCACTGACGGAGCTGTTATTGTTCGGTGTAAACTAGACTTCAACCGGTGATCCGTCACAGCCGCCGGCCTCCTCGCAGCCGACACCTAAAGGAGACGTTTGTCCTTTTACTAGATGATTTTTTAATTCGTTTTCGCTGCCCACAATCATCAGCTCATTTCAGTGTTTCTCAGCGCTCAGCTGGAAATCCCCTCAGGGTTGTGAGAGGGTTTTAGAGGAGGAGGGGATCAGAAGATGAAATGTGTTGCTATTAATAATGTATCGTCCTTAATACAATAACACATTGATAATTGGTCAGACTGAGTGTTTTAGACTGCTTTAAGCTGCAGTAAGACACAATCTTTTACATGTTTTAAGTTGCATTGTTAATGTCACTCTTGATTTTATGGTCATTTTGGAAAACAGAAGAGGTTAAAGAGTCTTTTTGTGCTGTTCAAATGTGAAGACGGAGGCCTGAAAGGATCTGAACTGTCAGTTGGAGATAGTGGAAATACTGAAACAGCAAATAGAAGTGAAAGAAAACAAAAAGGCAGCTCTGAAAGGAGATTAAATCTAAGTTTAATGTGTTAAAACGTGAGTCAAAGCGTAGCTGGAAAAATACAAAAGTTCCAGTTGAAGTGAAAGTCCTGAAAGGATTCATAAACTACATGAAGATGCTTGTTGACGTGTAAACACTGAAAGCAGCCGTGCTAACGGTGTATGACCAAAGTTTGAAGGCCTCTATGTTTGTTAATGTTCTTTTATTTTAAAGATGTCTTTTTTTGTCTTTTATGCCTTTATTGAGAGAGAAAGGACAGTGGATAGTGTCGGGAACAGGGGAGGAGAGAGTGTGGATGACATGCGGCAAAGGGCCGAGGGTTAAAGGCGAGTCCAGGGCCGCCGCTCAGCTCTGTACACTGACGCACAATGTACCCGCTGAGTTAAACCGGCGCCCCTTTGTTGATGTTCAAAGATGAAACCTTGAGACCTGAAAGGGTTTGAAGTATCAGGTTAAGTGTATCCTTGAATGAAGCTTAAATGTCAGTTAAAGAGTAAGAAGAATAAATACTGAAACAGCTGAAGTAGAAGCGGCAGTCAAATGCAGATCTACTGAAAGAGGTGTAAAGGGCAGTTTGGAGAGCAGCTCTGAAAGCAGAAGGACGTTAAATGTCAATTGAAGATTAAATAGAGGAACAAGTTTAATTCAAAGTGGAAGTTGTGACAGAACTTATTAATAACAAGAGTATGTCTGTTCAGGTCTAAGAATAGAAAGCAGCTGAGTTCATTTAGTTTTGAGCAGTGAAGGTGAGAAGAGGTGCAGGTGGTTTTTGTTGTTGTTGTTTGTTTCAAGGTTAAGATATGACACCTGGAATACATTTCAGCTGAATAGACCGACAAGTTAAAAGTTGAAAACATTGGAAATAGTGAAACAGCTGTGGTAGTCGTTAAGACAGAAAGACGCGCAAATGGCAGTTAAGATTGTATCCTTGAAAATGTAGTAATTAAAGTGGTAGCCAAGGGGCCGGTTTAGCTGGGCGGTTAAATCGCACGTCCCATACACAGAGGACACAGTCCTCGATGCAGCAGCTCCGGGCTTGACTCCCACCCACGGCCCTTTGCTGCGTCTCGTCCCCCACTCTCTCTCTCCTCGTTTCAACACCATCCTCTTTGCTCTGCCTCTCAATAGAGGCATAAAAGGCCAAATAAAAAAAGTGGTAGCCAAAACACAAAGACAGAAGGAGGTGTAAGTGGATGGTTAGAGAGCAGCTCTGAAAGCAGAAGGAGTTTAAATGTCAGTTGAAGGTTAAATAGAGTTGAACTCAAAGTGGAAGTTATAAACTACAGGAAGAGGATTAGTTAATTGTGTTTGAACAGTGAAAGTTGGAAATAAAGGTGTTTTGGTTTAAAGGTGGGATTGAAAGGGTTTGTAGTGTCAAAGTGTGACTGCTGAATTTGTAGGTTGTAGTTTCAAAATAAAAGCAGCTGAAAGGTCAAATTTATGCCAACTGGTATGCTTTGAGTTATCTGGTTTGTGGTCAGGAAAGGGAGATTTTTGATGTCAACGAGGCTTCTCTTGAAAAAGGAAAAAATGTTCATGTGTTGTAAAAGTGGTTAGCGCTGTTGCCTCACAGCAAGAAGGTCACTGGTTCAAACCCCGGTTTGGGCAAATTGGGCCTTTCTGTGCGGAGTTTGCATGTTCTACCTGTGCATGCGTGGGTTCTCTCCGGGGTCTCCGGCTTCCTCCCACAGTCCAAAGACATGTTCGTCAGGTCAATTGGTGACTCTAAAATTGTGGGTGTGTGTGAAAGGTTGTCTGTCTCTGTGTATCAGCCCTGTGATTGGCTGACGATCAGTCCAGGGTGTAACCCGCCTTTCGCCCAAATGACAGCTGGGATAGGCTCCAGCCCCCCCGTGACCCTGAACAGGATGAGCGATTGATGAATGGATAGATGAATAGATAATGGATGGATGGATGGATGTTCTATAGTGGTTGTTCTTAAAGTTCTGTACTTCTGCGGCCATGCATGAAAAGTTGACTCTCTTTTACTTAAAGGTGTAATAAAGGTGTAATAAAGGTGTAATAAGTAGGACTTTTCGTTGCATTTTGTCAACAACACATTCAAACTGGGCCCCTCCTCCTGGGCTCTTCGTCACCAGAAGCTCACTCTCACTCTCTCGTGCAAGAACACGCCCACCCCGCCGAGCAAACACCGACAGCATCACGGTTACCTTTGCGCTAGCATGCTAACAGCTGGGTGGCTTTTCCTACCCGGTTTGAGGCACCTACCTGTCCAACAGAAAGAAGGCCAACCCTGCATCACTCTGTTGTCGTGTTCTCCGGTCTGAATGGGGCCCAGCTGCTAATTTGAACCGCTCCCACACTCACCTGTACGCTGTGATTGGCTCAGGGAACCACAACAGCACCCCTCCTGAAAACGTCCCGTGCAAAGCAAAACAACAGAACAGATGCAGAGGGAAGGGTCTCACAAGGGTCTGCACACACACTCACCAACACATGTATAGAGGCCCATAAGTCATGATTTATATTATATTTGTAAAAGTCTATATTTTATTTTTCTAGGAAAATCCTACTTATTATACCTTTAAGGAAATAAGATTTACAGTCCTCATCAATTCACTTTTAAACTTGTGACGCATTTAACCATGATTCACTTTTAAAGCTCATGTTCATGTTGGAGCGATGCTGACAAACAATGACTTCTCTGTCTGGAAAATCTAAGCTGTGTTTGCCAATGTACACGTTGTAAACTCTGCATAGTCACTGATCTCATCAGGTCTTCTAACATAAATGAATGTTTTCTCTCACAACGTGAAGTTTGTGATCTAAACAACTCAAAGTCTCAAACTCATGTTTGTCACATGCTGTCAGTGCTTACAAAAGTTTCGACGGGAAATCGACTCTCCGTCCAATAAATCAGGAAATAAACAAAGACGTGCAGTCATGGAGTGACAGTTTTTCAGAGGGAGGCAGCAGAATGCATCGACAGACCGGCTGACAGGGTTTTTTTGGACTCTTGAAGCTGAGGCAGAACGACCGTCACACAGCCCGAGCACTAATGATAAACAGAATGTTGTTTTGGAAAGCTGCGTGCGTCCTCTGTTTAGGTCTTACTCATTCAGTTATATTATCTAATGAAGCTGATGAAATACATCTCAAATGACATTCATCTACAAATACTAACACTAGATACTTATTCAGAAGAGCGGTATGATATAAGTGATGAAATCTTCAGAAGGGAACGGATCACCTTCCCGTAAACCCCTGGACGTCATCCTATCAGTGATGACTGTTCATCAGTTTGTGATTCTTAAATGAAGGTTTTATAGATTTAAAATGACAGAGAGCATCGGTTTGTAAAGGGCAGACAGGTTTGAACTTGTGTTACAGAACTGGACGCTGTAAGTAAAGGGTTAAAGGTCAGGAGGCTGTTGCATCCTTGGCAGAGTCCCTTCGCGCCATCGCTGGACATGTTGCTTTTCAAGCTGTTAAGTCTGCAGTGGTCCCATCTGCGCCGCTCTGCGCCGCTCCCTCTCTGAAACAGTCAGTCGCAGCGTTTCTATGTTTCTTAAATCCTCCGCGTCGAGAAAGAGGTGAAGTCAGCGGGCAGATGGGAGGGATTCTTGGAGGCGACCTTTTGCATATTAAAAACATCAATTAGTAAACCGGCTGATTTGAAATTCAAACTCTGTCTCCAGGGCTTTTTCTCTAAATGAATGTATGTACGACAGCCGGTTCGCAAGGTTACGTAAGGTTGAGCTCTTCCTGTGAGTGTGAGACTGAGCGTGCACCGAGCTGCACACAGGAAGTGGTTCGGCCTTTAATCAGGGCCAGCGAGCACCGCACCACGCTCACTCAGGTTTTCCATGCAGCTGAAAAAAGGTTAACCACTTTGACTGTGTTTAACATCAAAGTGTGACATTATCTCATATCATGTGTGTGATCTTTACACGGATACACAAAGCCACACTCTGTCAGGTTTTCCACCCGCTGACATTTGAAGAGGCTGATAGTCGCTTGATCCGGTTCAAGATCTCAGAAAAGAGAAAGAGGGAGGTTAAAACGAGGTTTCTCAGCCTGTTGGGAGTAAAAAAGAAATATTATAACATCTGTAAACCTTACATCAGCTAAATCATCATTTTAACTTCCACCTGCTCCAAATATCCTGCTACAAAACAAGAAGCAGATTACTGGTATTAAAGGCATTTAGGCATTTTTAGGATGGTTCAAACAAGCTGCCGAAAAAGAAAAACAGTAAGAAATGAATATGGACAAATGCATCTCACTGACTGCTTCAAAGGACAATATATCAAAAGAGACACTAATATATCAAGCCATACGTTTTAACATTGACTGTTAATTGCCTTTAATCCTTTAAAGGGTTGATGCAGAAGTCCAGTTGTATAGAAGTCTATGAGATAATAACACAAGTTTTAACCTTGGAAAGCAGTTCCTTATTAGGTTATTGTCTCAATCAGTAGTTTCAAGACTTCTTTAATACAGCAAGATGTTCATTCTGTAAATTATAGCCCCATTTAGAGTAAAATATGTGGTGGCCGAGTGCAACCACGCTGCAACAGCACAAACTGTTTATATTCAAAGAAATAGGCTGCAAATTCAAAGACACGTGCAAAAGTCCAAAACAAATTTAACAACACAAAAACACTGCAAATGAAAAAATGTGCTGCAAAAATCTGAAAGAAATGCACTAACAACAAACATGCTGCAAACACACAAACAAACCCGGAAAAGACAAAAGAAAATTGTATTTATTTATTTCATTTAACCTTCATTTTAGCAGGAAATAATCCCACTGAGATACAAAATCTCTTTTACAAGGGAGTCCCGGCCAAGACGGCAGCATAAAAAGCTGTTTCATATGCAGAACAGACAGAATACAAGCAGGAAATTCATCGAACAGTAACTGAACAGCATTCAGCAATAAGACATCCACTCATCAAGTGATCCTTAATTCTGCTTTTATAATCTTCCGAGCTCTCTTGTAGCTCAGACCTCGATGAAGCAAAAACATAAAAAACCCATTAAATTTACCAAAGACAGGTGGAGTTCGTGCAAATAACAAACAAGATATGACCATGTGACCGAAGGCTGCAGCCACTGAAAGAGTCAATAGACAAGATAAGTAAGAGATCAATGTTCCATTCTACAGTTATATAATGAAAACAAGCCAACTTTCTCATCGAGCTACAGTGATGGGTGCGGAAACCCAAACCACACACAAAACCCAACGCCGCATGATATACTGAGTCAAGCGGTTTCAGTGAAGATGAGGTAGCGTGCATGTAAAGGATACCACTGTAGTCAATATGCTGCAAATCCAGTCAGCACAACTGAAGTTGTCAGCCTGTAGGTGCAGCTGATGTTTATGCGTCTGTTTTGCCTTTTTGCAGCATGTTTTTCCATTTGCAGTGCGTTTCTATGGTTGCATTTGTTTTGGACTTCTGCATATGTTGTTGAATTTGCAGCCTGTTCTTTGGAAATCGTTTGCAGCGTGATTGCAAAAGTCACTAGCACCACCACAAAAGAGGCGTTGCAACTGGAATCCACCCCCTCACACTAACACTAACTAATATACAAACTACACAGCAGTGTGTTAACTCTATAAACAATAATAAGTTATTTTACTTTGTATATTTCAGTATTGTTGATGCTAATCCTGCAGGACATGTCTTTAGTGTTTCTTTAGTGCTGCACTATCACTATACGATGTGAACACTTCTTCAAACACTGACCTAAACCAAAGTGCTTTTGCTGCCTAAATCTTACCACACATTTTGCACACCCATCATCCTCCCCTGTCCGAAACACATGCAGGACTGCACACAAATATAGCCCTTCCTACACTTCTCCACACTGGGTCCATCATGTGAACATTATTCATGCAGCAGCTGCATTTCCCTCAAAACATAGAAAGAAAAACAAATCACTATTATGTAAAGTACTTTCTGGAACATGTTGTTAACATGAGGATGTTTTGGTTCAGAAACATTTTATTTTGGTTGAATTAGCACTGAGTGCTTCTGGGAAGCCGCATAACTTCCAGGTAAGCTGTTAGCATCTGAATACATGTCATCATCACCAACATGTCATCATAATAACCACGAAGAACATCTCTTATCTAATCGCTTTCAGAGTGAAAGCTATCTTCTTGGTAATCCCTCTTGTCTTCATGTGATGAAGCCAATCATTCAACAGTAAAAAGAAGCCCCGTATTAAATTAGATCTTTAAACTATGACACCAGTAACAGATTATTATAGTGTTGTCTCGACAAACATGTGGCCCAGTGAAACCGGCTACACGGGCAGGACTGGTTGAATTTACATAACAGGTCCGGTCATGCTGCGTCTCCTGTTTGAACTGCCAACAGATGCTTCAGAAGACTCTCCGAACACCTGCTCCTTAGTTTTAAAATACAAGTTAATACTGTGTGATCATATCTAAACTATCTGAGGTTAGTTGTGCTCACTGTTGCCCTAGTATCAGATGCTCCTTCTTGGCAGTTACTTTAGTTATGTAACAAAATGTAAACTGCAGATCTCAATAGCCCACGTGTCATGGCGTGTTATTATAGTCTCTCGGTGTCAAGTCCTTTTATTTCAAATCATATTGAGGTCAAAGTTCACAAGTTGGAACAGCGATTTTTAACAATACCCTGTAATTTATAAACACTTCACATGCTTTGTATCTTTATCAGAAAAGTAACTATGACCTTCAGCTGTCAGAGGCCCCTCTCACACATGTACTCCTGACGCTTTCCAGAGAAGTTCATGACGGTCCACCCCGGACATTTTCCAGAGTTGCCCTTTCACACGGGAGATTTGCCATGGGGTGTCGTGAGGCAGGACATGACGTAGAAAGCACACAGTGTAGCGTAGCAGCGCAGTCATTTGGTCATGGATTCAGGCAGACGGCAGACGAACATCTTTTGGACGGGAAATGCAAACAAACACTCCGACGGCAGGACGGCAAAACGAAACATGCATGTTGCTATGGTGATTTTGGATAAACAATATAATCAATTAATTTAATTTTTGTCATCATTTTATGTAATTACTCTAATATTTGTAGCTATAACTGCAGCTTTCTCTTGATATTCTGATGCAAACATAATATTATGTCCCTCAAAACGTAAGGTGACATTTTCGTGTGATGTCTCTGTGGGATTTTAAACGCTGGTACCAGAATGAGAAGCTTCTTGTTGTCCAGATCGCCCATGTTTTCTAGTTGTGTGAGGGAGGTACACAACATCTGGTTGTAAATTCTGTTGCGGAGGACGGCAATACCATTGCCGGCAATCTCTGCCGGCCTCACCACATTTTACCGTCCTGCTCTCGTCCACTAAAATGATATCCGCTTTGCCATCTACCGTCTGCCTGAATCCATGTGAACGCAGCCTAAGCCCCTTGTTGTTCCTGAAACTGACAAACAATCTCTCCAATTTGCAGACATCTTTGCTATTGTCGCCTTGTTAATGATCCTCCTTCTCGTCTTCCGGTTATGTGCTGCTCTTCTGGTTTCGCAGCAGTCGCTTGAGAGTTCCTCACTGTTACCTGCTGCGTTCACACATTGGCTGACCACGATTCGACCGATTTTTGTCACGTATGCAACAGTGCAGTGCATGTGTGAAAGGGCCGTTACATATTTCTTTCACTCTAAATGTAGCGGAGGAGAACTTGAAGGTAGGTCCCATAAAATTTGAGTACAAGTGAGCAAATTTACTCTCACTTTCCACTACTTTTCCACCAAATTTGTTTGGATGATGTTTTGACTGGTAAAGCAATGATAAAAAAAAATCTCTTTTGTCCTTTAAAAAGAACCATTTTACATTTTTGTGTGTGTTTTACATGAATAAACACTCAAAATAATCCTGCCATTACATTTAATAGAAGGGCACTTACAAAGCGCAGATCTCCCCAAGGCCGAGACACCGGTGTTACAGTTTGATCGGCTTGTTTGTGCGTCTGATCTGCTGTAACATGCCGGTGGTTCTTCCATGGCCCATGCTTCACCCGTCTACCTAAGGCCAGTAGTCTCTCACTTAACCTGCTGAGAAACAAACACAGCAGAATAAATAACCTCATAAGAAAATGTGATTGTGACAAAAGATGGAACATGAAACATGTTGATATTCAGTTTCCTTGATGACACAGTGTTCTGAAAGCATCGGTTGTTGTTCCCTTCATCACAGTGAAACAGGAGTCGCTGTGAATCTGATCTGAACAGGCTTTGATCAGCTGTGTCCATTTATAAATAACTGTACAGCGGGCTAATAATAGCAGCAATAATACATGCCCTGCATTGTTTCAGGTTGCCAATGAGGATAAATAAAGAGCTCAGATTATATTCGGGGTTTGAAGCCAGCGAGACTTTTCACCGCAACATGGCCGCTGTCATATGGGAGCGAGCAGTCGGCCAACTTGGCTCTCGGTTAATGGCTCTGCTGCCAAAGACACCCACTTATACCACCAATGATGTTACCTCCAAGTCTCACACCCTGGTCACTGTTGTTGTCTTACAGCAGCGAGACACCATGTTTATTTTATGCTTTTGTTCTTTCATTATGTTAGAGCAGGTTAAGATGGGTCACTGTATGTGCTTCTAGATTTCAAAATAAAGGTCAATTTATATTTGGAAAAAAGAAAATGAGTAAAGGAGGAAATGATGCAACAGACTTCTGCAGTTTGTCAGAGATTCAGTGACTCAGATACAGAAAAACAAAATGATTTCAGGATAATGGTCCCAACTTATCTAACTGAAGCACAGTGACACAGCTGCTTTAATGCTCTTCAACTTTCTTTTAAAAAGTTTATTCGTTTAATTTGGAAAAACTGGTGTTGTCATGTGTGTTTCATTGTTCGTCATACAGGTTAGGATAATGTTTAAGTTGGAATTATCCAGATAAAAGCCGACAGTATGTGTAAACTGATAGTGTACTGATACTGCCTTCAGGCGCTGTGGGAAATTTCACCGTCGAAAGTCAGAAGATTGTTTAAGTGCGATGACACATTATTAACAGGATAGTGTATATAAATGATGAACATGATGAGACCAGCCGTTTCATGTATGTTGCAAAAAGAATAGGTGATGACTGTAACCTGTGGAAAACATGTAGGACAGAAAACCAGAGCAAATATATCAGGAGGTGTGTGTGTGACGGAGTATGACAATGTAGAAGTGTAGAGGTTTATTTGTTCATTAAGGTGGTGAAATCGTCTGGCCGGCTCAGCAGGCCTTCAAATGATTCATTTGAGGAAGATAAATCAGAAATCTGAACACAGGAAGAGATAGAGGTAGATACAAATCTTTGCTTACAGGTTGTAGTTTTTACTTCCTTTAGCTGGCAGGTGCGGCTGCATTTTATTCAGATCATAAAAACACATTTAAATAAAGTTCTTCGGAAGCTTAGCCCATTAACCAAAAAACAAGAGAGCAATTTCATTTGACCTGCCATGGCAGAGCACCAACGTTACTGATAACATTTCTTTGTTAAAAAGGCTGAACAAGGATCAGAACTGAAGAAGCCTCCTCGGATGAGATCTACTTCAACCAAGTCCAGCTGCCTTTTAGATTGATATTGGAATAGTGGGATTTAGTGTTATTAAGTCTCATGAAAAAAAGAATAGAAAAATGTAATACTGCTGGCTCTCTGCTGACTCTGTTTTCACTGGCTTTCCTGAAATATAATTTCCTCGCCTGCTTCTTTTCTTGGCTTGTTTGGGTCAAATTATGCAATGCTTTTCTTTTCTTTGACACAGAGAGGAAGCAAAGTTTATCTATTCATTCACACTAAAAGTTATAACTCAGTACAACCATATAAGACATTATAAAAATAGGCTTTGTGAAAAGGGACATCTTTATAAGCTCTCTGAACCTGGAGAATAACGTAGGAAACAAATAAAAATATGTCTGATATATCAATGAAGACATCAGTAACATCTCTTGTTTGTGTTGTCTTCATTCCTCCTGGCACTGCGGTACAAAGTAGCTCTGTTATGTGTTTATATCCTCATAAGCGGCTCTGCTTTACTGTACGTTAACAGTTTACGAGCAGCACGTGAAGGCACCGTGTCTTCTTCATCGAGCCTCCTTGGGAGACTTTTGATTGGCTGCCAGTGACATCATCGCTGCTTGTACGTTGGACTGAAGGCAGTTCAAGCGACAACCTCCCCTCTCTCGCTCCCCCCCAAAAAACCTCCCTCCTCGCGAGCCACAGAGGCAGACAGCTCAGCCAAACCCCTCCCACCAACAGGGCCGGACCTCACTGTACAAAAAGGAACACATTTAATATTAATGAAGTCGCGTATTGGCTCGCGCTCGCGTCAATCCCGCTGCGCAACTTCTGTAGGCTGGCAGACTTCCTTCAATATTATTTCTGGGGAGCAGGGTAAAAGTACTAAAAAATGTTGCCGCTCCACAACACCGGGACGGACTGAATGGAGGCGACTGTTGTCCGCGAGCGGAGATAATAAACCCCTCTACGGTGCACGCGACACACACCGGTAAGCAGAAAAAAAAGGCAAGTTTGGGAATTAAGTGTCCAAGGCATGAGTTGTTGTTGAAATGCACAGTCATAGAGATATCATGCGTTTCTATAATTAATGAAGAGGAATAAATAATAACTGCAACCATTTTCGGCAGATTAAACGTTATCACAGAGATATTATTATTTTAAATGAACGAATTAAGTGTTTTATCACAGCTGTCATCTTTATTATATTCCACCGTTGCGACAAAGTTATAAAACCTACATTTAAAAAGCACCCATCGCCTTTTAATTCTTTATTTTTTGTATATAAACGGTGGTGTGAAATTGAATTTTTCAGCTCATCTGATCAGCTCGCCTCCTCCTGAAAGCCACATCACATTCACGGCACGTTCTCATGCCGGTTTCCTCAATGAATTTGGCCATGAATGATTCCTGCTGAACCTGCACCGTGCTCAAAGGATGGCAATGGCCGGGACAGGCACTGCTCGGCGGGTGTCTTTACATAACATGCCAGCATGACATGCTTTTAAAATGCTCGGGCTGATGATCAAAAGGAATTGCCACCCCTCTGTTTTTTTTTGTACCCTGACTTTCCATCTGGGGGAGAGACCAAACTGCGGCGCTGATGCAGTATTTTATCTTTTTTTCTCCCTTGTTATAAAAGCTTTGGATCAGACAGACCACAGTTGGGATGAAAAATTCAACAGCACTCTCACACACACACACACACACACACACACACACACACATACACAGAGAGAGAGAGAGAGTGAGAGACACACATGTACAGTATGTGGATCATGATTCATATTGATTACACTCAAAGTGATTCAGTTACACCAGACTCAATGATGATTTCACTGTTTATTATTAGTGGTCGGACTGTCCCGCCTATATTTTCTCACTGAGTTGGGTGTAGCCCTGCAGGTGTTGACACTACTAATATTTGGCTTCAGCAGCCGTTTTCTAGTTTGCATGTTGATCAAACAGACAGGAGGTCGTCCTTTGTGCTCTCTGCTCTTTCATTCACAGCCTTGATCCGAATCACTGGAAGCAGAACTCATTTAACCACACTGTATTTTTTGCAAAGATTCTTGTGCTCACCTCGTGCTTTTTCTCGCCTCTGTCCCCACAGAGCGGCTTGTTGAGTTCTCCGTAAGCGTCCAGCCCTCGGCCTCCCCATGCCTCCATCTCCTCTTGACGACAGAATTGTGGTGGCGCTGCCAAGGCCGATCCGACCTCAGGAACTCCAACTGCGCCTGGACACCAGCTACCTGGACTCCATTGCCAGCAGCAGCAGCAGCAACACAGTCATCAGCACCACCGTGGTGAAGATCCGGGCGACGGCCAATCTTGTGACGTATATGCCCTCATCCAAGGGCTCCACGCGCTCGTTGTCGTGTGGATGCAGCAGTGCCAGCTGCTGCTCTGTGACCACCTATGAGAAGGACAGCCCGAGCCTCAGCCACAGCCAGGTGAGCGCCAGCAGCCCAAACCTCAGCTATGCCGGGCCCCCCACCCCTATGGTCAGCAACCATGAAGCGATAAGCGCCCCCAGTCTCACTCCTGGCACCCCGAAGGCCGGCGTAAGGATCATCCACCCCAATGAGCTGGCCAAGCGGATGACCTGCTGCCCCATGGGACACCCTATTGGGCCCCTTCCGGTCATCATCGACTGCCGGCCCTTCATGGAGTACAACAAGAGCCACATCCGGGGGGCCGTGCACATCAACTGCTCCGACAAGATCAGCCGGAGGCGGCTGCAGCAGGGCAAGATCACCGTGCTGGACCTCATCTCCTGCCGCGAGGGCAAAGACTCTTATAAGGGCATCTTCTCCAAAGAGATTGTGGTTTACGACGAGAGCACCACGGACCCCCACCGCCTCACGTTCTCTCAGCCGCTGCATGTGGTCCTGGATTCTCTGAGGAGGGAAGGCAAGGACCCCATCATCCTCAAAGGTAACATCTAAGTGGGTTCTTCAAGACTTGGAGAAGAGTGGAAAAATCTGTGTTTGCAGTGTAAAAAAGGGGAATGAAACCACTGTTTCTGGGGCTTTAGTTGGATTCTGGAGGAGTTAATCAGTTCAGACATGTGAAATGTGACTGCAGTAGAAGCTTAGTGTCAATATAAACAGATGTGGTTATAAAATAATGAGTAGTGTGTCTTTAAAGCCGGTTAAACTCTCACCTTTACTGTTTTGGTCAGCTGATTTAGCCTGTAAACTCTGGTTGTAGTTTTATCATCCTGCGAGCTTTGTTCTGAGGATTTACAGCAGTTACGTTACGACACACACAACAGCTTCTGCACGTAAAATCAAGCCTGTTCTCCCTCACACATAAACATATGCGCCCGCTCTCTATATGACACATTGCAAGCATTTTGCAGGGAGTGAGAAGCAGCTGTTAGTAAATAAGGCAGCCTTTTGAGAAAGCAGTCCTTGGGTTGCTGCCATGTTTTTCTATCTTTGGTGTGTGTGTGTGTGTTTGTGTGTTTGAAGCCGGAGCAGCATGTCGTGTGGGGGGCTGGGCTGCGAGTGTTTCATGAATGCCTTCGAGTCAACGTCTAGCCGTAAGATCACAGCTCCTTGATCTCCCCTCTGCTCTCCGTCCTCTGGTCCTCCTGGGCACTTTGATGGACGAGGCTGCTCTCCGGTCTCTCATCCCGCATCGCTGCGTGTCTGAAGCTGGCCTCGGTGGGAGGAACACACAGACTGTGTCGCTCATTCTTCCAACGGTTTACTCTTGCAAAATTCAAGACATGCTCTCTGCTGAGGCAAGTCGTTGTTCATATGAAATGGCCTGCATCTCCCATGAGTCATGTTTGATTGCTTCCTATACTCCATCTTACATAATCGGATACTTTGGATGTACGATTTAATAAAACATGGACTCATCCAGCCTTAAGCACAAACTGAAGGGTCTTTTTTTTTGCATTATAATTTATACTTCTCATGCACTTTTTATTTCTTTGGAAATTTAGCGGTGATTAATTCATTTCCTTATTAAAATGAGAGCTTTATATGCAGAGGAAGTAGATACAGGATTGTGATTAGCACAATAAAAGTAGTAATAGTGACACATTTGGAACGTGCTTGTATGAACGCTGCTGAATAATTCACTCGGTTACGAGCGTGCCTTAGTCATGATTTTTTTGCTTCAGTGGAAACACAAATCTTGCGGCCCCGCTGCAGCTCAGAGAGGTATCATGTTAATCCATCAGAAGTGTCATAAACATCATGTCAGCGGTGTCGGAAACAGCAGGTTTGTGATGCGAGAGGCCATTGCAGAGGCAGAAGCAGCCGTTTCTGTGCAGGAACTGAGTCTGTGGCTTGTGAAAGCGATAGACAGTTCTCCTCTGCGAGTTCAGTTTGTAGATAATGACAGACGGTCACACTCCACAGATCTCATCTCACAGCAATGTGCTTCTTCTTCTGCAGAGTGTTATGTTCAGTTTACTATGAGAAGTGTTTTTTATCAGCTGAGTTTGATTTGAGAAGAACTTTGGATGAGTTTCAGGTCAAACAGGAAGCTGGCGAGCTGAGCCTTGTGACTGTTGATTCTACACATTCTACAGATGTGAACAAGCACATATAAATTTGTTGGGTTTTCCATTGTGGAGACGTTCGTTTTGCTCATTGTTTAGTGCGTTTTCAATTTTAACTTGTAAACTTTAAAAAGGGAAATGTTAATGATACAGATGAAACTAAACTTAAGAGGCAAAATCTTTAAGGTGATACTACTTAAATGTTTTCTTAATCGCTTCTTATGTTCCCGTAAATTCCCCCGAAAAATGAATAAATATTACAATTCTTATTCTTTATTTATTATTTTTCTTCTGATAATATGGTGGTGCAGCAGCAGTGGTACAGTAGTTAGCGCTGTAGCTAGAAGGTTCCTAGTTCGAACCCAGGCTCGGTGGAAGTTTGCCTTTCTGTGTGGAGTTTGCATGTTCATGTCCCGTGCATGAGTGGGTTCCCTCCGGGTACTCCGACTTCCTCCCACAGTCCAAAGACATGCTCGTTAGGTTCAATGGTGACTCTAAAATTGAAAATGAGTGTGAGCGTGAAAGGTTGTCTGTCTCTATGTGTCAGCCCTGTGATTGACTGGCAGTCAGTCCAGGGTGTTCCCCGCCTCTCACCCGGTGACAGCTGGGTTAGGCAGTGCAGTGGTTAGCGCTGTTGCCTCACAGCTGTGATTGACTGGCGATCAGTCCAGGGTGTACCAATGACGACCCCTGCGACCCTGAACAGGATAAGTGGTATAGATAATGGATGGATGGTTGTCATAAATTCTGATCTCTAAATGTGCAATAATATTTTGACAATGAATCAACATTTAAATTTGGCCTCGACGACTGAATCATTTCATTTCATAATTACCCTTGCCAAAATATTAGCAATTTAGCAAATTGTCCAGATAAACATCAAAATATGCTCAAAATAGGCTTAAAACTCTAAAAAAAAATGGCACTAAAATTTAGTGGAATCACTTTATATTTAGCTCTTTTAACAGCCCCATTGTTATAAAACATCCTTATAGGGCTGTACTTGAGTTGACGTTTTCAAATCACTCATGTTAGGAGAGTCCCAATTCCTGATGAGGTAATTTCCCAATGATCAACTTATTTGTTCTTTAATCGTTCTCTGTGATAAAGTCGTCCCGTACCTTAATCAAGGAGATGTAAAACACACGGTAGTTTTCATTGGCCGTCTCTTTGCCAGATGTTGTTAAGCGATCGTAGGGTGATAGAAATAAAAGTTAAACATACAGTCAGTGTGGTAAACGATGGTGCTCTGGATGAAGGTGTTATCCTTTTATAACAAAACGAGATGTTTAAACCAGATAAGATTTTTTAAATGTCTGTAAAATCTTCTTTATTGCCAAATAAGGATCTTTAGAAATGTAACAGAAACATTAACACCAGCGGAGTTTCCCTTCCCTCCTTCATTGACTTTAAAGACTTCCCTTCCTTTTATTTACTTAAAGTGAAATTATGACCATGACACCCCACTACAGCAAGGTTGGTTTCAGTTTCAGCAGGTTCATGTCTTTATTCACAGAGAACAATCGGCGGTTTTATAGTGAAAACAGTTGACAGGAGATCCCCACCTGCCTGCTCACAAAGGGGGAAGTTGTGCGATGACCTCACATGGCATGATGTCAGCTGCTACTATTTGAACAATACATGAACTGATACTTTGTGTGTGTGTGTGTGTTTGTGTGTGTGACACTTTCCAACCCCTCCCCTCCACTCCGGTGCTGAAGGGAAACTCTGGCATCACTTGCAACAGGTGCAAACCAGTTTATTTGGAGAAGTGCAGACGTCCAGTGAGAAGTACATTAAACATTTAGTACGTCTATTTACCTGCACATTAACGAGGGGATTTCTCCTGCAGTTTAGCGAGTGGAAACTGACTTAGTAGCTATTTTGGTCGCTTCTCTCCTGTTTAAAATAGACTTGACTGTCAGTTGTTGCAAATGGAAACACTTCCAATCCCTTTACAAAGACTTCAGTAGGAGACGACCACACGTAACAGCGCTGACCAGGGATGAGAGATTTCTGCAATGTTGCTTTTATCAGATGTGTATGCAAAGTTCACTTCTCCCACTTAGCTGTAATGTTTTCCATGTGGCACAAGTTCATGTATTTTTAGCATGGAGGGCTCCAGTGGGAATTGACCCCTTAACCTTCGCAGCGTTAGCTTCACGCTCTATCCAGGGAGACCACGAAGGTCAGATGTGCAATTACGATGAGCACAGGGAAGAAGAAATAAAAACAAACTAATTAATGAGATGTTGTTTGACAGTTTAAGAGGTCTTTAAAGCTACTGAGAGAAACTTCAGGTTTGTGTTGATTTTGGCAAAATTATCTCTTCGTTGATCCTGAGGAAAATGTAAACAAAAGCTCTTCTGGTCTGAACGCTGTAAATCTCTTCGTCTGACACTCAGTGGCAGGCACAGACACCGTCAATCTTCTTCCTGATGGTCTTGTTGTCTTTTGTAGATCAGAATTAGTTTCAGTCTGTTTCACAAGTAGGTTTAAGCTAAATAATCTCCTGTTTACTCTGAGCTTATGTCACACTGTTTGTGTTTACAGGAGGCCTTAGCTGCTTCAGGCAGAGCCACGAGAACCTGTGCGAACACTCGCTGCACCTTCGCGAGGGTTTGGACACCGGTGCAGCTGCCGGCCTGACGGGGACGCTACCTCACTCCCTGCCCTCCACCCCGGACATCGAGAACGCAGAGCTGACACCCATCCTGCCCTTCCTCTACCTGGGGAACGAGCACGACGCTCAGGACATCAACCTGCTGCAGCGCTATAACATCGGCTACATCCTCAATGTGACCACACACCTGCCGCTCTACCACTACGACACGGGCATCTTCATCTACAAGCGCCTCCCCGCCACTGACAGCAACAAGCAGAACCTGCGGCAGTACTTCGAGGAGGCGTTTGAATTCATCGGTATGAGACCCTTCACATAGTTCACTGTTTAAGAAAAGAGATGAAATGATGTCTCTGGTCTGTTCTGGGGTTTGAATGTTATTTTGGAGTTTGCTGAAGTGAACCCTCAATGGGTGTAGACTGAAATGCACCCGGACGCTACAGCCAATCAGGGTGAAGAAAACATGTGATGCAGCATCAGGCTGTGAGGCCAGGTAGCTAGTTGCATCATCCTTTTCACATTGGTTCTAGTTCAGCAAAATACAGAGGTTTGGAATTACATGATTGTGAGCAGCTAAACTACTCTCCGGTTAATTCACTGAAGACGTAATCACATACCCATTTCCCACCAAAATAAGCACGTTGACGCAGATTTTTCAGACCCGGGAAGACCCGCTTTTAGATGCTGATTGTCTCTGTTCCCATTACCAGTGAAGTACACACCTGTCTCTTTTCTGCTGTGTCACCGTCTGACGTCGCAAATGCACCGGAGACAGGGTTAGTAAACAGTGAAGATGTTAGGGTGCTGAGGTCTTTATTGAATCTATTACTCATTCAGTCTGTGTATCAAACTCAGCGCTGAGTAATTTGGAACAATGTTTGAGCGCTGCTCGGACGGAGACGGGCAGAATTTGTAGCTGACATGACGAGGAGTCGCAGAAGTTACCGACGGAGCATAGCATCGCGGGTTTTGTGTTCCCATCAATGCCGATCGGAGTTGAGGTGATAATTACCCGGGTCTACTGCAGAGTCGTTTGACCCGGGTCTGAATGCCGATTGTAACCTTTCCCACTAAGCAAAACGCCGGGTGTTAGCGGGTTTTTTGACCAGCGGGAAAGCAGCTAAAGATTCAGAACATTCACATCAGAGGCAGCCATTTTGGCTGTTCCCTAAACGCCTCAATGCTGCTTAAACCTGCCCCATATCAGGCCTCCATCAGGATGTTTAGGACATCTTCTGGGCGGCTGTGGCTCAGCGGCGGAGTCGGTCGTCTCTCAATCTGAAGGTTGGGGGTTTGATCCCTGACTGCTATGGTCACATGTGGAAGTGTCCTTGGGCAAGACACTGAACCCCAAATTGCTCATGAAGACATAGCCATCGAGTATGAATTAGATACTGATCGGAGATTGGCAGTTGCGCCTTTGCCATCAGTGTGCGAATGGGTGAGTGTGACATGTAGCAGAAAAGAATAGTAGTTGCAAGACTACCATTTACTTTGTGAACTGGAGGAGGGGCAGATGCATCTGCTAGAGCAAATAAATACGAGCTTGCAGGTTTGTCTGGTTTTATCTCTATGAATCAGATTTCCAATATGGTGCTTTCAGGGAGCGTTTGGCCAGTTGGCAGTCTGATGTTTAAAAAAACTTCAGCTCTTACTCTTAAATGCACCTGTGCTTATTTTTGCACATTATATAATCAATTATTTTAGGCCAAGCTCTTTGCCCACATAAATCACAATTATGCAAAACACTTATTTAAACAAAGAAATATCAGCTTCTCTTACTCCCATGATACATTTCAGTTGGTACAAGACCTTGATAGCTGTCTGGTCAACAAGGAAGGAATATCTCACCATGTGGGAACTTAGCATTTACTATATTGTGTTCTATTTGTCTCCATGTTCCTCTCTGCAGAGGAAGCACACCAAGCAGGTATGGGCCTCCTGATCCACTGCCAGGCAGGCGTGTCCCGTTCAGCCACCATCGTGATCGCCTACCTGATGAAGCACACCTGGATGACCATGACGGACGCCTACAAGTTCGTCAAAACCCGGAGGCCCATCATCTCCCCGAACCTCAACTTCATGGGCCAGCTGCTGGAGTTCGAGGAGGACCTCAACAACGGAATAACGCCACGAATCCTCACGCCAAAGCTGATCGGTGTGGAAACGGTCGTCTAAACGGAGCCCTTCGACTGGACGCGAACACTTTTACTCACTCTCACTGCTTTTCACGAGAGGTTCGACTGCTCTATGAGCTGATTTGGAGTTTTTGGAGAGGTAGTATTCTACTTGAATCTCCTCGTGCTCATCTTGGACTCTCTGGAGTGCCAAAGCTCTGGGTCAGCGGTGATGAGAAATGCCAAAAATTCCGACTGTTTGGACCTGGCCGTAGTCCCGGTGGAGAAGACGAGTTAGAGCGATAGAGGGGGGGGGGAAGCAGTCGGTGGGAAAGCTTTGTGTGTGACCGCAGAGAAAATCTGGTTTGGAAAGATACTCTATGTGCTGAGAGGAAGGAACTCTTACAGCTCACACTGTGGCACACAGGTTCTGTTAGCAGACTCAGGCGGGGTTGGCCACGGCAGTGCCTGTCAAAAAAAAAAAAAAAAGAAGAAGACATGTTTGGTGTGTTAATGTTGTTGTTCTATTTTTATACAGGGGTTTATGGGGGTGACCATGACGAGCCCACAGCGGCTTACTGTGCAATAATTTCAGAGTGGAATGCAACTTGATCTTATGTGTATATATCGGTAATGATTACAAAACATTTCCAGCTCTTTGCTGAAATGCCATTCTGATGTTCATGTACTTACTGTCGTTCGGTTCGAGACGTTTCTTTTTGTTATGCTGTAATATTTGCAGATTTGAACAAGGCAGAAAAATAATGGGGTTTTATTCTTTGGAGTGCAGCTTTGGGTTTATGTCAGTCAGAACCACACATTCATATTTCATGTGTTCGCTTCAGTGTCTTCGTTCTGCCATTCCTGCATCCACATATGCATATTTTAGCAATATATATGTTACCAGACAGCCATAAGAGCTTTTTTTAATGCATGGCTGCTGGCAGAGGTGGGACACTTTGAAATAATCAGTGAATATTGTAAAAAAAACAGGGCTACTGCTGATGTTTAATGTAACTAAACGGAGGATTTTCACTGCCTGCTTCTGTTCTCTCCTCTGTTCTTTTAGCCTCCATTCATCCACGCTAACATGTATTTTTCTGTGTCCATTTGTAGCTACATGTTTGTGCCATTACCCTACATTTTGAGCTATGATTTAATCCACTGAAAGGTAGCAGAGTTGAGGTTCAGACTTCAAACATGGAGCTCCTCCCGTGCGTCACCGTGCAGTGTGACACAGGGTGGTACAGTAGAGCAGCGTGACCCCTTGTCTAATCTTTTGCCAGTCCCTGTCGCTGACACTAAGCTACAGTTAAGTGAGCTCTTCTGCCTCGCAAAGGCGAGCGCTGCTGTCACGTGCTGTTCTAGTGCCTCTATCAATGCCTTAATTCATGTGTCACCACTGGGCCTGCGCCTGCTACAACATCACGTGCAGACGGATGCAGAACGAGGGCAAATTTTAACTCCCAGACAGAAGCAGCACGCTCCTTTTGTTCTCTGCGTGAAACACTGATTTCACTTTTCAAAGAGCGTTTGTGCGGTTTTGATTCAGATGCAGAAATTTCAGATGATTGCTTCACAGATGCTAAAAAGCCTTGAGGTAACAAATGCTCATTATGTAACTCTGATGCTCTCGTGGTGGCGCTGGAAGGAGAATCTGAACACAACCATGAACTGTAAATTCATCACTGCACTAAATAATAGTGTAATAAAGAGAATATGCACGCACACTTAACTTACCCTCATCCTGTTGACTCACCTTTGACTCATTTTACAGCCATCACATGCAGACAGGTATGAAGAGATTTAAAAGACTTACTAGAACTGCTTCTTTAAGCATTTAGATTTTACATTTCCAGATCCTGAAACAAACTTATTTACACATTTTACTTTTTCAGCTGTCAGCAAATAAAGTGGAAATTATTCGAAAGGGAAACTTCTTATAACCCAGGTGGGATGCATGTGTTTGAAGGTGTAGTTTATTTGCCTGTAACCCACCTTTAGACACACTTAGACACTTGATTGTGCACTCGACCATTTAAACTAAAATTTTGAGATCAGTGTTTTAGTGCGAAGGCTTCAACAACTAAATTGTCCTTCTCAAACAAGCTGACTGCTTTGTGACGTTTTTACGACTTTAGTGGAAAAATCATGCACGCTACCAAAAGCGTTTAAACATGTTGATAGCAGTATTTTTGAGTTTCATTCAGACTCGAAGCTGCACCAGTACATTCCCTCAAACCTCTAAAATATGGATTTACCTGAGCTGAAAATATCTTTCCCAGCGAATCTAGATCCATCTAAAGTGACAGCAACAACTAGTGACAAAGTAATATGATAATACAAATGTAATGAGAACACAAAAAATAATATGCAATATTTAAAGTGGTAATCTCGAAGATCTCTTTGGCGGCACGTTATGGCGATACACGGTAATTGCAGGAGCACACTTCCCAGATATCCAGACAGTGTTGGCTCCGGTTGTAACTCTTGATTTTCCTCGCTGACGGTCGCTTTCCTTTTTAGACTGTTTGCTTCATCTGAGCGTCGAATTTGTTTCTTTTTCTTTGGATTTTCACTTATTTTTGAAGTTGTATCTGTAGTCATCCATCTTTTCTTTGTTTGTTCAGCCATAGTAGATTACTGTTTACTCGCAACACTTACAGAGAGCGGAAAAGCAGCCACTTAGCTCCGCCTACCCTCTCTGGCAGACCAACCACTGCTGGGTGATGGAAAACTCGTCACTAACTGGGCGCTGCTTGTGATTTTTTCAAGTCACCACAGACATCCAGCCTGTAATACTGCGAATGCAAGGTCTTTCATCAGTGGGCCACAGGCTCAATCACTATTGTGTTACCTCATTCGGCGATAGATAGAGACTTAACAGACATTTATTTACATGAAAATCTTCGAGATTGTTACTTTAAAGAATAAAAGGTTTCTCACCATCACCAAACGTTTACTTTTGCTTGTTGTGTTTCTGCGTGAAATGACGTCAACTCGGCAAGTCCTGTACCAAAATTATCGCCAACTTTCAGAGGAGTGAAGGGGCGTTCAAGTGAATCTTCCCTATTGGGAAAGAAATGATTATGACACCACATGAATGCAGAGTTGTTGTAGTCTCAAAGCTTTAAATTTGATGAAGTGAAGTCGCTTCAACAGCAGTTTAAATATGAAATTCATAGTTACAATCTCTTCATCCAATATTTTCTTACAGTACATGATGGCCTGTTCTGTTTGTGGTATCCAGTTCTCCATTGTGTGCATGAAAGTAAAAGCATCAAATGAAGCACAGGGCTAACAATATCATGGTCAAAGCAACAAAACACATTTTCCTGTCAATGCACCGTCTGTGAACGATTCTTACATCTGAACCCAAACGACTGCAGAGAAACAGGAAGAGTTTTCATACAGGATACAAACAAACGGTGCACTAGGTGCGGCTTTACAACAGCAACATTCACGACAATAAATCCCTCATGTGAAGATTCATGCTATGCAAATACAAAGGTAACAGGTTTCTCCTTCCCCAACTGTCATCAAACTGTTCAGTGAGGCTATTTCGAGCATGAAGAACAGTTTGCAGCCTCAGATTGAAGTGAGTTTTTTTAAGCACTGTGGTCGACAAAGACGTAAAAAAAAAATGTTAGTGTGACGATGGTCCTCACTTGTACTTCTGTTGCTGTTTTTATTGGTGTCTAATGGTGCTCCACAATATATTTGACTATGATAAAAAAGGTATATAATAACATTTACCACCTGTTTGTAGCTTGTGCGTTTATATTCAGTGATTTGCAAAAAGAAAAAAAGAGTGCTAACCATCTGAGCCAATGTTAAATACAAACAATGTACCTTTTTCATCCCATCTGGCTTTTGTATGTAACGATCTATTAGACTGAACAATGTAACCGTCGTACTGTACATTACTCTCTCTCTGGTTGGAAAGCGAAGCATGCTGTGTGCTCCCGGCCTGCGAGGGACGCTCGCAGTCATTATGGTGCTGTCTGTCTTTCCCACACTGCTCTTTCTGTAGAGGTCACAGCCTGAATGACAGCTCCGAGAGGCGCCTGGGCCTTCTCCCTTTTATTTGGAAACACGGTTCTGTATGGAACAATATCGAGCTGTCATATTTGATGTGCACTCTTTACGACTAGACTTGTTTAAGAGTCTCTGCTTTGAGCTCAGAGGCTCCGGTGGAAACGGGCTTCGCTCTACAAGTCTCTGTATCTTTCTTTGTGTCTGTAGTCAATGGTCAAGTATATACAGTATATAAATATATATATCTATTTTCTTTGTATGCATATATTCATTACTATTTTTGCACTGACCTACGGACAGATGGATTTATTTTTTTCCACAAAGGGTGCTATAATAACGGAGGCCTTCTCCCACACCTTTTTTGCATGACTAGCTAAAAAAAAATTTCCTCAACTGGTCTGTCATCTCTCCTACTCTTCTCCTACTACTCCTCCAACTGTTGCAAATTGAAGCACTGTAATTTTGTAATCCCAACTTGTGAGCTTTGAAATAAACAGGGAGGCTTCAAGTTTGGTTTGGCGTCCGAGACGTTTATTCTGTCATCCTTTGTTTATACTTTCTCTGACAAACTGTGGAGATGTTTTGCACTGTAAAAAAAAGTTAGATATCCTACATGTTTAACTTTGTATTTACATTTAAAAGCTGCTAAAATTAGGGATGCACGATATTATCAGCACGTTATCGGCATCGGCAGACATGTCATTTTTCTGCCGATTTTTTCTGCCAGTAAAACAACGTTTTAATTCTGCCTGAATGCTCGATGATTCCCTAAAAAAAAGAAAAGAAAATGTTCCAAACAAATAAATATGACATTTTGTACATAACCTAAGTTTAAGTACTTTTTCTTATATTGCCCAGTGAATGTGTACATTTTAAAAATAACGTTATTTCTGCATCTGCCAGTGGGCCACTACAATAAGAGTAGGCATGATATCAGTTCCACTACAGGGGAGACTTGGTGTTCTCTGCAATTAGGGTGAAAAAACATTTGCCTTGTATATCGGTATCGAAATCAGCAATTGGCAAAAAGGGTTGGAAAATATCGGCATATCAGTTATCGGCCCAAAAATCTATTATCGTGCATCCCAAGTTATAATCATTCTCAATGCGCTATATGCAGCTTTTTCAGTTCATTGTTTGGGTTTTATGGCCCGAAATCTGAATGTTCGGTTCACTTTCACTGCTGTATTCAAGTTCTTACAAGATGCCTTCAACAAAAAAAGATCTGATGGGTTAGCTCATTTGGTAGAGCAGGCGCACCATGTATAGAGGCTACAGTCCTCCACGCACTGATCGCAGGCTAGACGCCCGGTCTGTGATCAGTTGGTGCATGTCATCCCCCGCTCTCTACTCCCCACATTTCCTGTCACTCTTCGCTGTCCTATCTAATAAAAAGCAAAAGCCCCCCCCAAAAAATGGTGAACATATCAGAGCATTTAGCAGCTCAAGAAACCTTACCATCAGCAGGAGGTGGAGACCAAAAACAGAGCTAAAATGGGACAAAAACATGACTGTAACTGACAATGTTGCTCTGCGACTAATGGATTTGCACATAAGCAACTTTTTTCCACATAGTTTGTCTGACATACTTAAAAGAGGATGTCAGGGCGCTGGTTTAGCTCAGTTAGAGCAGGCGCCCCATGTACGGAGGCTGTCCTCCACGCACTGATCACAGGTTTGACTGCTGATCATTGATCATTTGGTGCATGTCATCCCCCGCTCTCTACTCCCCACATTTCCTGTCTCTCTCCAACTGTCCTCTCAATAAAGGCAAAAGCCAAAAGAAAGGCAAAAAAGTTTCAAGCAAATTTCCAAGCAAGAGACGAGGGCTGCAACAAATCAAATTGAGAGAGTCCAAAATTAAAAGATGTTTAATTGAAAGACATAAAACGACTGACTAATCAATGATCAAGTATCCTCAACTCTACATTAGACAATGGATCATTGAAAAGTATTGGTGTGAAAGGGGACATGTTTAGCCACGATTGGCTGACAGTATTTGGAGCGACAGCGTAGCCCCTCCCCCTCGTGTGTGATACCACGTGGGGGAGCGGCCGCACTGCGCTGTCACTCCAAAGTTGTAGAAAACATGGCTGCTCTAGGATCGGTTAGTCGGCCTTGTATGTACGAGCCAGAATCGCCAGAACGTATCAGAATGGTAATCTTGACAACGACTCGACTACAAGCTAGTTCAAGAAGGCAGCCTGAGGGGAATGATGGTGAATGGTTAGGTTCTACGTAGAAACCTGCAGCTTTTCTGAACGGCCCATTTCAGAGGAAAAACAGGGAATTATGTAGTTGTCACTTTTTCACCGTGAACAATGAACATCCAAAAATGTGAAAGCCATGCACAATATGAGAATATCCATTCAGAATATACAGCCCCTTTTAAACTTCCTGATATTAAAAGAGAAACAACAGATTGAGGGATTAAGAGGGAACGAAAAGAAATCACGTGACCGAGCCGTGCTAACACAGCCGCAGCCAGGAAACAACAGAAGCTCAGAGACTCCCTAACTATCGGGATCAATACCAACAAAAGCAGCCTAACAGGGCGCGTTTTAAAGGACAGCCTCGATCAGCCTCTTGACATTTGAGCATCCAGCGGAGCACACAGCCAGAGTTGTGAATTATCTCCTCTCCTCTCCATTGAACCATGTGTCACATAGCTGCAGGAGTTATGGGCCTATATTTACTCTGACTTCGCAGGCGTCTCCCGCCTCGTGGCTGGCAGCGAAGGGGTGTGTGTGGGGGTCAAGATCTCTCCATAGGAACAGGCACAGAAATAGTTTTTAGCGTTGTTTCTAATTACAAGTGATGAGAGCCCCGCCTCATTAATCCTTTCCTATCAGCACTGGGCCGGCTGGCGGCACCAGAATAGCCCTGATCTTTGTGCTGCTGAACGCCGCTCTGCTGCGAGCCCTGCATGGACGTATTAGGCAAAGCAGGAGAGGAGAGGAGGACCTACCTTTCGCACACACACACATGCATAATCAAGTGTGTGTGCATAGTTCCCAGTCAGAGGAGGCGGTGAAATAAAGCAGAGAGGATCTGAGAGCCCGAGGACGGCTGCACTGGTTACCATCAAAGCTGCAGCCTTTGTCACAGGAAGCGCACTCGCACGTCATCCCACCACTGAAGGACACTACAGCAGCATCATGCAACTCATGCATAAAATGATTCCTCTCATATTAAGGAAACATCAAAACAAAATATGCCGAAGGACACACGGATTTAGGTTAATTAGAGGGAAAATGGAAGCACAAATTATAAAGGGATGCAGAGGACACGCTCTTTTTTCTTTGTATCTGTTGCTAATTTCATTAGTGGGTAGAATAATCTTTCGATGCAGTGCGTTGTTCATGTCAGTGGCTCCAAAGTTTGGGGTTTGGAGCTTGAAAAGTCCCAAAATTAATGAAAGGGATAAGAGAAGCACAGTCATGATTGTGTCACAGGACTTCACACTCAGGCCGTAACTTGCGGTGAGCGTTGTGTTGAGACAAGCGGACATGTCGAGGTCACAAGCTGATAGACGGATCAAACAAAGTGATGAATTTCCCCCGGTAGACAGGTGTTCATGTCCTGTGTGAAAACCAGAAGTCAGTGTTGACATAACTTGCGTCACATACCCAGCTTACCTCATGTAGCTACCTGAGATAGATCACTAAACGTCATTTAAACCCTTTCGTTCAACCTAATGAAACTGTTTCATGTTAACCATGTGTCGGGTGGCCCTGACACTGACACCATGACATGAAAGATTAAATTAGCTTTAAAGGTTCGGTTTTTCACCTCTGGCACCAGTAAGGCTGATTGTTTCCTCTTGTTAACAGCATTCATGCTAGGCTAAGCTAACTAGCTGTAGCTTCAAATTAGTATTAATGTTATCTTAGCAACGATCTCAGAACCCATTGGCTGTAGTCTGACGACGATATAGCATCTGGGAGCAACGGTGAACATGTCGAGCGTGTGTCCGCCTTAGCCAGCGTTTAGTGATAAACAACTTCCAGCCAAGACTTCCTTTTCATGCGCTACATTGTTTACAGTCCTGTTAGCAACTTGATTTGTCAGGTCTGTCCCAAAGAGGAGAACTACTTTTAAAATGCTCGTTTGTTGAACGGAGGTCAGAATGATCATTTCTGGTGCATTCGAGGAAGTCGGGAAATCTAAACGTTGCTCGGCTTTCGCGACACAGCGTCAGGCGAATTTGTCTCAAGGTGAATTTTTGATGTAGAGCAGATTGTTAGCTGTTAGCATGCAGATGTCTGTTGATAGAGACTAATAAGAAGGTCAATTGTTGTCGGATGACGCTGATGGCAGCCGGGATAGCATTGTGGTGGATTAGGTTATGCCTGCTTTAGCTCTCCACGCTGATGATAGGCGATTGGTCAATATTACTCGGACTACAAACGAACTACAAACAGAAACCAGAACACTTCCTGTACCAAAAATGTTTTACCCATTCCTCCAACACGCCTCACCATGTTTTACCATTTAATATGCTTCTCCTCCTTTCCTTCTCTGTTACAAAAGTGCACACCTGTGATGCAGATGAGTCAGGGTACATTGCAGAATATGAACACCCACTACCACATGCTTTTAGTTACTTTTGACATGGAGCTGTTTCTAATGGACAACACCCCTCTGTGCAAGTCAAAGGAAATCTTGATGCTGAAGCAGCTTTAAAGTCAATTTTAGAAGACGTTTGGGTGTCTGCAAACATTTGCCCACACATAATATATTCCTGTGTTTGGTCAGGATGAGCTGTATCCACTGTCCCACTCACTGTGATGTATTCTTGCTGTAAATAAGTTCTGGCCTGTGATTCTCTGCAGTCAGCTCTTAGTTGGTGAGTATGAATTATCCTCCTGCATCACAGACACAGAGAGAGACAGGCAGGCGTGTAGGACGGGGGGAACAAGCGAAGCAATGAGGGATGGAGAGAGACAGACAGAAAAGAACAAGTAGAAGAGGTCACGGCCCATTTCACACAGCGAACAAAGGAGATACAGGAGGTCTCAAAGCATGACACGGGCCGTCTCTGCAAATCAGCTGATGCAAATGTGCCACCTGCCGAAGAGCCGAGGACGGGGAAGGACGGGGAGCTCAGAGAGAGGACACAAATGAAGAAACGTTTTATTCTGTAAGATTGAAATGATATCAGACGACTGCGGCGGCTCTGCGAGGAGGCGAGATAAAAACGCTGTCAGTCGGGGATGCTGAGTCCGCGAGCTGGCAAAGTGAACGTTAAGGCAGTTTGTTATCGCTTGTGGCACACGTTGGACTTTTGAGGCGTCATAGCTTGTTACATGTCAGCCACACGCTGACTGCCGCACCAGAGACAGGACAGGGCTCAGTGTGGTGACGCCAGGCCATATGTCAGACAGACTCTCATGGTGCTGCAGTGGCCCTGTTTGGGATTGGGTAACATGAGGTGAAGCACTTATATTTATGTGTTTTTATAACCAGTGATTTCACCCAATGCTTTATGGACATTTGGAAGCCTTAAGTTTTGCACCTTGGCTGTTGCCATCTTGATTTTTTGGAGCCCAAAGTGACCATACCTGGACGACAGGGTGGATACACATTGCTCCACTTCTTTCCAATAAAGCATACCCTCCTTTATCGTCAATGTTTTTCTAAATGGGACCAACATACACAAAATGACCACCATGCGGTGTTTAAGAAGACTTTAAACTAACAAATGAGCCATAAACTCACCAGAAGAAATGTTTACTGAGGCTATAAATCAAGTGAGAAGTAGGTAAGTTTCCCATCTGGGTCCAAAAAATCAGCCCATTATTTGCAACCAGTGGAGTCGCCCCCTGCTGGCCATTAGAAAGTTTGCAGGTTGAAGGCAGAAGTGCCTTTTGTCTAACAAACAGACTTATCTACACCCAACCATTGACTGTTTAGAAAGATGGACAACATTCCAGCTCCTTAAAAGTGAAGCCAAAATATTGCGAGCACCCCCTGCTGACTGGCTGCACTATAGGCCATAAAGCCCGCCTCCTCCATGTTAACAGATGGGACATGAGTCAAACTATAAAATCAAATACAATTTTTCTCAAACATGGTTTCTGTCATTATAGTTAGTTCTTATCATGCTGATTTACGTCCAAGTGTTCATTTTTCTGACAAGTTGAGTTTTAATTAGTTATTTGATGCTGTAAAAAGGATGATTGACAGCTATGTGGACCAATACGGCTCCTCTCGCCGATCTGTTCCGGATTAGCAGAGCAGAGGAGGAACGGTGAGAGGAGACGTAACTGAAACAATCACTACAGTCATTGAAGTTTACATATCTGTGAACGTCTGCTTCAGACCAACACAAGAAGCTGTTTTTTTCCCGGTAAGGTAAGTGTGTGTTTTGGTTAGCGGAAGTAGCTACGGTTGCTCCACTCGCCGATCGCTACTGTGCAGCTCTGGCTCCAAATGACTCACCAGTGCAAGATGGCTATCTTGTTTGTTTGGAGACAAAAGCGGCCATCTTTAGACGACAGGGTGGATATATATTGTTACGTCTCTGTCATAACTAACAGAATAAACTTCATGCTGTTTTGGAGAATACTTGAATTAAGTGACTCAGAGCTTTAACTCACTGAGAAAATGTTTTTAACAGATAAACTGACATGTACAATCGGTTATTTTTCTAATAGACTTATATAAAATCTGTCGCCCCCTGCTGGCCATTAGAAAGACTGCTGGTTTACGTCACTTCTGCATCATCTTCACTTTGAAACCAGAGGCTATGTGGACTTCTCATACACAGTCTATGGTTTACTCACTGTAGTGCAACAGCTCCAATGTGACTCATGACTCATATACAGTGATTCTATAATGTATTCATGGACCCTTGAGTCAGTGAGGAACACATAGAGTCAGCCATGTTTAAATACCAGATTACCCAGGTGCATATCAGCGTTATAAAGTCAGCTACATGTAATTAAATTACAGCCTACATACATTCAGAGGTGACGAATGTGAAGGAATGAAAAAGTAATGTGTCAAGTGAGCATGAGGTCATCATGAGGGGTATTTCTGTCAGCCCACTGACCTACTGGCTCTCTGTCATGTCTTTCTTTGTCTGCTCTGTGTATGCAGGCTAATGTTCTGACTTGTCTAAGCAGGAAAAGCACAAGTTAAATCAGAACCATTGACATCCCAGCCACAAATGTTTGGTTCTAAGAACGTTCTGAGAAGGTTACGTGCGATGTTTTTAATAGGAGAACGTTCTCAGAACACATGTTCAGAAAGTTGCAGTTAAAACGTTTTGTCTTCGTTAAAGTTTTAACGTTACAAGAACTTAATTTGAAATGATAAACATCCTTAAAACGTTCTTGAATATTAGATTAAAACGTTGTCTATCAAACGTACTTAGAGCTTGTAGGTAATGTTAGCCAACGTTATGGAAACATTCCTTGCTACCTGGGCGTGGATGGCGTGTCCCAGTACAAACTATTTTTCTGCTCTTCCTGCTGTGACATGTGTAAATGTCGGCTGTGTAGAAGGTGTAACGCAGCATTTTGAGAGATGATTCCACTAAATAAACACACACAAGAGTGAGAAGCCACAAAAGTCTTAGATAAAATTACCTGCTGATCAAGACTTTGGTTTTCACAATCTGAAAATACTTAAACCAAACAATTTATTGGTTCTCTCAAGATTCAAGATCTTTATTTGTCGCATGCTCATACAGGCGGGCAGTAAAATGCAACGACTGTACCACAGCGCCCTGCACTAAAAAACACTTCATGTTCTGTAGGCGACAACTGCGGGTAAATAAACTGGCCTATATGTAGCGCAGGCCCGACATAGCTTACATGGTAACCACAAATCACACAGCATGACCTCACTCAGTTTGATTTAAAGATGAAAGTAAAACTACTGCAGATGGTTTTCCCCTGTAATTACCACACCTAAAATAAGCTACATCATAAGTCATAACATTAAGAGCAAAAAATGTAAATAAAAACAAAACAACCTGAAATTAGGGGCAGAGCCATAGTGAGGATTTATAGGTCACGTGTACAATTACAATTTTAACACTTTATGTATTCAGTAAACTACTGTCTACAATTTTAATCTGCCAGCATTAAGGTCTACATGCTGTTTGTTACAACCTAAAAGTTGCCTAATTTAACTCTCTAAATCTAACATTACTGTCCACAGCAGCATCTTCAGTCTACTTTTGCAATAAAAGCATTATGAGTTAAATTTCTGCTGGTTGTTGAAATATTGATATTTCTCGTCGAGCTTGAAGACGCACCAAAGAGTTTTGGGGGATGTGAGCAGTCTTTTATCTCCTCACTGCTCACCCCCCCACCCCCCTCTTTCTTCTGCTCCAGATAAGTCCTTTTAATTGCTGCCCTCCTTTTTCTACATCCCCAAAAAATCGCACAGTAAGAACGGTGGCTCAGACAGGTCACACCACCAGCCTGAGGGGGGAATGTCTAAAGGTTTTGGAGTTGCGTCATATCGCGCGATGACGACTAAGACATGAATGTTACAGGATAGAAGCAGACTAAAGACCCCTCGTGTGTCACGCCGTTATCTGTGATGTCAAACCACGGACATCCTGGTTTAAATATAGGCCATGTGGGGGAACACATCTTCCTCTTTTACAACTTAAATATCTTATTTTTATGATACAAAAAGGACTTATTTAAGAAAAGCAAGTCAGTTTGACCCTTTGAACTTTCCACTGTAAATCTAAAACTAACCCGGTCAAACCTTCTCTGTCTGTAGGTATCATGATCCGTCTGGTCCTGCTTGGCTGCCCCCCCATCATCTCCCCTTACCACCATGCAGAGAACGCACCCCCCTCTTCCTCCTTCCTCCTCATCTTTCCATTTGCTTTTTTACCCAGGGAAACCCCCCGCCACAGTCTACATGACACATTCAAACCCACCTATTATATTGCACTGTGGGGGGCCGGGCGAGCCAAAACAATAATTTAGACCCCGGTTTACTGGCTTACTTCTCTGCCGAGTGCTGAGTCCCAAAGTGTGAGATTGCTGAAGGGGGTTGATGGATGATCCAGTCCTGAAATCCAGTTGGAACTATTCTTTACTCAAAGACTCTGGTTGTGGGTAAAATGAATAATTGAGAAGCAACTTAAGCCTTTGGTGTGAAGAGATACATTCACTATATTTTTCAACAGTCAGAGTTAAACCCTTGATGCTCTTATTTTGCTCATTGCATTGAGAGAACTTCAGCTATAACCCTCCTCTGTTTAGACCAATGGAGACGCAGCATTTAGCCTGTTCATCAACACACTGTTAGACCTCTTAACTTAAGTGGTCAATGGATACACATGAATCTCCAAACTTTATGTTGCAGTTTGGTTAGGTATAGGTCATAGACTGAAGATAAGAAGAGGATGTAGCTACCTGGTTTAAAAGTGAAGCCAATGCAGAAGTGTCTTAAACCTGAATTCTTTCTTTAAGCCAGCAGGGGCCGACTCCACAAGTCTGACTGCATGAAATCAGATGAAAAACTGAGCCTACTTCTCAGCTGATATATCACACATTTTTGATAAGAAGTTAATTGTCTCAATCACAGGTTTATGGTGTTCTTCAATACAGTGTGGTGTTATGGTCCCATTCAGAGTATAATACATGCTTCAAGTAGCTACAACCGACAACTGCTAAGCAGGATTCAGACGTAGCAATGCGTTTCCACCGAGTCGTCCAAATATGAGCTGTGCCCCAATCCAGGGGCTGCCTCCTTCGAAGGATGTATTTGGAGGCTGATTGTGTCACAGCGGTGCGACAAAGGCTGTCCCATTTCAAAGGCTCCTTCAGATGCGGTCAAAACATGCGCTCTCCTTTTCCCGGGACACGCAAGATCCATCGGCTGCGTCCTTCGAAGGTCCAACGTATTCCGAGATTCATTGCGCGCAGATTCAAACGAGATGGCGGACTCTCAAGCCGCTGAGTAATAATTTTGATTTCAACTTAATTGAATAGCTAACAATCCAGCTAGCTACCTGTTGCTAGGTGACAGGAAAGGCGCTTTGTGAGGAAGTGTAAGGGCGGGAACAACTGGTGACGCAAACAGGAAATCCTCCGTAGACCAGACCATCGCATTTCAGTTCGCACTCCTTTGAAGCCCGTGTCCTTCAAAGGATGCAGCCCCTGAATTGAGACACAGCTATGGTCACTTCTGGCTCAGAAAAAAACAAGATGGCGTCGGCCAAACAGCCAAACTCACAAGCAGGTGAAGGTGGCAACAAGGTCCACCTATTTTATACATTCTATAGTTCATGTATAAAAGTACTTGTGAGATTAGAAGAGATCATAGTTTGGGTTATAACTCCTCCTGACACTCACCTTCTCGCTCTTTGTCACCTGGATGATTCCTTTGCTTGGTTTTCATTAGTCTGGTAACAAGAAGTCACTGTCTGCATATAAACGTAAATATAGGTCGTAACAATCTGTTTGCACAGTCAACCTGTACAGCACCTTTTTGTTAGGTCGGTCAGGTCTAATTAAAAAACAGGCTTTAAATGATAATAGAGTTTTAAATTAGAAGTTCAAGTGTTGTTTCACACCTGTACGCTGTTATTTTTAACACATCCCTTTGGTGCTAAAAGATTTCAGTGCACCGCAGTTTTCTAAGTTGGGAGTCAAATCTTTTATTCTCTTTTATGCTCGCTGCAGTGAGAGAACAAAATCAAGTACTTGAACTTTCATCTGCTTAGAGAGCGACCAAAGACAGTCCGTTCAACAATCCGAGTATTAATAGCGTCTGACCTTTCAGTCAGACATGCATGACAGTACATGTGTGCATGCATGTGCAGCACACACATGCTATAACTCACAACAGCTCGTAGTAACTCAGCTTGTCACTAAGTGTTTTGTGTGGTCACGGCGAGCTGAGGTGCAAAGTTGAGCTCATATTCGTGTCCTCGAGGTTTCATATGCAGCGAGTGTAACTCAATAGGTCCGTCAATTACCTCTGTTTCCTAGGTGCGTTCACAAACAACAGCTGCAGAGTTTTAATAAAGTAGCTGTGCAACTCAATCACACTGGCTGAAATATCATGAAGCCTGAAAACCAGCAGGATGATGAAAGTAGGCTCCTTTTGTTGTCATCTATCAATCTCTGTGATACAAAGACCCTTCAAAACACACGCATAAAGGCAGAAAATAAATCAGTGTTCTGTCTTTTCTTGTTATTTAATCAGAGACGACCCCCAACGCGGCATGCTGCTTGGCGTCGAGGCCCGCTGTCGCAGTATTAAGTTGCTGCAGGCGTCATTTTTGGTTGTGGGACAGAGGTACATTTTTTCCATGGTAACTGGAACCGCATTCAAAAGCCCGTCCTTGAATAGATATGAGAGCCACTCTCTCCTTTTAGACTGAATTTGAGTCACTGGTGCAACATGCGTGTGCCTGCTCAGGTCTGTATTTACTTTATTTATCTGCATGGAAAAAAGTATAAATATAAAGATTCAACAGCTGCTGCAGGTCAGGACAGACACAGAAACGCGTCCTGCCTAACCATATTTAAATCTGGAAAGACATGCGGAAAAAACAATAATGTAAAAAAGAAAACAATTGAATCAAAAGTGGAAAATGATTGTGGGTGAAGCAATGATCGCATATGTTCCAGTGTGTGGATGGTAAATGAAGGTGTGAGGGGGGAGGTGAGAACAGTGTATGATTAAAGGGACAGGAAACAGAGGGTGTTTCCAAAACTGAAATGAAAACTGTCTAAACTTAGACATCACAGAGGAGATTAGAAGCATATTCATTACATCACTCGTCTCATTTGAACCAAACAAGCAACAGACTCTCCAGGTTTTATGCTACACTGTGTGAGTGAATCTGAGAATGATCAAAATATATGTGTGTTTATGGACTTTAAAGGGAGAGTTTCATCTCACCCTTACCCTTCGTTTCCACAGGATCCGTCTCCGGCACGTTCCGTGTGCACCGCGACCTCCGGAGTTGATCATGCCCATTCAAGTCAATGATAGTGATTCCACAGCAGCATACAGCATCCGGTCATTTCAAAATAAAACACCATGTTCAGACCGGTACAGACTCCCGTTTTTTTTCGTTTATTTGAAGATCAACACACTGAAATCTCGAAAAAGGAACACTTTTAATTAAGTAGTGTATTCAGCCATGGTAGAAGCACAATAATCACGGAATGATTTCCGAATGAGCAGATAATCAACCTCGGATGTGCAAACTGAACTGTAGTTTGTGTGTTGCTCTGCTAACATTGATGTTATCGCGTGATTTCTCAATTCTCGCGCGATAATGTAGTTCTCCTGCGATCTTGTGATCTTGCAAATCCAGCTGCTTGGGCCAGCGCTCCGCTGCGCTGCGGACCAGACATGCTTCCTGTGGGCGAGGGCTCGCGCCGTTGACGGACCAGAAACGCGACACAGACGGAACGTGCCAGAGACGGATCCTGTGGGATCAAGGGGTAACCCGTATCTCCCCTTAAGTGTCACGCTCGCTTGACAAAACAGTCAAGCTTTTTGCGATGGCAGTACCCACAACCACAATTACACAATTACTGTTGCTAGGATACGAAAGTTTTCTGGCGGCACTTGCGCTTCCCTTGGTAGTGATCGTCAAGTCCAATTTACATTGTTCTGTATGCTACATATTTACTTTAACATAAAAACGATGGAAAGGAACCGTGTCCTGGCATGAGCAGCAGCTCTACACCTTGACATTATACCCACGAAAAAACAAAATGATGCACTTCTCGTCCGCCATTGTTGTTGACAAAGTTGATATGAAGTCTCGCCCTTTCTTGGTTTTGATTGGTCGGTGAGGGAGAAGTGACATTGATGAGTGCTGCAGTGTTCCAAAAGTCAATCTATTTTCGACTGAGAGCGCAGCGACAAAAAACAGCGTGAGGGCGTTTTTGCACTGAGAACGCCGTTAGTGGACACAGGCCCTAAACACTGAGAAGCACAGGACACGAGGGGCAATCCAAAAAGGCTCGGCCTATTCAGTCCAAAAATCCAGTGAGGGAAAAGGCAAAAATCAAAATATCCAGAACCAGGCTGTGTAAAAAAAAAAAGGAGATAACAAAACTATGGTGTACCGTAGTTGTAAAGCGCTGCACTCACAAGGATGAACAAAGACAATCAAATAAGGAGGGAAAACAAAGGAGTGTATGATCTGGGTGGCTAATGACTTAACGAGCTGCAGGTGTGTAACGAGAACAGGTGCAGGTAATCAAGGAAGCAGGAGACACCCGAGGGCATCAACTAAAATGAAAGACGTTAGACTTTCAAAATAAAACAGGGAAAGTAATGTGCAACATGAACTGATTGTAACAGAACCTGACAGCTAAGTTAGCCATGTTCACATAGGAGAAAAATAAAACATTGTGATGGTAATTGATTTAAAATGTGGTGAAATTAAAAATGTACTCTTGATGTAGGCTAGCTGCAAAGCCTCGGGTAATTTGCATCCTTTTGGGCTTATTCAGCATTTCTCTTTTTGCATATTATATTAGTGACTAATGAGAAACGTGTTAAATCCTGTTGTCTTTTCCTTTCCTTGTTTTGTTTTTAGTTTCACCATTATTGACACCAGTTATGCAAAATGAACAGCAGAAGGCATCCCACAGCACACGGCACCCTACACATATAAAATACAGACATTTAATGAAATATAATTTGTGATTTGATAACTATCCACACGTGATTTCTGCTGCTACAATTGCAGAATAATTCATGTATGTATGTGCGACTATGTGAGAACTAATCTCATCTGGTTTCTGCTCCAGGAGTGACTTTGAGCGTGCTTTGTTCCTTTAGGTTCTCTCCTTTTTTCCACAATGGAAACATGAGTGCAGCTGAATCAGGACTTTTATAAATAGCTCAGACTGTGATAACAGAACAGAGCTGCTCAGAGGGGCTGCTGAGGCTCCCTGCAGCCACACTCACACTGGAGAGAGAAGACGGAGGCTGGACGGATGAATGGATGCTGCACTCTGCTGGACAGAAAACCTATCACCGTGGTATTCTTTGCACAACAGATATGAGCGGATCTTTTGTAGTTAAAGGGAAAAATGTAACATTTTGGATTTCATACTGTTACATAATAACTATGACCTGCATCTGTCAATGTTCCCAGGAAGACAACAGCTGCACTGAGCTCTGCCAGTACAAATGTTATCTGATGGAAAGACTGACAGGGCTAAGATGTTGTTCTTACAGTTTTATGGGTAGAAAAAAAAGCTCTGCAATCTACTTATATTTATAACAGTCTGGGATGAGACCTTAATCATTACATATAAATGTGTTTGGATTGACATCTGAGGAATTTGGAGGCCAAGTCAACACCTTGAACTCGTTCCTCAAACCATTTCTGATCCATGTTTGCAGTGTGGCAAGGCGCATTATCCTGCTAAAAGAGGCCACCAGCATTAGGGAATACTGTGTCCATGAAGGGGTGAACTTGGTCTGCAACAATGTTTAGGTAGGTGGTACGTGTCAAAGTAACATCCACATGAATGTCAGGACTCAAGGTTTACCAGCAGAACATTGTCCAAAGCATCACACTGCCTCCGCCGACTCGCCTTCTTCCCACAGTGCATCCTGGTGCCATGTCTTCCCCGGGTAAGAGACGCACACGCACCCAGCCATCAACATGATGTAACAGAAAACATGATTAATTCAACCAGGCCAGCTTCTTCCATTGCTCCGTGGTCCGGTTCTGATGCTCACGTGCCCATTGTAGGCGCTTTCAGCGTAGGACAGGGGTCAGCATGGGCACCCTGACTGGTCTGCAGCTACACAGCCACAGTGTGTTCTGAGACCACCATCAACTTTTTTCAGCAGTTTGAGCTTCAGTAGCTCTTCTGTTGGATCAGACCACACGGGCCAACCTTCGCTCCTCACGTGCATCGATGAGCCTGGGCCACTGGCTCACGTGTTTCTGGTACTGACCACTGCAGAGCGGGGACACCCAAGAGCTGCAGTTTAAGAGATGCTCTGACCCAGTTGTCTAGACAACATGATCACTTGCTGCCTAACATATCCCATTCACTGACAGGGGCCATTGTAACGAGATGATCAGTGTAATTCACTTCACCTGTCTGTGATCCAAACGTGATGGCTGATTGGTGATGTTTTCCCTCAGAAATGGATTAAATGACGCTCATAAAGATGCCCCTCATGATGCCTGCTGCTGTGTGTGTGTGTGTGTGTGTGCTTGTCTCAGATGTCAAAGTCACACTTGCTGACCCTGAAGAAGACTCAACCTGACCGGAGCACAGAGTGTGAATCATCGCTCCACCCGCCTCTGTGTCTCTTCCTCTCTCTGTCTCTGTGTTTGTATACCACAGCAGCTCCTGCAGCCCTCTGCTCTGATTAATGCATGTTTATGAGATGCTGCGCTAAAGCTGTCATCGTCCAGATCTCTCCCTCCCTCTCTCCTGTGTGTGTACACTTCTCTCTCTTTCTGTCTCCTTGCTGACTTATTTTCTCCCAGAGGTGCTCCGTTTATTTGACAGGGGCAGGTAGGACAGGCCCGGGGCGCTGCAGGACAGACGGACGCGGCAATAAAAGTGTCATTTTTCAGCTCCTTTATAAACAGCTCGTAATGTTGAGATGAACCATTGCCTATTATGGGCTGCGTCCAGCCTGTGACATCAGTAAACAGAGCAGGACTGAACCAATGAGGAGTGTGTGTTAAACAGCAGACGCGGGCTGTTGGGGGTCTGGATTAGCTCGTCTCATGGTTACCCAGGTAGACAGTGTCCTTGTTATTTTGGAGCCTGGGAACAGACGGCTTACACTTTGTCTCCGAGCTGTCCCGTGAGGCACAAACTTTGCATCATGAATATTGCAGAGGTTATGGGGTTATGGGACAGCTTTATTACTCTGACAAACACCAGCAGGGCTGTGGCGGGAGGACAGGACGGCCATATGCCGGCCTCTTTAGTTTGCAGAGCGGGCTGTTGAACTTTTTAACTCCTCTGCGTGACTTTTGATTCACCTTTATCTCGCACCGCTTGACCCGTGCTGGTGCCGCAAATAAGCCTCTATCTTTAGACGCATTGATTCAGAGTGCAACAGGTGACAGGCTTTGTGAAACCGAACTCCAGTGCTGTTCCTACACAATCTTCCTGTTTCAGATGCTTATTTTACAAGCTCATAAAAGCTCAAGTCCACCTGAGGCATAAGAAGAGCCCATCTGTCTGCGCTTTGGACATGGATGCAGGTTTTTGTCATAATGCAGGTGTACAGTTTTAAGAGAAAGGAGGGATAGAGGGAGTAGGAAGAGTAGATGAGGAAAAAAGGGTGATACTTCTCTCCTCCATATGCCCACTATGCCTCTCCTCCATTTCATTCAGCTCGTTTCTACTACTTTCTCTCATTACAGAGCTAAAACAGGCCTGTAACTGAATGCGTTGCAGTCATTAGGTTACAAAGAGAGACAGCGCCCTCGTGTGTGCAAAGGAAGCACTGCATAGACCCCACATAGGAGTTGTTATAAGTTTGCATTGAAAAGTAGCTTCTGGGAAACTAAATGCTTGATTTGTGGAGAAGGTTTCATACAGTCTTAAAATGTTTGAATGCCACTTTTTAACAGGGGTGGAAAGTAACAAAGTACATTTACTTGAGTACTGTACTTTGAGTATCTGTACTTTACTTGAGTATTATTTTTGGGGGAAACTTATAACTGTAACTCCACTACATTTGAAAGACAAATATCGTACTTTTGACTCTACATTTCCATGAATGTTCTCGTTGCTCGCTACTTTTGCTCTGAAGTCAGCTGATGAATTTTCTTTTCTAAAATCCGTAAGACAATAAACTGTGTTGGTGTAGTTCTGCGTGTGGTTTCTCTTAGTGGTGTTGCTGTACCTGTAAATCACGCGCCTCCATGGTTGACTTATGCTTCTAAATGTTTTCGACCTCTGACTACAAAAATTGCTCTGGAAAGCCATTCAAAGTCGGAGTTCCTACTTGTGACATCTTCCCCCGACAGAGGATCAGACGTCTGACATCACACAACAATGGAGAGACACATCGTTAATGGTAAACACTATCAACTGAAAAGAAACGTTATATATATTTGCCTGCATTTAATTGAAACAACAACTTCTATCATACAGTAACACATGTTCTGCATGAACATTTTCATAAGAAATGGAGCTGGTTACTTTAAATGATCTGTGAAATAATTTCTCCACAAAAGTGATTCTGGAAAACATTAAAAATGCAAAAAACTAGTTAAATTGGCTAAACACGGTCGGCCATGTTTTGTATTTACGTTTGCCATCGTCTACCTGGAACACTTTGAGTTCGGGAACTTCTCAGGAAGTTCTGTTGGGAGTTCCCAGTTGTCTGGAACGCAGCATTAGGGCAAACGCAGATCAGGCAGTTCATTTAGTGCTGGTAACGATGGCTACGGCAGAGAAGGATGACGAGGCTTCACCTGAGCACCCACGGCCGTATCTTCAGCCCATTATGAGGTTTTAGAAGTGAAGAATGATTTGTATGGTTTTAAATGTTCGCTGTGTTTACCGCGCACAAACTTCATCACAGCGTATTATTTTGGAGCTACAAATGTGTAAACCTGTAGCATGCGAGTGTAAAAATGTAATGTACAATGTTTTGAGATTGTTTTAAAAAGTAGTTTGAATACTAAAGTATTTTTAAAAGCAAGTACTCCAGTACTTTAACTCAAGTAATAATTTGACTGAGCAACTTTCACTTGTATAGGAGAAATATTTGACCATGAGGATCTATACTTTGACTCAAGTAATGAAGCGGTTTACTTTGTCTATCACTGCTTTTTAAATATATAAATTATCAAACAGACTGAACATCCATTTTCAAAAGATACGGTCTTGATATGTTCTTCACTTTCATAGGGAGAGTAGCTTGTAAATTCAGAGGTTTACTCCTTCAAACATCAGATTACGGTCCTCCCTGACTGGACACTAAATGCATCTGTACGGCTCACAGTGAACTGGCTTTGACACACACTTTCCCTCACTCCCTCACACTCATTAAACCGAGCTTTGTTTCTGCTGCCTCACTTTCTTTATTCTTTCGTCTCAGGCCTCTCCGTATGTGTTTCCACTCTCTGCCTCTCTACATCTCTGGGAATCTCGGTGGGCTTGTAAAGGAGTTTTAATAGCGAGGAATATAAATCTGCAAGTGACAAAGTCCAGTCCTGGCAGAGCGGGGGCCGCTGTGTACGTGGTGAACTGCCGCTGTAAAAACCAGGACCTCCAAGGCTCCTGTGCCCTCCTGCGATTCCCGCTGGCACTGCCGTGAGAGCCCACAGCCTCCCAGCCTGGAGCACAGCACACAGGCAGGACGCAGGGAGGGTATTCAAGTCTGACTGAAGCTGCCTGGAGGGATTTGGCTTTAGGTCGGAGAGTTTTAGGAGCTTAGGCTGGCAAAGGCAGTCGTCTTTAACATCAAAGAATTATTACTTATTCCATCGACATAATAATCCAATTTCCTTTTATTCTTTGAATGTAATAAATGCTGTAAAAGATTTCTTCATCATGGTTTGCTCCGTACTTTTAAACAGATCTACTCGACCTTTATTGTCTTTATAACAGGCTAGTAAAGTAGGCAGATCTAGAAGACCAGAGCAGGGCCATGAGAGAGAGTCAGAAGTAATCTAAATAAATACTTTGAATGTTAAAATGTACATAAATATTTGAACTGAGATATGCAGGCATTCATTTGTTACATAGGCATATTAAAATATGTATATACAGTTAATATAATATCAACGTATTTATGTACACTTACACCTTCACAACAAGTGTCTGCCCAATAAGTGGCTCTACTTGTGACAAACTTTGCCCCTTTGTCTTCACACAGATTTGCTTAATGTTAATTTAGATATTTGTATTAATGTACTCATTATTATTCAATTTTACTGTTACTAATATTATCAACATGTTTTTCTTTCTTCCTGTGTACCAACTTATTTATTTATTTATTATTATTTTTGTCAATAGTAGTAGTAGCTTTTCAGGTGTCAGGAGAGGGCGGGGGACTGAAGTTCTGTATATGTATGTTTATGATAAACTATAAATAAAGTTTGAAAATAAAAGTTATACTTTTAAGATTTCACTAACATAAGAATATGACTATCAAATAATGTAAATACAGTAAATGTAATTACTGTATTTTAATCTGTTATTCCGGGCTGTGGAGGACTACTATCAGCTTTTTTTGTTTTTACAAATTTCTGAAATAAACAAATAAATAAATTAAGAAAATATATGAAAGACATTTAAATCATAACCATTTTGTGCGCTGGTTTAGCTCGGGCACCCCATACACAGAGGCTACAGTCCTCAATGCACTTGTTGCAGGTTTGACTCCTGGTATGTCTCCTGGTATATTTGGGGACATGTCACCCCCACACTGCTCCCAACATTTCCTGTCTCTCTTCAGCTGTCCTATAAATTAAGGCAAAAACCAAAAATATAAAATCAAAGCCAAGACGCTATACTGTAAGTTTATAGTCGCAGTTTGCCAGATTTGACTGAAGAGTTAGTTTAATGCTCTAAAATAAGCAGTGAGCACCTCATATCATACACCGTCAGTTTTCTCGACTTGTTGGAGAATTATTCGAGGCACACTTTAATTTTCAGAGTAACCTTTCATCAGTCTTTAAGGCAGTTTTCAAATAAAATATGTTTTTGTTTTCAAGCTGTTTGGGAAATTATATAAAAAAAGATGCGTCCAGCGTAGGACTGTAAGGGTTAATACTCATGACTCTGGGGGGAAAAAAGAATAATGCACACACACACGCACACGGAATTTGACTCCAGTTGTCGATAGCTGACAAAATACGAATACGGCACTGAGCACAAATACACAGTTAGAATATATCTGGGATCCTACATGAACCTTTTTCTGTCTTATGATCAGGACACTGTAAGGTCAGGGTGCTTTGTAATCACCACATTGTTGTAGATATTTCATTTGAACCTTGACCTCTGTGCTCTTTATTCAGCCTTCTAACACTTTAGTTTAGGAGGAGAAAAACAACACTCCTAACCGTTACATATGATGATAATAACGAGGAAGAAGAGGAGAAGAAAGCAGAAAAAGAGAAATGCAAAGAGTGATCTCACCTAAAAGATGATGATATGCAGAGAATTTGCAGAGTGTCCAGGAGGTGGCAGTGCAAAGTCTCCAGCTGAACACGTTCAGTAGAGTACAGTAAGACTTCCTCGTCTTAAAATGGAAGATAAACCGACTTTACGCTGTAAAAACAACAGATCAGGCTCACTGGCTGCTGACCTGATGGCGGCAAACGTGCTTTTGGATTGTGCTAGAATAATGGATTGATAGATTTAACAGGCCCAGTCCACAAATTAATAATCTGCTGCACATCGCAGAGCGTATCGAATCTGTCAGATAGTTTTAACAGCTCCTCGACTCCACCTTTTTCCATTTTGCTTGAGTTGAATTTGGCTCGGTGTTTTCCGTTCCCCAGCAGCTGTGTTTTGAGTCATTTACAGCTCAGCTGACATCGCTGCTCCACATAATGGATTAGAGGACAATGAAATCATTTTTAACACAGGCCAGTGGGGAGATGAAGGATTCAGTGGATACAACAGCTGATAAAATGCATCTTTGACTTTATATTGTGTTGAAAACCTCGACAGAGAGTGAGTGGGGTGGAAGATCACATCTTCATTACTCAATTTAGGGTCAACAGGTTACATGAAGGTGTTGAATATCCCCACATTACATCATTTATGTGCCTTTTAATAGCAACCAACCATTCTTGTTCTATATATACTATATTTACAGTAACTTCATATCAAATTCTACTTATATTTACTTTCTTTTCTAAGTTGTTAATGCCGCAGCAGTTTAACTGATCCTTCCTACTTAACGCAGAAAGATCTACTCTTAGTTTCGAGTTACAATCTCGACGATCTGCATTATTTTCTCTTTGGCGACACCGGTGGTGATAAGCGGTAATTGCAGGTGGGTTTTGGGACATTTCCTGAGCGTACATCCCACAGATAAACCGGTCCTGACAGTGATCAAGTCATCACTTCATTCAACTTTCTCTTTGTTTTTTTTCTTTCATAGTAACCGTGTTTACTTGATGGATGCATAAGAGGATTCAAAGCTCTTCCTGTTGTGTTAGCTCCTCTTACCCTGGGGTGGCTGTGGCTCAGTGGTAGAGTAAGTCGTCACTCAATCGGAAGGTTGGGGGTTCGATCCCTGACTGCCAAGTGTCCTTGGACAAGACACTTGACCCCAAACTGCTCCTGGTGGCATACCCATCGAGTATGAATGGGAATAGATCTGATTGGAGATTGGCACTTAGGCCTTTGCCACGTGTGTGTGAATGGGTGAATGTGACATGAAGTGTAAAAGCAGCTTTGAGTGGTTGGAAAGTGCTACATAAGTACAGTCCATTTACCATTTACCCTCTTTCAGGGGACCAACCACTATCACTATCTGTACACTGCCTGTGACTCTGCAGCAGACTGTATATAAGAAATGGCTGTCGTCACCCATTTGTTTGGTTTTGAAGCCTCACCACGGGTAGCCACACCCTGAATCATATCCTGCTTTGTCGTCTCTATTTCTCTAGATTGGACTCTAATTCACATAATGGACATCATGCTTATTGAAGAATATTTGAAACTAGCAAATTATCTACTAATTTTGCTGTTAGGAAAATATTCAATTATGTAACACAGTAAATTAAGTCAGGAGTAGGGTCATTTTCTGAGCTGGTGTCTTACACTGGACTTTTTTTTTCAGCTTTAGGGCCTCAATTTCAGAGCTCTTCTCAACGGCGCTTACTGTTGCTAGGTTATGAAAGTTGACTGGCGGCACTTCTGCTTCCCTCGGTACAGACTGTTAAGTCCGTTTTAAATTGCTCTGTATGCTTAATATTTGTTTTTACTGAAGGGCATATTATGAAGTAAACATGAAAACAATGGAACCTTAAAAAAAACGAAATGATTAGATTCTCCACCATTGTTGTTGACAAAGTTGATATAGGAATACCTGCTCCTTCTTGATTTTGATGAGGGAGAAGTGACATTGACGAGCGCGGCGGTGTTCCAAAAGTTGAACTATTTTCCACTGAGAGCGCAGCGACAAAAAAGCGCTGAAAATTCTGAACTGCACTGGTTTTGTATAGAAAATAGGCGCTGCCAACGCAAAAAACGCAGTTAGTGGACACAGGCCCTTACGGTACTCCAGCATCTGAGACCATGTCCACTTCATACAGTTTATGGATTTTGCAAATGAGAGTTGACATCCGGTGTTGGTTGTTTGGTATTACATCAAATGCGTGGGCTTTACGCTCAATCCCCATTGTGTTCATTCATTTGGCCATGGATAGTGACTTAACAGAGGTCTTGAACTGGAGATCTTGAATATTATTTTAAACAGTCCATAGCAAATGGTGTTGCCAGTAATGTATAAATTATAAATCACCAAAGGAGCAATCTAGTGTAGGATTACAGTACTTTGATAATAGGATTATTTATAGTTGAAGAATTCATCTTACATTACAATAATTTTATATTATGTTGTCAGCAGGCTCGGTGTAAAACTTCCAGGAAATATTCATCCACTGTGAAATGACTGGCCTCCATGCTTGATCACACTGGGTGGCAGGGCTGGCACTGCACTGCAAAGCATTACTTCTGCATAGTGTTAATGGACTTACTTAACTCCTGGGTCCTGACTAGTGTTTTCCAATGAATTAAAGTGTCAGGAGCCACAAATCAGCGTCTGGGATCGGTCATGTGGGTTCTGGAGAAGGTGGGGGAGTGTGGGCTCGGTGGGCCCGGCGCTCTTTCTTAATGGTTTGTTCCCTGGATGCATGAAACCAGAGCCTTAAAACCCAACCTGGTGTTACTGAGGCCCCATTTTTACTCCGATTTTCCCGAAACACACACACAAGCTAACACTCAGAACTACCATCTCTCCCTAAATCAGATCTACTCCCACACACACACGCACACACACGTCCCCTCTGTGCTCCGGCAGAGCAGTAACATTTACTCAGCTAAATGAATTAAGTAATCGCACAATCCCGCAGCCTCTGCATTACAGAGGAATTTCCATATTACAGCATCTGATACTCCCTGTTCACAGCTCTCCTACGCCACTAATGCAAGCCCCCGACCAGGCGGGCCGTAACCGGATAGCCGATGGGATTCTACTGCAGCAGATGCAGTGAAGTACAGTGTGTGTATATGTGTGTGTGTACTATATAGGTCCTGCTTTTTTATGAGAGCTCATTAGGACCGCAAATAACTCACGACTAAGTTTTCATTTAAGCAACAAGCCACTCGAGGCTGTGGCTCGCAGTGATTTAGAATAGCTATGAGGCGACATTTGGCACAACACGACCTGGAGAGAAGCCACGCTGAAGGTACTGTAAGCTATACTGGTTCTGCTTCTTAACAACATTAAAGCTTTAATCCTTAAAACTTGCAATCATGAACACGGTTAGACAAAAGGGACAGCTAAAAAAGGGATCAAAATTGATGCAGCTGATCCTTCTTAATTCACACCCTTTTCTTCCTCTTTAAAACCTGAGGCCTACATTACCCACAATGCAACATTAACAGTTCAGCTTGAGGCTAGGGTGTGCTATGCTAGTCGTAGCTAAAGTAGGTAACTAAAGCAGCAAGTCTCAAGCGGAGACGGGGAGAGAGCCTCAGCCACAACTGGGTCTGACTCAAGTGACATCACTTGAGGCATTTATTATTCCTCAGCAGGAGACACGAAAGGCTTTATGGAGCTTGTTTCACAAATGTATGTGATTTGGTGACATGTGAGGTCACAGGTGAAACACAAAGAACATCTTAATAATGTTAATCACAAAGTTTTTTTTGCTGGTGAAAGTTACCGGAGTAAACCTCCGAACTTTGATAGAGCGTGTTATGTCAAAATAATACACATGAGGATATCACAGGGGACAAGGATATGACATAAGAAGTACAGTCATTAAGCCTTTCTTGATTTTACCAAGAAATTACTTGGTTGCAACTCATCTCAAACACTGAATTAATACATTTAAGGATGAGTGCAAAAAGTAAAATCATATCATAATATAAAAGTCGTTGGTTTTGACAATAGAATAATTAATAGCAAACAGAACCGCTTTCTTTTTTAAAATGTTTTGAGTCAATTTATTGATAATAAATGAACTGATGTTTTCCAAAACTTGTGAAACTGGGGAAAAGATACATTGGAATAAATAACAAGATACTTGTGCCCTAATGATAAGGATAAGCGCTCACTGTAGAAACCCCTCCCATTGTACCCTTATCACAATACTTAAAATTAACCTAACCTACCACCGCAACCCAAGCAGCGTTGCCAACTTCAACAGACCCAGGCTCGGTTCATGCAAGCTCCAGGTATTGACCAACGCTGATACTGCCTATCCTACTGGCTCCCAACCTTTGAATTAAACACGCAAGAGAAAAATACAGAGAGAGGGATAGGGAGAAGAGTTTGTAGAGAGAGGTGTCTAATATAACAACTGATGTTTGGTCATTGTCATCCACATAAATGCGGCTGTGGATGTGTGTTTAAGTCTGGTCCTAATTCAGCCAATCAGAGTTCAGGATCAAAACTACCCATGTTGAATAATCACCAATAGCCCTCTCCTCCCATGATCCCATGCTGCAGCATAATGAACCAGTTGGTAGCTCCAGCAGGGATCGAGGGCCACACACAGCTTGCAGAGCTGGGGGTCTTCGGTTTGGCGTAGGTACCTGCACATTTGGACGAGCTCAGAGAGAAGAAGGAAAGGTTGAGTCAGAGTGAAGCTGGCTGCTGTTAAACTGTCAAAATGAAGCTTTTGGAAAACAAAAGCCCATCTGCAGAGGGTTTTTTTTTTGCATTCACAAATCTTAAATTCCTCGATGATTCCTCGTGTACTTCTGACATTCTTGAACTTAATGCTAACAGGGGGATTTGAAAGTCAGCCGACACCTGAAAGGCAAAGTGTTTTCTACACAGCAGAGTAAAAGAGGCACCGGCCAGCGCTGCATCAGGTGTCGTTAGGAGGTGAGCTGAGAGAGGCAAAAAGTCGCCCAGTCAGCACACACTTCTACTCGCTCTTTAAATCTCCCTCTGTTCCTCTCAATCGCTCCGGAGTCGAGTTTCAGGAGCTCTCTGCGATTTTAAACGTTTCTACATTTCTGGCATTTTTTAAAGAATGCCCATACAGAGGCCCTGACATGTTAAGATCCTTAAACATGCCAATTATATAATGCAAACCACAGCTAGTGAGGCAACGCTTTTATTTACAAACATTAAGATAAAGAAGTGGGGAAGAAACTGTGTAACGTGTAATATATTTATGTGGGGATGGATATATTCAAACCCTTTACTTAGCTTTAATTATACATTACATTGTAAAAATAGTGTTAAATTATCTTGATCATTTTATGACATTATCATTACTGATGTATTCATTTACAATTAGGATATACATTTTGCCGGTTGTCAAGGTGGGGCGAAATCTAACTTGTTACATACAAGTGCTTACACTTAATAGAAATAATTCTTTCTGACAACAATGCTGATTTAAAGCAGCTTTAAAAGACACTAAAATAAATGTGGTAAAGTCTTAAGTACAAGATATTCCTCTGAATATTGTGGTGGATAATCAGAAAGAGGGACAAACTCAAGTAAATTACTCCATTAAATTCTCACTGTTTAGATATTGTTGTAAATTAAACATGCATTATTTTATGATTAACTCGCAGCTATTTTATGGATGTACCCGCTTCAGACAATATACAAATACTTACTAGGCTACAGTATATCTGCACTAAGTTGTACGTTACAGTCCAACACACAGTACACATGCAGTGGCTCTGTGGATCCACTAGGAGTCAGTTTTTCTTATCACATGTATTAATGCACCGTTGAGAAAGCAGTAAACTGTAAACAGCTTGTATGTCCTGCTGACTTTTTGATGGCCTCTATGTCAGAGTTTGCGCTGAAGACGTTCTCTGCAATAAGAAAGAAGAAGAGGATGCCTGATGAAATAATATTGAATAAGCAGCCTCACATCTCCAGTTAAAGTTTTTCCTTAACTAGTTTAAATGTTTTTCACAACATGACTTAATGGCCACTGCATCGTGTCTCACTTCCTGTCTCTCATTGTTGATGATCCTTCAGCACGTTTATCACTCAGTGAATTATGTTGACATCAGTGCAATCAGAGGTTTGGAAAAACAAGGTGATAATCAGGAGAGGTAAACAACGAGCTGTTTTGCTGTTTGAGGAACCAGTGTGACGAAAAACAATACACAATACAGAGAAACAGTCAGGAGGATTTACAGTAACTGACAAATAACTGTTTATATTTGTATTGAAAAGCTTTGATGATGAGTTTTAAATTAGGTTCAGCTCCAGCTCAGATTATATCACTTGCTGTGTCGGTTATTGTGACAGCGGTGTTGTACAATGTGAATGGAGATGAGAATAAATTGCTTGTACCATTATGAATAACTACAGGCTGATAGTTTCCTCCTGTGTGCCATTAGCGTCACTGAGATGTGATGATGACTATTTAATGGATGTTACAGATTATGTGTGAATTATTAAAACAGCAATACTGCTTCTTTGTATTATGATTGTCTATTTATTTCATATCTATTAATTTTAATATGTATTTACTATATATTATATTTTTGCAATTTAACTTACATTTTTACTAGTTCATATCATACTACATTATATACGTATACATACTGTAATATAGCATATTGTACCACATTTGATATTCTGTTTTTACTGCAGTACTCTCTACATGATGTTATACTAGATTATATTTTATTGCCACTTTTATATTGCACCATATATTTAAGGCATAATGTATAGTGAGCAGGTCGTTATCGCAGAATGGAACCCCGACAGGGTGAGCACGTCTAGTCTGACCCTGAATATTGATTTGGAAATGATTTTATTAATTTAATGATTATAGTTCTGTTTTCCCCTTAAAAATAATCTGTTACACTCACAGTGAGAGCTGCGTCCATAGCAACGGTGAACTCCGTAGAACTTCTTAAAATTAGCTAAGCTAGCTGTTTTTTCCTCCTGTATGTGTGATTAGAGCCGCATCCCTAGCAACGGTCTGTTCTTCATAGCAACGGTCTGCTATCGAGGAATATTAGACTCCATAACTGACCAATTAGAATGAAGTATTTAACACACGATGTAATGAAATACTATATCGTATACCTTATACCTAATTTTATACTGTATTATTTTATACTATTTAAATGTTGCTGCTAATAATCATACAATGCCAGTTTACCATATAAATGTCACTTTAACTCGTCACTTACTCCTACGTGTATACAGCTATATATACATCTCTTATTTTATTTTATCTATACTAATTTTTGTATGTATTTACTTACTTGCTTATTTTTGTCTCTGTGTTGCTGCAACATCCGAATTTACCCTCTGGGGATCTATAAGGGATTATCTTATCTTAAAACCTGGTCGACATTTTCAGCATTTTTTTTGCAATAAGTTACAAAACTATGAATTGATTGACAAAAAATGCAATAAGATGAATTTGAACTTTACTGGAACAAACTCTTAGTTATAGCCTGTGCTGTACCTTTTACTGCACTTCATTTTTTGACAACTCACCAGTTTCTTTGCAAATCTCAAACATAAGTATAAAATATGATGCATGATTATACAACAGATCTTTTCTTTTTCATACTTTATTAGTATTTTTACACGTGAGTATTGGTTTTTTGACTTGAGTTAAGAATCAGACTTCAACAATCCCTGGAAATCCTTAATAAAAAACAAAAACTGGAACAACACCAGAGGCACTGTGTACCATGTTGATGTTGTTCCTTTACATGATGAACTTTATGTCTTTTAACAAAATAAAACAAAAACAAACGGGAATGCAGAAAAGCTCACGTCTCTTCACCTAATTTTCAGACCTACCTCACCTCTTACACACGTACTGCACAAACACACACACACACAAACACAACCTGGCTATTTTCATCTACTGAAGTGAAAGGAAACAAATAACAGTGCATTAGCACGGGCTGCACGCACACAAAAGCGTCCACACACAAAGGTGCTTGGATTATTTTGGCAGGCGGTGAGTTTATTATTTTGTTTTATGGGGCTGGGTGGAGGAGCAGGAGGGGGGGCGGTGTTGTTTTGCGGCACTGCCTGTGATACGGCGGCTCTGTTTGTGCGCTTGTGAGAAAGGAAGCAGCAGTAAGATCAATACATCCTCTGCGTAGATTTCCAGCAGAGAGTGACGTGCGTGTGGGGAAATGAGCCGGGCCGAGGATACTCTGCTTGTTATGGATTTGACATGAACTTGGCCCCCGGCCTCTCCAAATGTGATGAATGTATTATTTAATCTTCCTGTCTTTGTTAACCTCGCTGTGGCTGAAGGCTCGCCGAGTCTCTCTGCGAGTGGATGAAACAACATCTCCAGTTTGGCCTTTGGATTTGATCACGTATAATAATGGCTGTAATAATAGAGCCGCTCTACAAGGACTTTTCCCACCACAGGCGCGCTAATGGGAGCAGGGCTGTATTTTAGGCACATGTGAGTCAACTGCACAACACAGATTAAATGAGCACACAAACAGCTGCTTTGACACTTTAGCAGCTTCATTATGAAGAGCTAATGACTTGACTTAAGAGTGCGTCTTGAGTTTAAGAGTATAATTATAGACTGAGGACATATTGCAAAGTGAGTTTGTCCCGGTGAGGGCAAAAGTTCAGGTTGTAAGGGATTCAGTTCTACATTAGGAACTGAGAAAGTAAACCAAATTGCATGCGATACAGTCACAATGAAATGTAATTTTGAACCACATTTTATTTGCATTTCACATTTTGTTGTTATAATAGTTTTAGCTTGCAGTTATTGATGGGTGGTTTGCAATATTTCTTTGTTTTTTGGACAATATTAACGCCACATAAATCCATGCTTGGGTTTTTTTGTTATGCGGAAGGGAGTCCAAGAGGTTTCGCAAAATTACTTTAAATAAATATATGATTGTAAAATGGGCTTGTCATTTTTTTTAGCATGTAGGATATGCAGGTCGTTTCAAACTCTGAAAAATAAAACCCAAATGTAAACTAAGGCTGCAGAAAAAAAACAGATTTCCTTCAATGTGACAATTACACACGATTACTTAATTCATTGTTTAGCAAATAAAATGTCTGAAAACAAAAACGGAAAAGTCGGAAAACACATAAAAGAGCGTGTGTGTATGTCTCACGGCAATTTTGAGATGTGAAACAGGTGAACAATTGTGTGTAAATAGATGATTTATGGATGTAGCGACGGGATGGCCCTCATAAAGACAGATGTACTTGTTTGTGTGTGTGCGTAGGTGGAGAAGTGTGCTAAGAATAAACATCTCTGCCAGTAGCCTCAGACAATGACGGGGCAATATTCTTTAGAGGCTGAGGACGTCAGAGCGTTTGGACAGGATTCAGACACAAAGACAAAGAGATAAATTTAGACGTCGTGTTGGCTGCGTGAGTGGGAATCTTATTCGTCACCTCTGGGTCAAAGATATTTCTGTCAGCTCAGACACGTACTGAGAAAAGACACAAACATGTGGAGAAACGGAGCACTTCACTTACCGACCCAAAATAATGCACGAAAACAGGTTCAGGCAGCAGAGGGATTGTGGGGGGGAAAAGTATTTCATGTGGGAGGCTGAGGCTGACACGTCATTAACAGCTGTATAAAGTGAAGGTTAAGATTCACGTGATGAAGTACGAATCACACAACAGATTTTACGCTTTGTATGGTAGATTTAAATGTGTCAAGTTCTTGTATCTTGTTTATCTTTGTCTCCTTTGACTACAAGCTTCTTAAGAAGTAACTTCAGGACTAATACTATAAGGACCAGTTGTGGGGAAATCAATACTATATCAATACTGATCTGAAGGTTCACTCCAGCAGGGGGCGTTCATAAAAAGCACTGTAAAGGCCCTGTCACACCAGAGAGTTGCTGACTGAAACTTATCAGCACATCTACATCACAAGGCGTTTCCGGGTGAACTTCTGTAGCCTCAGGCTAACTGCTAACAAGCTAGCATGCAGGGAACATGCAGGTGCTTGTCTGTCACAATAGCTCCCTGATCGTCTGTCTATTTCCTCTGTACTTGGACACTTACACAATGAATACATAAATAATCATGTCATATTAACCATACATCTCATTTCTACTCCTCCTGGTACACCAGTTGTTTATCCTCTTTTTATTTTATTTATTTTATCTATTGTTATTTAGATAGATGCTTAGATTAATGAACCAGAATATGCTGACTTGTTTTTGTGATTGTTTTGTGTATGTCTGAAACTTAAAATGTGCAGCTGCTGTCTTGGCCAGGACACTCTTGTAAAAAGAGATTTCTAATCTCAATGAGGCTTTTCAATGAGGGTTAAATCAATGTAAATAATTAAAAATATAAAAATATATATATATAATAAAAATAAAACTTTGTCTTTGTGCTGTTGCAACGCCCTAGTTTCCTCTCTGGGGATCAATAATCTTGTGTTATCTTAGCGTATCTTATCTTCTGCTGTGGGGAAATATAACCTCCATTTTCACTTTTTTCTGACATTTCAAAGACACAACAATGACTTGATTAATCAATAAAGAATAGAACTGTAAATAACAGCACTTCATTTAGCAACACAGATGGAGACATTGTGGATAAAGGTGCGGCTGATTGCACAACTCTTAATACACAACTGCCTCATTAACATTACTGCAAAATATCTGAAGTCACCTGTTCGCTTACAGAGCAATGAATAGTGCAACATATCAGAGCTTTAAGATACGCAGGTTGTGTTCAAATTACAGCAAACCAATGACATTTTACGTCTCAGTCGTTACAACTTGAATATCAGGACAAATGATCTAGGAGCCTTATTCTGTTCCCAATGGTGTAGCTGCTACAGACAGAAGTTTGACCGCAATGCATCAAAAAATACTTCCACTCTTAAAGTAAATGCAGCAACAGCCAACCTGAAAAGACAGTAAAATATTATCAGGTAGCCCAAAAAACCAGTAGGTCCATTAATAAATGGTAAAAGGCTTTGTAAAAATAGTCTTATATAAAACAACTAGTTATTCGCTTCATTAGATTATATACAAAAGCCTCACTGTGATCCCAGGGTCTGTTTGCACCACTTAGCCTCAATGCTTCAAAACACAAATGTTAGATATGACGCTCCATGTGCAGCTTAATGGAGCTTCTCGCCGGCTTTGTTACTGCCGCCATGACCTGCAGCCGCTGAACCAACAACGCCGCCGACAGAACGAGCCAAGATCCTTTCAGAAAGACGAACACGCGAAGGGAAAAGTCTCCTGGAGACGCAACGAGGTGAGAGAAATGTTCTGTAAACGTCTCCAGCGCGACACTAAAAATACTGAACAGAGTCTTCGGCTATTAATGAGCTCCTCCGTCACTGTTGTTTCTAAAGAGGAGGATGACCTGCTGTCAGCTGTGGTCTGCAATCAAACAAATATAGATTATGAACTTTTGAGTGTCACAAGTACGAGATATTATCCACCAGTTTACATCGCCAGAGTGCTTTCCTGACCTCTGCCGAGCCCTTACAACCATCTATCACTCATACTTTACACTTGAGCACATGGTAATTCCTACAAAAATACCAAATCCTCACCAGCAGCAGGCGGAGTGACCCAAAGGTCTGAGGACATCACGTTAGGAAACCCAGTGAAAGCCCAACTCCCCCACAAAACACCCTAAAACGCTTTTCACTTCGCAGTGCCAAACCACAGAGAAGAAAAAAAGCTATATCTTTGAAAATGTGCTACATAAAAGTTGTTTTTTCAGCTCTATTTAAAGCCGGGGTTAGACTGTAAGCCTCTGATGAGAGTAAGATTAGGGTTTAAGGTTAGGGTAAACTTTCTAGGTGAAAATTAAAACACAATCTAGCGGTGAAGTCTGCCCAGAGAGGATCAAGCTCCTAAATCTGGAGCCTCGCCTCCACAATCAGATGGACACAAGCGGCCGCAAGAGCCATGCGGACGCTTCGCTGAAGGCTCTCCTCGGTCCCAGGACAGACCGTCGACAAGACAGCGATCCACATGAAAAATGAACAAGAGATAATCAAACGTTTCTGCTCAACAGGCTGTTCCCGAATTCAAAAGATATTTGTTGGAAAATGAGCATTTTCCGCTGGCCTGAATCTCTTCCACACATTTCTTGGAAGGCAGTAAATTTTGTTACATGCATCATTTTTTCTGCTTCTTTTTGCCCCAAATGATCCATTATATGACACTGAATCAGGAGCCTGGAGTTGAGTGGTCTCCAATGCCTCTTCACATGCATACCTCAATAGCAGAGGGCCCCCCCTGCACAGGATACAGGAGATTTGGATGTGCAGAGCTGTGCTCAGCGCCTGATGTCACAGATGACTCAATCCAGAGGCTTGTAACTCCAAAAACACATCTTGCAGATCCTGAATGGAGACGAAATGGGAGGAAAGGAGTAGAAGGGATTAGTTTCCATGCCTCCATAAACATGTTTTCTCTATTAGATAAAAGTATTGTCAGTCATGAAGTGGAATATAAGACCAGGCTGTTCCAAAGGCTACATGAGGGAGAAAAAATGTAAACATTTTAACAACACTGTCTCTATTTAAGAGGAGGGTCAGCTTTCTTCTGCAGCAGACTCTAAAACCCCACTTGAGTTAAACACATCGATGTGTTTGGTTTTACCCTCTGCGAGGCCGAGGGTCCCAGGAGAGGTTGAGATTAGCTAGAATGTGATGAGATGGTGACAAATATCCAACACTCCCCTGCATCAACAATCCCCAACGAAAACCACAATGGAGGGGGAGGGCGGCTCCGATTGGGCCGGAAAACAAAACAAAACAAAAAAGGAGACGCGGCCAGGAAACGAGGGATCCATTTCATGCCCCCCGTCTGTTTGCCTGCCACCTGTTAGACATGATCATTACCACCAAGCAACGCAAAGGGGGGCTAAGTCGGCCACATTTATATCAACAAGCTGGGATAAAACTGTCTAATTATCCCCCACGGCCTCTGGCCTGGCCCCCCGGCTCCCCTCGCTGAGGCGGCCCCCATTTGCCAGCCTGGCCTGCAGCCAAACTATGTGAAAGCACATCCTTATGACAGCTCTCTTTCAATCCCGGGTCTTTGTAATTGCCCTGGGTAGCTAATACACATTATGAGGCAGCGGCCCAGCTCAATAGTTAGAAGGTCAAGGGGAGGTTTAGTGTAATAAGTATGTGAATGTATTATTGCTGTACCTGGTCCGAATAAAATAACATCATGTCAAGTGTTGAGGTCCATGATGACAACTGGGCTCCATTTTGAGAGAAAATAAAGGTGTGTTGAAAGTCTTATTGAATAAGGATGGTGGTCTTAAAGACGGCAGAAATTAACCATATTCACATGGTGGGCCATTTTCCTCTGACTCTGTGCACAGGCTGGGAAGCTCTGATGATGTTATAATGTCATAGTGCTGTGTTCGGGGTCTTCAGTTAAACATAGGAAACGTAGGAACTGCTTCATTCATGCTTCAATATTGATGAGCAACTAAAAAGAAAATCCAAAAGGACATCTGGCCATATTACAGTTAAACTAACATATTTGATAACCCATGAGCTGCTGTCGGACAACAGCTAATGTTAGCATTCAACCTCCTATAGCTTATATCACTGTTAGCTAGGAAGAAGCTGAATGCTAACATTACCTTTTGAAAGTGTTATTATGATACAATAAAAAGGCACAAATAGACTTGTCATTGTAAAAACAACATACCTGATAACCAAGTAGCTACCATCAGACAACAGCTAACATTAGCATTCAGTCTCTTCCTCGCTAACATTTCCAGGAGCAAGGTCATTTCTTTCCTATCAAATGGAACAACACAATCAAATGGTCACCGTAACATTCAGCCATTTCCTAGAAAATAAAAATAAGCTAGGTAGTAGCTGAATGCTAACATTAGATTGTGAAACTGTTTTATGATACGATAGAAAAGGCACAAATAAACAACATCTTCCTTGCTAGCACTAATGTTAGCAATTAAATCTTTTCCACTGTATTAGCATTAGGATCAAGACACTTCCTAGTTAACTCTATAAATAGCTAGGGAGTAGCTGAATGCTAACATTAGATTCTGAATGTTATGATACGATAGAATAGGCACAAATAGACAACAATAGCATTCAACATCTTCCTTGCTAACACTAATGTTAGCAATTACATCTTTTCCATCATATTGTACAACATAATCAAAAGGCACTGTTAGCATTTAGACACTTCCTAGCTAACTTTACATTTAGCTAGATAAAATCCATCTTTTCATCCATCTTGCTTATCAATCACAAATGGTGATGTGATAATGATTTGTCTGATTCCCTGAGTTTACATGACTAACAAAACACAATACTATGACGTTATCAAAGCATTTTAACTTCCCACCCTGAGCATTATGTAAAAAAACAAAAAGTTATCTATAATTTTCTACTTTAAACAAGCGTAATCCTCAAATAACATCCAAGTAAATCTGCCACTTGTGAACAAACCTTTAAGTCCAGGAGAGTTAAGCTTCAATGATCACTCGTGATTGAGAGCAAACGTAGCCTGAATGTAAGCAATTTGCACCTGTGCAAAGCTGACTATTATCATAACAGTTTTGATGGCTACAGGGGGAATGCGGAGGGTGGGAGCGGAGGCATTCAGATCCCCGCGGGAGGTAGCATTAAGGTCTTAATTAGGACGCAGGGGGACAGATCCAAAGTAGTCAGAGATGACGAGGGACGCAGCGATGGGAAACCGGAGCCGATCGTCTTTCCTGGTTCAAGGCTAATTGCTGAAAGGGATCTGACGTGGATGTGCAGGGAAACACGGGCGGTATGTAATAAGACGATGTGAGGTCATCTCTAAAAGCTGTTGGACTAATTCGGCGAGTCTTTGGTGGCTTGTAGTTCTACTTTATTAAGACATCACGGGCACCATTAGACCTACAACACTTATATTACAGAAACACATTCCAAAAAATTTAAAAATGAAGCATCAGTTCAGGTTTTTAGGAACTAAAAATATAAACAAACTACTTCTTTTTTTGTGTTTTTATGGACATAGCGTACAATAACTTTAAAAGCTTTAATAGAGATCATAAAGTTTTCTACATAACACGGTTGACAAAATTGTCACTCAGCAAGCGGCCTGTTTACTTCCTGGAATCTATTTGTCCTCAAGATCGCCGACAAAGCAGCAGCTGTCGCAGATATGATTACTACAACTGTGTTCCAAATGGAGGCAGGCCTAAGGCTCCAAACCAGAGACTTGTTAATGCATTTACAGCCTGATTAAGATTAGATCAAGTCATTTAGCACAAAGTGATGTGTTAAAGATCTGGTGAGGTGTCTACTTCACAAAGTTTATTTACATTGATGTGTATTTTGGTTTCTTTCATGAATCGTCAAGAAGTCTAAATGAGTGGCCGGGGTGAAAAAGTTCAGCCATGCTTCCATGAACCATTTGGTTCACCTCTTAACCTTCCCACAAACCGAACCCATAACAACATTACTCACAACCTTTTCTGTGGAAAAGAGACACCATCTTACACAATTGGTCTAAATGAATATCTGATGCATCACGTCCTCAGTGTATTATTTGTTTTTATGTGGTTTAACCATTGAGATTTAACCACACAGGAAGTGAATGATCATAATTCAAGAGTAAAACATCCAACTTTTATTTCCCAACAGCAGCAAGTGAGTCAGCGGACTGAAAACATGAAGCCCAAAAATCAGTCCTTGTAATCCCCAAACTTCCATGGTCAGTATTAAGCTCCATAAGGTTATGTGTTTGTCTTGGTGTATTTTTCATTTTGTCACTACCGGTTTTATTTTGAAACTTACCTTTGTCTCCGTCTTTCAGACTTCCTGCTCCCCGTGTTTCCTGTCACCTGTTTCAGCCCTGCCCTAATCTCTATTACAGATTCTACGTAGAAATGTAGAATCTGCAGGCAGGGACGTGGATTTTAGGGACGGCAAGTGTTCTGGTTTCCATTTGTAGTACGCTTGTAGTCCGAGTAATATTGACCAATCACGTATCAGCAGGCTGCGGCGTATGCAGGAAAAACAGTCCGTGTGGAGAGCAAAAGCAGGCGGAACATAATGTGGCGTAATGACATCCAGGCTCCCATCAGCCACTACCTGACGACGATTTAGCTTCTTATTAATCTCTATAAACAGACATCTGCATGCTAACAGCTAACAATCCGTTCTAGATCTAAAATTCAACTTGAGATAAATTCCCTTGACGCAGTGTCACGAAAGCCGTTCAGCGTTCAGGTTTCCCGACTTCCTCGAATGCATCAGAAATGATCGATCTGACCTCCGTTCAACAAACGAGCATTTTAATTTATTTTTCTGTAAACAATGCAGCACGTGGAAAAGGAAGTCGTTTATCGCTAACCGTGGGCTACATGGCCCCAGCATGTTCACCGCTGTGCCCAGAGGCTACATCGTCTCAGACTATAGCCGCTGGGATCCGAGGTTGGCCCTGCCCTAATTGTCCTCACCTGTGTCACGGCTTGTCCTGATTGTCTTTGTATATATACACCCTGTCTGTCTTCCCTCTTGTTGCCTGTTCGTTGTGTGTTCCTTCGTGTCACCTCGTCCCAGCCTTTTTCCTAGTGTTTGTGAGTTTTTTCTGTGAATTGAGCCTGTTTTCTGAATCTGTGGCTTCCTGCTCCTGTGGATTAGTCTGCCTGTGGAACTGATGACTGTGTAGCGAACCTTGGTCCAAACATTAAAACCTTTTTGCTTTCACCTGACCTGCCTTGTGTGAATGTCTGAGTCGTGAATTTAAGTCCTGGCCTGTCATTCCATTGCTTGTAACAGTATAAAGTACGGATGTTAAATTGAATATATTTTTACTTTAGACAGAATCAAGGAATTTGAAGACAGGACCTTGGCCTACTGGAAGTTAAAATAGAAAAAAGAATATTTTATTTACAGTGTGACATCATGCTGGACTGTCTTTGCTAAAATATTCTCTTCCTGCTTTCAGGGATCTTTGAAAGTTTGCCGATACATAAAAAGCCAAGTAGTTAAAACATTATTTGTTATGGTTAGCACACTTCAGAGTAAATTGAAAGTTATTTCATTAAAAGGAGATCGCGGAGAATTTCCATGAAATACAAGAACTTCCCCTAATTGGCCTATCAAATGAATTCTTTTCATTGACATCATTTTCTAACATTTCTTCCAGATAAAATCCTTTCGGCTCCAGTTTGTGTGAAGTGCGTCGCACTTCTGTTCTACAGATCATCAGGAATGATTCCCCTGGCAGCGTCCAAGCTTTATAGAGTAGTTTAAGGCAAGCCTGCGCTAATAAAAAAACAGGTGCTTTTCTTCCTCTTTCAAAGACTTTCGCAGACTTCTGTTCAATCACAGATAAACAGTCATACATCATGTATTTATTCTTTGACTGGTTTGTCAGACGTGAAGAAGAACATCCAGTCAGTCTGCTCCGTGCTGTTTGTGAATGATTCTCCAAACATTAAATCCCTGCTTGTACATATCCCAGCTGAAAAATCCTGATCCCCAGCTTTGAAGCAGCTGAGAGTGCACAGGGATAAAAACTCCACACAATTTCCACATGAAATAGGAAGACAGGGGTCCACCGGGAGACACTAAATTGAAACTAAGGCTGTGCCTGATGGACCACAGGATATGCCTGCAAAATTTAGACACATCAGAATGGCGAAAAGGTCTGTTAGTGCCCATTCATATAAACTGAATGGCTTGTAATGTTCTCAGGCCCTCAGAGGATACTCGCAAGGTTGAGGAAAGACTACAGGAAGAGCCGAATGGTTTTGACATAACTTTATTTTAGTGCACTACAGGTTTTCTCTCCTCCCTGCAGTTTAATGTTGTATTCCACTGGGTCCCGGAAGGAAGCAGCCCAGTAAATCCCTACTGCTCGACTTAAAAAGGAAACGGTATCTGAAGACAGGTGAAAAACTGGAAGATAAATACATCCAGGCCCCTCGCCCGTACTGCTTCTCTCCAGAGAGCCATCTCCCAGCCACACAATATAATGGCACAGCCGTTTGGTTTAAATTTAGCCGGAGAGGAAGCCATAACGATGAAATAACACTTACTCACTTTAGAAAACATAATTCATTTTGATTAAAAACTTGCAGTATATGTTTTAGACTGCTGGCTGTTTTTCAGATAACCGCGTCTTTCTGGGTTTTCAGGTCGATTTGCAGCATTTAATTGGGAGAAAGTAACAGGGAACATTTAACAGCACACAGGAGGGTCTCTGGGGGGTTGTGGAGTGGTAGGTGAATTAGGAAGTCTTCACTTAGCCGGGGTCTAATGAACTGAGCCGATGTGCGCCCCCTGTAAGCTTTTACATTTTACCTTTTTATTTGGAGGAAGGAGGTTGGGGGTTGGAAGGTAAACAATGAGCAGTTCTGCAGCCGCCTCAGCTGCTCCCAGTGCGCTTCAAAGGGGGTTTCCATATGTTTTCAAGATTTCAACCAAACTCCGGTATCGCCATTTAAAGACGCTTAAGCGAGCGTGTTTTCCCTTTTTTTTCTTCCTACATTTGTTTTCACTTTAAACTCATGCTGCAGAGAAACAAGCACGGAATTAAAAAGGATACGGAAATAAAATAAATGCTCATGTTCGCACTGACAAGCATGAATTAGAAAATGATATGCCATGTTTTAACTGATCTCCAGGGCTTTCTTTCCACAGCTCCGTGTTATTGTGTTTCTAAGACAGCCATGCTGTAGGTTAGTAATCACCACCAGGGTGTGTCTGTTAAGGGGGATAAAACATCCACCATCTGCTCGGCTCCAAGTTCCTGTCATGCTAAGATGAATACTCGTGTAGTAGTTTGTAGATGGTATCCAAAACATCAGTGAGCATTTATAGAGTCATCTACTTAGAATCCAACCGGCTGGGTAATAAATAGATAAAGTGTGGAAATAAAGAGCTCTGTTGATCCAACAGGAAATTCCCGACCGGTTGTTTACACCTTTATGATTTCTGAATTGTGTGCTTTCTAAAAAGGTTATTTAAATAGAGTTGTTCTAATTTTAATACCAGTATCTGAAACGCCTCCCCTAAAGCCTTTAATGGGGACTTTAAGCAGCGACAGTTGAAGAGACGGGTGTGACATTTAAAAAAAAAGTTCCACTTTGCGCACTTCCTGTCGTTGTAGCCCAGCTGTCTACTACGGGAGAAAGACTTTACCTTTAGTAGTTGTTTGGATTCTTAGTATGTTTGTTAAAGATACCTGCTAATCTGACCGTTTTTCCTGTTTGTTATAGACATGTCATCCGTTGCCAGCAGCAGCCAGTAACAAATTGTTGCTTAGTGACACTAGATTTCTACCACTGTGAATGTTTCACGGACACTGTAGCCGTCCCTCAGCTGCTGCTGCTTAGAGTCCCTAATGGCTTATCGGGGAATGGGCCAATACACCAGTCAACACACCGATTCAATAACATAATTTATTAGCCTAAAAAGTGTTGGGTTTTTTTTCCTACTCAAAAAACTGTAGCGTATACACCAAAAATGTACATTATTGCTGCCATTAGTTTCTACTATTTTAGAGCGGCAAAAAAGCGATTATTGAATATCGCAAACAACAACAGCGCCTGCTAGTGGAGAGCAACGTTAGCTTGCTAGTCTTAGCTAGCAAGATCTCAGCAATCAGTATCCCCATGTCACATCTTAAGGCTGCATTTCTTCATAAGTTGAAAGTGAATTTAATTAAAACCGAAAGCAACACAAAATAAATTATGTTGTAATTCAGGGTTTTTCCGTCACTCTTCAGCAAGCACAGGAGGAGCATGTCAGGAGGGCTAGCTTAGCTGCCACTTACGTAAGCTAGCCGGTTCTTGGTGCTCAGCTTGTTTGAGGACAGGATTTGTACTAAGGCAGCCATAAACAGTGATAGCACTCATGTCACATGCATACAGGGTTAAAAGTAAAGAGCTTTTAAAAATAGGTATATTATGTATTTGGATAAATGGTATCCAAACAACTCCGATTATATTTTGATAAAGGCTGACAGGGTGTAAATTATCTGTGTATCGTAGCAACTCATTGGCTCTTGTTAATGCTGCAATGGCATGCAAACTATCAAAAGTGAAATCACAGCATAGTGTGTGAGTAATAAAGACAATTAGATGCATTAATAGAATAGTTTCATTGTCATCCTAACTTTGAGCGGAGTTCATTATTCCTTACTTAAAGGTAATCAGTGGGGCTCCTTGCTCTGAAAATTGCAGGACACAATATTTACATATCTGCTTTAATCAATGCGGATCATTTATTTTTACCCTATTACAATAAACACACTGAAGTATTACCAGCTGGCTAATAGAACGAGCTACGGTGTAAACTCGGCAACAGTGAATTGCTTTAGTATGAGGAATTTCTACCCAGCAACATTTCCAGTACATGTCCAGAGAGATGTATTAAGACATCATACAGTATATATCTCCAGGAGGATGTTATATATCAGCGATTTGCAGGGTCAATAGATAGTGATTCAGAGGTCTCACAGAACAGGAGGGATCCTGAAACTTTACCAAAGATCAGAACAACATTATGACAATATATATTTAACATCCTGAAGGACAAAGGGAGGCCTGCTATAATCTCTGAACAAGATGTAAACCAAATGTGCAGAGGAGCATAAAAAGCACCATGAAACCCAAGTGTTTCAATGTCCAAACATGCCCTGACCGCAAGCCATCTGTTTTTCCCTCGTTACACTGGGAAGCCAACGGAGAGGTCCACAGTGATGCGTAACCTCAATAAATATCGCAACTCCGCAGGGACGTCCCCCAATTTGTCCACTGGTGATTCATCTGGGAACTAATAGTGGAAGACAATAAGCAGCGAGAGGCAGCATCTGAAAGACATCAGTAAACATGTGCGTAAATCACAGTGACCCAAAGCGAGGGAAGGGAAAGTCTCTCCACAAAAAATCATCATGTGGTTGGATGAGTACAGGGCTGGAAGCCGGACCGTGTTCAGGCTATTCCCAGATACTTCATGTTTTGGTCTGTGTGATTATGAGAGCTTGTCCTTTCGGTGACCCTGCAAGTAATTGTGCATCTTCCAAACAAGCAACCATTTGTTTATTAGAAGTACAGTGGCCATGAGCAGTGTTGTGTGCAAATTAAGGCTAAATCTGCGACATGTTTCAACTTGAATTCACCTGTCAAAAACCTGGATTTCTTTACAGCTTGGGTGTAGTTCTGTATCGTGTTTTGTAAGATAATGCTGAGAGATTAGAAACTTTAGGGCTGCTAACATGAACTGTGGGTCAAAAAAAGGTTACATCTGACTTTTGTTCCTTCACAAAAGACACAAATTGAAAGATTTACCACAGAATGTCCAAGGAGACACACTATTTTAAACACAAATCTGAATTTAAGTATTGAATTTCACTTTTGGCATCAGTAACTTCAGCTGTCAGAAGTTTTCCCCCAGCGGCAGCTCGGCCTGCCAAAAGTTAGCAGAAAGAATCATAGTCAGCTTTACGTTATTTATTGACAATGGCAACCTGGGTTTGACAGGACAGATGAGCTTTGAAAACATATAAATAATCTAATGGCGACCAGTTTCAGCCTTGAGATTCATCGTGTCGATTCAGCAAATGACCCTTCACCAAGCCCCCCCACCCTCCAAAGGTGAAGCTCACAATTCTAAAGTGTCATGTCGTCAGTATAAAGTATAATGGCTGCTGATTTACTCTTAAAATACTTGGTATCTTTTAAACTACAACAGGTCTTTAATTTCACACAAATTTAAACAAAAGCATGCTTCTTTGGCTCCTCCTGTTAAACATGTCAGTTACGACAAGGGGTGGGACAAAATATTGATACGGCAATATATCGTCGTCCTGAATCGTGCGATATAATTAGCGCTAGGCTGGCACCAAATATCAATATTTTTATTTTGCCGCTCTAAACAGGTTTCCCTGCGATTTTGACTCATTGTGTCACTACTTCATAACTACATCTGGTAGCACTTATGAAATGAATGACCGTAACGTCAACGGAAATGAATTGGCCGAAAAGAAGTTGACAGCGGGACAAAAAAAGACAACGACAAAGAAGACAGCGGGATAATGTCGGACAGTGGTGAAAAGGAGTTAAGAGATGCGGCAGCCACTTTCAAATCCGAAGTCCTAATTTAGTTGTTTTTTTTTACAGTTAGATAGATACTGAAAACATATAGCCTACATTGTTTGTGTCAGTTTCAGTTTGTGTCAAATTCTGTGACACTGACACCAAATTGCAGTGAATAAATACATTAATCCTGCACTTTACCTTTTTAGGGGCATTTTGTATTCTTCAGTTAATCAGATATTGTGATATATCGTTATATGATTGGCTTGTAATATATCAATTATCGCAGAATCGCTGTATCATGATATTATCGTTATCATGGGCAAAGTATTGTATAGTGTATCGTATCGCATCATGTATTGTATTGCGCATTGTGTCGCATATCGTATCGTGTATCGTATCGTGTATGGCATTGTATCATGAGTTGCGATTCCCACCCCTAGTTACTACTGCAGATATAGCTGGTGGTGCATGCCAATGTTTGCCACTTAGTGTACAGTAAACAAAGTTTATTCCTTTAATTGCACTTGTGCGGTGATATTCTTTTGGTTTTGGAATTTCAATAAAAGACACATCTTCCTGTTTAAACTCCAAATATGACTTCACAGACCAGCAGGTCATGGGAGTAGTTGCTAAACTAGCTACAAAGGGTGTTGGTTTAGCTCAGTTGGTAGAGTACCCCATGTATAAAGGCTACAGTCCTCCACATACTGTACTGATCGCAGGTTCGACTCCCGCTCTGCTGAACATTTGGTGCACGTCATCCCCCACTCTCTCCTCCCCACATTCCCTGTCATTCTTCAGCTATTCTATCCAATAAGAAGACATAACAATCTTAAACTAGCTACAAGCAAAGAGTCGGTGCTTTGCTTGTAAGATCTACTTCCAGGACTTGAAGATAAACATTTAGCCTGAAAACATACATCGAGGTTATTGCTGTTCTGTAAATCAGATTTAATGATTAATGCCAATGAGGGTTCAAGCTGAGTAATTCCCCTCCACAGTGACTCCTTCAGCAGCAGACATATTAACACTCAGCTGTAAACACCTAAGCACATGAAAAACGTCATCCCCGTATATCAACATCCATCTAATCCATATGCAGTGACAATTTTATTGCACTCATAAAATGCTCGCAACTGCCTTTAAGCACATAGTATTTTCAGCAGGCGTTTTAAAAAGGCTTAAATTTCACTCAAACAGCATCAGGATGAATGGATTGGCAGCGCTGATGTGAGTGCATTTTTTTCTTTTTCAGACAGGGAATTTTTCCTCCCGGCAGCCCTGCCAAGAGCAGGAGGGGAAAATCAACTCCATTCAACTATTTGTCAACTCCCTTTAGAAACATTTAATAGTAATAAAATTTATGGCTGCAGTTTCCAAAGGATACTGCCAGTGAAGTTCATCTCTACGAAAGTGGCTGTAAATGCTACCATTGTTTCACATTTTGATTTATGAGTTAACCTTTTCTGCTGAAGTTTGAGAATATAAACACTAAAGCCTGTAGGAAGAGTGTAATGTATGCGTGCATTAAAGTATCTATGTATCTGCCTTGCCTTTTTAGTTTATTCCATACTGTCCAACAGTAATCCGGCTTGAGGAAGGCGCACTCTCCTTTCTGTAGGATGAGCAATGACAGAACCAGACAACTTGTTGGAATCCACTGAAGAAGCGTTTCCAAAATGGAGTTCCCATATGGCGGTGGTGCATAAACGTTGCCTTGAGACAGCTTACGGCATTAACGCATACGTCTTGTCTGTCAGCTACATTAAATTGCTATTAAAACGTTGACAAAACCTACACAAATTAAGACGACGAGCAGAGAAATGGACTGAACCAGAGTCATCATTTTGTGATTTAAGGATAAAATCATTTCATCACTCTGCGTGTGATTTCCTCATTCTCTCCATTTCACCAGCTTTCAGGCTCTTTCCTCCATTATTCCATTACTGTATAATTCATAAGATAGTATAAAATACATTAGTCATACTTCGGATCACAGTTCAAAGTGTTAACCTTTTATTGGACAGTGTAGAGTTGCCTATAATAAGGTCATTAAAACATGGCGCGGTGGTGGATTGTGAATCGGACAGTGTGAAGGGGAAAAGGGAATCATGGCTGGAGTGAGTTATGGACCATGGAGGAGCAGTAAAAGCCAGTGATGAATTAGTGTGTATTTCTATTTTTTTCCTTCCCCTTTTTCATCCTGACACAAGGAAGGAAATGCTCTTTGTTTTCTTTAGGATGTGCAATTTTCCTCTCTTCATCCCTTTCCGAATCCTCCCGCTGAATCCTCAAGCCATCAAACTGAGGATTTAAAAGGCCTTTGGCGGCAGTAATGGCTCCCTGCAGAAGCTTCCTCGCAATGCAGGGTGGCGACTCTGTAATGCCGGGAAGGAAAACCGAACAAATTGTGGAAAAAAAGAGAGGATATCCCAGAAAACCTGGCAAAACTTCTGAAATTCAGCTTCATATGGAGCATCAATCAAGCCGCCTGCTCTCTTCGCTGTAATCACTGACGATGTTGTAAATTTTGTGCAGATTTTGAAATGAGAATTGAAAACACTGAGGGATAAACGCCTCTAACAGGAGAGATTGAGTCATTCAATAAGATGAATCCCTCGTCCACATTTAGAAAAGATAAAGCGCTGTTTGCTGTGGAGCTGCAGCAATAAATCAGTCGATCCAGGAAAATTCATTGTGGACTATTTTGATAAGCGTTTCAGTCATTTCTGGAGCAAAATGTCAAACATTTGCTGGTTTCTGCTTCTGTGGTGAAGAATTGCTGCTTATCTCTGTCTTTTATTACGGTAAATAAAGGGTTTTTGGATTTTGTAATGTCATTCAAGTTTAAAGATATGTCTTTGGGCTTTGGAAAATTGTAACACTTTTTTTATATTTTTTATGAGTTAATTGATTAACACCTCTCTAGACCCCATAGCGCCCGGCAGCACCCGCTTTGTATTTCACTATAGCGCCCAAGAGCGCCGGTCATTTTAAAGTTATTTTTAGTGTATCAAAAACTGAAAATAAAGTTGCAAGCTTTACATTGTAGATACTTTTAAGTTGTCACCGCTTAACCGGAACCAGAAATATACGTCGTTACGTTGAAGCCTTTTTTCCCCCCGCAGATTTCAATACGTTTTTTTTACAGATCTAAAAATGGCTCCGTCGACTAAGCATCCCCGTATTTGCAATCTTATGGAAGCCCTAAGATTGTGTTGTGAGTCAGATCCTGAACCACTGTGCATAATGGAAAGCGACGAAGATGTGAGTTGACGTTTTTTGCTCGAAATCACGTAATCACCGTCACTAAACAGCTGGACCTACCTGGCTTTCCCTGCCGGAGACGGACGCTGTTTTCCGGTGGGCAGTGCGGCCCCGTCAGTAGGGAGGACTGACCGGGCAACGGCGACTTTTCCTCATTTATAAATTAGGCGATTTTTTTTCTCATACACATCATGTTGTCTGTTCTTGTAACATTGCTGTGTTGGTTGAAGTGATTTAAGCGAGAGTTCTCAGTGAACTGCAGCAACATTCAATAATTCTACTGGGGTCCAGAGGGTTGTAAAATAATTAGCAGATTAATTGATAATAAAAAAAAGGTTAGTTGCAGCCCTAGTTGTTTTTTCGGGTATTTTACAGTTGTAGAGTCGGGCGTCTCTCAGTCAGAGGGTTGGGGGTTCGATCCCTGACTGCTACTGTCACAGTCACATGTTAGAGTGTCCTAGGGCAAAACACTGAACCATAGTGAACCATAGTGTAAAATAAAGCACCCTTATATAACAAAAATCAGTTCTGCTGGATGGAGTGAAGAGAAAGAGAGCAGCGACATCACCCACGCCCTCACAGTGCACACGTGTGGATCACATTATGCTCGGAGTCCTACCACAGAAAACTTGTGTAATTTATGGGGAGATAAATCTATCCCCTTCCTGACAATTAAACCCAAACTCTAAAGTGTGGCACAAAAGAAAAGCTCCCCTTTCAAAATAAAAGAGAAACAGAGCGATTCTTAGCTCCTTCCTAAATCACTCACCACAACACCAGCGGCCTCTCTGACTTCCCTCCTGAGTGTTGGCTGTTAGAATCGAACACTGACCGGCCGCGAGTCTGCATGGGACGACAACGTATCAGCGTCAACATTAAAGCATGCATCTGTCATATCCCCAGTGAGTGGGGGGGTTATTTGTGAGCCAAGTTGAGATGCTGATGGTGCTCAGCTGACAGGTGGCTGACGTGACGATGGAGTTGTGGGAGCCATATGCAAAACAGAACATGGTGACACTGTACACGGAGCAGCTTCATAACGGCTCAGGGCTTAAGTTTGTGTTCATGTCAAGGACTTGATTAAGCATTGTACAAGGTTTTTGCATGCTTAATATCTTAACTACAAAACCAAATATAAAGTATATCTATAAAGTAAAATATTCATTACAGTGGTGCAAAAAAGGGTGTAAAACCAGAACTCCATAATGTACCCGTCAGTTGATTTAAGTCATTGTTCTAAAGATTTCTGGTAAAACAGATGTCTGTTGAGTCACTGATCTTTACCAAGTAAGTTTACACAATGGGTATTGAGCCTGTGGCCGGCTGACAAAGCTCTTGCATTTGCAGTATTCTTTGGTACTCTTTCTTTGGTATTCTTTAGTACATGCAGTCTGTTGAGTCAACACTCAAGGGATAAATCACAAGCAGCTTCCGTCAACCAGCAGTGGTTTGTCCACCAAAGAGAGGAGGTGGAAGCAGGGCACCATTTTCTCTGGCTTCGCCGAGTTGTGAGTAAAAAGTTGCGACAGGGGACAAGGACGCCATTTGGATACACCTGCAGTTACGGCATCTTGCCATAGGCGCCGCCAAAGAGAACGAAACAGATATTTGAGATTGCAACTTAAAGGGGACATATTCTAGCTATGCAATCAATTCAGAATCACGTTGGTAACATTTGTTTTGTTTTAAAAATTGTATACATATATTACGTTTTTTTACTGAGCCTCTCCTTCCTCCTGAAACGAACGAGCCGTTTTGCCATCCAAAGGTCAGACCTTAGCCACGATTGGCTGACAGTTTCTGGACTGACTGGGTAGCCCCTCCTCCACGTGTGCGATCCCACGTGGGGGAGCGGCTCACTCCAGAGTTGTAGAAAACATGGCTACTCTAGGATCAGTTATTCGGCCTTGTATGTACGAGCCAGAATCACCAGGAGGCATCGGCATGGTGAGCTGAAATCTTGACGACTTGACTACAAGGTAGTGCAAGAAGGCAGCCTGAGGTGAGTGTTGGTGAATGGCGATTGGTCGGTTTCAGCAAAAGCAAGATTCTACATAGAAACCTGCAGCTGTTCGGAACGGCCCATTTCAGAGGCGACCTTTTTTAACATTCCAAACGTGGAATTATGCAATTAACAATAAACCCAAACATGTGAAACCCTTGAAAATATGAGAATATCCATTCCAAAGATATGGCCCCTTTAAGTCATAATGCAAAAAAATCCATGTGTTTGTACAAGCCTATAAAAACAGAGAAATCTATTTTATGTTACATATATATATTCTATAAAAGTCATGCATAGTGCCAAAAAACTCCTTTATTGTGTGTGCTTCATTGCTTTCAGGATTGCCTCAGCAGTTCTATAAGAGCATCAGTTAGTGGTAAAATTTGTCTGGTGTTATGGTGATGCATTCTTAAACTGCCAGTAGGCTCACATACATAAGAGTCAAAGTATCCCAATAATGTGGGACTGTCTCATCCAGCTGTGAGCAGTTGACCGGGTTAAGGTTAATGCTCTGTGGTCTAAAAGGTGTGAGTGCCTGAAGGCTACAGGGGGAAAAGGGGACATTTTCAGTGGCTGGTGAGTGGGGTGCACCAGTGAGAATTAGGGCTCAATTTCACTTCCCACTCTGCAAACTTTCTAAGAAAGCAAGAATCAACATTAAGAGCTTTGCATTCTTAACAGAGCGCATTTCCTGAAATTAAGTCATTACATGCAGTAGAGCTGATGAGGTCACAGCTGACAGGAAAGCCTGAGGCGTCCCACTCAAAACAAAAACATCAGTCCCGTGGCTCCGCTCCCAGCATCCTCGGCTCATTGGTTAATTTTTTGTATTTTCAGTCCGGGTGTTTGATTTTTCAGACTTGAAAGTGACATTGTTACGCCTTTTAGAACAAAGTGTTGCATCATGCCCTGAAAATATAACCTGATGTCATGGTGTCTGCTTTCATCGACATGCTTTGACTTCCTTAGATTCAATTAAAATGGACGTAAGACAACAATCAGTGTTTTCTCAGATGTCTTGTGCAGGCAAAAATCACATTGTTTTCTGAACTATGCAACATCCTACGTCCTATTCTCTCAGGTAACGCACATATGCAGGGATTCTTCTGGCCCGTACATCTCCAACTTTGCCAAAGCAGCTGATTTATGCTCTTAACTAATCCCTGTGTGAAATCTGCACCACAGAATCCAAACAGCCAGAGAAGTGTTGGTCCTGGCCGGCACGGGGTCATTTACTTAATGCTGAATGAATCTCTAATCCTGTGTAAACGTCAGCTCCGTGCAGCGAGAGCTCCTGCAGACAGAGAGAGTTTTGCTGCCTGAACGTTCAGCCAAAAAGTCTGAGCTGTTCCTCAAGCTGGAAACAAGGTCAAGGAAATAATGTTTGATCTGTTATGGCACTCTTATAATTATTTGGGCCCTGGAGGAGGACCTTTTCTTTGGCTTGGCTACTGCAGTATAATATTTCACTTGAAAGATGTGAAAGCCATATCGCTCCTTGTGGTGAAAGTACGCTGCTGGAAATTCCTAAATCTTCATACACAGTTGTTCCCCGCTCGCTCTAATCCCACTAATTACAATAAATTAAAAGCTCAATGGAGTGCAAACTACTTGTCAGGCTACTAATTCTAACCAAAATCTGCAGTGGTTTCAGGATGCCTGTGTCCAACTGAAGTCGAATCTAAGATGTTTGAAGAAGGTCTGCAAAGAAATGTACATGTACAACAACATGAGGAAACAATTTAAAGAAATATACTGAAGGTGTGCTTCAACAAAAAGCACTTTTACTGGCTTCTTTTAAGCATTCCAGCTAATGATCATATTGATTAATCTAACTTTCTCATGAATAAACTGTTTAGTCGATTTTATTAACTAAATTGTGAAAATATCCATTACAGAATCCAGAGTAGGAGTAACGTCTTTGTAGTTCCCATTAAAGGGCTAGCAAAGTGCGATTTAATGATGCATATTTACTAGTTTTGTTTAAAAACAGGAAGCCAGGCAGGGACTTATCACCAACGTTGATTAGCGTTTAGAGTAGCCAATAGCGCTAAGGTTGAAAACACTCAAACAAAAACATGGTGAGGATGATAACTGCTAGCTCGTAGGTCATATGCGCCAGTCGTTAAGTGACAGAACATCATAAAGCTATTATGCTGTAGGGACGGGTATCCAGAACCAGTGTTTTTTGGTACTGGTACATGATTGGTCAGTACTGAAAGCACCGATAAGCTCATGGACAAACGGTGCTCCTATTGGTATTTAACGTTAACATTCTGTTTTATTTAATGCAGTTTTCATTAAATCGTTTCATTCTAACGTAGCTGGCATCCGTCCCCAAGTGATGTCAAAGTCACCGCCATCAGGCAAGGATGTTGCATTGTTGTGCTCTAATGCTTGAGGAAGTCGAGCAGGTCTATATGGCGAACAGAGCAAAGTGTTCGAAAGTTCGGGCTCGCTTTACCAAATTTGACTCTGGTGCATCTTTGTGCAATTTATGTGTAAAGGTAGCTGCGTCTAAAGGGGGGCGACTCCATGAGAGCAAGGAAACTATGTTTGTGTTGCTTATGATTGTAACTGTTACTACATTTACTGTAAATGGTAACTGTATGACCACGGCCTTTTCAGAGGCACATTATCAGACACCCTGAAGAAGACTAAATAATAATAACAAATAATGGAGAGTAGTATCGTTAAGAGTATCGATCAGTATCGGTATCGATACCAGTATTGCTAAATTCCTAACGATACCCATCCTTAAAGAACATATAGCTATTGTGGAGGGAATACAGAACTTTTTTAAAAGTTTTCCAGGAAAAGAAAAACTCTAGAATACCATGAACAACACCTACAAAACAACTTATTTGTCACTTATATAGGTAATGATCAACGCAAGACTTACGTGAATAAAAAACCTAAAGTTTTACTTGGTTTTCCTGGGAACTTTTAAAGTGTGTTTTGTGTTTTTTACAACAGTCCGAGACCCAAAGTTATTCTGTTAACAATGTGGTGCCATTCAAAGTGCTTTATCAGACATGAAAAAGGCATACACTGATATTGAACAGAGCAGAGTAGCAAACAGACACACACATTGGAAGTAGGACTTCAACGTTTTGCATTTCTGTTTAAAAAAAGTGTTTCTTTGGGCTCAATCGAATTATAAGATATAAAAATAAAGGTAGGTATTATAATAAGATATAAAGTCTAAAAATGAGATAGTTGAAGATAATGTTTGAAATCTTCTCTCATCTTGAATCCTCAAACAGATGAAGACCCCGCCGTGACCCTAACAGGAGTGCAGGAGGAATTTAAAAGCGCTGTTAAAACAATATAGATATTCATAAAAGCAGGGCTAAAAGTTAAGCCAGTGTTATTTCATTCAATAAATCTCCTAAAACAGGAGGAACTGGAGAGAAAAGTGTCCGGCTCATGATCCAGTGAACTTCTTTACAAGGGACGGCTAATACAAAACTTCAACCGCTAACGCACGTGTCCGTTTGAGCTGAACTCCGAGGTGGCCGACTCGTCCTCGCTGCTATCACTGAGGTTTAATTTGTTCTGAAAGCAGCTGGCGATGAGTTACTGCCTGTACAGAGAGGAGAAATGACAGCATGGCAGGTTTACGGGGAGGAGGAGGAGATGGTAAAAAGGAGGCCTGGTTAGAAAATCATCTGACATGTCGTGGAAACTCTTTCCGTCTCTGACTGTTAAATGTCCACATTACTGTCTCATACTGGTGATTTAGTCATAGTGGAAAAGGCAGGTACGACAACTGACATGAATCTTTACATTCTAGCTAGATTTATCACACAAACAGACGCATACTTTCAGATTATCCATTACAAATTACAACTATTTGCACGTTCTGCATGCTCCAGCTGTGATTGTTGACCTGTTACTGCTCTACGTTTTGAGGAGAAAAACAATTTTTCTGATCTAGTGTAAACACACATAGGGAAACAGCTGTAGTAAAAAAAAACGACACGGATATTGGTTCACAAAATTCAATGAGAGTAGTAGTAGGAATCGAATACTATGTTAGAAGACTTTGTCACCTTTAAAGACAGATCTTATCCTCATGCCATGATTAAGATGGTATCCTGATGATCGTCAAAGAGGAGAACTGTCACCATAAAACAAACCTCAGAGACCGCATCAACACCAAAGAATGGCTGACAGTATAAAGTATAAGTAGGCCTATTGAATGAGAAAGGTCCTCCGTCCAATATCACCTTATTTAATTGTACAATAAGTTTTACACTACAATAGACAAGAGTAAGGGTAGACATTTAAAAAAAGTAAGGTATGTAGATGTGTGCTGATTTAATCCGACCGTAAGTGTTTCTACTGTTAATTCAATTGCTCTTGAAATGATCGATCATAGCAGAAAAAGGCTCTTTTAAAACAGTACATAAATGTATGTTATTAGCAGCCTCAAAGTCCTGCATTGGTCCTTATTGGTTCAAGATATAGCATTGCATCATAATTATGAGCATATTTTGCCTGTGAAATCTTTGGAATAAAACAATTACCGTAAAATGTGGTGTTTAAGACGCACTTTAAATACTTTCTTTTTCATCTAAAAAGTGGGCTTTGTTCTAAACACTGGTGCGACCAATATACCAGTATAAAATGCAGAGAGAGGTCTGTTATCGTGTTCTCTGCATTAAAGTGTTTCCAGGTCCAAGCCGCTACAACGTCTCCTATTTACAATATGTTGCAGAACTTGCTTGCTGCTAACGCTTCGTCACGGACATGCACCGCCATGCAGCCGCCACCCTCACAACAATCAACGTTACCGTAGGCTGCCAGCTACCGCTAGCTACAGCACCGGTAGCTAGCAGGATTACAAACTCGACATGGTGAAAACAGATGGTGGCGGTGACTTGTGTGTTTTGAATTAAATGAAAACACATTGAAATAGTGTTGAAATAACGTTTTTATTAATGAATAGCTATAGAAAACCTTTTACCCTCTGGGAAACCCCCAAAAACAAACTGCGTCTTATATTCCGGTGGTGACTTGTTTTGCAGATTTTAGAGATAGGCCTTTCACATAAAGGAGGAAAAGTACAGCATTTACTTTGAGGTAGAGCTAAAAAGTTTCCCCAAAGAAAAGGTACTTTTTACGGCCTTGAGTAAATGCACACTGTTACTTTTCACTGCCTGAATCCAACCACCTGTCTGTATCTGTGGATAGAGTTAGTATGTGTTTAACAGCAGCTGTGAGGAAATGATTATCTGTTTGCACAAGTGACATATAAGACAGGAACAATCTGATAAAATACCGTGCAGAAGCTCACAAAAAGAAAAAGCGGACATCATGACTTTGCAGTAAGCTATCACTCATCACAAACTTTTCGCTATTCTTTTTCTCTCCTTTGCTCCGTTTCTCCTTCTCTCTTCCCCTCCCTTGGATGCCGTGCATTCCTCTTTGTTTGCTCATACTGAGCCCTCCCAGTGGATCCCGTGCATGACTTTCCCAAAGCCGATATTAATATCACAGGCCATTGTAATGGAGTTATTTTCATGGAAGCCCCGGAGGAAGTCACGTGGCTATGATTAGTCCCCCGAGGGCCCGGAGTCTCCATTAAGCCGGTTGTTTTAACTCACATAACCATCAATGAAGTGGAAAAAGCTGAGGAAGTAGCCATCACTCTGGGCCGGGTGGGGTGTTTTCTGAGCACCTATTTTGTTAATGGGGCCAGAATATTTTCCCTCTCTCTCTCTCTTTTCTTGGGAGGGGGAATTATTCTTCAACTGCGGCTTTGCAGAAAGAGCCTACACATGTGTGCGTTTACATTCACCCACCACCATTAAGATTGATAGCGATGGGATCTGGTGGTTAACACACTGTTTGAGCCCGGAGAAAAAAAAAGAAAGAAGGGGGGGAAAAAACAACATAAGGAAAAGCACAAGGACTCACACACACTCAGCAACTACACGCAAGGGTGAGCTCCAATGCATCTGCCATCAGGAAGTGAGTTAAGATGGAAAAAAAAAAAAGCACGCTGGAATACATTTACTCTGTCAGGTTACTACTTAAACACACATGACTGAGAAAAGCAGACACTGCCACATGCATGCTTCCTCTCATAACTCTGTTCACCTCTCTTCTTGACCTAAAAGCCACTGGGCCACTTCACCAGCGGGCCACTTCCAAGGAAACAGGAAGAGCCGGGCCGGCGAGGCGGCTGACAGCTTTCAGATGGACTCTTGGTGATATCTAGCATGTTCAGAGGCTTACTGCGAGGAAGTGAGGGCTGTTCCCACTCATTACCCCCGACATGAGCCTCATGATTGTCAAACCAAACTGTCGGCTTATTATGGGGGTGAAGGGAAAAAGAAAGGGGAGGGCCGACGCAAGATAATCCTCTAACAATAAAAAGGGACTTTGGCTGAATTATGAGTTCGGATTTTCTGGCAATTTATTGACAATATCATTCACTCTTTTCTGACCTGGAAAATGTATCACAGCCGTAACTTATCAATGGAAATATCAGACTGTGAAATAAATGGATCACATTTTCAGGCCAGGGGATTTCTGCCTGGACTTCCACTTAAAGAGTGGATATAATGAGAAAAAAGGTCTGCATGATGTATTAAATATATTGCGTTTTTACTTTGGATTACTGACAGTATATACAGAATGAACCTTTGAGCTAAGACAGCGAGAGAGGTCAGACAGGGGTCATGGAGCATCCATTAACACTTGAGGAAACATGAATGGCTGAAAAAAACAGGAAGATGTTGTCAAATAAAAGCGATGAATTGGACACAGTGCCCCTGAATCAGTGAATGTTACCCAGCATGCCTCAGCTCACCCTGCTGTCTTCACCAGCTACTCCGAAAACACATTTCCATGCTGCTTGTCATTTTAACTCGGATCACAAGGCAGGGGATTCTACTATAAAACTCACATGCAGCCAGGCGAATAAATCTGCCGCATTATTGTTTTTTTCTATCTTGAAAAATGTAAATACCACGTTGGTCACGTCAACGTGCAAATGGAAGATGGCTCAGGGCTTCCATTCAGTCACATCTGCACGCCGTCCAAAATGATGTAAGCAAGTTCCCATCACTTTCCCTTATTAATGTCAGCTCCATGTTGGGCGCTGCGCTACATAAACACCCACACACATGTTAATAATGCACACGCAGCAAGACTCTATGTGGGCCCCATTTGACCTGCGTGTGTTAAACTGACACACATATAATACGCCATCTATCCCCCCCTGGTTCCCCGCGTTGCACGGTCCCTTCTGGGCCGCTTTTGGGGGAAATGGAAGATCCACATGGAGCTTGTGACACTGCAGAACCTCTGCTTTTCCCCAGCCGCCGAGACCAGAGGAGGCCGCCCGGCCCCGCTGCACATTAACTGGAACAGGTGCAGTGAGCGGGGGGCTTGTTTTTCTTCATCGGCTCCTCAGGAAATCATAAAGCAAATATATTGCTGGAGGACGGTTTTTCGGGGTGCCCTGTGAGCAAACTGAGAGGGGAAATGGATCAACGAGCGGCCACCGGGGACAGTAAATCAACAAGCTAAAAGGAGAGCTGAATGTACTGTGGAGGCCCCGGGAGCCCGGCCCAAGGCCAGGGCCTCTGTCAGTCAGGGCCCGGTGTTAATGTCAAAGCCAGCTGGACCTGGCAGCACACGCCTATAAGGAAATGATTGAGCTGTCTGTGTCAATCGCCAGAGTACCACTAGAGGCCATCATGTCACAGGCCAGCGATTTGGGGAACTTCAAGGTTGAGTTTTTCACCCAAATGTCTCTTTCATATCTTCCTTCAGCCTTGACATCGGGGAGAGGATCAGGTTTTGTTGCGGGCTCAAAGGCCTCCTAGACGCTGCTTTTTTAGTCATATTTTTATGACCCCAATATAAAACTGACTCTTCCTTCAGAATGAAAAGTGGAGACAAAATCATACATGGTGAGATTTATGTATTTGAAGGAGCATTTTTTCCAGGAGAGAGTTGAAAATAGGAGCCTTTCCACACACTCTTTGGAGTAATGGGTCATCACTAATCGATTAGTGCTGCCTGTTTAAGCTCTCTGTCCCTCTGTCAAATGCCTCGGTGAACACAAATTTCTCACTGGCCTGAAAACACTCTCTCTCTGCTACTGAGCTTGATTCAATCATCGTCAATCAGGAACATATGGTGTTCCTTACAGGGCTACCCCTCTCCTGCCCACCACCGCCGGCACCCTATCCAGTGCCACACACACGCTTTTTTCTCTCGCCTAGTTTACAAATTAGAGCAGCTGAGCTTTACTGCTACTTCATACAGGCCGGCACTGCCACGGGAGGCCCGGCCAGGCTGCATGGCTACCTTGTGAATGGGGCATTATTACGAGCTGGAGACAAGAGCCGGTCCAGCCCAATTTTTCTGATCGAGCGTTTCAACACATCATATAGGGAAACAGCTGTACTACAAATTAGTACGCTCTGTGACATTGACAAATGTGCTGCTTGGACTCTGTAGAAGCTCGGCAATTCCCAAGCTCTCTGTTCTTGCCCATCTTCCCAGCACGGACACCTTAACCACACACACACACACACACACACACACACACACACACACACACATACATCTTAAACGCATGCACTTGGCAGAAGAGGCAGGGTAATAAGAGGGGCTCACTCCACTTAATCATCTATCTGTCAATCTACTAACTGTTGCCAAAGCGCAAATGCAGAGCGTTGTGCAACACAATAGCCATTGTTGAGAGACAGCTGTCATGTGTCAAATGACCGAGCATGAATTTCACTTAACTTTATATGCTGACTGATTTAAAAGCACGTTGAAAACCAAGCTTAGTGCTGTTTGTGAGAGCGTACAAGTAATATTTGGTTACATTTTTATCAGACAAACTGACCTCGGGTTTGAGATAGCAGACCTGTTATGGATGAAGGCCACTTTTAAGTTGTTTTTTCGCTGGTGGAAAAATTAAGGTTAAGAGAGAGGCTGATGAACAGCACATCTGTGTAAGTAGAGGTGTGTTGTTCAGGGTAACAGTGAGACAGTGAAATACAATCCAGGAAGGCCGGTTCCATTAAGGACTTATCAGACGCCAACACTCTGCACTGAAATTTAAAATACTGCAGGAAGGATTTTATTTCAATGGAAAGTTATTAATGCAACAATAATGTGTCCCCCACTGAGATATTTTGGTGTTATGGACAACCTTTATTTCTTTTTCCTCTGCTTTTGCAACAACGCTGTGTCAGTGCGTTGCTCGTCAAAGGGCAGGCTTATGCTTGAAGTGTTTGTAGCATAGACTGTATAACATGAGGGGATGTAGCTACAGTGACATCATCCACTGATTTGTGTACTGCTGATGTTTCCGCATTGGCTTCACTTTTGAAACCAAGAAGCTTTGCCCACTTCCAGACAAAGTTCAGTTTGTAGCTGCTCTGAGTGACCACACACAAAGGTATGGTTAAATCTGCTGTCATAGATAAGGGCTTGACATGATATCTGACAAGGAAGAGTTAACAACCCTTTCAGATAATTTGACAAGCTTTTTCATCGAAGCATACTAAGGGCCTTAAGAAACATAGAATTAATCTAGTTAGTACATTTGAGCAGCAACATCCCCAATAGATGTTCAAACTGCACCACTTCAAGAAAGTCAAACTCCAGCAGCAGGAAATCTCAGAGAACACAGTAATTGTTCACTCCGGGAAGCTCAGTGGAAAAACACAAGAGCAGTAACCGTAAGTGCTTAGCAAAAACACATTTCCACTTTATGCATTACAGATAATTGAGGATTTCCACTTAAGGTATTACAGGTAATTGTAATTATGTGGTGCAACTCAGGATAAACAGTACTTCAGTTTGAGTACAGTAACACCAAAGTGTTTTGCAAGCGAGTCAGATCCCTCGTTTCACTGATTTGAAGTCAGAGAACCATGTGGTTTAGGAGAGAGTGATTGTACCAACGAGCTCTGTAGGTATTTTGCAACTTAAACGAAAAACTGGAGCCATAGAGAAGTGAAACTACGTTTGGGGTTGAGCTGCTGGAGCAGCTGGAAGGCAGCATGTTCCAGGGTTCATGTAACAGGAAAATAAAAACGGTACTTCCCCATTCTGGCACTATATGTAATTTCATACTAAATAAAAAGTTAGGCTGCTGCGGAGGCGTGGATGGTGGAGGTGTAATCTATAACATGCCGAGAGGTTAGTAATGATGCATCTCAGTATTTTTAAATGTTTGTTTAAACACTCAACGCCTTCCTGGATCTTTCTTAAGGTCAGTTAACTGGTGACTTGGTAACTCATAATTTCTCTAGAAAACTATATTGATACCGCAGCATCTTTACTTCCTCATTCCGACAATGACACATTGTGACTGTTTCCTGTTTTATTATCATCAGCCTTACAGGTTGCCAAAGACTGACAAAGACAGATCAAAGTTTATAACCCAGAAAAAGTTCAATTTAACATTATAACCCTGTCACTGATGTATTAGTAATAGTGGAAGGGTAAGGTTGCTTCTACAGATGTATGTGGAAATAATTTTTCTGGTTTGAACAGAGGTATAAAAAACCCCAATGATAAAATGAGGCCTTAGACCACACGCTAACTTTGAAGAGGAGAGTAATGGGAGTGTTTTTGACATTTGCAGTTTAGTCTCAGCAGGTCTGTGATGTGCAGCCAGGCTGCCTCCTCTGAGGGGAAACATCACCGGGCTCAGAGCGCAACCCGCCGAGAGGCTCCGTGTTATTCTTTCTGCCCTACAGAGTGGCAGAGACAAGCTAAATATCTAGCCATAAATCTGACCCGGTGTAGGTCAGGCTGCTGGCGGAGCATCAATAGGGTGTACCAGGTAGTGTGTGCCAGGAGAGCCCAGCCCCTTTCACCGCAGAGCTGCTCGTATATCTGACTGCTCACATCATTCTGAGCCGCTCTCCACATGGTGCAGCACCTGAAATTTAAATTATCAAGTGTATTTAAAGATCGCGGTGAAAAGCTGCTTTCAGTGGTTTAACGTGTCTTTGTCAAATGTTTCAGGACACACTGGTGCTTTTAAAGTCAACAGATATCGCAGGTGCTGCTGGTGGTCAGAATTATCACTGCATTTGTCTCATTTTTTGTCCATCTGCATTTCATTTGTTTTGGCAAAAGGTCAGTAACAAGGAAACATGAGCAAAAAAGGGTAAAAGACTCAATATCAAGTTAGGAAAAACAGCAAGACCACAACACAACCAAACAGAAACACACACTTATAATTACAATACAGAATAGTAAGAAATAAAATAAATAGAAGAGGTGTCCTGTTACGTTTGAAGGAAATTATGTAATCTCCTGTTTATTCTGAGCTGATGAGATTGATGTAAAATGATCACCTGGTCAATAAATGGTCTGGTTTTTCATACTACACAGCTAACAACGAGCTTACAATGCGTAGGGCGGTAAAAGCACAACACTTATCAGCAACATTTAGTGTCCGGACGATCTGCTCCCACCAAAGGGCTTTTCGGTCTCTATTGTGATACTGTTTGTTTGTCATATGTACAGCTCCGACAGAAACGGCCAAAACAATTTGCTCCTCCATGGTTACCAGGGGGACGAATGGCGCCCCATCTGATTGCTTGCCTGAAAAAAGTGGCAGTGACGACACCAGCGCCTTTCTGAAAAGTTCAGAGATTTTCAACTCGAAGCGCTCGGAGCAGCCGCACAAAAAAGGCGGAGCGCTCTGAAAAGAGACGCTGGGTGCAGCGCTTTTTCTCTAGGCGGCCACATGCGGCCGCATACTCTCTGTCCTCATAGGGAACAATTGAAAAAAGATTCTGGCGCTCAGAAAAAGGGCGCTATGTGGACACAGGGCCTGAAGCAGCTTCTATTCAAATGTATGTGCCTTTTCATATGGACTGTAAATGGTAAATGGACTGTACCAATAATTTTAGTGCTTTTCTAGTCTTCCGACCACTCAAAGAGCTTTTACACTACATGTCACATTCACCCGTTCACACACTGATGGCAAAGTGCCAATCTAAGTGCCAATCTCCTATCAGTGTCTATGTACATTCAATTTGGGGTTCAGTGTCTTGCCCAAGGACACTTCGACATGTGACGGTAGCAGTCAGGAATCAAACCCCCCACCTTCTGATTGACAGACTACCAACTCTACCACTGAGCCACAGCTGCCCCACTATTACTGCTTTGGTTCAGACAGACAGCGCATATTAACTAGTTAGCAAATATATTTACAGTTCGTTGGAGGAGGGGGTAAAATAGAAAAATTTCAGACAACTTATTTTAGTGTTATCTCCATGAGTTGCTAATATTTTATGCCAAGTTTCAACCACTATTTCTAACAGGTGTAGCTAGGAGCAAGCTAGCTCAGAAAGAGTATAATGTGTATTCTTAATCCTGATTGGTTTTTCCAACTGGATTAAATAGCTGTAGATTTGCACATAATCAAAGCTGTTTGACTTCCTTAACAAATTGGTGATGTAGGGTTGGTTGGAAGGTCTGGAACACGGCTACGTCTACTTGATTGTTCAGATGACCGAAGTCTAAGGTTTACTGTAATCAAGGAGAAAGGTTGCATTCATGCAAACCTTATTTGTAAAGCAGATATTAGATATATGCAACAGGCAGAAGGACACTTTATTATGAGTATCCACTTTAAGAACGTTCTAAGAAGCCAAAACCTAAAACAATAATGGTTGAAAGCCGCATTCAAACCAGCTCATTGTACTGAATACGTCTCAGTAACTTTCCACCCCTCATCGCTCCCGTTGTATTTATCTTTGGCTTTAGTAAATATGAAATGTGCTGCACTGATCAGTCAGCACATTTCTCTGGCTTGGTTACCTCCCTCAGATTTGCTGGGTTTCATGTTGACACAACCGCCATCAGCATCATGACAAGGCACATGGTGACTGGGTTACGTCCAATTGCCTCAGACTCAGAGTTGACAAACAGTCACAGTCTAGATTATACACTTTTCAAAGGAAGCGAGGGCTGGGAACTATTTTAGCCAATGCACAACCACATATTTCATACACGTTTCTGCCAAGAGGGTAACACAATCTCACATCCCGCTGGCAAAATTAATGTTTATGAGCATTTTTAATGGGCTACCTCAGACCCGAGCGTTTTAAAATTATGCCAGCGCTACCAGAGCCTCTGAATGATTTCAGAGCTATAAAGGAAGCGTTATATTCCACTTTCTCTATAATTGAGAGCAGCTCCCTGAAACAAGCCATGTGAGTTTTAGAAATGATGTAGACTCCTCATTATTGAACTTTTAGTAAATCAGTGCTGAAGTTAAGCCATTTGCAAATGTGGAAATTAATCTGGGTGTACATGTTCACTGAAGAGTGTTTTTTGGACAGTTATACAGTTGTTTGCACTGTGGAGGCAAACAGCCTAATCCTTAAAAAAACTGAATGTTTGCTATGTTTTTTCTGGAGAAAACCTCAACCTGAATTTTACTATTTTAGGATAGTGAATGCAGATTCTTTTTGAATGCAGCTGTTATTATAATTACAAAGTACAAGAAATGTCTGTGCTTAAAACAGGTGTTGGCTGGTGTAGGTCTAAGACTAGGACCATGTATTAGGGCTGAACAGTTAATAGAAATTTAATTGAAATCGCAATATGGGCTACTGCAATTTTCAAATCGCAGGAGGTGCAATATTTTTTAAGGGTGAAATGTGTGTTAAAAAACCATTTTAATTTAAATATTGTGTTGCAGAGATGCTCTGGCCTACACAGCATACACAGAGGAGAGTATCAAATGTCTTCGCTTGGTACAGATCCCCACAAAAATCACACCATAATCACTAATTCATATTTTTCATTGAAACTGAGAATGATGATGTAAAAATGATCATTCCCTTTAAAATCGCAAATCATACTGAAATCGCAATATAAGTCAAAATAATCGCAATTACAGATACTTTTTTCAAAATCAGCCTTGCCCTGTATGCCCGTGTCTTTAGGACAGACCCACAGACCCGAATGGTGATGGATACGTTTCAGGAAAAAAAGTGTGTAAAAGTGTACACCTGCTTGTTACGAGAATTAAGTTGCTTACAGCATACCAAAAGAATCTGAATACATCTGCTATTAGATGAAAAAAGTGTCTCCACAAAATCTATCAACCTTTGCCTCAATGATGTTACCTCAAAAACACAATATGCTATGTTTCATACAATGTTCCTCTTGGCCTCACTCACATTTTTCTTACAAATTAAACCCACACCACTAGAAGCCTGCTGTAAGTGTATAGACCAGTTTATAGTCTTGACCATAAGCCAAAAGGAGTAAAAACATGAGGAAGTTTGGGTTCTGTAAATCTGCATCCAACACAGATCGAGACTGAGAACTGCTCCTCACAATGAAAGTACTCACACTTGTTAGTAGATAGAGGGGAAGTAAAACGGGGGCCTCTAGTCATAACAGGAATCATTCATTTTAATCACTGAGTGCAAGAGACAATAGACTTCGTCTTGTTGTCACTGTTCCTGAGACAGTTTGAAAATGTTCAGACTTTCACAGCCCATACTGACACAACAGAGAGAGGCCCTGTTCCTGCACTTACTGGCCTGTTAAACAGCAGCCTAGTTTTGTTTATCATCATCAACCCAATAATAACCCTCACATTGCTTCTGACCTTTTGTTTTAAGTGCTTTTAATTAAATCTCTCTTACTGTGTGGAGGACATACAGCTGTAATCTCACTACCCTGATCTAGGATTTAACTATACATAAAACGCTGAACTTATTTCAAATACATTTTTTATGAAATTAATAAATAGTATGAAATATTGCCATAGTAAAAAGCAACTCAAAAAAAGGCATCTAAAGGGAAAAACTTCCAGGTAGTAAGTCAATATAACAGTCAGCAATATATATAAATAAGCAGCTACTGGCACAATTTACTTAGGTAGTTTTGTATAATATGATGCCTTAAACTTTCGAACACATTTCAAAAAAGATAAACTCCTCTATCTGATTCCATAACATAAATTCAACAGCAACTGACCCACACTTAAACTCTTAATAAACGCTTAAAGGTAAATACGGCTGCAATTCTTGGTCATCACTAATGCAAAGGGTTACTCACCTCACAGGCCCTTGAGGTTGGAAACGTCTGGTTGCTGGGCAACGTGCCTGAGGAACGTCACGTGCGCAATCTGGATCCACCCGTTGGCCTCCTGTTTTTAGCGATATCCGCGCTAGCTTAACGGTAGCAATGCAGTTAGCTTACCAACCGCGAGTCACGTTCGGCTATAAATGCGCTACTCCCGCTCAGCTTGCTAGTGACGCTAGTAAACTTTATTAACAGAAACTCCAAACAGTCTGTGAATAAGTTATTTTGGAAACTTTAACGCGACCAGTACTATGTTTCCCGGGCAGCCCTACACACCTGATGCTTCCCTTTGCTCTCTCCGGTCCACCAGGCACCAGCCAATCTCTGAGTTAATTGGACAGTGGGGAAATTCGCACGTAACGCGAAAGTCCCGGTTTGTCCGTTCTGGGCTCATGTAGAAACATGGCGGTGCAACCTGGCGGACTCCGTAGACGGATGAAGAGCGAATCTTCTCATCAGGTGATTAATCACTAATGTTTTCTGTTGTTTCTATTTTGCTAATACGTCCATTTAACATGCTCTGTTTGAAATGTACGTTTACCTGTTCAGCTGCATGTTGTTGTTGCATATTTGACTTAAATTTATCTCTGCCAGTTACATTCTGTTAACTCTTTTCACTTGTCATTTTGTATAGTCTAGTATGGGGGAAGTATAGCATATTCCAACAATATGTACCACAGCATTTATAGCATATGTTAACTTGATTTACAATGCAAATTAGGAATTTTTAATTGCTGATTAAGAAAATCAAGTTTGGCTAGGCCGGACTTGCTGCATATGAGGAGACAAAATGTACACGTGTAAGGCGATGTACTCTTCATACAGACTATACAACAACTATAGTTGCATAGAAACATTATTGTATTGTTAATAAGTTGTATTTTGCCCTTGGTCTATTGCATTGCACTTAATTTACTCTAAGCAGGAACAATTGTGACCAGTGTTACAAAACCATCTCTGCAAATGTAAAATGCAAACACATTTGATATTTGGTACTATTCAAAAGTCTAAAACTGCATCTCTTTTTGCCACATTATGTTATTATGATGATGTTTTTATTAGGTCATGTAATGTCTTTTCAAAACTCTCCAGCTAAGTCTTACTTTTACCAAATAATGTTATTATAAAGACATCTTTATAAGGACACAGGGTGTGTCTGGGCAGCTGTGTGTTTAGAAGTTTTTTCCTCCTGACCCCAGTCATGTTGGCCATGACCCTGTTTAAGGGTTTAAATCCAGAGAATCCCCCTTGTAGTAGAGGAGATGAAATGTTGCGTCAACGTAAATGGATGTGTGTGTATCGCTGCACCCTGTGAGAGGATCTGGGAGCCCTTTATCACCTTCCCGAGCTGTTGAGCAAAAATAAAGCTCCCTCTGTTATCCTCATCAGCAACGCAGTGAGCAAGTCTGAAGGGATATCCTGTTGGCGAAGTGAACGCATTCATCCTGCTTGTGGCGGTTTTGGTGACACAAGATTTACAAAATGTTCCACCGGCCTCCACTTACCACTTTACAATACTCTGTATATAGAGTAATGGGCCTTAGATCCTCTGTTATTTCAGAAAACAGGGGAATCTCAAAATGCTGCCAACTTGAGCAGGGTTAACGCAGAGACAAATACCAGCAGGGCTGTTCTCACTTACTTTAACAACCAGGATTTTAAGGACACACTGCACTTTTTGTAAGTAGAGCAAAACATTCAGACTTCAGACACTTAATTTAAACTTATTTATGACCCTTATAAAATCCAGTTTCACACTGGGTCTCAAACCTTCATTTCTACAATGATTAAACGCCCCTCTTCAGATTGCAAAAACCCTGGTTTAAAATTGCACTTGGAAAAAAATCCTGCAAGCTAAAAACAAGGCTCTCCTTTTTTTTAAAATTCCCCACAAGTTCACAGTTTGGACATAAGGGGTCTTTACCTAGAATACATTATATATTTATTGCCCTTAATGTTATGTCATATTACATAAACTGTCGCCCTAAAATAAAGTGAACTGCCTACGTGCCTCGATGTGAAGGCTAGGTTTAGGAAGCAGATTACTCAACATCCAACTCAATGACTTGAGCAAAGTTTAAAAACCACCATGAAACAATTCTGTGGGCTGGGTAAGGAGGAACCATTAAGTAGCTGAAGTAATTTAAAACATCTATTAACCATAATGCAGCGTGTGGTTTCTGATTTCTGGAAAAGTGAAGTACTTAAAAACAATCGGATTTGAAAAATTTCGTCCTCCTCTTCATCCCCCCCCCCCCCCCCCCCCCGCCCCCTCTGTGGCAACAGCCTCCACTGTGGGACAGAAATACCCCCTTCGACAAACGCAGAGTGGATGCTTCTGAATTATGGAGCTGGATCCTGCTATCACAGCTCGTCCCTTTTGTCTAACCCAAACCACGCTTGTGGTGGAGCTCCTGTCATACCAGCGAAAGCAACGACATTAACATCAGAAACCAGAGGAAGCCCGGTTGCAGGCCACCCAGGTTTTCCTGGGGTCTGGAGAGCCAGGGAAAGTATATCTTGGACAAGTCACCGGACTACCCTCGCATTTCCTATTATTAATTTTACGCAGGCGACCGGCCCTGCTCTGTAAATCATACCTGTGGTTTAGGAAGGCCTGATCGGTCTCTCTTTAATTCACGATGAGGTCTGCTCATTCTCTATCCTATCTCCTCATCTGTCTAGTTATCCAGGAGATTATGCTTGTCACTTACAAACCAGCACACAAGCTGTATAGGTTCAGGCATGTTACATTTGAGCTCAAGTTTAAAAAGGCTTCGTTTATCCCTTATCCTTTATTATTGTCTTGTTTCTGGCACATTTGTGTTATTGCAGCATCAGAGCTACTTAAGAGAGGAAACTGTGGTGAGAACTGGCGACTCATAACACCCGCTGCCCTTCATGTTAAGCAGAAGAGGCACATTGAGTATTCCCCTCTCAACTCAATATAACGCAGACACACAAGGTTTAACAGCAAGGTCAGGGAGGCTCCCAGAGGCAGACGAAGGCTCAGTTTACTGTGCATTTTCTTATAGGTTTAGTGCAGCAGATGAGTTCAGTTTGCGAGGAAAGGACTGCAAAATAATATTTTTAAAAATTGGCAAATTTCAACCCCTTTGGTTCTTTCTGATTCATGATCTTGGAGGAATTTCAAGGCTGCTAGAGATGTTTTTGCCCGTTAACATTTCAAGGCTACATCCAGCCACACAATATATAAGCCTGTCAAAGTAAAAATAGAGTTGATTGAGATAGATATTTGATGTACAAATTATAGTCGTGTGGTGAGCTATCGATATATGCACAAAACTGTATGTTGTACGCCAGCACAAACTTCACTCCGTCAAAATATTTCACCCTTTGCGGGCGCTCCTGTCTCAAAATAGAGACTTTTATTCGGACAACTTTGGCTCGCGGATGACTAATCCTCCTCCAGAGTTAAACAGATCAGCGTTTAAGCCGTCTCCAAACTGTCCACCATTTATAGAAATATGTTGAGCAGAAACCGCTCCGGGACTATCATGTCCATCTTTTGTTTTATACAGTGAGCCCATTCATGCCTCTTTGTGTTATTATATGTGCTTTAATCCCATTTGCAAGAATTAGATTTTTATCTCCCCGGTGTGTTCGGACCCGGCAGCTCGGCGGGAGGGAGAAACTGCCTGTGAAACCTCAACAGATTGCTGGAGTCATTCATTTTTTTAAGGTTTCTGGCATGCTCACTGTGAGGATGTGGCAGCTCCCACTGTGACGCATTTACTGAGCTGGAGTCCATCAGAACACAACTGGAAGGTAGAATAAGTACAGAGCTGATCGGGATCATAGGAAGGGTAATGGGTTGTGCAGAGAAATGAAGATTCAGAAGGAGAGAAGTCCTGGTAACATGTCGTGGTATTGGCAGCAGCTCTACACCTGGAAATTGTACTAACAAAAAAACGAAAGGATTAGCCTCCCCTCCATCATTGTTGTTGACAAAGTTGCTATTGTAAATCCCGCCCCTTCTTGATTTTTATTGGTCGGTGAGGGAGACGTGACATTGATGAGCGCGGCGGTGTTCAAAAAGTTGAACTATTTTCAACTGAGAGTGCAGCGATAAAAAAATAGGCCTAGGGCGTGTTGGGTTTGTATAGAAAATAGGCGTGGACACAGGCCCTAACTGGGAACAACTTGCAATTTTTCACGATATTGTCACCACAGACTTGCAGTTTGGAATTTAAGCGGTGAAATACACGTAAGGGATGCACAGTTTAGTTATGCGTTTTGGTCCAAACAGGGTGTTTAGACAGAGCGAACAGAAACAGCTCTCTCTTAAACGTACTTAAAGTGCTATTCTCAAAGATCTCAGTTTCGTTCTCTTTGGCGACACCTATGGCGATAAACGGTAATTGCGGGAGCACTCTTCCCAGATATCCAGACAGTGTTGCATGTGTGACGTCCACGGTTGGCTCCGGTTGTAACTCTTGATTTTCCTCGCTGACGGTCGCTTTCCTTTTCAGACTGTTTGCTTCATCTGAGCGTCAAATTTGTTTCTTTTTCTTTGGATTTTCACTTATTGTTGAAGTTGTATCTGTCGTCATCCATCTTCTCTTTGTTTGTTCAGCCATAGTAGATTACTGTTTACTCGCAACACTTGCAGAGACCGGAAAAGCAGCCGCTTAGCTCCGCCTACCCTCTCTGGCAGACCAACCGCTGCTGGCTGATGGAAAACGCGTCACTAACTGGGCGCTGCTTGGGATTTTTTCCTCTGAAGTCGCCACAGAGACCCAGTCTGTGATATTGCAATTTAGCCTGTGATAGATCTGTACTTTTACTTACTGTACATTTCCTTCTAACAGTTGGCCTAATAGTCCACTATCGCTAAATAGTCAAACAATAAAAATTCCTTCTTTGAAAATGGATCATAATTCAAGTCTTTGTTGACTTAGTGAGCAACCGCTCGTGTTTAGATGCTCTGCAGTGTTAGACTTCAGCTCCCAGACAGCTGGACTCATAAAGATGGACCTACTTGGAATGTGCCAGTAAAGCTGAGCTGTGCAGAGTCTCTGTGTGAATGTGTTTAGATTCAGTGTCATCAGAGTGCATTAGGTAGAATGTAAACACACACAGCAGACATTTACTGAGACCAGTCTGCGTACTTAGAGCAATTGTAGCCTAATGCTAACCTGGGCGTATTGATTTAAACACTATAAAGCTTTTTGTGCGGCGAGCGTCTGAATGGAGCGACTGTAGTGCTCGAGTCATCATCTCCTCAAGGCTCCAGACGGATAGCTCGGGGAATTTTTAAACAAAGCCGGAGAAATCCATCATATCAAAACTGTTTTAGGTTTTATTTGGGCCTCTGGTATCTCTCATCTCTTTTGGGACATGACAGTAATTACAGCCATCAAGGTGCTCGTCTGGAGCCATCAGCCAAGAGTGTGGAGACTGCTTCTCCTCATGGGCCGACATGGACTCCTGACATCAGCGCTCCGTTTGTTTTAACAGAGCCTGAAGTATGTAACGGCGTTAATCGCAGACAGGCCAGATTTATTCCGAGTGGTCGCCCTGGTCTAATTCATACATTAAGTGAACTGTTACTGGGAGGATAATCTTATAAACAAGGTAAAGTATTAGGCAGAGGAAGGAATGTGAGGGTAAGCTTAGGTTGTGAAATGACTCAAGAAGGGAGTTCTCTGTCTGAAATCATATCAGTGATACGTGGATTTATTGGAAAGGGCTTCGATTTTACACGAGAAGTTCAGCTCACTTATCCTGTAAAAAACATTTATAATGTCTCCTGTGAATCCGTACAATTTGTGGTTTCCAAAGTTTGAAAAATAACCCCTGTGAGGTCATAAGGGTTAACTCAACTGGGAGGTGAGACTCATTGTTATTAATTAACTACAATTTTACAGAAAGTCTGCTTTCCAAACTCAGCTGTGAGGTCGAAAAGATCAAGTGTAGTTTGCAAACAGAGAGTTCAACGAAAGGCTGTGCAGTAGGGGTGGGAATCACAGGGTGGGAATCACAGGGTAACTCACGATATGATTCTGGATAAATTAATATATTGCAAGACGATCATGTAAGTATAATGATACATCACTATATCTGATTAACTGAAGAACACAAAATGCCCTACAAAGGTAAAGTGCAGGATTAATGTATTTATTCACTGCAATTTGGTGTCAGTTTCACAGAATTTGACACAAACTCAGATGAAACGATGAACATGTTTCAGTCTGTAGAATACATTTACAGAACTATAGACCAAATTAGGACTTTGGATTTGCGGGGAGTCATGAAGTACTGACGCAAGAGTCAAAATCGCTCCGTATATTTGTAAATTAAAATATTGATATTTGGTGCTAGCCTTAGCGATAATTGGATTGCACGAGTCAGGACGACGATATATTGCTGTATTGATATTTCGTCCCACTCCTACATTATAGAGCTGCATCGTTTGGCTGCTTGATCCATATAGCGACGCAAACCTAAATTGCTTGATTACAGCTTAAACTGAAACCCCTTTTGTTGTTTGTTTTTTTGTCTTACAGGAGCGTCGTGTAAGAGTTACGGGCATCTATTACTGATGTTGCAGACTGGAAAAAAACGTATAACACTCACCTCACCTGCCCATTCAAAATGTACAACGCCACCTACTGTGGCCAGGAACAAAAGAAGCAAAAAACAGGGAGTTTGATTTCACTTGCCGTTTAAACATGATGGTACAACATGGTGGACTCTGGTGAAGAATACCCACTCCCTCCCTAAAGGACCCATTGTAAGGTAACAATTCTTACTTTAAAGTTATTATACACTCCTGCAAACGTACCTCTGAATAGTGTTTTCCATTTCTTCAAGCGATTCCCTCTTACACTCTTTTCTATATAGGGCAGACCTTACAGGTTGTGTGATAAATCTGCATTGATGTCAAACATGTTGGACTCAGTTTCTATTTTATGTTACAAAACATCAACATCTGTTATTTAGTTTTACATCTTATTGAGGAAAAACCCTGAAAGATGAACACCAGGGGAGATAATTTAACTTCCTTGAAAATGAAAGTGACTTTTTTGGACTCTTTTGGACTCTTGAGCGCCACACACTGTTGGCTGGTTTGCTGTTTGTCTTCATCTGAGCGTCGAGTTTGTTTCTTTTTCTTTGGATTTTCACTTATTGTTGAAGTTGTATCTGTAGTCATCCATCTTTTCTTTGTTTGTTCAGCCACAGTAGATTACTGTTTACTCGCAACACTTGCAGAGACCGGAAAAGGAGCTGCTTAGCTCCGCCTACCCTCTCAGGCAGACCAACCACTGCTGGCTGATGGAAAACGCGTCAGTAACTGGGCGCCGCTTGTGTTTTTTTTCTGCAAACGTTGCCGCCGACATCCAGTCTGTAATACTCCAAACTTTTTAGATAATTTCAGGAATAAGGTTTAAAAGCTCAACTAAATTTAAAGAATGGATGTTACAGTTTGTGCAGGAGAACATCTGTCCGGTTTGTATGGAGTCAAATAAAGGTCAAAAAGATTTTGAGCTCACAAAATAATTTCACTGCTCACAATTGTATTTCAGTTTTTTGTGTGCTTGTGAAAAAAAATTGCATGCAAGTATCTAAATTTGTGAATTTGTAAATAAGTTTTGCAGGTGTAGAAACTATTTGTGTAATTCCTCCAATCAGAGGAAGCTAAACTGTCCAATCAGTGTTTGCCTGATTAGACTTCCCTGTGCCCTGTGATCCAGCCTGACTGCAGGCCTTATTAGAGGTTAAGTGCCTTGCTCGCGGGCACCCTGAAGGCAACACCGCAGGGAGGACAAAGCATTAGTCATTGGCTCTCTCTGCCAGATTTACTGAGTCAGTCCAGAGTTCTGATCTGGCACCGATCCAGCTCTGTCCACACTGATATACACGAGTGTGGACAAAATTTATGGTTATTTTGCTTTAAGGTCGGATTCACGAGGCTCAGATTTCACCCATAGGCTGCACTTACCGACTGAAGTGCAAACACTTATTTTATTTAGATGCAAGAAGGCTGATTTATTTTATACCATTAATGATGTGAGTCGCCTTTTCAACAATCAGCCTCTGTGTTGCTGATAAAGTAAGCACATTTAAAAAAAAAAATATGACTTGGAAACATTTGATTGGATCCCTGTTGAGAGCTTTATCCTGAACAATTCTTTTTTACAGACTTTCTCTTTTAGGGGAATTATTTCAGATGATAAATGTTACCTTGTTGGGTACAGTAGGACAAAAAACCTACCCGAGCAGGACTTGGCGCTCTCTCTCCACAGTGTTCCATGAGTGCTGACCTGAGCTCCAGTTTCGCGCTTGTTTGACAATGTTGTCACCCTTTTTCCTCTTAAATATAAAACACGTAACACATGTGTGAAAATTATTGGGTTTTAACAGCTATGAAATGAAAAGACAAATTATTTTAGTGCATTAAAAGAGCTGATTGATTTGCAGGGCTCGTTACTGAGGTGTTACTCTATTGGGTTTCACGGTATTATGTCTAGTGATGTCAACTTTTCCCTCATGTGGCCGTGCTCCAACACAGATTCATTCAAAGGGAAATGGCGCCGCTAAATCAAGTATAAACTCTTTATAATGCCCCAATAAAACACAGGCCGGGGCAGAAAAAAACAGTCACCTCTGGAGAGAGAAATGTGCATAACATCAACAATGTGCTGAGAAATGTGAAATGAAGAAAGTGACCTCTGGTCCCGCTGCTCTTGCCCCGCTCCCATTCATCAGCTTCCAGTCTCCACTAAAAGCCGGCCTTACAGCTGGTTGGCGCTTGTGCTCTAAAATATGTTCGACTGGATGGACACAAGTGTCGATGAGGTGGTATTTCTCAGGCCCCTTGTCTTTTCCGTTATCACAGGATGTGGAGTCGGGGAGAGAAAGAGAGAGGGAGCAGAGCCGGGACGACTGGAGCCCTAAAGCATGATTTACTTGACCCTGCAGTGCTGGAACTCACGGCCAGAAACCTCATTAATTCCCAGGGTCATTCCGTTCGGACGTAAATTGGTTTAAAAATCGGAACGCGTGGATGACTTCCAGACATACACAAAGAATTATGAAATCTCTGGCCTCCCTGACTCTCCTCGTACCCACTCCAAAACCAAAGCATTTCCAAATCGCCCAGGCGTAAATCACACAGGTCTGCTCGGAGGAGTCGCCTAATCCTGATCGGAGGGAGGAGGCCGATGGAACGTTTTGTGCTTATTAGGCAGCAAATATGGCGTTGTTTTATGCGATTATCTACTGTGAATGATTTTTCCCTCCCATCCATCCTGGAGCCGTGCTTGGCCTGTCTTTTGTTTGGGAAAAAGGAGCTGGAGGAACAGCAGGGCCGAGAGGGAAGCCCAATAAATTACACTAATGCACACATTTAAAGGGGCTCATATTCCCCCTGGCCTGTTATCAAGACTACTCCAGTGAGAATGTAAACTACCTCTCTCTGCCCCCCTCCCCAGGCCTAATATTTAATGTTATCATCCTTTAAAACAACTCCACTGTTTATGTTACTGCAAATAAAGGGCAGATTATTTCAACTTTTCCTCACTATTTCACACTGGCCCCAGATTAGTCAGGCAAATAGTTGTCTAATGGTGCTGCTGGGCTCATTAATTCAAGCAGATAGACCAAGGATTGTGTAAACACAGTGAAGTCAGGGCTGGTGAATCACACCTTCAGTTTACAGAGGCCGACAGAGGGGGAGGATGCTCTCTACGAGCCCACACAAGGAAAGCCTGTGGAAAGGAAAACAAGCGTAATCCTGCTGATAAAAGCAGGATAGTTTCAAAGTTTATTTGGACACGCAGTGCCTGGCTGAGGTTAGACCCTAATGAGACAGCAGCCTGTCCAGAGTGGATTCATCACCGCTGGATTGGGGTTATCACCCTCCGCCGTGCTCCACCACTTTTAATCAGGCTCCTCTCTGGTCACTCCCTATCAGCAGCAGTCCATCTCTGCAGCCGTCAGCATCCATCAGGAGCTGCAGACGGGCCCAGGGAGCGCGGCTGAGGAGTGCATTAGTAAATTATTGCTTTGGAGTTTAGCTCTCGTGTCTGTCGTGTCTATCCCAGAGCGCAGAGGACGCACACAACTATGTGCATGCACTAACATGTGAGACAGAATTTATGGGCGATCTGATGGATGTGATGAGATATTGTAAAACTAGCAGTCAGACACATGCTGGAGTAGCTCAGTGCAGTCGGACCCTGCAGAGCTGCACGTCAAGGATACCCAAAAGCATCACCTGTTGAATAAAATGCAATTCATAATGCTATTAGAGATGTTCTAATACCGATACCAGTACCCGTGTCGGCCTCCAATACAATTCAATATCAGGTATCAGCTAGTAACCATTATACAAGCGTCCAATTCCAGTATTTGATGGCCTCCCCAGAGACCAACTAGTTTAAGGTGATTATGTTAGGGATAATGTATAGTGAGCAGGTTATTATAGCGCAGAATGACACATGACCAAATCCTGCTCACCCTGAAGGGGTTCCTCCGTTATAACAACCTGCTCACTTTACATTATCCGCTTATTACACAACTCTTTAAGAAATCTTTGTAAATGATTTTATTACTTTAAAATGTATAATTTTTCTGTTTAAAAATAGTCTCTTACACTCAGTGAGATGAGATGAGCTAAGCTAGCTGTTTTTAGTTGCCTTAAAATGAGAGCTAAGCTAGCTGTTTTTAGTCGCATTAAAATGAGAGCTAAGCTAGCTGTTTTTAGTTGCATTAAAATGAGCTACGCTAGCTGTTTTTAGTCGCATTAAAATGAGAGCTAAGCTAGCTGTTTTTAGTCGCATTAAAATGAGAGCTAAGCTAGTTGTTTTTACTCACATTAAAATGAGCTAAGCTAGCTGTTTTTACACACATTAAAATGAGAGCTAAGCTAGCTGTTTTTAGTCGCATTAAAATGAGAGCTAAGCTAGCTGTTTTTACTCACATTAAAATGAGAGCTAAGCTAGCTGTTTTTACTCACATTAAAATGAGCTAAGCTAGCTGTTTTTAGTTGCATTAAAATGAGAGCTAAGCTAGCTGTTTTTACTCACATTAAAATGAGCTACGCTAGCTGTTTTTAGTTGCATTAAAATGAGAGCTAAGCTAGCTGTTTTAGTCGCATTAAAATAAGGCTAAGCTAGCTGTTTTTAGTCGCATTAAAATGAGCTACGCTAGCTGTTTTTAGTCGCATTAAAATGAGAGCTAAGCTAGCTGTTTTTACTCACATTAAAATGAGCTAAGCTAGCTGTTTTTACTCACATTAAAATGAGAGCTAAGCTAGCTGTTTTTAGTTGCATTAAAATGAGAGCTAAGCTAGCTGTTTTTACTCACATTAAAATAAGAGCTAAGCTAGCTATTTTTACTCACATTAAAATGAGCTAAGCTAGCTGTTTTTACTCACATTAAAATGAGAGCTAAGCTAGCTGTTTTTAGTCGCATTAAAATGAGAGCTAAGCTAGCTGTTTTTACTCACATTAAAATGAGCTGTCTCTCCGCTGTTTTGTCTCTTTTCTTTTTTCCCCTCTGTAAACAGACCGACAATCAATCAATAGAGCCGCATCCCTAGCCGCAGTTTGTTCTTCATAGCAACAGTCTGCTATCGAGAAATAGCAGACCTCGGAATGCTGTAATTTAACCAATCAGAATCAAGTATTTAAAACAGCTGTGTAAGAATATGTGATATTTTTTTTAACTAATAATAAATATGGAAATCGGTATCAGAAAAGGACAAACGGTATAGAAAGATCTCTTACTGTGAACATTAAAATGTGATTAAATACTGGAGCTGTTTAAGGGCTAACACCTCAGTTCTGGGCCTCTCTTGTTGCACAAACACTCAAACAAACTTATCTCCTGCGCACTCTCACAAAGACATGATGTATGTCTGTGTGTTCTCTGTCTGATTAGTTTAACTTTAAAGCTGATTTACTGCTGTTAGTGTTACTCACTACCATGACACGACCCGCTCCCACCTCATCAACGCGCCCCCGCAACCCCAAACAAGCACCTTTAAAGTCACAACAGCCTTTCGCCTTGTTCCGCAGAGATGACACGACGTGATTGTGCAGCTCTCTGCTCGCATCTCTGTCTGAGAAGAATAAATAAAGATATTTATCTTCCTCTTCTGCCTGTGCTTAAGTAAAATACACAAATCTCCGACGCTGAGAGGGGACCTTAAATCACTCATTGTTGATGTTTAGACCAGTTAAGTCAATAATCTCCATCTTGCCACAGTGATAAGTGATATTGCAGGGAGGCTCTTAACCATTACTTCTCTGTGGCAGTTTGAGTTTTCCTATAGCAAAAACACCAGTCGGACATGTGCTCTGAGTAACTGGCCCTGAGGGAGAAGTCCCCCTGAAGTTACAGAACAATGTGGTAAATTACATTTCTTTCTCTTCCCTTGTCACAGAGGACAATGCCAGCTTTGCAGAGCGATAATAGAGATGTCTGCAGGAGATGGCCCGGCTGTGTTGCAAGATGAGGGCAAACGGCAGCGTGAGAAACTTAATGAGCGTTGTTGGTTAGAGAGAATGCAGAAACTCTGGTCAGGTACACAATAGTGGTTTAAACACAGTAAAGGGAAGTCTGTCCCCACTCTGCAAATATGCTGCAGTGCTCGGCCACAAGAGTAATGTGATGAGACCAGACAAAGATGTGTACCGTATTCTTTTTTCTTAAACATCTAGAAAAATATCATTTGGATATTTTTAAAGGTTGCAACACAGTCATCTTCAGTGACATGTTGCATGTTATCAGGGATTTAAAGCCGCTCTGGAATCATGTCGAATTTACAGTATTAAATTAAATTGATTATCATGATGTTTTGCAATGTTGGTCAGACAACTATTAGTCAACTTTTATTTATACTAGAGAAGTCATTGAGGTACAACCCGCATTTACAGTGATATCAAATCCATTACTAAAGTTATTAAAAGACAGACAACAGATATTTTCCGCTGATAAAACAACGCTTTAATTCTGTCTAAATGCTCGATGATTCCCTGAAAAAAGAAAAGAAAATGTTACATACAAATAAATATGGCAATTTGTACATAAAACATAAGTAGTTTTCTTATATTGCCCAGTGAATGTGCACATTTTAAAAAGCACTGTATTATGTTATTTCTGCATCTGCCAGTGGGCCACTACAATAAGAGTAGGCATGATATCAATTCCACTGCAGGGGAGACTTGATATTCTCTGCAATTAGGGTGAAAAAAAACATGTGCCTAATATATCGGTATCGGTAATTGTTAAAAAGGGTTGGAAAATATCGGCATTTTCAGATATTGGCAAAAAATCCAATATCGTGCATCCTTAATAAAAAGCCATTTAAATCCCTAACCGAGGGGATTTTGAGACTGAAATACTAAAATTGGAAAAAAATAAAATGAATATAATACACGTATCTAAAACATTACAAATAGAGGTTGGGAGGTTTAAAATCTGAAATGTACAAAAGTTAAAAGTGCATTTTGGAGTTGTTGTAGGTTGTTCCGGGAGTCAGACGCACTCTAACTAGAAGCAGACTTTCCAAGTTCTAACCTAACTCGAGGAACATGTAGCAGTATCCGATTAGAAGAGAGTGTCTGATAAAACCCAACATAGAAATGAATAAGTTTTGTAGTAATGTTCAATAAGAGCTTTAGAAACAAAAAGGTGAAAATGAAAGTCACGTCTCTCCTGGAGAGAGGACCATCCAACCTTATCGTAAGGTCAAGACGGTCGATGAGGGTTGAAGCTTGTAGATTACAGGCTATATAAAGGTTACAGGCTACTTTATAAACTCTACTGCCTAAATAACAATAACAAGAACGTATTAATCCTGCTATATAAAGCACACAGGCTTGTTTCAAAGTGTCCAAATGAAGTCATCCACCAGTTGGACAGGTCGAGATAAATTGAACAGTCAGACTCTTCTGAATGGAAAATCCATAATAAACCTGTTTCAGCTTTAGATGACACACTCTATTCCCCTCAGACTCTCCATGAGCTGTAATTACAGGCGGCGTTAGCATGTGCCTGTACGACGTGTGGCCTGTGCTGCCGGCTGCCGAGGAGCCCTGCATCCCATCACGAGCCGTAATGGAAGCCAGATGTCTCGCTGTCCGTTTAAACCACATAATCAATAGCCTCACTTTCTTTCCCTCTCTCTCTCCTCCCCGACAGCTTGTTATGAGAGGATCTGTGAAGGAACTGCGTGTCTGCGCTGCAAACAAGTGGAAGTGTGTCAAGAGTGAGATTAACTAATTGGATTCCCCACATGAGTTTGTGTTTGGAGGAGGAGGAGGAGGAGGAGGAGGAGGAGGGGAGCGATCCCTGCCTGTAGCCTCAACAAGCGACATGACACTGCAGGCTTGTTCCTCCAGCTCCGGGATTCCTAGAGTGATGGAGGGAGGGGGATTCCCATGAAAAAAAAAAGGAGGGAAAAAAAGGAAAATGTCCAAATAAATAACCTGAAGTGGCACTCAAAGTGACGCAGTGCATCTCCATTTCCTGTGACTGCTTCCTGCATTCAGACAGGATCGCTTTATATCTCAATCCCCGCGTTGTTGCCGAGGGAAACGTTTTAGAGCAGATGACTTTTTTCTCTGCAGCGTGAGGGGAAGCCAGGGTGTATGTGTTCAGCACGGGGTTACAGCAGGAAGAGGCAGAGGTGCAGTGATTGGAGTGTGCAGGTTGTGACCTCCAACTTGTAATGATCACCTGATGGATGTCGAGAGCCTGAGGTCAACTGCGTGTCAGAGAAGAGTCAGAGCAGGGAGGGGGGAGGGAAGGAGAGAGGTGGGTAGTTCTGCATGGTCAGGATGCCTAGAAAACTTTTACTGAACTTTATTTGCTGAGTCAAATAAGAAGAAGAAGGTATACTTTCTTAATCCCTGAGGGGAAATTCAACATGAAGCCATCAGCCTTCTGATTAGTCTTTGGAAACATGAAATCCCTCTTATACATTTACAGTTTTTACCCTTTGAAATATTAAGGATTTGTGTAAATTTGTGCATAAAAACAGACAAAATCATCCAAAAATAGAGGCTGCATTTTTGTTTTTTAGATTTGCAGTTTTTTAGTTGTTGGGACACCACGTTCCTCCTGAATCCAAAATAAATCCAAAAAGCATTTTTGTTTCTTCACCACTAAATTCACTACTTTTTAAGTCCTGTGTTCCCTCAATCCACCTTCCCATCACTCACTCCAACCTTACCTCCTCTCAGCTCAGACTTTGACACTCTAACGTTACCCACAAGGCTTTGGTGGTGCTGGCATTAAAAAAATTAACTTCTGGGGCGCCGGTTTAGCTCAGTGGTTAAATTACGCATCCCATGTTCAGAGGCTCAGCTCAGTTCGACTCTGACCCTCAGGCCTTTGCTGGTGCTAATACAAGCTGTAGCTACTTCTGCTTCGCATTCCTTAAATACACCTTTGTTGCTATGACGACTTTTCAGGTGTCTTGTGTTAAAACGTACAGACTCTACTCCTCCTCTTGGAATCCTTGCGGCACATGTTTTTTTGCAAATAGCAATCGTGTGATCCTCCTCTGAAACAGTGAACACATAAACACTGGTGCTTCTTCTTCTTCTCTGTGTTTAATGGCGGATCGCGTACCGCCCCCTCCTGTGTCGGAATGTGTAGGCTTGTTAATAAGTAAATGAAAGCAATTGTTTGTTTTTATTGGATAGAATTGTATTAACGGAATAACAAATAATAGTTAAATATTCTCATTATCGGCCGATAATTAATCGGACAGATATACATCGTGCATCCTGAGTTTGCACATCTGCTCACATATCTGTTCAAACTTGTCTAAAGCTGCTCACACAGAGCACGCAGGGCCGGTCCTGATGAGGGCCGCTGGGAGCGGAGCAGCAGATCTGCGCTCGGGGTTGGGGCCTCCGTCCGTCCGGGGTGGGAATAACTCCATCTCTGCTGATAAAGGCAGCTGGCTGTGGTGACGCTCTGTAAAGTTTTATAGTCAGATATGCACAGATGATTAGGCCAGCTGTGCAGTGTCATATATTCCTAAACAAACCCTGCAGGAGCTGAACTCTCACCCTTTGCACATATGGGTTACAGGGCTCACGCTCGTATTCATGCACTTAAATATGTGCAAACATTACGCACACACACGCCAGGACAAGAGAGTCACAGTGTGATTGCATGCTAGCTCGCACTATGTCACCCTTGTTAAAGCAGTATAAATCAAGGCTGCAGTGTTAGAAATGACTCTGCTGCGGCCACATCGATGCAAAGAAGGACGGTAATTATGGTCTCTCTCCCGCATCTGAGTCTGTCTGACAAATCAGTTAAAGGGAAGTGGGAAGGATGTGAAACTTTCTATAAATCACCTGCTCGCTCTCACTTGCATGTACGTCTGCTCTCTGTTTGCTGTGGCGACCAGCGTGTGCCACTTTCTCCATCCGAGCCGCATGCAACTCAAAGCCCCCGCAGTCCTCTCCGCCGTCGCTCTGTTTATTTTGGAACAAGAACAAGATAAACCCAAGTGACGTCTTATTTATTTTCCCGCTCTTGCCCCCTCTCCCTCCCCGTAATGAGCCGAGTCGTGAAGAAGAATTCCTCCATAATCCGTCAGTATCAGTCTGAAGTGTGTCTCCTCTGCGGTGCTGACACACACACACACACACACACACACACACACACAGTCACAGGTCGATGTATAATGGAGTGCGACCAGGTCTAATGCTACAACACACGGTCAGATAATAGGGGGCACTATCAGATTAAAGGGCACGAGCAATGAGCCGAGTGACATGCTGGATTGTGATTGGTCCCTGGGGTGGTCTGCTGCAGGCTTGTACCCGGGTCATACCAAATCATGACTTACATGATAAAAACAGCTTTTTGTGTGCATGTTTTTACCCTCATTTCTTCCTCTGTCTGTCTGGATGTTTGCGTTCAGTGTTCAGCAGACGTTCAGAGTAAAATGTGGCTTTTTATTGTCACATCTTTAGTCAGTATTAAGCCCTGCATGACCCTGCTCAGATAAAAGGAGCAAAAGTGATAACATCTGGTGACTTGTCTTTTACTGAATGAACAGGCAAAAACCTTGTCAGTGCTTTGACATCACGATAAGCAGACATGAAGTCCAGCTTGTTATTCACTGAGCGCCGTTTCGTTTTAGCTGTTCTCCATAAAACGACGTCTGCGAGCCACGATAAGCTGCCAGAAAGGGGAAATGAGGAAACCTCAAACTAAACTCAGCAGAGTTAAAATGTATCTTCGGAGAGGCCACGCAGGTGACCTCGGTTGCATCATGTGTCGGCTTCTGCCTGAATGTAACTGTGTGTTGCACTGAATAACATCATACAGTATTGCAGAATTAACAACTAATCTCTTATAATAAACTTCATAAAAAGACATCAGTTTTATTAAATGTGAGTCATGGATGGACTGTTGAGTTACAGCAACAAGTTATCAAAGAAAAAAAAAAATGGCATCGAAAAATATAAATACACAGGACAATCAAGAAATGATACTCAACTCATCTAAAATGAAACTACGTGCACAGGTGCCGTGTTCCGCCTCCCGTTCAGCCAGATAGAGGCATTGTCCTAAACAACAAGGTGGCTGCTGATGATGTGGAGCCTTGAGAGCCTGTAGGCTCCGTTTGCATGATCTATATTAACTCTGCCTGTATAATTAGTTATACAGTTACTTCCAACCAAGTAATCTGATTGGATAAGAGGCATTCCACAGCTGTGTCTCAATTCAGGGGCTGCCGCCTTGGAAGGAGGTGGTCTACGGAGGATGAGCCATCACCTGCTGTTCCCGCCCTTACCCTTGAGTCACCTAGCAACAGGTAGCTAGCTAACTAACTAACTAGCTCATTTATTTCAAGGGCCCCTTCGTTTTTTGTTTTGTTTTTTACATTTGTATAGCGAGTTATTGGATTGAGTTAAAACGTACATTTAAAGTGTATTCCTCGACCGTGTAAGAGTCTCCATTGAACTGGCACACAATGAATCTCAGGATACATTGGACCGTGAAGGATGCACCCAATGGATGGAAGGAGGATGCATTTTTCAGCCACATCTCAAGGAGCCTTCGAATTGGGACAGCCTTTGATGCGCCACTGTGACGCAATCGGCCTTCAAATCAAATCCTCATGTTGATATTAAAGTAACAGTCTCGAGTAGTAATGGGAGCACACTTCCCAATTTAACCAGACGTCTGACGGCTGGCTCCCTTTGGCGTGGTTCTAACTCTTGATTTTCCTTGCTTTCCTTTTTAGACTGTTTGTTTTCTTTGAGCTTCAAATTTGTTTCTTTTTCTTTGGATTTTCACTTATTTTTGAAGTTGTATCTGTAGTCATCCATCTTTTCTTTGTTTGTTCAGCCATAGTAGATTACTACTCTTGCAGAGACCGGAAAAGCAGCTGCTTAGCTCCGCCTACCCTCTCTGGCAGACCAACCACTGCTGGCTGATGGAAAACACGTCACTAACTGGTCGCCACTTGGGATGTTTTTCCACAAATGTTGCCACGGACACCCAGTCTGTAAAAATATGATATACTGCAAATGCAAAGGCTTTCATCAGTGGGCCATAGACTCAATCACCATTGTGTTACCTCATTCAGCGATAGAGACTTAACAGACATTTATTTACATGAAATAGTTGGAGATTATTACTTAAAGTGACGGACAGTGCTGAAAGTGTTTTGGCTCTAAACCAACTGTATAATGAAGCAATGCTCGGAGTTCTGTACACTCTACAACTTCAGTCTCTAAGGAACACACGATCTGCATATTCCCAGCGTTCATTGTCTGAGGGAAGTTCAAACTCTCCACAGTCTCTTTCTGTAATTGGCCAGTTTTACTGCAAAGTTTTCCCCTCAACTTTATACCTCAAGTACATTTTAAATTGTTTTTTCAAGCTCAAACTTTAAGATTGATTTTTGCAGCTGAGACATTTTGAAGGCAGCAGAAGAACTCGACATGAACCAGCTCAAACTTCTTACAGTGTAACCCAACTTGAAGTGTCCCCACTTTGAAATTTGTACATAAACCGTAAAATCTAACCTCATAATATGATATTCTCATCACCGAGAGAAATAACAACTCCATGCTCCTGAAGCCAGCGCTGAGGTCCGACATCCGAGCGACTCTCTCATTTGCACGCACAGAACGTCAACTCGATCTGACGCTTGGACTGAAACACACTGTTAGCCTGGAAGCCGCAGGCAGTTCAGCCCCGGTCTCAGGGAGCCCGGTGAAAATTTGCTGCTGATGACAGGTCATGTGAAATAATAAAAGTGCTTTTTACATCCTCTCCTTTGTGTTTGCATCTCAGCGGGCAGCCCGAGCGCGGGCGTAATCCCCCTCCCAGTGTGTACATCACTCAATGAATTCAGCCTCTATGGAAACGGGCAGGCGGTCGGACCGCTGCCGTTTCACAGCCCTAATTAATACCAAACCTCTGCACCCTTCACAAATTACAGCCTGTACCACACAGGACTGGCTCAGGACAAGCGTCTGCAGCCTGCAATAAAACGGATCCTTCGCGGCCACATTAAAACACAGGGCGGTAGGTCAGAGGACGCTCGGCTCAGAGCTGATTACTCCGAGTGCGGAGGCTGCGTTTTATTTGAGAAGGGTGCTGAAAGAGCGCTCAGGACGTGCAGATTCTCTCAGGGATTCTCCTCCGTGAGAGCCATCCAAGGACAACCAGGAGAGCTTTTTTTACAGGTCATGGTGGGGAGGGGGGCGTGGGCTTCTGTTCAGGCCACCCCGCAGTCCCCCGCTGGCTGTGGTCCGCAGCCAGTGCAGCAGTAGGTAACTCTGGAGCCAAGGTGGAGTGAGAAAGGAAGGGAGGAAACTCGGAGAGAAAACCATGAAAAATGTGGAGCATGAAAATGTCTCCCTTGGTTTATGGCAGCGCTGCTTAGCTTCCAAGAGAAACACATCTTTAAATTTAACTTGAGATGTCTTTTTTTTTTTTCTTCTTCTTCTTCTTCCACTCCCAACTGTTGGCAGGGACCGGGGTTTTGAAAGCGAGGCCAAGATGCTTGGAAACTGCGACCATGTTAAAAAAGCACTCAATAATGCGGCTTCTTGGAGATGTGGCGACAGCTTCTGAATGAGGGGGCTCAGCTTTCAGCGTTGGTGAACATGTTCGGTGCGTGTGCAGCTGCAGAACCGTCGCCAGGACCAAATGTTGAGAAAAACACATGATTTACACGCTGAAGGTTTATTCGCGGACGAATTTAACTGAAATATCTGCAGATTCTTTCCCAATATTTCAGCTTCACATGCAATGCATCAAACATAAACTCTCATGTGCATTTTAGCGTTTTTTCCACCTTCACACACACTCCTTTATAATCCTGCTCAGGGAGAAAACGTCCCCGCTGTGTTTGGAATAAGAGGCCATAAATAAAAGACTTGATACCGGTTATTCCAGCGAATTGGCCTGAAATGACGGGGGCGGCTGGAAACATTTTGGCCTGCTATCAAATTAAAGGTTTTCTAGCATGTAATAATATTTTGCTAGTCTCAGGAGGAAGTCGTCTCTCATGCCGATGATTCAGAGCTCATTTAGGGAAAGAGCATCCAGCCGATGTCATAAATCAGCGTCTGATGGAACAAACATACCTCTGAAGGAAACGGAGCATCCACACCGACTCGCCGAGCGGCAGCGACTGAATAAAACGCTCCACTGATCATCAACACTTTCTCTGGCATTAAGGAGGAATACACCTCAGCCAGAAGTGAACACCTCTGTTTGCAGCTGCTGCCATACAACATTAATTTCTCTGATAGATAAGAATATTGTTGGCAAATAGAGATGGGCTGCAATTAGACAAATACATGAACAAAAGAGTTGAAAAGTTCGTAGTTATACTAATTTCTGCTACTTTATATTTAACTACGTTCCCCAATGGAAATGTAGTTTTTTATACTTTTTTTTTTTTTTAAGTAAAAAGTCAAAATTCTTGAATTTTAGCTTCTTCCTGTTTCTTTACTGCCCCATGACAATAATCTGCTTACTTGTTTTGGTTGTTGACGAAACAAGATATGTGATCATGTCATGTAACGATTGAGATTTTTCACCGTTTACTGACATGTTATAGACGACGCAACAAATCGATGGAGTTTTCCATGAAAAAAGGAACATTATCATTAACTTTCAGCCCTTTTTGCAGCTCTACTTTGCTGCACTAAAGCAGTAACCGAGTGACTTACTGGCTAAAGAACACACAGTTTTGACCTGGTTATTGTGTTGTTATTCTTTACAATATTTTAAACGTTTGCTTATCTAGACACAAAAGCCCTTCAGTAGTTTTACCCTCAAACTTTCACAAATCTCGACAAGAAGAGATGGCAGCCATAGATAACAACATTGGGTCTAAATAAAAAAACCTCTTGTCCTTCGCTTTAATCTGGCTAAAGTTAACTCAGACATTGTCCTGAACTGGGCCACTTTTTGTTTCAGATTTGTAGTAATATATGCGCTCTTTATTGAGAGAGAGGTCAGTGGATCGTGTCGGAAACAGAGAGAAGTGGCGATGACACGCGGCAAAGGGCTTAGGATGGCCTCCACACGGAGGACTGTAGCCTCTGTACATGAGACACGCAATTCAACCACCGAGCTAAACCGGCGCCGCAACACCAAAGTGTTGACCATTTCATTGTGTTATTTTTCTTTATTTACCCAAACTTTGCTTATTTAGACACAAAAGTTTTACCTTCACACTTTCATTCAAATCTAAATGAGAGACAGCAGCCATATAGTAGTTCGAGTAAATAACACCAACATTGGCGCCAAACACCCTCCTGTCCTTCGCTGTACTCTGGTTAACATGCACACAGACGTTGACCTGAACTCGGCCTCTTTTTGTTACAGATGTGTTACAATATGTGCAGCTTTGATTGTCATATACTCATCGTTCTGCACTTAAAACAAAAATCTTTAATATATTTAAGCTAAAATTTTAGCTTGTTGTGTCTCACGCAGCCAAATTCAAATAGTTATTTTCACCAATATTAAAAGAATGGAAGAGATATTTATTGCCATTTGCGCAGATACAGGACCACACAGGTACTTTGGAATTTGTGTACGTTCTTCTTGAGTCAGCTTTACAAAATATAAAACAAGATAGAAGAGCATCACAATATATAAACTAATAAAAAATATAGAAGTGCACATGAATCTGTTATTGCACTTTTCGTTATTGCACTATATTTTGCACACTGCAGTTGCACTATGAGGTAGTTAACTGTCCATTAGGTAGGTGAGGTGGGCGGCATGGTACTTTCTTCCCCCCTTGTGGTCCTGAGCTAACAGTCCGACAGTGAAATAACAACAAGATGCTTTACTGAATCAAAGTGTTTGGGTTTTAACCGAATGATTTCAAGTTCGTGTTCAAATTCAAATTAGATTAGCGACATCAACGAGCTGCTAACATCTTTAATGCAGTAGAAAAACTACACTAGTGATTTACAATGAAACAACATGTGATTCTGTCTGCGTTACAACATTTACTTCTGATACTGTGAAATGTTCTAGTAATATTTATATATTACTGGAATGTTAGGTCATGAATAGTTTAAATGTAATGGAGCATTTTTATGGTGTGGTATTGTCAGTGGTAAAACATGCATGTTACCAAGTTATGTTCAAATCTGAGGAACTTAAAAATTCTTCAGCTGCAGAACTTTTACTTGTATTTTTTGAGTGCAGGACTTCCTTCTATTGGAGTATTTGTACTCTACATTCTGACACTGCTATTTTACTTCAACCAAGGATCCAAGTTCCTCTTCCTCTACGGCATTCATATTCTTGAGATGAGGATGATAACTGACACTATCGTCCTCCTCATCTCCTGAAGGAGGAAGAAGCAGCATTACTGAACTAATCCTCCATATTTTTCTACACACAGCGATCATCATCATCGGCCGCAGTTCCTCCAGCACTTGTTGAGTTATGTCGCTGCTCTCCTCCGGCAGCACCTCAGACTCTCAGGGCCTCCTCTGATGCATTACGACGGCCGAGGAGAAATCTTCATGAGCCGATCAAACACCCTCACAGATAATAGCTCAAAGCAGCGGAGACGTCACAGCTTTTAGCCCTGTTAATCCCTCAGCCGCCGCAGACAGAAACCCCCTCCTCTCAGGTGATTTGTTTTACACAGTTCCTTTTTTCAAAGCGTTGAATATCGGGCCGAACGTGCACGGGCTGGTTTGTTTTATGGGTTGCCCTGTCCCGGACTGCCAAGAGGGACGTATAGGACAGCTTTTAATGCTGACATTAAATACAGGCCAGATGGACTTTCTCCTATCCTGCTCATAAAAGTCCAGAGGACAGTTCACAAATCACGGCCTCTCAGTATTATGTTAAGCGTTTGGATTGTTATTGTTATTGTACATTTGCAAATACTAACGTAATTTATAGCTTTTTTCAGACATAATTCGAGACTCAACCCACCCAGACATTTAATATGTGAGCGTTTAACACTTAATATCGGCGTGATAAAGTGCCCCCGGCTTTTACTGCCTTCCATGGAAACAGGCTATCATAACTCTGACAACTTTTCATCCAGCAGGAATTAAGAGCCAGGATTAAGACGAGGCCATCCACTTCATGAACCGCCTAAAGGCAAAGTGAGTTTATGAGAAACTGTGCTGGACTTTGGGGGTAGAACGTCTCAGCAGCGGCAGCAGCAGGTTTACTGTACAGGCAGGAGACGCACAAGTGAAATTCAAGATGCTAAGCTAAAGCGGAAAAGCTGCAGCTCTCTGGGGGTCGGTCGTCTTTCCGGAGGAGAGGAAAGTGGACCCGGCGGTGGAGAGAGTCTGCGGTGGTCCGGCTTTTTGGGTCACTCACTATGATGTTGCTGCTAACATGACTGAAAACACCACAGGGCTTTGAGCTTCCTCGCTCAGATATGAGACTCGAGCAGAGGTGTCAATAACAGAATCACCACCACCACATTTACTCTTCTTCTACACTCAAATACAATGTCAGATTTAAGCTGAATGCTCCTTTAAACTTGTGCTACTACACTACATTTCAAAACATACTACATTTATTTTCCATTGTGGTTATTTTTCATGAAGAAACAAATTATCTGATTTTAATATGTGATGACTTTTATAGATTAATTTAGTCAGTAATATTCATCTAAAAATACAACCCAAACCAGGCCAATTCTGCATTTATCTTTTTGTTGCCAATTTGTTTACATGTTCACAGCAATAAACAATATGTTTTTATATGGCAGCTAAAGTGAAGGCACGTTAGTGGTGTAAGAAGTGCTTTCATCTTAAGTTTCTACAGTGCAAAAATACTCAGTATTGATGGTGGCTAAGCTTAGAATTAGTACATTATTATTTTTACAGCATTGTTTTTTTTTCTTAATAATCCTAATCTGCAAAGTAACCAGTAACTAATGTTGTTTAACAAATATGATGGAGTAGAAGTATAAAGTAGCATTACATGGAAGAAATCACCTAAGGTATAATAACCTTTTGTAAATGTACTCTGCACCTCAGCTCAGCACTGATTAATCTTTACTTACTAACAGCATCATGTCCTCAGTATATGTCTTTGAATGTGGGTCTTTTGGCATCTTATATACAGTTAAAATGTATGCAATTAGTGTTATAGTATAGTAGTATGTATATGTGTAGTGGTTTATTCCTGCTACATCTGTACACTCAAATGTACCTTTTGGACCGTAAATAATAGACCAACCATGAGACAGACAAACAGCATTAAGACATTTAGACCTCATGGACAGTTAGAACACATTAACTTATTTTCATAAAAAATTTAGAATATATATTAATTGTATTAATGTATATTAGCTGGTTAGCTTTCTTCTTCGAGGGTGCAGTGAAGGACTCATGACCTCAGTATTTCTAAAATCCTGACCATGTCAAACTCGTGATTTTCTTCCGTTAAACTTTTTTTTTGCCGAGAGAGTTTTTCCTCATCGGACTAGAGAGTGTAATCTTAGAGGGTGTCGTTTGTGATTTTTGGCTTTGCATATAAGAATTAACTTGATTGATTTAACTCTGCAGAATGACCCAATTAATGCCGACACTTGAATACTACTATAAAACCTGGACTATAACTTGTACGTACAAGTGCGGCTCTACTGATTTCACATTGTTCTTCCTCCACTGATGTCAGGAGGATGTATAGTGAAGCTTCCATGCTTGTTTATTTAATGTAAACCATTTAAAGTTGAGGGAAAGCTGCAGCAAGCTCCATCAGGCTCATTATCCCATCGACAGACGGCCTGATGGCCGAGGCAGCCTGTTTACATATTGACCCAAAAATGATATTTAATATTCCATACGAGTCACTGGAGATGTTAGATAAATATATTAATACACTGCATGCATACTCACATTATTAAAGGCTCAAACCTTTGTGTCTTTCACAATCTTTATGTTGCAACGGGGCTGCAGCTGCTTTTGAAAAACGTGAAATTCAGTAGGAAATTTCATCATGTTTTTCCTAGAATCATATTTTATATTAAGCAATTTATCTGATTATTACATGACCATGCATATTAATATTTGGTAAGACACTGAAATTAAGTCAACTGGCTTAAAACGTCAGAAATTGTAATGAGAATGTGTTCCCGAGGAGGAGCTTTATGTGGATTTATGTGTGTCTTATAAAACCTAATTACTCTGACAGACACAGGCAGTACAACAGTCATGTAAAGGACGGCAGTGAGTCATTACATCATCTTATTAAACAGCCTATAACTGGTTTAATTGTGCTGCACATGTGGCACTAATGTAGATTTCTTCCAGCTTATACTTTTTGAGCAGTCACCATTAAACATCACGATAAGACTGATTGAGAAATTACATTTCAACACCTCTCTGTGCTCTCAGGTCAGAATACGACTTTCTCTTTAGTCATAATAATAAAACAGAGCAGGTCTGAGCTGCACTGCGAAGGGAGGTTATGAGCAGCTCTATAAACGGAGGACATGTTGATTGTATCTGTGTCTGGATACATAAAATACACTCATCCGGGCTATCTGGAGCCAGAAAATGTATACAAACTATAAATTACCCTCTTCTTCTCTCCCGCTCTCTGTGCTGCAACGTGACGGAGGAATCTAGTCCACAGAGTAACATTAATGTGCCTGAAGATGTGTATATTTATCATGGAGCTACCATTAGGTCTAAAGAAGAAAAAAAACAGGCTTTTTTCCATCGTTTTAATTCTAAATACTTAATTACATGTATTCATTTTGTCGTTTTTAATACTATTAGAAAAAAAGTCAAAACCATTGTCACCATGTCTGAAAATAATGTTACTTATTTATCTACATATTTTTTTTAAAATATGTAGATTAAGTTAGAATTAAACTGTTTGGACCGGACCTTCTCTTGATTTCCGGTTTTCACTAAATTGGCATTTTTATTTGTTTTTTTTTGTTGCATACTTCCGGTACGTACATGCTACGTTCTGCCTGACTTCCGGACCATTTTTTCATTTGCGCTAAAAGTATTTTATTTTTCCTAAATTCAATACAAACGTTATTAAAAACACAACATTTTATAAATTAAAAAAATATATATATTTTTTACACTTAAAAAAAACAGAGCCTCGTTTATTTGCTCCTGATAAGCGGGCAACTTTCAAATCGACAATTTTAATAATAATAATGAAGAATAACATTGTAATCCGATTTTTTTTTAAGTAAGAAACATTTTATTTACAATATTTTCAGTGCAAATAATTATTAACAAAATAGCACATCTATATATCCTGACAAAAAAATAAAATACATGAGCACGTAAAACGAGTGGTTTATAACCTTCAAAATAAAATTCACAACCGCACGTTCCCTTCAGGTGAGGAAAACATGATGCACGCGAGAGCTCTGAGAGGTGGCCGGAAGTCCTGTCATTACATTTGAATAGCAGACTGTTTTATCATTAAAAAGACTCTGGACAGAATGGAGACGAAAGTAATAAAAATCACAAATTAACAGGGACATATTCCCCCTAAAATAATGTGACGTCATGAACAAATAATTGTCTTGTTGCTCCATTTATTCCCATGATTTAAACCAGGTCTGACTTCAGACTGCAAATACTTTGTTTAAAAGTCACTGCCACTCCAGAGGCTTTTTAACATCACTTCCGTTCCTCTTTCAAAATAATACACCGCACAGTTCATAAACCAAATCGTCCTTCATATGAGTATCTGAGAGGCCGGTGTGTCTGTGCCTGTGGCAGCTGCCTCCGCGCTGCTCCCCGGCGCGCTGCCGCTCATGATCACGCTGGTTTTATTCAGCTCGGAAACGTCCAAAAGTCCGTCTGAGTTTTCCTCCGGAGCCTCGTCGGACTCGCACTCGCTCCTTCCCTCGCTCTCGCACTCGCACTCGGACTCGGCGGGCTCCTGTGTCTCCCTGCTGCCGGGCTCGGTCGTGCTCTTGTCGGGCTGCTCCTTCTCCTTGTCCTTCTGAGCCTGGGCCTCTTTGGAGTGCCTCCACTTCATGCGCCTGTTCTGGAACCAAACCTTCACCTGAAAACACACACAGACGCTGCTATTAGACCTTACCTCTGCGTAATTTAGTCTCTTACAACTGCAGGATTTTTGCGCATTATCTGCTTTTCATTTCAATTATTCTTCCCTCAATATCAAGGTAAACCGTAATGAATAAGACTTCAATCCTTTTCCTATATCTTGTGGATACAACCCTTCTAAAACTGCTCATGCTCTTTCAACTCACTTGTTATGAGGAAAAACATGCATTAAAGGCATGTAATACCTACAGATATTAAAAGGCTCCCAGAGGGTAAAATAGGCCCATTATTTTTCTTTTTAATTTAGAAAAGTCTTATTTTGCCAGGAATACCTGGCCGATACAGCAGCATAAAACGTGTAAATAAAGTGCAAAATGTTTAATAAACTGGTGCACAGGAGGAGAATTATTGATAACCTTGGTGAAATGATTTTTGAAAAGTAATTAAGTAATTGTTAGATGAAGTATAAAATTAGATCATTTGTGTAAGCTGCATTAATATTGACACGTGGCTCTGCAGTTTGATGTAACAGCTTGATGAAATGTAAACGCCTGTGATGTGTTCAGGGTCAGGGTGTGGTGAGATTTGACTTTCACCGGGACGTCATCAGGCTGCGTGTTATGGCCATGATGCTGCTTTACCAACTTCGATTGAAGAGCTGTTATACATCTTTTGTTGATTCATATTTTAAATCTATAATTTTGTGTGCAAATATAGAGCATGGAGTGTTAACAATAACTATGAGAAATGTTCTTTCAGGCCTGTTGTATGTGGGACTTTATAAACCTAATGACTGACGTTTTTCTGCATGTTATTCAAGGTTTGAGCAACTTTGCCACTGCCTTTACTTTCCTCAGTTAGAAATGCGCACACAGAAGGTATTTTAAAGGCTTTTTCAAGGTAAATTCAGGTAAATTTTCCAAAGCTGGAAAACATTTGGTGTCCTGTCAAATTTTCTGGGGGGGTCATGACATTTCTGAAAATCCAGGTTACATCCTTTTTATTGTTTTGTTTTAATTGTTTATTTGGATCACTACTGATCCTGTAGTCACTATTCAAACATCTTCTTTCACTTCTTACAAATGTCCAACAATAATACATATACATTTGCAAAATATTAAAATACATCTTAAAATGTGTAAAACAAAACAAGAAGACTCAGTTAATTTAACTCCACACTATTTACAGGCCTCTCCTCAGAGAGAATCTCTTCAGCTGTGTCTTATAATTAAATTGCTGATGTGGTTTGAGCCATAAAAAATAATACTGTCTATAAAAAGAATGTTGAACCATTGTTGCCACATGTGATCCAAACATCAGTCCTTCTCACCTGAGCGTCTGTCAGGCCGAGCATGGCAGCCAGCTGCTTTCTGTCTGGCTTGGTGACATACTTCTGAATCTCGAACCTCTTCTCCAGCCCTTTCCTCTGCAGGTTTGAAAACACGGCCCGGGACCATGACCTCTTCCTCTTGTACGTCTGCGGCATCGTGTCTTTAGTGAGCACGGCGTATGGACCTGAAAGACACGAGGACGAGAGGACACAAGGTCAAACTAGAGAAGAAGAGAGAACAGAAAGCAGAGCAGGTGTGTCAGAGAGCTGGACCCGGTGGGGCCCAGTTTCCTGTCTGATCCAGGCCTACATGTGGTGGCTACCTGGGAAGGAGTCCTGAAACTGATGCTGGCCTGTTTGCCTGCTGCAGCTGCTGCCTAGTGAGCTCAGCATGGAGGACGCGTCGCTCATCCCGGCGGCCTCCATGGAGGAGAAGTACTGGCTGGCCGGAGGCTGAACGGGGAGGTGGAGGCCTGACTGACGGTTCGAGCTAACGATGGACGTGAGATCTGTCACAGAGCGAGACATGAGGGGGGATTCAGTCAGGAGACAGTTATCGCTCTGTAGATGCTTCTACAGAGGCCATCCTACAAAATAAAAGCCTGCCATGGGTTCAAGTTTGGCTTCCAGCTGAGTGGCTGCTGTTTGGAGCTGACCCTGACCTCTGACCTCTCTGGTTAGGGGGCAATAGAGGAGAGGGTTTCCCCACAGGGCTCTTTAAAGTGAATGTAATGAGGCAGCTTGTGCTCTAACTGCTCTGCCAGTGTTATAATCTGACACTGACTGATGTTAAACATGAAAAGTTAATTTCTGGAAGTTCATAAAGTTTGGTCCTGATTTTTTTCTTTGTTTGCCTTTAAAAAAACAACAACTTTGCGGCCATAAAACACACCCCTGATTATTGTTTTCTTGACAGGAAAGCTTCTCTACAATCACCACTCATGTTTGGACACTCAGTGACTTTAAATTTCTTTCTCACCTCTTAGCGACGACTTTTCTTTGCCTTTTGGATCAAAATCCGTCGACAATATCCGATCAATTCCGAATTTGAGGTCTTTGCTGGAAGGCGGGGGTCCTTGTTGGGAGTTAAAAGCAGTTCTGGACACAGATGTCAGCTGTAGTCCGTGTCTGTGGTAAGGGGACGCCGGATTCCCTCTCGCGCCGTAAATTGACGCCTCTGGAGCGACCGGAGAAGGGCGCAGCGGAGAGCTGCCGGAGTGACCCTGTTGCTGCTGCTGCCGGTGGTGGTGGTTGTGATGGTGTCCCATATGCACCATAAGGGCCGACGATCCCGGGATGTTCTCCGCATCTCCAGCCTGCAAAATGTCCGCGATGCAAAAGGACGGTTTCTTGATGGAGTCCACAGCGAAGCCCCCCGCGCAGTACGCAGACCACAGGCTGAAGTTTGATGCGTAAAACGGGTTTAGCCCGGCCGTGTACATTCCGAAGCCTTTACTACGACTTATTCTTTCTCAGAAGAGGGTTTAAACACACAGACATGTATTTAAAAAAAACGCAGGGATAGTTTTTAACAAGCAGAGATGGAGCGTCCTCTTTGCGTCAGTGCCAAAATCGCTCTCCCAACTCTGAAATCCAAGCCCTGCTGCTCCTCTCTCAAGTTCCTCCGCTGACACTGATTGGTCACTTTCTGAGCCAATGGGGAGCTTGCATTTGCTCTCATCACGCCCTGAGTAAATGATGAGCACACACACACACACACACATGACCCGGACAATTTGGAGCAATTCTGATCCAGAGATGATGGATTGATCGCTTAAAGAGAACCGCACACAAACATATTATTACACTCATGAACTCTCGCGTGAATTTAGTGGGTTTTTTTTAGTGAAAATATCCCACACAAGAAATAAACAATACATATTTCCAGGGGGGTCTTTGATCTGACAGTTTTAAAAATAAAATGCAGTTTTAAAAAAACAAGAAAAAATCGAATCGAATAACCGGTCACGCAGTTATATAAAATATATGAACTGCAATCAGCGCAGGAGAGCTTCTATTAGCTCGCGCGCATCCTGTTTTTGATGGGCTGTGATTCGTGTTAAATGAGCGGATATTCCTGCTAGATTTGCCCTCCCAAAAATAGAAGCTGTTTTAGTATTTTAGGATACAGCAAGAAATCCTTATTTCTTCCGGAGCAGAGGAGGGGGGCGCTTTATAATGACTGTTAGAACTTCCCTTTTTCAATATTTGTGCAACTTTATCTCGACCTGCAAGTTGCACGGTGACGCAAATCCGTCCCCACGCTCATAATAAACAGAGGAAAACCTATTCCCCCCGAAAGCAAAACACAATTAACTTCAGAGGCGATACTTCATCCGCGAGGCCCCTCAGGATTCACACGTTGGGTCCGCGCCAAGAGGATTTCAAAATAAAGTTTGTAAACAGCAAATTAAATAGCTAATTATCGCAGAAGTTGCTTCATTGAGCTAAAACATAGAGGGGTTTTTTATATGTCTAGCATAAAACCAGTCTTTATAGCCATGTTTAAGTTCATATAATCTCTATTTTTTCCTGTGTGGGAACAATGGCCTCTGAAGCCGCGTTCATTGAAGTCTTGATTCATGCGCGCGGAAGGCCCGCTGACCCTGGCTGCCTCCTATCATGCTGTTTTCGAGTGACACTTTTCCGGGTTAAAATTAGAAATGAGATTTTTTTTTTTTTAACGTTTGCCCTCCTCCATCACGCAGTCAAAACAATCCAGGGAAGAGGATGCAGCGGGACGCAGCACGACTCCAGTTATTTCAGGTGCTGATGAGATTTTTTTTTCTTTGGTGAGGAAGCGTTAAAGTCATTTTATACGTGCGTAACAGGAAAAGAGAGGAGGGGGAGTTTTTACTTGTTCAGATTTAAATCCACAGTTCAGGAGATTATTTACTGTAAAGAACAATAATTGTTTATTGCTGCAAATGTACAGAGTGTGTGTTTGCCTTGATCAGCCAATCAGATGAGAGTAAATAGCTTTAATCGAGTTTTACAATAGAAAAAAATGATAGAAAAACCTTACAAGTATACATTACAGAAGCTTACATCATCATCGCCATACACTATGATACATATTGATTATACTTGACCTTGGACCATTTAACAGCATTAAAAATGATGATAAAAAGTCTAAATATTTACCGTACAAAATATGAAAAAAAGATCCGTTTTGAGAAAAAGCTGCAGGCGCGTGAAAAATATTATCCAGATCTGCACAGAGCACAGCGGCTTCAAAGTGGAGCAAACATTGTGCATTTTATATTGCTAATATATAATCTACACAAGGATTAAGAGAGTTGCAGAGTATTTTTCGACAAAAGGAAAGGGAGCTGAAAGTCTGTACATCTCGGACAGATGATCTCTTTTTCAGGGCAGAATCCGAGTTTCGAGGATCTAAAAGGTGGTTGTGTTCGTGAAAACAATGATTGCAGACAGACAGTGTAATCCTTCAGTATCATCCCTTTGTGTCCTGCAGATATAGTTATTCAATATGTTAGTGTTGAGTTTTATGTTTGACACATTTGATCCATAAATCAGCTGTAAAAAAAGGAGCCCTGCTGGATGTCATTATTCACCTTTATTTCCCTTTCCCCCGCAGGTCCTCTGAGGAGCTGTAGAAATGATGCAGGTGGGATTTCTGCCAGTGCCAGCGCCTCCTCCTGTCTCTGTGACTCCTCCAGATATGAATTATGTCCACAACTGAAGAAAATCTCTGTCAGGTCAGTCCTGAAAAGCGTCTGATCCAGGTATTCTGCAGTCCTTCAGAAACACGGTATTGTCCTCGACATAGTTTACAGTTTGTCACCTCAGAGCTGAAGGAGACTCATGACTGTTTGTCCAGGCTTATTGTCCCCTCATCATTCTTTTATGTTCAGATTTTACAGAAAAAAACATCAATTGAAATTCTCATAATGTAATACTTCCACATTTACCTGCTAAACTTGAACTGTAGTTGGATTTAAATAACTGTTTAAGGCCCAAATAAACCAATTTCTGTCAGGAAAGCAAAACAATTATGCATACTTGTGTAGCTGAACTGTATTTTTTCACTCCTCCTACCTGATATATCATCTCTCGACCAGGCAGATTTATGTTGACCCTCTGAAAGGGCCTCATTCGCAGGTTGGGAACCAGTGGACTCAACTACCCAGAGTTACTGTGTAGAAAATGGTTAGAAGTAGTCCAACCACAACCAGCAGAGTTTGGGTCGCAGGTTGCAGTGGTCTTGTATGAAAATGAATGGTTATAATACCATTTACTTTTGCTTATCATGTGTAACTCGACCATATATGGACATCATATTTTGTTAAATTACAGAATTGTTCAGCAAAAAATGCTTCTGTTTTCAATTCTTCAGGTGTAATTGATGCTAAAGACAACCGTGTTACATTTCCTGTCGCTGTAACAACCTGCTCACTATTATCCCGCTTATTACACTGCTTTTTACTTATAAAGTCAGTTTTCTGTTTAAAAATAGTCCCTTACACTCACAGTGAGAGCTGCGTCCACAGCAACGGTTAACTGTGTGTCTTCTTAAAATGAGCTACGCTAGCTGTTTTTACTCACTTTAAAACAAGCTAAGCTAACTTTTATTACTCCCATTAAAATGAGCTAAGCTAGCTGTTTTACTCAGGTTAAAATGAGCTAAGCTAGCTGTTTTTACTCAGGTTAAAATGAGCTAAGCTAGCTGTTTTTACTCAGGTTAAAACAAGCTAAGCTAACTTTTATTACTCCCATTAAAATGAGCGAAGCTAGTTGTTTTTACTCAGGTTAAAATGAGCTAAGCTAGCTGTTTTTACTCAGGTTAAAACAAGCTAAGCTAACTTTTATTACTCCCATTAAAATGAGCTAAGCTAGCTGTTTTACTCAGGTTAAAATGAGCTAAGCTAGCTGTTTTTACTCAGGTAAAATGAGCTAAGCTAGCTGTTTTTACTCACTTTAAAAAAAGCTAAGCTAGCTTTTATTACTCCCATTAAAATGAGCTAAGCTAGCTGTTTTTACTAACTTTAAATTTAACATTCATCCACTGATGTTGAAGTAAGACACGGTGAACGGGACGGCAGGAATCGAACAAATTTACCGGACTTCTTTCAGGAGATTGATTTGATTAGAGTTAGTCCTCCTGATTCTGTGATTAGAGATGCATCCCTAGCAATGGTCTGTTCTTCATAGCAATGGTCTGTTATCAAGAAATAACAGACCTCGGAATGCTGTAATTAGCCAATCAGAATCAATCAAAAGAAATTGTAGTAAATCCTTGGACATCTATTGCACTGTTTAAATCTTATACTACTGCTACCCTTCTGACCGTTTGCATTGATGCATTAATAAGAATAATGCGATAAAGCAATGCACCTGTCACAGGAAATGAGGGCTTTAATTGGAAACTCTTAGGACATTTTGCATGTAATGCTTCTATAGTTTTGAAAGCAGGACTTTTACTTGTAATGAAGTACTTGCCATGTATTTTTACCCGTTAAATCCATTGTTTATTAGAGACTAAACCCTGGTAGCTGTAAGAGAGATGGATCATAATTTTCCATCCATTAACATCAACCATTAAAACCTGATCAAAATGACAAACTCACTAACACACTTATGACTCATTTGTTCCTCTAATAAACTCGAGCAGTGAAGCTAATCACTGCTCGACCAGCCTGAAACTGAAAAGTCAAACACGGCTGACGTTTGAAGCATCTGTTGTCGTCCTCTGATTGCTTTCTGTGTTTTTACAGGAAGCGTTATCAGGCGTTAGGAAAGCTGAATGAGCGCAGACGGCCTGTAGCTCTGCACGATCACAGGCTGCGGCACAGAATTAAAATGATTTCCATTATTACTCCCAGAATTATTGCTCCCCCTCCTGTACCACCGCAGCTCCGCGCCAAGATGACTATTTCTGGCAATGTTTGCCTCAGGAAGGAACTTTCGCAGATTTAATGGGACCTGGGCCATTGTACACAGCCTTCTGTTTGGCAGCCAGCCAGCTTTTCCTCCGAGCAGAGAGAGAACAAACACAGGGATGTGTGTAAAGTCACTTCAAAACAAGCGTTTATGTGATCCTCAATGCAGCCAATTAATTCCAAACACCTTAAACTCTCTCTGAGCTGCACAGGAACTTTTTCAATGTCTCTTTCAATTTGTATGTTGGAGTGTGACAGTGACTGTGTGGCCGTCTGATCTGTCAGGGTGTGTTTCTTTTATTGAACATGACTGACTGCAGGTTCTTAGCTTTGTCCGGTTAGCTCATCTTCCCTCACGCTCAGTATAGATGGGTTTTATGTTGAAGTAAAAGTAACTTAACCAATATAACTCACATTATTTTGTAAGTAGCATTTTTCTAATAGCTACTTTAAAGGCCTGTTGAGCTAGTTTGAGCTATTAAAAGCTAAATGTATTGTATACATATTTTTGTCCTTTATGTTTAAATTCATCTTATTATATTAAATACATACAAAAATACAAATTACAAACAATTCAGATTTAATGTAGAAGGATTCCCAATCCACAGAGAGGGACAACGCCCCCTAAAAAGTAGTTCCCAAGCTTAAAAGGCAGCCAAAACAATATATAATAATAATTGCACCCCAGTACGTCCACATCATGTACTTACAGTTGCTGTACACATGCACGTATACCAATCCTGTACGCCAGATTTTTAAGGGCAAAATAATTGACGTCTTACACAAAAACTAAAAGGCGTTAAATTAAAATTGTTCCCGTTGAAATGTCGTACAACCCCCCTGTTTTGAACCTACATTTAATGGTTCATAGAGATTATTCTGCCAGATTTTACATCAAACTTTTAGGAGCACCAGAAAGAACTACATGTACAGCAGCTCCCCCCAGTGACTACATGTTCACTCTTCTTCTTCTCTGGTTATTTTTAATAATGTAGTTTTCATTCTGATTAAGAGCAAACTGAAAAATCAACATCGAAGTAATTAGATTTTTTTTTTAAATCAACAGATATTACAAGAAAGGAGAGAGATGAACACAGGCTGGCAGTATTTTTGCAGCCTGGTAGTGACTGACATTACATGGTTGATACTGACACGTTACATACTTGTACATGTTTATTCCAGTGGTTCCAAAGTTATGGTTCATCCCCCACCTAAAGGTCACAAAGAACATTTTGAGGGTGATGAGATTATAAGTGGGAGAAGAAATAAGAAAGTATTTATAAAGTATATTTTGAGGGTTTTTCCTTCCTTATAATGTAACTTAAAGTGGCATTTATAACTGATTTAAGTGTACATGGTGCCTCGGTTGTCCTTCAAACTTTCCCTCGGTTACTTTCAATCACTGCTTTGGTTTGTTCATGTGACAGACAGAAAAACAAGCGTTGATTTAGCTTAATGTTGTTTCTTGTCTCTGGGCTGTGAAATACGTGTGACACTGACTCAGTGTGAACTCACAGGAGAAGCTGAATTACTGTGTTTCTGCTGCTGCTTACACAAGCAGTACAGTATTTCCACACTTATAACATTGATAACTGTAATGACTGAACTTCAATTAAACTTCCTTTTCTAAATAAAGCACAATTACTGCAGGTAGACAAACTTTAAATCCCATTACAGCTCTGTGCTTCCTTTTGTAGCAGTCTTTAACTCTTTGCTCTGCACACTCAGTTTGGTCATCAGCTGGACTCCGGAGTGCCAGACTAATCTCACTCACCCTGGGGTGCCCTCAGCTCTAAACAAGCTAAAGGAGCTGCCTAAATGGAACCTTTTAAATAGGATGGTGACTCAAAGCCTTGTGTTTACATTAAAACAGATTAAAGTCGCCTCTTGTGCAGCAGGTCTGCAGCTCTGCTGTGCAAACGTACACATGGTTAAATCACATACACCGTAAGCTAAATAGTGCAGCAGCAGGAGAGAGTTATGGAGGTCATATTAACAAACCATTAGGCCTGCTGCTGTTTCTCTTTGTACAAGGTGCAGAAAACAATGCGAAATACGTCAAAACAAACCAACTGATGTCAAATACCTGCCTCAAAAAAGGCTTTATTACCTCCAGAAATGTTGCAAATAACAGAAACAATCATTCGTGCACATGTAGCATTAAATGACGTTTAACATTATGCATGACGGTCCGTGTGGCTGCGTGTTCACAGCAGGCTGATGCAGAGCAGGACCTGCACGGCTCTGCTGTTTGACGCTGCAGCAGCGCTGGAAACAAAAACATCCATCAGCCGAGAAAACAGCTCCAAACAGCAGCAGGTCTGAAGGTACAAAGCAGAGAGCTTTCATCTCCGGAAAACACGATGTGTATTAATAATCCTAAACAGATCTGGATTGTAAAAATCAAGACCATATAATTATTGTGCAAGACTTACATCTGTACATGTGTCAGTATTTCACAGGCCGTATTTGTTGCTCCTGGCGTTAATAGATTATAGAACAGATTCACATCGGGACAAATTTATCCAGAAAAAACAATGGATTATTTTTTCGTTGTCCCGGGAGCGTCTTTCTGGTCTTATTATATCCTTCTTTTTATTAATGTCAGAGGCCGTAGATGTTGAGCTAGCTGTCTAGCTGCGTACAAACACACACAATAACAGTAACATTAAAAATGTTCATGTCTTTGCTAATTTATGAAAACGTGCTTTTCCCTCAAATACTTTGATGTAAAATATTATTGGCTTGATTTCTTAACTGCAACAGCCCTTAAAAAAACAGCATTTTGTATGATATCACGTGTTCTGTGGTGGTGGCCAAATCCTGCGCAGTAATAGACACTTCGCCTATTACGCTGAAATGCACTGTTCCTATAATATAGTTATTTACATCTATTACAGAATAAAATACAGTGTAATATAATATAAAACATAATATAGTATGATATAATATATAATAGAACATATTTAATAAATGTAATTGCATGTCGTTGTAGTCATTTTAAGGTGCTGATATTCTTCCCGAGAGTTGTGCGTCATGAAACATCCCATGGCGTCTTTAAAATCATTTAAAATGTATATATATTTTATTTAGCTTAATAATGTTATGAAAGACAACATAATATAATGTATTTTTCCTTAGTACATTGACGAGCCCATCACCAGAAGCAGCCGCACACAATGAAGAGCTGCGGTTCATTTTTCTAGCTGAACGCTGCCATCTAGCGGCCATGTTGTGTTTTTACTCACGGCTGGCCCGCAGTGTGTGTGCAGATCACAGACGCTATTATTTCTTTGTGCGCGTGCGTTGATTTTGTAGCTCATTTAAAAGTAAAGCAAAGAAAGTTAAGAAAAATACTATTCAATAAATTCAAATTGAATGAACAACGACCCACAGCGGCTCTCTCCTCTAAAGTAAACAGCCCAATATTTATTATTAAATAACAATTCTTGGACCATGTGGCATGTTGTGTAAAATAAACAAAATTACAAAGATTTTATAATGAAATTTTGTTTGTAGAATAATTATAACTGTGTGTACATTTGCCTTCAATAAAAGAAGACACTATCAAAATAAAACAAGTAATAATTGATCAGTTTTTACATCTGCAGTGACACTAACGTCTTCATGTGGGTAATTAAGATATATCATTATGTATTCGCTCAGTTAACACGTTGTCTTTCATCCTGTTAAGCAGAGTTAAACAAGGTCCTGTGTGTTCAGATCTCAGGGGACTTTTGGGTTTAACCTTTGACCTCCAGTAAAGCACGAGGTCGGTCTTTGGGGAGGATGCTGGGTTCAGCTCAGGAAGTGAAGGCAGGTGTCAGCTGCTGCTGTTGGGACTAATGACACTGGACACGTTAGTAAATGTTCACTTCACTTTTGAACTTCAAAGTCAGACTTCTCTCTTATTTTTATCACATTTATTTTCTGAATTTCCAGCTCGGCAGAGCCAGTGTGGCTACAAGGGGAATAAAGCTATGCCATGTCTAGTTAAAGGTCATTATTTTTAATGTAAATGCATGAAAGAACATTGATTTATATTGTATTGTTATATAGTTAAACTTTCAGACCTCATTTTTAGTTATCAATAAATCCATTGTTTAGAATCATTAAAACAGTATAATATAATATATAATATATAATAGCGTTATAAAAAGGTGTCAATGTTTATATTTTGTATTCACTTAGTCTGAGCCGTTACTGCAGTGGTGTCCTTTAGGTCAAAGGTGTTTAATGTTCTATTAAAGAAAGTGTATTAAACTCCATGGTCAAAACAGTAACACGTTCCGTCACTGTGTTCCTTATGGTTCAAATTACAGCTAAAATAAATTGCAGAGGACCCCCTGGGACCCGCTCTGGGACCCCGGGTGTTCACTTGGAGAACCACTGCAATAATGGACAAATTATTTCCGATGTACACATCAACATTATTTCCAATGTAAACAACATGTAATCCTGTAAAAAAAAAACATGAATTAAGACTTTTCATGTGCTTTCAGACGTGTATTTAAAAAAAGTCATTACAGCAATCAGCTAGTGTGTTTCAACGACAGTTCCCTTTTGTTTTTTATAGTGTGTTACAGTCAGCATCTTAAATCTACAACAACAAGTGCAAACCACTTGGTGTAATAACTCTGACTCCTTTATACATCTGTACAAATAAATCAACAGTGTCAGACAGCAAATATACAGACATTATTTAAAACATTACAATCTGTTTTCAACCAAACTGAGATGAGTGAAAGGAAATGTGGAACTCTCTGTTGTGTGTTCAGACCGTGTTGGAAACACGTTGGCACAATCACTCTGCACAGGAAGTAACATTTACAGAAAATAAAACCCATTCTTAAAACACATTACGAGACATAAAATCTGCAACCATTCTGAATCATTCATCTATTCAAGAAAATCTGCATGAAACTCAAAAAAGTCATTTTCATAAACATGTGCTTTAGTGATTCAGCACTAAGACACTTCAAGTTCTTCTTTTAAAAATAAGACGTGAAATAAAAGGTCAGGACTGACTATGAATTATTTATGTTTTGTACCATGGTCGTCCATTTCTAAATATAATCTCATTTTAAATAAACCCTGTATTGTGATAAAAAAAAAGCCCCTTCAGACCGTCTTCTGTGGCGTCTGCCAATTTGTTCGATCTGATTATTATATGTTCCACTGCCATGATTTCCAAAATGTGGAACTATTCCTTTAAGAGAGCTTCCACTCTTTCACATATAATTGCAACATTGTGTGGTCAGTTAAAATCTTAGGTGTGAACATTTAAAAAGAGACTTAAAATGACAGCATTCGTGAACGGTTTGGTGTCTCTGACGGACAGTCCCGTAACGACGACTTCTAAATGTCATCAGGCGCCTGCAACCTGGCGTTACCCATCAGCCTCTCCCTCTCTTCATCGCTGACCTCCTCCTCTGCGCTCACCAACCCAGCGCAACACGGTATCCTCGCCAGCAGGGGGCGGTGCAGTCCGTTGTAGACCGCCGTGCCCAACAGCAGCACCAGGAAGCCGAGCACCTGCAGGCCCTGGAACTGCTCCCAGCCCAGCGCCAGGCTCACCACCCAGATGACGAGCGTGCGCAGGCTGTCCAGCACCATGCGGGTGGTGGCGCTCATCTCTATGGTAACGCTGATGCCGGCGAAGTTGAAGAAGGCGATGCTGACAGTGTTTCCCAGCAGAGCCAGAATGATGAGAGGCTGGTTTCCGATCTGACAGAAGGCGTCCAGCGCGTCCTCCAGGACCTGCCGAGGGTTGTCGCTGAAGTTGCCCGTGTGGATGAAATACATCGGGATGAGAAGCAGCGACAGCACGACGAACCCGAAGAAACCTGGAGGCAGAGAACAGAGTTTAATAAGAGCAATAACTACCAACCCTAAATCACGTCTTCATGTAAGCTCTTATCACTGCACGTGACCAGCTTTACTGCAGAGCAACTTGCTTTCCTGTATTTTGACCATTTTAGACTCCTGAAGAATCAAAAACATCCAGTAATCATGAGAAATAACTGCAATTAGAGAAAGAACTCCAATTATCACTCTCCTTTTAGCGTCTAAACTCCTCGCTGTGTACTCCTGCTAGTCGTTAACATTTTGTGTGTGCTGTTTGGAGCTGAGCAGGAAAAGTACAGTTGCTGTTTTAGAGCTGTTTCACTAAAAACAGCTGCCTTACCTTCCTTTGAAGACATGCATGAGAGTGCTTGTAGGAAACGGACACAGTTAAAGTCATAATGTTGAAGATTTTCATTGTAAATAAATGTCTGTTAAGTCTCTATCACCGAATGAGGTAACACAATGGTGACTGAGCCTATGGCCCACTGATGAAAGCCTTTGCATTTGCAGTATTACAGACTGGGCGTCCGTGGCAACTTTAGCAGAAAAAATCACAAGCGGCGCCCAGTTAGTGATGCGTTTTCAAGGGTAGGAGGAGCTAAGCGGCTGCTTTTCCGCTCTCTGCAAGTGTTGCGAGTTAACAGTAATCTACTATTGCTGAACAAACAAAGAAAAGATGGATGACTACAGATACAACTTCAACAATAAGTGAAAATCCAAAGAAAAAGAAACAAATTCGACGCTCAGATGAAGACAAACAGTCTGAAAAGGAAAGCGACTGTCAGCGAGGAAAATCAAGAGTTACAACCGGAGCCAACCGTGGACGTCACACATGCAGCACTGTCTGGATATCTGGGAAGTGTGCACCCGCATTTACCGTTGAAAGGTGCCGCCAAAGTGTCAGAAGAAGCGATTAACTGTACACTGAACATTTTCCAGTTCCAAAATTTTAAGTGAGTGATACATATGACTGTTAAAGAAAGCAGGAAGAGATTTTTTGATAAAAAACACCACTTAAGCGTGTCCAGGACAAAATCAGCAAAGAGATAAGAGGTGTGGCTTCATCCACATGTTAAATGTAACTGCAGATGAATCGCTGTACCTTCAGTGCCGACAGCCCGCAGAGGATGGACGTTGTGTCTGTAGACAAACTTCTCCTCCAGAACCATCTGCACTGCGACGATGATCTGAGCCATGATGATCAGGAGGTCTCCTGCAGGACAGAACAGAGAAGCAGGGTTTAACACAGTGGGGTAAGTGGGGATATTTTTGACTTCTGGTTGGATTAAATGTAAATAAAGCACATAACTGAAATCACTCTCACCTGTGATGACCTCGCTCATTTTGTGCTCGTCGTCCTTGTGCCCGCTGAAGAAGTCTGCGAGGCCCACGATCACCAGGCCCAGGATGGTGATGATGATGCCGAACCACTGACTGGACTTCAGGCGCCGCCCGAGGAACGCCACCGACAGCAGGCCGGTGAAGATGATGACGGCTCCTCTCAGCATCTGGAAGCTGGAGGCGCTGGTCATGTTGAGAGCTGGAAAGAGTGGGAAAAAAAAGGTAAGAACAACACAAACACAAGATTACTTTGTTTATATTCACTTTCGTCTTGTGAAGAGCAGAAAAGCCACAAGAAATTGGGGTCACTTACCAACATACATGATGGAGGTGGCCGTCATGTCACACATGGCGGGTGGGAAGAAGAGCAGAGGGTTGAAGCTCTGATCCGGGTTCATCTTGGGCACTGGAGAACGTCTGTCATGGCAGAGTACGAGGTAGAACACGGCGAGACAGCTGAACTCGCCCAGAAACATTCCCACCGCCTGGACGGGTGGAGTGGAGAAGCAAAGAGAGAGAGAGGAAACAGATTAGAATTTAACTTGTGACTTTGGAAACAGCAGCTGAAATACAATTAAGGACCGATGCGTGGGTTATTATTGGTAAGTGCAAAGACATTATTTTGTGCATCTATGGCCTGTGGTTATTGGGACTGGGATCACACCTGAGCTGACAACATAATATCTTTTCTAGAGATTGACCGATATGGTTTTTTCAGAGCCGATACCAATACCGATTATTCGTAGTCAAGAAGGCAGATAACAGATATTTAAAGCCGATATTCATTTGCAGTAAAAGTGAAAATATTGGCGTCAAAATTTTGAATAATACAAACTCCAACACTTAACTTTGTTTAAATGCCTTTAAGCATATGCATCAGAGACAAAATAACCCAGTTTTAAATTAAAAGATTTAAAATCTCTTATCGGCCGTCGGATTTAAAAAAATAATAATAATTTAAAAAAAAGCCTGATGCCGATATGCATCAAAATGCCGAATATCGGCGCCGATAATCGGCCCGGCTGATAATCGGTCGATCCCTAATCTTTCCCAATGCCTTATTTTAAAAAATAGAAACATACAAACAAGATTGTTCTCTAAAATATTGATTTTTCCTTTCGGTAAAAGAAGCAAAGCCTCTTTAATTTTGATGATGTCAAAACATAAGCAGCTGTCAGAAGGCAAAGAAAAAGCTCAAGGGTATACCTATAGTATCTGTATGCATAGTATGGGGTTCAATATGCTTTGGCGTAAGACACATTTAAATGTCTGCCATCATAGCGTCAGATTTCCATTCCACAAATCTGCATCGCAAAAAGGATCCCAAGACAACAAACACTTGTGAGTGCAAAACTGTCAGGGTGGGATAGCATCATAAAGAATCTTTGTGTGTTTTCTGCTATTCGGCTGTAAGCATCAAAGGCCTGGATAAGACCAGGCAGCAGGTGAAGGTGTCCTGGCCGAACCTGCTGAACCTGTATTGTCATTCAAGCCTTTCAGGAAGTGTTCAAATCGAAACTGATGAGTTCAAAGGTAAGCAGAGTGGATTATAATAGACTGAGCTATATTCGAGTCTAACCCAAGTGTTGTTGTTTTAAAAAAAGACTGTATAAATTGAGTTTGTAAAGTTACATAATGGTGGCCAGGTTTGAACAAAAGACTCTACATGAAGTACGATTGTAGATTTTGTACACAAGGCGAAAGAGTTTATACTCATACGGTCTCAAATTTCCACCATTTAAATACAATAAAATAGGAATAAAAGCGGAAACTTTGGCAGCTGCAGTGTTTATTGACGTGTGAAGTGCTACACAGAACTGTTTATGATTCACCTACCTGTACAAACGGGTGAGAGAACTTATGTTCAGGGTCATTATTGCAGCCCTTCGCTGAGAACATGTCAGCCCATCTGTAAGACAAAAGGACATTATTACAACTGAACAGATTTGTTACATAACCAAGCATACAGAGAAAACAGGGTTTGCCACGAGACTAGGGCCGCACCTATTAGTGGATTGAGCAGCAATTATTTTGATCATTGATTCTTTAGTATTTTTTCAGAATTGACAACCACTTCCTGGTTCCCAAATGTGATGTATCCTTGCTTGTTATGTCATAAATCACAGTGAACTGAACTTGTTTGGGGTTTTTTGAAACGTTGGTCAGCCACCCCTTGTTCTGCTGGAAATTACCGCGGGCATTATCCAGTATTTACTGACATTTAAAACTAAATAGCCTTTACTGACAGTCTCCTAACGCCTCTCACATTTGGCTGATTAATCGAGTAAAAAATATGCAGATTTGCTGAAGTTGAAGTTCTACACACGCTCTTCTTGTTTCACTTATTTCAGCATGTTAAAAAAAGATTGTGGGCCCAGTGCTGACCTGTGGTGCACACCAAACCCTGATTATTTAGCATTTTGTCTGCCTACAACCAACTAAGGACTTCTGCTTCCCTAAAGTCACATCTGTTTTAGTGCGCCATTATGTCATAATCTGTAAAGTCATATAATATAAGAGTGAAATTGCTGGAAGGGGAGGTTAACAAGTTCTTAAGTCCGAATAACTTTTATAGTCCACAGGCAGAGGAAGCATGACGAGCATGTGACCTTTTCATGTGTCTGCTCAAAATGCAAAGACAAGGGAATGTGGTCCTTAAAGGTGATGACACTGCAATTCCCTCAAACGCAGCCACGTCTGAGCTCATCAATACGAGACAGAAGCTCCAAATCTCCTACGAGCATCCTGTTTGTTCTTACGCAGACATTTCCTCACCTGCCACTGTGGCAGGTCAACGAGTGTTTCCATGGCCAGCTCAATTTGTTTTTCTGCTACTCAATTTGTTTTTCTGCTACGGGTAATGTAAACACTGAGTCAGTGTTACATGAGGGTAGACATAACAAATACATCATGTAACCTGAATTTCTGACTGTTGATAACATAAGAATGTAGGTGGCAGGTGACCGGTAACATTTAGCCTGCATTTGGTTGCAGGTGTTCACTTCAATCACTGTGCCAACTATGGATTATTGTTATTGTTTTCATTCATTAAAACAGAAAATCTCAATCTCAAACCGATTAATCGATTGTCTAAATAGGTGAAAATTTATTTTGTAGTTAAAAAACGAATCGTTTAATCCGTTACTCATGGCACCTCAGTTTACTCCTTTAAACGCTGCATGTTTGAATGAAAGAAGAGAGGAAACTTGCACCAGAGCTGTCGGCCTTACATGCTGCATTAGATCTCAGCGAGGCAGAGCTGTGGGGAAGGTGGTATCAAGTGACTGTTATGAAACCGTACCCGTTAGTTGCTGATTTTTCTCTCTGAGCATCATGACACAGCTTGTTTAGTCTGACTCGTTGGCACAACACACTTAGTTACGCTCAGCTGACAAAACCCGCAACAGGACACAGAAGTGTGTATCCGGCAGCAGAGCGCTGACATCAAAGATAATTGGAGAAGTTAAAAAAAAAGCTGAATTTCAGGTTTCACCAAAATTGTAAAATTGCTCTTATCGTGACACTTATTAGTGAACATTTTAATATTTGACTATAAATGTAATATCTTTGGGTTTTTGACATGTTGGTCGATCTAATTTGAATAGAGGAAGGACATTGTTCGCTATTTTTAGATGTTCTAAAGAGTTAATGTTAAATTGATTGATGGAAAAAATACTGTTTATTACTCAATTTATTGACCCACAGTATAAACGATTTTGATAACCAATTACTTGTTTAAGGCTTTTATAAAGACATTCCCTGCTTCTTGTATGTGATAATCACCTGTATTTTTCCGTTTATAACATTGTAAATGAATTATCTTTTGATTTTAGTTGGACAAAATTAGTTATCTATAGTTGTGCCTTTGTTGTGTAGGAAGCTGTAATGGGACTTTTCCTCTATCTAATGTAGTTTTGAACACGAAACGTTCTTGGGCCCAAATACCTATCAGACATGCTAATTCGCTACGAGGCATCCAGGTCCCTCAGTCCTCTGGGACAGGTTTACTCAATGTCCCCACAACCAGAACCAAGCAGGGTGAGGCAGAATTTAGTTTTAGTTAGTTAGCTATCAGAGTACCTGAGGCTTTCTTAATCAGTTGGCTCTTTAAAACAGGTCTTAAAATGCTTTTATTTACTGCTGCATTCCCATACTTCTTATCAATATTTAATTACTTCAATATAATTTTAAAACAAAGGGGAAGGTCGAATATTGTGACAGTAGGAGTCTGGGACCCAAGAGAATTCTGGGAATTCTAAAAACTAAGGAACAATTATAACTGACGAGTTATATTTTAAAAGCAAAAGGGTTGTTTGCTTTCAGCAATTTAGGGAAAAAAAGGTAGATTAAACACCAAACTATGTTTGGCTTTTAAAAATTGTGTGATTGTAACAACCCTTACAGGAGAAAAGGTAGTTCTGGGATCACCTTTTCAGGGTTTGGAACCCGCAGATACAAAGTGTTCTGGAGAACACGACTAATAAGTTTAACTGACGAATCAAAACTTTAAAAGGCGTTTCTGATGCTTTACGTGTTAGAAAGTGTCCTTAGGGAAGTAAGCATTTACTGTTGCAGTGTTCTGACCGGGCCTGAACTTATATTTTTAAATAATTTGTTGTTTTTCTTAATCTATTTTTTGTTTTGTTTCACATTTCTTTTAATGTTCTTAATGCTCTGTTTGTAACTGTGTAAAGCACTTTGAATTGCTTTATGTATGAATGGTGCTCTACAAATAAACTTGCCTTGCCTAAATAATACTGCGAATTTCGGTTAGTAGCAGCCCTAAAGTATAAAACGAATGATTTGACACAGCAGCTACTACCTGATTTTAAAAGAAGGCTGAACAAGGCTCTTACTTAACCTCTGACACAGTATAAAAGCCTGAGTCAGCACGTGCTATTTAAACCATGCAGCTGCAGACAGTTCATTTGCGAGAACTGTAGTCATTGTCTTTAGATAAACCTGTTATAGAATCTTTGCATCCCAACAACAGCTTCTTCCTGGCTGCAATCTTATCAAAGTGTCAATAACATTGAAATGTCTGCCCTCACAGCCCCACTTGGCTTCCTGACAAGAGGAAATGTAACGTTAGCTTCAGCTTGATAAGAATGTTTATGTTAGCCAAGAGTTAAGCTAATAAGCTAACAACCCGTTAGCCAAAGTTGTCTGATGTACACACAGTAAAAGATAACGTACAAGTGTATTAAACTCTGCTGCTTAAACTCTATAAAGGTTATAAACAAGCTACAACAACTAGCTCGATCATTTATGTAAAGAATTAGCTAATTAGCAGGTTTCTAGAGTAAACGTCCATTCACATTATGAGTTAAAAGATAAGCCCAAATCTGTTTGAGCAATCTCATACTGCACTGAATCTAACAATAAACACATGACATCAGTTACAGTAACAGAATTAAATGTGCTCACTTCGCCGATAATGTGTTGAGGGATCCAGTTGTGAGCATAAGTCCTGCTAGGAACAGCTGGTATTTAGTCCAAGCCATGGTGGCAATGTGAAAACGGGACAAGCAAACCGGGTACAGCCGACCACCGAGTTGTTTTTTTGTTCAAAGGCACCCAGGTTGTTATTTACAGTCTCCCTAGGATCTCTTGTGCCTGTAAACGCCACATGACAGCCCAGAGTCAGCTGACAACAGCGCAAACTGAACGCTGCGTTCACGCCCAGTCGGAAATGACGGAATATGACCGAGGGAGGGTATAAGTGAAACTCAATGTAGACACCAAGTTTTACTTACAAGAAGGAAGACAGAGGTTATATAGCATATCAATTCAATTAAAATATCCCCAATCTTTGGAAAACAACTTAAAGTTCACCTGGTACACCAGATTTTTTTTGTTTGTTTTACATAAAAGGAAAAGAGTATTTCATTTTTTACAAAGGTTTAGGTAAAAAAGGTTACATCTATTCAAAAACGGCTCTCTAAAAGTGAAGCCTAAACATTTCAAGCCCCCCCTGCTGACTGGCTGCAGTTTAGGTCAAAAAGCACGCCTCCTCCTTGTTAACAGATGGGACATGAGTCAAACTATCAAAATACAAGTCAAATACATTTTTCTCAAACATGGTTTCTGTCATTATAGTTAGTTCTTATCATGCTAATTTACATCCAAGTGTTGGACAAGTTTATTTTTAATTACTTATTTGATGCTGTAAAAAGGATAATTGACAGCTTTGTTGACAAATACGGCTCCTGCAGCCGATTAGCAGACCAGAGGAGGAACAGTGAGAGGAGACGTAACTAAAACAATCACTACAGGCATTGAAGTTTCCATATCTGTGAACGTCTGCTTCAGACCAACACAAGAAGCTGTTCTGTTGTTAAATACACCGACATGCAGGATCCATGCTGTTTAGTTCGGTAATTTTAATGTGTCTTTGGGTAGCAGAAGTGGCTACAGCGGCGCCACCCGCCGAACCCTTCTGTGCAACTCTGGCTCCAAATGACGTCACTATCGCAAGATGGCAGTGCCTATCACGGGGGCTATTTTGGCATCAATTTTATACAGTGAGAGCAGATGGAGACGTGTCTTCCATCCATACAGTCATTGGTCTAAGCAGGGTTTTAACCTTCCTGAAAAAGACTGAACCCAAGCTCCGCCTCCCCTGCGTAGTTTTGTGATTAAACTAATTTATTTTTATTTATATAGAGACAAAAATCCAGGTTATATTTATATTTATAAAAAACAAACATATTTATATTTTCATTTAAAAAATGATCCAGTTCCAGTTATGCCACTGATGATGACCTTTAACCTTTGCTGCTGGTGTGATTTGGTTGGTTGGTTCATATTGTTGCAAGTCTAATTGCTAGTGATTGACAGCATAAATATACTTTACTCTTAACGTTTTCTTATAGGAGTTACTTAAAGTGACAAATCAATTTAGTGAAATACAACAAGGTTGGTTCATAAGTGTTGAAGCTGATTATGGGCTGTTTTACTTATTAACATAAACAAACAAGGCAGAATGGATTATGTAGTTAGCAAAGAATCACACCAAGCTCCATCAACATTTTAAGTTAGCGCCATGAGCTGAAAATAATGTGCTTCTGTCGTGCACTTCATGCCTTATGCTAACGTTGGCTACAGCTAGCAGGCTGCTGCTAGCCAGCAGGACTTGTGTGTCTGTTTTCGTAATAAAATAAATTGAATCTGCTTTAATGTATCCAACTCTAGCCGGTGTTACAGTCTTGCTCACAGCTGAAGGATTTTGTAAATCCACAGATGCTTTTTGTGGTGACTTCGATTTCAATCGTGGTTGTTTTTCTTTTCAGATGCCTTTTTTAGTTCAGTAGTATTGCACAGCATTGATTGTGCATTTTGTAACATACAGTTATTTTGTAGTTTTTTGTAGTCCTATTATTTGTTATTGTTGCTACAAAAATCAGTAGCACCTGCTATATACAGTCAGCCCAGCCATAGCTTCCCTAGTCAAAAATCCCTGGCACTTCAACTGAATGACGGTGCTTTAAAACTACAAATGTTCTTGTCAATGATGATATAAAAATAATTTAACTTAAAGTTAATATTAAAACAAGTATTTTTGGTGAGGTGCAAAGTAGATCCACACAGACAAAGGTCATAGTGAGCAGTAAATAGATTTACTATGCTGGCAAAAGTAATATTCATTAAACTGACAATCTTCGAACAGGACTTAAATCCGGGTCTACCAGATCATTACGAGGACATTAACCATAATAACACCACCTTACAAATCAACACAATTAAAACTAAATCTGTTGATCTAAGAAAGTTAATGGTGGTTGTTAAAACGGCAACAGAGTGGATCCTTTATGTCTGAAGCCTCTGCCAGAGTTGTTACAGGTGACACATGGTTAATTTTGTCATTATTTCCCAACGCAATTAACACATTATTTTATGCCTGCATATGAATAAAATAGGAGTTCATGAGGGGATATTAAAGGCTGCCTGACATGCATCATGGTTAAACAGCAGGGGGAGTCAAAGACCAGATAGACCAGCTGTGGTTTAAAAGTGGGACCAGTGTTTACTTTCCTCCTCTGTGGCCTCACTTTGCTTAAAATTAGAACATGCACTCCACTTTCCATGAGGATGCTGTCCCATATGAGGTCAATTTTAGACTTCTCAAAACCTACCAATGAAAAAAATATGTGATGTTAAATCACGGATCTGTATTGCAGTTCACTCCACATTCGTCACATGAGACAAATGCAACAAATAACCTGACAAAAGATTTAAAAATCAGTTGTATTATTTTAATCCTCTGTGGCACCACACACTTCTTGTTAATGAGATCAAGGAGTCGTCTGCTCACTGACTTCTTGTGAAGTGTCTCCTCCTCTCACTGCAGACAGCAATAAAACCTCTTGGCTCCCACACTTAACATTTAGCTATCATAACTTTGTTGAAGTGCTGTCATGAATGGAAAAACTGTGACTCACTCATGACAGCAGTACATTTCCTACGTGCATGTCTCACAGACTTGGGACACACTTGTAATGAAGATTTCTGGGAATTAGAGTTGAAACGTTACTGCAGGAGGACACTGGAGAGTTTAGAATTAAAGAGACAGTGTCGATGATAGATGAAGACAATTAAAGCAAAAGATTTTCATAGTGTGTTTTCCTGCTTCCCGAACCGTACCGTGCCTACACCAGGATTCATAGCGCCCAATCACCTGCAGCGTCTTTAAGGCCAGCAGCTACTTTAAATGACGACAGTTTTTGTAGCTGCAGCGAGTTGCACCTTAGAGGCGCAGAGAGCATCAGAAGGATAACTAACTCGGATGGATAGAGATAAGTTTGAAAATCAAATAATCCCTTTCACCAGTGTAAAGGTATAATGCCGTGGGATTTTTTTATGTACTTTGACCTTTAAATTTTGCATTAAACTAGGACTTAACTGGGTTCTCCTATCTGAATTTGGTGCATCTTCTAGAGGCAAAATGCAATGCAAGTTGCATTGGTAATTTCAATGTGTCTTTGGTAGTTGGGTGGATAGGGTGTCGCGCAGTACAGTGTCGCTGTTATGTTTGCCTAAGTTGAAGGACAAAGACTAGATAAACCTTTATTGAGCCCATAACGGGGACATTTTCAGTGTTACACCGCAGCAAAAAGAGAAGAGAAGAAGCACACAGTAGCGACGTTATTCCTCTTGGCCTTCATACACTCATCACTTTGTGGGGTTTTTTCAGGTAGTTGAACAAGTTAGTTGTGTTGCTTTGCGGTGCACACACAGGTTTCATGCACCCTATGCATATTATCTTTTCTTGCTTAGCAACACTTGCCCTGAACTCAAAATAAGAGGATAAGCCGTTTCGGGGGACTCATGTTTTGGTGTAGTCGCCAGTTAAAATAACAATTAAGTCACTATCTATCGCCGAATGAGGTAACACATTGGTGATTGAGCCTATGGCCCACTGATGAAAGCCTTTGCATTTGCAGTATTACAGACTGGGTGTCTGTGTCAACTCTCAAGGGAAAAAATCACAAGCAGCGCCCAGTTAGTGACGCGTTTTCCATCAGCCAGCAGTGGTTGGTCTGCCAGAGAGAGTAGGCGGAGCTCAGCGGCTGCTTTTCCGCTCTCTGCAAGTGTTGCGAGTAAACAGTAATCTACTATGGCTGAACAAACAAAGAAAAGATCGATGACTACAGATACAACTTCAGAAATAAGTGAAAATCCAAAGAAAAAGAAACAAATTCGACGCTCAGATGAAGGCAAACAGTCTGAAAAGGAAAGCGACCGTCAGCGAGGAGAATCAAGAGTTACAACCATGACAAAGGGAGCCAACTGTGAACGTCTGGTTAGACTTGGAAGCGTGCTCTTGTAATTACTGATTATTGCCAGTGGAAGGCGCTCAAGAGCACAGACATTGAAATGTTCAAGATTGTATCTTTAACATGGTCATTCATTGAACTGAAACAGTGTTGTATACTCTTAAACTGCCACTGCAAGGTAGGCACTCATGAAATGACATGTCAGCTCTAAGCAAAAGTGAAGGCCAATACCTCTCGATCGCCCCGAAAAATTGTGATCGGGATTCATACCTGATTAAGTGTGCAGCCCTACCTTTTGGTGACATTTTGACATGAAGACAGCACAGTAAAACCCAAATTGTTACATTTTGTTGTTGTTTTTTGTTGAAAAGGAAGGGGTTAATCTTCAGCAGTAGTATAATACCTATAGAGTTCAATATTTCTTGGGAACAACTTACATTTTTGCTTGGGAAATGCACAAAAGAAATGTTCAACGATAAATTCAAGAGACTAAGACTGGGCTGTACAGCTCCTCCAGTATTCATGCTACCAGTACTCAGTCTTAATTTGAGTATCGACACTGGCGTCACTGGGTTGAATACTGAAAATGAAAGGTGTCACATTAGATCATGTTCTGGATACTTTTCTTTGTGCGCTCTTTGCTTCTCTGCTGCTCTTGTGTGCTCACACACACCACATGATGCTTTACTCTACAAGCTTTAGCTGCTTCTAATACAGGTACTGATATTTGTGTTTCATCATATTTTGTGGTCTCATCCACTACATCCTGTCCATGAAGACAAAAGATGCATGCAACAGTAATAATTCATTAAATGCATGCAACACATGTGCAAAACATCCTTAATGGTGAACCTGTAGTTCTTAAAATGTGTCCTTGCAGAGTCACAACATCTGTGGCAGCCATGAAAAAAATATGAGCGCCCAGGAGCATTATCGTTTCATGCTGAATGGCCCGGAAACATTTGATTGACAGCCAGCTTCCAGTGGTGTGAGGAGCCGGACCTGCGGGAGGGAAAGGTGACGAGGGAGCACTTTATGTACAGCTCATCCCGGGCGTTGAAATGTCACATGGCTGTGTCAGCTGAACAGGGCGAGGCGGGTCACAGCTTGATTAAAAAGCTCTGTGAGAGAAAAGTCCACCTTTCTGCATCGCAGCCCAGCAGTCAAAACTGAACCAACCAAAGAATTATTCATGATGACCGCTCAGCAATGCTCACCTGTGCATATTCTCCACACAGATATCACTGTGACCCCGTGACTCCACGCTGTTATATAACATGTTCCTCTGCTCTGTGCGAGGCAGAGGCAGGGCTGTTCAAAGGAAAGATCACCTGCTGACAAATGTAATCAGTAATGTCATTCTCTGGCAGGCTTTAAATCCCTGCTATAATCTGATTACTTTTCAGTGCTCGTGATTTCATGTCGAGTTTTGCTCTTTTATTATCGTAAACATGTTGTGTTGACAAAGCTTCATGAGGACCTCTTATCTTGGAGAGAGAGCTGTTTTAGTTTGGTGAGTTATTGTGGAAAATTGTGTGCACTGCAGTATATTGATACTTGAACGCTGGCTAATAGGTGGCTGCATAAGTCATTTAAAATAGTTTCAACCACATTAGCAGATATTCTAAACTTTCATCCAAACACTTTATTAGAAAGACGACTCCTTCGGAAAACAGAAAAATATAATTATACTATTAAGTGGGCATGTTTTTATGTGCTAACTGGTATGTGAGCATCCATCTAACCCCTCTGGCACAGTTGTTGACCACTTAATATCCTCATGCCTTTGCCTTTCAGTAAATTACCCAGAGGTCACTGGAGAGCTGGAGCCATATTGATTAGGAGCAAATAAGTTAACTAACCAGGATCAGCAGGATCCTGATGGGCAAAATTATTCCAAAAGAGCAATACACTTTAATCTCTAAAGAAACAAGACATTGAAATCTTTTATTGACATTTTCACTAGGTATTTAAAAATCATATGCAACCTTTCACACCGGTCAGCTCTGGCTAGCTAGCTAACATATTCCAGTGCGAAAAGGCAGCTAGTAATGAGGACAACAAACTAAAAAAGGACTCCTAACTTTCAATTCAAAGTTAGCATTAATATAAATATAACTTGGAGGGATTTTCCAAATGCTTTAAATGACCATAAGCAAGTTCACAGTTCACAAGCTAACGTTTACCTTTTAGCTAACTATTTAAAATATTTTCTGTATTAATTTTAGCTAACTATTTCAACTGTGTATCCATATTTAAGCTAACATTTCAATTGCTAAGCCAAGCTAACAATTTCAACAGTTTATTAATTATATAAGTATAGCTTCTAACCATCATTTTTGAGCTATTAATACTTACAGCCAACATTTTTACTACTCTCGACCTTTATCCAGCTAACTATTTCAACAATGTATTACTTTATGTCAAATATTACAACTGTTATCATTAGCTAACTACAGTTATTCATTAGCTAACGATTCATTATTCAAGTTGTGTATCCGTTACTTTTTGTTAACTATTTCAACTGATAGCCCAACATTTTCCACATAACTGTTTAACCATTTCTATTGGCTAACTGTTTCAACTGTTAGTTTATCAACAATATAACTGTTAAACCTGATGACTATTTCGGGTTTGCTGTTTCATGACTTTCAGCTAGCTAACTCGTTTTACTGAAGCTAATTTTAAGCTAACTATTTCTAAACTGTTTTCATGCACTCTCATTTGCAACAGCTGTCATAAGATGATGGTTGGCTTCTGGTCAAAGTAAATATACAACAGATCAGTGTCAAACACATCCCATTTGACTGATTATTTTTCTACTTAAGACAAATATGTCAGTATATTTTCTTAGCAAACATTTTTTTTTTAGCCGAGCTTGTGTTGAGCTTTCCAAGTCCAAACGTAGAAGTAGCCAGGGTTCAGACTCTGTCGTAGCTTCTGCAGTTGTATTATAGTCAGCTTTATGGTGTGTGTTTACTTTCAGATATTAATAGTGTTCCTGTAACTGCAGTATGGCCTATGCTATTGAAAAACCATTCCATTGTTTATACATCGTTTTACTGGAATGAAATTTACTGCATGAACTTTTAAAACCTGTGTGGAATAAACAACAGCTACCATGAACTCAAGCTGACACATAGCAAGACTTCCAGGCAGCTGTTTCTTTAAATATCCTATTTTCCATTAGCTAAATCATAGTTGTAGGTGAAAGGTAAGGACAGGAGTTGAATTAAAGTCAACTTTAGGACTGCAAATTTGCGACCAAAGTATATACAGAGACAACATTTAGTTTATTTTTTAGGAGAGTTTTAAATTCTTATAATTGAGATATTATTCTTCATTGCTCCATGACAGAGCGGGGCTTGTAGCAACACGTGAGGTCAGAAACCCATGTCCATATTTGGTAACAGCAACACAAGGAGAGATTGTCTTTGTGCAGGGGTGAGATCACCAGAACAAACTGGACTGTAAATCTGCCAGCTTCCAGAAACCTGGACTGGTTTGATTGTAAAGGTGTTTTATTGACAAGCAATGACGGATAACAGCTCTTTAAAATTATGACCACACCACTAAAGTCACCAGTTCCTGCTTAAATTATTATTTTCAACTGTGCAAGCCGCAGGATGTGACCTACAACAACTTTTATTGTCGTCTTTGCAGGACGTTAATGAAACTCTTTGATACGTTGTGCATTTTAAAATGACAAAACCTCTGACGCAGACACTCTGACCTGTGACCCGCTGTCTTCCCTGTCCACTCGTCTCCTCTCTAACTATTATTTACTGTATCAGCAGCACACCAGGACGCTTGTCGTGATTATGCATCAGCCGCTGAGGGCTGTCATTGGTTATGCAACGTCTCTCCAGTGGGGCTCAGTGTGCTGGTAGCTGGGACTGGTGCTCTCACTAGTCCTCGCCTGGCCTGAAGTGGCCATCAAACGCACGAGGTGAGAAATTATTAAGAAGCTCGTCCCCTGAGGGTTTCAGTAGAGGAGGATTGAAATGTAAAGTATTCTTGAGACAGAAAAGAAGTCCTTCTTCTGATGGCCACCTGGGGATTTTACTATCCTTTGTTATTTTTCACTTTTCTTTCACAATCAGCTCACGGTCATTGTTAGGAACTCTGACGTGTGCTGCTTATTGTTCTTCCAACCCTTCATCACTCGCATGTCACAGACCCTTCACAGACTCGTCTGTCCGTCTGTCTGTCTGTCTGTCTGTCTATCTGTCAGTCTGTCTATCTGTCTATCTGTCTGTCTGTCCATGTGTCAGTCTGCCTATCTGTCTGTCTGTCCATGTGTCAGTCTGCCTATCTGTCTTACTGTCTGTCTGTCTATGTATCTATCTGTCAGTCTGTCTATCTGTCTGTCTGTCTGTCTATGTGTCAGTCTGCCTATCTGTCTGTCTGTCTGTTTGTCTGTCTTACTGTGTATCTGTCTGTCTGTCTGTCTATGTATCTATCTGTCTGTCTGCCTATGTATCTTTCTGTCAGTCTGTTTGTCCGTCTTACTGTCTGTCTGTCTTTGTATCTGTCTGTCTATGTATCTATCTGTCTGTCTGTCTGCCTATGTATCTGTCTGTCTATGTATCTATCTGTCTGTCTGTCTGCCTATGTATCTGTCTGTCTATGTATCTATTTGTCTCAATGTCTATCTGTCTCTCTACGTATTTGTCTGTCTCTGTTGTCTATCCATCTGTCTGTGTCTACTTTTTTTTTTATCTATCTGTCTCTGTATCTATCTTTCTGTCTGTCTCTGTTGTCTATCTATCCATCTATCTGTCTGTCTGTCTGTCTGTCTGTCTGTCTGTGTATTTATCCATCCATCCATCTGCACCCCTTCTAAATAAACTCAAGCACCCAGCCTTAAATCTCTGTACACAAACATGTAACTACCACATTTGTACCGTCTTTGGTTTCCACCTCAACCAGTCAGTCAGTTTGTGAAATTCAGCCCTACTACATCCACCCTTTTAACTGTAAGTGCTTTTATTGTAAAGTGTAAGCACCAATGATCAACAACAGCTCAGCCACGATAGTAGACCACGCAAACTCTTGAGCAGGGTCAACAAGTGCTGAAGCGCGTAGTGCATAAAACGGCCTATCATCTGTTGCATCACTCCTCACACAGTTTCAAACCGCCTCTGGAAGCAGCATCAGCTCACGAACTGTGTGTGTGAGGACATCATCAAATTGGTTTCCATGGCCGAGCAGCTGCACGCAAGCCTTACATGATGAAGGCCATGCACAATGCCACGCCTCGGCTGGAGTGGTGTATAGCTCGCCGCAACAGGACTCTAGAGCAGGAAGTCGAAGTTGTTCCACACTTCCATAAAGGTTTCGCGGATTTCAGGAGAATGCCCACCAGGATACAAATGAGTTTTTTTAGAAGGGCACTGCTCCGAGCCTGGTTTGTAGACCCCTTAGTTTGAGTGAGGTGTCTTCTTAATGCTACAGGATATGAAGGTTTTAACCATAGACTGTATAAAAAGATGGATGACATGACAGCTCTCTAGAAGTTAATCCGAAACATCTCTAGCGCCCCCTGCTGACTGGCTGCAGTATAGGTCATACAGCCTGCCTCCTCCATGTGAACAGATGGGACATGAGTCAAACTATAAAATCAAAATACACGCAAAATAATTTTTTTTCAAAATTTATTTCTGTCATTATAGTTAGTTATTATCATGCTGGTTTATGTCCAAGTTTACTTTTAATAAGTTATTTTATGCTATAAAAAGGGGCTCTAATGGAATGATTGACAGCTCTGTTGACAAATAGGGCTCCTGCAGATGGCCTGTTCCGAATTAGTGGAGTAATAATCTCTATTACAGATTTGGCAGGGACGTGGATTTCCGGGAAGGCAAGTCATCTGGTTTCCGTTTGAACTACGCTTGTAGTCTGAGTAATATTGACCAATCACGTATCAGCAGGCTGCGGCGTATGCAGGAAAAACAGTCGGTGTGGAGAGTGAAAGCAGGCGGAACGTAATGTGCCGTAATGACATCCCGGCTCCCATCAGCGGCTATCCGATTATGATTTAGCTTCTTATTAATCTCTATAAACAGACATCTGCATGCTAATAGCTAACAATCTGTTGTACTTCAGCATTCTGTTATCATTTCCTGTTTAAATCTGTCACTAACCCTTCTCTCTTGTGTCTGTAGCTTTACTTCCTGACATTCTGCGTTGGTGATAGCGTGCCCCGCCACTTATTGTTTGTACCTGTACCTGATTAGGCTCCCCTACCCAGTCCATCCAGTGTCTTCCTCTGTGTCTTTACCAGTTTGTCTTTAAACCTTGTTTAAGCGTTGCTGCCTTCCTGGTATCATCCCTGGTGTTTTTGCCTTCTTTTCGTGAACCTAGTTGGTTTTTTGAGCTTTTTGAATTTTGCCTTTCCTGAATTTTGCCTCCCTAAGTTACTGATAATACTTGTGTTGATACTTAACCTCGTAGCCAAGTTTAAAGAGGAATGTCGAGGGCCCTTTAATCTTGTTATTCCTTGATGGAGCCTTTTATAATATCAACACCCTCTGCGGCTCAAGTGATTCTGAGAAACATTGTCAGGTATGATTATGATGATAAGTAGAGCTATCACAGGATGATTATTAGTGGTATCATTAATCTCTGTACATTTCACTGTCCAGGATGCCAGTCAGTTGAGTGTGTGTATGGATTTCCCAACAATCACTTCTGCTCATATCTTTGCTGATTATCTAACCGCAGAGGAGCTTCGCGACATGGCCGGGGTGTGCGGGGTACAGAGGGCGTTACAAATTTTCCTGCAGATCTACTTGGAGGACACCTAATCACAAGTGACACGGGGGCAGCTCTGCAGATTTGATGCTAATCCATGCTGAAGTCAGAAACATTTCCAGGACTCTCAGCGCTTCTTTCTAGAGAAAAGGGCACAATTGAAATTGTGCCATGCAGGCTGTGGATGTGAAACCAATTTCAATCATTTAAAACCACCTCAGGCCAGGAGTAAGGAGTAAAAAAAATTTGACTTTACGCCTCCAAGTAATTTACTATCAAGATATAAAATCTACACACGGCAGCTTGTGTGTGTGCACGTGTTCTCCTGGCATGTGCTGCTCTACTCGTCATTGAATAAAAGGCTTTCTGTTCTCTTACAAAATGCATGAATGTAGCAACGTCCTCAACATGCACCTTTTGTCTCTTTCGCTACCTGAATCTATTTTTAACTTCCACATTTTTTTTTTAAACATAGTACAATAGCGAGACATGTGTCAGGGAGGTTTAAAAAAGGAATGAAATAAAACACACGATGAGCTCTTCTTTTTGGCTGCCAAAGCAGAGTTGAGGCTCCAAGGTTGACGTATGACAGAGTCTCCCTGGAGCTCTGTCTACTCTCGTGAAACGAAAGGGTGCTTTTGTTTTTTCTGTTTTGAGCCCAATTTACTGTGACACTGGGGAAAGAAGGGAAAGGTAAGAAGGGCACCAAATATACTAAAGAAGGTGTAGGCAACTCCAATCTAAGGCACGCAGTGGTTATCTCCTCACAGTCCTCCAGTCTGCTCTGTGTGTATTCTGAAAAAGAAAAACTAGCAACAGGTAGTGATTGTGAACTGCACTCTGACCTATGACCTCTACACTCCATCTAAGAGTCCTTGCCCACCAGGAACGGTACTACACCATGATGGTTCCCCTGTTGAGGAAAACTTACCATTGGGCATCAGACGCTGTGGATTCTGCCATGTAGCTTGTTTTTAGTGAGGCGGGTACACACTTCAAGATAATCAAGCGGATTAGTGGGCCGCCTTTTGAGCAAAGTAAGCAAAGGTCGGATGTTTTGAAGTTTCTAAAGATTATCTCGCCTGGTTTTCCTGTGGTGTGAGGAGTGAGGTGAGGTGTGAGGCACCAAATGATCGGCAGACCGGGATGTTCATGCCGTCTCCACGACTACATCCATCGTTTTTTTTCATGATTTTCAGTCAAAAATCCAAAAGTTTCATCGCCAATTCTTCTACCAACCGAATGAAACCAGGACAGCATTAAGCATATTTAATATTTATGATCCGATATCCTGTTGTTTGGGGGGGCAAACCTATGAGGGAACTCCGAGGACAGCCGAGCACGCACTCTGTGGATTGTCACATGGGATGAAGCAGTAGCCAATTGTAGAAGGAAGCACAACAACTGCTGGAACATGTGAAGCCGTCTCCACGACTTCATCTGTAGTTTTTTTCTTTGTGAATTTTCAGTAAAACGTAGTCCAAAAACTATGATCGAGGCAGCTGTGTCTCAGTGGTAGAGTCGGTCATCTCTCAATCGGAAGGTTGGGGGTTCGATCCCTGACTGCTGCAGTCTACATGTCGATGTGTCCTTGGGCAAGACACTGAACCCCAAGTTGCTCCTGCCAGGCATAGCCGTCAGGTATGAATGTGCATAGATACTGATAGGAGGTTGGCTTTAGTGTTGGGAATTACAGCTCTTTGAGGAGAGCCGGAACTTGTGGCTCCATTCCTCGAACGGCTCTCTGAAAGGAATGAAGGTGAGAGAGTGGTCGGACTCATGAACATGCCTCTGTTCTCCCGTGTCAACACATGCATATTTAAAATTCTGCACTTTTAAAATTTAAGAGGAAACTGCAGAATAATGTAGGAACAAGTAATCCATCATCATCAATTTGCCAATCATTTATCATACAACTCTGTATGACTACAGAGACGTCAACAAAAAAACAATTTACCGTCAGCACTAAGGCACGACATGTGACTTCGCAGTTGCAGTTGAAAAAAAGCTGCCTGTAGTAATTCGGGGAGGGAGTGGATCTAGCGCGGGCAGTGTGAATTTGGGCACCACTACAAAAAGAGCGGCTCTTGCCTACGACTCGGTTCCCGTCGTTCACACCAAAGAGCCGTTCAAAAGAATCGTATCGGTCGCGAACACTATTTGCCATCAGCGTGTATGAAAGGTTGAATGTGACATGTAGTGTAAAATAGCTTTGAGTGGTCGTAAGGCTAGAAAAGTGCTACGTAGGTACAGTCCATTTACCATCGCCAATTCTTCCTGCCCGTCGTCCGCCATGTTTGTTTAAAGTTACATATGACTGCGAGTTTTGAGAGTCGGGAATCTGTGTGTGGAAAAAAACAGTTCAATCTATCACTATCTGTCGGCATGTGTGGGGTCTCTCACATTTTCAACATCTGCTCAGATTTTAAAAGTCTTTTAATGTGGCAATGCACGTCCACTAATCTGGGGGGCGGAGCTTCTGAACACTGAAGGAGGGGCTTTGAGATCAAACATCAACAATCTTCTGACAATGGAAAAGATACAATTTAAAACTACTTACTTGTAATGTTCTGAAAACCTGCCAGTTTTCACCGATGCGACTAGACAAGAAGATGAATCATTCTAACAGCAACAACCCTTTCTCCTGTCTGTTCCTGAACAGTTGTTTAGAAGAGAAAGTGTTACCTCTAATGACCTCGGCCTTCTGTCTGCGTTAATGGAGGAGCTTTGTGTTATTTGATGTCTGATGTTTGAGGCTCTTTTGATTGTCCCTCTGCAGTCCTGCTCTATCAAATCAACCTGGTATACCTCCTCATTAGTCATGCACTAGTTCTGACTTCACACAGGCCCACTGATGATCCAACACCAGATACTTTCATCAGCAAAAAGTCTCACATGGGGCTGCACACGAACACCAAAATACCCGCCAAACAACCGGTGACGAGCCGCATCGGGGGAGCAGATCTTCGTCTTCTGTTCCAAATGTTTGACTTTGGTTTCTCCCGACCGTTTCTGTTGTTTAGTCTTTCACTTTAACCTGCTGTTGCAATGGAGGCACTAACGACATGACTTGCCAGCTCGTCAATAAGTGAAGCCAGAACCTCTCGCACGCCCCCGAGTGTTAGTTAAGGAGTCGCTTGATTTGATATGCAGCAGCATATTTTTTATTTATTTTTATTATTATTTTTTTACTTTTCTGCGGGTGGAGCACTTTCAACGTCAATATCGCCGTCAATTAATTATTTAATCGTGCGAAGCCAAAATCACGATCAGGATTAATATTTGATTAATTGTGCGAACTACAACACAGTTAAGCATAAATAAAGATTAATGAATGAGAAGAAAAGAGAGCATGGAAGAGGGAGCACAGCAGCACGCACACACTCCTCAAACAGTGTAATTGTTTGTTCCCTGGTGTGTGAACACATTTGTAGTCTCTTTAAAAAAGGGTAATTTGCAGCTGCTTTGATTTAGTTGTTTTTTTTTGTCAAGGCTTTCCAGGAATGGCTCATTTACTCTGAGGGGTGAGCGAGTTCAACATAGACATAGATTTTAACGCTGTAAAGTGGCTGGTTGTAAAGTATATTGTGTGTCTCTTCGGAAAGATGTGATCAGAGTTTTGGATCGATAATAATCTCAGTTTACCTACAAACAAAGTTCAACCAGTTCATTTCAAGTATAGTTATAATATCAGCAGTGGTTGTAACAGTCGTGGTTTCATAAGAGCAGATTTCGTTTTAAGGGGAACTTTTGCAGATCTTCAACGAGCTTTGTATCAAGCTGCTGCGTCCAGAGCTTTCTGCTTATTTGCTTGACTGTTGTTCGAACTACCAGCCTGTTGTCATTCTCAGGTTCTCAAATACAGACACTTTTTTATCAGTGGTAATCTTGAAGATGGTTCTCTTTGATCTTCCCCAGATATCCAGACAGTGTTGCATGTGTGACGTTCATGGTTGGCTCCGGCTGTAACTCTTGATTCTCCTCGCTGACGGTCGCTTTCGTTTGCCTTCATCTGAGCGTCGAGTTTGTTTCTTTTTCTTTGTATTTTCACTTCTTGTTGAAGTTGTATCTGTAGTCATCCATCTTTTCTTTGTTTGTTCAGCCATAGTAGATTACTGTTTACTCACAACACTTGCAGAGACCAGGAAAAGCAGCCGCTTAGCTCCGCCTACCCTCTCTGGCAGACCAACCACTGCTGGCTGATGGAAAACGCGTCACTAACTGGGCGCCGCTTGTGATTTTTTCCTTGAAAGTCGCCACAGACACCCAGTCTGTAACACTGCAAATGCAAAGGCTTTCATCAGTGGGCCATAGGCTCAGTCACCATTGTGTTACCTCATTCGGCGATAGATAGTGACTTAACAGACATTTATTTAAATGATAATCTGTGAGATTGTTATTTTAAAATCTAAACCATAATATGTATATTTTTAAAATCTAACCTTGTGTTTTAGCCCCTACACAAAACTCTTATCAGTTTTCTTTAGTGTCTACCAGACGGCCGTGGTCCAACTCTCTTGTGACGCCAAAAGTCAACAGTGACTTCTTGTAAATTACGTGCGTAACGCCACTTTCGTGAAGTCTTGTACGTAACAAGTCCTGACCATAACTGAACTAACCGGGTGAGCCTACTTTTTAAAGTCAAACCATTTTTTTCTTAACCTAACCAAGAAGTTTTGGGGCTTAAACCTCATCTATCTGTGACTGTTTCACACTGTTAACCATTGGTTCCAGGTTTTTGTACGGTACGGACGGATGGTCTGAGAATTCAATGACTGCCTTTGTAGGGTTCTTGTGGGTAGTTTAAAATGATAAGTGTGGCTGATGGTTTAGAATGGAGTAATCCAAAATGTAAAAAAAAGTCCAGATAATTTGAATACGAAACAGAAAACAGTACAGAGCAGCACAAGTGAAATAGATCATCAAGTATTTTCTGTACCACACGTCAAGTCCTTCAAAGTGAACTTCCCTGCCTTATACTGTTAGTGCCTTCACTTTTTTCCCCAACTGGAAATCATAACTCACCCCTTCACCCCTCATCTTTAGCGTCTGCAGCACATCAGTGATCGTGGTGAAATCAGTCACATGGCTCCTGCTCTTCATGTTCTGGCCAGTTCCCGCTTGTTCTCGTCTCCGCTGACGGCATCAGCTGATCAGAGGAACATCTTGGCAAGTGCCAACAGCTTGTTTGGCCACAGAGCTGGCTTCATGTCTGAAGCCATGTGAGCAGAATGATTACAGAGGAGATGGGAGGGGTGGGGTTGGGGGGAGCTTGGAGGGCTAGTGGGGGGTACTGTACCAGAGTTGGCGGCAGCAGCAGCAGAGCCTGAGGTCACACTTATGTAACACCACTAATGTCAGACCATGGTATAAGATGAGAGCCTCCGCAGCCTCCCTGTTGCTGGATGCCATTTTCTCTTTACATCAGTTAAACTAATCACATTACAGCTCATGTGCGATGTGGAAGCCGGCCGCTTCAAACCAGTGTGTCCATCCGATTCAGGTGCACAATGAAGATGGAATAAGGTCATTGTGTTCTGGCTTCAATAGATATTTGTTAGAAGTGTGCCCTTACATCCTATCTATCATTTCTGGAGCATCTATTTCTGATGGATTTGGACAAAAGTGTAAAGCATCTACATTTGGATTCTTCTTCTTTCACATTTCACCCATAACACAAACAGCAACACTTAAATAAGAGCCTGAAGTAGGAGTCAGAACAGGTTTGCCTCATTTTTGTCTAAATATAACCCCCCTATTTCTGAAATCCCGTGTAGACGTGTCACACTACAGGAAAGAAAAGCAACACTACAGCTGCCCTCCAAAATGTTTAACATTTTTAATTAAACAAATACGTCAGTATCTTGGGAAAAAGTTGGATAAGAAGATTGATGTCACTATCTTACCTGTTTGCTCAAGAAAGACATGATGGTGGTATGAATCTTCTCATGTCTGCAAGAAAAAACGTGATTTATTCCTCAGATTGAAAAGCAAAACTGTCACACAATGCCCAGCCTTCTTCTGTTTCCTAAAGGAGCAGTCCGTCCCTGGAAAAAGCCCCTGTCAGTCAAAGCTGGTGTTCTCTGTAATCGATAGAAGCAATAACATATTTTCAAACCTCCAAATAGGGACACTTTGATTTTACTGCAAACCCACATGTATGAGCCTATGGTACAACTGGATATTTCATCAGTGCACCTTTCAACACCATGGAAAGTGCCTCAGCAAATGAAAAATCATGTCTCTCAAGATCAACCGAAACTTTAGGCCTATTTGAAAAATGTAATTATATAACACCAGTAAATACAAAACATAGTCATTTATTTATTACCAGATCGGTAAGTTCTATATACAGATTCTAGAAATGTAGAATCTGTAGAAAGGAAAGTGGATTTAATGGATTGCAAGTGTTCTGGTTTCCGTTTGTAGTATGCTTGTAGTCTGAGTAATCTCTATAAACAGATGTCTGTATGTTAGTTCAGCCAAAAATCCGTACTAGATCGAAAAATTCAACTTGAGATAAATTCCCTTGACGCTGTGTCACGAAAGCCGATCAACGTTCAGATTTCCCGACCTCCTTGAATGCGTCATCAGATGATCGAGCCGACCTCCATTCAACAAACGAGCATTTTAAAAGTAGTTTTGTTTTCCTCTTGATGATAGACCTGACAAATCGTCAATTTTACTTTTTACTGATCTGAATCATGATGTTGAAATGTCGGCAAAGCTAAGACCCGTTATTTAAAGTACATCACAGGAAAAGCGGGTTCGGGAAAAGGAAGTCTTGACTGGAAGTCGTTTTAAGAAAAACAAGGTAGGCCTGGAAATACCTTGAGGCCAATATAACTTAAACAGATGAATGAAAACATAAAAATGGCATGACAGTTTGCCTACCTGATGTTATGCAGCAGGTTCTGTCAGTTTGATAAGATGGGCAAGCGAGGCAACAGCCGCACACCGATTGACTGACACATGTACACATGTACAAACAAATGACTATTGAACTTTGGCTGGTGGTGCATAGTGATGTTTTCTATTGGTTAAAACAGCAACAGCCTTAGCAACGGCATTGATTGACATATATACAGACAAATCAGTGTTGTAAGCATGGTGCATCGTTACTATTTCAATTGGTCAAAACCGGGACATATTAGTGTTTTAAAGATATTTGTCGGGACACGGAGCTTGAAAACAGGACGGTCCCGATCAAATCGGGAGGTATGGTCACCCTACCCAGCATGCATTGCACCCCTCCCTCTGAAAGGATCGGCCCAGCGAGAGACACTGGAGTGAAGTACTACCGTTTTCTAGTCAAGGACATTGATCGTTGAAGGAAATGGCTCAGAGCGGTACATAATCTGAAATACGACAAGAATATACCGGTGTATTGTCTAAAAGATCTCCAGGGCCGCAGTCTACATTTCAAACCTGATGATTTTGAACGAGACATGACAACGGAGGTGGGCGTCCTAGATTGAGGAAGTGTAGTTTAGCAAGCTCCCTGGCCTCCGTCAGATGACGCGTTTTACGTAGACTGGTGGTAGTTTTCCACGGCCAATTGGGGAAGCGGATAGCGTCCTCCAAAGGCATAGATCATAACAGCATTAGCTTCCCATAATAGCATGACAGGACTGAGGTTTAAAATCGGCAAACTGGCCCTTTAACACTTTTAACCACACCTCTGATGTTCCTCAGCAAAATCATGTTTCTTATTTGTCAAAGAGACGGTTTAGTTATCATGTGACCACCTTTAGCATTTCAGTCACCTGCTGAGCTTTCAACCAGGAAGTTGAAGCTTTCAATTTACCATTCAGTCTACGTTCCAACCCTCACCTACGGTCATGAGCTTCGGGTAGTGACCGAAAGAATGATATCGCGGACACAAGCAGCCGAAATGAGTTTCCTCCGAAGGGTGGCTGGACTCAGCCTTAGAGATAGGCGCAAGGAGTTCAGACATCCGGAGGTAGCTCAGAGTAAAGCTGCTTCCCTTTGGGGGATTTCCAGGCACGTCCAACTGGGAGGAGAGCCCATGGCAGACCCAGAGCTCGCTGGAGGGATTATATATCTCACCTGGCCTGGGAACGCCTCACGATCCTACAGGAGGAGCTGGAAAACGTTACTGGGGAGAGGGACGTCTGGGTCAACTTGCTTAGCTTGCTGCCACCGCAACCTGGCTCCAGATGAGCGGAAGAAAATGGATGGACGGATGCTGGGCTTTCTCTCTCCCAACCCTCCAATATGGCGTCTTGGTCAATGGTCCTTATCCTGGAGGCACCTCTCCAGTGTTGTTTGATATGGTGTTGAAGTCAAGTGACAGTAAAGTCTTCGTAGTCCAGAGAAAAAATGGCATTGAACCTGGAGAAGTGGGAATGTGGAGAGGAAGATAAGGACTGTGGCTCTTGCAGTAATAAATAAGGAGAAGAGAAATTCACACTTCTCAGATTGGTATTGACATCTCTTGATGGCTGACATCTTGTTGATTTTCTTTCATATGTGGGAACAAATCGTTTCATATTCAAGCGTTTATTTGCTGTCAATGTCAAGAAGGCAATTAAAGTGTCTGGATGCTTGAGAGATGAAATAAACTCAAAAAACATGATGGGACAGATTGTGATTGGTAATTTAGACATTTAGCACATTTAGCACATCTTGTTGCTTTCCTCAGGAGAGATGGTTTCCAGCACATAAAAAGACATTTCCTCTCTATGTGATTAACAACAGAGAGTGAAGCAGGCTGTTAATGGCATTCTCCGCTCGTGAGATAAAGGTCCTGGCACACAGGTGTATTTTCAGTTTCCTGTGAAAAATGAGTTGGCTTAATGCAGTTCAATGGGACTAAGATGTGAGAGGAACCGAATACTGGACATTCAGAGGAGGAGGAAAGATTAGAAAATCCATCAGCCACTAGACAACAGTAGACGTCCTCTCCAGCTTCATTTATCTCTGTGAATATGCTCCACCACCTCTGAAAGGACTCATGGATTCTTCTGTGGAGTAATGACAGTTGGCCTACAGGTTTCCAATCTCAGGAGGCGAAGGAGGACTGGAAAAGCATGAAGGAACAGAAGGAGGAGGTGATTGTGTTTGCTGTTCAATAAGGCAGAAAAACGAGTGGAATACATACAGAAAAATTGACACATTTTCAAGCACACAGATGTTTAGAATAATGGCCCACTTAAGTGTTTCATCTCCAGCCCCCTTTAAGTCTTCTTGTTATGTCACAATCACTTGTGTTGCTAGTTTACGCTCATCAGTGCCTTGATTTGACAGCATGCTGTTTACTCTGTGTGCACCGTAACGAGACGACGTAAAGCTTACCCTCTCCAGCACACTTCTTGTTGGTACAGTTGGCTTTTGAGTCTGATTTATGGCAGCTCATGTAGCAGAGAGTACTAAGATTTTCTCATACCACCCGATATCTAGTCTGGAGTATTGCACAATTTCCTTATGCTATCATCATGGTATGGCCTGCCTCAGTACACTGTAGGAGTCCAAACTAAGGCTGTGATGGTACTGAATTTTTCTCACCGTGGTTGAACACAAACGGTTAATCGCCGCCCCAGCCCCCTGCCGGAGTATGTTTTGTTTATTTAACATGAGCGGTGGAATACGTGGTGACGGGCTAGTTGTTGTTGTAGCGGCCAAACTAGCCGGTCGCGAGACTGCACACTGTTTGTCTGCGCCGATTAGATGCACAGAGGGCTGAAACAGCGGTGCTCTGACAGCAAGGTTTCTTTTGTTATGATATTAAAAAATAGCAATGATGATGGTCACTGGGTCCACCCTGCGGTTGCCGTCACATAACTGAGGTATTGCGGTCATGCGGTTGCCGTGACAGCCCTAGTCCAAACCCTCAAAGCAAGCTGAGCACCGAGAAACAAGCAGAGTTAACGTTCGCAGAAGGTCAGATAAACACTGATCTTTAACATGAAACATCATTAAATACCTCTGTAAGCTAGTGTTAATTAAAAAGAAGAAACAAGTCTTCGGGACTGATAAGTTGTGATCTCAGATTGGTGCATAAATTGGTGACATTGGTGATTGAATTCTGACACCGATAGTGGCATCAGAAATGTTTAACCACCTCCAAGCGTTGTTTGGATCTGATCAAACATATTTTGCTTGTGGCTTGAACAAGGCCCAAGTATGGATTTAGTCTGAAGTGGCCTTGCATTTTATTTTTCCACTCATCTGCCACTTGTAAGAAATTATACATTCATTCATTCAAGTAAAGAAAAGCCTTTTATAAGAAAACAGCCAATATATCTAGATTTACTTTTTATCATTAACCTTATCTGGTGTCTATAAAAGCAAAAATGTAAGCATCACTTCAGATTGAATTTTTCCTCAGCTCATTGTGTAATGCTTTTGCCATCCAAGCATGAAGAACTGCAGCCTGTCAGATGTCATTTATGTCCTTAAACTCATAGATCCATGCAGCGTTTCTGTCATTTAACACAGTTCGAAAGTCGTGCTCATCAGGGACTTTTAAACAGGATTGAGAATAACATTTTCAGAGCCGTTTAAATAGCATTGCAACACATGTCTAAATGGTAAATAACTAAAAGACTGAAGGCATCAGAGATTAAATAAACTGACACTAAAGCGTGACGATCAGACCGGAGCTACCACTGAGTACACAGAGGACACGATGTGCTCAGTATGGCTTCAGGATATATGGGAAGGACGCAGTAGCTTACATTGCATTTCACAAGATTACTCCTTAGAATCTTTGTTAGGACTGTTTCTTAAACGTCTTTAAGTCAGTGTCATCACGTTCAGAACTTTAGGCAAAACTCAATGGAATTCTTTGATGAAAACATTTTTATTAAAGAACATTTACCTTTTTGGGTGGGGGGGGGGTCCATACAAATGTTGCACAAGGACACTTTGACACTTTGACACTTTGACACTTTGAGATAGCATCACTATCTCCAAAATCATGGACACAGCCCCTATATTAAGCATATAAGATCCAACAATAGTTTAAAAAGTGAATCGGTCTATGTCATCATATTTTGCTTTCGTCCTTGTTGTTGTTGTTGGCAGCCCAGGAATTTATATGGAAAAACAGTATATTTACAGAAAAGAATAGATTTCACACCATCATGTTATCATCATTAGGGTTGTGTGATGGACTCGTAACAAACAATTGCTAATAATATAGAAAATACACTGTACAAAGAAAATAGAATAGGGCCTAGAATGCTTCCCTGAGGAACTCCATTGTCAATATTTAGAGTCTGCAATACATAATTACCCAAAATAACAACTGACACAAACTTCTGTCCTGTAAGACTTCATCTTCATCAAAACTAACCAAGCATTCTACCACAGAGACATCAAGTCTCAAGCAGAGTGCTGCTACTGTACCTGTCAGGACTCACAGTGTGAAAGATGAAAGGTAATGACAGACATCAAGATCTCAGCCAATCATCTGGAAACGTTCTTCTTGGAAGTGCAGCGGAAGTGTTCATGGTTGGTAGCTATGAAGGTGTGACCGTGACACTTATATAATGAAAATCATAACAGGGGTGGGTAAACATAAGAGTCACCCCCTTCGAACTTTTCTTATGTAACGCAGAATCAAGGCCTTTCTAAAAAGTTAGCCAGGAGAAAAGCAGTGATGAGAAAGTAGCGTAAAAAAACATCCATATGAAGTCTGTTAAATTACAAAGCAATTTCCAGGTGATTTACCGCAGCTAAAAAAACCCAACTTATGTGAAAAAAAATTAAGAAAAAACAAAAGAAGCAACCAACACCTGCAAAACTATAATTTCTTTGATTTACAATTATTTGTTTTCTCCTGCTATGAATGCCACAAAGCACTGGTTTTTAGAGTAAATATCATTTCTGTTATGCTTGTGACTTCATTCCCAGGTCGTACAAAAGGCTGAGAGTGCTCTCTTTATCTGCAATCTATACAACATTGAACGTTGAATGTATGTAGAAGGACATACATACATTGCAATCAGCAGTCTTTTTTACCTAACCACTCGACCGTGTACACTTTCTGTTGACCAGGCCATCAGTAGGCCGAAGCACAGTGAGATCGTCGACAGGACACAATCAGGGAGACCTGGCTTAGGATGTGTAACAACTCCCCATATGTGGTCCAAAGCCTCGAGGAAGGAGAGGAAGTAAAGATCTAGTGATACAAGAGCTGTCCAGGACGGAGGAGGAGCAATACAAAATCAGAGCCCTCAGTCAGGGTCAGCAAGGAGATTGGACAACCTGGGATGGAGAGGTCAACAGAACGATAAGTTTGACTAACATGTGGAGAATGCCCCAAGCTAGGCTTAGTTTCCTCATCAGGTCCACCTATGACACTCTACCAAGCCTCAGCAATCTGCATCTTTTGTATTTCTCAGAGGAAAACTGCCATGTCTGCCAAGCCCTGAACTCAAGCCTGCAGCACATCCTGTCCAGTTCTTAAACAGCACTGGCTCTGGGTCGTTACAGGTGGCGCCACAACCGAGTCCTGCAGAAGCTGGCTGAAATCCTGGAGGCGCGCAGGCTGGAAGCGACCAGAGACCACCCGGTAACACCACAGCGGCTGATCCACTTCGTTGGACAAGGAGGCACGGTACAGAACATCTCCTGGAAAGAGAGATCAGCCTTAAAACCTGGTTGTGAATGGAACATGAGAGTGGACCTCGATCAACAGTTCCCAACTGAAGTCACTACAACATCTCTACGTCCAGACATTGTCCTATGGTCCACCACAGCCCTGACAGTGATCATGGCAGAGCTCACTGTCCCATGGGAGGGAGGGATGGAGGCAGCCTTGGTGGTCAGCTGTAATCTACCCTATGGAAGTCAGAAGCAGAGGCTTCATGGGAACATCCACCCAGCACTTCTTGAGGACCGTGGGAGTGTTTGGTTCTAAACTCAAGAAGGCCCTTAAAGATCTGGCTGAGGAGGCAGAGCAGAGTAGCTTCTGGCTCTGGCTAAGGAGGATCAGACGTGGGGAAGGCAAGGGTCCTTGAGACAGCTGCAGGGGGCGGTGGGGAGATGTCCTTACCGTTGCTCCACCACCACTTGATGTTCTGGGGTTAATGGAGCAAAATGAAGGTTGACCCCCGGCTGATGACCCTGCAGCTGTCCCAGTGGCACCATCATTGGTACGACAGGCAGCAATGCCCCACAGGTAGCCTTTTACCTGTGCTTCCATCTTGCATTAAATGTAACCATGTCTCCCACCATTTTCTGCAAACTCAATTTTTTTGCTTGGTATATTCCATGACCTGATGCATCAATGTACGTATGTATAGGAGCGAAATCAATGCATACTTTATTTCACTTTATGCTTCATGGCTGTACACAGTTTTCTAGAGATAGCTGCAGGTCAAATGATGAGGTGTAAATAAAATATGAGGTGAAAGATGCAGGATTAGAGTAAAACATTGGTTCAAGGTTGCAATGATAAATTGTCCAAACATTTAGAGTTCATTTTGTATTATATAACTATTGATGTCCCCTGATCGTTCATGTAGTTTCTTAGAGGAGAAGTTCGGTATTTTTAAACCTGGGCCGTGTTTGTACAAAACCATTGGTACAGGTGGTGCCACGACCGAGTCCTGCGGAAGCTGGCTGAAGTCCTGGAGACACGCAGGCTGGAAGCGACCAGAGACCACCCGCTAACACCACAGCGGGTGATCCACTTTGTTGGACAAGGAGGCACGGTACAGAACATCTCCTGGAAAGAGAGATCAGCCTTTACACCTGGATGTGAATGGAACATGAGAGTGGACCTCGATCAACAGTTCCCAACTGAAGTCACTACAACCTCTCTACGTCCAGACATTGTCCTATGGTCCACCACAGCCCTGATGGTGATCACTGCAGAGCTCACTGTCTCATGGGAGGGAGGGATGGAGGCAGCCTTTGAGCAGAAGGACAAATACACGGAGCTGACAGCTGAATGTAGAGAAGCCGGGTGGTCAGCTGTAATCTACCCTGTGGAAGTTGGAAGCAGAGGCTTCATGGAAACATCCACCCAGCACTTCTTGAGGAGCGTGGGAGTGTTTGGTTCTAAACTCAAGAAGGCCCTTAAAGATCTGGCTGAGGAAGCAGAGCAGAGTAGCTTCTGGCTCTGGCTAAGGAGGATCAGACATGGGGAAGGCAAGGGTCCTTGGGACAGCTGCAGGGGGCGGTGGGGAGATGTCCTTACCGTTGCTTCACCACCACTAGATGTTTCGGGGTTAATGGAGCAAAATGAAGGTTGGCCCCCCGGCCCATGACCCTGCAGCTGTCCCAGTGGCACCATCAGAGGTACGACAGGCAGCAATGCCCCACAGGTAGCCTTTTACCTGTGCTTCCGTCTTGCATTAAATGTAACCATGTCTCCCACCATTTTCTGCAAACTCAATTTTTTTGCTTGGTATATTCCATGACAAGATGCATCAATGTACGTATGTATAGGAGCAAAATCAATGCATACTTTATTTTACTACATGCTTCATGGCTGTACACAGTTTTCTAGAGATAGCTGCAGGTCAAATGATGAGGTGTAAATAAAATATGAGGTGAAAGATGCAGGATTAGAGTAAAACATTGGTTCAAGGTTGCAATGATAAATTGTCCAAACATTTAGAGTTCATTTTGTATTATATAACTATTGATGTCCCCTGATCGTTCATGTAGTTTCTTAGAGGAGAAGTTCGGTATTTTTAAACCTGGGCCATGTTTGTACAAAACCATTGGTACAGGTGGTGCCGCGACCGAGTCCTGCGGAAGCTGGCAGAAGTCCTGGAGACACGCAGGCTGGAAGCGACCAGAGACCACCCGCTAACACCACAGCGGGTGATCCACTTTGTTGGACAAGGAGGCACAGTACAGAACATCTCCCGAAAAGAGAGATCAGCCTTTACACCTGGATGTGAATGGAACATGAGAGTGGACCTCGATCAACAGTTCCCAACTGAAGTCACTACAACCTCTCTACGTCCAGACATTGTCCTATGGTCCACCACAGCCCTGATGGTGATCATGGCAGAGCTCACTGTCTCATGGGAGGGAGGGCTGGAGTCAGCCTTTGAGCAGAAGGACAAATACACAGAGCTGACAGCTGAATGTAGAGAAGCCGGGTGGTCAGCTGTAATCTACCCCGTGGAAGTCGGAAGCAGAGGCTTCATGGGAACATCCACCCAGCACTTCTTGAGGAGCGTGGGAGTGTTTGGTTCTAAACTCAAGAAGGCCCTTAAAGATCTAGCTGAGGAGGCAGAGCAGAGTAGCTTCTGGCTCTGGCTAAGGAGGATCAGACATGGGGAAGGCAAGGGTCCTTGGGACAGCTGCAGGGGGCGGTGGGGAGATGTCCTTACCGTTGCTTCACCACCACTAGATGTTTCGGGGTTAATGGAGCAAAATGAAGGTTGACCCCCGGCTGATGACCCTGCAGCTGTCCCAGTGGCACCATCACCATCACGACAGGCAGCAATGCCCCACAGGTAGCCTTTTACCTGTGCTTCCATCTTGCATTATATGTAACCATGTCTCCCACCATTTTCTGCAAACTCAACTTTTTTGCTCGGTATATTCCATGACAAGGCGCATCAATGTACGTATGTATAGGAGCAAAATCAATGCATACTTATATTACTACATGCTTCATGGCTGTACACAGTTTTCTAGAGATAGCTGCAGGTCAAATGATGAGGTGTAAATAAATTATGAGGTGAAAGATGTAGGATTAGAGTAAAACATTGGTTCAAGGTTGCAATGATAAATTGTCCAAACATTTAGAGTTCATTTTGTATTATATGACTATTGATGTCCCCTGATCGTTCATGTAGTTTCTTAGAGGAGAAGTTCGGTATTTTTAAACCTGGGCCGTGTTTGTACAAATTTGTGTGCGAAATGATTTATAGGAACAAAAACGGTCAAGTAAATGTCCTCAACTGTAGCCGCGATACGGCTGCAATAGCTGTAATATAATCCAGGTGCAACTGCGCCCGATCAAAGTACGTCCACTAAAAGTTTTTTTTTTCCCCACTGACAGGCTCAGATTAATACTTCCAGGTGTCCGACAACATTACGGAAATGATCCCTACAAAGATCGTGTAATTTCAGAGCGAGACGTCTGTTTCTGGTTACACAAAAAGGATCTTACTCTTTACAAAAAGGACGATCTTTGTTGGGATAATTTCCGTAATGTTGTCAGACACCTGGAGTAACAATCTGAGCCAGCGGCAAAAACAAGCACTTTTAGTGGACGTACTTTGATCGGGCACAGTTGCCCTGGATTATGTTGCAGCCATCGCGGCCGTATCGTAGCTACAGCAGAGGCCATCAACTGGACCATTTTTGTTCCTATGAGTCATTTCGACACGCAAATTTGTACAAACACGGCCCAGGTTTAAAATTCTCCTTTAAAAGGCCAAAGTCCAAGTAGAGACACTCAAATGAATACTCAAATAATTCAACTTTAAATTAAATAATATTTTATTATGACTAAAGAAAAAACATACAGTTAATGTATAGCCACACACATAGCCGACTGCAATCCCTCTTTCAGTTCTTGAGAGATGCTGAGCAAACAAGCGTATTGCAGTTGATAACAATGTTCCAGTGGAAAAAAAAGATTGTGACAGAAATGAATTTAATATGACTAAAATATCGAGACACTGTAAAGTAAACCTACAAAAATAAAATAAAAAATAAATATAATAAAGACTTTATGTAAGAAAACTCCTTCACAAGGTCTAAAACCAGAACAAAAACTGCATAAAGACCTCAGTTGGCTGAATCAAGTGTGTTTGGGGCTGGGGCAGAGACCCCCCTATAAGTGCATGAGGTGCAAACTCTGAGGCCATTTATTAATTAGATTTACTGCAACTATTGTCAATAATTCATAACATATATATCAAGTCAAACATGTCAGACTGATAACACAAGAAAGAATTATGTAGGGCTTATAATTTACAAAACAAAACATAATGTGATTCCATTAAATAAAAAATCAAATGAAATAGTGCACTGAGTTCCAGTGTCCTAAAGCATATACAACAGTTTTCTAAGGTGCGGCAGTGGGTAAGATATGACTCTCTACTATGGTGAGCTTACATGCTCTTAGTTAAACTATTAGAATATAGTTGTGCTATATGAAAAGATATGACGAGCCACCACAGACCATGTGAAAGACGTAGACGTAGCCTCCGAGTCTGAGAAGGGAAGCTAATATAAACAGTAGCTGGAGCCTGCATTCTTTCTAATGGCCAACAGGGCAATTACCTGAATTCTCACTTGATGTATTACTTCCCTAATAATCTCTATAAACAGATATCTCCATACAATGACAGTATCTGTTGGTGAGGGAGAAGATTTTGGTAGCTTGAAGCAGTCAGGATTCTGTTTGTTGCCTGAGTGGTACAGTCCGACCATGTTACAGTGGGCTTTGGCTGCAAAAGAGGTGGACAGCATCGACCATAATGCAGCCTCAAACCCATCCGCTATTATCGGACAAACATTCAGCTTTTTATTAATCTCTCTATACAGATACATGTATATCAATGCAACTAAAAATCCGCTCTTAGAAGTCGTCTCCCAACTCCTGCTCAATTCTCGTGTTGCCCGTCGGACTCTCAACAATGACCAGCACACGGAAAAGGAAGTTTTGGCTGGATATCTTTTATAACTTAACTTAATAACCGCTGTCTATCCTATGCTCTTTGCTGCCAGAGGCTTTATCAACGACTACATCACGATGACAGCTGATGGGTCCCAAGATTGCATGACTAGACAGTTTCCTTGTGAGTTTATTTTCTTTATTGATTAGTTTAAGTCGTCTTCAATACATCACGGTGTTCAGTGAGTAAGTTATGGTCCCATTTGGAATGTTTTATGGAGTAGCTTCATTGTGTTTGACAAGTCTTCAGCACAGCCTCCTACAGTATTTTGTACAGTCTTTAGGTGTACAAAAAGACACTCGAAGGAGTCCATTGTTTGTAAAGTAAGTACAATTTGTTTAAAGCCTGTTTTTGGCTCGCCAAATTTAAAAATCCAATCAATACTAAAGTTACCATGTATGATGCATGCACCCAGATAACCACACTAGTACTAGCTGATAAGCTAATGCTAGCTTAACCCTAGATCCCTTCCATTTCGTCCAAATATGGTCACTTCTGGCAACCCAAAACCAGATGGCGGCAACCTAAACACTGAGGTTTCTAAGTTGCAGTGCACAAACAAATGGGCAACATCACGGTGGCTACATCTACGTCTTATGTAGAGTCTATGTGAGCAATAAGTAAATAAAACAGTTTGACATACAGGAAGAAACCATGAAAACAAATTCAGAGTGGTTTGTACAAAATACGACAGTGAGATCTGAAAGGGCCGGCATGGAGTCCTAGTGGTTAGAGACACTGTCACAAGTTTGATCCCCACAATAATTAGTGTCCCGTCCTTCAGAAAGACATTTAGGCCAAACCTGCTCAGTCAATCTCAATCAGCACAATCGTTTAAATGCCATTAACATGAGTTTCATCGTGGAAGGTCAAAAGAAGAAATGGATCAGAAAGTTTGGCTTGAACCTGAACTTCAGTTACAGAAACAAAGGAAAAGACACTGAGAACTTTTTTTGAAATCTTTCACTGAAAAAATAGGCTTTCCCTCAATATCACCTGCAAGTGAAGTGTCCAAATATATACACATTTTAATTTCACTTAAGTGAGTATAATACTTACAACCAAAGATTCCTTTGGGAAAGGAAAGTGGATTTAAGAATATTCAATAAAATATTTCTTAGCAGGGCCTTATATACAGTTATTACACCCCAATCTGACTTATAAACATTGCTCACAGTGTATTTTGTCCCTTTACATTGTCTTACAAACAAAGAATTGACTGAATTAAATATTATGATGTTAAATATTAGAATTCAGAGATGCAGAGAGAGCTCCACGTGTCCTTTTCCCCATGTCTTTGAATAGCAACAGTTTCAGAGTTTGTGTTATGAATGCCTGTTACACAACCATTAGCATTATTTCCCAGAGACATCAATAATGATGTTAGTCCTGAACGGTTTGTGCTCAGCTAATGGAAGTTAAATACACGGCCGGAGTCTTCTGTGCCAGAATGAAGCAAACATCAGGATAACTGCCTCTCTTTAGGACTGGAGCAGTTTTTACCTGATGCCCACAGCTCATCTAGGACCAGTTGAGGGCCTTCCCCTCACCATATGGTGAACACAAGTGGGACTTGACCTCGGAGCATAATGTCCTCCTGGTTTAGATGGAGCTTCTGCGTTTATTTAGTCTTCTGTAGGTGTTGATGCTGTGCAGACCAGTGGAAACTGAGCTGATGCCCGAGTGGCGCTGCAAGCTGCACACACAGCCGTTAGAGTGCAGGGGGTTTGAAAAAGCCTCCCCCTGCTCCATGTAGGTGTCCGACGTGGAGAGGTCCCGTGGGATGATCATGGGTATGGAGTATTGCAGCTTCTCTCTACTCTTGTACCAAAGGCAGGAGCACATGGATTGGAAGTGTAGGACCTCTGCGTAAACGTTACGTAGACCACGGCTCGCTGCTCCTCCACCACTGCCTCCGACCGCACTTCCTCCGCCACACCCTGTCGGCGTGGAGGAGGTGGAGGCTGGGTCTACAGAGCAGTGGATGTGTCCCCCCGCCTGACCGTTATGAGCGAGGAGAGCCCTCTGCTCCGCATCCCTTTTCTCATCCTCTGCGTTCATTGTCATGAACCGCAGAACTGCTAAGTTGAGGAAGGCTCCAATGACAGCCAGGCCCGTCAGGATGTAGATGAAGCTGAAGGCCACGTAATCCGGCTTGTTCTGCAGCGCATGGTCCTTCTGCAGCGCTACATAGTCCCCGAAGCCGATGGTGGTGAGCGTGATGAAGCAGTAGTAGTAAGCATGAAAGAAGCTCCATCCCTCGAACTGCGAGAAGGCCAGCGCTCCTACGCACAGCGTGCTCATACAGGATATGAAGCCGATGATCACCATGTTGACCATGGAGACCTCTGTGCGCCTCATGCCAAGGCACTTCTTCAGGCGGTGGAGCAGGTACCTGACGAAGGTGTTGATCCGCTCACCCACGCTCTGGAACATAACCAAGGTGAGAGGGATTCCCAAGAGAGCGTAGAGCATGCAGAACACCTTCCCTCCATCTGTGCTGGGGGCTGCATGGCCATATCCTGAGGGGAAGAAGGAGAGGGTTACTGGGGTAGAACTAATTAAATCTACAGTGCAGAGGACAGGGGCTTCAGAAAAGAAGGCTGGAGGCTGTGAACGATAGTCAAACCTGGACTAGACAGATAGAACTGATTTGTATTCATTGAGCAGCACTTCGGATAAATTCAAAGACCCTTCATTTCACAGCGACAGAACGCAATTGAAGATGAGAATGCACAGTAGTGTGGCAGCGGGAATGACCAAGTATTGATGTCGTGTATGGGAAGAGAGCTTGAATAATTCATTGACAATTGCTCCCTGCAGAGTGGCTCCGGCTAATGAGGACATTTGCACCTAATTAGTCCTCTACTTTTTTCCAGATCAAATAAACATAGAAGAATAAGGACCGTTGCATATATCTGTCTTTATTTGGTCTATGCAATTTAACCTCTCTTTGTCCAGCAGTCCTTTGGGTCTTCTGATTATAAAACCCCCTAAAGCACAATAGGGAAACTCAGCGGTGTGGTTTGTGTGCGATCCAGTTAGTGTTCTTGACAGTGACACAGCCAAAAGATTTCCCAAAAAACAGACAGCTGAATGACAACTTACTACTTCATACGGACTTCCTAAAAAGGCCACATGGAGAATACTACTCAAGTGCTCACCAACAACCAATTTCCAATATGGCAGAATTATTCTGTACGCACTCGCACTGTAAAGCTCATGTATTTCAGTACAGATTTAATCTTCCTTCCAGCACATGTCAGGTAAAGCGTCAGCCATTCATTTCATAACGTCATCTTCTCCCTCCTGTTGTCCTGAAGGACATGGTGCCTCCGCATGCAACATCATTACCGCCTACAATTTATTCCCCTTCATGTGGACCTGTTGCACACAAGAGCTGAGAGATGACGTCCGTGATAACAAAGGGATCAGCAAATGGAAAAGGTTGACCAACAGTTTAAATGTAATTACTCTGAGGGTTGATTTAATTCTACAGGCTCTGGTTTTATTGTCACGCTGATCCGTGCTGCAGAGCCATCTGTCTGTCTGGTGCCAAATCTGTTTAAAGCTTTCCCAATTGTGCCGCCAAAATGAGAGCCATTAAAGTTGATGTATCTCCTTGTGGAAGGAAAAACCTGACCCTGTGCCGAGCAGAAAGACATTTTGCTTCTTAGTAGCATTGCCGGTCTCGTCCCAATTCTGATGACAAAGAGATGACGGACGAGGACTCTGCTCTGATAAGTAGACAATATATTACAGTCCACTTTACCGGAGAGGCTGATTCTTTGGCCAATTGATGACTTTTTTGTCTGAACACAACACCCCTGTCTAAAAGACAAAATTACCTCTCCATTAACACCACTCACAATGTTCCTAATTTGTTCAGTTAAATATCTTTTAAAGTGGATGGATGTTGAACTGACAACCATGTTTCATACAGCTGAACTCTGTGTTTAAACAGATCGGTCACGTTTGAATTTCTTTTTACTTTTTTGTGGGAGGCTGTGGCTCAGAGGTAGAGTGGGTTGCCCTTCAATCGTAAGATTGATAGTTTGATCCCCAGCTCCTCCTGAGGTATCCTTGATGCTAAACTCCAAATTGCTGCACAGCCTACGATGTATGAATGTGTGCTGATGATTGGTTTGTCGGTTGCCTTGTATGGCACCAAATTAATGTGCAAAAGGGTGAATGTGGGCACGTAGTTTAAAGCGCCTTGAGTGGAAGACTAGAAAGGTGTTTTATATGCAGTCCAGTTTTATCTTACCTTTTAACTTTTAGCTAACGACTTCTACCATTTGCCATTAGGCTATTTTAAGCTAACAGCCAACTGTACTTTAGTAGACAATTCATTACTTCAAGCTTCTTAACTTTAAACTATCCTAGCTTGTTGTAGCTAACTGATTCAATACATTGATTCAATGATCTTTTTCTTATTTCAGCTAAATACATTAGCAAACATTCTAACTAGCAGTCTATTTCTCTTAGCTAACAATAATTCAAGCCAGCTTTATCCATAACCCATTTCAACTGTTTAATAATACTAGCTAACTATTTAAACTGTCTACTCATTACTTATAGCTAGCTAATGTTTTTTTCTATTTCTTTTAGCAGGCTAATGTTTCTCTGGTACTTTTAGCTAGCTAAAATGTATGCCTGACGTAGTTACATAGACACTTTTCAAACTGGAACAATTTCTGTTTTTAATGCGTCTGTCACTTTTTTTAAGGGAACTTGTCAGAAAATAGATCTCTACTGAAAGTTAAAGTGTCAAATTCAGCCATATGTTCCCAGAATTTCCCCCTATTGTTAAGCAATATCTAGCTACACTTTGCTAATGTTTGTTAACCCTTGCTAACATAACCTAGCGGTCATACCAGACAATGTAAGGTTCATTGTTCATTCAATTGAGCAAAGGGAAGTTTTAATCCCATTGAAATGAGGCTTAAATCTTAAGGAAGTTTGTGTAATTTTCTTCTATAAAGTGTAACTGGTGCTTCACCTTAAGTCTTGTCCATAAGTATAAGAGTAAGTACACTTATTTTACCCTTTAGTACAGTAAGAACAGGACAGTGTGTTCAGGTGAGCACACAGGCTGAGCTGCAGGCCTGTCATGAGCTGTTAGTAGCAGGGAGCAGCTTATCGAGACACGGGGACGACTGGAGTGACAGCAACGCTCGTCACCAGCAGACGCAGGAGCTGGAGGCGACAAGGCCACCAGTCCCGCCGCTGTGTGAGAGAGTGGAGAGGCTCGCATGACAGACTCATCCACCCCTCTCCTCCCCAAGCCTCTCCTGCTCCCCACAAATGTGACAAAGTTATCACGACACAGGACGTCTACTGAACGGCGTGTCCTGGCACGCAGCCACCAGGGCCACTTGCTCGTTTTTCTTGTTTCCATGGATTTCTTTTAGCAGAGAAAAAGTGCAACCTAACTGCTCTGAAAAAAGTGGACCAAAGAGGTTTGATTGACATCTGAAGAATCCCAGACTCCTGCACCAGCTGTCTGAAGCCAAAGCATTAAAATTGAACACATGCAGTTGCAACTATTTGCACGAATTTCATCAGGAGACTGATAAAAACAGAGGAGACTGATAAAAACAGAGGAGACATCTGGGAAATCTCAGGCTAACAGGTTTTTCCAAGAAAACAATAACTCCCTTTTAGAATTAGCTCTGTCCTCAATTTGTGTAAGGATGACACAATAAACAAAGTATATACAAAGTATCAAAGACTAGAAAGATGAGTCTACTAATCTGTCTGTAATTATAATGAAAAGGAAACATTTTAATTGCATAACACTAAGAGGCGATAACAGCCTTTAAAAGACTTTAAAGGACACAGGTGCACTACACTCTAAACCCTCATTCCCTCTCTGCTGCCTCTCATTAGGGAGTCCTAATTCACAGCTAATCATTCAAAGCTTAAGCCTTTTAGCAACAGGCTTATAGGCCTCATTTAAATCCGTAAGAACAAGTTGTATCAGAGAGAGGAGAACTCTTCCCTTTTGATATCTTTGCCTTGAAAACACTGACAATATTTTATTATTTGGAAGTTTAAGGCAAGACTTCAAACACAATTCTTAAGTTAGATCAGGTCTCAAAATGCCCGAGGCTTTTTCACAGTCACATCATTGCATTGTATGTGTTTATTCTTCATGCAACAAGTCAGTGTAGTGACACATATCTGTTACTGCGCACAGTAACAGAGTTGAAAGAATAGAACTTCCTCGGCAAATTCGCGTCACGTGGTGTAGCGAAAGCCTATCAACACCCAGATTCTCCTGACATCGTTGGTAACGATGACATGGAGATAAGCCCCGCTTCCTCTCCTCGATTCCGGAAGCGAAGCTTATTCGCTTGTTATTTAAACGTGAATTTTGATCCGGCGGTCAAAGTCGCGCAAGTAAGGCGAGGCAAATATTCGCTTCGCGTTCGGAGTGAACACACAGTTATAAGTTTATCCTCCATGTATAGCATAGTCAAGATTTAATATTAAACCAGAGTCACCACTCTGAATTTGCCTTTTGTAACCATCCAATTTGCAGTTAACACCCATGTTCGAAGCTGCATGGTGGTGCAGTGGTAAGCGTTGTCACATCACAGTGAGAAGGTTCCTGGTTTGAATCCCAGTTTAAAAGAAGTGGGCCTTTCTGTTAGGAGTTTGCATGTTCTCCCCGTGCATGTGTGACTATTTTCCCGGTACTTCCTCCCTCAGTCCAAAGACGTGCTTGTTAGGTTCACTGGTGACTCTAAATGGCCCGTAGGTTTGAATGAGAGCCTGAAAGGTTATCTGTCTCTATGTGTTTGGCAATCCGTCCAGGGTGTACCCCGCCTTTCGCCTGCTGACAGCTGGGATAGGCTCCAGCCCCCCGCGACCCAGAACAGGAGAAGCAGTATAGATAATGGATGGATCTATATTCCATCAGTTTAAATTTAATATATGTAGTGACGACTCTGAGACATTATATAAAAGGTATTAAGTTTGGGTTTTTTTTGCCAAATGGAAGCTATAATAATAAGTATGATTTCAGAAAGAGAAAAACTGCCTGCGTTTAGAGACCATGTTTAAGACGAATACAAAGAACTGATAAAGAGAAGTCATTCACAATTGTGTGAAATTTTGTCACTTAGTGTTTGAATCTATGGTTTTGGCCAAAAACATATTTTTTGAGGCCACAGTGACCTTTGACCTTCAACCACCAAATTCTAATCCTTGAGTCAGAAGGGAATTTGAAGAAATTGCCTCTGGGCGCTCATGCCAAAAGGATGGACAGACTGTACAACCAAGAAAAAATGCCTTTGGCTACAGTTAACACAGCAGGGAGGCATAAAAACTGCATTTTAGTCCCATTCTAAAAATTGTGCATCTTTGTGCCTCTCAGCTCTTATTTGCATAAAATGCAGTGATGAATGAAAAGCCAAAGAAGCTGTGGTAACACAGGGGCCCACTCTGAAGTTGCAGTACTAATTACTTATTAGGTAAGGATAAAACAGGCTTTAAAAATACATGAAAGGCTGGCACATTGTCCCTGCAAGAGCTCAGGTTCTCTGTTCCTCGATTAAATTTTCATTGATTACCAGACACAATTTGTTCTCACCAACGAGATAAGGAGCACAGCCTGTTCATCAAGAACATTACCTCAGAGAGGAGGTGCATTTATCAAGGTCTTATCTTTACCAGGGATTCGTAAAAATGGAGAAGCAATGTGACTAAAAATATCTAAACTGTGCAAACAAAAGACCTAAAAGGTGAATTCAGATGCCAGTTCAGTCCCACAGTCCCTCGAGTGGGAAATCTCGTTATGAAACATGGCATGTAGTATTCACATACAGTGTATCCGACAAGAAGTCTCCACGGAGTCTCTGGAGAGGAAACTTCTGGATGTGGACTGTGGTAACAGCACTGCTGGCGGCAGCATCGCTCTCCGGGCCTCACTGGTGACTGATAATGTCCTCAGACATCTCTGCGCCCTGGAGACCAGCCAGAGCCATGCTGTATACTACGCTCATCTGCGTGTGTGTGGTGCGGGGTTTCACTCCACTGAGAGGTGAAGGTGTAAACAGGGGCCGACTGGATTCTGTTGTCTTTGTTATATTAGACAGGTATAATGAAATAACAGCACATCATGTGGTTCATTACTTTAGGAATAATTCTGTTATACATAAAACAGACACGGTTTGTATTTGTAAAGGGCTTTAACTTGATATTTAAAATAACTTTATTGATATATTACAGTTTTAAAGATTTTCTTCTCCCTTTTAACCATTTACAACATTGTGGTGACCTAATTATTGTTCAAGCCTAAATGACTTCATATTTAAAGTAAGATTTTAATTTAAATAAATATCTTTTAAGTATCTATCTCTGAATGAGGTAACACAATGAGCCTATGGCCTACTCATGAAAGCCTTTGCATTCGCAGTATTACAGACTGGGTGTCTGTGGCGACTTTCACGTAAAAAATCACAAGCGTCGCCCAGTTAGTGACGTGTTTTCCATCACCCAGCAGTGGTTGGTCTGCCAGCGAGGGTAGGCGGAGCTAAGCGGCTGCTTTTCCGCTCTCTGCAAGTGTTGCGAGTAAACAGTAATCTACTATGGCTGAACGAACAAAGAAAAGATCGATGACTACAGATACAACTTCAACAATAAGTGAAAATACAAAGAAAAATAAACAAACTCGACGCTCAGATGAAGCAAACAGTCTAAAAAGGAAAGCAACCGTCAGCGAGGAAAATCAAGAGTTACAACCGGAGCCAACCGTGGACGTCACACATGCAACACTGTCTGGATATCTGGGAAGTGTGCTCCTGCAATTACCGTTTGGTCACCATGGGTGCCGCCAAAGAGAATGAAACTGAGATCTTTGAGATTACCACTTTAATTTGGGTGGACTTTAAAGGTTTCCAAAGGTGGTGCATACCACCATGCATTAGGTTAAAATATATGCGATTAATGGAGCACCAGGAGGCCTCAGGGAAACGCTTGAATAACCTGATGAAATGTAAATGACAGAGAGAGTCATTATACATGATTTCTCCAATGCTAAAGCTACCTAAGGTCAAAAAAGGGAAACATGTTTTTTTTCTTGTAAAGTTAAATACAATGGTAATCAATCTGAAACCTCTCAGTTGTATACATCATGCTATATAGAAAATTATACAACAGTTAGTTCCGACCAAGTAATCTGATTGGACAAGAGGCATTCCATGAGTGCTGATATCACTGGGACTTTTCACTGCGTGTATCACTCCGCCTCAGCCAGGTGTTCTGAATATTGTTGATTAACATTACAGCAGACCGTGTGTGTCTACATTGATCAAGCTAGTACCTCTGAATCACACAGCTGACTCTTCACTGGTTGATAATAAATTAAAGCATACAGATAAATGTACATAATACAAAGTAGGTATTATGTGGTAACTTATGGTAACAACAGAGGGTGACAACATTTTGAAGTCAGAGTCATTTGGAGTATGGCAGTAAATTACAAAAAAAGTGACAAATTGACACACCAAATTCGAAAAACAAACACAAACTTTTTCTTACATAGCTGTACATTCCCACCGGAACAGAGTTTCTGGAGTTGATTTAACAATTTACGTCTGTGCTAAGAGGTTATGACCGTCAGCGTGTATCACTGTAGTGGACTGTAAACAAATTCCTCCTGCGACGCTGAAGAACTCAGAGGTGTTTCACACAATCACAATGTTCAGCCGTATAAGGCCAGCCTAGTTTTTCTCGTACAGGTGGCGTGACGTCACTCTTATCTGCGTTTACGCCATCCCGAATACTCTGCGCAGGTTGTGGAATGCTCTGTATCATCGTGCAAGTAAACACTGATCATGTCATGTGTTTGGTACAGGCTGTCTTTGAGCAGCAGCCCTCTCTTCTTCCCAGCACGCCTTCCCCGCAGCCCGCTTTCATCTCCAGCTGCGTCTGACCAAAGATACCATTACCTAACCCCAAAACTGTAACTCATGTCCACTTGAAGGCATCAAGCATTTCCGTGGATAACACCCAAAGATGTTACGTAAAAAAATCAACTATTATCCTGTTTTTCCCACGAATTCTGTCTCATCTCTGTCTGAAACGTGGCCCCGCAGACCCCCATCAATTCTCCGTCACAGACACCTCAAACTCCAAACGACCCTGTGATTGTTTATTCAGGCACTCAAACACAGCTCTCGTCCTCCTACCTCCCTCCATTACTCTGTTTAGCCTCTGACCTACAAGGCTCTGCTGACAGCTGCTGTGTAATGTCCGTGTGTGAGCACAAAGAATACAAGAAATATTTTGTATTTGAAAGAAGTATCAATATCTAAAAACATTGACCAATAGAATTAATCTGGGAAAGAAGAGAGTTCCTTCATTTCTTATCAATGAGTTATAAGTGGCCCTTTTTCTGCTGTTTTTATGACTAATTTAATCGCTGCATTATTCCATAGATAACTACTGATGCAAAGGTGCAAGCATTGCGTTATATGCAGTATTGCGTTACTTTTAAAATTTACTTCTTACGTTACTGTGTTAAAACAAAAATTAAAACTCCTGTGCGACTCGTTCTGCATGTTGATTATATCATCAGGACAGCGTGTAGCCTATACGTCTACCTTTGAATGTATTGACTCATTGCAGCCTCGTTTACGGCCCATAATCTGCAGCCTGTTAACAGGAATGACAGCATTCCTGCATTAACCTTTACAGGTCTTTATTATTCTGTCAATCTGCCAGTGAACTGGGCAGAGGCATACAGGATTAGGCACAGGTGTTTCAATAACAACAATACAACACAGGCTCTTAGTCCCACCAGTGTTGCGGAGCTGTGTGTAGCTTCTTCACATTTGAAGTAGAGCTCTTTACAGCTGAGGAGCACTTATCCTCCAGGCACAACTTACATTTCACTGTCATGTTGCTCTTGTCCCTTTCACCCAAACAATATATGGGAATATTACTTCTACCTGCCAAGAAGTAGGAGAGTAACAGAAACAGTGCTTCTGGGATTTTCTTTTTTTGTGACAAAAGGAAAACGAAAGTACAACAATATTTCTTTTGAGTAATGGATTACTTAATGAAAAAGTAACTTGTTGTACTGTAACAGTAAAAGTACAACAAAAGGAATCCATGTTGGGTCCATGCTAACATGTACCAGGTTAAAAGTCTTTAAAGATTGCAGGTTAAATGTCACCAAAAAGTTTCATAATGTTGCACAGTTTAAGTTGCATTTTTCTGAGATTGATGTATTGTTTCCAAACCCAAATTCAGCAAGTACAGGAGAGGTACTACTCTACTACTTACAGGGTTTTTGACTCAATTTTCTCTCCTATACTCAACTTGACAGTATCCTTAAGCAAGACACCAAAGACCTGATTGTCCGGATGGTTAGACAACAGTCTTGCAAAGTAGTTCACTTTCAACAGTGTGTGTGTCTGTATGGGTGATTAACTGCATAGTATAAAGTGCTATATTGATACAGTATGTTCACTGTGTAGCAAATAAAGACACTCTAAGTTTACTGAAACTACACTATATATAGAGCATGGTCTGTCCTCAATATCTGATGTACTTTCTTGTAAACTGTTCTTGCAATAGTGTTGACTATGACAACTTATACATTATTTAGTCTTTGCTGTCAGCAGACTGCAAAACAGTACGAATAATCTCTCTAATCAAACTTTCATTATATGTTCCGACAGTGAAAAACAAGCCAGTCCAGCCTCTACGACAGGGAGAGAAAGTGGGGGGAATGTGATGTATTCATCACAAGCGATCTGATGTAACGCCAGAGGAGACGGCACGTTGGCAAAGCGTCTGTCTGGGTTCGCTTTAACTCGGTTACCCCTTGTGTGGGCTCCAGATCGGGCCTGGGAGCATGTGCTGCTCTCATCCAGCTCACAGCTGAGGCCCAAACGCTGAAGCATCACACGCCTGCGGACTAAAGTGACCAGCGGTTAGATCAGAGAGCTTTGACTTCGGCTGTCAGCGAGCTGAGTGTACCTGTGTTGTAGTAAAAGCCTTTCACTGTCACGCAAAACACCCACGACATTCACACATTATCTGCACGTTATCCTCCATCAAAAGCACCAATCTGTGTCTGTGTGCGTCCAACAATCCTAGTCTTATGTTTTGCTTTCACTGTGAAAAAAAATCTCTATCAGGGTCTATTTCCAAAAGTACTCGGTAGGTTCCTTTTTAGGGGATATGAGAGGAAAACCTTGGCAGGCCTCAGTTTTCCATGAGGTCAGTAAGCAAGGCATTCCAGGCAGAGTGTGAGATCTCTGGGAGGGTTGGCTAATTAAATAAATCACATGATTTATGTACCTGATACACAGTTGATTTGGACTTGTTTTAAGACTTAAAACACAGCTGGACTAAAGTGGGGCTCACATGTGTGGATACTGTACACAGAGGGAACAGTAGGAGAGGACAGGAGGGATGAAATATGACGGGAAATAGAAATGAAACCAAAGGGAAACACAGATTTCGAATACATAACTCATGCTGCACAGTGTAGATAAACCAAAAGAAATATTTATGAAGGCATTTAAAGCTTTAAATCTCAAGTTAAAGGAGGAAGTCTTTAATTTGTAGTCATTGCTAATGTAGAAAGTCTGTGTTGGGATTTCTGTCCAGGCTTTTAGGAGGTCAACTCAAATAACATGTATCTGTTTCAAAGGCTCAATTTGGGCTATCTGCCTTTGAGGACATGATAGCCGACAGAGTGAAGAGGAAGTATATTGATGTGTTGTGTAATATGATTCTGGGACTTCTGGGAATAGATGCTAGTTCCCTGTGGTAAACAGCTGTGAGGAAAATATGTGCCTTGAACTGTCAAGAATGATAACATCAAAAGTAAAACAGTTGTAAAAAAAGAAGTAATAGTTAGCAAAAAAAATAGCCTAGCTGAAATAGCCAGTGAAAAATGAATGGCTTGATCTCAAAAACGTGTGTTAAATATAGCAACAATTATTGATAAATGGTTTGTTAGCTACATTTAAAAATCTTAAAGTTATAAATTATCAGTTCAAATACTTGTTTAAAAGTGACAAATTTAGCTTAGTTAGCTAAACATAAATAGTTCAACAATGGATAGTTAGCTAAAAGGAATTGAAACCTCTGAAACAGACAGATGATAGTATAAGTGTAAAATGTTAGCTAACAGTAATGTTAATAAAAAAATGTCAAAGAAAGATATAAAATAAACTGATAGTTACGTGTATTACTGATATACAGTTGAAGTTCTTAGCTAACGAATAGAAGACATATTAGCTAGCTAAAAGTCTTGTAATAGTTAGCTTACAGTGTTTGAAGAACAGTTGAAATTGTTGCTAACATCATAATTAAATGTCAGTTAGACCAAATAAAACAAAATGGTGGTAAAAGGTAGCTATAAGTATTGAATAAAGAGTAGTAATAGTAAGCTAAATATATGGATAGACAGTTGAAGTAGCTAAAAGTAAATGTTATGTTATGCTAATGATAGAAAATAGTTCAAAAGGGTTTAAGATAGCTAAAGGTAAAGGATAAACAGCTGAATAGGTTAGCTAACATGTTTAAATAGCTAATGAATTACCGTTTAAAGGAGCTTAAAGCAATTCAGAAATATTTTTCATAGATAGCTAAAAGTAATTTATAGATATGAAATATCTCAAACTAGCCTAGCATAGAAACAGTTAGCATCGAAAGCTCATATTTTTGGCCAATAGATAAATGGTTGAAACGTCCGAATGGTAGTACAACAAAGCCAAAGTTAAATTACAATCCAGTTTAAAATCAGTAAAAGAACAAAATATTTTTTGTTGTAAATGAAGGAGTCCATCTGACAGGGCTGTGGGTACGTCAGACTGGGAAGCACTTGCCTAGAGTTCAGTATGCATAATTAGTCACAGATGTCGCTGCTGATGATGGTGGTGAGGATGACGAGGATAATTTTCTGTGGAGTATAAAAAGAGCAGAGACACACTTACATCTAGGCTAGGAACTGGGCCAAGTGTGAATCAGAAGACGATTGCTAAAATTCACACACTATTAGCTGCCTTTGATCCATTTGCACTCCAAACAACATTTAGTTTTTTCGCCACGCGTGACTGTAAAGCGACAGCTGATATTTGGGAACATACACAGCATTTTGTGGTTGTTAATCCTGACACACTCGAGAGGTCTCTCTGGTTCAGCATGTGAGAAATTGCACGTGCAATAGTCCAGGCTGGTGTCATTAAAAAACAAAACATATGTGACAAGCCTGCTTTAATTTGACGTGGTTATTTCACGCCTGCCTTGTGATTTCTGGTAATTTGGACTGCAGCCGGGTAATGTTTTATTCAGTTAAATGCTCTTTTTAAAAATAGCTGCTGCTTGTCTTGCTATCTCTTTTCCCTCACTCATTTATTTTCCATGCAGATTTGACTTTCTGCCCTCCTCTCTCTCCACTTCTCCGTCCTCTTAGTCTCTAATTCAAAGAGATATATTTGCTCTTTATTTGCAGCCTGCGCAGCACAGGCACCTGCCTCTGACACCTGATTCCACTGATATATGCGCACATGCTCTGTCCCCTGTTCAGCTGCTCTCGGGGAGCAGATGCTGTCCTAAACTGACATGTGCTGGCAAAGGGGAAGCATGGTTAAACCAGCACATAGCACATACGGATCAGTTTACTTAGGAAAAGGAACACAATATGGAAAACCGTGGATTAAATGAGAGGACAGATGAACGATGATAAACATCAGTGTCAGGTTACACAAAGAATTTTAATTTAATTATGCAACCAGAAATGACATCCTGTAGGCTACACACTGAAGGGAGCCATATAACCTTGTTACCCTTGTGTTGCTGTTTTATTCATGATAACAACTTCTAATTACTAAAATAATGTTAGTGGGAGGTCTGAAGCAATTTACAATGTTTGTTTACAATAATTTCCGTGTAGAAAATCAGTGCGTCACATTAGCACAATTTAATGGTGCAGAGTAAATGTGGGGCAAGAAAAAAATCTTTCTGTGTATGGGGGTAATGAAGAAGAGGCGTTAGAGGTTTCGATTTTTCATATTACATCTGTGAGGAACAAACATGGTCATACACAGCTCATCATTCAGCACCTGGAAGGAGAGAGTCCTGAGGCCAACTGCTTGTGTTAGTCAGAAAAGATGGTTTGGCCTTTCAGTGTAAGGAACAGCGGCGGAAATGTGATATCCACTTTTTTTGGGGGGGCAATTACATGACTTTTTCGCAAGAGTAATTCCTGAGGGGGACATCAAAAGTAGCTTTAATGAGGAACCATAATTCCGAAAATCTTAAATCCCTGGGTAGCTTTGTTAGCATAAATGGCAGTTGTTTTGACTAACTAGCTAGTCTACAAACACAAATATTTCGATCGACAGCTTTAGGTTAGATATAAGTGGCAACGAAATGAGACACTGTAATCCTTGTTGTGATTCGGTCCGGTAGATACCGATCAGTTAGGAACCGAATCCAAAAACCCAACCCTAATATTAGCTCTTTTTTCACTGCCATTTCAAGGCGGGATTATTTTACCTCCACTACGTTCCGTGCTCTATGTAGAACACATGGAGGCGGAATGCTGGGGCGAAGTCGTTCCGCCTCTGAGCCGGCATCACAGGTAGTAACAGAGGCGAAACGTTTTGCTTCATCAACGCTGGCACAATGTAAAAACACACACACTGGGGCGGCTTAACACAGGTGCTGCTTGGTCCAATGTAAAATGGCAAAGGCTGCATGACGGCGGAGCTTTGTTACGGCACTGAGGTGGAACCGCTGTGTAAAAAGGGCTACTGACCCAACACCCCCCTGGGATTTCCGCCCATAGTAAGGAGTTGTGAAAACTGGGCAGTCTGTTTTTTATCACCAATTTTTTTTTGGAAGAATATGGTAGCAAGTAAGCTTTAAGTTTCATTTCATTTTCATATATGAGAAACAACTTATTTGAGGCTGTTGAGGTTGCGTTAGCTAGGCTAACGTTACTGTGCACTCTGTTCTTAAGAGCGGAAAGTTTCGGAAACCGCTAGCTTAGCTCTCTTAAAAGGTAACACCCACCTTTCCTTTTCTTTGGACGAAAAACCATTTTATGTTTTGTTATGTTTGGAAAGTGCCAGGTTATATTCCCTCTGCTTCAAATGTTCAAACTAAGCTAAGCTAACAGTCTCTTGTTGGTATCTTCATATAGAAGGAGGGGGGTATGATATGTATCTTAATTTTCTCCTCTAACAAGTGCACATCCCTATATTTCTTAATAATTGTTTTTTTTTTTTACACAGTCAGGATATGTTTAGCAAAATAGTTGGCTTTTTATTGTCACAGCTTACTAACTGTTGTATCAGAAACGAGGCCGACAAGCTACAGTGGACTAGGGTAGATAGTTTATGTTTTTCCAAAAAGTAAATGTTTAAAAGTTAAAAAATGCAAAATGTAACACTGAAACCAAACATATGTAAGTCAAGAGGAATTTGTGCTCTTGGATCAAATTAAAGCATTTTGTTCTGAACTGAAGTCCAAATGATTCTAGTCGAGTTGAATCAATGATGCTACATACTGTTTGATCTAGCAGAGGCTGATTGTAACCTCACACACACACACACACACACACACTTCATGAAGAGATGTACCCACACGCTTTACAACACACAGCACACCCATCAACACTCTCACAGAGGCAGGAGCGTGTGTGTGGTCCTTGTGGACAATGGCTTTCTACTGAAGACATAAGTGCCCATCAACGTCCCGTCTGAGCTGTCTGACTGGGCTCATTGCCACAGTGTAAAGCTATCGTATGTCATCTCATGTTATGCATGGGGCTAACGCTGGCACCTGACTTAATGACCTGATGCAATTAAATGGAGTAATGGATCTTATTAAGACGTTACATGAACCGCTAACTGCACCGCTTGCTGCTACTGATCCTCCTCTGAACTGAACATCATTTTTATATTCTGAATATTTTATTTTTCTAATGTAAAACTCTGCAAAGCTAAACATTTAAAGTCATGTAGAATAAATTATCTGCAAAAGCAACAAATAGCTTTTCAAAGTGCAACATTTTACATTTTCTGCGCATGTATCTAAATTTGGATGCATTCTTTGAGTAAAGCTTTGTTGTCAGTTGCTTACAGAGACTTTTGTAAATGTATCCTGTAGAATTTACAGAGTTTCCATTGTCTGTTTCAGCTGCTAATCAATCTTCCATCCATCTATCCATTTTCAGTGGCATCAGGCTAAGCAAGGTGACCCAGCTGTCCCTCTCCCCAGCAACGTTTTCCCGCTCATCCTGGGGGATTCCGAGACATTCCTAAACCTGGATATATAATCCCTCCAGCGAGCTCTGGGTCTGCCCCGGGGTCTCCTCCCGGTTGGGCGTACCCGGAAAATCTCCTAAAGGAGGCGGCCCAGGAGGCATCTTAATCAGATGCCCGAACCACCTCAGCTGGCTCCTTTCGATGCGTAGGAGTAGCAGCTCTTCTCCGAGCTCCCTCCGGATGTCGCCTAGCTCTAAGGTGAGCCCAGCCAACCCTTCAGTAACAGTAAAATAATAATGAATAGTCAGACTCCCTGGGTTAATATGATTTACAAGCTTGAACACAGGGATACAACATTACGATGACAGCATTCGACCTTCCCGTCCTTAACTTGATGTCAGAGGAAATGGCCGCTGTGTAAATATGGCGTATCGAACCGGAGCTACAACCGGAGCCAATCGTGGACGTCACACATGCAACGCTGTCTGGATATCTGGGAAGTGTGCTCCCACAGTTACCGTTTATCGCCAAAGATAACAACTTCAAGTCCTATGATAAACTTGCCTGTCAGTAGCGTGTGCATGTTTGTGCTTTTATTAGGTGTAATGTAACATGCAACATATTCCTAATCAGACCTATAATGTGTCATAATTGTATACAAACTATTGCTGAATCCAAATTTAACTGTGTGCCGTGTCTCCTTGTCACCTTGGTGAGGTAACCACTGCCTCAGGCAGCCCATATGGCGGGAGCAGAGAGACAGGAGAGCATCAGCTCCACCTCCGCTCAATCTGCAGGTTCACCTCAGCAGACTGGGGTCACACAGGATCTGTCCATCAGAGCTTTTGTTTTAACGTGGAGAACAGGATGGATGAGATATAATGCTGCAGCATCATGATTTTGATAAATACAATAATATCTCATCCGAGCTGGTGATTCAATACCAACAGCTCAATTTGCTATCATGAATCTTGTATATACTGTACAATATTGTCTGGAAATTTCGTGTTATTATCTTGTTTTGTTCCCAAGTATGTGTTAAGCTCGTGTAGAGAAATACAGCACATGAAGCCTACAGTGTGTTGTACTTCCCATAACACTGCATCTTATCAGTCTGAAACTGTAGTACATCCAATTTGTTCTGACGTCTGATGGGTGATTCAGAGAAACCACAGACCATAAATATCACTAACACTTTTTATTGTTGTAATGATAGGTTCACTGGCAGGGTAGTGTAAATATCTTGTAGGTGATGTGTTTTTGTTTCAGCACCAAAGAAGGAGATCAAAAACTCCCCTCTTGGTATCTGGATCACTCCACAGTCAGACATGCTGGGTGGTACAAACAAATACATAGGATTAGTCAGAGGCTCGTTCGATCAAAATCTGACCATAATCGGAGAGAGGAAAAAATATGCGCTAACTCTCAAACTCTATTCTTAGTTTGCATCCATTAAGAAATCTGCAGTTTACAGGAAAGGACGTAATGAAGTAATGCTGGACAGACGAGTACACTCAAGAGGACATGCTTCACTCTAATGATGGGAATGAGCATCTTCAGTGTACCCACGATCACACACAAGAATGGTTTGTCTTTATGATTTATAATATTTATGCAATCAATACAATGATGTCTCCAGACAAGAGCTTGGATATTGGACAATTCCAGTGCAACACATTTAATGGGTACGCACTTTAAGATTTCTTCATTACTGGCCATGGCAATAACAGCATTGATATGGTAGAAGAGATTGCCTTTAATGCCGAATAAACTATGGCTATGATAAGTTTAGACGACTTAAGCGGGGTACACGTTGGGGCCAGGGGCGGATCCAGACTTTTTTGACTGGGGTGGCCCAACAGGGGCGCTGACTTATGCAGGGGTGGCATGAAGTATGTGTCCACAGACGCACAAATGAAAAGCATTTAAATAACCCCTCTTCTTAGCTTAATTCTTTAAGGACTCAAACAGAAGGTGTGTGGTCAGAGTAACAATTCAAAGTAAAGTTTAAAGTTGATTTTAACACAAGTCCCGCCTCAGACAAGGCTAATAGCCAATCCTAGTTTAGAATTTTGGGGTGGTGTTTGGGGTGGCCAATCAGATTTCAAGGGGGGGCCAGGCGACCCCTCTGGATCCGCCCCTGGTTTGGGCTAATTTGGACCTGATTGCCCCCTTCAGACAAAAGTAACCAAAGTCCCAAGTGTATGATGGTTCTAAAGATTATCTTGGCCGATTCTCCTGGGGTGCGAGGCATGTTAAGAGTGATTTTACTTCCCCAATCTGCTCTGATTTCAAATTGTAAATATTAAACATGTTCAATATTTACGATCCAATGTCCTGTTGTGTTCAGGGAACCCTGTGGACAGCTGAGCACGCACTCATTGGATTGTCCGGTGGAACAAAACGATAGCCAATTGGGAAGCAAGCTGACAAAAGGAGGAAGCACAACTCGTGCTGTATCACGCAGCCCATGTTCACCTCGTCTCCACGACTTCATCCAGAGTTTTTTTCTTTTTTCTTCATGAATTTTCAGTAAAAAAAGTCTAAAAACTCATTGCCAATTCTTCCTGTCCGTCGTCCACCATGTTTGTTTACTCATAAGTCTTGTTTGACGGCGAGAGATTTTGCGAGATGGCTCAATGGCTCAGAGCAGAACAGAATCCTAAATCCGATGAGAATATACCGGTGGATCGTCTAAAAAATCTTCAGGTCTGCAGTCTACATTTCAAACCTGACGATTTTGAACGAGACATGACATCAGAGGCGGGCGTCTTAGATAGAGGAAGTGTAGTTTAGCAAGCTCCCTGGCCTCCACCAGAGGACACGTTTTACGTAGTCTGGCGGAGGTTTTCCAGGGCCCATTGGAGAAGCGGATAGCGTCCTCCAAAGGCACAGAACCAAATGGCATTTTTTTCTAACATAATGGCATTAGCTCCCTGTAATAGCATGATAGGACTGAGGTTGAAAATCGGCGAACTGGCCCTTTAAGATTTGGGAAAACTTATTCTCTTAATGCCCATTCAACATGACCACTCCACACGCCTCACTTCATGCTAGAAAGGATCTACTTTATATGTGACACAATTGGGGGGCAGAAATTTGTTTTAATGTTCTGATTGGTCACACTTTAATTGGTTGATTATGGGAATAAACAGCTGAATCCGACTTCCCTTGAACTCATTCATAGCGCTGCACTGACGATAAGAAAGGCAGTTGTGTCACGAATGATAAAAGAGAGCTTGAGAGAGACTTTTAAACTCTGCTCACTGTCTCACCTCCTTACAGTCGGCCGGTCACAGCTCTGAGGGTTTTTTAATGTTTCACTGTTTGTTTCAGAAAGTCACAGAAATTGTTGGACATCAAAAAGGTGTCAGGAGATGTTTTTTCTGAAGCCGTTTGGCCATCCAAAAAGCACTTCTGATGAAGCATGCTGGCACCATCAGGCCCCCCCATTTATTTGAATGAGACCGCTCTCTTGACACTGTAGGGCTGCCAGTGCAGATGGCTTCAATAAAACAGCTGAACCTGACTAAACTTCTGCTGCGACACTTTGCCAAACATGCTGATTTAGTCACTTAAATATAAGTGCAAATATCTTACTTTATAACATGAATGCTGTGTTTCAATTGCTTACCTTGCAGTAATCTCTCTTGCATTTGATAAGACAGCATCAAAGAACTAATTAAACTAAACTAGTGCCAAAAATGAACACTTGGACTTAAATCAGCATGATAAGAACAAACTATAATGACAGAAACCATGTTTGAGGAAAATGTATTTGACGTGTATTTTGATTTTATAGTTTGACTCATGTCCCACCTGTTAACATGGAGGAGGCGTGCTTTATGACCTATACTGCAGCCAGTCAGCAGGGGGCGATAGAGAGGGTTTGGCGTCACTTTGGGGGAGCTGTCATGTCATCCATCTTTTTATACAATCCGTAGCTGTGTTCGAAATCGCATACTATATACTACATTTTGCATACTACATATGGCAATCGGCATTAGTATGTTGTACGGAGCTGTTCAAATGTATTTTGCAGTATGCTACGCCAGGCGCCAGTTTCCGGTTTTGGAAAGCAAAAGTAAACAATAGCCCACTAAAAGCAAACCACTGCTTCTTTACCTATAGCGCCCCCTTCTGTACGAATGCTACTGCTGTCTGCCATTTCAGCTGTTGCTCTGATGTTCCAGCGCTTTGCATTGTGGGATACAGTCAGATACAGATTTTGAACACAGCCTATGGTTTCACTATGTGCTTTTCAGATTAAATGATGGTCAGCCAAAAAAGATCCTAGTGTTAAGGCGTCTTTCCTCTCTTACGAACACAACACGGATGTCCACCAGTTACACCTGCACTAAACCTCTCTAACGTTGCGCCTGGCTACATAGCAAAGTCACAATATTTCCTTCTTTGGCACCAAATTCGAGAGGGGTCTGGCTGAGGACCTGCGGACTGATTTGACCTGTCTTGGCCAAATTCTGGTTAGCTTCAGAGGTAAAAGGTTTTGTCTATTGTGGAAAATATAGACACATGATGAGGCAGAACCATAGACTGTATAAATAATGGATGTAGTCTCAGTGACGTCACCCATTGGTTTCTGAAGAAGCGTTTTGAAGCCCGAATTGCGCCGTCGCTGGGGGTCGCCATATTGGAAATGCCAGAGCCGGCTAATCCAGAGGCAGGCAAAGAGGCCTATGGCTGAGGACTATGGTATGGGCTGCATGAGTCAGCCAGCTACGGCTATGAAGCTAGGCTATATGCTCCTCAGTGTAGCGGTTATTAGCCATAGAAATAATGAATGAGCTAGTTTGACTTTGCCAGGAGGAGATTCTGTCGGTGACTGACTGCAGGTGTTTAGTTATCAGACTAAAGAAGTAGCGGACTCGCTGCTCGCTCACCCGATGAGAGAGCGGCGAGCCGACACGTAACGGGAAACGTAAAATAACTGCTCTGCTCAACACTGCAGTCTGCTGTAATCTCTCCGGGGAAAAGCCAACAACTCCTGACTCCTATTTACTGACCGACGATTAAATAAATGTTTGATAAACACTGCACCGGCTAACAAGCAGCTAAAGGGAGCACAGTATACCTGCTACTTAGTGCTAAAAATATTTCAGTACAATAACACTAACATTTAACTCACCGAAAAGCTGGAGCTCAGACTTCTTGCACAGCCAAAAAGCTCCATAAATCCCACAGAGAGAGAGAGGCGGATTATTTGTCCAAACTTTGAATGAAAAAATCCCCAAAAGTCTCCAACAACACAAACAGGTGAAGTTAAGCTCAGTGTCTGTGTCTGTGTTGACGTCTAGCAGACAGCCAGCAGGATCCACCTGTCAATCAATTGATCCGGCACCTATGATTTAAGGCTTAATATAATTAAAACGGGTGTGTTATAAAAAAATTCACCCCCTGTACAGTTATCCTGAACAATAAAATTACCTATTTATAACAAAACCGTTTTTTGTACCAGGCTGTAAACATGTTTATTTCTGCTGTAAAAATTGGCATTTTCCCACCTGCTGTAATGTTATTTCATGTTTTCTGGAGCCAGCCTCAAGTGGCCACTCGAGGAACTGCAGTTTTTTGCACTTCCGCATTGGCTTCATTTTTTAACACCAGAGGTTGCCGCTTGACCAGAACCCACTTGCAAAGCACACACATGGCCGCTGTGTCATGATTGGTATTACCGGCACAGTTACAGTGATTGAAATCCTTCTCTGACCAATCAGATTGCTTCTGCAGCCATTTGTGTACATTTCCATGAACAATAAATACCCTGGCCCTGTTGCTCACCATGTGTTTTGGGAGCTGACACATAACCACTGACAGCTGTGATATCAGGATTATAGTGGAGAAAATAGGTTAGCAGCCTGTTGTTGTCGCCCGAGGTTCTCACAGTGTTCTTTTTTTTTAACTGATATTAAACATGTACTCATAAGCTCACACTCCGCTCGCAGCGCTCGGGGGGGAAACAAAACTCACCTACCACAGTTATTGTTATTATCATTATGCCCACAGTGTGTGACAGTGCACTTCATCCAGGTTGGCTTGTTGGGAGATTAAGCAGATGCTGGGAACAAATTGGAAAACAAACTCCCCCGAGGAGACAGAATATATGCCGAGGCGAGCTGCAGACGCTTGGCACGTGTCCGACTGAATCACTGAAGTGCTTTGTGCCAGTTAGCGTAAAGCTAACACAACAGCCAGGTTAGCAAAGCATTCAGCACAGTCCTTCTCTGTGGACTCGGTAGAAGTTTTGAGCAGTCAGAAGGCAGCGAGTTGTGCGAAAATCACTCCAGGTTGTTATGATAAGGATGATGAGAGCGCTCTGTTCCGTCTGTGAACCATAAACACACAGCACGCGTTCCTCTCTGCTGAGGAGTCGACGATGCTTGATGTGGAAAGATTTTTTTTATGGCACATGCATGTACTGAGGCAGAAAAGCTAAGGCTACAGAGGCTCCAGCGTCTCTGGGCGTCGGGGAGACAGCTCAGCGCTTTGGGCACAGGCTCAGCCCTCAGACGGCTGGTTTAAAGCCCCCCTCTCCCCCTCCCGACTCAGAGAAATGTGTGTGAGAGCTGTGTTTCATGACATTGTGTGCTCCTCGGGGAGATTTTCACTAGTGCGGTCGTGTGACTGGCTGTGAATCTGATTTTTTTATAGCAGCAGAGGAGAGCTGGTATTTTGGTTTTCGTGCCCTAAAATTAATCCACATCCACTCCACATTTAGATTACATTTGTAATTTAAAACAGTCATTACAATCATTTTAAAATCATGATTCTGCTTCTATAAATGTTATCCGTCTGCTTATATTGTTTCACTTAATCTGTGTGTGTGTGTGTGTGCTGTGTGAGTGTACACACTACACATCTACCGTGGCTGTAATTGTGTTCATTGACGGGGTAAAAAGAGTTCAACACACAATCACACACACATGCCTATGTATAATGAGCTTTTCTGTGCAAGTGTCCCATCAGCATTCACACACTGCTCGGTGAAATAAACGCAGACAATTTGCGCCTCAGTGCGGGCTATAACGTCTCGTCTCTTAAGTATCATTGGGGAAAGTGTCTCGATGTTTTTGTGAGTGCCTTCTGCCACATTTCTGCATAATTTGCAAAACACAATGCATGTTAGTTTCAGTTGGTTTGTATTAAATGGCTTGCATGCTCTCAGGTTGTGAACTGCAGCAGAGTGGACAACAAGTGCAGAGTAAATCTCTGGGTATATAGTATGAACGCCATAAGTGTTTGTTCGATTACTGACATGTACGTAATGTCGGCAGAATAGAGGCACATTACGTTTTTAAATGAAGGCCTCAAAAGTGCCCAACTGTCATAAAAGCAGCCTCTCTTTTTGACTTTCAAGTCTGCAGTCAGGTATAACGGGTTTTTTAATAGCGCCTTCAGCATGGTCGCAAATCTGCCTTCATGTACCGTAAAATTCAGAATATTAGTCGCACCGGAATATAAGATGAGTCTGTTTTTGGGGGGGTATCCCAGAGGGAAAAAAGGTTTTCTATAGCTATTGTATAGCTATTTCTAAAATGTGTACAAATGTGTAAGTTATTTCAACACTATTTCAATATATATTCTAACATCTGTTTGCGCCATGTTGAGTTTTGCAATCCTGCTAGCTAGTGATGCCGTAGTTCAGCCACGCTAACGTTGATTGTTGTGTGGGTGCCGGCCGCACTGGCGGTCATGACGACGCATGTCCGTGACGAAGCTTTAGCTAGATTATAGCAACATTGTCTGGGTAGAATACTGTTACAAAATAAAATACCTCTCTCTGCAGTTCATACTGGTGTATCAGTCGCACTGTAATATAGGATGCAGCCCATTTTTTAGATGAAGAAAATGTGTTAAAAGTGCGTCTTATACATTGAATTTTTAAGGTAGAGCTCAGTAACAACAGTGAGTGACATACTTCTCGTGTTTATGATGTGGTCATGCCAAGTATTGGTCCAAAGGAGCGTTTACAGTCTTCTGTTTAATATGTAAAATGTGTCACAGTGATGATGTGACCACCAAGTCCTTTGGACAAAGTCATATTAGCCTAAATGTAACACGTCTTCACTGATATAAAGAGATGTTACTTGTTTATTTAATGTTTATTTGTGGGGACAAGCAAGTAAACGGCTGCCACACACTACAGCATTTATAGCCTTGGCTAATTAAGCAATATCACATAAGAGGGAGTGATGATGTTCTGATTATCAGCACTGCTGTGATTCAGACGTAGGCACGAGGTGCCAGCGTGATTAATGTAGACACGCACGGTCTGCTGTGATGTTAATTAACAGTGTTCCGAACACCTGGCTGAGGAGTGATACACAGAGTGAAAAGTCCCAGTGATTACTTGGACGGCACTAACTGTTGTATAAAGAACATTGTCGTATCTGTGATCCAGGGACGGGTATTGCAAATTATACAACAGTAATTTCAGACCGGGTAATCTGATTGGATAAGAGGCATTGCATGAGTGCTGATGTAGAGCACAACATCACTCACTCTTATGTGATATTGTGTAAATAATTTAAACAAATATTACTTGGTTCTCTCCTATATAAGTCATCTGTCCTTGCATGTTGAATCTGCTAGCTCTCCCTTTCTCTGTGTAACATTGCTGACTTCCTGTATCTGGTAAAGTGGTACGTTTTTGGTATACAAACACACTGTAGATGTCTTATGGCTTAATTCAGACATGAGAGCAGATTTTCTGAAACACTTGCACGCCCAACATGTTTCACTGACATCACAATAAAGTAAAGGTCTATAAAAGAGGCTTCATTAAAGGACAGAAGTGGCCAACAATATTGACAGCCTTTCATTGATGAAAGCTGCCAAATTGGCACAAACGTGACCCAAATAACCACAAGCTACAAATTAATCGTTTCCCATTTCTGCAGAAAATCTGGCAGCCCTGAGTGCAGAGAAGGTTTCTGTAAATCCTTCCTTCCTCTCTGCAGCGAACACTACAGGACAAAGAGCTTTATTACCAGCATTGTTCCTGGAATCACATCCCAACTCTGCACTCTGAACATGTCTCTAATACCTTTCCTTTTCAGGTCAGGAGATGAGACGCAGTGACAGAGCCATATTCAGGAGACGGCCCCATGACACTCTGAGTCGACACTGCACTGAGGTACATGTAACATCTTTTATTTCCCTCTGTGTCTCGGTAAGTCAGAGGTGTTTTATGTGGCTGATAAGAGAAAAAGGTTAAGACTGAGCTCCTTATTTCAAATAATACACCAGAAACACATTAAATAAAATACAAATATAAAAACATAAAGCATAGAAACACTCAAAAATCCTCTAGCATGCAATTTCATTCCATATTTAACTGTAAATCTGATGATATTTTACTGTTTTCTTACTGTCAACAAATCCCATAAAAGCTCCACTATGCCTGTTTCCCTGGTGTCCAAATACTATTCAAACAAAGGAGGCATGTGCCTTCATTTATTATAAACATCAGCGCTGTAGTTTATTTTGAAAATATCCCACACACACTGCCACATAACAGCCCTGTCTGTTCACGTACAACTAATTTGTAGTTGTAAATACCTCTTGGGGTAAATGTAATGCCAGCTGACTTGCTATTCTATTAACAGTTTCAGTTTAAAGCTGCTGTGAGGAACTTTCTGCTTGTGTTGGTTTTGGCGCCCCCTGTGGACAAAGCCGTACGTCTTATGTCTTTGCTGAATTTGTCCTCTACAGTCTTAGGTGGTGGTTTTAAACATGAAATCTCATCCTGCTTTCATATGTACCGTCCCCCCCCCCACCAGCAGTTTCAGACATTAAAAATAACTGTATAGAAATAATCAATCTTGTTGCTGATGGTCTGGTTTGCTTTTGTAGCTCATATATAGTCAAAAGAATTAATTTCAGTCTGTTTCATAACCAGTGAAAAAATCCTCACAGGAGCTTTAAAGTGTATTGATGAAGTATTTAATTATTTCCCCCCAAAGTTGGCAATCTTTTAATACACTTTACAAGTGTCGCTAGAGCTTTAATTCAAGTTGTGTTTAATACAGATAAAGTTGGTATACTTTAACTTTAACCAGAGTGTTTTGTTGCCTAAAGTGTGGACAGAACCCGGGACTCCTCTGCTCTTTGTACGCACCATTCAGCCAGACCACCTCCTTGTGAATAAAGTTCGGAACAAAAAAACAAAAAAGGTTGTCACTGAACATAATCCATGCAGTGATTACATTGTCCACTTAACGTAATAAGGAAATAGTTTCGTAATCTACAACATACTTTCTAAGAGACAGGGTTGGCTGTGAATACTCATTAGAGTAACAAATGTGGGTTAATCCGCTGCTGAAAATAGTCCCCAATAAAAGCCCTGTTTTCTCTAACTTTTTTTAATGAAACTATAATGGCCTAGTATTTCAAAAAATGATGTTCTGTTTTTTTGTTTTTAATTTAGATCTTAAGAATGAACCAGATGTGCCTGAAGGAAAGAACAAAGGAAAACGAAGATTTACAGTGTTTCTTTTTTATGGGATTTGGTAACCGTATGAAAATTATAGAACAATACCAGAGTCACCCTTAAAAGATGTAACTCTACTATATCATTCTCATATAAGCAGATGCTCTATATTTCCATTACAGTGTTGATGGCGTTATGACACATGTTTATTGTCTGGAGCGCTGGGACACATCTCAGTTAATCTCAAATTTCCACTGAAGGATTAGGACATTAATCGAGCGGCAGCGTGTGTCCGGCTCACTAAAAGCTCTGAATCATAGAGAGCTGCATAATTTAATATATAAACACATTAGATTATTGGCATTCTTCCATTGAGACAAAAGTAAAGACTCTAAATTCTAATCAAATAAACTCCACACTGCCTGATAGCTGAGACTTCACACGTCCTGCAGTGTGTATTTACCCTCTGGAACAGAACCAGTAGGAGACTTCACATCCAGATCCCACTACTGTGTACTATTTTATTTGGTTAAACTCCAGCCGGGCCCCACTGGATTATGAAGCCTAATAAATACAAAGTCATGTTTTGTTTAGTGAGCCAGGCAACTTTCCACTGAGCGTAAAACAGGCGTACAGAAGGTAAACACTGGCTGGTCATGTGAACGGAGCAGCAGCAGCACTGAGAGTCACGTCTCTCTACTTTCTCAGACGTTACTCAGATCCTCAACAGAAACAAGACGTCTCTGCCAATAACAGCTGTGGATGCTTCAGTGCTTCTCTCTGCACAGACCAGTGATGCTTAAAATAAAAGGATTGCTGTTAATTTAATTAAAGAGACTGAATGTAAACGTACTTATTGTGTACTTCTTCCCTTCCTCACTTTTCTCACTTCCTGTATTTACTTCCCGACCTCTCCTTCCCTCATCATTGATTGGCTGTTGTTTGAATGCTCTGTCAGTCCCCGTTACCTCAGTTCAGTTCACCTGGTTACTCCTTGTTTTAAGGCTGCCCTCCCTTACACTCACTGTTTCACCTTCACATGTTTATTGTCTTTTAGCAGGTTTGTACGGAAGCCCTTAGTGGACATGCACCCGAACATTTTTTAAACTTCATTTTCCAGTGAACCAACAGGCTGGTTGCAGTGATATTACAGGCTATGACATACCATGCTGCCATTGCCCACACTAATGAGGTAAGTTAAGCCTGTTTCTATGTTTATTTTGTGCTTTTACAACTCTGTAGATACAAGTTACGATCATCTGACACTACGGTGGTGCTGCATCGTTATCGTGATAACCTAATAAATAAGTGGAGATCTCGAGAAAACGAGAAATAACTCGTTATCACGGGAATGATGTATGGGTGCATGTCCGCTAAGGGCTTCGGTATGTTTGATACATCCCGTGTGTTTTGTTCCATCCATCCATTATCTATACCGCTTATCCTGTTCAGGGTCGCAGGGGGGCTGGAGCCTATCCCAGCTATCATTGGGCGGAAGGAGGGTACACCCTGGACTGATCACCAGTCAATCACAGGGCTGACACACAGAGACAGACAACCTTTTACACTCACACCTACGGGCAATTGAGAGTCACCAATGAACCTAATGAGCATGTCTTTGGAATGTGGGAGGAAACTGGAGACCCCGGAGAGAACCCAAGCATGCACGGGGAGAACATGCAAACTCCACACAGAAAGGCCCACTTTGTCCAAACTGGGGTTTGAACCTGTGACGTTCTAGCTGTGAGACAACAGCGCTCACCACTGCACACCCGTGCAGCCCAGATTTGCTCAGACTTGATTTAGAGAAAATGAACCGTGTCTAAATCTGAACTTGCTGGCTGGATTTATACATTCCTCTGCCCAATGATGATAGCTTACTTTGTAACCTGAACCTCCTACTTGACATATAGTGTCTTTTACTTTTCTTGGGCTCTGTAATATTATTCTAGTCAATAAGTGCAGTATTACAAAATAAAAAAACTATTCAAATGTATGTTACTGGAATGCTACTGTCCCATTAGGTTCCCTTTTGTTGCTCACTTAGGTTCACGTGGTAAAAACATCCTAAGAACAGAGGACCTTGACAAAACAGACCTTCCTCTATAATTACACTCTACAACATCATGTGACATAAATTAGACCTTCTTAACTATTTGAGACCTTGCAATCCTTCTTCATGTGTGAGGAAAAAAGGCAACTTCATTTCTAGAGTACCTTTCCAAACCTTGAATAAAATGCTATTTCAAATCAACATGAATTTCAGGGAATAGTAGGCACATCTAGATAAAAAGAATCCCATCAAACCATCCACGTAAGACATTAGACACATTCTGTAAATGCAAAAGGTGGGTCTGATGTGTAGAAAGAAAAGATCTGAGCCAAGCAGGTAACCTGAACAAATACACAACGAGAGGACAGGCATCAAATGAACCTCTGTGCCACCGCTAATGGTGGTGTTGTGTGTACGCTAGCACTTTAGCCTAACAGTGGAGACTCATGTAAACAGATACGATTAGCATTGACCACAGTGTGAAGACAGAAGCTTTTTAGTACTGTATATTAAGGTTAACTATGGTTCACGGTCTGCTGAGAGCAAATCATCAGTCTTCACTATACGTCTATTAGGAACCAATAATATAACATTGAAAACCTCAGAACTGTCATCAGGACATCTTTAACTGGGACTATAGTCCATCTCAGTTTCCATGGTTTCATGGTCACTTTAAGCTTACAGTTATATATCAAAATGTGTTTAAGTGTTAGCATTCAAACAAGGCTCATCCACTGATAACAGACATGGAGCTATAATGTATTGATTAACTCGACCAAAAGGACAAACATATCAAAAACATAGCAAATAGATTTGTTTTCTTCTAGAATAGTTTTCAACAAGTCCCTTAAATTAAATATTTTTGTGGTGCACATGTCCACGCCCTCTTTAACAATGCATAGAACCGCTTCTTATCTCCATAACGGAGAGGACGTCAATGAATCATCATGAATAACATTTCATTATGTGAAAGCACCAAAATGATTGGTTAGGTTTATGGAAACATCCTGATCTGGGTTACAAAGACTACTTGGATAAATTTAGGGTGCCCTCGCCGTCATAGTTACAATAATAAACATGTGATTAAGGTTAGGGAGCGATTGAGGTCATTCTTAAAAAAACGAACAGTCTGGGTGAAATAGGAAACAAAAAACAAGTCGATGTGTTCAGGTTTGTTTTCCTTTTATAGGATTTGTTCCACTCTCATCATACTTACTCCTGCTAGTAGAGGGCTGAAGGGTTGGCTAAACCAACTGACGCTGTTGTCTCTAAAATATATTTAAATCAACAGAAAAATCTATTTTTTCCTGCTTTAACTGCTCACTTTCGATGGAGATACAGTATTAGACCTTTAAGGAGGGATTGTGAGTTGACTTTGCATCATTTTAAAGGGTCAAAGGTCAAAGAGGTGAGAAACAACTGTCTCTAGCTGCAGTTTGAACACAATTTGACCTTTGACCCTTTATGATTCCTCCTGTATGTGCACGCTGTGTGTAGAGAGGTTGTTTTATGAGTTATTATATTAGTTTGCCCATAGCTATTAGCTGACATTTCTGATGGAGTACAGAGTTTCCCTCGCTGACACCTTCTCCTACCTCCACCCGCCTGTCTTATTCAGCTTCACACTTACATTGTATTTTAAAGTTGGTGATCTTCCTGTAACCTTAGTGGCACACAGCAAACAAAGAGAGCTTATTCATCCTTTCAGTGACAGGCCTGCAGCAGCACTGACTCAAAGACTGTGAGTCCTATTCTCTTTTTTAATTAGCTTAATGCTAACGTGGACATATACAATATGTATGTCATGCACGGTCTGAGCTTTGGACACTTATTTGTTGTGTAATTTTACAAATACTTTATAGCATTGATTACAACTGAACCTTCACTCTGTCCTTAGTGAAAAATATATCTGTCACATCACATCTGAGTGTGTCCGCCTGATAAGTGAGGAGGGCAGCGCCTCCCTGCAGAGCTTGACACTGTGTTATACAAGCTAATTTGTTCTGTTTTTGGGCTCTTTATGCAACCAGCAGGGAGAGTTACAGTTACATTATCTCCATAATCAAGTGAAGCAGAGCAGCAGCTCCTCAGCAGGGCCAGGATCCATTCACCATCCAATTAAATTAAAGTGTAAACTGACACTGATCTGGTTGATTATAAACCTTTCAATCTAAAAACGTCTTTACAGATGGGACGCATGAAGCATTTTCTCTTTCACAGGACAACAATCAAAAGCCTCTGTGGTATTCCTTTGATCATTTAAAATTAACTTAACAATGCCGATGAGTAAAGCTCTCATCTTGAACATGGTACATCACTAAGAATTGCAAAAACTTCAAGGTCTACTGTGCAAGATCAGGAGATCCATTCACCATATTTAAAAGGCGGCCATTTTCCTCTGATGTCACGCTCACTAATCATTGTTGTGTTCAAGGTTTCAAGTTGTTTAAATGAAGGGAAGTTCACCACTCAAAGATTGATACCCAACTGAAAAGACCACGTTGTGAAAAAACGGAGGGACATCTGACCATACATCAATGTAAAACAGCTAACGCTAGCATTCAACTTTTTAGCTAACATTACCTTTTGATAGCGTCGCACAATACAATAGAAATGACTTAAAATAATTCCAAAATAGCAACGCACATCTTGGACACAAAGATATTTAAGTCTGGTCGTAAAACACACTAGACCTTTCGTACTGTATCACGAAACAATATCAAATGGTTAGAAAGGAAGTGGTTGAATGCTAACGTTAACTGTTGTCCTGCTGTAGCTAATGGGTCACAGTGGTGCTTGACGTTAACAGTAACAAATGACGACATGTTGATGATTGAAATTAGAAGTAATTGGAATGTTTACCATTTTTGTTTAGCATGTTAGCATAACAATGTTTGCTAATTAGTGTAAGACCAGTTGATTAGATACCGGTACTGGAAATTTGCAGGCACTTAGTCATTAAGTCCTAAAAGAAAAGGATCAACAGTCAGATCTCCAAATCAATCAAATCAATTGGTCGCAACATTTCTGTCTGATCCACAAAGGCGCCAAAAGAACCAAAACACATCACAGCCTGAGTCTCAGAAAGCTCTTCATCCTGTTTGATGTGCTCATGTTTTATAAAAGCTAGAGCTGAACAAGTGCACGAGAGTCATTTCCTGCTATATTCCTGTCAAAATAAAAGCCAGAAGACTCCCTGAAAGAATCCCTTAAATGAGGTTTTCACCTCATGCCCTCTCACAGGAGAACATCTCTATCATCTCACTACTGATGACAATATATCATTTAGTGATGCATATTTCACAGTCACATGTCGTGTTAAAGATTTATGTTTATTTGTTTTGTCACCTTTTTTAATCTTCTCAGTCCCCACACTCCTCCCCTCTCCTCTGACAAAGTGCTGAAGTACCCGTCTCACTCTGCCCGTCTGATGATCGGTGCCCATGTGGAATAGCTGCTAAGAGTTATATACTTTGTGCACTCAACCACTTACCGCACTAACCTCTTAAGCTGACTGAATAATAATGATGATACTAATGTAAGTAATTATCATTAATAATTCAGGACGTGCCCTCTAATTACGCCTCGGCTGGAAATGGATTCACGCCTGGTGCCGATTCAAAGTCCATGTCAGTGATGAAAATAGAAAAATGATCAAATGTTTAATTCATTGTCAGTCCGCACACACAGACGTCAGATTCACTGACCCAGAGAGGATTTGCTGAGCTTGTCTGCTCTTTTTTTTCAGCCTCAGCCTGTTTCACATTCGAGCACTAATGTGCTTCCACACTCGGTAGCTTCCCAGCACATCAACAGACGATGTTTTGGTGGTGACAGAGCGACAGAACCAGTGCTGGAAGGGTCTGATCCATTTCTGATCCGAGACTCTTTTAATGTGAAGAAGGAGTGGTGCCTGCAAATTTACCAGCAGATTTTCCTCACTAGTCCGAGGCTCTAACGCTGGCTTGATGCTATCTTTTGGGATTAAAGCTGTTTGTACATGCCCTGAATGAATTTGCATTCACTTCCTCTCAGGGGCGTGTCTGGGGGGTGGCCTGGGGTGGACTGGGCCCCCTCTATTGCCCTTTTTCCATTATACGCTGCCTTTGCCATTTTACATTCAACCAAGCAACACTGGCGTAAAACCGCCCCAGTGTGTGTATTTTCACAGCGAACAGGCGTTCTGGAAGCATTAGGTGCATAACGTGTAAACAAACATGCCGCTGCTCCACCCTGGTGGCGCGATTTAAACTGATGCTACCTCCGATGCTGGCTCAGAGGCGGAACGACTTCGCCCCTCTAATTCGCCTCCGTATGCGACGAGGCGCAACAGAGACGTAACAGTCCAGGCTTGAACTGGCAGTGTAAACGGTGCTTGGGTTGCCACCCCAGGTGCTACCCAGTAATCCTCAACCATGATTGGCTGTCTGCCCAGTCAGAGGCGGGACTTATTTTCAAACTAACCTTTTGGGCTAAATTTGTTGCTTTTATGGCATCTCAATGTAACACATTTTCTTGTTCCTGAAAATATGAAGCATTGCGGATTTATATTTCGCCACTCTGTTGTTGCTCTTTAAATAAAAAAGTGCAGGAATGTAACAACAGTATGATATCTAGTATTAGTAGTTTAAGTAGACCTGATTAATGGAGACTGAAACGGCGAATTAATGCTCTTCAGACATGTGTGTGCCACCCCTGAATACGTGACTGCCCCAACTGGGCCCCCCTCAGTCTTAAAAGTGTGGACATGCCCCTGCTTCCTCTCTACAACAGACTCCGTTCATAAACGACAGACGATGAGCTCATGTCTGCGGATCAAACAAGAGGCAAACGGCCAAATGATCTGTGAACAGAAACTATTTAACAGGAGGTGATTCACAATAATAAAAATGCAGATGTAGCAGGTGATTGTAAAGGAATGTTTTTCTAACTGCAAACATATGGAGACTTTAAAGGGTCCTAATCTTGAAATGAGTGTTGTTCATGAGCCAAGAGGACGGTTAATAACTGCAGGGATTAGATATTAGACTGAAGATCAGAATGTGTCAAAATGTGTTTTTACTTGTGAGATAGACCTTCCGAGGAGGAGAGCAGAAAAAAACTTCCAGTTAGCATTTAAAGGGTCAGTACACCATCACCAATACCACCATATTGTCTCTGTTACCTCCCTATTATAAATGTTTTAAGTTAGTGTCCAGTTTTTTGTGATTTCACCACGAGGTTTCTGCCTAGACATTTTATTTAAAATACTTCCTGTCCTGTTTAAACTGGATATTCCACCAAACACACATTATTTAGGGACTATTTTTCTGTTAGGAAGCAGTTATATATTTCATAGCCATTACAATCTTTAATGCTTTGTGTAAGTGCCACATACAAAACGCTATAATCTGGTATGAAGGCAGAAAACTCAGAGACAGACACCCAAATGTCTCTGCAAATATATAGAAAACCTGGTAAGACAGCCCTGTCATATTTGGGTCCTTTAAAGTTGTAATCTCAAAGATCTCAGTTTCGTTTCCTTTGGCGGCACCTTTGGCGATAAATGGTAATTGCGGGAGCACACTTCCCAGATATCCAGACAGTGTTGCATGTGTGACGTCCACGGTTGGCTCTGGTTGTAACTCTTGATTTTCCTCGCTGACAGTCGCTTTCCTTTTCAGACTGTTTGCCTTCATCTGAGCGTCGAGTTTGTTTTTTTTTCTTTGGATTTTCACTTATTGTTGAAGTTGTATCTGTAGTCATCCATCTTTTCTTTGTTTGTTCAGCCATAGTAGATTACTGTTTACTCGCAACACTTGCAGAGACCGAAAAAGCAGCCGCTTAGCTCCGCCTACCCTCTCTGGCAGACCAACCACTGCTGGGTGATGGAAAACGCAAATGCAAAGGCTTTCATCAGTGGGCCATAGGCTCAATCACCATTGTGTTACCTCATTCGGTGATAGTGACTTATTTAAATGAAAATCTTAAAGATTATAACTTTAACTTAACTGTACAACACACAACTATGTCAGATAAGTCAAAATCAACCTTATCACAGCACAAAAACATCACAGCTGGAAGATGTTTTTTATCTGATGTTTAAGATGAGGGAACAGCTGCTGTTAATAACATGTATGTTTAAACATGGTGACGGCTAGTGAGGGAACTATTAGACTGGGAATTGGCTAGGAATGATCATGATGCACCATGCCGTGTGTGTGTGTGTTTGTAATGATGTTTTAGTGTGTCTGGTCCTTTAATTCAGCTTGTATAAACATAATAAGATATCATATTGCACGTCCCACAAAGACTACTGTATGTCAACATGCGTTAAAGAAAAACACACACAGACCAGCTGTCCAAGAACAACACCACAGCCCTGCATGTCCTCGTTTCACATGTTCCCTCCGTTATCAGATGTCATACCGCACATCAGATAACACACAGAGGATATGAGGCCGCCCCTTATTTGTACAACAAGGTTTTCATGTGGTGTGTTTGTCCTCTACGCGCTCGCGATGACCTTGAACTGCAGCACTGTGGTCGCATAATGTGATGAGCAGCCCTGGAGGTGGGTGACTGTTTGGAGAGCAACCCAGAGGCCCCACACTTCTATCAAACCCGATCCTGAACGCGCAGAGGAGATCCCCAAAATCAGCGGCCATCTTGAAAGCTCATTAATTTCCCCCTTGTGATGTTTGTCACATCACAGTTGGGGAGTAAATGGACACCCTGCCCTGCGCCTCATCTTTCCACTGTGGAAAGTGATGACTGATTGTGGCCTTCTTCACTTATGTTTGATTATAAGTAGAGCATGCTTGGGCCACGTTTTATCATGTGATTGCTGTTTTATATTACTGTAAGTTCAGTGTAGAAATCCCCCAGCTTATCGCCTGCTTTGCCTCTCTTTAGGAGCCTACTTTAACATCCAGATACACACTGATTTCACTGGAGCACCCTGTTCTTTGCAGGTGTCCTGTGTTGGATCTGAATGTCGTCAGTCCTCATTTTAATTATAATTTTAAAGAATATGACAGGAAATAAGAGGTTCTATTTTTAAACTCCGGTTGGTGACAGAAATAGTTTTAGCCTCTCTTTCATCATGAGAAAATGTTAATAAATCCCAGCTTTAGTTAATCATATAAAACCTGAACAAATTAGATGTTTCATCCTTGTTCTGTGGACTCCACTGTAAGTCATGGCTGCCTGATATAGCTTGTACAGTGCGGTATCTACAGTGTTAATGTTGTGTGCCAGCGGGCCTGTGGAACAGCGAGGGTCTGGTGTTGTCATTAATACTTAATGGCAGGCTGAAACGCCAATCACTGTGTTTGCTGCAGCCGCTGGGCTCACAATTACAGAATGCAGTTACAGACACCCGGGGTTGGGTTGGTGTGCAATTAGTGGCCAACATCTGATCTGGTTACAAGTCACAGGTCACCACTGACGACTGGCCTGGTTACTAAATACACAAGGAAAGCTCAGATAGAGAGGGTGATAGGGACCGGTTCAAAACAAATGGAAACAACCTGTTAGAGAGAGAGGCTGTGTCACTTGTATCAACAAATTACATTTATCTCTCTCTTATAATTGAAATGTCTCATTTTTAAACATGAAAATATGCCATTTCACTATATAATATGTTTACTTCTCCCACTACTGCCTCAGTTGGTTTGGTATGAGTACAAGCTAATGTAAGCTAATGTTAGCTAACTTCAGATAGATAGATGTGGTGTAACTGACATTATGATATCTGATTTCATAAACTATTTTCTACATGTGCTCCAGTTGCAAGATGTTTCAGCTTCAGATAAACATTATGTCTTTAAAACAAATGATTTTAAAGAAGTTAAGACAAGTTCAGTTCCATATTACCACTTGTGGCCAAAGGGATCACTGCTGCGCATAACATCAGTTTAAATTCACTTTTTCCAATGATTTTTTACAGCACCAAATCCCATCAAATTTATGTTATGACTCTACACACTCAGCAGTCATACTCTTTATAAGATTATTTACAGAGGCGCAACTTATTCGACCAATAGACAAGCACCAACAGTGACAAGGACAAACTTTCTTATAACAGGTAGAAACCTCAAGCAGAACCAGACTCATAGGAAAACAGCCATCTGCCTCAACTGTTACTGTCTGAAATGCCACAATGAAACAGTACGTGATATCTTTTAGTATACATGAAATTATATTGTTTAGGAGAGATATTACAGTATGTAAGCACCGGAAACAAAGCCAGCATAAATATCCCACAATGCAATGCAATAGTGACGACAACAACATAAGAAAATGGCGGAGCACAACAAAGGAAGCTCTGACGTGACATTAAAAAACACTTTTTTTCTGGGCCCAATATATGTTTAAAATCACTTAATTGTTTGGTTCCATCTTTGCATGCAGACGCACTATTGTGGTTGCTACTAGCATACGGTAGCTAATGTCAGCTATTGTTAGTGAATGTAATTGACAATAATTACTTGTGCTTGGGCTCCTGTTACAGCATGTTGTAGCTTATCACATGTAATTACCACTCATGGCCAAAGGGGGTCACTGTTGGGCAAAAGCTAAGTTTCAGTTTTTATTTATGTGGCACCAAATCACATCACACATTATCTAACGACACAAGACACTAACTGTTTCTAGACCGTACTGTATAATATTATATACAGACACCCAACAATAATCCACCAATAAACAAGCACTTGGCAACAGTGGCAAAGATAAACTTCGTTTTACAGGCAGAAACCTCAAACACAACCAGACTCACAGGTGTGCAGCCAGTACCACACTGCTTCCCAAAATCTCTGTTAAAACACTGTGTGATTTTTTTTAAGTATGTACATAAGGTATTTTGGTATTAAACCAATGTTTCTAATACTATTTTCGAGGAAATATCACTGCATGCAAGCACTGAATGTCGGCCTAATATCCCACAATGCATTGCAGTAAGGATGACTGCTTAAACACAACCAAGGCAGTTTGGCTAAATCACTTTCCCAATATTTAAAATGTCTGATGAACAAGCAAAGCGTTGTGCAAAGATTTAATTGAAGTCGTGTCATAATGAAATGACTAAAGCCAACTACATGTGAAGGCTGTGTAATAAAGTGAGAGCCGGGAGCTTTGAAATGTTCGAGGCATTTTGCAGCAGGAATAATGAGCACGAGCACAAATGAATGTCTCAGAACTTAAGTTCCCCAAAGCATCTTCTCTAATGAATCCTTTAGTTACGAGCAGCAGGACCTCCGAAGCTTGTCCTTTATCCTCTTTCACTTGACTGCTGCAGTTTGACTTTGATGCAAAAATACTCAAATACAAAAGGAGCTGATGAAAAACTGTTTGTTCAACAGGTTTCTCTTTGTTCAGTTCTGCTTATTTCTATATAGTTATTTTTAATGTGTGAAACTGCTGGCGGGGGGGTAGGTGTCAGACGAAGCGATTAACTGCACGCTGCCTTTCTTTACATTATCCAGGGCAGACATTTAAAGTGAGTGATACATATGACTGTTAAAGAAAGCAGGGTGAGATTTTGTGTTATAAAACATAAGCTTAAGCATGTACAGGACAAAATCAACAAAGAGATAAGAGGTACGGCTTTGTCCACAGGGGGCGCCAAAATCTACACAAACCAACAGTTCCTCACAGGAGTTTTACAGGAGTACAGGAGTTGCTTGATAATCTGCAGTAAACAGCAGTAACATGCTTCACATGAATGCTTTAAGCCACAACAAATTTTTCTGCAATTTGAGGACTTTTATTTTGAAACTTTAAGCTTATTTTGCAAATAATACCAATTTACGATATTAGGCTTCTTCTAATCTGTAATATTTTATATTGCAGTATTACCACTGTTACTTTAAAATGTCAAGACATCTGAATATTTACTTCATCTTTGCAGCCTTATACCACTTTTTACCTGTTGTACTCAATGCTGGGCCTTTCTTCAACCTGTTTTGTTACTTAAATAATATTCTGTTCCTAGAAGTGTTTTTTTTAGGTTAAGTGAGTGTGTGAAGACTAATTCCTCCGTGATACCTGCTGTAATATTCCCTGTAGGATTTATGAGTCTTTGGAGTCTGTCAAAAATGGATGCCTGGCTAAATATTAACTTAATTTCAAGGCTTCACAGTCAGGGATGTTGCTTCAAATCAAACAGAAATTGGCTCTTAATAATAATCCAACAGGTCAACTTTTGTCCCCCAGCAGTGAAATAAAGTTAAAGTATCCACCGCTGACCTCAGAGTGATTCAGTCTCTTACCTATGGTGGTGATCACAGTGATGGCGAAGTAAAAGGATCCGGCGAATTTCCACTGCACCCCGGCTTTGTGTGGCTTGAGCTGCAGCACCACCTTCTCCAGCTCGTCGAAGTCCTCCGTGGACAAGTTGAAGGTGTTGAGCAGCTCCGCTTTGCGCAGGTTCAGCTCCCTCCACTGGCTCGTCTCCTTCTGGGACTCCAGCGCGTCGAAGATCGCCGCGCCGACGATCAGGTAGGTGAAGGTGCAGATGATGAGGGCGAGGGTCCGCACGTTTTGCCTCTTCATGGTGCTGAGCTGAGGGTCTGCGCGGGTCTGGAGGACGGGGAGCTCGGCTGGCTCATGGCTGGCTCTGACGGAGGAGCAGAGGAGCTCTCTGATTACTTTATGAGCCGAGGAGCTGTTCATTCAGCACCACCCTCCCTCCCTCCCTGTCTCCCTCCCACCACAGGAATCCTCCCCCTCCACCCATCCGTCAATCCACCCCTCTCTCTCTCTCACTCTCTCTCTCTCTCTCTCTCTCTCTCTCTCTCTCTCTCTCCCTTCTCCCTCCCATAGCAGAGAAAAACTGTGTGTGACCCTCACTGAAAATACTGAGTGCTCTCATCATTGCATGTGTCATATTTTATCAGCATTGTTACAGAAATTGTTCACATCTTTCTCTAAAGTAAAGGTAGAACTACAACAAGGTAAAATCCTCCAACAACAAGTCTCACTCAAACCTACAGTCAGAGGGTTACAGAAAAACACAGAACCATTAACAGCAAAATACACTTAAATTAAAGTACTCATCACCTGTGATGCAACAAGTATTACATTTAGATAAAGGTACTAATAACTTGCTAAAGTAAAAGTCCTGCAACGTTACCCAAGTAAAAGTATTTATCATTGGAGTTATACTTTGAACTCATTCTGCAGAAACTGGTCCCAGTCAGACTTTTACTATTATACATAATGTTTTTGGATCAATATTAACGCTGCATTAATGTGCATGCTGTATTTTACTGCTGGATGTTTGAGGTTAATGTTACTTTAAAGCTCCTGTGAGGAACTTTCAGTTTGTGTTGATTTTGGCGCCCCCTGTGGACAAAGCCATGCCTCTTATCTCTGTGCTGATTTTGTCCTGTACATGCTTAGGTGGTGTTTTTTAACAAAAAATCTCACCCTGCTTTCTTTAACAGTCATATCACTCACTTTAAATGTCTGCACTGGAAAATGTCAACAAAGGCAGTGTGCAGTTAATCGCTTCGTCTGATACCTACCCCCCAACCAGTTTCATGCATTAAAAATAACTATATAGAAATAATCAATCTTGTTGCTGATGGTCTGGTTTGCTTTTGTAGCTCATATAGATATCAGAATAAATTTCAGCCTGTTTCATAACCAGTGAAAAACTCCTCACAGGAGCTTTAACTATACTTTGTACATATTCTAGTTGAATTTACAACAATTTTCTGTTCTGTGTGAATCATGTATCTATAAAAAGTTATCTGAACAAATTCACTAAATTTGCATACATACTGTATGATTTCTATTGGACAGGAAGGGTATTCAAAAAGAAAAAAGGAGAAACTAAAGCTGTCAGAAGAATGTAGTGGAGTTTAAATTAGTTCTACTAGCAGTGTTCCCTCTGAGAAATAGTGGAGTAGAATTATAACGTAGCTTGAGCACGGTGCTTGAGTGCCTGTTCATTATACAGAGTAATTCAGATCTGTATCATAATGTATGACAGAATTGGATTATCATTACTGATACGCCTTTCTTACTAGTTTAATCACCTATGCCTCCCTATTGCCTTTACCTTTGAATGCATACTGTACAGAAGCCTACCTAACCCCTTCCCTCCTGTTCAGCTCAGTTCTGAAGACCCCCGAAAACCCTGTTCCTCTCCTCTCTCCTCTTTCAGTACAGGAAGCACAGGGGATGCTCAACCAGTAGGAGTCGGGACAGGCTGGCTGTGTCTCAGTGGTAGAGCCGGTCGTCTCTCAGTCGGAAGGTTGGGGTTTCCATCCCTGACTGCTACCATCACACGTCAAAGTGTCCTTGGGCAACACACTGAACCCTGAATTGCATAGCCATCGGGGATTGGTACTTAGGCCTTTGCCATCAGTGTGTGTGAAAGGTTGAATGTGACATGTAGTATAAAAGTGCTTTGAGTGGTCGGAAGACAAGAAAGGAGCTGTATAAGTACTATCCATTTACCATTTCCCCCACCATGAGTCTCGACAGCTCCAGCTACCTCAACCCCTTCTCAAACTACCCTACCTTGACCCTCTAGCATACTCCAAATGAACTATGTTTTATACCGAACAATGGCGTTGTCTTGTTAGTGAAAAGCTTTTTCAGGCTGTCAGGATGTCTGAAGAGTGAGTTGACAGGTGAGTGAGTCTTCTCAGAAAAAAGATGTTCAAAGACACCAAAGTGAAAACAGAAAACCCAGACGCTAGTGCACAATCATTAGCACATATTCAAAATAAAGTGTGATTAAATGCCATCTTCCACTCTGATCATTCTCCTGTCATCTTCGCAGATCTGCAACTCCTCTGTATTACAACATGAGCATTTTCAAGGAGTCAACTTGAGCTTTGTGATGGACCTTTTATTATTTCACTCTCAAACAACAACAAAACTGACTTTTGACCAACTTAGCCATGACAAGTATGTCACTTTTAACTTAAAATCATCACAAGAATTCCTCTGAGACTATGTGGACTATTTTTTTGGGTGCATTCAGATACTTTAGCAGAGCAGCTGGGGGTAAAAAGCCAGTTAATCATTCGCTTTTACTGCTATGAGAGGTTTTTTTTTTTCAATTGAAAGGAAACTTCTCCATTTATGAGTGATGCTCTCAACATGACTCACCACAAAACTTCTCCAGAATCCAGCTGTTACTTCTGCTCCAAGGAAAACTCAAACGTCTGCTCTTTGACCTCATCTCTCCCCTGTGCAGCACGAATAAACCACGCACATTTTTTTCAAGCTTGTGTTTAAATAAACCTCATATGAAACTTTCCAACCTTGTTAAAATATTGTATGTTTACTCTGAGCGACAATTAGGTTGAAGAATCGGTGTGTGCTGAGTGAATGTTCTGTGTGCGTACGCAGAAGGAGAAGCATGTGATGATGATGATTTGACGTAGAGAGACAAAATGTCAAGTGAAAGTCTAACTGGGGCCAACTTTGATGACCTTTAGTGTCAATGGTTTCCAGTCGGTGGTTCCCTGATGCTTGTACGTCAGTGGGAAATGGGGACACTGCTTGGCAAAGTTACGGCAATCCTGATCTGATTTGATTTCTTTTTATTCTGTCATCACTGTTTTTTTATCCTCAGAAAAAATGCTTTATTTTGCCCAAATACAAATGGGGTCAAAAGAGTGTAGACATCATGTTCATAGTTTAGTTCCTGCTCTACTTAAACATCACTCATGGGGAAAAGAAATGCTTTTACTATCTGTTTCTACGTTTCTATGTGTTTTATTCAGTGTGCACAGATATCCTTACAATGTAAAACATATCTATGACATTAACTCTTCCAACCTGTGACAGACGGTGACATCTGTACTGCCCCTCACCTGCTCCATCATCGACTGATAGGACCTGGCCAATCTTCAGTTGCACGCTGTGAGCCGGCGCCCAAAAATAGCTCTGGCTTCAATAACCAGGTCAGTCAAGTGAACCGTGACTGAGCCTGCATAAATCCTCCCTTCACAAACTGAAGTGCTGCAAGCCCCGGCCCCGATCAATACGTCAATTAATCCATGACACTTTGATCGAAAAGGTGGCCTTTCAAAGAGGGCCTTTTGGGAGGTAAATACTAAGCACATAGCATCTATGCCCCTGTGTCTAAAGATGCTTTGTGATATGAACACATCATGTATTTATGAGAGGAATGGTTATTGTGGTGTTTGGCTTAATCAAGATAAAACACAGAAAGATTGTGACTCTGTTAGGGTGGGAAGCTTATGTGTTATGTGTGTGTCAGATTTTAAATCATTAAAAAAGCAGGGAATCTGACTAATCTTTATCATTTCAATACTTTCAGACTGTTCATCAACAACTCCGAGGGATGTCGAGCAATATTTCAAGGTAAACCCCATATTTGATAACCCATTAGCTAATGACAGCTTAGTCACAATAGCTAACTTTAGCGTGGAGCCAATTCCTAGCTTAAATTCCTGCTCACCTTACTGATAGCTAGTTAACATCATGGTTAGCTAGATAACCATGATGTTAACTGGCTTACAGTAATGCTAGCTAGGAATTTGCACCTTTCATATTGTACTGTGTTACACTATCATACAGTTGTATTACCTTGGAGGTAGTTGAATGCTCACGCTGTTGTAATACCTTAGCTAAGAACATTAGCATTTAACTAATTCCTAGCTTACATTTCTGCTTACCTTACTTCACAGCTGGTTAACATTATAGTTAGCTAGATGACAATAATGCTGGCTTACAACATTAACTAGTTCCCTAGCTAACACTAACTTTAGCTAGGAATTAGCATCTTTCCTATTATATTACACTATCTTACAGTTGTTAGCTGTTGTCAAACCTTAGCTAAGGACATTAGCATTCAACCAATTCCTAACTTAAATTTCTGCTTACCTCACTGAGGTTAGTTAAACAATAATGTTAGCTGGCGTACCTTACCTTCAGCTAGCTAACATTATCTATAGCTAGGAATTTGTGCCTTTCCTGTTGTATTGTGTTACACTATCATACAGTTATGTTACAGAGGAAGTGGTTGAATGCTTTTGTAAGCTGTTAGCAAAGGACATTAGCATTTAACCAATTCCTAGCTTACATTCCTGCTTAATTTACTAGTTTAACATGATAGTTAGCTATAGTAATAATGTTAGCTGGCTTACATTTCCTTTCAAATTGTATTGTGTTCCACTATCATAGAGTTATGTTACCTTGGAAGTGGTACAATGCTTATGTTAGCTGTTGTCTTATGTTAGCTAATGAGTGATCAAGTATGTTGGTTAACCTTGATATACTGCCAGAAGTCCCTCTTGCTGATCAATTGGGAAGCAGTGAAATTATCGCTACTTGTTTGATTTTCTACATGTATAGGAGTTGCAAACCTTAAGTACAGCAGTACAAAAATGTAACAGGAATCCCACTGTGAGTTTGACATCACAGGAAATGGCTGCCTTGCGAATATTGTGATTATGAACCCAAGCATTCATTAATATTTTCAGTTAAAATATGCTTACATTGGTTACATACCAACAGGTTTTAATGTTATGGGAACCAAACAGATCTCAAACGCAAACAAGAAACCACTTCACAATCTAACAAGCCTACAGAAACAAATATAAATGTTTTTAATACAGTGCTCTGATTTGTGTTATTTATCTCTCAGGTTGGCTCCATATCTGAAATAAAAGTGCTGGTCTCAGCTGTGGAGTCCAGCGGACCTGCAGGGCTTCAGCTGCAGGGCGGGCAGCTCTCTGCGTACCCTCCACTGCGTAATCGCCAATACATCCTCATGAGCCCCAGCACTTCCTGTAGCCACTGACCCATCAGAGCAAATTTTCCGGTGGCAGGTTCTGACCCCCGGCAGTTTGAGCAGGGGATCGAGCCTGGACCCTCATTACTGCGATTTTGGAGAGGCTGCAGAGTCCCCACTGAGGTCACAGCTTTGATGTACTTTGAACCTCGTGTGTGTCCAGAAATGGAGCCTCCAAAAAGTACACTAGCGCCTCGCTAAACTTCCCACTGGTGAAGGTCCTCTGAGGAAAACTAATAAATAGGTCAAATATTGATTATATTTTTGTTTTATTAATGCTGTGGTGCTTTAAAATTGGTTTCTGAAACCAAAGCATAATTCTTTTATGACTTGACGGAGGGAAAATCTCCAGACTGCAAAGTGGCATTTTATAATTGCAAAAGTAAAGCCCCTTGCAATATTTATTTGGTCTCTAAAGTGCTGTGACTTTTATCTGATTCTAAATGCATCAAGTAAACAGGAAAACCCAGCGGACGTAATAAGTGTCACACTGTATTTGCTGTGCATCTCTTAACTGTGATTTAGCTGTGATTCATCCCCTCCCCTGGCCTTCAGTTTGATGACATACTCCTTGAATCGTGTCCTCTGTGATGTGCAAAGACATTCAGATAATAAGGCAGTCAGCGGAAAGTTCAGGAGGAGAAACAATAGATGCGGGCAGGTCACCAGGCACCACGTGTGACTGCGGCTGAGCTGGAGGAAGAAGTGAGACCTCGCAGCAGAGTTTGCAAACCTTGAAAAATGACTGATAAAACCTTATTAGACCTGCAAACATTAGCCCTCTTCTTCTTCCTGCAACCTTGGTTTGGGCATCCTGTCATCTTTAAGTGAACAAATTACATTATCATTATTATTTTGTGCCGTTATTACACAGCTGAGGCTAGACAGGAATTAAGGGGAAGGAGCGACAGGTGATCAAAATATTAACGCCTTGGCCACTTGGATGCGTTTAAAAAAGCTAAGGTAACTGAAATGTCGGCAGTAATATGGGGCTTTGAAAGTATCAGTTGTGCTCTGTGGTCAGTAAAGAAACTGAATAGAAAAGTAAAGAATAATTTATCAAGCAGAGAAGCCCAAAAAAATCACTGCCATATTGTCAATATTTTCATTTTGTTTTGTCGCACTCTTGGTCAGACAAAACAACCAATTAGAAGATGGGAGCATGGTCTCTGTTTTCCAGCAGTCATTGGCAGCTCTGGTTATCACAAAAGTGTGACACTTGGCAGGGTTAGATGTCTGTGGAGGTTCTCCACAGGTGCAAAAAGCTTCTTCAGTTCAGACCTGAAGAAGATTCGAGGTTGTGTCCAATAGTGTTCAAGACTGGACCTCAAAATGGCCATTTTCATGTTATACTTGATTTATAAGTGCAGATTCTTACACCTGTCAGGAGGCCTTTCTCATTTCTCTATTTTGTGCCTCCTCGCTCCTCCTTCCTGTGACGCGGAAATCGATCTCAGCACGCCATCTTGAAGGATGTCTCAATTCATAAAATGCATCTCGAGGAGAGAGGATGAAGGATCGAGGAGGCTTGCCGGAGGAGCTATGAGCGAGGATACACCGGTATATCCTTTGCGGAAGTCTTTCCGGCACTCGTGGCGTAAAAAGAGGCGGGAAACACAGCTGGAATATACAAACCACGGCAGGAGCCTTTTGCTGCATATCTCTGCTCCTGGGACACCTGTTCCGTCTGAGCAGGTATTCTCCGCGGCGTGTCTCACATTTAACAGAAGGCACACCAGGCTAACCCACAGCATGTCCACATGTTGCTATTTCTTCATCAAAACCAGAAGACAGATTGTCTCCTACAAAATAAGGACAGGTGTAGGCCTGGACTTTTTATTTTAAGTTTCCACAGCCTGATGTTCATGTATTGACTGTTTTTGAGCAGAAACAAAACATAACATTTACATGCGAGGCACAGCAGGTAACTCATTCATTATTTAAATCTGCAGACACGCCGTCAGGTCCGGACAGGATCTCATGTTTATTAAAGTTCTCTGTGCTGACCATCAAAGAAAGGTCGGCTGTAAATGTTTATTTACTTATTGTTGCTGCTGGATCCCACGGCTGTGTGCTCACGTGACACTGGACAGTTAATATCTGTGGGCAGGATTGTTGGTGCCACGTAGTTATGTTTGAGGATTATAATAGTGTTCCTCTTATTTGTGTGAGTGTGTATGTTAAATTAAAAAGTAAACATGTATGACTTCTGTACATCCGCGTCACATTATGCCACGTTGAGAAGTGAATTAAAGGTAACTTGTCATAAACACTGTTCTGCTGACAGAGATCATAAAAACAGCAGGCTGTAACAAAACAGACAGATGATGCAGCTGTGTCACACATCACATTTAATTGACGTCGCTTTTAAATGACGGCTCTGAAGCAGGGATATCTCGTGTTGTTAAATGTCTGTTGCCTCGACTCCTCTCTCCTCGTGTCTCTTCCTCGCCTCCTCCGCTCGCATCTCCGGGGGGAGAGACTAAGACGCAAGGAGAGGAGTCGAGGTAAGGACTCGAGGAGGTACAAACTGAGAAATGAGAAGAGCCTTGAGTCCCTGAAAGGCCTTGAAACCTGGAACAGCCTCCAGTTGGGCCCATTGGATAACCTGGCCTTTCACAACCAACAGTACAATAGTTTCTTGTAGATACGACATCTCTCACATGACTTTTGTCAGACACTGCTGAATGAAAGGAAGAATAACAACATTGGTTTGAAATGAGTGAAGACACGCAGGTGCTCCAGCTAATACTGTCTGTCTTTCTGGAGAACAGCATCTTTAAACCAGTCACTGAAAATTGATCAGTCCTTACCTGAGACTTTGGTCTGAATGTCCCTTTAGGAATTCCCAGATCGTCTTCTTAAGTACTTTATTGGAAAACTGGAAAAACTGCGGTGAAAGAAAAATCTATACGGCCTGTAGCGATGACGCACATTGATTCTAAGACCATTCAGGGGGAAAGAACTATAACCAACATATACTGTACATAAGAAGTCCTACACACAAGCATGCACATGTTAGCTAGCACTCGTTGTCAGGGCTCGGGGTGAATAGGGCTGACTAAACATCACTGAAGAGCACATTACATAATGACATAATATGAGGACATCATTAAGGAAATGCCCGGGACGCAGGAGCCATCCCAAACCCCTCGAGTCTGCACCCTCGCCTCATCCCCACCAGCAAAGCATCCTGGGAGGGGAGGCCATCGGCTGCCTACGTTTCATTACATGAGGCTCGACGTGTCCTGAAGCTTCCCACTGACATTCAATTAAAGTCTTCAATTTTCCCATCATTTGCTCTGCGTCCGTGACTCTGCTCCTGCTGTCATTGGATAATTATTATCCCTCTAATTAAAGGTGAATCAATTTATTGGCTTCGACACCCCGCTGACTGAGACACACCTGTGCAGGATGGCAGACGGAGGATATTGTAGATTTTTAGAACTGAGTACAGAAGGTTTAAACAGTTCTGGTTCATGAGTCTTCACCTCTGACCTTCTTTCCTGAACCATGTGACTCTGGGTCAAACCTGAAATCATCCACTGGGACATTTGTTAATTTCAGAATTGATTGCTTTATCTGTGGGGAAACAGATACTTTTCTATCCTATAAGGAAACTTATCGGACTGTCAAACCATGGATGCTTTCCCCAATCCTGCACTGTTCTTATATTGATCGTTACTTCCATCTGGTTGAATACAGGACTTAAAAATGGAGAAGCTATGAACATATGTTGTATCAGCAGTCTTCAACAAATGTACTCAAGACATTGTGATGGAAAATGTGAACGATAAATGTCAGAAGTGCGATCAAATTTGAAAACTTCAATTTTAGAAATGTTCGATACATGTTGGATTGATTGGCATAACGTTTTGTTTAAAGGACATTAAAGGTCCCCAGAGGACGAGGGCCATCAGATTTTATCCAATACTAATGACATTCTTACCAGACTCCGCTGTAGCATTAGCAATAAAATTGATAGAATGCTAGCATCTGGATGTAGCAATTAGCTCAAAGCTCTGCTATCCCTCAGAGACCAAAACCAAACCCAAAAATCAACACATTTCTCGATGCAAGCATGGTTTCTATTAGTGTTTTTGCTGATTATATCTTTGCAGAATTAGGAAATGGTTCAACTGCAATTGATACATTTGTATACAACAGTGTGTAATATTAAACAAATACAAACAAAACGACAAGGCTTACAAGAATGGGACGTTGCAAAATAATGTACAATTACAAATAGCTGTTGAAATTGAAGATCCATCCATTCATTATATAAACCACTTTCCCTGTTCAGGGTTGCGGGGGGGCTGGCACCTATCCCAGCTGTCACTGGGTGAGAGGCGGGGTACCCCCTGGACTGGTCACCAGTCAATCACAGCGCTGACACATAGAGACAGACAAGCTTCACACTTATGGGCAATTTAGAGTCACCAATGAACCTAGCGAGCATGTCTTTGGACTGTGGGAGGAGGAAGGAGTACCCGGAGGGAACCCACGCATGCACGGGGAGAACATGCAAACTCCACATAGAAAGGCCCACTTTGTTTGACCCAGGATTCCAACTAGGAATGTTCTAGCTGTGAGGCGACAGGGCTAACCACTGCCCCACCACTGCTGAACACTTCATGTTTATGTGTTTGAATGATCATGTTTTGTTCTCCACCACGCTAACAGTCCAAAACATGTTCAGTAACTAATCACATAAAACCAAGAAAAGCAGACAGTCCTCACATCTACCAATCTTGAACCCTTCTTTTAGGTAGTGTTGCTTGAAAAAAATGACCCTCATGATTAATTGATTATCACACTAGCTGCTGATTACACTTCTGCCAACATCCACCCACCAGCCGCTCTTAGGACACACTTACTTATAATACACATACTGTAAGTATCCCACAGCGTGTCTCAGTCTCTGTCCTTCCTAACAAGTCATCCCTGCATGTCCACCATCCTCTGTGAACTCTGTCACATGTCTGTTGTTTCATTACATAAGACTTGTCTCTCTTTATGAATATTATAGCGGTGATTAACCCCCCCGTCAGAAGCTTCTTCGCATAGATCCACAATCAACACTGACAGCATGACCCTCATTAAACCTACAGTGTGAAAGGTCACGCATCAGCTTAGGGTTATTGATTTAGCTCAAAATGGATCAATGACACACCAAATAGCAGGGATATATTTATAAGTAATGGGCAATTGACAACACAGGGAAGAATGATCGGGCTAAAAATAAACTCATGTGGGTGATATAATACAGACATTAAGATTGATATGCTTTCAGGTATAACTGATGGCTAAGGCCATGCAAATTAAGACAAGGATAGTTTCACTTTCACTTTTGACTTTGATGTTATGGAATTGAAAACCTATTTATCTGTACTAGAAATATAAATTGAAAGCACACATTATTAGAAATACTCCATATTAAATCCAGGACAATGCCATTATCATATATACATTTACTTCATTCAACTTTTTGACAGTTCAGCTCGGTGTAAAGCCGCTCCTATCCACATGTTCTACGTTCAAAATTGAAGTCTGATTTAGCTCAATTTCAAAGAAGAAGAAAAAAAGCACAATAAGAGTGAATGACAAGCGTCCCAGCATCTCATGAGGTTCTCTGAGGTGACAGTTTGATTTGCTGTTCCTGCTGGAATATTGATGGAAGTTAATGATTGAGAGAGCTAACTTGGGGCTCTTGGTGCAGTCTGGCGTCCCACTGTGACACGTCTGACAAACAGTAATGAGACACTTAACAGCTCCTTAGCTTTCCAGCTGAGCCTCCCGTGGACTGGACATGAGTCTGTCTGTCTGTCTCTCAGGTCTAAGAGGTTTATTTTAGTTCACATGTTCCTCAGACATTAAATGCTAAAAGGCTATTAACACAAATTATGTAAATGTGATAACCGATGATGTTAAGTGACTGATGACTAGTCTGACCTTGCTGCCAGCTTGTCAAACCAACTTGTTCGGCTTTGTTGCAACAAGCTGCAAGCTGCTTTTGTGGCCTGTCAATGTAGCACACTTTCTGTCTGTACTTTCTACTGTGACTTTTGGAGATACTTTTTTTTTTTGGAGTCCTAAGAATTAAGCATGGACGATTAAAATGTTGCTATTCCTTTTTTTTATTTACAAAGCCTACACACAGAAATGTAACAACTGTATGAAACCTTAAAGTTATAATCTCGAAGATTTTAATTTTAATAAATATCTGTTAAGTCTCTATCTATCGCTGAATGAGGTAACACAATGGTGATTGAGCCTATGGCCCACTGATGAAAGCCTTTGCATTTGCAGAATTACAGACTGGGTGTTTGTGACGACTTGTGCGGAAAAAATCACAAGCCGAGCTCAGTTAGTGACGTGTTTTCCATCACCCAGCAGTGGTTGGTCTGCCAGAGAGGGTAGGCGGAGCTAAGCGGCTGCTTTTCCGGTCTCTGCAAGTGTTGTGAGTAAACAGTAATCTACTATGGCTGAACAAACAAACAAAAGATCGATGACTACAGATACAACTTCAAAAATAAGTGAAAATCCAAAGAAAAAGAAACAAACTCGACGCTCAGATGAAGGCAAACAGTCTGAAAAGGAAAGCGACCATCAGCGAGGAAAATCAAGAGTTACAACCGGAGCCAACCGTGGACGTCACACATGCAACACTGTCTGGATATCTGGGAAGTGTGCAGTTACTGTTTATCGCCATAGGTGCTGCCAAAGAGAACGAAACTGAAATCTTCAAGATTAGCACTTTAAGGTTAGTCATTAAAGTAAATGGACTGTACTTGCATAGCGCTTGCCTAGTCTTCCTCTGAGAGCGCTTTTACACTACATGTGAAAATGAAGTCTTGCAAGTGGGTCACAGAGCGAAGACTGTAGCTTCCAGTGTTTTTCAGATGAATAAAATTACACAGTGAGTGTGAGCGTGTGCGAATGAGTTACGAGAGTGAACGGAGATTGAAGCGGATCAGCTCCGCTAGAAGTTGATTTTTCACCTCATTTTTACCCTGCCTCGGCCGCGGTCGAGGCAGGGTCTTGGACAGGTCAGGCTTACCCCCTCGGTTGAGCCTCTCCAACCGCTACGCGGCCCTATCGGACGGCTCTCCGGCCCACCTGGCTTAGGCCGCTGCTGGACTGGCTATGAAGGCAGCGCCAGCCAACACCTTGGCCTTCCCACCGCCAGTGACTGACAGCACTGGAGAGACTAGCTGTTACACCCGTAAGCTGCAGCCACGACCCTCATCGCGGCCAACAACCTCCTCCGCACGTCGAAACATTGTTAAAGAGCCTGTGCTCAGACGCTCTGGTGGCGTGCCTCGCCCTGGGCCGGCAAGGCATCCTTCACCCAGCACTGTTGCCGCGGCCTCGCCACAACCCCCGCCTGTCAGGACACGTGGATCCTGATCGTCCATCAAAATGTCATCAGAGCCAACAGCCACCATCTCCTCGTCCCCTCTTCGTCCCAACCACATTATGTGTGGGGGACTCCATTATCAGGCACACTTGTTTCTTCAACGCCGCTGCTCACTGCTTCCCTGGAGCCACAGTCCCGGTGGTGATCCTGGACAAGCTCCCAGCATTGTTGCGCTCACTCCCCGCCTCCGTAGCCTGTGTGGTCGTACACATCGGAACAAACGACACTTCTCGGATGACTTCTGAACTCACCAAAAGGGATTTTACAGACATTTCTAGCCTTTCAAACACTTGTGGAAAAGACATCTTTTTATCAGAACCAACTCCAACACTGGCTCGCGGCGCTGGACGCTTCAGCCGAATATTGAGCATCAACACATGGCTTCAGTCCGCCTGCAAAACGCACAACATTGGTTTTATTGACAATTTTAATGTGTTTTGGAACCGCTCCTCCTTATTCAGACCAGATGGAGTCCACCCGAACTGGCTGGGTAGTCTCATGCTAGCAGCTAACATACAGCACACTGTACAATGAACTCCACGTGCGTGACGTCACATCCCACACCCCCTCATTTTCTTCTACGCCTATACGGACTCCTCAACCTACCATTACACCCGCCAGCTCCCCCCACCAACATCAAATTCAGTTCTGTTCAGCTCTTCAGGTAAACAAGTCACTGCTCACCGGACTGGTCTACATTCTTCTATAACGACCATCATCTCCTCCCACAGACATTCAGCACCACGTTCACCAACACACCTCTCTGCTGTCAAGCATAACAATTTAATTCACATTCCTCTTCAGCCACAGACCCCCTCTGCTCTTAAGTGCACTCTAGTAAACTTTGGACTTTTAAAAATCAGATCTCTTAATAATAAATCCTTTTTATGCCACGATTTTATTTCTTTGAATAATTTAGATTTTTTTTATCATAACTGAAACGTGGCTTACTCAGGTAGACTATAGTCCACTTATAGAAGCAACCCCCCCTGATTTTATTCATCAACCTCGAATGTCAGGAAGGGGAGGGGTGATTATGCTGTTATTTATAAAAAGGATTTTAAATGTACACAATACCTTTTCATCTTTTGAACACCTTAGTTTTATTGTGCACTCCAAAGTCAAGAAAAAGACACTTCTTGCTTACTCTCTGTTTGGCCTCATTGTTGAAAGTTCTTTTAATCTGTTTTGTATTCCGTAATCTTCCTGAGTTCCTGCCTTTGCTTTGTCTGTCACAGCACTTTGTAAACATTTAGTTTTTAAAGGTGCTATATAAATAAAGTTATTATATTCATTGTTTCACACACTGATGGCAAAGGCCTAAGTGCCATCAGTCTAAAGGGGATCTTTGCCCTATCAAGCACCGCATGGCTTTGCCTTCGGGAGCAATTTGGGGTTCAGTGTTTTGCCCAAGGACACTTCGACATGTGACTGTAGCAGTCAGGGATCGAACCCCCAACCCTCCGTTTGAGAGGCGACCGATACCTCAGAGCCAAAGCCGCCTATAGTAGATATCATTAGTGGAGAAAGAAATCAAGACATTACTTCATGCTACCCCTGAGTAAGTCAGTGCCCCAGTCAAAACTGCACATGCCTCTGCGTGCTAAGATCAGAAATGGTTGATAACCCCTTTATTGAAAAGATTAAATTCATAACATAATATGTCCTCAATTCAGTCTTTGCAGCAGCAGACTTATTCTCTAAAAGGGCCGTGATACTTACAGATGTTGACTGTGCAGTTTTTTTTAAGCTTTAGCTAGGTCACAAAAGCTATTACATTTGTCATTCTGATCTGCTAAAACAGCATGACTCATGTTTTTCCTGGTAAAAATGTAGGGCTAGGATTACCCTTAATATTTTGCTTTTTATACATGTAATATTTTAATCCTGTTTCTGCATGTTGTAATTCTGGTACTTTTGTTGGCTTGGCACACATAGCACTATCCTCTGTTGTTAGCCTCTTTTTTAGTTAAAGATTTGCTTCCCCTCAGCTCGATTGAGGATGGACTGAGGACGCTGCCAAATGTTGTGTTCATGTGAGCTTGAGGATGATCAATCTACATGTTGAGCCCAGAGTTTATATTAATAAACATCGCATGATGAGCTCAGTGTTTCCAACGTTGTGCTGAATTTCAGGAAACACTGTTGAGTCAGCTGTTTCAAGATCGTGATTGATACTTTTTAGTTCTCTTTAAGTGGTCACCTCTCATGCACAATGACTTCACTTCTTCTTCCTTGTCTTCTTTTACTTACAAATCATCCTTATTTTTTTCCAATGACAGCAGAAAGTGAACTACATAAGAGGAAGAGGGTGGTTAGCATTAGCATGACAAGCGATACAGTAGCAACCATCTAGGTGAAGCGCAAAACCATCTTATGTAATTCAAAATAACACATACCCTCATAAACTCTGTGTGCAATACTCACTTTGTGTTCGAGGCAGGTTCTATTCTCCGAGCTGACCTCTGTTCCCACAATCAGGCGGTCGGTCTTCTTTCATGTTCTGTACTTTATAAAGTCCCTCATGCACCGGTCATACGGGACTGAGTGAGTGAGTCACTCTTGTTGGCTTGTATGCTGTCTGCAAATATTTTCACTGCTGTCCAGTTTTCCCTCATGGCAAACAAGTTCAACACATTGCTTATTAAAATAGAATCACCAAATGTTGAGAGGTTGCTTGAAAAAAATCTTAATTTAAATGACAATTTGGTTGCTGCACTCAGTCAGTGTTTTCTCTTTGTGTCTAATGGACAACCTGCTCTTTGACATTAAGGACACTATCTTTAAGAAGAGCTGAGAGGATGGGATAACTTGCCTTAACCGTGGTTCAGGTTCATACGACAGAGAACTGAAGAGGCTGTGAGGTGTAAAAAGAAATAAAAAAAGGTTACATGTTATTCCTGTAAAGAGCTGGGAGGCCACGTAGTGAAATTAATCCTGAGCTGCAGCTGCAGATGCTGACCGTTGCTCTTCCTCTATGGTTTCCAGGGAAGTTAGCAACATGGAAATTTCTTGTCAACAAAGCAGCAACATAAAAGACAATTTATAGTGAAAGTGTAGGCTGTTTATCAAGGTAAAACAACATACTTGATATCCAGTTAACTAGGGTCAGACAGCAATGAAAACGTTAGCTAGCTAACCGTTAGCTAGGAATTTAGTTGTTTCCTAGGAAAACACAATCAGGGGGTAAAGTTAGCTATAAGTGGTTGAATGCTAATATTAGCTGTTGTTTAGCGGTAGCTTAAAGGTTTTGAAATATATTGTTTTACCTTGAAATATGGCTCAATGTCTCTCCAGATTCTCTCCTCCAATTGTCTTTCAGTAGCCGACCAATTGGAGAGTGGTGAATTGACAAAAAATGGTGAGAATTCTTGTGTTTATACAATTAAGCTTCCCACTCTAAAGTAAAATCAGAGTAAAATGGCTGCAGAGTAAGCCTCAGCCTCAGTTAAACGTACTTACACGTACACGGGTATGTTTCAAAATGTAGTTTTTTTCTCCACGTTTTGGCCTTTCGTCCACACAAACACTGTTTTAAGTCACTGAAAACTGATCTTTTGCAAAACTCCGGCCGGAGTGAAGACTTTTAGAAACTCGCCCCCCTTCCTTGATGCGCCATTTAAGCCCGCCAGGTAGTCGTCCGGCAATATATCTTTTCAGACTTCTGATTGGCTGTGATTTTCATTTGTCATCTTTGCATGACTGGGTTACATCGCTGCCTGTTGGTGTGGCATTCTCCTGACAGTGTTTCTGTTTTGTACCTTTTCGTTAGGATGGGGATTTCTTATAACCGTGCTTATGTGGACGGGTTCATTGGAAACAAAAAAGGGAAAACTACATGTAGACATGGCCTTAGTGTTTAGTGTTATCTGCTAAATGTAAGCTAGCATTGTCATTGTGAGCATATTAGCATGCTGGCATTAGCATTTAGCTAGTCTGCCCATGCCTGTACACTTTTATTTACAGTCTAAAGTTCAGTAAAGCAATATTTGGGCAAAACTTTCTTAGGACACCTTTGATGAATTCTCACAGTTAAAATAAACTTTGTAAAATTCCACACCTTGCCTTTTTTAACTTCAGATGCCACCTCAGCACATTCACAGCATCATTAGCAAGAACAAAGCTTCGGAAGTGTCATCATGAAGCTGTAAACTTCCTCTAGCATTCACTCCCCCACTGTGTTCTTCAGCAGGCCGGTGTAGGCGTCGATAAGCTTTTTGTGGGATTTATTCTCCCATTAAACAGATTCTATATAACTTGTTGCTTATACTTATAAAACAAACAGGTCAGATATGTGTGGAATTTTTACAAATATAACAAATGTAATACAAACCTTTGTGCGTGTCAAAGTCCTATGTTTCACTTTCATATTCTGTCAGTCATATCGAGGGCTCAAAAACTGGGAACAAAACAACCTATACACAAAATCAGTGGGTGGGCCGCACAGTTTTATCTTCCTGTTGTGGTTGAGTGTATTTCAAAAGCTTTGAAAGGTGCTCATTATTTCAGGACAACAACAAAAGCAAGCGGCGGACCAAAGACACTCAGCTCTACTGTTAATCCTGGTTGACAGGTAGTCAGTGACAGATATGTCTGAGGAGACAGAAGCTTTCAATACAATGTGCTGAGGATTGTGTCATGTTGAATGAATAATTCATGGCAGATTTACAAGCGCCTACAGTAAATCTCATGGGGAAGATGTGCCTATAACTGTCAGCTGATGAATTCTTTAAGCACACCTACTGCTGCTCTTCCCCCTATGTGTTATTCATAAGTCACGGCTTGGACAGGGTTCAAGCCACTCCACTTCACTTCAGTTGTTGATGCAGGCTTTGAATTGTTTCAACAGTGATGCCTAATTGATTTAAGAGCTGCAGATTCAGACAGAGACTGTAAACTGATAAAAAATAATGGCTCCACTTGTTGCTGCCACTTGTTGCTGATAGAAGAAAGGTCCAACTCTATGTGCACCTTGAAGCACTTTGGGCCGCCTATGGTAATGAAATGTGCTGTATAAATTGATTTGCTTACGCCTATGTGTTTACTGCACATCTGATTAATAATGGAGTAATTCTGGACTACACAGTCAATAAATAAACACACGCAGTCGTGGAACAGTGAGTGCAAATTCAAGAACAGAAGAACCATAAGCTAAATAAAACATGCGCAACAATATGGGAGTGCACTAACAAATGCAAACGCATGTTAAAAACATGCACAGTGGGCCTATTGTTTTAACACCTCCTGTAGCATATCATTGCTCATACCCACTCAGTTGTGAGATAGTGTATGTAATTACTTTAACTATAGGGGTCTCGCAATCAGAACAATGTCAAACAACGTAATTTGATGACTTCATAACGGACCGTGGGACTAAGAGAGATGTTTTTCTTTATTAGGTTTAATCATATTTCTTCATGTTATGTTATGTCATTTAATCCTAATGGAATAGCCGCAAATAACGTTAGCTAACATAATAGGTTCACCTACTTCTTCCTCACTTTCTGACTTATTATCTGGTATTTGTAGTATTTTAAAAGAAGACAGTCAACCAAATGAAATGCATTGTTTACTTGAATAAAAGTACGGGTTTGAACATTGTTGGAAACATTTGGGAAAATGGAAACTCAACAAAACATCTAATATCCAGCTTGCCTCTTTAAGACATTTAATTGCAGAAATGTCCTAAATTAGGTAGGGATGCACGATATCATCGGCACTTTATCGGTATCTGCAGATGATGGCTTGAAAATGACATTGTCTTGACATGTCATTTTTCTGCCGATATCTTCCGCCGATTAAATGCTTTAAATATGCCTAAATGCTCGATGATTCCCCAAAAAAGCTTAAAGTAATGCTACGACATTAACTCGGCGCGAGTGTGCATGCACACTGCCTGCACCACGCCTCTTCTGTCAAGCGTGAAGAAGGGTGCAAGATGTCTGCGGTATGGCAGTTTTTCAAAGTTTCTGAAACGGGACAGCAAAGGTGATTTCATTTTATGTATTTGTTCTGTGCAATAGGTAAAATTTTTCCCTAGTTGTGGCTATTGTCAAGATTGTCTCAGGGAGAGGATCATGCGAGCCTGTCTAAGTTGTATGAGCATTACAGTTTTATTTGAAAGAAAATGTTACAGACAAATAAATGTTGGATTTTGTACATAAACTGAGTTTAAGTGAATGTGTACATTTTTAAAAAGTTATGTCTGCATCTGTGGATATCAGCAAAAAATCCAATATCATTCATCCCTAATATTAGGCCTATACATTTAAACAGCTTTAATAGGCCACATAATGTACCTTATTCTGGAGTATTATTTGTAACGTTGAAACTCCTCAGGGAAAACTATGAAGAGGCATACATACAGGGTTTTCTTATAGTACAGCAACTTTGAAGTTTGAAAAAACTTGTCATACACTTTATGGTATATTCTTTTTCTGCTTGTTTTGATTCTTGAAGCAACAGAATGAACATGCTGAGCCTAGATATTCAAACATGAGGAGACCAAAATTGTAATGTTCTGTCGGACTGAAAAATACTTCCTTTGGTGAATGTGCTAATAATTTTACCAGGCAAAGTATAAAGGCATGAAAAGTGTTCTTGACTATAAGACTGTAAGAAGTCGTGAGTAATATGTGATGAGGACAGTAAGTGCTACATGTGTAGGTCAACATTAAAAGGTCATACAGTGAGGTCCAGCTGGGTTGAGGACAGCTGTAGGGAGACAGTCTGCTGAGAGACATGCAGTTCACTGAGCAGGTCACATACACACACAAACACAGTCAATGTTACCCCAACCACAATAGCACACACGCACACAAACACACACGGAACGCAAGAACCCCTTTGTAGCAGAAAATGACAACAAAAAGGAGGTTTACTTTAATATTCAGGGACACACACACAAACTGTACAGAGCATACTCCGAAATGCAAACATTCACAGGCAGACAAGGATAAACAAACAGACAGTGAGAACAGTAAACCCTCGGCTGTTTATAAGTGCAGAACAAGGGCAGGGTTCAAAGGTCAGGGGTTCCAGCCACATGTGATCTACATTATCACACCACAGGACAACAACTGGATCTGAAGGAAAGCAGGACCTCACAGAGCTGAAATATGTTGAAGCTGTCAGGGTTCAGGAGCAGTATTCTGTTTTATTTATAGCACTTCTTTTGGCTTCATGAAAATATCTCTGCCACAGGGAAGTTTAGTGCTACATTAACTGTGTTGCAACATCTCCATCTTGTGGATGCTTTTATATTGTAGCTAACTGGATCACTACAAGTGTGTATCTACATGACAGCATATACTGATTATTTTATGATATGTGAAATGTACTTATTGCATTTTTATGTTACTTTAACATGGAGGGTTAAATGAAGGCCCAGGTAGAAATAGACTAGTATAATAAAGGCTGATTAGAAAATAGGAAGATGTGTTTGGGAAGTAAATAAATTATACTATATCAACTACTCTATCATGCTATCATGATTTAACTGGTTTAGGTCAAACTGTGGAACGTGATAAGCTGTGTTTTTAAGTAGTAAAATCTTTAACAGACTACATTATAATAACTCCATATATGATGCATACATGAAGCTCATCAAAGCGTTTATTAACATTGAGTTCGCATTATAATATTATAAACCTCAAACATATGACTGTTGACAGTGTCATTCAGTGAATAATGACACTTTCAGACTCTCTCGCTGTTGGTTATTATGACAACTTGACATTTACCAAGGGAACAAATAAACTGTTATAAATATAAAAGAGGAAGCCCAAACAGGTTGCGTGTCAAAACTAAACTGAAACAGTTAATATGTTTAGTGGAAAAGTGTGGAAGTATTGTTGAGGTAGCCTACACTGATATTAGCTGTCAGATTAAAACAATTTCTTAATCCTAAACTATAAAGATTAGGCTACTAGCAAAACCTAGGCACAGGTATAAACAATAATTCAACTATCTATAATAACACCATGTGAATTACATCTGAAACAAATCAATCTTTCAATTAGTTGATCAAAGGAAAATTCTGTTGTCAAATAGTTTGATAGTCTTTAAATCAGATTTATCAGAGTTTAGGACACATTTTGATTTAAGATTTGATCATTTTCTCTGACTTTTAATAAATTAAATATCTTTGTCAATTTTTAAGTTGTCAGACAAAGAGAAGCAATTTGAAGACGTCACCTAAGATTAAGCAATTGTTTGACATTGTGTTTTCTAGAGGTTTGTGGACCGAGTAATTAAAGAAATGTATAGATATTTTAGAAAATAGGCTTATTAGCTTTCTGTTGGAGAGTTGGGAAGACAGTTGATAACCCTCTTATGTTTACAGTAAAGCTACATCGAGTTGGCCAAGTTTAGCACAAAGAATTGAAACGGGGTACAACCTAGCCTCAGAGTCAAGGAGTAGTCTGGCAGATAACCCCAATGAAACTGCAAATCATTGTAAGTTTTATAGTTGTTATTCAAAAATGTATAACTGTTAATAAGTTTTAAAGGTGCTTGTAAGTTGTTTTTGTTACTGTTGGACGAAGCAGGCCAGCTATTTCCTATTTCGCCGTCCTTGCTTAGCTAAGCTAGCGACCTTGTGGAACGTTAGCCTTGGACAGCTTAATCTAACGGACATAAAAGAGTCTCACCAGTTTATTGAGAAGTCGAGTTTTGATAAATGTGATACAAGTTTAACCGATTATAACAAAGCTTCCTACCTGGAGTAAGCCAGCATGGGCAGCTCGTCCATTCCACAAACTCTCTCTCATCCGCGTCGTGCCTGAAAGTGTGCCCTTATGTACCAGGGCACCAACCGAGGAGATATGTAGTTATTTCTGTAACGGTAAAAACCAGACTATCTAGAGTGTGCTTAATTTCGACTCAAGTATTGAAATTGTTAATGAGTTATGAAAAGTAGGCAATTTGGATAGTTTAGTCCAGCGTACCACTCGAGTGTGAGCACCAGATGGCGGCAGCACCCAGTCACCGTAAGCTAAATGTCTTGAAACGTTTCTTTTCACAGCAGTTTGACTCTTTCTCTGTTTTCTTTTTCTTGCAGCTAAGAAGTTAGATATTATTAACATTTACGGGGCATATACAAACATAAATACGTATGAATTAATTTATTTCTTTTTTAAACCTAAAGTTTAAACTCTGCTCTGAAGTGGCCAAAGTTCAGCTGCTGAACAGACTTCGCTGGAAAAAGACACATGATCCAAAATAGCGGTCTGTTGAGGTCTGCTCTAGTTTCTTTAATCAGGCTCGCAGCCTCCACCTCTCCCTGATCAATCAGTGCTCCGTAAACTTGGAGACGTCAAGAAACAAGGCGGTGCTACACTCGAGTAGAGGGTCATACCCTACACTCAGCACACACTCCTCCACCGGGGAAGTTGTGCTTGCTGCTCAGTCCCCCCTGGAAAACATTGGCAGGAGGTTTCAGCGCTCAGCAGCATGGACGTAACCAAAGGAGAGGAGCGCTCTGCTGAGCAGGCTGCCTCTTTATTTGGGGCCTCAGAGGTGGAGAGTCAGAGAAGAAACAATGAACGGGGAAATAAGAGGAACAACTGGAAAATCATTTCTGGGGTACGTTTGGCACAACTTATACCTACCGACCTCTCTGTTTGACCATCTAACACTGCAAACAACATGTTGAGGCCACATGTTAGTATTTCTTTGAAGATAGAACAGCAGATTAAAAGTGCCTTTTTTATCAGTAACACAAAGGGACATTTAATCTGCTGCATCACTTTTAAATTAAGATAAATTGGATTGTGCGACTCCTTTAACCATTCTATCAAAAATAACTTTATATTCCTGTAAAACTCTGAATTATACTGCGTCAGAGTGCTACTCAATGGACTTTACAGGCACATAAAAGTCCCCTTTTTCCTTTTGCTTCTTTATAGGGCTCTTTATTGTTCCCGTAACACCACAAAAAGTGGCAATAAACTGGAAATATGCTCATTAACCCTCTTACAGTAAATTGTTGCTGTTGCAGCTAAAACTATTTGCCACCAAAAATGATAAGTATTTGTCATTTTTTAAGCAAAACTAGTGAAAAAGTGCTCAGGTCACAGCCTCTGAAACTAGAGGGACTGCTGCTTTTCTTTTAAAATATGATAATGAGGTGCATATCTTTGGGATTTTAACTCGGGCTTTAAACCAAACAACACATTCAAAGATGTCACCTTTGATTTCTGGGAAGTATTTATGTAAATTTTCACAATTTTATGACTTTTTATCATGAAATTATCCTCTAATCTTAAAAGTAGTCTGCAGATTTATTTACAAGAGACAGTAATTGTTAGCTGCACCCCCAGTAACAGTGTCTGACTTTTACGCAAGTCATCACTCACCAGGAATAAAATACCACAGCCTCACGTCTACATTTCCTCACTGTTTACTCAGTGGAATTAATCCACAGCTGTCAAACAGCCTAGACGCTCGGTGCTGCAAGTGTGAAAGTGGAAACAAACTGTTTTCACTACAGTGCAAAAAGACAGAGGCCAGGATAGTCTCTGCAGGTGGAAAAGATGATCTACAGTGTGAAGCTGACTGGACCTTTCAAAAACCACAGCGCTGCATGTGATCCAAAAGAGGAAAGCTTCAGCTCGGAGTTTTATGCAGCCAGAAAGTCAGAGTGAGGTTTACAAGGACAGTATTGCACAAGATGTTGTCCTCAAATAGCGTGTTTTGGGCAACCAACAATCCAAAATATCCCATTTATTAAATTTACTCCAATTTAAGACCAAGAAAAGCTGGAAATTGTCCACATTTCAGACTCTGAACCATCAAATTTGCCTTAAAAATAATGTATCCATGACAATATTAGTTACAGATTAGTTTACCTTAGATTAAATAACCAGTGTGACGCTGAATCTCTGTTTTGTTCTGACATCTTTGTACACACAGAATGCATTCCCATTGCATGTAAACATGGCACTGCAAGGTTATTTGGATAAACATGCCTCACTGTATAGTGTGTGTGATGGCTAATTAAGGTTTAATCAAAAACATGTGGAGTTGAGCGTATATTGAAATAGCTGCTGTATCCCCTGAGGGACATATCCTGTTTATCCTGCAGTTACTGTTGTGGGACTGAAAGTGTAAAAACTTCTGCTTTTGGAATATGTGACATGTTACAAGCCCAGGTGTCTGTCACTCACCGTCTCTACGACCTCGATAAGAATAGACACCTGAGTAGCTGTTCGCTTTGTATTTCATTCATAATTAAAGTGGAAATCTTGAAGATCTCAGTTTCATTCTCTTTGGCGTCACCTATGACGATGAACAGTAATTGCGGGAGCACATTTCCCAGACATCCAGACAGTGTTGCATGTGTGACGTCCACGGTTGGCTCCGGTTGTAACTCTTGATTTTCCTTTTTAGACTGTTTGCCTTCATCTGAGCCTCGAATTTCTTTTTCTTTGTATTGTCACTTATTTTTGAAGTTGTATCTGTAGTCATCGATCTTTTCTTTGTTTGTTCAGCCATAGTAGATTTACTGTTTACTCACAACACTTGCAGAGACCGGAAAAGCAGCCGCTTAGCTCCGCCTACCCTCTCTGGCAGACCAACCACTGCTGGGTGATGGAAAACGCGTCACTAACTGGGCGCCACTTGAGATTTTTCCACGAAAGTCACCATAAACACCCAGTCTGTAATTCTGTGAATGCAAAGGCTTTCATCAGTGGGCCATAGGCTCAATCACCATTGTGTTAGCTCATTCAGCGATAGATAGAGACTTAACAGACATTTATTTAAATGAAAATCTTCAAGATTATCACTTTAATCTTTGTCACAGAGGAAACGTCTCTAAAAGAACAGCAGCTTTTATTGTCCACTGTTACTTCAGGCATGCAGACAAACCACAAAAATACTGCAAGAGAAACAGAATCTGGGATACATTTGGGGCTCACATAATGACTAAAACCATAATTGAAAGATTGTTAGAAGAAAAATGTATTTATATGCAACAGATAATGCCTTTTATGTAGTTTTTTTTACTGTGATATCATAAACTGAATTGATTAACTACTATATTTAACTTTACTGCATCCACACAAATCTGCTTTATGTTTAAAGAATACACTGTCACGAAAGGAACTCACCTAACGGTTAACAAACCTCTCCAATTATTTACCAGCAAACTGAAGCTAAAACCACATGAACCTGTTTACTGCTGCTGTCTGCTTGGCACTGATTAGATACACATGTGGGACCAAGTCTAGACAACAACCGTGTGCTCCCCCCTATCATATATCAGCCACCGGACATCTGGGAGCAATCGTGATACTGGTACTTGTTGCACTGCACTCTTATTTATTTGCAGTATCTTGTTACTAAAGAACAACCAGGGCTATTTAATTATTTATCCAAAGTTAGTTTTTCCAGACTAAAAGTTACAACAAAGGCTTTTTACTTGCTTGTGGGTTTTGTTGTGCTGACTGCTTCAGTGTAATCTTTACCTTCTAAACAATATGAGGCTAGTAGTGTGTTTCAGAGGCAGACGAGTTCACCAGACAGACAGTTTACTTTAACAGACCACAAAGACCACGTCTTTCCCAAGGAGCCCGTCCAACCCAGGTCTCTCTCTCACTCTCTCTCTCTGTCCGTCTCTTCACCTATAGCAGGAGAAAATAAATGCACACACCCAGACACGGCGCTCATGCAGCAGCAGCATATTTTCATGCCCGTCTAGGAATTCTTGTTCATGTGGATCACACTAAGTGGATTACTTGTGGGTGATGATTCCTATAATCCGTCTCCTGAGACTTTAACTGCAGACAAATACAGCTTTTAGAATGAACGAATTAAAGGCCATGAATGAGTTCAACATTAAACCATGTAATCTAGTGCTGAGTCATAGAGAGTTGTGTTTGTCTTAAAGGGACTTTAACATCATTTGCTGCCTGTGTATATCAACATTGTTAAACCTTCTCCTACAAGTGGGCTTAAGTTGGGTTTATGTGTATTATTTTTGCTTTTTTATGTCGTAGTTTCAAAACCAAAAAAGGAGGATTTATATTCCCCATTTCACATTTTACAAATGGTCAACAGTTTTATTTCAACACGTGGCAGAAAAGACAAACAAGGGGAAACTTTGATTGTAATTCTGGCATGTTTACTTGCAGGTAAATAATGTCACTCTTTCAGCACAAAAATGGAGCAGCAAAGAAAAGAAATGATGTCATATTTTTCATTCTGTAAGTTAATATATTATTATGTAGGAAGTGGACCTCAGTCTTAAATACAGCTCACAGTGGAGGATGGTCATGTCATGTGACGAGTAAGCAGTGCTTTCCAGCCCAGTGGTCGGGCCCCTTCAAGCGGTCCCAAGATAAATCTGAGGGGTCACAAGATGGTTAAAGTGAAAAAAGACCGAAAATAAAACACCTACACATTAACCAAGAACCATTATGTACGCATGTTACACAGTGACACGGTGCACAGTTTAACTTTGCTTCATTTTAAGGTGTCACATTAATTTAACAACAATCACAACCTCTGCAGGGTTTTGGTGTTACAGGGGCTTTAAAATGAGCAGCAATGATAAGACTTCTGAATTCAGGCTTCTTTGAAACACCCCTCTTATTACAGACTCCTTGTCCACCAGCAAGCAGGCGTCTCCGGACAGATGCGACTTTTCAATTACAGAGTGCCAACACCAACATTTGGACAGTTGTAGATTGTGTACAAGGAAATGTGGAGATGACTGGAGTACACTGGGCAGAGCTAAATAAATAAATAACAGACTGTCTGTATCCCATCTTGTTCTTAAGGGGGTGAAAACCTCTACCTATGGCCAAAAGTCCTGTCTTCTATGATATCAAACCTGCATGTCTAACCAGTATGTATGTCTGCATATATCCACAAAGCTATTACATTTCTATTTGATCAATATTATCGCTTGTTTGTTTGTGGGATCTATTCCAAAATTCATTAGGTTCTTACTTGGCCCGTGCCAAACCCTTCTGCCAATGTTGTTGTTTGGTTAATCCTGCTGACACACAGACAAACTAATGGCCATGAAAGCATAACCTCCATGGCTGTGAAAATAACATTTGAACTTTCACAAAAAGAGTTATGAATGACTAGACAATTAATAAACAAGACTGGGTCAAAACCTCGTATGTGGCTGACCGCATCAGGTCAATGTGCGCTTTTGTGGGCAATGTGTTACAAGGACTGTCCTTATGAGGCCGATGATGACGTATTTGAAAGTAGGCGCGCTGCGGACGTAGGTGAGGACAGCAGAGGAGCAGCACCGCCTACTCCCCGAACAAAGTATCCAGAGCCGTATAGACAGAGAGTGGTGTCAGTGGAGGTTCAATATGCTCCGTGATCCGCCATTGTGATGTCGCAACTCTCTCTCTCTACAGCTGTGAAAGTACCGTCACTCACCCACTCAGTCAGTCAGTCACATACAGACCTATGTGTAAAAAAACAAGACCACAGTGTTGCTTTAAATTTAATCCTAATTTTGGCAAGCTAACATGCACACAAAGGTAATGCTATCGCTAACATTCTTAATGTAGCATGTTGGCATACTCACATTTGCTGGTTACCACAGAGTACAGATAAAGACAATGGGTATAAACTCTGGATCAAATTAAAACATTTGACCTAATGATAGCTCTGGATTAAAGCTGTTAAAGTTCATCCTGAGGGAAACCTGTCTGAATCTAATTTCATGGGCACCAATCCAATACGACACAGTTACTCAAAACCTTAATAGGAAACTCATGGTGGTGCTATAGGAAAGTCAGGGAAGCAGCAAAGTTATTGAAATTCTCCCTTAGGCACATGGGAGTCTGTACAAACATTTCAATAATAACATCTCCATCTTAAAATATCCAAGAACACAAAGGCCTAGGGTAAATATTTTGTTGAGTTGTGTACTTAGATTCGCCCAAAGGCTTTCAAACCCTGAGAAATCTGTAAATACTTTCAAACAAAGACTGTGATTCATTTTGTCGCCTGTCTTGGGGAAACACCAGGCGGTATGTGATAGAGTGAGGAAGGAAGTCAGCAATCTTTTTCAATGTAATCAAACCTTTTATTTTTATCGACAGACCCCTGCCAGCAGAAGTTATATATGATGTGTTTAAATGTTGAAGGACGTCATTGGATAAGTAAAGCTTTGGGTGATTGGGAACATTAGTAGGGTTCATCCTCTGGGGACCATGAACATCTGTACCAAATCTCATGGCAATCCATTCGATAATTGTTGACACATTTCATTACAAAACAAAAATGTGAGTCTCATGTTTTCCCCAAAACCACAGGAGATCGCCGAAGTCTGTGGAATTCATCCTCTGGGGACAATGAATGATTTAATCGCAAGTCTAACCGATAGTTGTCGAGATATTTGGGTATGCACCGCTGTGGTAACCTTAGAAGCCTTAACAACAACATTGCCATCTTTAGAGCGAACACTGTGAGCATGGACATAAAACAATGTCTGTTGTGTTGTTGCAGGAAACTCTCTGTTGTTTTGACTAAAGGAGGTGTTAATGATTCTGCAGAATGTCCTGATTTATGAGGCGTAGGTCTGTTTTTATATTATGGTTACAAGGCATGTTGCTAACACTAGCGCGTGTCCAGAGTGCAGATATAATGCTGTAATGGAATTATATTTTGAGGGAAAACAGGTGGTTGGTCACAAAAATCGAATCGCTTTATTTTTGAAGAGATTAGGCTTCAAAATTGTTGATCAGAGTGGTGTTGGTGTTTTTATTAACCAGAGCTGAAGTTCAAACCTAAATGTCTTTAATCATTGTAATCAGAACCACTGTGGCTTCTGTACCAAACAATCTGTCCTCTGTTCTCTGGAGTTTAGGTCCTGCTGCTGTGCCTACTGGTGGTCATCCTGGCCGTGGTGTTTTCCCGGAGGAAGAGCAGTGATGTGAAAGGTAGGCACTGATAACTGTTTTACTCTCTTGATTTCACAGCTAGAGCATGTTTGTAATGTCGCCACACCTTATTCACCCCCATCACCACAATCACCAGCTCCAGGAAGAGGGTTTTTAAGGCCGCAACTTAAAAATCACCTTGGTGCTGTGGTTTTTTGACCACTGGTTTCACAACAGAGCCAAGTGTTTTGATGAGAGGCTTCACATCTCTTCTGTACGTGCCAAGAAAAATTGTGTGCCAGCTAAAAACACTGCAAGCTGGCAAACTTTGGATTCTTCAAATTAATGGTTTGACAGGTTTCACAAGTAAACAAATGCAAATACTTTTTCTAATCTAGTCCTTAAACACGGAAATTAGTTAGCATTTTTGTACATCCCTCGTCTCGATGTTTTTGAATGGGGCTGGACTCTGAATGAGGTCTGACGTTAACACAAGTAAAGGCTGTTGCTAACAATTGGCATAATGACACTACGGAGGCTTTTTAGGACATGCAACATCGAAGTCATGTGACTAGTTTGTTTAGAGTCAAATTATGAAATTTATGAAAGCTCGTCTTGCTTAACAAAACATTTAAGTATCGTTCATTTTTGTTTGGCAAAGCTAAAATGGGCGTGGCCAACAAAAATACACACTGCAGCACACTATTAGATAACAATCATGACTGATGTTTGACAGTGTGTTTATATTAATGAGCGGATTTCTTAGAATTTAATGTTTATTTAAGTTCAGATTTTGGCGCCCCCTGTGGTGATAAAATAAACCAGACATCATTGCACACTTTAATCAACGATCCCACTTAGGCCTCTAGAAAGAATGGACTGAGAGTAATTTCCACTGTAAAATCTTAATTTCCTGATGAAAAAAGCGTCAATACAATTTAAACATGTTCACATAAAAACATTCAGGCTTTGAGTTTAAAATTTTGCACAGTGCTGCTCCATGAAATGGGTATGCAAACCATCCTACCCTTTAAGAATAATGGAAGAATAATTCTTATTTGGGGCTGCACGGTGGTGCAGTGGTTAGCGCTGTTGCCTCATAGCTAGAAGGTCCCTACTTCGGATGAAGTGGGCCTTTCTGTGTGGAGATGTTCTCCCTGTGCATGCGTGGGCTTTGGACTCCAGCTTCCTCCCACCGTCCAAAGACATGCTCGTCAGGTTAATCGGTGACTCTAAATTGAACGTAGTGTGAAAGGTTGTCTGTGTCCCTGTGTCTGCCCTGAGATTTATTGACGACCAGTCCAGGGAATAACCCCGCCTCTCGCCCAATGACGGCTGGGATCGGCTCCAGCCCCCCTGCGACCCTGAACAGGACAAGCGGTATACATAATGGATGGATGGATTATTTGCTCTTGTCGAGGGAGGGAAGCACTGGGCTTTGTTCAGGCACACACTCGCACTGAGCCAAGGATTTAGTTTGAAATGCCTTAAATGAATCAGGATATATCTCGTAAAAAAAACACAATAACAAAGCGATAAACGCAGACCGGTTTCGACCCTCATAGGGTCTACCTTAGGAAGAGACATGAAACAAGTCAAGTGGCCTGGAGGCTGAACTACACACGCACATGAATAAAAAACTATCATCAAATTTGAAAAAAGGAGTTGAAAAGAGTAATACCATAAATAGTTAATATGAACGATAAAATGTTCTCAGCTGGAGTCTATGGTCTTCACTCTCCAACAAATCAATGAATGAAGATACTTTGGCCACAGTAGAGAAACGGCCCTTACAGAAATAACAGTGAAGGCTGGTGAAAATACACACTACAAGTTGTCAGAGGTTAGAGGAACAATGACGACTGCATCCTGCCATCCTAATACAAACTGGCTGTTTGGGCTAAGTCCAGCTATTGTGGAGCCGGCTAAGACTGTCGATCCCTCTGAAACTCTAAACTGTCAGTATTTAGAGCAGCGGTGAGGGAGGGTCGAGTTTCCGACCAGCGGGTGAAGGAGGGACACAGAGGTGAATGTAAACTCCTGAGACTGCACACGATTTCTCCACAGGATACGTTTCTGTCAGGGTGGTGCAATGCAGCTTCTGCCTTTAAGCCAACTGTTGCGAAACACGTCGTAAACACACATTTAAGCGAGACAGGAATGTTCACCGGGGGTTGGCATGTTTCCTGCAGCTATAGATTCCCTCTGGTTAGCCGTGGGCAGCTGCTGTCAGTGCGCGCTTTGTTGCGAACCACCGCGCCAAAACACCCTTCTTCCATTTCAGGGGCAGCGGTGGTGACTGTGGGCGAATGTCCCCGGCCTGGGCGGGGTGCTCTCTCTGCTGTGGCATTTCCCTTTAACTTATACATCCTAACCAGCTAACATGAAAGCCATATGGGAAGGATAAATTTTGACTTTTTCACATCCATGGAGCTTTGCTGGAAGCTCTACATCTCTCAAGTACAACGCTTCTTTCTCGGTCAGGCCTTTGGAAGCAGATGAAAAGAAACAAAAATAACCCAGGACTGTAGCTCTTCCTAGAAGCGCACAGTGTGTAGTATAAAGTGCAGCTGAGAGCGGGTTTTCCCTTGGATTACAGACCACAGCAACTTGTCTCCTGAGATGGAGCATCCCCGTGTTCGCTCCAAACCGCACTGCTGGCCTGGAGAGGCGGTGAGGGGGGGGCTTTCTCACTGCCGTGCTAATACTCACTCTGTCATGTGTCCAGTCAGCAGCAGCCTTCCCAGATGTGTCCAAAAAAAATCTGCCATATTTTCCATACGAACTGAGTACGTGAAGTGAGTCAGAGGCAGTAAGATACATTGATTCAAGTGCATATGAGGTGGTTACTTGCACAATGATCACTTCTCATTGATAAAACCTTTTTTTCTCTCCCTGTTTTGTTTCCATGACAACAGAACCCAGCACACACATCCTGTGCAGCAGCTTAAAAATGTGATCATTGAGATTTTTTGCCTTTGCTCACGGAGTCTTGCTGTTATGTTATCCACATGTTCCTTTACACAACATATTCTTTGCTCTGTTTAAAGACTTAACCCTACTAGGAAGCACAGGAAACCCTCACCCTGTCTGTCATCAATCATCTCGAGATTATGTGGATGGCAAAGTGGCATTTCTGCACTTTTTACTTCAAGTTTTATTTTGGTTAAATGACTCAAACTTTCCTTAAAAGCCTATTTCCACCGTTATCTGATCACTGAGTGAGTCAGTCCTCTGTGCCAAATCTGAAACACTGTTGGTTAAGTTTTGGACACTTGGGTCTGTTAGCTGAGCTGCCACACCCAAACAGGTCATATAGAGCAGATTTATTTAATCACATAAATTCTTGTTGTTATTACTTATTAATACCGGTGATCATTATTCCAACGAAAGACGTGTAAAAACTGCTTTTTCTGCTTGCGTGCGTCTGTTTTGTTTTGACCGTGTCGTTCAGCTCAATTCTCTCTTCCCTTTCTCACTGTGACCAAATATACAAGACTCAGACTTCCATTGCACACCTCAGACTGTGGTTGCAGCTGGCGTGCACAGTTTAAAAAGCAGAACACGGGCCGACGGTAGTCCTGGTTTTACCCTCTCACACACAGCTGCTTGTAGTCGAAGTATTAGCAAGTGCAGAGCGTCTTGTAGACGAGCCACCATACTAAAACTGTACAACGCTTAGATTTATGTAGCGCCTTTCAAGAAACCCAAGCTCGCTTTACATGACGGTTCAAACTAAAGAGTTCAAGCTGAAGGCTCTCTCCCCAAACGTCCGCAGGCTGGCGTGGGGAATGGTGAGCAAGCCCGTGTCTGAGAACCGCAGATTCCGGGACGGGGTATAGGGGTGGAGGAGGTCCGAAAGGTGCTGTGGGACGAGGGCATAGAGGGATTTGTAGGTGAGAAGGAGGAGGAGACCGGAAGCTAGTGAAGGTGGATGAGGGTGGGGATGATGTGTTGCCAGGGCTCGGTGCGGGTCAGAACCCTGGCTATCCTGGACAGGACTCCATTGCAGTCGTCCAGACGGGTGGTAATGAAAGCATGTACAGTATGAGGGTCTCTGCCACGGAGTCAGGGAGTGATGGAAATGCTCTTCTTAAAGCTCCATCACAGAAGAAGAGAGTCTGACAGTAGCTTCTCGTGGCTCCTGCTTTACTTTTTCTGAACTGTTTTTAAACAATCTTGGGACCCATCGGCTATCGATGGAGGACGATCTAGCCTCTTTCATCCTCCACATGTTGTCTCGTTCTTTCTGCAACTCCTAAACAACTTTCAACCCCTCACAGCCAGAAGCACCCGCATCTCTTCATCTCCCCAATATGCAGACATCTTTGCTATTGTGGTCTTGTAAATGATCCGTCCTCAACGTTGGAAGTTTTTATTCATCCTGTTATGTGTCTCTCTTCTGCTTTCGCTCTGGTCACCTGATTTGAATGTCGTCACCCTGCTCAGTCGCGGTGAATGTTCCTGACCTGTTACCTGCTGCATTCTCACGACGGCTCACCCTGACTACTAACATTTTACTAGGAGGCTGGCAGGGAAAAAAAGTATGAATGAAGTTGGGGTCAAAAACTCTGCTGTTTGAGTTCACACATGCAGCCCACCCAGACAAAGTTGGGAAATTTTCAGGAGTGCAGTGCATGTGTGAAAAGGGCCTCAGTCTCCACCAATACATAACCCATGTTTCTGCCGTCTGTCTGATAGGTCAAATGTTTGCATACAGTGTGAACGCCAATGTTTATAAAAGCTTTCTCATATCTATTGCAGTCTTTTGCAGTGTGTTTATTGCACATATTCATATTGAACTGTGAACAGCAGCCACACTGACATCTCTTCTTGTCCTGCAGAAGGCGAGCTCTGGCTGCTGCAGGGCGATGAGGGAGCTCAGCAGGCACAGTGTCCACCTGGGTAAGACTACACTCTTGTTCTGCTTAATGTGAGAAATGATGCTGTTTTGTGAAATATCTTTTCAGCATGTTTCTGCTGTGAGAGGCTTTTCAGCTGTTCGCCCACAGTTGTCCTGAGTGGAGTCCATTGTTCCCAGTGTGTAGTATCCCAGCATGCAACTGTGACCACATAGAAACTACATAGAAATGTCACTAAAGTTCAGTCTGTTCACCCTATTTTCCTCTTTAGAGATGCATAAATAACCCGTGACTCTTTTTTATTTTTATGATGCTGTTGTTTTAGTGGAAAAAACAGTTTCTGTGGGGTAATGGCTCTGAGTAATCAGGCATGTGTGAGTGAGTGTAGTGTGCATGTGCGTGGACGATGTGGTCACATGTGTGTGCTTCTGCTTTGGTAAGGGAGGGACCCCAGACAGACTCATTAGACTATGGAAAAGAAAAAACCTGTGGCTCCAAGTGAAGCTATTTCTGGTTACAAAATATCTTTAAACAAATAAATCTTGTCTGCACTTACTTTTAATCTAAGTCACTCATTCTCTGGAGTTTGTTTGTGTTGTTTCTGTTGGCAAACCACGTTTTAATTTTAATGTGTGGTTTGGTCTTTACACCCAAAGAAGGAGCTTTTTAAGAGTTCTTCCCAACGACCAAAATATCACGTGAATTGTTCATGAAAAAGGAAATAAAGCTGAAGGAAGTGGGGAAAAAATCTCTTACAATCTCCTGAGTAGAAACTTGATTGTAAATTCACACAGTTAAGTTATTTATTGATTTCTTTTACACTATATTTTTTATTTTATTTTGAAATTCCATTATGCATTTCCTTTTTTTCCCTCTGTTTTATAATATATAATGTCGTAATTTTATAGAACACTCTTAAAGTGGTAATCTTGAAGACCTCACTTTCGTTCTCTTTGGCGGCACCTATGGTGATAAATGGTAATTGCGGGGGCACACCTCCCAGATATCCAGACAGTGTCCCATGTGTGACGTCCACGTTTGGCTCCGGTTGTACCTCTTGATTTTCCTCGCTGACGGTCATGTTCCTTCTCTTTGTTTGTTCAGCCATAGTAGATTACTGTTTACTTGCAACGCTTGCAGAGACCTGAAAAGCAGCTGCTTTGCTCCGCCTACCCTCTCTGGCAGACAAACCACTGCTGGCTGATGGAGAACGCGTCACTAACTGGGCGCCAATTTTTTCCGCGAATGTCACCACAGACACCCAGTCTGTAATACTGCAAAAGCAAAGGCTTTCATCAGTGGGCCACAGGCTCAATCACCATTGTGTTACCTCATTCAGCGATAGATAGACTTAACAGACATTTATTTACAATGAAAGTTTTGTTGTGTGTGTGTTTTCAGCCTGGACCTTGGAATGGCCAGCAAAGCACTACCAGGGGATCTCAGACTGCATCCTGGCTCGTAGGGGGATAAAAGCTCAGAAATATAAGGGCTTTTTACACTGCCAGTTCAAGGCGGGATTATTACACCTCTGTCTTTTAAAGAACGCATGGAGGCGTAATGGTGGGGCGAAGTTGTTCCGCCTCTGAGCCGACATCGGAGGTAGTAACAGAGGCGAAACGGCTTCTGTGTGAACTGCAGAGCAGGCAGGACGGAACAGCGCAGTGTGTGTGTATTTGAAGCACCCGCTGTTTGCTTACACCTCGCGCACGTTTTGCTTCCGCAATGCTGGAACGCTACTTAGAAACACACACTAGGGCGGCTTTATGCCGGCGTTGCTCGGTCCAATATAGAATGACAAAGGTGGCATGAGGACGGAGCTTCGTTACGGCGCTGAGGCAGAACCGCAGTGTAAAAAAGGCTATAGAGAGGGGCTAGCCCGTGTCTGGCCTTAAACATGATTAGAAGAATCTTAAAATCAATCCTAAAATCAACAGGCAGCCAGTGTTGGGAAGCTAGAATCGGGGTCATATGGAGCTTATTTGTTTGACCTAGTTCAAAGCCTGGCTGCAGCATTTTGGACGGTCTGTAGGCATTGGACTTTTGACTTCTGATTGAGACAGGTGTTGAGTTGAGACGAGAGGAAATAAAAGCATGGATGATGCATGGCACTGTTTTATACTTTAGATCGATAATCACAAAGTATTATATTTTAATACCCAGCTCTATGCAGCTGCAAGTGATAGCTGGAATCAGACAATGAGCCGTACCTCCTGCAGATAATGGAAGTGTTGTAGTGCACGGAGTGAAATGGGAGTGGGCTACCGTCCCCTCACAGCAGGGAAAAGAGAAATCTGCTGAGGCTAACAGAACCTCATAGTCTTTGATTTGCTGCCAGCAGGGTCTCATTTCTCTTCCCGTTCTCCTCCCCTGTGTTTGTGTGGTCTGTAATACGACTTTATTTCTCCTCTTTCCTGCTTATTCAAAGAGCTGCTTTGTGTTCTCTCTACACAGACCTACTGTACAACACTAGCGTTACGCTACTGGTGCCAAAGATATCAATATCTCCTGCTGAGTAATTGTTCCTCTTCCCCTTTCACAAAGCCACCTCAGTGTTTGGTTAAAGCATCGTTCTTCCTCTCTGTCTCCACGCCCAGTTTTTCCAGGCCTCCTCTCATCCTGGTGTCCCTGGACGGATTCAGGGCGGAGTACCTGAAAGATCACGGCAGCCACGTTCCCGTCATCAGCAAGTTAAGTAAGTCAGCCACATGTTTGGAGCGACAGTTAGTCATGGGTCGCTGTGTGTCCTGATGTGACCGACCATTACTCTTCTTACAGGACGTACTGGAACAACGACGCCACATATGAGGCCTGTTTATCCCACAAAGACCTTTCCCAACCACTACAGCATCGTCACTGTAAGTCTCTTCTGATTTAATGGGCACAGTTGGTCAGGTTGTTTTCTGACTTGTTTTGTCAGAGGAAGAAGCTCTCATATAGTTCCTATTATAGTAGTATAAAAGGGGCGCTGGTTTAGCTCAGTTGGTAGAGCAGGCGCCCCATATACAGAGGCTCCCATGTCCTCCCCCACTCTCTCCTCCCCACACTTCCTGTCTCTCTTCAGCTCCTATCTAATAAAGGGAAAAGCCCCCAAAAAGTTTTTCAGCAAAATGGACTTACATCAAAGTAACAAAAAGCACAAATTATGCAGGAAAATGTCTCCTGTGACACAAACATACAAATATTTCATGTCGCGTTCATACATTTTATTTATAGTTCATTTTAGATGCATAACAGGACGCAATGCCTGCTTGTCAAAGTGGTTGACTGGTCTGGCAACCAGTCATCAGCTTCTGTTGCCAAAACTGAAAATATGGTGGCCATCTTCAGTTACCTTTTATTTGTAGTAATGAAGTCACCATGATGGGCAGTCTTATGAAGGATCTAAGAAACATCAAAATGAGTTTATTTTAGGGGCAGGCTTTGCCGTTTGCTTTCCCTTATTTTGCCGCTGCTGGCAAAATTAGGCCAAGACTTGTCTGTGAAGGTTCTCAGTCATCCAGGCCATTGTGATTCTAAGTTCTTGAAGATGTTTCACCCCTCATCTAAAGGCTTCTTCAGTTCTAAACTGACTGGTGGGTGGAGCTTGAGGCTTTTATTTCTAGTGCCGTCCACTGGAACTGAAGAAGCCTTTCGGATGAGAGGTGAAACCCTTTCAAAACTTCAACCAAGTCCAGTTGCCTTTTGGATTAATCTTACAAAGGCCAAGACTTGGTTGGCAATTTCTTAAAATGCTTGCCAACTTGCCTGGCAACTGTTACTATTGAGTTTTTTTATTCTAACTGTTTTATCCTTGGGATTTTAAATGTGTCTTTGGTTGATCTACTTTAAACTAATAAACATCGGAAACATGAAAATAGGACAGTGTGGACACTGTTTGTTTGTAAAAAAAAAAAAAAGAGAACAAAAGGTTTTAAAACGTCAAAACGTCTGTAAAGTCTTAAACAAGTCATGATCATGATTCATAATTTCACAGGATTATTACGTTTTACTTTTTTACAAACTGTCAAATTAATGCTGTGGAGTAAGAGGATCTATACACAACAGTTAGTTCGGACCAAGTAATCTGACTGGACAAGAGGCGTTCCATGAGTGGTCATATAGAGACCAACATCCCTGGGACTCTTCACTCTGTGTATCACTCCGCCTCAGCCAGGTGTTCTGAATACTGTTAATTAACATTACAGCAGACCGTTTATGTCTACATTGATCAAGCTGGTTCCTCTGAATCACACAGCAGACTCTTACTTCACTGGTTGATGATGAATTTAAACAAACAGATAAAAGTACATGATAAAAACAGCTGATCTGTGGTGACCTGTTGACACCGAGTGCAGGAGAATGTTTGTGTTGCTCAGCAACCAAAGTCCAGTTTCAGTTGGTGGAGCAAAAAATAATACTCAGTTGTTGATTATTACTATTTACAACTATTTGCCGATTGTATGTAAGTGTTGTATAAAAGCAATATCACACTGGAGGTCGTGACGTTGTGCTGAATATCACCTCCAGAACTAGAAGTACAAAGTCACGTAACCCTGAAATACTGAAACAATTATACTTCTTGTGTAGACGTACTTACATTCTGTTCAGCAGTGCTGTGAGTGTACCACAGTTCAACAGTGCATTCGGGGCTTTCCCTCGCGATCATTGAGCCTTTTTCAGAGAAGATTAGAGGTTACTGTCGAGGCCTAATGGCTAACATTGGCTTGTGGAATAGAAGCACAACTGAGGGGCTTACAGAAGTGGGTTTCACCTCTCTTCACTGAAACCAGATCCTGAAATTAAACAAACTGCTGTGGTCAGCAGTAACATTTAGCTCACAAAGATGGAGGAGGAGGTGACTGAATGTTTTCGTCTCTGGTTCCTGCAGGGTCTTTATCCCGAGTCGCATGGGATTGTGGACAACAAGATGTACGACGTGACTCAGAACACTTTCTTCAGCTTGAAAACGGATGAGAAGTTCAACCCGAAATGGTACCAAGGAGAGCCAGTAAGTCAATCTGTGCACCCTGAAACAGTCTTTGGCCACTTACGGAGAATCAAGTGTCTGCTGTGAAAGACCACAGCAGGGTATTTCTGAGAAATTCCTTTGTACGATTTCCTTCACACATCTGAGAGTCTGTGGTAGAAGTATTGTTCTTTAAGCCGTGAAAGCTAACACGCCCTTGTTTTGAAGAGAACCTGGCATGAATCAAGAGAAGGCACTTGTGTCGAGTGTAACAAATATGAAGGATTGTGCTGTAATTGTCTGTCTGCGAGCGGCACGAGACACTTGTTTTTTTTGACAGCGCGGAGATTCATTGCTGTGAATCAGTTTCTCGATATAATTATGGATTCTGCTCGTGTTAAAAACGGCTTGTGGGGGCCTGAGTTACGCTTGTTAAGACACTTTTGTGGTTCCCATTTGAAAGGAATGCCTCTTAAATCTCATTCCTTCAGTGTGAATGTATTTTTAAGAGGAGCAGCATGTCAGAGTCTATATGACTCTCCAGGAGGGAAGGAGAAATTGATCAACTATTATTCCTGGAATGTATTCTGCCGTAATGAACCAATACCACTAAGTGCATCTACCAGAACATGTTTAAAGGCCTGCTGCAGAAAAAACACACTCATACCAGCAGATCAGTCTGAAGGTATCGATTCACCACAAACACGTGCAGTTAGATTAACATTGGTCTTGACTGGGCTGTGAGGGATTACACTATTATCCTAATGGACTACACACAGGTGATGCTCTGCAGCTTAGTCTGTCTGAATTCATCATTAACCCAGCTGACACTTCCTCCTCCTCTTTTGTCCTCTTCTCTTTTATTTCAACTCTTCTTTTCGTCAACGTGTCTCTCCTTTCTTTTCTTTCCCTCTCCTCTTCTGTCCTCTGCTCTTTTAAACTCGGATTTCTTTTCTTTTCCTCTCCAATTGTGTCTTTACAATTTTGTTTTTTCATTCTCTTTTTTCTTTTCTTTTATCTCCTTATGTTTCTACTTATTTATCCTTTCATCTGCTCTCCTTTACTTTGATTTTCTCATCTTCCTTTTTCTCCCTTTCTCTCCTCTCCTCTCTTTTTCTCCCCTCCTCTCCTCTCCTCTCCTCTCCTCTCCTCTCCTTTCCTCTCCTCTCCTCAGGTGTGGCTCACTGCCATGCGTCACAAACTGAAAGCAGGAACTTTCTTCTGGCCGGGATCAGACGTTCCGATCAATGGCTCTTACCCAAACCTCTACATGCAGTATGACAAGTAAGAGCGATGGACTTACTTCACATTCTTTCAGCTAATTTAATAATAATAATGATTTTATATTTAAGTCATGATACTTTTGTATCCTCACACGGTGATAAATGACATGGTGCCTTTCTATTGATCAGGAGCATTGCATTTGAGAGGAGGGTGTCGACGGTGTTGGAGTGGCTCAGCTTACCTCAGGGAGAAAGGTATCACACGTTCCTCATTATCATAACAAAGATCATGATGTGACTCTCCATCAAAAGAACATCTCACTAAACAGCTGTCTTTGTGGTTTCAGACCGGACTTCTTCACTCTGTACCTGGATGAACCTGACTCATCCGGACATCGTTACGGACCGTCGAGCGGCCAGGTCAGTCATTCACTGAACATCAACCTGTAGAGAAACATTAAGCTGGTTGTGAATCATCTGACCAGAAAGAACATTTTGAAATCAGCTCTTTTTAAACTTTGGAAACAAAAGCTGAGCAGAATTTTTCACTGAGGTCCATGTGTGACCTTTTCTCAAAGCTTCCCGTTACACCTCTGTCTTTGTCAGTTTGTAATGTTGTAGTCTTGTGGCTCAGTTGTCATCACGTGACCTACAATAAATGTTGATCTCTGGTCATGTGACAGCAAAAGGTCGTACTAAGCTCTGAAAAAAGAAACTATACGGAGTCTGCTGAAAATTGTCATGAATGACACGGATGGCTGTTAATTATGCAGCAGTCAGCACTACACCAAACATCATGTGACAAACACAAGACGGAACATGATCGACCGGCAGCACGCTTTCCCCTTTTCCTTGCACTGCTAGAGTTTCATGGATCCTGTTAGCGGTTGAAGTAATTTAGCAAGCTAGCCAAATAACATATCACCACTGAGATAGCATTTTGCTAGCGCTGACATTATCAAGCACAGAAGCTAAGGATAGCCAGCTAGCTTTAACTTAGCCACTCTGCTTGGATCTGATGGTGGTTGCTTCAAAATACTGAATACTAAAGTCATTCGCAAATGCTAAGTTAGCTAATTTGCAAATGATAAGCTAGCTAGTTTTGTGGAGAGTGCTGTTTTTGCTGATATTACTAGACGGCTACTAGATTTAATTTTTAAGCTCGTGCTGAACTCTGTTCACACCAGTTTGGCAGCTGGTCGACAACATACTATGTAGGGGTGTGAATCACAGGGTAACTCACAATACGATACCCGATAAGTGGCCCACGATAACGATAATATCACGATACAGCGATTCTGCGATAACTGACATATTGCGAGACAATCATACAATGATACATCACAATATCTGATCAACTGAAGGATACAAAATGCACCTAAAAAGGCAAAAGTGCAGGATTAATGTATTTTTTCAATGCAGAATTGGACACAAACTGAGATGAAAAAATGTACAATGTTTTCAGTCTGTAAATTAAATTTACAGAACGATAGAACAACCGTTAGGACATATTAGGACTTTGTATTTGAAAGTGGCAGGCGCATCTCTTAACTTCTTGTCACCGCTGTCCGACATGATCCCGCTGTCTTCTTCTTCTGTTATCCTGCTGTCAACTTCTTTTTTGGCCATTTAATTTCTGTTCTTGTTACCCTCAGTCATGTCATTAGCGCCACCTTGAGGAGTCATGAAATAGTGATGTGGTCAACATCGCAGGGAAATCTGTTTGGAGCGCCACATATTTGTAAATGAAAATATTGATATTTGGCTCCAGCCTATTGATAATTGTATTGCACGAGTCAGGACGACAACATGTTGCTGTATTAATATTTTTGGGACTCGATATCAATATTTTGCAGGCGGCTTGAGCATAAACGTCACATCCTTTTGGATTGTTCCAGATTGTCGTGGGACCTTTACATAAAAATCAGTCCACAGACTGTGATAGGCAAACGAGAGAGACAGTTCAGGTTTAATTTTTAAGTGTTCACACATTGGCAAAAAGAGGTGATTTATAAATGTAAAATGCTTCATTTAGTACCTTTTAGATTCTTATATTAAAATGATTCTGTCACAGAAAAGCACCAGCTTGTGCAGCTGTGCGCGTCAGTGCTGAGGAAGCTGTTTCAGTCCATAATATCTGCTAATTATTTATTTGCTGAGCAGGTTTTCTTGACGTGTTTCCACTGCCACAGGAACATTTTAACACTTTGCTGTGCCTTCAGGTGGTTCAGGCCTTGGAAAAAGTGGACAGGATTGTGGGAATGCTGATGGACGGCCTGACGCAGAGAAACCTGCTGGGCTGCGTCAATGTGATAATCGCATCAGACCACGGTGAGATAACCACACAGACTGCACACGGCTCTGACAGTTCACAGTGTGATGTTACAAAATAAAGGTGATCAGAAATGGACTCTTTTTAAGCATCCCTTTCTCGGTGCTTCCTCAGCAGGAAGACATAACCTGATTTTAGAGCCTGTGAATAACTGGGGGGTTTGGAGACTAAGTGTCACCTTTAATGTTTGACTTGGTTGAGTCACGGCACCTGCTGCAGGAGGAGACTACAGGTCCGTGCCAGAGAGCAATCAGATGAAAAATCTACTCCCTGGGAGTACGCTGGGAAAACTGTTCTCAGTGGTATGTTAGGAGGATATTTTGTGATGAGTTTCTCTGGACATGTGCGGACCATATGTCTCGTCTTGTAATTAGGTCTATTAAAGATCAATGCCTGGGAGTGAGTGTGGCTCAGGGCGATGCCCGGCGATCCTTTTTACACGCCTCATCTCCAAGAGAGGATATAATTTATGAAATGCAGTGGTAGTCATTCGCCTGCTGCTTGTCATGAACGACAAAACAAGTAAGAAAAATCAATCAGTGCTCTTGTCACTCTTGTTTTAAATATAGAAAAGAAATGTGCTGTAAGTTCTCAGGGCTGTAAGTCAGTGCTCGGGTCCTCAGGCACTTTCTGAATTGATTTGATCGTTGTAATGGTGCACAAACTATCATGGGCACATTTGTAAAGTTTTCAAACACAAATTCATGTTTTCTCTTTCCTCACAGGCATGGAGGAGGCTTCATGTAACAAGGCATCGTTTGTGTCAACCTTCCTGAACAACACTGCCGACTTCGGTGTCATCCAAGGCCCGGCTGCTCGCATCAGACCCACTCAGCTCCCAGATAACTTCTTTTCCTGTGAGTTCCTATCAGTAACATACATTTCCCGGTGTTCCCAGCTTCGCAGCATCACTCAGTGTCACTTTGTTTATGCCCCAGCGAGGCTGACATTGTCCTGTGTTTCTCTCCTCAGTCGACTATGAGAGCCTGGTGAAGAACCTGTCGGTATGCGAAGTATTCCAAAAGTGACTTTTGTATTCATAAGAAGAATGAAGAATTATCTGCTTGCTTGGCTACAAGTCAAACAACGCTCCATCCTTCTGCTGTGTGTTGATTCTCCTCCTCTGTGTCTGTTCTGAAGTGCAGGACGTCTGACCAGCCAATGAGGCCGTACCTCAAAGAAAACCTCCCCAAAAGGATGCACTTTGCTTACAACAAACGCATAGAGAGAGGACACCTGTATATGAAGGAAGGGTGGCAGGCAGCGATGTAAGTCTCCATCAGTCTATTCTCTTTTCTTCAATATGGCAGGTCATCAAACTTTGTAGTGTCAGGGAGGGAAGAGAGAGGCTGAAAAGAGAACAACTGTACCGTAGATCACACACACATGGTAATTAGTCTGTATGAAATAACCTGGTAAACTCTATTTTTGGATAATCCTGTTTGAATGAAATACTTGATACTTAATTAAATAAGAGTTTTGAGTCCTTTTCTGCACGTTGTGTGTCCGCCCTCTCCATGTTCATAAACAGCGCCTCCCTCTGTAGGTCGCTCCAGGTTCAAAATATAACGTAAAAATTGCAAAAAGTGAAGCAGGTCGGCCGCTAGTTTTTCAGCATCATGATGGAGACGATGTAGAAAAACACATGCGATATACATTTTCATAATGTTTTGACGATATATATATATATATCATCATATTGTGCAGCCAAGGGCCTGTATGCAGCCAGGAGATGCATATTTTCTACCTTCAGTTAAATAGACCAGTGGCTCTCAACTGGTGGGTCGGGACCCAAAAGTGGGAGCTGTTTTCGGTGGGTCGTGGGTGTGTGCTTGAAAAAGATTTGGCATAAAGTCTGTGCTGTGCTTTTATTTTGAAGGACATGGCTTTCCTATGACGTGCGTGCAGTAGTGGTGTAGTTTTACACTCCATGTATCCCCTGTTCAAGTTCACAATTCTTGAAACTTGACGGGCCTTCAGTAGTTGGACTTATGTTGCATTTTTTAGTTTATTTCTGCACAGGGAAAATGTTCCTCTTATTCAATTTTTCAATTCCAATCCATTCAAAAGAGAGCCCCTTGAGATGCAGCATCTCATTTTTGAGGGGGTCCTATAAACACAAATACAAAATTATAAAACGTGTACAAACAAACAAACCAAAATCGCTCACCCTCACTCTCCCACACCCCTCAGCTTTGGACAAGCAGAATTTTTACAATAAATATAGCGACCTATTCACTGCCACCTGTTGGTCCTTTTGGCTGACTATTATTCTGTTGTGTTTTGTGATGGTGACATACTGTGTGTATTGTTTCGTGGTTTAAAAATCACAGAAATGTGCGTGGAGATTTGTCATTCAGGAGGTGGTGGTGGGCCCTGAGGCTAGACCAGTAGAGAACCACTGAAATAGACCACTAGAAGTGAAAACTGAAAGCTAGCTTATTTTTGAGCTGAGATTGTGTTGTTATGTAGCTTTGTCCTTTAAAGGGCCTCAAAAAGGCATAATAAGTAAATTCCCAAAACTGCGTACTGTAGTATAAAAAGTAGAGCGTGGTAAAGAAAAGTAAAATCTATTTTAAATTGATCGTAAAATGAGATGAAGAAAAGTAAAGCATAGTAAAGTGCATTAAAGTGAATAAAGTGCAGGTAAATTGAGTAAAGTAAAACACATGGGGGCTGCTGCCCAAGCGTGTTTATTCGATCCCATTTAAAAATTACCAAACTGTTTTTTCTATTAATTAAATGTATCAGACTTTTAAGAAGTACGTTTTCCTGAGTGTATTTAACAGATTTACCAGATTGAGAAACCAGATTTACAGAATAAGGTATGAATATCTGTAGCATATATGCAGCATACCATACCAGAATAACTTACAGAGATGACTTGATTGTTAAAGTCTTATGTGAGTTATAGCACAGCACATTGTTTGTCATGAACATGGATGTCTGATGGTAACATCTCGGGCCACACAGAAGTTGAATCATTCACAGTAATTAGTGTTAGCATTCATTCATAATGAATGTTGGAGAGGAGTTGTCCAGCTCCTTAGATGGAGAGCAACCATGTAATCATGGCAAATTGTTTCAGGCTGCAGAGCTCAGTCGCCTGGATGTAGCTGCAGTGCGATGTGACCGTCTCTTTACATAACATGGAACACTTGAGTCGCTATCAGAGTGGAAGTTTCCACCCTTTATTCTGTCTTTGTGTTTGTCTGAACTCCTCTGATAAATGATTTTACTCTCTCTCTGCAGGAACAGACAGGACACGAAGTACTGCACCGGTGGATTCCACGGCTCAGATAACCTCTTCACCAACATGCAGGTCAGAGGAAGGAAACACTGTTTGTTTCTTAAACACGATAAAAGTTCATCATGAGATCCTGGGGAGTAAAAACAACAGAAAGTGTGATAACTTAATGACACTTTGAGGAAAATATGTACTGTTTGACAAGGCTAATTCGCCTCCGACTGATGTCTGAAAGTCGGCTGAACAATAGATGCTTGACGTGATTGAAACGCCCTCCTGCAGCTGACTGATTAATGCATCCGTCTCTGTGATGCTTTTAGCCTCTAAAATCAGTGTACATTTGAGATGATTAACTGGTTATATTGTACCAGAATCATGCTAAAATTAACTAAAGTGTCAAGATTAAAGTTGTTCTGAATTTTAAGAACAAATAAGCTGTAAGACGACTGCAGGCATACAGTAGCTGCTCAGTTTAAACAATTTATCGATATCCTAAAAGGTTGTTTACAAGAAAATGCCAACAAGGCTATCAAGACTATGGTTTGGAACATTTTTTGCACAACAATTACATTAACTGGCAACTGTTTTGATATTGAATTGATATTCCATTTTCTGCCTTATTTACTTCTCTCTGACCGTAAAATGAATATCTTTGGGCTGTGGACAAAACAAGGCATTTAAGGACCAGTGTTAATTCCGTTAAAATTATGGCGATAAATGTTCGTCAACAACCTTTTTTCCATGACGAAGACGAGACGCCGATGAGCTAAAAACAGATCATTGAAGATAAAAACTGTGACGACACGAGACGAGACTAAAATGTTAGTGGTGGGCTGTCGGACATTCAAAATCCATGATATTTCCCCCACTGTGTGTCTAACCTGTCTGTCAAAATACATGCAGTGCACTCCTGTAACTGGTTGAATTGGTTGAGGGGCGTGCAGATCCACCTGAATCCGACCCAGCAAAACAGGTGATGATGTCACAAAGCGGCAGCTTGACAACATGACGGCATCCACGCAAAACGGGTTTGGTCAGAGAAAAAAAAGCAGATGGACACGCTTTTTTAAGTGTTTTTATTTAGCCTTCATTCAGACAGGTCAGATAATTTAGACACGTGGCCTCATTCTCAAGAGAGACCTGCTTAAACAGCCGCAACAACACAGTGTTACAGACAGGACATTCAATACAGAACAATAATACAATCATTAAAGTGATAAATGCAGAAAGTATCAGTAAAAGTTACATGGTACATGAGCACGTTCCCACAGACGCGCTCTCCTTGATTTCAAAAGTATGTTAAAATTCCTTCGGGCAATGAAGCTGGACAGCTTTAAATCCTGCTGTAGTTTGTTCCAGGTTGACGGGGCAGAGTAGAAAAAGGCCTTTTAACTGTGAGCATAAGCTGCAGCAGCACTGTTTATGTGAGATTTATTTAACGCAATGCACTGTAGAAACGAGAGATGTAGAGACGCCCTGTGGCTACAAATGAGGTGGGAAAAATCAGTGTCTTAGATTATCCACGGTAAGCAATTAGATAAGATAGACTTTATTGATCCCCCATTGGGGGAAATTCACTTGTTGCTCAAAGTAAAGGACAGCGTAAAACAAGTGATGAAGTGATGGATAAAAAAGATCAGGACATTACAGAAGTAAAAGTGTTAGTGAAATGGTGCTTTACATATTCAAACACTTGATACAACCTGTTACCTTGATACCTGTATCAGGCTAGTTGAACTAGTTTAAAGAGACGAAATGTTTTGACTAAAATGTGATGTTTCCCGAATTTCCCGGATAAATAAAGTATTTATTTTTATTGACTAAAATTGGACTAAAATGTTTTGAGTTGTCATCAACTAAAACTAGACTCTAAGTGTAAAAATGACTCAAATGTGACATAAATACTTAATAATAATATATAATTATAATAATAATTTTATTATTTATACAGTTGCTCTGATGCAGAGAAGCATATATGATATATATGGCATAAACAGAATGAAGAAAAATGTCAAATATGTGCATTATATATGCTGAGAAGTGGATCTATGGTGATTTAAATACAATTGCCAGAATAATGTTAAATGCAAAAATAAAGTTAAATGCAAAATAAGAGTACGATGCAAAGAGTTATAGACACAAGAGTTATTTACAAATGAACAGTGTATTCAGTATGATGTCAACAACTAATACGCATTCACGCCTAAAGTTAACACTGTTAAGGATGCCTTCTTAGGCTTTAGGAAACACTGACAGACATTTTCCACATTCAAAAAAACAAAACACCTTTAAAGCACAATGCAGTTACTGTTGTGGGAAATGTTGCTTGGATAAAACTCTCCCTCCACTGTTTTGTTACAAGTTGGTACAGATCAGTAAACGCATCATGGCGGAGGCCTTTATCAGCTTCCTAAGGGTGGTACAAAGTTTGCAACACAGCATGAGTTGAAGTTGTTGCTAAATGCCTGAGAGTCACGCTGTTCTGTAACTTTGAAATGTTGTAGAGGATTCTTTATGTTGAAACTTTATGTTGAAACTTGATGTTCACATCTCAGACCTCTAGTGTCCAACAACAGCCCTTCACTGTTTCTATGACTTTCAGTTGCTCTGCGTTTCACAGAAGCTGCTTCTGAAAACTGAGAAAAGGACTCTGGATGTGTGTTCATAGATAAGGATTAGAATCCGTTGCCTAAGTTTTAAACTTTATCTTGCAGGAAGTTGTTGCAGCATACCGGGCTTAAAGTGGCCTCCAGGAAACGGAAGTATTTTATACACTGCGGTTCTGCCTCAGCACCGTTACAAAGCTCCGTCGTCATGCCACCTTTGTCATTCTACATTGGACCACGCAACGCCGCAGGAACGCTGTAAAAACACACACTGGAGCAGCGTAACGACGGAAGCAAAATGTGCGCAAGGTGTAAATAAACAGCGCGTGCTACAAATACACACACACGGCGCAGTTCCGTCCTGCCAGCTGCAGTTTACGGGGACGCCGTTTCGCCTCTGTCACTACCTCCGATGCCGGCTCAGAGGCGGAATGACTTCGCCCCACCATTACGCCTCTGTGCGTTCTACATAGAAAACAGAGGAGTAATAATCCCGCCTTGAACTGGCAGTAGAAAAAGGACGAGTGACATACTCAGTAAAGTAGCAGAGAAGTACATAATGAATACTACTTGCTTAAGGTTTCATTTATTTCTCATACAACCTCTTTTACATTCACAACCTAGTCTGTATTTGTAGTTTTCCAACTGTGAATGAAACCAGAGTAAAGTCACTAAATGGAACAAACACACAAACTCAGCGCAGCTCTGGAGCTCCTCTCGAGTACAGTAATTACACTTGTGAGAGGATGCTCTCCGCCTACACGTCCACTGTTTTGGAGTGAGTTTGTTTACGTCTGCCACCCTCGTGTTTGTCGTCCCAATATGCCCGTGCATGCTTCTGGACGTGGGTTACACTGAAAATGACTTGGTATAATTAGATTACAAGGTTCACGCAGACTCTAAAAAAGAACTCTTCTACAAGAACAGCGGGAAGTGTCCTTGAAATAGACACACCTGCAAATATCTACAAATCTACCCAACCCTTTTCTTTCTTAGAAATCCCTTAGTCACATGTTCAACACTGCCTTGGTTCACTTCAAATATTTACATGTGGCTTAATGATGGTATTTAGAGTTTGGCTTTTTATTTACAGAGAGCGTTAAATGAAGGTCTTCATTTAACAAACTGCTGGGCAATGTTTTTATATGGAGAGTTCACTCTACTCTCACCAGAAATGTCTGAAAAGATAAATGGATGAAAGTCAGTGTGTTGACGTCAGTGTATTTTCTCCAGGCGATCTTCATCGGCTACGGTCCAGGGTTTAAAGAAAACACTGTTGTGCCTCCGTTTGAGAACATTGAAGTATACAACCTCATGTGTGGTAAGCTGCTTTGTTAATGCACACTAAACTTTATCCTCCTCTTTCTGCTTCTTTAGTCTTTTCTTTTAAGACCAGCTCCAGTCATGTTTTAAGACATATAAATGCTCTGCCATAAATAATAAATTGTCTGATATGTTTTTTTTGCTAAATGTTTAATTACCTTGTAAAAATCCTCCCAAGCCATCTCCTCCTTCTCCCTCATTAAAAATTCCTGAATCTGCATAGGCCCCGCCCACTATGCAAATTTACAACCGCCCCTCTTTTAAGAAAACGAAACATGTCTCTGCCATCGTTTAGTGGCAACTTGTTGAAACTTAGCTAGCTTGAAATGTAGTAATTAGCAGTAGTAACATTAACTAGTTAGTAGTCAGTAGTGAGTTTGCAAAAATTGCGATGACAGTTACAGCTGGCTCGCACATCGCAGAAGTGGTTGCCATAGGTTACACATAATGATATGCATAGCATCACCCCGTCCATTAACAGGATTGGCTCCTTAGGTTTGTGACGTCTCAAACCTGCCAATCTGAAAACATGTTGTTCAGCCTGTCCTTGGTACACTGCAGTTTAAAAGCAGACAGGCCCAGCCATGGAGATGTCTGCTCATGTTGTCCCTGATATGTCTTGTAGCACATGAAGAACCCCACATGGAGATGTTTACAAGGTTAAACACTGGATTTTACCTGGAGGGGGGCTTTAAGTATTAAATAGATGGTGAAATATTGGGAAATAATCTTTCTTAGATCTGACCTCCTTCTGAGGTCTTGTCATCAGGTGAGGTTTCCTGACAACTAGTGGAGGCCTCATGCAGCACTATAGGTTTGATCCCCTGTCATACTTACTGTGTGCTCCAACTAAGAGTCCGCTAAGTTAACACAGTCAGAAGAGAAAACGGCTGCATTTTTCTAGGGAATTCAGTTTGGTGCCAAAAAAGGAACAGCAGGAAGTGAAAGGCAGCGATCAACCAGATTTCATGGGAAAAATGAAAGAAGCATTTTTGAAGTAAAAAAAAAAAAAAGAGAAACACACAAAAACTGCCAGACATCCACTTTCTAAATAGAAATGTTTATAACAGACAATGTTCACTTTCAAATCTTTGTTCAGGTTTTGTGGGTCAGTGAGATCTTGCTTTACTAAAAGGTTTGTTGATGTTGCCTTATAAATGAATTTAGGGGGCTCTTGTTCCTGACTGGTAGCATCTTAGAGGATTTCAAGAAACCTTGTATTAAGACAACTTTTTTCTTTGTTGAGCTTAAATGGAATATTTTCCACATTGTCTGTGAATTTCCAATTGAGGCACTAAATTCCTAAGCAAATGGTATACCAACAAAAAAAGCTGAGTTATCCTACTTGTGGAGTCCTGCCTGCAGTGCCTACATGCACCATGATGCTTTGTGTGCAGGCAGCATCGGCCTTGGTCAAGTTCTGCTGGATTACTTTGGCCCTGAACTCTGACTAGGATACTCAGCTGTATTTATTCAAGCCGAACAAAACACTGTTAAATGTATTTTGTCTGTAACACCTAAATTAGTTCCTCTGAACAACACGCTTTGTAGCTGTGCCAAGCTGAACCGCAGAGACACAAAGATTATCTCCAACAATTCCAAACATTTTCATGCTGTTTACTTAAATCAGATAAATACAAATAAGGTTGAAATATGGCCACATTTTCCTTTAAAAACAGCTTTAAGTTTAGTTCTTAGTGTTTAAATGCTGTTTTTCCTCCTTCCTCCTCCAGACCTCCTTGGAATTCGTCCTGCTCCAAACAACGGGACTCACGGCAGTCTGAACCACCTGCTGAAGCATCCCGTCCACCTGCCGGTTCACCCCGCACAGCTGTCCCACGACACCCCGTGTGAGGCCAGCGAGCCTGTCGCCGCTGACGACCTGCAGTGCACCTGTACATCCCAAACCAAGGAGATGGTACGTGCTAACAAGTTACTGAAGTGATGTACTTGTTTTTAGCATTGCTAGCATGAAAGGATGGCCATGAAATTCATTCATGGTCCCCTGAACAGATCGGCTGCAGGAGCTATATTGGTCAACAGAGCTGTCAATCATCCTTTTTACAGCATCAAATAACTCATTAAAAATAAACTTATCAGAATGAACACATGGTCGTAAATCAGTACGATAAGAACTAACTATAATGACAGAAACCATGTTTGCTGTGTATTTTGATTTTATAGTTTGACTCACGTCCCATCTGTTAACATGGAGGAGGCGGGCTTCATGACTTATACTGCAGCCAGTCAGCAGGGGGCGTCATGTCGTCTCTTTTTACAGTCTATGGTCAAAATCTTCATCTATTTAAACTTTGATTCGGTGACCTTTGCATTAAGTGTTTGCATGCTAATAACAGCTAAACAAAGATGGTAAAAAATTATACTCCCTAAACATTAGCATGTAAGCATTATCACTGTGAGCATGTTTGTCACGGTTGGGGTTGAAACAAAAAGGTAAAGCAGGACCCAGGTGCAGGCTAGAAATAAGTTTAATAAACCAAAACACAAAAAGGCATCAAACTAAGGCTTACTGTAACAGTCCAGGTAACCGAAATAATCCAAAGGGGAATCAGTCGTTCAGCATAAAGTCCAACAAAAAGGTAACAAAGATGACTACAGACCTATGACAAACGATTAACTGACACTGAGACAAGGGAGCACAGAGACTTAATAACCTTAGGAGGTGAGGCTAATCAGACACAGGTGAGACAATCAAGGGGCAGGTGAAAACAATCAGGGCAGGGCACATAATCAAACAAGCGGGAAACACACAAAGGCAGGAAGTGGATAAACACGAGAGACAAGGGGACAAAGTAAAACAGGAAATGATCTAACCCATGAAACACAAATAAAATACTTAACTAAACAAGACTTAATTATAACAAGATCATAGAAATAAACTAAATACAAAAAACTAAACAATAAGAACTCATGACACCAAGAGACAAAGTAAAACAGGAAATAATATCTGAACCCAAAATACAAATCAAAACCACAGCTAAACTAGAATAACTCATGACAATGTTAGCATGTTGATGTGAGCTAACTCAAAGCACCAAAGTACAGCTTTACAGTGCTGCTAGCATAGCTGTTGACTCTTAGCCCTTTTTTGGTGCAGCTAAAGTTTCCCTCTTCCTGTACTTTATATATATATATATTCTAGAAGTCAAGATATCAGCTGCACAGTAGGTAGCTTTGTATGCTAATGTGCATGTTGAACATGTGCTGCATACCGTACATATGATATTTTAATGCAGTTTTAATAGCATGCTAACAATAAGAATTTCTTTTCAGGAGACTAGTATGAACGTACGTCTCATGACAACTAATTCCAGTGAGTATCTTTATCATTTTCCTCACGTTTATTATGTGTTTTTTTTGGTAGACTTTCTTGTGTGATGTTTAAACATTTTCCCTTTAAGGTGTCAAAGCCAGCTTACGTCGCCTCCACCATCCCTTTGGCACACCTCGAGTTGTCCAACCAGACGCTACTTTCTGTCTCCTCCACCACTCCGACTACCTCAACGGCTACAGCAAAAACCGCCTCATGCCCCTCTGGGTGTCGTACACGGCCTGGCCTCTGGTGAGCCTGCTTCTTGGAGCTGCCTTTTATCTCTAAACATAGCCTGCACGGTCGAGCTATCCCAGCTATATTTCTTCTGAGGTTTGGGTTTGGCAGGAATTTGTTAGAGGCTGTTTGGTATCTGAATCTCTAAGCAGCTGTTACTCATCTCCTGTGTTCGTGTTGGCTCGAACACTTCTTGTCTTTCTCATTACGCGGTTGAGCTTTAGTGTAAATCATGACCTCAGAGAGAGTGATACATTCCCCGAAGAGTTTACACCAAACTGTCTGAATGATGGAGCAAGTGAGGATGTAGATTTGTTTTCATTCAAGCTTGATCCAAATACAGTACGGGCTAAATATGGCTTCTATTGTGTGCACTATATAAAGCTAAATTAAAGGGTAATCCCAGTATGTTTAAACCTGGGGTCTACATACATAGACATGTTTCAGGTTTTAACTGGCATTCTGAGGTCTTCACGGCTCCAAAATGTCATGCTCCAACTCAAATAGACCCGGAAATGTACGACCCGGAGCCGAACGGGATCTGTCTATTATTTGAAAGCTGGGACCCGGATCTGTGCAGAACAGAGAAATGACGGACCCGACCCCGGCTGGGCAAAACAGGCCCGATCAGCACTGACTTCACAGCTGATTGCTATTAACAAGCTATAATCCATCCTGCTTACCAAGAAAGTTCATAAAACACATCCAGGTTCTTCTGTTATCCGTGTTGTGTTGATAAAAACAGCGATGCTAATCCACTAGTTATTTCAGATTTAAAGTCCACTTGCTGCTTTTTGTCCTTTTGATCAATGATTACTCTTTGCCACAGCTGCTAACGTTAGCATTTCCAGTTTGCTATCATCCGTGTTGTCCGAGTCTGATCTGAGATCTGACCCTTCACCTCCTGATCAAAAACAGCTGGAGCACTCGCTCTGCAGGTCATTGGAGGAGTTTTCTTGTGATTTACTCGTTATTAACAGGTCTTACCTTTGCCCAAATTTCAACACCATGATGCAGATTTGTAAATCGTCGTCCGATCACGCTGATGATGTTCTGCCTGCTTTTGCTCTCATCACAGACTGTTTTTCTTGCATACACCGCAGCCTGCTGATACGTGATTGGTCAATATTACTCGGACTACAAGTATACTGCAAACAGAAAGCAGAACTTGCCTTCCTGGAAATCCACGTCCCTGCCTACAGATTCTACTATGTAACATAATGTTATGCTCGTAATTAATTGAGATTAATTAAGTTGAATTTAGAAACTGAACAATGCGAGTTTTCCCTCTAAATAAAACCTAATTTTATTGTCCTTATTGGGAAAAAGTTGAAAATATAAGCCCTAAAATAAAGTGTTTGTATAAATTGAATTAAAAAATACCACGTTGTAGTTTCTTCTACAGCAAGGTGTGGAAGTTTTTCTTTGTGTTGTTTTTAGAGAGCTCTGCAAACTCACAGTACAATGCCCTCGCTAACCTTTACACACAGCGAGTCAAAACCCAGCCTAGTGATCTTACGCAACCTGGCCTGTGCTGGCCCGGAGTCCCGCTCTCCTCTGTCCACCACTCACTGCTCCTCTCTCGCAGACTGGACTCCGACCCCTGAGCCCGGAGTCAGAGGCCTGCGTTCGTGCTGACATTCGCATCCCACCAGCCGCCAGCCAGCTGTGTGCGCGCTACAGGGACAACCCTGCTCTGTCCTACGGCCTGCTGCACCCCACCAGTGAGTGTGTGTGTGTGTTTGTGAGTGTGTGTTTATCCGGTGGAGGGGGTCATTGGAGTCCGTCCCCAGCCGGGTGTTGAATTCAAGTTGACGTGTTTCAGAGCCACATTCTCATGTAAGAATGTAGCCGGGTGTGCGACAGTAAAGAGTGTCCCATCCCCCTCTAATAGAGAAGCTGCAGATTCACTGTATGTTTAATGAGATTCAGGCTTCAGGTAGTTTAACAAAAGGAAGCTACAGACTCAAAGAGTGAAGTAAAAGCTTCCCTGCAGCTGTGTCAAAGATGGACTCTCAAAACGTAGACATTTTACTTTTCACAGTGGATCCGGTGCCAAGGGATGCCAGATATGTGCACGTTAAGATGATTAGTTGCTAAAAATTAACAACTGATTATTCATTTTTCAAGCTAAATGTCAAATAATTGGTGGGACCAGCTTCTTTAATGTGTGGCCTCCTGATTTTTGTACTTTTATATCATTTTAAGAATTTAATATTTTTGGGTTTTGGACTGTTGGACTGTTGGACGGACACCTTTGACTTGGGGAAACTATGATGCGACATTTATATAGCATTTTCTGACATTTGTTGACAGAATGATTAATATATTTATAGAAAAACCATGAGTAGATTAAACAGACAGTAAATAGACGTTAGTGGCAGCCCTAAACGACTTCACCTCTCTGTATAATCAGCCCTACCAGCATGTGACGGTTTGTGTCCACTAACGCTGCTTTCTGAGTTGGCAGCACCCACAACCTCAGTTTCACAAAGCTACTCGTCGGCCCTTACTGTTGCTAGATCACGAAAGTTTGAACTTTGCTTCCCTCAGTAGTGAGTGTTAATTCCATCTTAAATCGCTCTGTATGGTTAATAATCGCTTTAGTTCAATGAGATGTTACAAATAAAACATAAAAACAAAGTAAAGGAGCCGTGTCCTCGCATTAGCAGCAGCTTTAGATCTGGAAATTTTACCCTCGAAAAAACGTAACGATGCTCTTCTCCGCCGCCATTGTTGTTAGTAAAAAGGTGATATCTGAAGTACCGCCTCTTTTTGATTTTAGCTGCATCCCAATCCAGGGGCTGCAGCCTTCAAAGGAGGCGGTCTACGGAGGATGCATCAGTCATAGCCTGCGTAGGCCGTTAAAGCCGAACTGAAATGAGACGGTCTGGTCTACGGAGGATTACGTGTTTGCGTCACCAGCTGTTCCCGCCCTTACCCTTGCGTCACCAAACGGTGCTCCTGTTGCCTAGCAACAGGTAGCTAGCAGGCTAACTAACGTCACGTAACTTAACCTATTATTTTAAAGATAATTTGTTTCAAGGCCCCTTTCGCTTTTTTAAGCGTGTAACTCGATTGAGTTGAAACCAAAAACATTAAAGTGTTGCGTAAGGCCGCGTAAGAGTCCTCGGTGCGCAATGAATCTCGGGATACGTTGGGCCGTGAAGGATGCACCCGATAGATCCTTTGTGGCGAAAAGGAGGACGTATTTGTCGGCTGCTTCTGAAGGAGCCTTCAAATTGGAACAGCCTTCGACGCGCTGCTATGACGCAATCAGCCATCAAATACGGCCTTCGAAGGCGGCAGCCCCTGGATTGGGACACAGCTTGTGATTGGTTGGTGAGGGAGAAGCTGACGCCATATAAAATAGGCACTGCCCTCAAGAAAAAACGGCATTAGTGGACACAGGCCCTTAATCAGACTTTTAAAACATGCAGTTTTTCTTTATATCCACACCTAAATTGCAAACACATTCACTTTCTTCACCTCTCACTTTCCCCCTGTAGAGCTGAGTGCCAACGGACCTGAGACGGACTCTCTGATCACGAGCAACATGGCACCGATGTTCCCTGCATTTAAAGGTGAGACAGACTTACAAATATTTACTGCTTCCTGTTTTTTTCTAGCTGCACCCAAGAGCTGGAAAAGGGATTCACGGTGATGCAGGAGTTAAAAAATGAAACCCCAGAGATGTCAGACGGGTTCATTTGCCCGCTGAATGAAGCCTTTGATGTGAACGAGAGCTGAACAATTTAATCAGCAAGTGAACAGAAGGAGATTCTCTGGATCACAAGTAGACATTATGTCACGCTCAGTTCTGTTCAACTGGTCAACTCTGAAGTTTCCATGAGACATTTTTGTTCAATATTATACTTTTCAATGCTTCTTTTCTGAAAACAGACTATACTTTTGGTTTTTAAGTAGACAAAATAAAAGATCTAACCGCTGTGATTATATGAGCTGCTGTGCTTTAATTTAGTTAAAGCTCCATTTAAGGTTTAGTGAGAGGGAGCTGTTCCAGAGTCTCTCCTCCTGCCATCCTGCTGTGGACGCCACAGTTTCTACACAATAAGACTCACTTCAGAGTTTGTAGTCAGACTGAAGTGATTCACCAGTCTGAGCTCTAAAAAACAGAGTCAATGGGTCTGCATGAAATGCTTCTGTCAATCAACGTCACGTCTCTTTATTATGCTCATACAGGCTTGTCGGGACATCCTGTAGAGAACGATGTCTGTACCTGCTCGCAGTATTAAGCAGCATTATAAAGAACATGTGTCATATGGGAAACTATGTGAGCATTTGTCATCATTTGGAGATTTCATGCTGTGGTCAGCTCAGCTGTAGACGAGCCGTGCTGTTGTTGAAACTTGTTCATTATGTTGTGTAACTCATTTAATGACATAAGTGCTTTAGTAGCTCTGGTTAGGTATCCACTGGGGCCACCCACACTCTACATGGAAACTCTCACTCACTGGTATGAGGTCCTATAAGGAGAAACCTTTTATTTATGTATGTTGTAAGACTTTTTATTAATCAGTTAACAAGTGCTGCCCCCTGGTGGCATGGCAATGTACTTGCACTTAGTTGAATAAAACATCTTTTCATACCAACATTCACACCTACGGGCAAATTTAGAGTCACCAATTAACCTAAGGAGCATGTCTTGCATAATAATACATGCATGTACATGCAAACTCCACACAGAGAGGCCCCCTGCGTCCGAATGGGCATTCAAACCGGGAACCCTCTAGCTGTGAGGCGACAGCGTTAACCACTTTACCACCGTGCAGCCCAAATTAAACATCATGATACACAAAGATATAAAATAGTTTTAAATGGTGAAAACAACATATCAAATAAAAGCCAATGAAAACAGCAGGTGAAATTAGCACCTTATACACAATAGTAGTATAATAATGTTATTGTACTGTTCTGTTTTCCTCTCTGTGCATCATATAACCATTTACATGCTGTGTTATATTGTTAGATGCTAACATGTATATTACAATGTGATTATGAATGTGAAAGTTCTTTTCATATGTATATTGTGGAAAAAATGACAAAAAAACATCATGAACAAACAATATTTCAATATTATAAAATTCAATCAGCACATAAATTACCTCTTACAAAATGTTGTTGATCATTTTTTTACATAACGAACACTTAAAAAAGACATATTTAAATACATTTAGGAAAACACACTTGTTCACTGTGTTGAAGAGAGTTTGATCAGTATAAATAAAAGGAAACAGTCAGGAGACTGTCTGGAGATGTTAGCCTAGCTTAGCTAAAGGCTGGAAATTGCGAGAAACCGTTAATCCTGCTCTTTCCGTTATTTCTAGATCTGAATGTACTCAAGATTTCATGTAATATAAAAGATTTAAGTTGCAAAATGAGCGTTATCCCCAAAATGTGTAATTATTTCATAGCAGTTTAAACCTGAATGATGTAATCTCTGGTTTACCCAGTGTCATCAGCTGTGGTCACATTATTGTCAAACTAAAAGGTTTCTGCCTTTCCCTGACCACAGATGTTTGGACTCATGTCCATGATGTCCTGCTTCCAAAATATTCACAGCAGCTGAACGGAATCAACATCATGAGTGGGCCGATATTCGACAAAGACTTTGATGGAAACGTTGATGCGCTCACAGCGATCTCAGGGTGAGTTAGAATTGCTATTTTTTTGGTCAGACTAACAGTCCAAAACATAAAGATATTCAATTTATTCATACCACTTATTTGACTCGTTGTTTTCAAGCTCTACAATCGATTGTCCTTATTATATTGAGGTTTGACTGCAGCTTTTTAACATAGTTATCAAAGAGAGAGCAGAGTCTTCATCTGTTGCTATAAATAAGTTGTTAGAGATAATTAAACCTTCCTTTAGGTTTCAGCTTCCCACCGATGCTTGGCCTCTACAAATAAAAATGAGCGTCACAGTAGGGACGCAGCACGTTCTTAAACCCTGTGATCTCATGTTTCTGCAGGAATGAGGCTCCCGTGCCGACACATTTCTTCATCATCCTGACCAGATGTGGGAACCCGACCTTCAGCCCTGTTAACTGTGAGGGTCCCCTGCAGGCCAAGTCCTTCATCCTGCCCCACAGACCCGACCACACAGAGAGCTGTGCTGTGAGTAACACCAATGAGCTCATCTTTTACTCATCTCTGCACGTCAGCCTGCCTCTGTGGAAACCTGCTGACTGATCCTGCAGTGGAAATAATGACAATTTTAAATACATCCCCCATCAATACATATTTATGTTCTCTTTTCGCAGAATGGGTCAGACATGACGTGGGTGGAGGAGTGGCTGCACTTTCACGCATCTCGAGTCCGAGACATCGAGCTCCTGACCGGACTCAGCTTCTACCACGACAGGTTATCAGTGGAGGAAACGTTACAGCTCAAGACGTCGTTACAGATTGCGTAACATCAGAGACGTTATCTGATGTAGCTTTAATGTCCAAAGGAAGCCATATTGGTCTGCACAGCGGGCCTCTGTCCACGTGGACACCATTAAAACACCATCACTGGGTTTAACAGTGACGCACTTATAAATGTCTCCTCTGTTCAAACCAAAGTGGTCCGAACGGAATCCATCCAGGTTTTATGATTCCCCCAAAAATGTCTAATGCAGTGTGCGAAAGCTGTTTATATCTTTGTTTTTGATCTTGTTTTTATGAATGATTTTATAGAGAAACTCAGTCGCCATCTTTATGAATGACAGGCCGGAGCTCTGAACCAAAGACGCCGTCACATCTGCTGTGTGGCTCCAAAGATTTTACTCAGATGGGAAAGTTTAGCAGGAAGAAAATAAAAGGGAAAGAAACATTTATTGATGGAGGGTTGGTGTATTTATATTACAATGGTTTTTATTGGCAGAGGCACCTCATGAAACGTGACAATCTGGAAACACTCGCGTCTGCTGCAGCTGCTGGGAAACACAAAACATGAGTTTCAAGAAAAAATAAGTTTGATGTCCATTGTTTTTATTTTTGTACACCGCACCAATGTTGTTTTTAGTTTGTACATTTTTGCTTTGGTTAATGACATTTGTTAAAGATAATTGTAAAATGTTTAAGTTTTTGCAAATGTATGTGTACTGTATGCATGGATGGGTTATGAGACAAATTCACCCCTTTGCACAAACTTACAAAAGCCCCCCAGCACTCCTACATAGGAGCAAGACACCCAGACTGACTGCCAGACTGCGAGTCTACAAGCAACTACAAACTATGCAACTCTCTGTGGGGTTGGTCTGTGTACATTTGGGACCGTTTTACATCTGTGTGTTGTCTCTCTGTGCTCATTTTATATGCCTTTGTGGTCGTCTTTCGTCTGTCTGTGGTTTTGCATTTCTTTGTGGCTGTTATGTGTAGTTATTTTGTGCCTCTTTGTTGACATTTTGCTTCTCCTTGTAGTCATATTATGTATTTTTCTGCAGTCATGTTGCACGTGGTCATTTTGCATCTCTTTGCTATCGCTGTTCAATCCTTTTGCATCATTGGTCGTTTTGCATCTTTCTCTATTCCTTGATTCACTTCTTTCAAGAACTTTTACAGTATTTTATTGTTGTATTGCTCTTTGTAGTAGTCAAGTGTCTATTTTGTGGGGTTTTTTTAATGCCACTTTCATTGTTGTGCATCTTTGAAGCTGCTTTGTCTTGTGTCTTGCCATAGTTGTGCTGACTGTTCAGGTTTTTTTCAAACTTTATCCATTTATGATCATTTTACATCTCTTGGTAGACTTTAATTGCATCTGAGATTGTTTTGTTTTTTTCCTCCCTTTGTAGTACTTTTCTCTTTGTTGACATTTTACATCTTTTGTAGTTGTTGTGTGTCTCTTTGACTGTCATGTTGCAACTCCCTGTGGTCACGTCTTGTTTTTGCATCTTTCTCTTTTCATTTAACACTTCTTTGAAGAACTTTCACATTATTTTATTGTTGTTATGTGGCCCTTTGTAGTAGTTGAGCGTCTATTTCTGGGTTTTTAATGTCACTTTTGTTGTTTTGCATCTTTGATGCTACTTTGTACTCTCTTCCCATAGTCGTGTTAACTGTCCAGGCTGCTTAGCATCCTTTTCAATCTGTATCCATTTATAATCTTTTTACATCTCTTTGTAGACTTAAATTGCATCTGTGATTGTTTTGTTTTATGCCTCCCTTTGTTGTCAATTTCTGTCTTTGTTGTCAGTTTGCATCTCTGTAGTTTTGTGTCTCTGTATGTAGTCACTTTCTGTCTCTTTCAGTGATGTAAACCCTCTGGTGCTGCTGTTGATTGAAAAAGCAGCCAAGCATCAGTCTTTTGTTCATGCTGGACACAAAGAGAAAATGTCTGCGCCTGTTGTCCCACTCTGTAATCCATCCAGAAGTGTGTGTGAATGTGTGTGTCTGTGTGAAGCTCAAATTATTTCTGGGATCAACACAGTTTCTGTTCAATCTTTGTATCTCTGCTCTCTGTTGAAGTTGAGGTTGGCGGTTCATTTGTTCTACAGATGAAGGCACTTCTATTGTGTATAACTGCTTTTTTTCCAGCATTGTCAGAAATGGCAGCTACGGTCCAACATAGTTTATAAAATCAACTCTTCCACATTGACCCTGTGTCTTGTATTCTTTGTTCCTCACAGTAACACCTAGATTGCAGCTGCATAGAAACACTTTCTGCACACAGTGTGACGCCCAAAACAAAGGAGAGCTTTCAGAAAAACATGTCATGTAACTACCGAGCAGTTGTTCTGTTAGCCGTCCCCAGATTGCAGCAAGTGTGTGAACACAGAGAGGAAGGAAACTGTTTTGTATGTCTGCCTCTGTGCATAAAATCTGCCACTTCCTCAGGTTGACCACTCCGGCAGTGCGAGCGGGCCTGAAGGTAAGAACCTGCAGCTCTGTGCCTCTCAAACTCTGCATTGACCTATTTCTCATGTCGGCTTGCTTTCCCTCTGATGGTGCGGTAAAATTAGCTGAATTGACTCATTACTTTTTCTTCTGATCAAAGGGAAGTCTCAGATTTAACAACTAAAGTGTGTTGAGTAACGGTTTTGTAATCACTGCACTCATTTTAGTCAACGTGAATGGAAATATCCACAGTTAAATCTGTAAGAAACTCATCAGTCTTTTGATGTGCAGTGTAGATCATGGGGTTGTCTGGTGTTGTGCTGCATGCATGATGTGTATCGATTCTCTGCTTTCTTCCATTTGAGTCTGATTATTTACAAAAGGAGGTGCAACAATGTTTTAAGAGCAGTACGGTGAAAATGAAATCTAGATGGCGAGTTTCCTTGTAACCTGCTGCGCTTAATCTACACAAACATTTATATTCAATAACTTAAAATAGCTGTTTAAAGATGTGCTTGGAAACCCAGATGTCATCACCATGCAGATATAGTCCTGCATGGTGTAACTCCTACAGGTTATGGGGAAAAAGGTTGCACATTCTAACATATGAACCCACAGTTAGTTAGTCAGAGCTTGAGGTGTAGGAGCATGAAAGCGTCAGTGGTTTGTTTTTTAGTTGGAGTTTTGCTTGTGTGGTGATGAGTCCACTCATGGTAAGCAGCCGCTCTCACAGGTCTTCCAGGAAGCTCTGCTCTGGGTGGGAAACGTGTCAGAGGCCATCTGACTGTTTGGTCTTTCTCACGACATTCAGACTCTGTATATAGCTCACAATGTAACCAGTCAGGTGTCCTCTTACTGTCACTGCTGTGGTGGGCTGATATGGTCTACCGTCTCTTCTCGGATGTTCACTCAGAGTCACTACTTAACCACAGATCGACTGAATCACAAGGGTCCTCTGCATAGTAGAGGCGAGCCTGAAATGAGTGTACGTGACGATTTTCAAATAGAAGCCCCCCCATCAGACTGTTTAACTCTTCAAATGAGGAATCAAACCACGGACACGCGTGATGAAATGTCCGCTGCATCACAGCCTTCCTCTAGTAACATATTTCACATCTTGCCTCATTGTTATTTAAACTTGAGAGAATCCCTTCAGGCATGAAGACGTCAGCAGAGGACAGATAACAGCTGTGAGCCATGAGGCCTCATTACAGCTGACACTGATGTTTTTGTCCGGCCTCCTGGCAGCTCTGCGTACTAAAAAGGGCCGGCTCTTATCTACCAACACAGGCTGGCATGCAGCTATTCAACAGGCCGCTTCCTCTCCACTCCACATGCTTCCCTGCTGTGGAGGAGAATGAATTAGTTGCAAATTAAGATGTGCACAATTATAAAAGACGGCTTAAAGAAATATTTTGACATTTTGGAAAATATGTTGAATACATTTTTTGCCTAACTAAAAGTGATGAGATTAAAAACACTCATCTGCCTGCATGTTAAATATGAAGCTACAGCCAGGAGATTAGCATTAAGGAAAGCGGTAAACTAGTTATGCATCATCAGACCAATTTACAAAAGGTAAATTAGTCTGTAACCTCCCAGTTTGTTTTCTATTTTCAAGGGGCGTTATCAACAGGTGCAGACCTAAACATACCCCCGGAAGCTACAATTATTAAAGGAACGACTTGTCATGCAGCAATACGCTGCTATGCTAGGTAGCTAGTTCCAACATCCAAATTCTACTGCTTCTACAACATAAATTATTGTCCATTGTGTTTAATACTACATCAGAGGCAACCTCAAGAGCACCTAAACACACCTTATATTTGATAAGTGGGTTTGATTGGCATGACCAAAGCCAGGTCAGATGGAAATCTGTTTGATGGAGGTGAACGAGAAGCTAATGCCAGAACAAATAAAACATGAAATCTCACATTCATCTGTTTCCCAGGCCTTGGAGGAGTTAGCCTGGATCCATCCAAACGTAATGAAATCCGTCGGCAGCTGTAAATGTGAAGTCACGCCGAAGACAAGGCAGAGGCGGCATCATTTCATAAAGAGTCAATGGAAAAGATGTTATAACATACCTTTTTTACCTGAGGGCATTACGAATTATCAGAGCAGCTTCAAAATGTGCTGCGTTGAAAGATGACGAAATATGAAGGCAGACTGGAGTGAAATGACAGAAAGAGCTGATGAGCTTCAAGCTAGCTTACAGCTAACTGATGTACTGTTACTACTGCTGTGTTGACTGCTTGAGGCAAATTTACATGGAAATCAAGGAGTCAAAACAGTGTGACAGGCAAACATTTGTGATTTTGTCATCTATTAAGAGTGTTTCCAAGTTGATTATCAGACTTGAGGCGGCGTTTACGCAACTTTTTTGGGTTATTCCAACACCACATGAATGCATTGGTATTAAAATATTATGCTGGGGACCCTCACAGATCCAACCCTGGGAACATTGAAACGTTCTGCCGGTTCCTCCGGCTGCCAGTCTTGATGCTAAGCTAAGCTAGCCAGCTGCCAGCTTCATATTTACTCTACAGACATGAGAGTGGTATCAATCTTCCAACCTTACTTTGTTAAGAAAGCAAATGAGTGTATTTCCCAAGATGTGAAACTGCACCTGAAATATGATGTTTTTACATTAAACAAAACATACTGCTCATCTTTATCTACGAAATATGAAGTTTCAGGTGATGCGTTTTTGACGTGGATAACTGTCCGTTTGAGTAAGTCTACTGGCCTGCAAAAACATAAAAAAGACAGGAGACCACAGACGCACGTCACCCATCAATAATGCAAGAGTTGGCATTTGGTTTGTCGTGCAGCTCTGCCATCAGTGAAGCATCAGTGCTCTCCCTGCAGCTGAGGAAGAGGAGCTGGTTTGTCAGGAGAGAGGCTGAATACTGGGGGGGAAAGGCTTCTGACACTGACATTGAAGGAGACGATGATAAAAGGAAGGAAATCAGTACTCGGAGGTTTAAAAGCACTGCACAAATGTAGTATCGGTTTTGGTTTCATTTCTCATCAGATCCTGTGTTCCTCCAACATTTCTCTAGTTGAGTTACTGCCTGCGTCATCAGGAGGCGGACCGGTAATTCTGCAGCAACGAATCTTAAATGAGGGTATTTCCTCAACTGTCATGTTGACACAGTTTAATCATCCAAGTGGAAACACGACAACTTGTTTTATCTGCTCAGGGGGGCTGTATCCGGCTCTGACGTGGATGGACACTCCATGGAGATAAAGATCAGGAGAGGAGAGATCTGAACAGCACAAAGAATAACCTTAACCTCTTTTTTAAAATTCTTTCAGCTTCAAAAGACTAAAGAGGAGGTCTGGGTCCAGTAAAAGTGGGAGGGTTACAGAGGAGAGGAGGAGGAGACAGAAACAGCAAGATAACAGTGAAGCAGAGAGGAGGAGAGGCAGAGAGAAGAGGACCAGTGAGAGTGACAGACGGCTGTTTAAAGATGGATTTAAGTATGCTTCAAGCTCTGGAGAGAGAGCGAGTCCTGGAGGTTCTTCGGAGGGACAAACAGCTGCGGATTATTGAAGAGGACAGGATAAGGTGAGACATTTATAAACCTTTTTCTTAAATACTTCTGGAAAATCTTCTTACTGATGCTGAAATGAGGCTGCAGTACTTTTTATTAGTTAACTAAATGAGACCAGCAACAAATATGTTGACAGACAGCACCAAAAGTCACCAAAAGCTAATTCAGTAAACCTTTTAAATTACAAAACAATGTCATTATTTAACCGTTAATCTAGCTCAGTTTGGGCTTTTATTTTGAAGGCATGTTTTCCAACTACTTGGCCGTGAAATCCAGTACAAGAAAACTTCCGGTGGATTCGGCATTACTTTTAAACCCTTCTTCATACCCTTGCTGCAAACTTTAGCACCTAGCTGAGAGGTGTAGAAGCTCTTACTGTGTGTTGTGTGAAGATTCTGCATGACAGGAAATAAGAGCATCGGTACAAGAGCTAACCATTGGTCTAGCTGGAGATGCTACAGTTCGTACTGTGTCTTTAAGTTTTTACACTTCTCTACACTGAAAACACCACTCTGATATCTGCAGAAAACCTATAAAGTGCAAATAATTTAATTTATGTTTTCCATTACCTCAGGAGGATGAAATACGAGCTGCAGGAGCTCCGCCGGAGAGGTGCAAAGAGTTTCACGCGGCAGTACGGCGAGCGGACCTGCGCGCGCTGCCAGAGGCCGCTGGGAAAGTTCTGGAACTCGGGCGCAGTCTGCCGCGGCTGCAGCCACCGCATCTGCAGCAAGTGTCGCGTGGGCGTGGGAGCGGCGGACTGGAAGTGCACAGTTTGCCACGCCTACAGGTGCGGTATAGAGCTAAACCACCTGATTAGTGCAGAAAGAGCTTATGTGTTTGACTCAGCTGTGCTCAAATCACAGCACGAAATGACTCATTTCTTGTCTTTTACTCATGGAAATTAGATCTTTAATGTCAGTAGGCCTACTTCTTATGCCCCTTGTAACTTTCAACTTGTATAAGAGCAGATTTAATCATCATTTTTTAGATAGTTTCAGCTGGCTGCTACTCTTCGCTCTGTGCGCTTTCAGATGGCACGGCTAACGTCGTCTGGCGGACGTCAGGGAGCTTGCTAAACTACACTTCCTCAGTCTAGGACACCCGCCCCCAATGTCATGTCTCGTTCAAAATCCTCAGATTTGACATGTAGACTTAAACTTGACTTAAACTTTATGGTTCACTCTCACAGCTCTTGTTTTTGGTCCTAGCAGGCAACTGTTTTAGAAAAACTGTTCTTCAAACACACTTATTACTACCTGCCAGACACAGTTATAAACGACTAGCTGGTAGAGGTTTAGTAACTAAAAAGCAAGACACGTCCCTTATGATGCGGTTGAGACCAAAAACTGAGCTAAAAGACAAGTAAATATTGTGCTTACATTTATATGACTTGACCCTAAATGAAAATGAAAAATGTTACATTATGTGACCTGGATGTCCAAAATTAGCAACTGTTTGCTAACAAGTTACAAAAAACAAGCTAGAATACTTGTACTTCCTACATCTCCTTTTTTTTTCTGTATGAGTAGTTATCCATTGATGTTATTGTTATGTGTCTGTTGAGAGTGACATGATTCATGATTAATACTGTGACTTTGCCCATATTTTGAAACTCACGTGACTTTTACTCTGTTAGGACTCCTGAATTACATGTTTCACCCCTCTAAATTCTGTTCAAGTGAGAACCAAACTGTCCCACTGAGCTGAAAAACAAATGATTCAGTTTCAAGCAGGAGTTTCTCTTACATGTGGGATGTAAAGTTGCTCTTATAAAAACTGAATCTAAAGTAAAAGGAGGTAGCATGGCAATAGCATGTCATAGTCAGTCATCGTCGGCAGCAGTAATGAGAATAGTAGTGTACTTGCTGCCTCTTCTTTTTCAGTATGAAAGTGGAGTGGATTAGTGTGCAGTAGTTTAGAAGCTCTGAAAGGCAAGTGAAAGAAAGGAAATGTTTTTGAGTTTGATCCAAATTATTTTCTTTCCTGTGTTTATGACTTAAGAACAGGTGTAAATTCCTTGATTTTTTTTCATGGGTTAAACAGGAAGGGAAAAAGTTTCTCCTCCTTCCTTTAGTCTTACTAAGAACATGGGGTAGTGTTACACTTCAGCCCCTTGTGGCCAAAATGAGTATTACACTGACAAACCACTGGGGGGGATGAATCCTGAAAGATTTAATTTACATTTCCAGAACTTTATTTCTCTCACTTTCCTTTCTAGGCTTCCGTATATGAGGTCTAATAATGTTAGTATGTAATCATGTCTATCTGCTCCTCACAGGGAGGTGAAGATCAGGTCTGGAGAGTGGTTCTTAGAGGAGCGGGCGCACAAATTTCCTGTCACCACAGGTTTGTTTACAATACTTTGACCTCACATAATCACTGTTTGTTTTTATATTCAGGGTTAACATGAATTATAGATTCTTCCTTGTTATTAAATATGGAAGATCCGAGCTTTATATGTGGTTTAGCAGTTACTAAATTATTCAATGCTATGTGTGTACAGTGCTGTAAAGTATTGTTATCGGAGGCTGAATGGTGTGTTAAAGTTCAGGTCATGGATAAATAAGTTTGTTTAAGTGCTGTATTAGGTATCCTAACATTTACATGATTTGTAATTGTGTTACATTTGGCAAAATAAGAGAGGAGAATGATTTGTGTGCCATGTGTCCCTCATAATATTCTTCTTCTGTTCAGACAAATACGAGACGGTTGGGGAGAAACTATTAAAGACTTACCGTGTGCTGAGGTATGAGACATCCTAACATGTTTATTTTTAATGTTTTTAGTTGTGTTTTAACTCAAAAAACATGAATAAAACACATAAAGTAACATTTTTCCCTGTTTTTTTCAGTCATATATCAGTTGTACCTCCCACTCCTCCTCCTTACATGGAATTCCCGTTTCTGAGCAAATCTGGGGTAAAACATTGACATATTTGCAGCAAGACTCTGAAGTAAAAATGCGAAATTGTTAAACTGAGTGAAAATTAATTTTGTGTTTTGATTTGCAGGACTGGAAAAACTCAAAAGCCTTTAATAAATCGATGGAAGATCTGATGGTTTCTGTCACCAGTCACATCAAAAGTAAGTTTCACTATGTTATAAATTGTTGTCAAGGTTCATTTGAACACATTGAGTATCTCCTGTGTGCATTCTCTTGATAAAATGTCCCTTCAGGTTTAGAAGCATCACTTCCTTTCATGTAATCATTATATAATCTAATGAGCGGAGTATGATGTGAGTGGTAACCACAAACGAAACTTGGCTGAAGTAGCATGACTGAACAAGCGTTATATCTAACCGCAGCATCAAACTGCATCAGCAGCAGTTGCACAGGATGAAGAACTCAGATAGCAGTGACGTGTTGCACGCTTTGCAAAAACCCCTCTGATAACAACACCAGACTTTTGATTCATTAGAAATTTGTCCAGGCTGTTGACAACTATTCCTGCTTTGAGTATTTGCTTTAATATAACATTAAATCTGAAGAGTGTAATTTCCAGAAAAACTTTCAATGTCAGAAACCAAATCCAAAAATCCAAAAACGTTTTTAAAAATCTGAAAAATATTTGTAAAATAAAAAAAAAAAAGTTGAAAATAAAATAGGAAAGTTTCAGGAAAATGTGCTTAAAATAGCAGAAATAATAGTAACGTGTCCCAAATCACTGGACACACATTAGTAAAACTTATGTGCTAATAATACAGTAAAAATAAGTATATTTAAGATTTCAAGATAATTACTAAATATTATCCTACAAATGTGGGAAAATGATATTGAAAAATGTAAGTAAAATTCTAAAATTGGCCAAAAAATGTTTGAAAAATAAAAATAATTAATTAAAGAGAATTCCCACATTGTGTTAAAGAAATATCGTAAATACGTCCAACAAAATCTACAGTGTGACATGAGGATCTGATTACTTCTTCCACTACTCCTCTTCTCTTGATGCAGAGATCTCCACGTCTCAGAACGACCTGCTGAGTGTCGACAACAGCCGGAGAGGATCTTGCTTCGACAGTTGCACCCAGAAGAGCCTGTCTGACACCGACATCAACAAATCCAAAAATGTAAGTCATGATGCGTCTGCTTTACGCTTGATTTGACTTTGACTTTCAGAAGAATATTCAAAACCCAAATTGGCTGATAAGAGCACTGAACAAGGCCATTAAGGGGCTTTAAGTAATCTAAGAACTTTACTGATCCCTACTGGTGATAAGAGGGAATTACTCTCTGTAAAAGCTCAGTAGTGAAATGATCGTCCTTCTATCATTTTTCAGCTCTTTAAAGTCCCGAGTCTTCCAAACCTGTTCAAGAGGAGCAAAGACAGCGACCAGGAGGGGTCCTCCACCGGGGCAGAAGAAGAAACTTCCTGTGGTTCTGAGTACTCCGGAGGAAAGAGAGTAAGAGCTGATAATATAAGAAAAAATTCCCCGAGCAACATCCTGTAACAGCTGAAAACGATTGTGATCATTTCAGCCTCCTACTCTTATCGAGATGAAATTTTTCAGCATGTTCTGTACTCCTGTTTCCCCTTTTAAATATAGAATATGAAGTTAGAGCCTGTATTTTCCTTCCTCAGGGCAGCAACAGCAGCATCAGCACAGACTGCAGCCTCTTCGAGAGCATCAGCGTGTCAGGAGAGCTGGAGCTCGCTCTGTTCTACAACAGCAGCTCCTCCTGTCTGGAGATCACAGTCAGCGCCTGCAGGAATCTCACCTGTGGAGATGTAAAGAGGAAGAAGTGCCACCCGTAAGGATCGTTTATGATATAATTCGGAATAACCCCATTTTGATGTGATTATCTAGGAAAACCTCAGCATCCTGTTTGGGTTTCTTCTTTTTGTAGATTCGTCAAGATGTACGTGCTGCCGGAAAAGAGCGGCAAGATGAAGACGGCAGTTAAGAAAAACACGACTGATCCGGTTTTTAATGAGGTTTTAAAGGTAAAAAGAAAATTGCTTTTTTCCTGCTGTTAAGACAAGTTGTGTCGTATCATATGGAAGCCCAGGACGGCCATGTTTGCAATTAATTTTTTTCATGAGCAAATTATTTCCTTAACTCTGGAAATTCACCAGTTACGATATTGGGTTAATTTATGACAGGAAAACAAATGTTTGAATAAACACGTGTTCTCAAAACAACGGCTTCAAAAATATATTTGAAAGTATGGCCCTTCTCAGCTTCCATAGTATCGCGCTGACTAGGACAAATTGTTTTATTTTATTTATTTATTTTATTTATTGAATTAGGACAGTGCACATTAATCAACCTATCAGCAATATGCTTCAAAGTAAATATGCCGGAATTAACACAATAGCTAAATTTCATTTAAGGCAGGTACACATACAACAAATATTACAATTACAGGACACCTGACAAGACGGCCCACCGGACTGCACACAGTCATGCTCACAAACAATTTTACATATATAATGTACACATTTGTTACATGACAAATAACATACCCACATACAATAAGTTAGTTAAGTTAATTTCTCTGTCTGGTGTTTGACAGTATCACATAGAGCGCCACCTGCTGTTTGGAAAGAGACTGCGGGCCACTGTGTGGCATTCAGGAACCCTGAGGAGGAAGGTGTTTCTCGGCGAGGTCCTCATCCCGCTGGACGGCTGGAGGTTTGAAGACAAGACCTCCCAGCGCTTCAACTGGTACCCGCTCTGTCCACAGGTAACACACGGCAGAGGAGGCTCAGATACAAAGCTGAGATGATGTACAGATTAGGGGGAAAGCATGAAAGGATTGTCTGCTTGCATACAAAGTGTTCAGTATTTAAGGCAAAAACTTTCTTGCTGAGAGATGGAAAGATTAATTCTGAGTCATCATGACATAACTAAAAGGACTACGAGAAATACATGCATTTGGCTTGGAAATAGTCTGATCCATAACCTCTTATTGATCACATACTGTATTACATTTTAGTAGAAATGTAGATGTGTGGGTGGGCTGAGTTTCTTACATTTAGATGGAGCTGTTCACATCAGCAGATTGTGTGGTAAATGGACTGCACTTACATATATGCCTTTGAAAAAAAACACTTAAGGTCTACATTGCTTTATGAGGATTTTTTTTTTAAACTTTCTTTCTTCTGATTTATTTCTGTGTCATCAGGCTGAGAGTCCAGGAGGAGGCGCTCTGGAGCAGGACGGAGGAGAGCTGCTGGTCAGAGTCAAGTTCCGCTCCAACAGCCAAGGTGAGCTCCTGCAACTCAGCTCACTGAAACCAGTAGAAGAAACACGTCTATCTGATCACCACATTATTTAAAAATGATACACTGTAATCAAATCTTATGAACAGAAGATACCTGCACAAAAACAATACATAATGTAAGGACAGAAATTAAAGCAGCCATGTGTTTAACTTCCTTTTTAGTCATTTATGGGGGTTTTTTAAACTGTAATCAGATTATAAATCCCCCGGAGACGTTGTATGTTGTAATGGATTTTACCAAAACATTTCAACTCGACTTAGGTTGCCCAAACAATGTTCTTTACTCAGAAAAACTGTAAAAATCTACATTAAAAGGAATTCCACAGCTCTTTATACATGTCAAAGAATACGGCTTATTTACCTTCTAAATCATTACAGTAGATTATAAATAATTTGGGGTGTAGTTATCATGTGGTTTAATGTGTTACAGACCTTCCACATATGGTAACTGCCAATTAAAGAGTAGGTGGTCATCACTTCAACACAAGTCAAAAAGATCAAATGAGCTAACCGATGAATGTTGGACGCTTGTATTTTAAGCACAAATTTATTGGACATAAATTGAAAACAGTGTTAAAAGTGTAAAAAGAAACTATTTCCCAGCAGCCGTCAGGACTTTTGTTCTTCTGTTACATCACTAGGGGTCAGAAGAACGTCTCTTTTGTAAACTTCCATGACACTCGTTCCCTTACAGAGGTTAACACTTTGTCACATGGCCGTGAACGACTAACTGTCCTTATCAAACACCTTCTCATAAGTGCAAACACTGGTCAGAACACCTGCGTCAGAGTGTAAATACGCCTCATTGTGTCCCTGAGTATCTCTTTGTGTGTGTATTCAGTGTCTGCAGGCCTGCGAGGTGTGTTATGTGTGTTCTGGTGTGTGTTTATGAATGCATTAATGAGTGTAAGTGTTTAATAGGCATGACTGTGTTTATTTAGCTTTGTGTGTGTGTTTTGTTGTGTTGTGTTTAGGTGTCTGACCCTGAACGACGGCTCATCCAGCAGACGCCCATTTCTGAGGGTAACACCGGTTGAGAGCAGGGTGTTTGAAAGAGTCTCCAGGATCAGTCTTTGAACCTGGATCTGTGGGACCAAAGACCCTCCTGGCCCTTCTGAGGGAACCCTGGGAGGGCCTCGATTAGACCCTGAGAGACTTCTTAAACAATTATTATATTGTGAAAAGGCTTTAACTTTGTAAGCAAACAAAGACATTTTGAACTTATTAATAATGTATTTAATAATGTTACAACTCCTCCTTTAAAGCACTTGTCAAAGTCAATGTATAACTTATTTAATACATGTAATATAAAAAGTTGATATTAGGAAACAGGTGTTTGTATTGTAATCGGACATGAAACATGATGTTTTTATTTATTTCAGTGCAATCATATATTTTAATAAAGTATTTATTTATATTTGCTTGATGCTTTATAACAACTGAGCTCCATCTGCAAATAAAAGCCATGACGTGAATCTGAAAGTTCTGGTAGATATCCTGTAATTGGATCCCTTAGAGAGGAATATTTTGTAAAACTTGCAGTAACTGTTTTTTGGCCATTAGGGGGCAGCAGAGTAACACTGACATTTTATTACTTTATAAAGTTAACAAACCTTAGCTATCCATTTAACACACAGTAACTACAAAAGCACATTAGTGTCCATTTAGATACATGTTCTGTCCACCTAATGAATTTAAGTCCAATAATCACTCTTCTTTTACCTCTGTTTTTGGTCTCCACCAGCTCCTGATGTTCACCATGTTGTTGCAAACTGTGTATGTCTTGACATGAAGTGTTCAGTTGGTTTTTAGAGCCTTTTATTCAGAAAACTGTCCCCTACTGCTCCCACAAAAAAACATTGTTGAAGGTAAATGAAAAATTGCAGCCTATAAAACCAAAATAATAAACTTACTTAAAACCTCCTCAGAGCGCAGAAAAAGGCTCCGTCTAGTGATAGTTTTCCATTGTCGTCACGAATAGCTCTATCATTCAAATTATATGTCAGAGACAAAACAGGCTGTCTGACGGGAAGGGGCAAAAAAGGGGGCAGCAGCTGCATAAGGTGGTGGCACTAGCTTGCAGAACATGCATCCAGCATGTTGGGCAGCCTTCATTGCCAGATTGGAGGGCCCTTTTATGGAGTTTTTTCCCTGAAGGAGTATCTAAAAGGACACTTTTGCTGTTTTTTTTGTTTGGAATATGTATCTGATTGTTTTTTCTATTACTACTCTAAATGCGAAAAAAAACTAGAACTATCATTTAATGCATTTCAGAAAAAAAGTTAAAAATCTCCCTTTGAATTGTAGAAGGATAGTGTAAGTAGTGCATAAAATATTGCTTATAAATGTGAAATTGATTTGAGCTTACAATTAGGTTTTACTCTGAATCATTCAGGCCACATTTTCAATTGAATTTCCTCTACAAGTGATGTTCTGTCAGAGTCATGCAGCTTAACATCCATGCAAATGAAATTAGTGGAAAAGACACCGGGGTGATATTCTCACAAATAGAATTTGTAACCACACCCTCCGGTCACAGGAAGTGGTTCGAGGCATTTCAGAATAAGCTGTCCAGGCTGTCAGACTCTCCAGCGTTTCCGCCTCTCCTGCACAATGAACTCTTTCTATTCTCTGTGTAAGCAGCGTGTGAACGACATGTTCAGGCTCTGGTTTCGCAGACCCACGAAGAAGAAGAAGAGGTAAAAAAACGTTGCTGTGAAAGGAGTGGTGATGTCACTGACCCGGAATTCTGTGTTAACCTCGTCTTCTCCACTGTAACTATGGCAACTGGTGCTGGATGTACAACAAATGAAGTGACACGAATTCGCGCCAAAATCAACTTCAAAAGAACGTGACGACATTTAACGGCTCCGCATTTTAGCATGCCTAGTCATTAAGAAATGTAAGAGATGTAAGAGAACAGTGTGCCTGTTTATACTGTTAAAACTGTAAGCTAGTCGGGAATCTGGTAAAAAAAAAAATAGCATAGACATGACATATTTTTATGAACCATGCTGTACTTAAGTTTGTAAAGAAATGTTTAATGTATAAAGCTGTCACACTAAATACGTTTCCCTCTCAAATTCTCTACATAGAAAAGCCAACATGCTAACATTAGCATTTAACATTTGCTAAGAAGCACTGAACAAACTGCAGCTTGGGTTTTAGGGGAATGTCTTTAGTTTCCATGTTTCCAAGAATCGAACAAATCTGAAATATGATTTGATGGTAGCATTAGATAAATATTTAGAACACTGAAATGATTAAATTCAGACACTGAGGGCAACATGGATATCTATTAAATTTTGTAGCATCCCATTGCATAGTTTGGCAAGACATTTCAATCAAAACCACACCACCGGTGCCACTAGAGGAAAAGTTAGGGGATCACCAAAGCTTGTAGAGTTTATCCTCTTGGAACCATGATTGTCTGCAATGCAATCTAATTCATCTAGTGATTTAGAGACATTTCAGAGAATAAGTCAAAAATGTAATCGTCTTGAGGAAAATCAGGGGATAAAGAAGGTCATAATGTTCATCCTCTGGGGAACATAAATATCCTGAAAAAAATCGAGGGTAGTTACATTTATTTTTTGGGACCAAATGTCTCTAGAATGTCTTACTATATCCACAAACACCAATCATATCCTTTAACTAGAGTTAAGTGTCTGAACCCAGATAACACATGCTCCCTAGTTAAAAAAGGGGGTATACACACACTTTAGGTCACACAGTGTACAAAGTAAAAACACACCCAGGTGTAATCATATATTTTCTTTATTGCCAATATGTGTAACACCTCATTATAAAATCCTGCTCATATACAAAGGCCAGCAGAGCTGTGTGTTTCCATTACAGTGTCAGTAGATGCTACTCCATGTCCAGAGAGAGGAGAGTGAGATCTTTTTATACTGTCAGTCCAATGTGACCAAGCTGCAAAATGAAAACTCTTTAACCTTAACCCTCATTTAAACCTCAGTGGAGGTCAAACACTAAAAGAACTAAAGGTTTTCAAAGTTACATCCATACTTGTGTGACTATGCACCTTGGCTAAGAAGTGACGACCAACTGTCTGGGACTGAACCCTGCAGAGGGACAGCCAGAGAGGAAGGCCACTTGGGAGGGTAGCAGCACATAATGTATGCTCGTCTCTCACTCAACAGCGACATGACACAGAACAGAGAGTCAAATATATTAAACCTAAGTGTCCCAGTCAACACAGCGCTCTGAGGATCAGACAATCCTCAGCATACTGTGAACTGCAATGCAAAAAACTAATCAAAAGTACCTAAAAAGATAGCCATCTCCTTAGCTGATTTAATGGCGTTCAGTTTTATATTTCCTACAGTAAAAAATAATAATAATTTACAATTAAATCTCTTTAATTTAGTGATCTAGAGTAAAACCTAATGGAACATTAGACTGCTATTATTTTGGTCAATATATAAAACCTTTGAAACATATTAAATGTTTTCATTATCATTAGTAGATAGCAAAAATATACAAACCAAGATGAAATACCCTTTTTAATGTCCCATATACAGTATAAATATCAAACTATGCATGATCTTAAGCTACTGTATAGCAGTATTAAACATAAATGGAAGTGTTCAAATATAATGGAAAACACAAACAAACATATATCATCCTGCTTATACTGTTCTCCCCTTTCTGAGTGGTCGCTATTAACGACAAACTGTCCTTTTTTCTTCCAGCACAACAAACGACAGACGTCAAAAAGAAGCGAGGCTTTGATTACATAATATATGTGCACGTCATGAAATAATAATAAAATTTGGCTAGTCCCACTATTTCATCACACCTCTGGATAAAAACAATAATGATTTGGTCTGAATTGATCAGATTAGACACATTCAAATACACAAATAAGATGTGAAACACTAAGAAGAGAAAGGTTTTGGCACTAAGTTGTGTTCGGAGGATTTGCAAAGCCCTGCATACTGCCAGACAAACCCACCACAGCAGTGTGTCTCTGTAAGCAATGCATCTGCTGTGCTTATACTGCTCCAGTTTAGTCTGCAACTGGGGTGTGTTGTACATGAGTTTGTGTGTGCGGTTGTGTGTCAGCCGAGGAGCGAGATTTTAGAGACCATTCAGAAAGGGTGAGTGGCTGAAGGTTGCTTATAAGGCCTCAAACTCGTCGATCCTCTGCTTGGTGTTGCCCTGCCGGATCTGTCGCAGGGTCTTGTACTTGTCTCGGCCGGCCCGGACGTTCTCACAGTGAAGGAGGTCGTTCGTCGTGTTCTTGGATTCGTCACGCGCCTGGGCCAGCTCTGAGGTCAAAGCCTGAGGAAAGACAAGGAAAGGAGTTGTTAGATGGAAATCACCAAAAAAAAGCTACAGGTAACACTTAGCATGAAATCACACAAATGTAGTGCCTCAGATGTGTCTGGTGGGCTGTGTCCAAAAATCACTGCCTCGTTCATTCATTCACTACTACTCGCTATATAACAGACAATCAGTAATGTACAGTGTAGTGAGCAGTTTGTTTGACAGGTGCTGTGTACTGTAATGTTTGCATCTTTAAAACGTTAAGCCTTGCGTTAAAAGGATAAAGCACTGCAGATCCTGGAAATAAAACTCAAATTCAAGGAAACGCTGAAGTAATCGAGATGCTCTTATTTTCAAATGTTTTTTTCAGGTTAGAAAATTGTGGTCCATGGCTGCATGTTTGACAATCAGTTGAGGCATCAGATTTAAAACGCATGGCACTGAAAGCAAAAGAACCTGGTCCCAATGTGAATAATGGTAAAAATGCCTTGGAGCTATTATGGGTGTGCAGCAGTGACACAGGGAGAAATAAGGGTGCATTCTCACCGAACCTGTTCAGTTTGGTTTAAACAAACTCTTGAAAAGCAGCGATTTTGTGACCACAGATTATACATCTGAGCATGGATTTATAAGCTAAGCTACTGATAAACTAAGAAGTGATGTAAAGGTATATTCATGCAATATTATTTAGTAACATTAATAACAAGTAAGCACGTCAGCAGTTAAGTGCAGGAAATTATCATGCAGACAAATTAGGTCATACCAACGCTTTATCTTACACGGGGCGCTGTTGAGGCATTTTTTTTAAACAATCAAGACGGCTCTGAGGATTGTTCTGAATCTGCTTATTGTCAGTATATAATCAACCTGACAGTAGTTGACTTTAAATACTAATTTAATGCTAAGTGTTGTGTCTGTGTATTATTATGCATTATACAACAGTTAGTTCTGACCAAGTAATCTGATTGGATAAAAGGCGTTCCATGAGTGCTGATATAGAGCACATCACTGGGACCATTCACTCTGTGTATCACTCCGCCTCAGCTGAGCCAGGTGTTCTGAATACTGTAAATTAACATTACAGCAGACTGTGTATGTCTACATTAATCAAGCTGGCGCCTCTGAATCACACAGCAGACTCTTATTTCACTGGTTGATGATAAATTAAAACAACAAAAGTCCAGTTTCAGTTGAGTTGTGGAACGAGTTCAGTTGGTGGAACAAAAAAATAATAATCTGTTGATTGTTACTTTTTACAACTATTTGGTGCTTGTGTAACTGTTGTATAAAAGCAATATCACACTCGACAAAACAAAGGAGTCAGATGTTGGAACTAGCTACCCAGCCTAGCGAGAGGCATTTTGGTCTGTCTGTTGAGAAAGGAAGTTTCAACTTGGTTGGAAGAGACCAGGTTAGGGAATGAAACCCTGATTAATCAGAAATGGAAAAAAAGCAATCTTGTCTAATGACCCTCATAATCACTTATTTCGTTGTGGCACTAGAGAACATAAGCACAAACTGTAGGGTTAATTAATATACTGCATGGTATCAGGAGTAGAAGCACAATAAGAGATTGACAGACAGTCACTCAAAACCAGCTGAATAATGTGAACAGATGTTCTCTGCATCATCTCACTTTCAGCTGTTTCTGCACGCGCTCGTTCTTCTCGGCCTCGGTGAGGCGGTCCTCCTCGTTGCGGTGGTCGTTGATGCCTTCGTACTGCAGGTCGGCGCTGTGCGTGCTGGTGTTCTCCTCGCTGTCGCTGTTGTCGTCCACGTGGTCGTACATGGGTGGAGGGGGAGGTGGTGGGGGTGAGGGCGTCGTCATCACCATGTGCAGCTCCTCCCTGGTCTTCAGCAGATCGTCCTGAGCCTCCCTGGCCTGAGGAGAACAGAGGAATCACAGAGAGCCTGTCAGGTTACTCTTCTGGACTGTGGTAAGAAATGTAATCTATGTTTTATTTATTTATTGATTCTATTTTCAATCATACATCTTTATTCAACCTAAACATTCACAAATTCCCTCCCTGTCCTTTCCACATTTGTTTCCTTTTTGTAATTGAACCCAGAACTCTTCAACAAGTCTCCTCTACATGGTTTACTGGACAGTTTTGGTGTGTTAAAGAATCGACAGTCTCTGATCTTTAAGACAGAAATAAGGTCTCACCTTGAGCTGCCATGTGTTGGCCTCGGCCTCCTTGAGTTTCTTGGCCTCCTCCAGTATAGTGATCTTAGATGTGTGCTCTGCCAGCTCAGCAGCCTGAGTAAAAACAAAAGAGGAAGCACTTCAGACTTCATACATGTATCCGGATAAACACGTAAAACATTTATTTATTTAGGTAGATATCAAGATCTAAGACATGAGCGCAGCAAACAGGAAGTGAAACAGGCATAGCAAACAAACAATCCGATATATTTCATGAAAGAGTCAAAGTTTGCCTTTGAATCGGTCTATATTTTTATAAACAGCTGTATATTTAGTTTCATTACTTTATAAAACAGCCTTTTTAAAAGTTTGAAAGATGACTTTGTTGAGCAGCAGCCTTCAGATTGTGACGCAGAAAGTGATTTGATCTGATCTGTTAAAATCACAGAACCTGCTACTTAAGTTTTAAAGGATTATGTGGTTGATAGTTTATTTATCTTCAGAACTCATCTCCAGGTGAAACGTAACCAGCCTCTGTGGGTGTTGTGGTACATTCCTTCTCATCATCACAACAATGTGGACAGCTTGTCTTTCACCACACTGAACTAACCAGAGGCTCAGTGTTAAACGCTGCACCTGCTTTAGTTGTCCCGTGTTTGTCTGTGTGAGCTGTGAAGACATTGGACAACCTCCTACAGCGGAGCACTTGGCCATTAAATTGTTATGTGAGAGGTGTTCAGCTGGAAAACTGGTCACACAGGACGCAGTGCACTAATATCAATACGTTAGCATGTTGACAACAGGAGTCCCGCCTGTCTTTTTCAGTCTCAGACACTGGAAGCTGACTTAATCCATTGCACAAGCGTCTTAATGGGGTTTAAGTGTGCAGGGTGTCGCAGCAGGTGTTTGTGGCTAAATGTGAAGGAGGAAACACGGCTTTACTGTCCAGGCTGTTAAAGTGAAAGAGGGAGCAGCTCACAGTCCTGTGGGTGGTCCACAGGCGAGTGGCTCGAGGTGAAGGGGGCAGTTAGTCTGAAGCAGTGAGGTGTGGTCCAGCTGGACGCTACAAAGTGGTTTTGTGTGGAGCTACAGTAATCACTACACAACCCTGCAAGCTGCCTGCTACAGACCAAGCACAGCTGAACAGCTAATGAGAACTCGTAGGAACCTTTTGCTAAAGATTCTTTTGTGTTTAAAAGTGTAACTTGATAAGTAAAGTAACAGTTGTGAATGTTAAAGCCTGGTTAAACAGTTGCTCATTGTTTCAGTAAACTGACCAGCTGGTCCTGGCTCTTCTTCTGGTCCTCGGCCTGGCGGGCCAGCTCCTCTTTAGCCAGCAGGGCGGACTGACGCTCTCCCTCCAGACGAGCGGCCTCGTCCTCGGCTTTCCTCCGCTCCTGCTCCAACAACAAGGCCCTCTGCTGCTGCTCCTGCAGGTCTGATGTAAAACATGGAGAATGATTAAGAAGAGTTATGAGACAGAGCTATGCTCCTGCTCATGCTGCTGGCATGTTAAGGAGAGAGACTCACTTTCATGAGCTATTCATACTAAAATAATTAGAATCATGAGGATCTGTGACAATGATGTAGCCATATAAATGATTAGTTGAACACTATTCAATATTGTTTTAATTGGCAACAACAATCAAAATCAAGGGATCTCTTAACAACCTGAGCCTGGGTGATAAAATGATTGTGATATTCATCTGGAACTGATACGATACGAAGCAATGCGAGACAATACAATACAGTACGATACAGTACGGTACGGTACGATACGGTATGATATGATACCATACAATACAGTACGGTACAGTACGGTACGGTATGATATGATACAGTATGATACCATACGATACGGTACGATACGATATGATACAATGCGGTAAGGTATGGTACGGTGCAGTACGGTACGATATGATACGGTACGGTACAATACAATATGGTACGATATCCTACAGTACGATATGATATGATACAGTACGGTACAATACGGTACGGAATGATATGATACAGTATGATACCATACGATACGGTACGATACAGTACGATACAATACAGTACGATAAGATATCATACAGTACCATACGATACGATATGATACAGTACGATACAATGCGGTACAGTACGGTAAAATACCATATGATTCAGTACGATGCAATACAGTACGATACAGTACAATAAGGTAAACTTTATTGTCGCAGTAGGAACATTTCTCTTGGACTTGCATTCTGCATACATTTAGCTGCCTCCACATATTGACACTTCATTAATGGCAGTAAGAAAAAAAAAAAGGAACAAAAATTCAAATGCCGTGCGAACATCCCAAACACAGATACAGCTAAACTTTAATATGTAAATGAAAGCCTGATAGCTTCCTGTAGGTAATTCTGCTGGTTTTTGCTTCACTGCCTGAAGGCAAAACTGTGACAAGCAGAAACGGGTAAAACTGGAGTTAAAGGGTCAAAACACACGTTGTTTTTTGTTTGGACACTGAATCAAATATAATCAAAACATAAAGTTCAGAAGATGACGATGACAATTCAAAGGGCTTCATGCTTATATACACATTACATCACTGATAGTGAAATGTGTCAGCCTACACATCAAACCCACTGCAGCTTCAGAGAGGTCAGAGTGTTTACAAAACAAGACACCTGCACACACAACCTGTCAGCCTCGCTTTCACCTACCTGCACATAATTTCACACACCCACACACACACACACCTGAAAGCCCCAGAGGCCCCTCCTCACCTTTCTCGGCCCTCTTGGTCTTCTCCTCAAACTGCAGGAGCCTCATCATCAGGTCCTGCTTCTCCCGCTCCATCTGCTCCTTCTCTCTCTCGATGGCCTCTCTCTTCTTCTTCTCGTTCTCCAGATGGGCCCTGCAGATAAGACACCACCACGGTGAGCCAAACAAAGAGGGCTGAGGCTGTTTGACGCATGCTGTAGTTACGGCTGACTGGCTACAGTGCGGGAGCGCTCGCACACAGTTTCATTACAAGGGTGCACAAGCTGCTCGGTTTCAACGGGGTAAACAATAATGCATCTTTGCATCTGTTACGGACATGGCCTCATACAGCAGACTGAAATACACATTACAGTTTGAACCATGTTCACAAGCATTTCGGGAAAACAGTTCCCCCTAATTAAAACGCTTGAATTGGATCACATTAAAGGAGGCATGAAACATGTGTTTTGTGGCATTTTTCCAACAGTCCAAATCCAAAGACATTCAGTCTGCTCCAGTTTTCTACTGACAGAGCTACAGAGTATTCAGCGCTCCCACACAGGAAAAAAGGAGCGACCAGTGAGGAGTTTGCCCACACTGCCTTCATGCACCTTCATCAGGGACTTAAGTTATTTAAAAAGCACAAAAACTAAATAGAAGACTTTGTTTGTTTTACTGTTTTTGTTGAAGTTTATGTGTGTATTTTATCCTGTGCACACACTTTGAATTTGCCCCGTCTGTCAAAGAATTGTGTCATACTTAGAAGCAGAGCTCTGTTTTGGGTTGGCCGAGTGCGTGCGTGTGGATGGTAGAGCGAGCGAGTGAGAGCGACAGGAAGTGAGTGTGCGTGCATGAGAGTGAACGGGGAATCGGAGCAGCGGGAGAGCGGAGGAGAACGGAGGACGACTCACGCGGTCCTGTGTCTTGCTTTCTGCATGCTGCTGGTGTATTAAAGTGAGGGGACTTAGCCGCGAAGCTCGCTACATATTCGGCCCCGGAGCAGAGCGATAAGTCTCCCCTGTGCTTTCTGACTACGGTCGGAACGCTGAAGCAGGAAAGGTTAACAATTGATTAAAGATGCAGCAACTGATGGATTAACAGTGCACTGTTCAATAAGCCTTGTATTTCTATTGATAACTACATTAGATTAGACTCTGAAAACTTTTGTCAGGGTACCAAACATTTCCGTCTTACACTTCCTTGCATTATTCTATGACTCAGCCTGGATCTCCCTCAGGGTTTCATTAGGTTTAATTCAGCGCTCCTCAGGGACTCATCATAAACCGACTTGTTACTGTGTTTGAACTCCAGCTCAGCCTCCCTCACAGACGCTGACCACTGTGAGCTACTGTGTGTTTGAACCCTCACACTCAGTGGCTCTCCCTCTGGTATTTACTGTGTTGTCTGCTTGCCGTTACATCACCATGTTTGAACAGCTGTCCGGATCAGACAGAGGGCCGGCAGCTGCAGCTGAGACCAGGGTCAACATCCATTCACTTTCAGTTCAGCCAATACAGGAAGCAGGTTTAACATACTTCAGACGCAATGCTGAATTAGTGCCAAGTGAGTGAACAATCTCTGCAAACAGCAGATGCAACATGTAAAGTGAAACTACCAGAGAGCCTGAATGACGTCAAACTATTCGCACGCAAGTGTCCTACTGGCCAACATCACCTCCTCCTGGTGTTGAGAACATCAAAGAGAGACATATTGATACAGTAAATCTGTGTTTCATAATAGGGGCATGTGCGTACCTCTCCAACTGTTTCTGTTGCTTCTCCTCTCGGGCCTGGGTCTTCATCTGCTGCACCTCGATCGTGTCCGGCTTGCGGCGACGCATGTACAGCTCGTGGTTGCCCATGCACAGCTGCAGGATGCGCTTGTTTATGCGCAGCCTCGGGGCATAAAACACAAAGTCCTGAAATGCGGAGGAGAAAAACGGAGAAAGAGAGAGAGGAAGTGAACAAATAGCCGGCTGAATGAGGCTGGGCTGTTCGCTGCCTGTGCATTGTGCTTTCACTGATAAAGGACAAAGACTCCAGCAGAGGCTTGGAGCAGGCGCAGGGAAACTTTAATACAGATTAATGTGACAAACAGCACCATAGAGACTGCTCCACCTATTGTGAAGGGTAAAGTAGCCTGGCCTACACAGATAAGGTATATAACACTTACTTTCCTGACTGATTTCACCACTAAGAGCATGCCCTGGAAAGACGCCCTGGCTACTCTGAGCCCACTGAGGATATGTCTAATGGTTTTCCTCTCCGCTACAGAGAAACATGACGCCGCAGGTATAATGGAGGCAGAGATCTTAAGTGCAGAGACACACCGCAGCTTAATTTGCTCTTACGGCTTCAATCTATCTGAGGAGGAACAACAACTCTTACAGTGGAGGAGGGTTTAAAGGAGTGGCTCTTTTAGAGAAGAGGGAGAATTTTTAGGTCAACAAATGTGAACGTGTGTAAAATCTAATCTCATGACTCACCGGAGACTTTTTGTCGATGGGCTTGATGATGAACTTCTTATCGTTGAAGGAAATGTTTCTAATCTCGCTCCAGGGGAAGCCGATCTTTGGGGTCAATCTGAGGAAGTCATGACACAGACAAAGACATTATCATCTGATTTTAAAGTAATACAGATGTTAACAGACTGTTTCACCATGTCATCATTTGATTTGATCATGTGTTTATGAACACATATTATACCCCTGACATTTGTGCAATAGCTACAAAATCAGCTGTAGTACACAACAACACAACTGTCCATATTGCTTGTTTTCTTTGTTACATTCATTAAAAAGACTGCCATAAAAAAAGAGCTTTAATGTGAGAAAATGTCAGTGTTTAACCTTTAACCCGTGCTACAAGACATATCAGGGACAACATCAGCAGTCATCTCCATGGCTGGGCCTGTCTGCTTTTAAACTGCAGTGTACCAAGGACAGGCTGAACAACACGTTTTCAGATTGGCAGGTTTGAGACGTCACAAACCTAAGGAGCCAATCCCGTTAAAGGACAGGGTGACGCTATGCATATCATTATGTGTAACCTATGGCAACCACTTCGGTGAGAAAAAACACATCAGACACAATTTATTATTTCAAGCAGAGCATTTTATATGTCTGAAACATGACTGGAGCTGCTCTTTAAATAAGATGAGGACTGAACCTAAATTATTGAGTTTAGACAAATTTGTATGAAACTTTACAAAAAGGATCCAATCTCAGGAAAAAACTTGGAGGTTGTCATAGCTAATTTGCAATTTTGCATCTTATTAATACTGACGATTATTGGTGAGTATGCAAGTCTGTGTACTGATCCTTGTCCATAATTTCCCCCCGAAAATGTAACATGTTTCTTATTCAGATTCAGCAGATTCATGTTAAGAACCAGAGTCTCTCAGATGCTCTTCAGCAGAAACAAAAGACGTGTCAAAAACATCTTCATTCAGAATAGTTTTTCATGGATTTCTTTATGATCTTTTTACGTTTAGATCGACTCTAACTAGATAATAAAAGAAAGTCCTCTTCATGTTTTTGTTCATCGCTTACGGAGTGTTTAACCTGAGCTAACCTGATTATCTGTATAGGAAGAAAAAAAGGTATAGACACATGTGTGCTCTGGACTGTTTCAATGCTCATTCAACAGGATTTTCCTTTTTCATTACAACCATTTACACACCTTTGCATTAGCTTGCTTGGGTTTTTAAAATGTATTTTCTACTCTCAATGGTTAAATGTATCTTCCTCTATTCTCCAAGACGCTGATATCGAACAATAAGTGGTTCAATAATAACACTTTGTAATATAGCTTATCTGCATAATCAGAGACCAACCCCTGCGACACACTAGATAGTTTCCTGTATCCACTGTTGTATGAGGGATGGATCTGGGGTGTGGCTCCACGTTCCATTGTGCCAGACAAACTGAACGGATGCCAATCTCAATGAGCACAATACAAAGTAGCACTGTAAACACTGACGAGCCGACAGTGTTGTAATCTAGAAAGGCAGTCATCCACCTCGCAGCGAAACTGCACTGTGAAACCGCACCGCCTCAACTGGAATTTCACTCAATTACTGACCCTGACACATGCCTGTGGAATTGAGAGAACAATGTGGACGTTATCTCAGCCATCAAATATTTCTATCAAGAGTCTGGTGGTTTATTGAGCCGTGCTTTATCAATGGATTTGTGTTTGTGGAAAATATTTGAGGAGGAAAGCTGGGTTTCATTAATCATTCTGCTGTTCTGAAGCCAATACTGTTATAATGTTGAGAGGAAACATTTAAAAGCAAAGACTGGTGAAGTCAGTATGTGAAAAAACATAATTAATCAAAGGGATTTCTTATGTTTAGGTTCTTTTGCAGTCTCAGAAGATATAAATACTCAACTGAAACTACAAAAAACAAAGAAAAAGTTTGTTACTAGTGTTTTTTCTTTATTTTATGGGGTTAAAGGTTGAAAAAATATTTGTATACATTATTCTCTCTATGAATCCATTCTTCATTAGGTCTCTAAAATGTCAAACATTGTGAAACATTTCAGTAACAATGTCCTTAAACCTCGAAAGTCTAAATATATTGAGTTAAATATCACGTAAGGTGGTTAGCACTGTCGCCTCACAGCTAGAAGGTTCCTGGTTCGAATCCGGGTTCAGACAAAGTGGGCCTTTCTGTGTGGAGTTTGCATGTTCTCCCCGTGCATGCTCCATGTACTCCGACTTCCTCCCACAGTCCAAAGACCTGCTGGTTAGGTTATTTGGGAAATCTAAATTGAACATAGAGGATCCCTGAGCAGGATAAGCAAAGGTATAAATAATGAATGGATGGATCAGGTAAGGTCCACCCTAGGTAGCCAATCCTCTCGTTAATGAAGCTGAATGCTACGAAGGTTTCATTGAAAAAATAATCATTAATCGTTAATCAGAATAGTTGCTAAAGCCGATAGTAACCACTGTGCTAATCTCTATTTACAGATTGCCTACAAAGAAATGTAGAATCTGTAGGCAAGGACGTGGATTTTAGGGATGGCAAGTGTTCTTGTTTCCGTTTGAACTACGTTTGTAGTCCGAGTAATATTGACCAATCACATATCAGCAGGCTGCGGCGTATGCAGGAAAAACAGTCCGAGTGGAGAGCAAAAGCAGGCAGAGCGTGATGCGCCGTAATGACATCCAGGCTCCCATCAGCGTCATCTGACAATGATTTTTATTAATCTCTATGAACAGACATCTGCAGTAAGTTCAGCTAACAATCTAAAATACAACTGTAGATGAATTCCCTTGACGCTGTGTCACGAAAGCCGTTCAGCGTTCAGATTTCCCGACTTCCTCGAACGCATCAGATCGATCCGACCTCTGTTCAACAAACGAGCATTTTAACAGTAGTTTTCTCCTCTTGAGGACAGATCTGACAAAGCTTGAATTTTTACTTCTTACAAATCTGCATCATAATGTTGAACTTTCAGCAAAGGTAAGACCCGTTAATTAAAGTCAATCATGAGAAAAACTGGTTCTTTTTCTGTAAACAATGCAGCACGGGGAACAGGAAGTGTTGACTGGAAGTCGTTTATCGCTAAACGCTGGCTACACGCCGGCCATGTTCACCGTGGTCCCCAGAGACTACAGCCAATGGGACCCGAGGTCGCCAGTGTGTCAGAAAGTTATTTTCAGGTTCAGAAACTGTTGCAGCCTCATAGAATGACTTTTTTTATAACAAACCAGAGACATTCAGAAAACAGTCCTTAAAGAGAAAATATATCAGAAACAAATTTTGACTTTATTTTCTGAAAAGTAAATTAAAAACGAACTATTAATTATGAAGTAGTTGGAGATTAATTTAACAGTTGAGAACTAAGAGATTAAAGTTATAACTGTGTGATTGTTAAATATGAAAAAGAAAGAAGTGGTCATCAGTTTATTGATTTAGATGCTAAGTTAGAAGGTTTCCTACATAAATTCAACATTAAAACAAGTGAACGTAATCTCTCTCAGGCTTTTCTGTGTGTTTCTGACCAGGATTGTTGCTAAGAAGAAACCTTGGCTCAACAAAACCTCTTAAAACCAGCGCTGTGGTTTTTCAGAGCACAAGGAGTTAAAGCAGCACCAGACAGAGCCTCGGCACAGCCTTTGGCTGCACTGCTGCATTGTGGGCCGGCTGCCCTCATTGGAGAGCAGTGCTGTAGGTTAGCCTCGCATACTTAAGTGCCGCACAGCTTGAAAAACCAGTCGGCGTAGCCATGGTTACAGCAGAGGGCACTGTGGAGGAGAGGCATTTCTTTGCTGATCCCAGGGAGCTCATAAAGAGACAGACGCACACAAGGACACAGTTTGTTCTTTTACAATGTGTCGCTCTCTCTTGTTGGAAGTTTGGTAATAAAGTTAAGATAAAATGAGGCCAAATGAGCGACTGAGGAAACCTTAACACAATTGCAGTTAAAGTAATTACATCATTAACACTTCTTTGAGTTAATATAAGACAAAGAATCAGACAGCAAAGGTTCAATTAGAGGCCCGACTTGCTAAACTGTGTCATTACCCCGTCATCAACTTTCTTTCTTCCACTGAGGCAGACAAAGTCGACCGCACTGCTTCCAAAAGACGCTGGCATGAGCGCTGAGAGAGAGCAGCCGGTTTAATATGAGAGGAGCTACAATCTGGCACCGAACAACAACGCTCAGAGCCAGAGCGGCAGAGTGAGAGCCGCAGGGATTTCCAGCTCAGGGTCAGAGTCACCTGGGATGAAGTGCTGCTTTAACAGAGTCGGTGCACTTCACTCCAGACGAGGCCAGCAGTCAGCCACAGGAGGTCTCAGAGCTCATTTAAACCAAATGGGGGGGTGATTACCTCCCTAACTGTCTCGCCCTATAAACAAAGAGGCAATCACGACCACGGGCAGGCTGGAAAATATAAAAGAAGATTGGGCTTTTTTTTTTTTACTGTCATGTGTCTCTGATAGGACGGCAAGTGTGTCTTGTTACAAGTTACACATCTGAGGATAGAGCTAGCTTTGAAAGTTGAAGTACAGCTGGGCTCCAAGGACAAATAAATTGTAATATAAACCATCTTAAGTAGAAAACAGCACACAGACATGTTCTGTGCTTCAGCAGGCAGTTTTTTATCATGCTCCAGTATGTAGAGAAGTAATTGTACCTATGCTAGCAGAGGTGTGAACAAAAGATGTCCTACTTGACCTACATATCTACAAAAGATGATGACACACATTATAAACAGGCACAATTATATGTAACAAGTAACAACTTCTATGTAACATATTATGTGACCTATTTGTGTCCACAAACCTACAAACCTTTGAATAAAAACAGACTATTTCAGCTCATAGTGATCCTTCATTAAAAAAATGATTTTAGGTAACCGAGAGATAAAAGATCCGAGTCTTAATATTCAGGTCAGTCTTTGGAGATACTGTATCCATTCAGCCTTCATTGTTATTCCTGTCATACTGTCTGCACAGCAACAGGAACAGTGATTAAGTGCAGACATGGACCTGGCCAAGCCAGTTTAGCTCTGTCACAGAGCTGCAGCCGCTGCAGCAGCCGGCTCAACACAAGAGAAAGCACGGCTCTTACTTGTCGTCCTTTTCGTAAATGTTGAGTCCCAGCGCGTCCACTCCCAGCCACAGCTCCGTCCCCTTCTTGTTCTTGATGTCAAAGTAGTTGACTCCGTACATTTCCAGGTCCTGGGCGATCTTCAGGTACTCCAGCATGGCGTCCTCCCTGCAGAAACAGACAGAGGACGTCATTAGGTTTTATTAAGATGCATTATTTAGAAGTGCTTTCACTCCACCATATAAACCACAAACTCACTTTAACATGCCGTTGTGCTCCTCGTGCCACACCTGAATCCTCTCCTCCCACTGTTCTTTGGATAACTTGTGCTGCTCCAGGACTCTGCAGAGAGAAGGAAGAAGAAGAGATCAGCGACAGAGAGCACCAACAGACGACACCATCTGATATCTTTTTGCTTTGGTTTGATAAGTTACATTGTGGGTTTAATTTCAAGCATTGCATTGTGCAGAGACGATAACTCTTTCCCTGAAGAGTGGATTGATGCAATTTAAAACCCCTCATATTCATGTTACGTCTATTTTAGTATCATTAGTTTCATCAGCGAACACATTCAAAAGCAAAGTTATCTGACTGTTAACAGCACCTCATCTCCAACAACAACAACAGCGTGGCGTACAAAGGACTTTTCTTTCCGATAAGTTATTCTTTATACAACCCATAGACGGTATAAAAAGTCCATGTCAGCTCCCTTAAAGTGACGCCAAACCCTCTCTATCGCCCCCTGCTGACTGGCTGCAGTATAGGTCATAAAGCCCGCCTCCTCCATGTTAACAGGTGGGACATGAGTCAAACTATAAAATCAAAATACACGCCTGATAAATTTGACTCAAACATGGTTTCTGTCATTATAGTTAGTTCTTATCATGCTGATTTATGTCCAAGTGTTATTTTTCTGACAAGTTTAGTTTTAATTAATTATTTGATGCTGTAAAAAGGATGATTGACAGCTCTGCTGACAAATACGGCTCCTGCAGCCGATCTGCTCTGGATTAGCAGAGTGGAGGACGAACGGAGAGAGGAAACGTAACTTAAACAATCACTACAGTCATTGAAGTTTCCATATCTGTGAACGTCTGCTTCAGACCAACACAAGAAGCTGTTCTGCTGTTAAACACGCCAACATGAGGGATCTTTGCTGTTTTTTTATAAGTGTGTGTTTTGGTTAGCGGAAGTGGCTACAGCGGGTCCACCCACGATCTCTACTGCGCAACTATGGCTCCGAATGACATCACCACTGCGAGATGGCAGCGCCCGTCACGGGGGGGTATTTTGGCATTAATTTCGTACAATGAGAGCAGATGGAGACGCTTCATCTAGCTATATATACAGTCACTGACACAACCATATAAAGGTGACCTAAAGTCAACAATTAATACACTAACTTGTTCTAAGATTGTGCAGCGCAAATTAACAGCAATGTCAGTTCAAACAGGAAAACCCAATGACGACAACACAAGAGACGTCATGTCGTCATCATCGTGTCCTTGGCAGCAAATGTAAGCTGCTGGTTTTTCACACCTCCGAATCATTGCCTGTTCCTGACATGTACAGAGGATTAGGGGAGCATGTACAATTTGTCGCCAGTCCCTGACACACCCATCCAAATCATACCTTGTCCTTGAGTGAGCTGAAGCTGCTCCGCCTGTTTTGGCAAACTATTCATGGTGAACTTGACCCTGCTTTGTGTCCCGTGTCAGGATTCATGATGTAATAAAGCTTTGCATTTCCTCTTGAATGCTCTGGTACAACAAATAGGCTTCTCCGTTATTGTTGTTTTCTTTTTTTAGGAAAATAATCTGAACTAATTTAACAGAAACACGTAAAGAAAATATTTTAATGACTCATTATCTGGACACCGTGATTGTTACTTAAACTTTACACTGCTCTTTTGTTTCTTTGGCCTTCAGGGTGTGGATGGTGATTTTCTCAGCAGCAGGTTCAGCCAGTGCTAATGAGAGCTGTTTTCCAGTTTCTTCTTCCTCTCAAATTTCTCTTATTATGCAACCATTACCTCATGCAAGAACAAAATTTTCAGCCAGTGCCAACTTCTTCCGTGGCCCAGTGCATCACTACATAAACCTTTCCTTTATGACCGAGGTGTTATTACAACAGCAAAGCTTGATGCAGGTTTCTAAATACACTAGCACCTCTCACCGGTGTGGCAGCAGGCGTTCAGACAGCAGGTATCCAGGCTGGTGAACTTGTTTGTTGTAGTCTCCAAACTTGGCCTGAACGGAGTAGGAGGCCAGCAGCACGGCCGTCTCAGGTGGACAGTACACCTCGTCGCTCAGGATGCCCTCCTTCACCTGCAGGAAGAAGAGCTTCTGGGTGATGTCCTGGATCAGCTCCTCGGACACGTCCTCCGGGAAGAACTTGGAGCGGAACTTGAACTGCAGCGGGTTCTCCTTCTTCACGTCCTGGGACGACACCTGGAGAGGAAATTTCAACATAGTTAATGAACAGTGTATCATGTGATGATTAAAGGAGGAGTTCAAATGTTGGGAAATACCACTGATACCACTTTCATTAAATATGTAACTGCAGCCAGCTAGCTTAGCTTAGCATAACAAGTGGAAACAGGGGGAAACAGCTAGGCTTGGACAGAGACAGGCCTGTAGTTTCCCCTTGTTTCCACCTTATTATGCTAAGATAAGCTAGCCCGCTGCTGGCTACAGCAAAGTATTTGAGGCCCAAATGTGAGGGTGGTTGTAATATTTCCATAGGGTTGTACAAAGTTAATTTTTATAAGAAATTTCTATATGCTTATAAATAAAAAAAGTGTCTCTTGTATCTCATTTAAACCTGTGAAACTGTGACTTAAGCAAACATTCAGCGTCAGTGTTTAGGAAATGGTTCTGCAGTTTCCTCTCACCACTTTCATTGAGTTGAAACACGCTTTAATGACTCTGACCTACAGTACGTGTTTACACAATGTGCCTCTTCCTCTAATTTCAAAACAGGAACCAAGCGGTCTTGATGGAGAGAATGGGGCTGGGAATATTCCAGTTTGAGCGAGTCATTGTGCTGATGAGCTGCAGCGCAGCGTCAGCACACTGTGTACAGTTTACTGCTGCTGACTGAGGCCGGAATAACCCTCTCCCTCTCGCTCCCTCTCTCTCAGTGACCATTGTTTATGATTTTAAAATGCAAAGAGGGTACTTTCAAAGTTTACCAAGAAACATTGGCGTGCTTTCAGACATTTGTTTTAGTCAGGAAGGGAATCATCCGGACATTAAAAGGTCAGGCTCTTTAGATGGATCTTAATCTTCTCACTATAAAAGGTTTACTGGGAATAGAGCCAGTAGAGGAAGGTGTATGTTTTAAAAGCACTCCTTTTACATCGTCCAACTCATAATTAACAGTTGAAAAGTAACATGAATGCAGCAGAACCATCAAATCATCTTTTTTTTTTATTTGAAGGTATTCTTCTTCCCTGTCGCCTACATTTCCCACAATGCAACTCAACCGCTGACGGTTCTGTTATGCTAGCATCAGCTAATGTCGCCTTTAGCTGCTCGCCTCAAGCAAAGATGAGGAGCGAGCTACAGAGACTTCTTTCTAACTCAACACCTTGAGAGTTTATCATTTTCAAACTCGTAGTTGTCAGACCCAACGGTGCTGACTCAAGTGACATCACTTGAGGCAATTCATCAGACTCCACAAAGCTGCTTAAAAAGGCTTAACACATTTCTTCTTATTACATCTTAAGTAGTATTACCCTAAGACTTTGATGTGGAAGCTGCTGGGGTCACACAGAAACTGAAACCAGAATAATCTTAAGATCTGGGTTTTTGTGTGTTTGCGGGCATGACTTCATTTCTGTGGCCTTTTGCTTTTCAGATAAGATGAGTTAAATAGTGAGCAGCCTTCAGGAACAGAGGTAAGTAAAGGTGCAGTGACCTGCGTTTACTCAGGGACAACAAGGCAGTTCTGGTTCACAAAGAGTTCACACTCCAGCTGATTTCATGCAGCGCTGCACAGATAATAAACAATGTCGGAGATGGAGCCACAACACAGCATGGATATATACATACTGTAATAGTGTGGTCACTCATTTACTGAAAGGCAAACACCGGAGCTGTGTGTGCCGTGTCCTCAAAAGAATGATTTCTTTCTCTATTATTCAAAGAATTTGACTCCTTAGGGAGAAGTTGAGACATACTTGGAATACAGGGTGAAATGACCATGTAGGTGTGTGGGTGGAAGGTATCAGGCTTGGTAGTGAAGGTGGAAATTCACTTGATGGAAGGGAAAATAATAACTTTGAATACCTTTGAATTGACCATTTTAAAAATTGCACAACTTGTATTGTTAAATTTCTAGTTTAACAAAATAAATAAGTGTCTGATTTAATTATAATCATTCAGGACTGAAAGATTAAAGGGGGGTATTATGCTGATTCAAGCTTCATCTTTCACTCTGTGATACCTGTGGAGTAGCTTAGCATAATTTACAGTTAAAAAAACTCATCATTTTTCTCACACTGGTGCTCTGTGCAGGCCCTCATACAGCCTCTGCCTGAAAGGAGTGATGTCACAAAGTGCAGCGTGTAGAAAAAACTGTGTGAAACCTGGCGTTCACAGCAGACTGAGCTGAGAAGCCTGGGGATTACTCCAACATACTTTTACCTACAGATTTGAAACCTCACCCACGTTTAGTCTGGACGTCCAACATTGTAACATTATATGTTTTAAAATGTGAAACAGCATAATACCCCCTCTTTAAGTAATATAACACAATAGTAAAAATGTTATGACCTCATTAGTAAATTCAGTATTATAATACAAAAGCAATTAAACTGTGTATTTCTAAGCTGGATCTTACCTTTTTGTCCAGTTTTAGCCAGGTGTGGTAACCTTTACCATCCATGTACTGAAGTCCGAAGTACCAGACCTCACGCAAGCCGATGGTTTTTACCACCTGCAAAGAGAAAAGGAGTCTTTAGACATAACAGGGCTGCAACAAATTATCAATCAATATGTCGCTCGTGTTTTGATTAATTCATTCATGGTTTGGTCTATGACATTAAAAAGAAAGTGAAAAATTACTTTAATAACAAAAAACAACTTCCCAGGGCCCAAGGCGTCTTAAAATGTTTTTTTTTTGTCAGACAAAACGACCAAAATCTACTTTTTCCTTAATAAATGACTGAATTATTTCTTTGTTTATCAAAACATGATGATTAATGATTTCAGCTCTAAAACACACAACACCTGTTTCCACACCACCTGGATATAGAGATGAATTAATAATATTATATAATTAATAATAATAAAATAATAATTTATAAGGTTAAAATAATTCCCATCAACTTCTTCATAGAAGGCCAGAACCTTGTAATGAGACACATGTACATTTGGTTTGAGTGGAAGTGTAACGTCACAGAGGGATTTCACTACATTTGACTGCAGTTAAAACTGTATTACTGTAAAGAATTAACAGCCTGCTCTTCCAGGAAAACTGATAGTAAAATAATGATGTAAATATAGTCAACAGAAAAATATTACACGTTCACACCTAAAAAAATCCTTTTTCCAATGAAAGTAAATGAATCACTTCTGTTTTCTTCCAGCAGAGAGAGGAGCAGTGAAAAGGCCTTTAAAGGCTTTACAGAAAACTGGCACGGTCTGAAGAATCTCACCTTAAGGTGCCGTTCTCAGGTACCAGACTAATCTGCTGACCTGCCCTGATAGTATTACACATTCACAGGTGTTAGTAAGGTAATGAAGCACTTTTAACTACTGCCAGGCCAAATCAAAATTCACTCTAAAACACAACATGAGTGTTGTCTGAAACAGACTGGGAGATGGTTGCAGTGTTCGCTAAAACCCAACTGATCTTTGAAGTGTTTATCCGTAGAGAGTGGAACTTTGTGGTAAGAAAAACAAATAATTTATTAAATCGAACAATCAGATTTTTCTTTTTCTGGCATCTGCCTTTATTGTATAGGACAGCTGAAGAGAGTGGGGGAAGACACGCACCAACTGATCAGCAGACCAGGAGTCAAACATGCGATCAGTGCATCGAGGACTGTAGCCTCAGTACATGGGGCGCCTGCTCTACCAACTGAGCTAATCCAGCGCCCCTGATAATTTTCCTTACTAATCAATAAAATGTTTACGCTCTAACGTGTCCGAAAACGGTGACCCCCACATCCCATACAGACTTCTTGAAAGAGCTCTGTATGTCAGAACAAAAAACATTTGCTGTGATTTAAGACAAAGAAATGATTACAAGCTGTAAATTGCATTTGTGCCCCAAAGAAATAAATAAACAATAGTGAAGATTTCCTAAATAATAATCATTTCAGCTCTAACTGGTACATGTACCAATAATGAATCTCGCAGCTATGCGAGACATGACAACTTTGGGTTCTGATTAGGGGTGGAACAAAATATCGATAAGGCAATATATCATCATCCTGACTCATGCTGGCGCCAAATATCAATATTTCAATTTACAAATAAACGGCGCTCAAAAACGATTTCCCTGTGATTTTGACTCACAGCGTCACTACTTCATGACTCCTCGCAGTGACGCTTATGACATGAATGACGGTAACGTGAACGCCGAAGTTAATCAGATATCGTGATGTATCATTATCGCGTACCGTATCGTAAGATACCCTGCGATTCCCACCCCTGGTACTGATGCTGATATAGCGAGAACGGCGACATATTTGCAACCAAATTAAAGAAACAATCTTGAGATTTCGATCTTGTGTGTTTGGCGTCCCCTATGGCGATATGTGGTAATTGCAGGTAACTGATGTTTGCTTGGCATTTTTGAATTTGTTTAAACCTTAACAAATTAGTTTGGATTCAATTTTCTTTTGAAATTTTCTGTCAGTACTCGTCGATCTTTTCCCCAACTAGAGTTGCTACTAAACAGTTTCTAACAGCAAATGAAATGGCTTAAACCAGCCCTATTTGGCAACAGATACTGACCTTACAGACATTTTTTTTTTACAGGTTAGTCTTTTAGATTTTTACAAGAACACTTTTTTAAATCAAGTTGTTTTTTTTCTCCTTTCGTGTAATTCAAATCTCAGCTCACATCTGTCCGTCTGTCGCAATATGCCAGAGCACACACAAGGGCTGTATGAGGGCTGGTCTTTCACAAAGTGGCCCTATTGTTTGACCAGTGAGGGGGAGTGATACTGTATAAGGAGGGCGTGCTGCATGACCAGCATCCTGTCTCCGGCCCAGGGAACAGACTGAGAAGGCTGCAGCGAGTTTCTGCCAAAAACTCCTCATAATTAACTTTTAAAAGGCGGATTATGAGCCCAGCTTTAATTTCAACCGCACTGGAAACAACTCCTCAGATCAGCAGTTTGATGATTTTTTCAAACGGTATTTGACTGCAGCAGAGGCAGAAAGTGAAAACGCAGTTATAGATCTGGAATAGTCACTTGTGCGGCAGGAGGAGCTTACATTTTCCACTGACTTCTGAGGAAAAACCTCAACTACCAGAGGCTCTTTATGGCCTTCAGAGAGCGATTTTCCGTCAGCGTCGTGAAGGAATTCATGTTTTTGTGTGTGTGTGTGTGTTCTGCCGTTAAGTGAGACGATCCCTGTGCCCGGCCCTTTCTGAATGCATCACTGCCAAATTCCCCACCCAGTCTCCAGGTGAGGTGCTAAGCTGCCCCGGGTGAATCAACATGCTGGCACGATGATGAGCTTCAGCCGAGGTTTAAATTAAAAATCAAACACCCGTAACAGAAAATACAGGGCAGGCCGAGCTGTGGGAGGGAAAATGTAATGGCTTTGATTCTTTTCTGATGGATTGTATTTGGAGCAACAAGAAGGAGAAGAAGCAGACGGGGCTGAAAGGAGAGAGCACTTCACTTCATCTCACCTGGAATGAAACTCAGAAAACAATCAGGCTTTTCATGATGGCTTGTGCTGTGGGGAAACAGCAAGCGTCAGGGGGAAGCTACTCGGCTGCTTCTGGCACTGTCAACCTTCAGCAGTAGCAGTAACAGTTACTTGACGAATAGATAAACTAGCTCTGCTAATGTGCTTATTAAAATCTTCTGGCACAGGACGCTGACAATAAAACATTTCATTAAAGGAGGATTAAGTCTGAATCTGGGGACACGGGTTTAGTAAACTTGCATCGCAGCAGGTTGGTTTGGCGGGCTGCCCTCAGTTTAATCTAGGTCGCTTTAAGAGCTGCTAACAACGCAGATGTTCTTTCTAAGTGACTTTACTTAAAAGTAAGAGCTTGATTACATTTTCGGGTGGTTGTGGATCATAGGAGTTGTTATCCATGAGTTCATGGATGAGGTAATGCATTGAGCTGCAAGTTACTTTAGCTAACAAAAACAGTTCACCAAATACCTTCCCCCCTCGTGACGAATCAACTCAAGCGTCAGTAAATGGATGAATGGATTGATCAACTGGAAAGTTGTACAATCATTTTGCACTATTATAAAACAGTGAGCTCCCCAGCTACTGTAGCTAGCAGCAGAGACTGTTTGCTACATCCCCAAAAACAGGAGCCTCCTGCGTGTACAAAACCAGCATTCAGACAATCCTCATTTCTGTTTATAAGTGATTCATTTCTCCTTAAAGTGATCGTGTTGAAGATTTTCAGTTAAATAAATGTCTGTTAAGTCACTATCTATCGCCGAATGAGGTAACACAATGGTGATTGAGCCGATGGCCCACTGATGAAAGCCTTTGCATTCGCAGTATTACAGACTGGGTGTCTGTGGCGACTTTTGCATAAAAAATCACAAGCGGCGCCCAGTTAGTGACGCGTTTTCCATCAGCCAGCAGTGGTTGGTCTGCCAGAGAGGGTAGGCGGAGCTAAGCGGCTGCTTTTCCGGTCTCTGCAAGTGTTGTGAGTAAACAGTAATCTACTATGGCTGAACAAACAAAGAACAGATGGATGACTACAGATACAACTTCAACAATAAGTGAAAATCCAAAGAAAAAGAAACAAATTCGACGTTCAGATGAAGCAAACAGTCTAAAAACGAAAGCGACCGTCAGCGAGGAAAATCAAGAGTTACAACCGGAGCCAACCGTGGACGTCACACATGCAACACTGTCTGGATATCTGTGATGTATTCCCCCACAATTGCCTTTTATCGCCTAAAGGTGCTGCCAAATAGAACGAAATTGAGAGCTTCGAGATTATAACTTTAAAGCCAGAAGACTCCGACTGTTTAATACCTTCTAAGGTCTTATTTTGAGGACTATGAATTCGATGCTTTCTAAGACTATCCAAGACCTGAGCAGAAAAAAACATATCCTTAAATATGCGTGAAATCTTGGGCCAAAACTCCTTTTACAAGCTGTTATGAGCAGAAGACAGGTCTACTTCATTCTGCCAATTATTAAAAAGCAGTAAACTCAGTGAAAATGTGCAGACATGTTGCAGAAGCTCTAGCTAAAGTCAAACTCTTAAGGAGTGTCACCGCCGATATCAGACTAGTTTTAGGTTGGAGCAGAAAAAACTGACGTGCCACACAGGAACAGTGTGCATGACTTCAGTCTGCAGGCGGCCTCGTGTTACAGCGACCTGACAGACAGCGAAAGTTTCTGTGCCTGCTTTATGGGAGCTCGGGCCCTGTGGTGAGAGAGAGGAATGCCACTGGGCTGAAACAGCATTACGCACTGCATCCTCTGAGCTGAAGAACGTGGAGTCCTCCAGCGACGGAGGAGGAGGAGGAGGAGGAGGAGGAGGGGAAGGGAGGGGCTCGCAAAGCAGGGACCAGGACAAAGATGAAGGTGTTTCGTGGTGGTGAGGGGGGCAGTGGGGAAAGTCTCACAGGAAACGGGTCTATTACTGTGAGACCACACAATAAGCAGTGTTTTAGAGCTTAATAATATGGTTGTGTTACAATGCTGTTACAAACCTCTCGACTTGGAACAGCTTGGAGGCAACTTGAATGTTGACATGAGGGTGTGTTAGTGGACTAGTTTCATATTTTGACACCTGTCAGCCGGATTATTCGGGCTTGGATTCAGTTCAAGACATTATTGAGCTGTTAAAAATGTTGCCATGTTTGTCAGCTGTTTAACACCAATCCTCCTTCTGTTTCTTACTAATCTGAACCAGTTCTCAAGCGCTGAAGCTCAAAGTGACAGCCGGAAAGACCACATTAAAACAGGAGGAAGCCTCTGGAGATTTTGGGTCATAACTAACCGGTACATCTTGTGTGAGCCGCGGCTGCTGTGATTCGTCTCCCTCTGCGGCTCAAGGCAAAATGAAAAGGAGCAGCAGTGCACCGTCACGTGGAAGTGAAACTGCGCGAGGGTGTGTAGGGGAGTGGCAGGAGTTTTCTTTAAGAGCAGCGTGACGGCTGTGAAAGGCTATGATCAGCGCTGACCACACGGGACACACCAATGCCCTCACACTCGCCTTGGAAATGAGCTCACTGTCTGTTAGTCAGCATTTCCACAAAACCTGTTGAACACTGTGTGAGTACTCGTGTCTATACAGCTGCCAAAGCGCACGTTTCAAACCTAATTTAGGCTCCTGACAGACTTCAGGGTGAGTAACTGGAGCTGTGCGAGCAGCTGCTTAGTCGAGGCGTGAAGCTTCACAGACTTGAATTAGTATCTTTTCCCTTAAATAAAGCACTGACTGAACTATCTCTGACACTATCAGCAAGAGTGAGTGATCATCTGTGGCACACACCCAACAGAGAGCCATTCTAACAAGCAGGCGAGGGAATTCACCAACACCTATAAATAGGGAGGAATATCTGGGTGCTGTGATATTACTTCCTTTAACATAACCGCACAATGAGAACTTTTATTCTGAAAACATCCCTGAAGAAGCAGTGACATCAACACCAACCTGACACACCTGCTGTTTATCCATTTTAAATGTATTACGTTCTTTTTCTGCCTAAGTAGTTCCCTGACATGAAGGGAGAATCCCCTGACGTGCACCCACAGCACACACAGGCGGCTACACTTGCCATTGAAAAACGAGTTATGCAGGAAGTGGCTAAAACAATGCCTTTCCTCCCCCCTGGTGCTGTCACACAGCCTCGGAGGAGCTCAAGCTAATGACATGTCAGCTGCATTTGGAGGTGAGGTAGTGAGCCTCGAAATGGTGTTTAATAACGACAGCGAATGTGCTAATTTAAAGGATTAGCTCATGACATCACACTGCTAACCACATCAGCTGTTCGATAGATGAAAGGGCTGAGAGGAATTTAATTTAGGTCATGTTACAGTGACGTCAGTGTTTGAAAGACAGGTGTGTTGCTTTAACTAATATATACTTTACTCTGAAACTTCCTAACAAGATCATTAATGCCATAAATCATCATTCATAACAACACTTCCGGTTAGCTGCCGTTTTTTATCACAGGAAGTAGCCCTTTATATTACAGCCTGGACCTCGCCGGGAAGACGGGCCCTGATAAGGACTCTTGAAGCCACCGACTCCTGTAATCTCGTCTGCGGGAGATAACTTTTCAGACCTGGTTGTAATGAATGGAAAGAGCTTTGGAGGGATGGTAATAAGGATGGACACTTTCTCCTGACACAGATCTCTCTCACTGAAGCCAATCCGGTTAGCTTACGACGACGACGACGAAGGTTGTAGCAGTTTGTAAGAAGGGTTAAGAAACAACTTCAAACCTCTCCACGCCAGAGAGACTTACTGACAGGTACGTGTAATTAAAAACAAGTTGTGCTTGTGTACATACCATTATAGCAGATAAAGGTCTGAGGATCTAAATGTTGTTAATTAAGTCAGTGCGTGATCAACAGTATGTATGACTTCTTCCATAACAATGGAAAAACAAAGACATAAAGGAATAGTCCAACAATTTGGGGAAGATACTTGTTTGCCTCCCTGTCGAGTGATGAATCAGTAGATTGATACCAAGCGTAAGCAGTTGCTTAACCTAGCCTAGCTTAGCTTAGCTTAGCTTAGCTTAGCGTAAAGAGTGTAAACAAGAGGAAACAGCTAGCTTGACTAGCTGAATTAGTCCTGCAAAACAACAATGTTTTTGTATAGATTACAGAAACTAACTAAGCTTAGCTAAGCTAACCTCTGGATCCGGCTTCATTGAAAAAATACTGATGTGAAAGTAAGTGGTATCAGACAGTTACGTTTTTTTACCCAGACGATGGCGCTATAATCTAGCTAAAGCTTCGTCATGGACATGTGCCGTCTTGATCTCCAGTGCAGCCGCCTCCCTCACAACAATCAACGTTACTGTAGGCTGAGCTCAACTACCGCAGCGGTAGCTAGCAGGATCGCAAACTCGACATGATGAAAACAGATGGTAGGCTGTGACTTGTAATAACTTGTGTGTGTTTTGAATGTGTTTTAAATGAAAATAAATTGAAAAAGTTTTGACATAACTTGTACACTTTGATTACAAAAACCTTACAAAAAATGGACTGCGTCTTATATTCCAGTGCAACTTATATTCCAAGTATCTATTGTATATTTATAACTGCTCTTATTGATACCTCTAAACCTCTAAACTGTGATTGGCTCATTTTTTTTATTAGAATGTAATTCAGTCAAAAACCAGGTTCCAAATTGTTAATTATGTCCACACCTTTTAGTATCAATAACCTTAAAAATGAGTCATGTTGTTGATGACAACAGTGATGCTAGAGGTCAATACAGAACTGATGCACTGTACCTGGTCAAACAGCTGCTTGCCGGTGGTGCTGGGCTGGATGGCAAACTCCAGCTCAGCGTCCATGGTGGTGACGCGAACATTGACCTGCAGAAAAACATGAAAAAAACACAGGAGGTCAAAAGCTGACCCAGTAAAACAGAGAGGTTTCTCATAGGTAAGGCCAGACTGCAGAGCACTGCTTTGGTGTGTGCGTGTTTGGTAAGGGGGTGTATTTGCAGAGTAAACACACAGGGCTATGTGTTTATCTCTGCTTCTCTGAGCTAGTGGTGCTGATTGAAGCAAATTCTGATGTCAAATTTGAGGTGTTTTTGGTACGATTATTCAGATTCAGCTTTTGATTTTGAAGGAACACAGGAGTGTTAAAAAGTGGAATATCCAACGCTTAGTCCACCTTTAATCCACCAGGCTTTAAAGAGGGCGCAGTGTTTGTTATTCTGGGAGCACAGATTGACGCGAGGAGGGCTAAAATATGGCAGCTTTCACAGGAAAAAAGGCATGTCTTTCAGTTCCACGGTTAATGATTGATCGGACCTGCCTGTGTTTACAAAAAGAGGTTGTCCATCTGAGCTAAACCTGCTTCATGAGCAGAGAATTGAATGTCCACTTACAGGGATCCACCCCAGTGATTAATGCCTGATTTCAAAACCATTACGAATAGCATGACTGAGGAGCTGAGCAGAATAATGAGCGCTGACGTCAACCGTGTCCCATCAGGGAGAGAAACAATATTCTGCATTGTAATAATAAGCAAATGGCATCTGAATTTCACATAAAGGCCACGCAACAATGCGCAAATATTTACAATAGCTTCTTTGAGGTAACGCACATAACTGACTCGCCTTTCTTTGGGTATGATGTCAACTGTCTCTGGTATTCGCGGGGGTTATGAAAAGAGGCTCAAAGTATTGACCGAACTTATTAACGCTCAGTGAAAACGATACAATGAGGTGAGCGGACACAGAATGAAGAGCCCGCTGACAGAGCCCTCCTGTGACATCTTTCATCTCCAGCCCATTGTGAGAACTGCTGAGAGGCTCAGCGGTGAACAAACTCAATGACGCCCACTGGAAAAGGGAAGTCTGGGATGCAGCAGTGACTATCTGGTGACTCAGAGATCCACTGATGCCTCTGAAGCTCCACAGGCTGAGCCACTAACAAACTGACGGACAGGCTTAAATCCCAGAGACGACAAATCCAATCACAGCGTCGGACAGAAAGCGCCTCACCGCTGCGCCGTCCAGGATATTGTAAGAACCCACCAGTCTAGACAGTGGATATTCAAGGATGACCCGTTTTGCTTTCCTACGTGTGCCTGCTGGAGTTTGACTCACGTGGGATTAAAACGCATAATCTGTGGCGAGGCAAACTCTCCTTTACCAACAACTTCAAAGCCCGGGAGCACTCCGAATGTTTAGCTCTTTCCCACAATGCCACATGTGCATACAATTTGAAACTTTCGTAGGCAAACAGGGCGACTTATAACTGCTTCAAGTCAGAGCTAAAAAGCAAAGGAAGGAGGAGGGGGAGCACTGCATTTACTTTACACAGCAAAACAAAGCTCCCCTTTCAGCTGCAGAGCCCCAGCAGCCCCTCGCTATCATCGTCTACATTCTACTGGAGCCAGATTACCAGAAAGCACCACAAAAAAATGCAGTGAAAGTGATCAGAAACTGCTCTAAAAAAAGTGATCTCTTTTTAAGAAGTGATCCCAGATGCTTCACTCAACATTAGGCTCTATATTTAGAGCATTTACAGTTGAAACACCGAGATGAAAAATCCACCCTAACCAGCAGTGAATGGAATATGTGAATGTACGGAGCAGACAAGCAGACAGAAACCACTGAGTGAGTGATATCTGATCTCAAAGCGGGTCCTCCAACGGTAACTCACAATAAACTGAGGCCATTCAAAGCGGTAAAGAAAACATGACACATATGCTAAAAATATACCGGGCAAGGACCCAGAGTTCCACAATGAGCAACTTTAGTCAGAGGAAAGTACAGGCGCTCATGTTAACCGTGTAAACTCCTGCCTGACAAGTCATTACAGATATAACTGACTCAATCATGTTGGCTACAGGAGCAGCGATCCAAATTCAAACCTCCTTTACTGACACACAGAATACTCTGCACATTTTACACTCGTAATGAAAGGTACAGCGTTATGGTAACCACAAACAAAATAACCCATCGCTATGGTAACAAAAACTGGCTCATAAACACTTGATCAACAGTTGCAAGACTTCCTAATTACTCACTTTCTTCGTCACAAAACCATTTAAAGGAATAGTGACATTTTTTAGGCTTACTTATTTGTATAAGAACTAGATAAATAGATTGATATCACGCTCACATATATATACTGTATGTAGCACCCAGCAACCCATTAGCACAGCTAAGCAAACAGGTTGGAAAAAGCTAGCATGGCTGTCAAAAGGTAACAAAAGTCCACCATACCTTTAAAGCCTGGTGGTTGACATGTTGCATATCATTTGTTTAATTTGTATATACACAACAGTGTTAATATGACAATTTGCAGACCGATATGGGATTTTTGAGGCCGATATTTTACCAATTTTTAAGGAGGTAAATTAACCCATATACAGATATGACCACCGATATAGTGCATTTTTGAGCTGAAGTGAAGATACACCTTCTGCTTTAGGATTGTACAACAATTAGAAGATGTTATGAAAAATGTATAACTATGAGAAAAATATGATAAACTTCTCGTGCATCTGCTTAGCTGTGATTCTCTGGTCTACATGCTGCATGCAGGGCTGAAGGTATCGTGAACTATTGGAGTGGGCTCTGCTGGACAGACTGTAATAAAACTATTTCTATATCAGCCCAAGCATTGTTTTCTGTATTATGCTCTGTAAAAAGAACGTCATATTGGCACATACACAAATCTTATTGGAAAACATACACCACTATAGATACTTCTGTGATAGGCCAATATCGACACGATTATATCGGCTGACCGGTATCAGTCAAGCTCTGATATTGAAAGTGTTAATTATCAAGTTTTAGAGGAACTTGTTACCTTTGGACAGAGCTAGTCTGTTTCAAGTGTTTATGTTAAAGCTAAACTAACAATGTGATGGTTCTAGCTACATTATGGTACAGATGTTAGAGAGGTAACAAGAAAAAAGGCTAACAAAAAACATCTAAAGAAAATATTTGTGACAACATAATATCTCAGATCTACCGCCCTGGCATTATCCGCATAACAACTATGGAGGTTACACTTACAAGTGGAGGCTTACTATCATGTTAATGAATCAATCAAGCCATTCCTCAAGAATGCCAAATATTTCCAACCACTAAAGTGTGAAGACACACGGCCCGTCCCTGTCCCATAGTCATAAACTGGATGCCCCTCCTTCAGACGTTTCAATGGAGAGGTTAAGGAGCCGCTCTGGGTCAAGTTAAAGAAGCGAGGTGGTCATCACCTCAGTTGTTAAACTGTGAATAGGTAACTCTGCATTCTTCAGCTGGGACCATTCAATATTTAACCCCGACATAGTGCACAGCGCTTTACAAGAGTCTTACAATGGGAGTCACCATGGGGATTCCAGTGAAATAGACTGAGAGTAAAATTAACGACTGCGACTGTCTTGTAGCTGACATATCTTGTAGGCGTCGTTGTCCATATTACAGACAATTAATTAAAGAATGAGGGAAACAACCATTTTTGGATTTGTGAATCAGTCCTCGAGGGCGTTCCATGATTGAGTAATCACTTATTTAAAAGGAACAAACACCAACAATAGGACTGGACATGAAAAGGAAACACCCATCCATGTTGATCGTGGCCACGCCTTGTATGGTTTGTGTGGCTGGGCTGTGACTGCGAGGGAACAGGATTCTGGGAGAGCCGAGGAGGACTATCGTTTACTTCTGACAATGTGTCATTCAGATAAGTGAAACATAAGTCACAGAGGTGCCGATACTGGAGCGTTCACTGCTCATAAAATCTGGCCTAACGTTATGCCGCTGAGTGTTTTAATCTTGGGTAATAAAAAGTCTTTTCCAAACACACACTGTTGGAATGTCTGATATCACCGCCAGCACCTGAGCTCAGATAATTCAGACTTCCTGTTGGTTACAATTAGCAGTGAGGCTATTTTTGCTTAGTAAAGGTAAACCAGGTCAAACATATGCTGATGATGCTGGATTAAATGCAATACATACATAATTTACATACTCATAATTTATTACAGGACTCTCACACGCAAGAATGTTTGACTCATATCACTTGCTCATTTTCTTTGCCGATACTGCGATATTGCTGACGTCTTGCTAGCTTTGACAAACATTAAACCCGTCGCTAGCTTTGTTTACATCACATGATCATTTACATGAGACCTTATGTTTTTATTTTGTTTGGGGGTGATATTGGATGGAGAAATGATGTTGGATGTGCATGGAGTGCATTGACTGCCATACTCGAGATTACCCAATACCCAATTTTTAGGCAGCATTGGAGGCTGATATCGACACTGGTATCGGTCACGCAAATAAGTTGATCTACAGAAAATTATTTCTTTGTCAAATATGCGGTAAATTTAATATCTTTTGGTTCGGGTTGGTTGCTTGAAGAAAACAAGAAGATTTAAGGCAGCGGAGTGGGCTTGATAAACTGTTATAAAGCATTTTTCCCACTATTTTCTAAGACCGTATAAACTAAACCAATTATCAATTATTTGAGGAAATAATCAGGAGAATAATCAATAATGTCCCTGAATTAAAGTGTTTTTTTTGTACGGCTCATCTGACTGTAGCTTTGGTAGCCGTTTCCTGTCATCCCAGCATCCCCTGCCTCCCTCACACTTTGGCCACTTACACTCTTCAAACTGTAATCCAATTACACACTTTTCACAGAACTCAATACAGAAACCCTTATTTGCATAACCGACCAAAGCTGAAAGTGAGACTCAGCATTTGAAGGATTAATTTGAGGGTGTGAAGCTTTCTGGTGGAGACGGCATGAAAGGAAAAAACTTCATTAAAACAGACTTAGTGTCCAATTGACTCAAAGTCGTCAGGGTCAGTTGTGAAGCAGCGAGCAACAGTCGGCAAACCAGAGGATGAAATTAACGTCATGGCTTGATATCATGGAGCACTCTGACATTATCCTCCAAAGCGACCTGTTTTGTGGCAACTGGACTGTCGTCTGGCCGGACCCTGTGCGCTGCTGCTATCAGGCTGTGATGATGTCACTTCCACAGCGACGCTCATGACAACCACAAGGCCACTCTAAACAAACCACCAACACATTTTATGACACTGACCGGGGCTTTAGTCACCGTCATCACAACACAATGCTGTGTTCACCCGCAACCTGTCAGTCAGGATCAGAGCAGAATTAAAGTAGCAACTTTGTCTTTCTATTTTTGTCATTTTTCACCAAAATCTAACATATTTTATTTCTGAAACCTCATAAACTGTATGTTTTAAGCATCTCTGGACTCCCTTTCAGCCTATTTAAATAAAGAGCAGAGAGTTTCATTAAAAAAAAAAAAAAAGGATTTCTGTTTTATTCTTAACCCTGACTAACACATTTACATCATATTTTCCTATTTATATTCTTTATTTAGTAGTGTGACACATAAATAGATTGTAATGCCAGAAATTTCCAAACAGGGAGGAAAAGGAGGGGCATGTGCCATGTGCGAATGTACAATATGTAATAGCTGGGGTGTGGCAAAGCAGGGCCAGAATAAATGAGGGCAAAACCTGTTCAAATATATAGGACAGTCTCGTCAGATTATGTCGGGATCTCTGCCTTTTGTTTTCTGTTACCTATAATTAAAAGTCATTGAAGTCGTCTACTTTACTGTTTATGCTATTTTACTCCAAGGTGGCTACAGGAACCCAACATTAAGTGGGAAGCAATATGTTATAAAAGACCCATAGAGAAGCCTGTATTCATCTGAAACTCCTAAACAAGACATTTTCCCACCCTCTAATGTTCCTGACGTACAAAATTACAGAGACTGAATTCAGAGATGCAGATCCTGTGACTATGTCCACCCTTGCTGTCAGCACATTAAAAATGATGTTCACTGAAACATATGGCGCCCCCAGGAAATGAGAAGAGCATGTGATTTGAGTGGCATTCCCCTTTAACACAGACCCTGCTTATACTGTGAGTTTCTCTGACATATGCCCTTCAGTATTTTCCAGCTTGTGATTCAGTCTATAAATGTATTCAAATCCCATGTTTTGTTTTAGTTGCTGATAGATTGAAATAAAGGGCATGGTGAATAGATGTAATTAAATGGAAATGTCAAATGTGTCACAGAGATGTGTCAGATTGGAGGATGAGGAAACTACTCTGATAGCACCACTTACAATCTGCCTCTCCCATTATCTGATTCTCTAAGCATCCAAACAAGCAACAAAATCACACCATTTACAGCCAAACATAAATTATCACCTCTCAGACTCAACAAGTCAATGTTGAATTAAAGACTGTCAAAGATATCACTCAGTAAGGCAAGTGTGATAGCCTTATGAATGGCATTAGTGTCAGCATGGTGCATTCACTGTCCTATTTAACAGGACAGGTAGCAACTAAAACCTAATTACTCTTCATTTAATGTAAATTAGTTTAATTGTTGTGACGAAATATATTGCATTTATCCTGTTTCACCTGTTGTGTTTGAGTTAACCTTACGACATATAAAGCGGTGATACAGCCAGCAGTGAGTGAAAACACCAATAAATCAAACATACTCACCGCTTTGGGCATGTTTCTGTCCTTTTCCCTGCTCTGCGCGAGGAGCCGTTAAATTAAAGATAAAAAAGGTGTTTCCAAAGGACAGACCTGCGCTCCGTGTGTCTGTAGTTCTCACTGTGCCTTCCTGAAAAGAGAGAAAGAAGAGAAACGAGTTTCAGCCACTTCGGCGTTACTTAAACCCGGGTGAGAGAGCAGCTCGGCACTCCTGCGGGCGACAGTCATCAGGATGAATCACCACCAGATGCTGCAAGCTAACAGCAGCGAGCGAGCACCAGAGAGGAAGTTACGCGGTCTGAACGTCATAATAAGAGCACGGGGTTGGTTACTTCTGATCACCACTATCTCTTACTGCTTAAAACCTTGACCACAGTAAACCTTTAACCAACGATACTTAATTAATATGTGAAAATAAATATATAAACATTGTTATACATTTCTGTCCTATACCCCAAACCAACCAACTGTGGGGCTGAAACCTATATAAACTGAATTTTAAGTACTTAATGGTCTCTCAATTAACTTTTTTACCAAACTGTTTTGACTATAAACCATCCCACAATCGTTAAAAATGTCCTTCCTAAATTCCCATAGTTTTTTTCTCAGTCAGATACATATATTGAATCATAATTACATTGTTAAATATCCTGAATAAAAATGTAAGTTTGTAATGGCATCTTTAATGGACACTACTTACATAGAGCTTTTCTAGTCTTCTGACTACTCAAAGTGCTTTTACACTACATGTCACATTCACCCATTCACACACTCATTCACACACTGATGGCAATGACTTAATAAGTGCCAATTTCCAATCAGGATCTATGCATTCGTACCCGATGGCTAGGCCACCGGGAGCAGTGTCTTGCCCAAGGACACTTCGACATATGACTGTAGCAGTTAGGGATCGAACCCCCAACCTTCCGATTGAGAGACAACCGACTCTGCCACTGAACCACAGCCACCCCAATAATATCAATATTATGTTCTGTCCAGAAAACAGTCCAAAAACAAAACAGACTCAATTTACAACAGTTGAACAGAGAAAAGTAACATTTTTCTTGATGTTACATTCTATCATTCCTATCTCTAAGTTAAGCTCAAAATACTTGAGTATAATACTAATTAAACTCTTGACAGTTCAATATTAAGTAATTAAAAACAAACAACCATGTACCAGTATCACTCTTTATACTCTATAAATGAACTATGTTTAACTTATTCCTTTTTAGTGTATACTGAGCCCAACCCATATTTAGTTTTTCTCACTAAGTGTAATTTATTATGAAATTTAACACCGGAAGTCCTGTAATTGTATTCTACCTTGACACTGTTGAATCATCCAGGCACAAGACAGGTTAAATATGGTACTCAATGTGCCTCACCCACCAGCTATGGTAAAGTTACCTTCCCCACCCTGCTCTGTTTTTGACTTTTATTTTGACGCCATCATTTGCTAACAAACCCACAGAACAATTGAGATTAATGTGAGCCATTTACAGCAGTGCTGGTCTGTGTCGCTTCATAAAGTCGCTTTTAGAGGCAAAGACAGCGTCGCACTTCATTACAGAAAACCAGTAATGTCCAGGGTCACTGCCCTTGTCGCATAAAACCATTTGAAGCAGATTTAAGAGAATTTGACAAAGTGATAATTTTCTGGGTTTATTTCCACGACAGGGTTACGTGTATGTAATGAGTGAAATGGGTACACACCCACAGCGACACGGGAAACGAGATTCAAGGCCAGCAAACGAGAAATTCCACCTCTTTGATCCACACTTACAGAGGACATGTATATTTAAATTAAAACAAATCGTTAAACTGTTAAAAGATTTAACCACTGAGTCTTTAAACTCGGGCTGCTATGCAGTTTTTCTTTGTGCACGAGCGCCTCTGAGCTGCAGCCACATCCTCACTGTAATCCCACTGACACCTGTTGAGAGATTTGGCTGCTTTGTGCAGAGCAGCAGAAAGTGCGAGAAAAAGTGCACAAAGTGTGTTTTTTGAACCGGGTTGAGCTCGTTGCACTGCAGGTTGCAGGTAGTACAACAGACAGGTCTTACACTTACAAAAAGTCTTACCGGAGCGGGTGAGGTTTGAGGTGGTGATTTGTTCGGCGGTCCGAAAGCTCGCAGCCGCAGGTTTCCCCTCCCTCTGTTCACCCAGGCGCAATATGGCGCTCATCCATCCCACTGACTGAGCCGCCGCCCGGCTGAGCCTGTTCCTGCGGTCACCGGTAGGCTGGAGGAGCACAGGTTAATAACACGGGGTCTGGGGACCTTTAGGGGGACTTTCCCTGGAAAAAACCAACATACAAAGACATTTTCATTTTTGTTAAAGGGGAAGTTTTATTTGCAGGTGGTCTCCCCACCCACAGTATGGAAGTTTTAAATTTAACCACAATAGTAATAAAGTTAAGTTTGGGGGTCGTTATAAAACTAGAAGTCTAGAAGGGTCCATAAAACCTAAACTTAATGATGTAATAAAATGTAAAGAAATGTTTGTTTTTTCTTAAGAAAAGTAATGTACATAGCTATTACTACAAGTCAACAAAAACTATGGCTAATGTAATACTTTTGAACACGGTTTGATTGTCACCTGTTCATACAAATTATGATGTCTTGAATGGTGGTTTAATTTCATCAAATGACGATCAGAGATTTTTAACTAAAATACTATAGCTCAAAAACATTTAGTATTAGCCAAAATTAGCTTATAACTGTTTTTCTGTTGTTTTTTGTTTTTGTATTTTCCCCCCAAAATTCTTTTTAAAAAGTTACCCTAAAGGTCCTGTAAGGAGTTTTTCGCTGTTTATGAAACAGACCATCAGCAACAAGATTGATTATTTCTATGTATATATTTTCAATGCCTGAAACTGGGGGGTAGGTGTCAGACGAAGCGATTAACTGCACGCTGCCTTTGTTTACATTTCCCAGGGCTAAACTTTAAGTGAGTGATACTGTTAAAGAAGAATGAGACTTTTGTTAAAAACCACCACTTAAGCATACAGGACAAAATTAGCAAAAAGAAAAGAGGTACGGCTTTGTCCACAGGGGGCGCCAAAATCAACACAAAATGAAAGTTCCTCACAGGAGCTTTAAGTACAATTTTATCAGTTGATAGTCACATTTTTGGCTAATATTTACTCAAGCGTAAAAACATTTTGCCTATAAGTGTTGTTTTGTTGTTTTTGTATTTTTTTTTATTTATATAAAAAATGTGCTTGAAAATGAGTTTATTTAAATGATAAAGGAAAAAACATACTTTAGACTATTGCATTATTTATGTATTGTGAGCTTTTAATATTTGACCATTTTAAAATATATTTTCTTAGTTCCACAGACAATAACATTTAAAAACACAGTACATATACAGTTACACAAATACAGTATGGTAGGACTGCAATTTACATATCCTTCTGAATCAAATCCAACCATACACTTTTGTCCAAATGGACAGATTCTGCCCTCAATTTTCTGCTACCAACCACTAAAATTAATTTGTTCATATATATACGTATATATATAACCCAGCTTTTATTTTGGTAAATCAAGAGCTGAGATAACTGCACTAATCAGAAATGCAGTCATTCAATGACTCCGGATGAGTAAACCCAAACGTTATGTCTCAGCTAAGTTAAGACTCATGTGTCACCTGTACTGATGTATCACAGCGGAAACTTTTGGGTCACAGTGTAGTTCGGCGTTGAAGTGCGCGTGCTCCGCCCTGCATGAACCACGGAAGCGCTGTGTGTTGAGAAGGAGGCGTCATAGGGTGAGCCGACCAATGAGAAGACAGGATTAAAATAGAGCCGTATATATCGGCGGTTAGACCTACTTCTCACCATTATACGAAACCTAAGAGTGATGTTACAGACCTGCCCACCACTTTGTACTATTAAACTCTCTGTGTCCTTCATTATTACGGCCTTTGTTAGCATCATCGTCATGAACTCTAAGTGTTATAGTTGGGAATACAATGTCTTCGATACATCAGGTGTTATTACCAAACAAACACCAAGTTTCTGTTTAGGTGGTGAGCTAAATTTAGCAGACCAGGGAGTCAGTCCAAGTCATGCAAAACATTTGAATTTGCTTGTTAGCTAACTGAATGAACAGTTTGAATAGTGATGTCTGATGCAAATAGATAAAAGTCACAGGAAGTCACTTTGAATGGTCCTCTTAATAATTGGAGCTCCTTTAAACATGTTGTTCATCTTCTTCTAAACTAATATCTCATACTTTTATTCATTTCTTTTAAGGTAAAACTGTTTTATACATTTGGTTGATTTGCTGTCATGTTTTGAAAACCTGGTAACAGGCAGGGACCTTCCTTTGTTAAGTGATAAAATGGAAAAATACACAGCATGCCTGACGGAAAAGGGTTGCTTTGACTCACCAAACAAATTTGGAAGACGTCTTCCATATTGTAGACCTACAGCAAATTGCTGCATACACTGCTTATCAGGTCTCTTCATACCAGTATTATTGGTTTAGCATTGATTCAATTGTCACTTAAACTAGGTATTTAATACAAGACAACACAGGTGGCTCTCTTTTTGTGAGAAGGGCACAAAAAAGGCTATATCTGTTACTGCAACCGGACTGTTGTGTGTTTTTTTATTTCTCCGTTTGATTGAAAGAAATATCCACCTCCAAAAGAAAAAACCTCCACCTGCTGATCAAGGACACAATATGTGGCAAAAAGCTTCAGAAAAATTGATTTCTTTTGACAAACTGCTTTCTTGACTCAGGTCAAGAATGAACTGTCACTGAAATATGCCATGATGCTGCATTCAATAACTGCAGGAAAACTCAAACAACAACCGTAGGAAACCAAATAATCACAATGATAAAATGGTAGGTTTACTGACTTTGTCCAAGTTATATCCTTAAAAAACAGAAGTGCTTCAAATGCTGGAGCTCAATTTTCATGGAAAAGTTACATAACGCCTTCATACCATCCCAACAGAAACACTTGATGTTTAATATACAGGAACAAGTGCAAAAGTGTGCAAAAGAGCAATACAAAACTGCATTTCTGTGATGTCACTAAAGAACTACTAATCATTGCAATGATGACTGATACAAAACTGAAAGAAAACATACATTATACCGGTTTGTAAAGGTCACAAACCTAAGGTGACAACTCGTGCTAGTTTAGGCATTAAAAACAAGCTTTATTTTAAGAATACATTCAGGCCACTTTGACCCAAATCCCTCTAGGTGTCTGATTTGTGTGGCTCTGTCTCCTGATCTTTGAATGCCTCCAGCCTCTTCTGAACAACTTCATAGATGATAGCTGAAAGAGAGAGAGACAGTTTAGTCACCAATATGTGTAAAATGACCTCTGTAATGATTGGAAAGAACCACTAGATGGCGCCCTAACAATGTCTATGACCCAATGACCCCTGGAGGAGGGCTTGTAAAATACCTGCTAGCCATGAGGGGCAACAACATCAGTGTCTTGAACATGTTGGCTCTCTCATACAACTAAGAGGAAGGTTATTTTTATACCTGTAATGTTTGTTATTCAGCAGGTAAGGTAGGAGTAGATAAGTGGTAGTAGTATATTTAACCAATGAGTACGATGAGGAGGATTGAGCTGACCCAAGTTTTAGTTTGATAGGAGCTTTTATCTTGTGTGTTCTTTTCAACCAAGTAAGCATTGTTCTGTGACAGATCATTCCTGTACTGTCTTCTCTTACTGTCCAGCAGCTCTCTGGTCGTGTATCTCTCGTCCAATCTGTTGTTAACCTCAGCCATCAGCCACGGGAAGAAATTAGTCTCAATATCTGCAAATCAGACACACAAATTACAGATTAAACACTTGGATCAAAATCCTCACGCACAGAGTGTAAAAGAGCTCATCTGTGACTGGTCACAGATCCTTATTACAGATGTTATGTAATCTGAAGGGAGTGTGGTGTCGCCCTCTTGTGTTAGAAAAGGAGAAAGAAGAGTATAAGTTCTGCAAGGAAGGCTGACCTTTCTCCACGGGGTCATAAAAGTATCCGTTGCTTCTCAGGGAGGTAAAAACAGCTGGAAAGAGGTCTGCTAAGTACTGCTGGGTGTACCCGCGGGCAGCAATCTTCTCTGCAGTCTCTCTTTCTTTCTTCAGTGCCTCCTTCTGCTGGGCGATCCTGCGCCCCTGGGGTCAGAGGAAACTTTTCTTCAAACAAACACAAACTCTTGTTCCTAGTCAGCTGAGCTGTTATAAAAGTGATTCACAGATGAAAAAAAATACTCAGGCACACAGCACCAGATGTTCTTTTAGGACTGTAATAACCGCACAGCTTCTCGAAATGATGAGAAGAGGAGGAGAGTGGTTAGTCCGGCCAGTTATCCATTTCTGAACAGTAAAAGTCTCACCACCCGCAAGATTTCAGAGTGAGACTTCTCCTTGAGCGAGACTTCTGTTTCTGGTTACACAGAAAGGATCTTTCTCTCGCTGTCGGACACCTGGAGTAACAATCTGAGCCTGTCAGCGGCAAAAACAAGCACTTTTAGTGGACGTACTTTGATAGGGTGCAATTGCCCCAGGGGATTACTTTGCAGCCATTGTGGCTGTATCACGGCTACGGCGGAGGCCGTCTACTGGACCGATTCCAAAAGTTTTTGTTACTATGAGTCATCTTGACACACAAATTTGTAAAAAATAGGGCCGAGGTTTAAAAATACTGAACTTCTCCTTTAACATATTGTTCCTGACAAGGCAAAATCTATTGTACCTAGTAGAGTAAAAATTCCGGTATTTTTTAACCTGGGCCTATATATTTTGTCTCAATTATGTGTATGTGCAAGGCCTTGCAGCCTTGACACAGATTGTACTGACTGCAACTTAATCCTTGTGATGAAACGCGCCAATCAAAGCACATCCTTTAAAAGTGCATGTTTTTGCCACTGGCGGATTGCTAAGATTGTTATTCTAAGTATCTGGAAACATTACAGACCACAATCCACTGACAAATACAGTAACTTTACCACCTCAGGTTTAAAAATACTGTAATTTCCCTTTAAAGCACCTAAAAAATTGGTTTCAAATAAAGTACTCTATGTTACATAAGATATTTGTGACTCAAAAAAGAAGAAATCTATTAAATTAATAAGGTTTAATGCTGAAGAACAGAGCTTCATCAGGCCTGTGAGGTTCTGGTTTGATCATTATTGGTTGGCAAGGGTGTCTCCCTGGCATTATAAGCAAACATCCAATCAACTGCAGTTGGATTCTGATGAGGATTACATTCTTTGTGGTATATGTGAGATGATCTTTTTCCTGCATAGCCACACGCCAGTGAAACTAAAACACATTAATAAAGAGATGTCCAACACTGTCATTACCACAGTGCGGTCATGTAAGGTCATATTAGGTGAGATTATTTTCATGATTCAAATACAATTAATAATGATATGAGGCGAGGTGTTCAAGACGTGAAGGTTGGATGTAGTCTAGTCTCAGCTGCATGTCCTGGGGCCACTTTCACATTCCATACATTATCCTGACTATAACCATGGTACCATAGGTCACGAGTCATCATGGGGTTGAGGTGTTTAAACTATCATACCTTCTCCACACTGCGGCGTCTCTCCTGCTCCTGCAGCCGCTGCACCTCCACCAGCTCGTTATTCCTCAGCTCCTGGAAGGCCCTCTGCTGAGCCCTCAGACAGGCTAGCTCCTCCTCCTCCATCACCTCCTCCAGGGACTGCTCGATTGTCTTTCCAACCAGGACCTCCAACAGCGGCTGCACCTCCCTGTCAAAGTCGAACAGCTGCACAGGATAACAGTAGGAAAGTGAAATTATTTCCCATGATGCAACCAATGCCATCTTCTTTAGAGTCTCACTTCCTGGTAATGTCCCATGTCTTTTAAAATTTCAAAACAAAGTTTGTAACACAGGATTTCTCTAAATCAATAACTTCTATTGACATTATACAGCTATAAACCAGCCTTTACAACTGTGATAGGTGTAGTTTCACCTTTAAATAAAGTCTTAAACAGGTATAATAATTTTTGTTAGGACTATGTTAAGGTTATTAAGTGTAGAATTTTATGGCCCCATTTGGAATACTTACATCTCCCTCCTCTATCTGTGTTTCAACATCTTTGCCAGATTTTGCAGGTATGAAGAGTGGGGTAGCTGGTCTGTCCAGGAAATCATCGGTCTGGCACTCAATATCCGCAGCCACTGTTACATCGCTCAATTCTTCCAGATAAAGTTCTAAAAAAAAAAGGTCAGAGTATTGAAAAGTAGCTATGTTTTCTAACAGCAATAAAGGTAAAGGTTCTGAAGTTGTCTGGTGAAATGCCTTACCTGTTTGTACATCAATGTGTTTTCTGCCCTGCAGGGCCTCAGGAGTCCCATTTCTGAACTGCTCCCGGGCTCGTTTCCGAGCAATAGCTCTGCTCCTGATCTCCTGCTGCCTTTGTACTTCAGCGAGGTCTGGTTGAGCCGTCTGTCAAAGATGATTAATAATACAAATGTTTTATATAACGTGTCCGAAAGAAAGGCTAACTTTCATAGGATCAAGCTGGAAATATGGTTGTTTCATACTTACAGTTGGTATGATGTGTTGGGCGTAAGTGTTTCCTCTGACGACACGGCGGTCATACATAATGTTCCCATAACTAATCTGCGTCCTGCATTGTCAAAGAAGAACACAGTGCAGTTACGCAGGCAGCGCATTAGTAACTGACCTTGACACTTGCGGCCTTGTTTGTAATATGTTGATCCATGTTGTGCTCTTTGACATGAAAATAAAGTGACATTAATAATATCTTTTCAAAGACATTTTCTTTCTGTTTTGCAACACAGTGATAGAGAAGGAACTGCCAATATTTATTTGGGTTAAGGAAGTGACACCAGTAAAAAACAAACAAAAAAAAAACTAATTCAAAGTAAAAGTCATGCACTCAAAGTGTAAATAAATTAAGTGAAAGTGTTGATGTTTTTTAAAAAATGTTTTAAAATATCAAAAGAACTTCTGTACAGATTTTTTTTTTCAGTGTATCAGATTATTATATACACCATAAAATGGGACTTTTATTAACAATTCATGAAAACATGCAAGTAGCATTTAAATGTAACTGGTTGAGGTCAAGACCATTTTAACTGATTTAGCTTTTTCAGCTGGGTAGTCTCATCTACAAATCATGTTCTCTTAACTGATTATATGCTTTCAAGTACAATCTTTCAGTAAGAAAGTAATTTAGCTGTCAGTAGAGTAAACGGTTTAATATCTGCCTCTAAACTGTGCATATAGCAGCATATACAGAATACATTAATGTTAAAGTACCTCAAAATACAATATCTAATTAAGTGTACTTAGTTCATATGGGTTATATAAGAGTTAACATTGTGAAGTAGCTATGTTAGCTAGGTCTATCTTCCTTCATGAACTCATTTAGAAGCAGCTAACTTAGCAAAAACATTAGCAACGCACGTACTGTTCAGACGGAGGCTCTCTGTATTTGGAGCGGTTCTCAACGGGTCTGGGGCGACTTGAGAAGGTGTAACTTCCGTTTGTATCTCTCTGGCTGTGTGAAACAAACGCCATTTTTCAGAAACAATCAGACGTCGTAACGCAGTTATGATACTAAAACGTCAATGTTTTGGTAGCGAGAATTCAACCAAGAAGAAAGGTGGCAACGAGCTGTTGTAGCAACCGTCTCCAGGAAATGTGATATAAAGGCCGTTATGTCACTTCCTTTAACTAGGCTTAACTTTTTTGTTTTTATGTTTAGAGATATTTTGTATTTTTATATGTTTATAGTTATAGATATATGTTTCTTTTTATAGAACATATACACGTTAACAATGTGTACATACAAAGTTGTCCATGACAAGGGTACATAGGGGCATACAAAAAATAAGGAAGAATAAAAAGTATTTCATTTTCACAAATTGCATCAGTCGGTCATAAGAAATGTAGGCTATCATACACAAAATGTGTTAAATACCCTTCTCATTCTTAAGGACTTGTATAGAAGTATAGATTTTAAAATGTGCCATCCATCTTGTCTTGTGAATGAATAATTCTCCAAATGATAAAATTCACTGTAAGCATCAAAAAATATAGTCCTTTTAATTACCTTAAGAACATAATCATGTCTTAATCCTGAATTTATTTCCCATTTTTCTTTCTCATATAATGCTGAATATCACTGCAAAATAATTTGGACATAGAAGTCTTTGTACAATAAAAAAGCTAATTGTAGTGAGGTTGGTGTGGGCCATGGGTACAAAGGTCAAGAATGCCCTGTCAATCTGCAAAAGGAAAAGATAAATATAGTATAAAACATTTTTAAACTGTAGCTATAATATAGGCTAACGTTTAAGAGGCATACAGCATAGTATCAGAACTAAGGTGAAGCTAATGAAAATTGTTGACAATCTCTCACCACCTCTAGCGGCTCTTCTTCCTCTGTGTCACAACACATTTCACAAGTTCTGAGTATAACCTGTTGATTCAAGGAACACTTCCTGCACTTTGTGAAGTCAGAGGTTAAAAGACGTCAAACATATGTATTCTTGCACTGTGCTGCAGGCTTGACATTTGTTGCCACTTTTACCTTTGACATATTGTGAACAGATAAAAAACAAACATACTGTGCTCTTGAAAACTGCTTTGTTTTGCTCTGAGGTGGCATTTATGTGGGCATCAAGAGACAATCAGTAAAGGGGGGAAGAAACTCATCTCATGATGATGTTAACCACAGAGAGCATTTTCAGTTCTACTAAAAGTTTGACAGTGTCAGAGCATAGGACAATTCAAACAGTGACAACAAAGATGAGAGCTCTGTGGTTAGAGAGACAACTGAAATGACTCTGTTTTTTTATGTTTCCGCACTCCAGATTTTATCTCAAAGATGATTGTGACAAACTATAGTTTTCCATATTTAGTCTCTTGTATAACACACAACACTATTTAAAAAAAAAAAAACAGAGGATCATTATTGAACATATGCTTTACTTCATTCAGCCAATAATAATATAACAGCCAAATATTATTGGTAACAGCTTTACTGCTCCTACAACTGTTGTTACTGCTAACTAATTACAACCAGCTACAAGTAGCCTACTTTTTTTCCCACCACTAATACAGTACATTTGTTTTTATTTGTATAACTTCTAGTGCTATGACGACTGTGCCATAAAACTTTACTTAATTCACAACACAAGCAGCCAAATAAACTAGTTCTACTACAGGTTTAATTGCTTCGATACCACCCCCACTACCATTACTCCTACTACTGTACATGTAGCCTACTATACTACGATTTGTGCTTCTACGATAAATGTTCCATTGTCATATCATTCTAGTACCACTGTTTGTACAGCTTAAACTATCACTGCCATAACTACAATTACATCTACTTCTACAATGTACCACTTCTACTGCTACTACTCCAATTATTACAGTAGCCTACTACTTGAGATACTATGACAATTATGCCATTGTACATTTCCCAAATCAAAAGGCCAAATACAGTATACAAGTACGACTGCCACTTTTTTCTACTTTTACTTATACTCATATTACTGTTTCATAGTCTCACTCCAAACAACAGAAGATGTGTAAATCCCTAGCTAACAGTATGTTTGCTAGCTAATAGTATGTTTGCTAGCTAACAGTAATGTTAGCTAGCTGGTTGAATGCGACCGCTAGCTGTTGTGACTCAGCTGTCGGTACCTAATGAGATATCAAATATGTTGGTTTAACTTAGACTTTAACTTTACATCGTATCTTTTCAGTTCATTAATTTAGAAAAAGGCAAATCATGAATATTTCCAATTGTTTATACAATAAGTTAACCTTGAATAGTGTGAATTCATTCCATGAAAACTTTACTTACTGGTACTTAATACTAGTACTACTGTCAGTGTACTTGACTAATACTCTTATCTCCACATTAACACTATCACTTCTAACACCAGCACCACCACTGCTTCTACTATTAGTACCACTACCGAAACCACTACGACACTATTTTTACCACTGCTACAGTAGTACCGCTAATAGGATTACTAGCACTAATACTACCAGTACTAGCTCAAATAGTTTGCTACATCTAGTAACAGTAATACCAAGATGATTTGACCACTGTTTTGCCTACCTGATTTGTCGTATTAAAGCTAGAAATATGAAATACAAGGATCATTATGTAACATTAAGGAAAACTTTATTAACAACACAAACAGCTAAATATAGCCACAGCATGATGTGAGCGGGCCATGCTGGATTAACATCATCTGTTTTGATCTTTTCTTCAGGAATAATGAATGTCTATGCAGATAAGGGGGGAGGTGGCTGTGCTGTTACGGGTTGTGATTTGCTCTCCGCTCTGCATGTTGTATTGTTATGCTCCAGCTGTCACAAATCATTACGCTTCATTAAAGGGTAAACTGTTCGACTAGTCACTGTGTTAGCCTTCTCTCATTAGCGTTGACTGTCAGCCATGAGATTATGTAACCAGCAGCTAGGGCATATTTCCACACATTCATCTTTTTTTTCCAGCAATGTACTGTACTCACAGCATCTTTTTTTTTATCTTACTAGATTTGTTCTAGACGTGATTCTAATTCACAAATAAAGGACTGAACAAAGAGCAATGGAGGTAAAGCATGCAAAAAGCCTTCCTCAGAGTCAACATGTGGCCTACTGTTTCTAAATCAGCAGGTGATAACTCAGGCAATTAGGAAACTAGGTGGTAATTCATGTAGACACGTGCCCCACGCGGAGAAAATGAGCCATCATTGCAAATGTAATGTTTACACAGTAAGTGGTAAGAGAGTAAAAGGTGGTAATGAAAGCAGAGACAGATGTGTTGTTGAATTCACACCTGACACATGAGCAGTAATGAACATTATTTTATATACCGTGACTTGAGTGCACGTGGAGTGACACTAATTACAGAAGAGTACATCACATTGAATACTCTGGCATTCAATGTAAAGATCTGCCTTTCAAAGAGCGGTCACAGTGAGCTGAGCAGTGACAATATACATTGATCTGATCTGTACAGTATGTAATTGTGACCTCTGAAAAAAGAACTGCTGAAGAGCTGTTGTTAATCAGTAAATGTGTTTTTTGATGAACTCATTCTTTGCTTAAAGGCCTGTTTGTACTTATATCATATTAACTGGAAATCAGGCAAATATACGGCTGAACATCTGCAATTTCTTCATATGAGATACATTTTTTACGCAAAATCACAAACAAAGATCTCTTTTTTCAGCTTCTTAAATGCGTTGTTTTTTGTATGGTTTTCTATGATAGTAAAAATATTTTTGGATGAACAAGCAGTGTAATTATATTCTTGTGAGTTGATACAGCCTTTTGTTAGCCATGCAAGCAGCATAGCTGTAGCCATGACAATGTAGCTACATCACCAGCAACATGATTCAGAGTAAAGTGCTTTGACTGAACTATTAGAAGAACTGCTATAAAATTATGTCCAAAAATTCATGTTTCCCCTCAGTATAAAACTTGTTTAGTTAACATTTAGGGCCTGTGTCCACTAACAGCGTTTTTGGCGCTGTTGGCGCCCACAACCTCAATTTCAGAGCGCTTTTCACCGGAAAGTCTGGAGACCCTACCGCCTCCCTTGGTAGTGATTGTTTAGTCTGTTTTAAAATGCTCTGTATGCTTAATAGTTGCTTTTTTTCAAGGAAACTTAACAAAGAAAACATAAAAACGATGCAAAGAATCGTGTCCTGGCATTAGCAGCAGCTCTGGGCCTGGAAATTGTACCCTCCACAAAAAGAAAGGATTAGCTTCTCCTCCGCCGTTGTTGTTGACAAAGTTGTTATCATTGATATCAGAAGTCCCGGCCCTTCTTGATTTTGATTGGTCGGTGAGGGAGAAGTGATACTGATTATTGCGGCTGTGTTCCAAAAGTTGAACTATTTTTGACTGCTGTTGTGAGCACAGCGACAAAAAACAGGTGACGCCAAAGACATTTTCGGCTTAGGACGCTGAACTGCATTGGTTTTGTATTGAAAATTGGTGCTGCTAGTGCAAAAAATGTTGTGAGTGGACACAGGCCCTTAATCTTGTGCAATCATAATATCAAAATGTGAAATAGTTCATACTTGGTTTTATGTCAAAATACCTTCAAATTTCATCCATTGTGCATTGTGTTTAGTGCTAATTAGCTAATTTTAGCATCTTAAACTAAAGATGGGAAACACTTTGCCTGCTAACATCAGGCATTGTGAGCTTGTTAGCATGCTGTCATAACCTCGCAGTGTTAATAGCATGGCTGTATGTGTCTGATATTTCATTGACCAAACTGTTAATCATGATAATATGTATTAGATCAATTGTAAGTTGCAGCCATGGCTAAAATATATGATCCAACATTTAGATGTTGCAAGTTATGGCTCAGTTGAATGTTCTTTTGGTATCTTCAATCTTAGATCCAATTTTTATCAGTGCTTAAGATGAGGCTTGGAAATTACCTGCAATAAAACCTACTTTCAACAAACACCTCACAGATCGATAACAGATACGAGCTGATGACTCAAGTTCCTTCGCATTTACCTTTATAATGTTTTGGAAGACGTTTCTTTGCAGCGGATAAGATCAACATACATCTTATATTGATTTTTAAAATGTCATCCGTTGCCCAGTTGTGTTGTCAAAACAGACCACATTGATTGCTGCTGCCAGGATGTTACTTTATAATGAATGAAAATATGTCAGATTTAAACTAAGTTTTTAAGTTTTTGAATGTGATTCTTGTGGTTTGTGACAAGATATGAGCATTATTTGTCCAAGACAGCGCAATTAAACACGAAATACCATCAATAAACATTAACACTGTGCGGCTTGTCAGGTTTTTGCTGACACTGTGTCAGGTTCAGCAGCTGATCATGAACCTCTTGTGGGTGAGCTCTGTTGCAATATGTTGTAGGATCTTCCTTTACATAAGATCCCCTTTACATAAGATCATGAGCATAAAGAAAAATGGCCTCTTTAACTAAGGTTATATCATATGTTTGAAAAATGTTCTTTCCTGCAGGCCGGTTGAAATTGATTTATAAGATATAGGGGCAGATTTTGCCTGATTGTGTCTAACTTATTATTCAAGATCAGCACTATAACCACTCTTTATCCTAAAATTAACCACAAAATACAGCTGAAATATATGTATATACAGTATGTTTTAATCTCATTGCAACTTTTAGATTAACTTAATCGACTTGTTGAGTGAGGAAACAATGCCTTAAAACACTTTAAAGAGGAAGTTTGAGGTGGCATCTCGTTGTGCAGTCAGCGTGAAGAGGAACAGCAATTCAGAGAAAAACCAAATCCGCCCATGTGACCATGTCTGGCTTCCTTCTGTTTTAGCATGTGGGCCAGAACATGCCGTTCTCTCAATGAGGCCTGTGTGCCTACGTTATGTAACACCGCTAGCAAAACGAAGCTGAGCTAAAGTAGGCCTCGTCTCTCTCCTCCATTTCGCCCCTTAATTGTGCCTCTAATGATTCGACTGTCGAAGCAACTCAGGGCCAGGACATCCATTTGTAAGCGCCCTCTAAAAACGCTCATGGTAAAAAAACAAAAACATTTTTACTTTGTTTTTTTCTTTTATTGAGTCATTTTCCATCCATTATTTCATGTTGTTACTTAAAATGACAGATTACACATCTATATCTTTTGCTACATCCTTATGTACATTTCAGCATCATATATACAGAGCATAGTTCATCAGGAAAAGTGCTTTAGTGTAGTGAAAGAAAAAGAAAATACAGGTGAAGACTTACAAAAAGCAAAAAACTTGTGCTCAACTTGCTGTGCTCTACATATTAAACACACAAACAAAACATAGAAAAGAAGTGATAGCATATTTTATCCACAGCACACTGTGTTTTCATAGCTTCATTGTGATAGACTAGAAATCTATCATAAGTGCTACATAGAGTAGCTTGTAAAAGTTGTACTCTAAATGGTACTACTGTGAACGTGCAACCACACAGGCGGCACATAGCTGACATTCAATCAAACAGTGAAGAATTAATCGATGGGACTTTATGTCCATGTCCAAGCAATTCTCCAACACAGAGCTGATCAGTGGGCGGAGCCTAAACAACAGAAAACCGGTAGAAAAGGAAGACGTAGCTGCTATCATGAAGCCAAGCTCTCTGAAGAATCAAACATTCAAGTCATATGAAGCTTGCCAGGACCGTAGATAACAGTTCGAGGAACTGTTTATCTGGCCCACTGATTTTAAACTCGGATAAATGTTTGCATGTTGCAGCTCCAAAGTCAATCAAACATAAGACTCCTTAGCGTATGAGAATTCCTCAAACACAGGCTGGCTACATCTCCGTGACACCATCTCGTGATGAGCTGCAGACACAGACTCGGACATCGCTCTCTGTCGGAAAGGAGGCCGCTGCTCGACCATGTTGGCTTGAGCGAAACAGTCCGTGTACTGACTGGCAGAGGGGGTCGGTGGGAAGTCATAATTTACAGAGGAGGGGCGGGATCTTCTCTCCAGCTGTTTGGCAACGTGTACAGTCATTGATCCATACTGAGGAGGAAGACAGGCGCTCTGCACCGCGTGCTCGTACGTCGGAGGCCTGCAGGGCAGCCGGCTGTCCACCTGCTGGAACACTTCGATGGCCGACAGAGGGCGGGGTTTATACTGAGGCTCGGCTGCTGGATCTGCTTCACTCTGAGAGTCCTCCTGGAGAGTTTCACAGGGGAAGGTGTTGTCCTTCTGAGAGTCTTTCTTCAAGCTGCTCCTGCTGAACGTTCCTAAGCTCCTGGTCCTCAGCAGGTGTTTTCTGCCTGCTCTCATGGACTGAGAGCGCTTCTTCTCGTCTGTAATCGGTCTGGGAATGTCCGGCTGAGCTGATGCAGCCACTGAATGCTGGCTAGTGGTGTTTGCTTTCCTCGGGCAGGCTGGAGACCCCACTGGAGAGCTGGTGAAAACAGAGCCGTCTGATTGGTTGGAGGCAGCGCTCTCTAAGGAAGAGGATGAGCAGTTCTGATTTCCTGCCATGTAGGGCAGCGGATCCATGTTGGAGCTGCTGCTCAGTTTTGGAAACATCAACCCCTGCCCTGCTCCTCCTCGTTCTCTGAGCAGGAAGGAGTCGTCTGAGATCTGCTTCTTCAGAGGCTGCTCCTCGAAGCCCCTTCTCTCCCTCGAGCAGTCGTCGTTGCTCCTGGCGTGGGCGCACAGTCTCTGGAGGTCAGCAGAGAGGAGGATGATGGGCTCAGAGCAGCGGCGGTTGAACGGTGCCTTCGTGTTGAAGGCAGCATCTGCGGCCCAGGAGGAGGAAGAGGCGGTGAGGCTGGGACTGAGAGAGGAAGATGAACCCACGCTCTCTCCGTGGGTGGAGCAGGCGCTCTCTCCTGCCTCCACATCGCCGTCTGGGTCGGTGCTGTCATACGCAGAGTCGTGATGCTGAGAGGACTGCGAGTCTGCAGAGGAAAGAAAGACTTGATTAGGACCATTAAAAGTTATGATAATTAGCCTTGTCTGTGAAGGTTCTCAGTCACCCAGGTCACGGTAATTCTCAGCTTAATCCAAAAGGTAACTGGCCTTGGTTGTAGTTCTTGACGATGTTTCACGTCTCATCTGAAAGGCTTCTTCAGTTCTAAACTGACTGGTGGACAGAGCTAGAAATATAAGCCTCTGTAGGTCATTAGTATGAGACGCGAAACATCTTCAAGAAGTTCAACCAAGTCCAGTTGCCTTTCGGATTAAGCTTGGGATAATGATCCTTAATTGCAAGTGATCAATACCAATTCAATGGATCTTTGCTAAGGGACTGTATGAAAATGATTCGTGTTGATGTGGCGTCAGAAAAGAGGGATTTGCCCAAGGGAAGGTTGTCTGAAATTCTTCTTTTTCCCATGCCCAAGATTTATGTTGTATTTAGGCGCAGGGATACATGCTAATATTGAGGCACCAAGGCCCTAAATTTGGTGGCTAAAGGGCGCCATATTTTTACTTGCCAACTCAAACCTTGTGTTTATACTTCATTCTAAAAGAACAACAGTAAACCAAAACTATTTTATTTTACCGTGATTTTGGTGATTTCACTCTTAATGTGACGTATATATAATGTATAATATATCTCATCACAAAACTTTTGTGCAGCCCCCTCCCCACTTTAGACTACTCTATGTATTTTCACACAGTCCCAAAAGTGAGACAGTAACGTACCTTCATCAGTATCCAGCAATTGTGGGATATTCTCTCCGAGTATCTCACAGTGCTCAATCAGGAACTGAGTTAGCTCTGTAACCTGCAGGAAACCAGAACAAGAAACAGGATGAGTACTATTAAAAAACGACAGCAAAAATAAGATTAGATCGAGTATTCAGGAAATCAAAGCTCGAGTTCAGACTGTGCTGTGCTTTATTGAACTAAGATGGGTTGTTATTTTATTGGTGTTGAAACAAACAGCTAAATGCAAGCGTATCTTTACTTATGAAACCCTTTTGAGGTTTTGTGCACCGTGTACCACAAAGCTTCAAAGCAACAAAAGTGTGAAAGTGTAGTCATAACAACACTTCCTACCTTATTCAACTTCTCCTGCTGGTCCTGGAGGGAGCAGTCCAGCTGCAGCAGCGTGGGGGCGGTACACACCGCCAGGTTGTAGGCGTCCATCTTGTTGGTGTCAGCACTCTCGAGGATGTGATGGAGGACGCAGACGAGGTGCTGCAGGAGGAGCTTGTTGGCAGCAGGGAGCTTGTCTACCACCCTGTCGGCAGGTAGCAGAAGTGGGGAAGGAAGGGAAAAAAAGAGAACAGGAAGACAACGTTAGCTTGGCGCTCTTTTCTTCTGTTTAAGCTTCTTCCTTTTTTTAAACAGAAGATAGACGAAAAAGCAGAAGTGGTTCATGTTCAGCTAAAAAATGTAGGCCATTGGGAATGCTCTAAAAAAACTCCACTCAAAATCCCCCGGGTGTTTTGCTTCCGACCACATAAGCAGTCTTCTTTTTTATATAAATGTCATGTATAAATAGAAGCTGCAGGTAAATGGCACTGTCAAGGATCATTAGCAGGTATTGATTGCTTACTTTCTGATTTCCGCAGCTCTCTGCTGGATGTCTTCATTGTCCAGAGCCATCATCCAGGTGTCATAAAGTTCAGACACCAGCAGGCTGCCGGGAAGTTCTTTAAGAAAACTCTGCAACACACAAGAGACATCGACGATAAGATACTGTATATTTAAACATAGAAATTATCTGCAAGTGTCCCATCGTAGATGCCCACTTACATACATGTTGTGTTTTATGTTATAGCAGATAAAGTATCTTAGGACCACGATTACTTGTTGAGAGTAAGTCAAGTAACTCAAGTGCTGTGCTTAAGAGCAATTTTAGTACTTTACTTGTGTTTTTACTAAAGCCTGACTGATATATGGATAGGCCGATATTTTCAGGCCGATATAGGCAAACACACATATATTGATATTGGCAAAAATGTTTTTTAGATATGTGCCGATAGGTATTTTTTGTTTGTTATCAAGAATTAATTCCAGTTTTTCGCACTATAAATGGTCAATAATGTACGATTATGTTAAATATTCTTTAATAACATAGTTTTTTTAAGAGAGCAGCCTTCTGTGTACCTTTGCATAGTGGTGTCACATCACAATCAGTGTAAAAATCCAAATAGAAAAGGCCTATTTTCATGCCAACTCAAAGATTCACCTACTGGGCCCTATATAGGTAATCTGTAAAATCGGTATCGATATTGGTATCGGTTTCATTTAAAAAACCCATTTCAGATGGGCTGTAGCATTTACAGTGTTTGCTACATTTCAGAGGTGAGAAAACTAAGTACTCTTGCTTTTGGTACTTTAAGCACCTTTTGATTCTTTTATGTTCTTTTTCTTTACCTAATTTGAATGCATGACTTTGTATCAGTCAAATTTCTACATGGTGGTATTGCTACTTTTCTCATGTAAAAGACTGATTCCTTCATGTTTAAGCTGTAGTACTGGTGGTAGTGGTAAAGTGTAGTGGCCGCAGCTGCAGCATTGGTAAAGTGATATGGCAGCAGTAGTTGTGGTTGCGGTAGTAGCGGTAATGGTCGGAGTAACATAGGTGGAGCAGGAGTTGTAATCGAAGTAGAATTAACGCTAAAATGATGCAGTAGTTATATTAATTGGAATAATATGATGTAGAACCAATGGGAACGTACTTTGAGCAGCCCGACGATCAGAACGACCGGCTGGCTCTCCAGGTCCACCTCCAGGCCGCCGTTGAGCTGCTCTTTGAGTTCCCTCATGTTCTTGTTGTTGCCGTTTTTGCGAAACACTCCCTCCGTGGACGGCCCTCTCTTCCTCAGCAGCAAAAGCATCTCCTTTTGAGAGAATGGGGGAAAAGAGGAGAAGAGGTGAGATTATCATCACAAAAACAAAAACAAGCACTCCAGATGGTTGAGTGCGTTCTAGGCTTAGACTAATCAATGTGCAGCTTGTGCGGTTGCATGGTTTCCTGTCCTAGTTAGCAAATTCTCAGAATCAGTGTCAAAGGTCAGTCGAGCAAGTGCTTGTTTATAATTCATTATACAACAATCATAACAAGTTGTCCTATATTGCGTTAAAGAAGGGGAAACAACCCAAGTAAGTGACATGATTTAAGGAACTAAAGCAGACAGAATAGGACATAAATGGTTCTTGGTGTTACCCAAGAGAAACTCGACTGGCAAGCGGAAGTGACATGATGAGAGATGTGACATTTGTGGTAGAAAGCAAACTTACTGCGACTGGTTTTGGAAGTGAGCTGCCACCCGGGCTTATCTTGCAGAGGGGCTGTCCAAACAGCTGTGTCTTGGTGTCGGTATCTGATCTGCGTGCTTTGCTGCTGAAACTAGCGCCCTTCCTGAGCCTCTTCATCAGGCTCAACTTGGTTTCTGCTGGAGAGAACATGTTTGATCCATTAGCTTTTTGAGCATTTGACATTACACTTAAAGATGGCTTCAATTCACGTCAATTTAGTGCAAGCAAACCACATGTGCAAGAATTGAGGGCAAAGTTACAGAAACAGGTAGCTCTTATCACAGTTGGATTTCCTCTTTGGTTGCCTTCCTTGATGTCATAACTACACATGGCACACTTATCGAGCCCCTCCCTGCATCAAAACTGCCACTTTCAAACTCACCAATGGGCTGTGTCGGCTTGTCCTCTTGGTTATGTAACTGCTTCAGTTGAGCAGAGATATTTGCATCCCCCTGGCAACAAAATACATAAAAAGGAAGGCGTTAATGAATATGCAAAGAGGAACTTCAGCGCAAAGACGAAAGAAGGGCGGGGGTTGTGTTTTCTTAGTCACCCAGCACCACAAAGCAGACATGCCTGCTAACACGTGATTCATTCGAGTCAGAAAATCAACTTTAATAGAAGTAAACAATCACAGTCATCAATTCTAAGTTTAAAATCTTCACAATTTGCTCGTAAATTGCAATTTAACTGTATTTTTTGCAGCTACAGAACATGCATTTCAAAAGCTGTGTTTATCCAGCCTCCTTTGAGCCCGAGCGTGAGGGCGCAGGTGTCTTTCTCAAACACTTTTTACGCTTCAATATCAGGTGAAGCAGGTGAAAACAAGGGTTTAACTTACATCAAGTGGAAACTCAATGAATGGTTCCATGCCTCCTCCTGTTAGAGTTTTAGTCTGAAAAGGGAAGGCAGAGAGAGAAAAGCTGTTTAGTAAAAGATGGATGTTTGGGTGTTTTATCAGCATGGAAGACGGGGGAGTGAGAGACTTACTGTGATGTTGCCACTCAGCACCTTCATGAGGACGTCTGGAGGTGGAGAAGCACAACCAACCCTCGCTTTCGCGTCTTTAATTTTCCTACGATGAGTAAAAAAAAAAAATGTTTCTTTACACAGTTTTTACACAGTTAGCCTCGATCTTTATATTTTTTTAGTCCGCATTTTGATTTAAAATATCCAATACAAAGAAATGAATAGTTTTTATTAAGTATTGTGTTTTTGGTTGTTATAATTGTGTCATTTTCTAGTTTGATGATTTTGGAGCCTTAAATAAAGGTTTGAATGAATGAATGAAAATAAACAATGCACCTCACAGGGGATCAAAATAACTCCGTTAGAGTAACAGTATGAATCTTCCTTATCTTAAGACAATGTTATCTCACTTAACATTATATAATACTATAAAAATAATAACAATAACAATCAGAGCAGATATTTGAAACTGATTGATACTTCATATATTGGTTTAGCTGTAAATTGTGGACTCACAAAGGCAGTATTATGTGTTTCACATTGAACAAAACTTTTGTACGATCAAGCTCAAGTGCGGTCCAACTCTTTTCACTTATGAGACTTAAAAGAATATTTATGCAAGTTGTCGTTAAAGTATAGATAGCGCCTTAAATATTGAGACATATGCAGCTTCTTACCTGTGAAGAGTATCTAACCAGCGTTCTTTCACCTCAGGCGAGCTGTCGGCGAAATAACAACATGGTATGAGTTACTAATCCACACAGAGAATCAAACACACCGACAGAAACAGTGGGAGGAATGAGCTAAAGGGCGCACGCTCGCGTCTCTTTTAACAACTCGGGCGGAAAGTGTAACTCAGTCATGGGAACAGGAAGCAGCGTCACGGCGGCTCCCCGACCCAGACACCTTCCACTTCCTCTATAGACCGGGCCTGCTGCGGCTTAAAGTCCATCGGTGGAAACATGACGATGACACAGATACGTGTGCCCACACGTGTGCACCTGACGGCCTTCACCTTTTCACAACCTAATGTTGTACATCGCAGCCTCAGTAATATGAAGCTCCGCATGACTGTAAAATAAGGAAGAGTCTAAAAGGGAGCACATGGTTTCTCGTCGGCTCCACAATCACCTTCATGTGAGTGAGAAGGAATGAAACTTTCACACACTGAATCATCACCAGAGCCAAGTCCTCCTACCAGAAATATGACCTCTCATTTTCAAACAAAAACAACTCAAAACCCACCCGGGGATTCATCATCATGCTCTTCTTGGAATTCGACAGCGAGTCAAAAAAAGCTTCACGCTTTGATTGATTACTTTGCGAGAAACGTGGGAGTCGTGTGTGAAAAATGAAGCATTTCTCAACTGGTGCCATTCATTCATGTCTTTCATGGGACAGATGGGATGCCATTTACTGTAGAGAAATATACTTTTCTATGTTTTAGATCGATTAAACCGTCTAGACAAGAAGTATGACACAGTGTTTCTCCTGCACCTCCTATTTATTGTAAAGGCCAGTATTTTCAATTCAAGTCAGCTGATAATCCCCTGACATGCCGAGATCGGTTTAGCGGCCAGCTCCGCATTTCCTATTTTGCAACCTGTGATGCTGCAGGGAGAGCTTTCTCTTTGCAACTTCCCTGTTTTATAAAGGTCACACATCATAAGACCATTTATTTAAAGTGCGCATATTCCATGAATGGCCCAAGACTTCACGTAGCTCATGACTGCCGAAAAGAGTCAAATAAGGCTGTTAGTGTTTATGTGCTGTGTAAATGTAAAAACAAGTGTTACTTCATGACATTTAAAGAAACAGTTTGGGGAAGTACACTTCTTAGCTAATCAAGACTTTGATGCAAATCTCTCTACAGCAGCGAGTTTGCTTAGCTAAGCACAAAGACTATAAACAGGTGGTAAACAGCTAGCCAGACAAAATCAGCCCACAACGTATAATGCGTCTAATTTACACATTATATCTTGTTTGTTTACTTATTACAAAACCTTAACAGGAGCTAAAAGGCAGGTTTTATGACAATAGAGCGAAGCCTGGCTAGCTGTTTCCCCCTGTTTCTAGTCTCTGTGTTAAGCTAACTGGCTGTTAGCATTAGCTTCAAATTTAGATAAACGTAAACACACAAGAAGGATTTTTCCCCTCAAGTTTGAAAGCTAAAGAGTATGCTGGAGATATGTTAAGCTTAGTCAATTACTTACTTGGGAAAATGTTGTTATTCCTACTGTGAAGTGAATAAAAACTGACAGCTAGCTAGCTTGCTAGCTATGGCTATCTTATACTGGATTAGACCGGCACTTTTAAGACAGGCTAAAAATAATGACTAAAAATTGACCTTTGCTCTAGGTAAGTGTTTGCTGACAAAATTATTTCTGGTTATAAGGTGTGAAGCCACATGAGCCAACTGAAAAGTAACACATTTTACTTTGTTCAGTCCTGTTTCTGGCATGCAGCTTGATAGCTAACATTAGCTCGCAGGTATCAGGCTATGGTCAAAAACACAAACAAAACAGACAAATTAATGGAACTTTTCTGCCATTTCAGGGCTGAAAATGATTATAAAAGTAGAAACCAATGCTATATTTAGATGACCAAGTGGTACAGACAGTTTGTAGCTGTTTGGAATATTCTGTGTCGTTTTAAAAACCACTAAAGATGGCAGCCTTTCAGAGGATACAGGTCTGTTTTACATAAGGAACATAAAAACGTGACAAGTCTTTGTACATTTTGCTGGAAAAACATATTAAAACCGTGAATCTGTGAATGTTGAAAAAATGTGCTTATAAGGGTATTTTGCAGTAAATCATCTTATTCCTTCTAAAATCTCTTTACACCGTGTGAGTGAAGGATTCCAGCTCAGATCAAGATTAGGATGTGAGACAAAGGATAACAATCACCGAAAGATGCTCACAGGCAAGCGAAATATCTTCATCAAAACACTTAATGAGGTAATGTTTGTGTGCGAGTCATCTGCTACGCGCCTGCTTACCGAAAACACACCAAACAAAAGCTGAGAGCCCAGGCCAGGATGAGGGTCACCCTCAGGTCAATCTCCCCCGTCGTTCCCTCATCATCCTCAGGTTCATCTTCAAAACCGTAGAGCCAGACATCCTCCAGGCTGAGTCTGTGCTTCAGACGGAAGCTGGCTGTCGACCTGGTTAAAAATATACCAAGAAGAATTTTTTTTCCGGAGTTCTTCCTTTTAAGAGGGTTTCAGTTCCATAAATGTTCGTCTTTGATTTGAGTTGGCGCGGAGTTTCAAGGTTCAGTTTATAAGAGGTTTTTGAAACTTGCAACTCCTGCTTACACTTGAATGCAACATGAATTTTTAACAATTTTACATGTCGAGGAGCAATACTCTGTGAGGCAAATGATGACTGCCAAGCATAAAAAGAAAGCTAAAGCTGCTGCAGTGTTTTGGTGCACATGTGCAGTTGGATGATAACAAGGCTTCACACTTCTGAATGAAACAGGTGTCTGCTTTAACAGTCTTGATAAGGTGTGAAGCTAAAACGCAGCTGTTTGACAGGAGCTGAACTGAAGTCTAAGCTCAACCAACCAAACTCCTTTATAAAATAACATTGACGTCTTTGTGTCCTGAAAGACATTAAAGGGGCAGTGAAGGAGGTCAAAGAGTTGCTTTTATAAATGGTTCAAAAACAGCTTTTATAAGAGGTAAATGATTAGAGAGGGAATCATTATTTTCCTCTACACCTCTGTAAAGCCACACTTCTGGTTTGAACAGCGTTTGATCACGGCCTCTCTGACCTCGGTGTGTTTGCAGCTGAGGTGTGCTGGCTGGATCCTGGAGAGCTGATTAGATGGGGAAAGTGGAATAACCTCCTCGTGGGTTTTACCTGTGTGAATGATGTGCTTAAGCTTTGCTCCTGGATCCACTCCTCTTATTTTATTTGCATTCTATTTCTATTCATTTTGATAGTCAGTCGTAATGTCGGCCTTTTCTGTACATGTGACATCTAGTCCACGTGTCCTTCCTGGGATCCCTCTGTCGCTCTAAGGATGTTTAATCCTAAAACAACATATCACAATATACCAGCTTGTTTGATTTAGTGGACAGATTTACATTTTAAGAGATAAAATCATTGACTCACACAGTTAGCTAGAGGATCAATACTATCCAAGTATGGATCTACAAACAGGAGTGGCCTTTATAGTTCTGTTTGTGCACAGGATAAAGACGAGATGCACAACATCTTTAGAAGTGTGCTTTAGATTCAGAGTGTGTCGTCATTGGATGTACCAACACTAGAGACTGTCTGACCAAACTAAACTTCAAAGTTTCTTTCTCTTCTGGGGCGCTGATCGTGATTAGTTGTAATTACTGTTGTGGTTTTCGACTCTCCCTCAGCCTCCTCTCTGAAGGTTTTTTTTTTAGGATCTGTCCTTATCTGAACATCAAACTTGTTCTTGATGTTTCACTGACATAGTCATCGATCTATTCTTATTTTTTTTTGCCGCTACAAAAAAACTTGCAACTCAGCAGGGACAGAAGGAAACAGTGCACCGCCTCCGCCTCCTCTCTCCGACAAACAACTGCTTGTTGATGGATGCCTCATGTGATTTTTTTCTTGACACCTACTATGTAATAGTAAAGAAACAGTAAATATAAGGGTTTTTATCAGTGGGCCATAGGCTCAATCAACACTGTGTTGCCTTATTTAAGGTACAGTACTGAAGTTACTTAATCCTCTTCTTTCCCTGTGGAACATAAGGCTGCGACTACCTGCTTCCATCGGGTCTTATGCTGTGCAGCATGTTGTCTCTCGCCCCAAGTCAGGTTTGCTGTTTCCAGTTTTGGGAGCAAAGGTTTTTTTTGGCCTCCCTTGTTTCCTCCTACCAGGTGGAGTCCATCTCTAGGCTACTTTAGGAATTTGGTCCTGGTCCATTCTGAGGACATGTCCAAGCCATCGGAGGCGTGGATGTTTAATTTCCAGCACCACATTGCGACAGTTTGTCTAGTTGAGATCGTCTCTGGCCAGAAGATACGACATATCTTCCGGAGACATCTGTTGTTGTTTTTTATGTCACTCAACCAATCGCCTTTAAGGTACAGGCGCTCATAATATCACGCACGTCTAGTTAGCGACTCAGGTTGTTGCGGTAGTCAGTGCGTGACTACCGCAACAATCTGAGTCGCTAACTAGACTCTTCTCCTCAGTGATGAGGACATGGAGGATGTAGTTGTTGTTGAAAAAAATCTACTTTGATCGAACTTGAAGCTGTTTGTTGGCACTTAGAGACTTTGTTCCCTCCTGTCTTGATCGTTGCTCGTGTTGTATTAACTCTCAGGTGTACGTCGCTTTGGAGAAAAGCGTCTGCTAAATTAAATTATAACACTGTAACATTGTTATTTGGCAAAACATTTTGACTAAACAGACATTTATGTAACTGAAAATCTTCAGGATTTTACCTCATTATACCAAAATACCGCTATGAACTAAGGTGTTTCTTTTGTGGCCTGAGGAAGTCCAAATCCAAACCCATCGATTAATTACTTTCATTTTTCAGGCTCCCTCAAGAGCCAAAGGTACTTCACAAATCTAGCCTTTTTGAAGTTCTCCTCGTCACATGCTGAACTTGAATGCTCATAAAATTAGACATAAAAGGCTCACAAAGTCTGTTTACTGCATCGCTGTGTTGTTCCAGCTGTGCACCTACTGGAACCGTGGGCAGGTTGTGGTACAGAGATGAGTGTGATCGTCCTCCCACTCAAGAACTATTAAACTTCCAGCGGCTGCGTCAAACAGCTTTAACGTGACCGAACTGAGCAGCAATTACAACAAGTTCAAGTCTGTTTATGTCATCTGCTCTGTTTAATAGTAAGGAGGCTCGAAAAGCAAGATGACACAGACGATTTCAGATGAAACATGCGGGACTAATGAACCACTATCTAGAAGTGAAAGTATCTTACAGACATTTTTCTCTGTTACAAAAGCGACAGGACTTCAGTTAAAGATATGTTGAAAGTCGTTTTTCAAACCAACAGATATTTTACGGTGAATACCGTCCAGCTGCTCTCATGTGACTCCCCTCAACGGGAACTACCCAGCTTTCTTCTTCTATTTGGAGTGACTAAACACAAACAGGCTGCATGCTGGGAGATTCCCCAGCAGTCCAAGTGTGCAGTCGAAAAACACACGTTTCGTTTTAAGTTCCTCTTTTGCTCTCCCATTCCAACTGTCAAAATGTGTGACACCTTTATTCAGAAAGTGATTTGAATACCACATCAGCATAATAGATGTATATATAATCCAGTTTCCCAGTGCCATGTTTTTGCTCCGTTGACACGTATATGTTTTTCTTGACATGAAGAAATAACTACTAATCAGCATCTTTATAAAAGAATATAAATAAGTACATGTCTTACTTGAGTTTAGCGAAGACGATGACATTGCTGAAGAGGAACAGGTGTCTCTCCTTGGTCTTGGAGCCCTCTGTGACCTGAACACACTCGTCCAGCAGCAGCTCTCCGTTCTCGCTGGTGAGGCCGAGGACGAATGGACTCTGCTCCACGGAGACCCAGCAGGAAGCCTCCTCCCTGAAGGAGAGGACACACACAAAAAAGGGTAGGTTGTAGGGAAAATCCACTTTAAGAGCTGTTTAGTTTTGTTACTTTTTTCTGTCTTGTACCTTTATTGTTTCCGACAGTTTGAATGTGTGAATCGCCAAGAGACGCTAAAATTAGGATAGCATAAAGACTTCAAGCAGCGGAACAAAATTAGACCTGCTGTTGTTCCTGTAACCTGTACGTTTAATACATTAAACAAACTAGATATACAGCTACTTCATAGCTATAGACATCCTGGTACCTTCATTTTGTTCTCTCCGGAGAGGGCCTGGCTAGCTGTTTAAGCTAACGAGCAACACGAGTTATATCAAGAAGTTGTAGTTTTACATGCGTCAGACTCAAAACTCCACAACACTCTCCAGTTTTAGTTATATTTTGACAAAACAATGCTAGCTGATAAGCTAAGCTAAGAAAAACCATCTCCATGGCTGTAGTTCTATATGTATGTATCCTGTTAATACGTGACTTCTATTTCTTTAAAAACCTATACCTTTTATCTTTTGCCTGTCTAAGGATAAGAGGCCAAAGCTTGCTTGTCACAGCTGACATTTGCCACCCGAACACGTACTTTCAGTTTACCACACCAGCTGTTTTCACATTTAACGACTATTTCCTGAGAACCTGACTGTACAAAAACCAAAGTATTAGGAAACTAGTTTTGCCATTTAACCTCTTCAAAATAAAGTACCGTGTGAATTGGACTCATAGCATGTGCAAGAAGTCTGTAACTTCAACTCTCAAACTTAGATTGTGTCATTTTAATACATTTTTAAGACTTACACGGGCAAACTTACCCAGTGTTTCACAAGGAGAAGAGATAACTTGTATGACTTTCAGTATTGTGTTGTTTCCCCTCTTTTTTTACTTTAATCACACCACAAATCGAGCAGTTTTAGACGGGTTCTGACCCCGAGATTGGAATCATCTTGTCTTCATCAATGCTTTACAACCTAGAGTGTGGGACCCTCAAACAGTTACCTTATCAGAGGGGTCAGGGAATGGTTAAAGGAACAGTGTAATACAGTACATCACTTATTAACATACTGAACTTGAAGATCTCAGTTTCGTCCTTTTTGGCGGCACCTATGGTGATAAACGTTAATAAGGGGAGCACACTTCCCAGATATCCAGACAGTGTTGCATGTGTGACGTCCACGGTTGGCTCCGGTTGTAGCTCTTGATTTTCCTCGCTGACGGTCGCTTTACTTTTTAGACTGTTTGTCTTCATCTGAGCGTTGAATTAGTTTCTTTTTCTTTGGATTTTCACTTATTTTTGAAGTTGTATCTGTAGTCATCGATCGTTTCTTGTCTCTCTGGCAGACTTTCATATGGCTTTCATCAGTGGGCCATAGGCTCAGTCACCATTGTGATAGCTCATTCAGCGATAGACAGTGACTCAAAAGACATTTATTTAAATGAAAATCTTGCAGACAGCTGGTGCTTGGTAAAGCATTCTGATGATTACAATAATATAGGCTGCTGGGTGAAATCAGTTGACATCTACTGTTTGTTTAATCCTCCTATAGGTACCATATTGGCAACTAACAAAGATCTGCAATCACTCAGTGCAACAAGTCAATTGGCTGAAGATGCTACTGTCGTGTTTTGGTGGTTGAATGACCACCGTTTGTTTTTTACAATAAGCACACTCACTGATTGTAATCAAATGCTTCCAACACTGTGATCTTTCCTGTAATGCCACAGAGATCATAGAACTGTGACTTAATTTGATGTTAAATGTCACATATATCTGTGAGGGCACCAGCTAACCTAGCAGATCAATACAGAGTATTAAGTCACTCCCTTTGATATTTGTTAAGATGAAATGCACAGGTGTGAAACTCAATCTGCTTAGATGGAATTTTATTTATGGAGGAACTGAGACTTTATCTGCAGTTCTGGATTTTATTAGGGGATTACCTGTAACCTTACCTCATATTTCACACTTCATCCTAATAATCTGATAATCTGTTATTTAAAAAGAAAATGTTTCTGGTTTTGTGCATGTGCCTGGAGAATATGAAATGTGCATCAAATCAACGCACAAGTCAAGGTGTGAAAAAGAAGTAAGAGTTGTTTGTGCTAAAATCATTATGAAACCAACTTTGGTCACTGCTCTTCCCACTGCCTCTGGGTTCGGGGCTGAAATTCAAATGACTAAGCCCAGGTACTTTCCCTGTTAGCATTTTGGCCTGCTGAAGATGACACATAAAATGCCTGCGATGAAACAGGTGGAGAACTAACTGCAAGCAGGGGTCATGGCTGAGTGTAAACCTAAATAACAGAGAAGAACCAAAACACAAGCTAAAGTAGTCATGAAAGCACTGTTAACTTGAGCCCCTGCTTCATTATTTCAGAGCTATTACCCACTAAACTAATAGTTTAACATATTGACAAAACACATCTTAACTTATAATGAAGCGTAGTTGAAAATATCCATCTCATTCTACATGTCTCAGTTGAATATGAAGCTAGTTAGCTAACAGAGTTAAAGTTAGCTTACAAGCTAGCCCTGCTCTGTCCCAAGATAACACAAACTTTAGTGAATAAACAGATAGGATTGGGACATTTCATTTGTCCAGCACATAACCCTCTATAAAATCACAACATCATTACTTTAACACTTTGGTTTTTGTTGTTTTTGGCAGATGTAGCCAAAACAGTTAACAGTATTAACAGTTAATTGGGTGGTATCAATACATTAATCTAATTTGTGGCAGAAAACATATAGATTTATTTTTAACAATTAAAAACATTCCTTGTGAATATCAATAACAATATATATTCTGTCAACTATAATTTCAAATATTAGCCATGATAATGTTGTAAATAACCAAAATATGTCTTAAAGTGGTGTAGTCCTTGAAATTAAGAATTCATCATATATATTTTTTTTAGAATAGTTAGGGTTTAAATAAATACCTAAGTTAAATGGGAGTAATAAAGAATGTAAATGGTGGTTGTGTGTAAACTCATATAACAGACATCACCAGAAGTTTAGCTTAAAGTAGTTATAAAAGCACCACTAATGTCATAACTCACTTAAACTAATACTTAGTTTAAAAGAACAATCTCACATCTCTCAGATGGGAAGCTACAATCAGGAGTTAGCTAACAGAGCTGTTGGCTTACGGGCTAGCCCTGCCCTGACTGTGACTGACAGTTCATCTGTCTGGCACATAACCCTCTATAAAATCACATTACTCTTTAGGTTTCATTATCTTTGGAAGGAGCAGAGCTAGCTGTTAAGCTAACATTAACAGATTCTGCTAGCTTCATATTTAACACCTATTTGGGTGGTTAAAATAATCAACAAACCTTTAGCGGGAAAACTAGAAACGTCTTTTCCAAAATGTCACATAATTCCTTGACCTTACAGTCTGTTTAGTTTGAATTAAAATATTAGTTCTGTTATTGTTGTGGATTAGATTTAACTCAATTCATTTAACTAATTATTCTCAGTGAGCTCCTTTTTAATGTTGAGGTTTTCTCTACGTCAGCGACAGTCCCACTACAGTGAAACTTAACACCCACTGAGTCCCCTGCCTCATGGAAATGCACAATGTGTTTGCGCACTGAACGGTAGGAGGTGTGAGAGTGGGCTTGGTCTGACATTTCTTCCTGTTTTCTTTGCTATGATGGACTCGCCCACTGGATGCCCTGGTGGTCTTTGTGTAACAGATTTAAAAGGTTAAAAGAGTTAAAGGTAAGATAAGTCAGAGGAGGTGAGGAAGAGCCCACACATTATGTCTTAGTTGTTAAGTGAGTTACGAGCTTCACGATCACACCAAAAAAGTTTGCGAGCGTCTATTCAGCTTTCCTTGTAAAGAATTTGTTGCCCTTGCTTTTTCAATATGATATATCGAGCTAAAACATTGCTTTCAACCAGGACCTTTTACAGAAGCAAATTTGTTCAATCCTTGAAAATGTAAAAAAAAAAAAGCTACAATTGTATAAATACTGAGGTCATAAGCCTTCTTTGTCCTCGCCTATTACATGACAGCAAACATAACACAGAAAAAATATTATGTTTCAAAATATTTGGACTTTCTTGATATTTTTGTACATTAAAGATAAGCTCTTAATATATAAACCAGCACCACTGGGAATAATGTTGTGTTGGGAAAGTGCTGCGTCTTTCTACTTTATTTATTTAGTCCTACAATGTTCTTATTCAAATATAATTACTGTAAAATATAGAATCAGCCAGTAAAATGCAGACCTAACTGTGAGTCAACCACGGCCACTTTATAATAAAAAAAGATCCATAGAGGAAATGACCGCAGTGTTCTCAACCATTAATTTCATGTTCAGTAAAAGTCCTGAAAATTCCTTGACGTTCCTGAATGTTGCTTTTTCTTTCAGTGAACTAAAATTGTACAGATTCAGTTAAAAAAAGAAAAAGTTTTATAAAGTTTTTCAAAGAGATTTTGTGTCTTTCCAACCGTATTCCTGTCTATCTTAGTGAGGAATGAAGTGTGAAAAACGCCTGCAGTTGTTGCTGATGTTCTCTGTGTCTCTGGAGCTAAGCTAATGGAGCTAAAGATCTGAAACAGGGGACTGATCAATATCAGCCTTGTCTTCTGAGTCCAGGCGGTTGTGAGTGAAGTTTAAAACAGTTTGATTAAGTGCATGTCGCTCTGTAAATTCCCCACAGGGACATCTGTGTGTGTGGTCTGAGGCGAGTGGGCCGTGTGGCCGAGACACAGCCGGGGGATATTCAGGTGACATGACACGGTTTTACACGTGGTGAGATCACGAGGAGGAGTTAATACTTTTTGTTTTCCTTTATACTGTTTGTTAAGCGGTCCTCTGTGACGCAGCAGAGGTGATTTTAGATTGTACTTCGAAGTGCTGCCACCTGGAGGCTGGGGTAAATGTTAAAGCAATAATGTACACACCTGATGGAAGACCATGGCATTCCCAACGCCTTCCCGAAGACCAGTGATGGAGCAGAGCGTCGCCTCTGGGCCAAGTGTCTGAAGTGCTGCAAGAAAAAACAGGAGTTAGAATAGTGAAACAGTATCTACATCTGTTTCTATTTAAAACACCTACCATAGAGGTATTTTCACACTGTCTTTCAGCTGTGTTCAACCCTTTTGCTCACCCAGTTGTCTATGTAGAAACATTATTACAGACCCACAGAAGACTGCCTGATAAGAAAGTCTTACAACTCTCGGGCAAACAATACAATGAGAACCTTCAAGGACAGACACACAAACGCCTCGAACAAAAGCAAAAGAACAAAGGAAAGACGTTTCATGATTCCTCAGTACACATAAAGCTCCTGGAAGCTTCACAAAGCCACATATTTATCATACTGCAGGGCCATTTTTATTCATATGGAGCGCTGGTTTAGCTCTGCGGGTAAGACGCTCACCCCATGTACAGAGGTAAAGTCCTTGACACAGCGGCCCCTGGTTCAGCTCTGACCGTTGGCCCCTTGTTGCATGCCTTCCCCACTCTCAATCCCACTCTATCCTGTCCTATCAATAAAAAGGCAAAAGGCCAAAAATATGTCATAACAAAAGTAGACATACCCAACATTATTTCACTACAAGAAAGCACTTCGCATCAGGCAGAAACCTCAAGCAGAACCAAGCTCATTGGTGAACAGCCATCTGACTGATCCGACTGCATGGGCCAATAGAGGGAGAGGCAGAAAGATGACGCCATTGCGCACTAAGACAAATGTGAGATTGAAGCTATAGGCTAAGCTATATCAGAAATTGTGTTCAAGTCTGGTTAGCTTTCTCTTGCGATTATCCCACTTCATTCAGCATTTCTGAACCATCGCAGGCGGTTTCACTCGCAGGTGACAGGAGCGTCCTGTCCTCAGATGGGTGGTGATGCTGATGAGTGAAGAAGAGAACTCTCCTTGAACATTGGTCATCGACCAGGAAGACATCCAACGGTACAGTAACAAACACTTTATTTATGGTTACAGTTAGAGAAATGCCTACGTCATCGTGGCAAAAAGGTCACAGATACATTTTTGAACAATTCATCCACTGAGACCTCATCTCCACCCAGACTCAGTGGTTTTATAACACCTTTTTAGAGATAAGTACTTATTTGGCTGATCCAACTCTTTGTCAAACACATGTCACTTTGGGCCATTTGCTGATGCTGTCATTGTCCTTCAGTCTTATTCAAAATATGGCACTCTTATCAAGGTATTAGCTATTTATTGCAACAATACCCGAAGGCCCACCTGGCGCTCATGTTTTGCTCTGCAGGCTTAACGGAGTTCTCAGATGCCCTCAGAAGAGCCTGAGAACAAAAACATCTAATAAACATGAAGACAACCTGACAGAGGATCAGGCTGAGGGGGTTCTAAGATAAATACAGTTTCCTGGAGTTTCTTTAGACCACCTGAGGTATGTCATGGACTTACAAGATTGTGTGGTGTTTGGATCATGTGGTTATAAACAGTGACTTTGCTTGTCTGCACTACCAATATGCCGCCAAAATGATGTAACCCATTGCTTTGTGGACCTGATTGACTGTATATTTTAAAGGGCTAATTTCAAGCTTGATATTTCACTCTGTGATACCTGTGGTTAGCTTAGCATCATTTACAGTAAAAAAAACAATCTTTTCTCACACTGGTGCTCTGTGCAGGCGCTCATACGGCCTCTGCCTGAAACAAGCTCTGTCCCTTTAAGAAACCCCGCCCCTACAAGCCCACTTGCTTCTGATTGGTCAGCTCTCTGAAGCCTGCGTAGAAACAACGAAATGTTAAGACTATAACTTCTGTTCCCTGAAGGAGAGGAACAAGGTACAACACATATAGTAAGAGCGTGATATCCCATACTATGTGTGTTGTACCGAGGGAATCGACTGAAAGGGAACAGTCTGAAACCTGGCAGCCTGCAGACTGAGCTGAGAAGCCTGGGGATTATTACAACATACTTTTACCTATACAGATTTAAAACCTCACCCACGTTTAGTGTGGAGATCCAACATTGTAACATTATATATATGCGTGTCATATAATGTGAAACCGCATAACACCCCCTCTTTATGGACCTAGAGGTTTTTAAAACTTAAGTCAATGTGCGAGTGCCTTAAACCTGCATTCTATCTAGTGGCCAGTAGGGGGAGACTCCACTGGTTGCACAGAAAAGTCACATTTTATGAATCAGCTGATTTATTACCTCAGTAAACATTTTCCGAATGAGTTTACAGTTTCAAGTCTTTTTCAATTCAGCATGATCATTTCGCATCAGTGGTCCCATTTACAGTATTATTGACATAGAACAAGGTTCCCTTTAGGGCATGGCTGCCTGGGATTGACAAGCGCGACGAGGGGTCAAGCGCGACCAGGGCAACCTGTCAACTAAAAGATGTAGCTACGTGTATCCCAAATTTCCCCTCGGAGGATCAATACAGGATTAGCTCGTCTTATCCAGCCTGTTGTCCAAATATGGTCACTTCTGGTTCCAAAAAACTATGAAGGCAAACCAATGTTTGAAGTTATGGTTGCTATGTCCACTTTGTTTTTACAGACTATGGTGGGAATCTGTTCTGGAGCCTCGAGTTTGATATTTTGGCCACCTCTATTTCATTTTTTTAGAGCTAGGAAATGACCATTTCTGGAGAATGGGGCTGGTGAAGATCTGATTGCTTTGCCTCTACATCATATTGTCTTGAGTAAAACTTGAAACTAATGATTGAGACAAACTCGTTGGGAAATATTTACTGAGGTAATAAATCAGAGTTATATACTCCTTTTATACAGTCTATGGTATTTACACAAGCTATACTACCAAGGTAACAAATCAATGCTTTTCCCAAGCAAAGAAAGGACCATGTCATTGGCTCCATTGGGACATGAAAAAAATAACAGAGAAAACTACAACTACTCTGGTACACACAGGACTGCGGGCTATATTGACCTTTCACTCAATCAATAAAGGGTCTTTGGCATCCACAGCAGAAGTGGAGTGCACATGTTCTTCATTCATGCACATATAAAGACCTTCCCTCTGGTTGTTTGTCTGACCAACCGGAGCAGAAAAACAAAATGGATTTAAATCAGGGAGAAAACCAAAAGAACAGAATGTTTGCTGTGAGGGGAGATTCTATCAAAGACATGCTGAAGCAGTCAGCAAAGTACTGGCGGTTAAAGCTGTTGTCAAGGTGAAGAGAATCATCTGTTTGATTGAGAAGGAAACGCTAATGGACGTAGATACAAATATAGATCCAATCTGCATTCAACTCAGCACCGTGATGGCTTTAGATGAGAAGGTACTTCATGGAAACACATCTGTGCGTTCCAGGAAGTATCACCACCACCAACGCTCAATTCCCAATACTGCAAAAGTAAGTGCTTTATCAGTGGGCCATAGACTCAATCACTATCTTGGACAGGTTTGGTCTCACGGAAATATTTGAAACAACCAAGAACTCTTAACACTGCGATAATAGGCACGAAATCAGGATCTGTTTTCATGTTTCAAATGCAATAGAGTTTGCTTGGGGTAGGTGTGGGGGTTGGGATAATGGAAGGGTCGCACAAAAACATGACTTTAAGGACCCTGGAGCTAAAGTCCTTGGTCTCACATAAATATTTTACAGAAATATTTAAATGACCAAGACCTCTTAACACTGCAAAATGTAGTTTAGACACGAAATGTATTAAAATGATGACGACAATGGAAGCAACGCCAATATAAAGTAAGAATATCAGGATCCTATGTAATGGTAAACATGTGATAGAGAAGAAGACTTTTATCCAGGACAAAAGTCCTTTGTGATGACAAAAGTCAAAGTATTACTTAGATTATGTAATGTAACTTCAAACTTAGGGTTACTTACTCAAACTAACCCAAAGCACAAACTTGTTTTGAACTTAACCGTGTAGTTTTGATGCCCAAACTAGGGATAGACCAATTTTTAATCCGACGTCCGATAAGAGATCAATTTGAAACTTGGTTATTTTGGCTCTGATGCATAGCTTAAAGGCATTTAAACAAAGTTAAGTGTTGGAGTTTGTATTATTCAAAATTTTGACGCCAAATATTTTCACTTTTACTGCAAATGAATATCGGCTTCAAATATCTGTTATCTGCCTCCTTGACTACTAATAATCGGTATCGGTATCGGCCCTGAAAAAACCATATCGGTCAATCTCTAGCCCAAACCCAACCAAACTGCTCCATTTCACAACATTAACCAGTCAAATTACATCTCAAGGTCACATTCCGTTCTCCACCTCTGCACCAGAACTAGAATGTTGTGGTGGAGAGGTGCACACTGAAAAAGGTTGAGGCCATTCTAAACAACACGGATCATCCACTTTATAACACCTTGGCGGACCAAAGAAATAACGGTGTTTGTTTGTTTGTTTATTTAGATTTAGTAGTGGACGGCTCCTCTCTCTTCGCTGCAGCACGGAGAGATATAGAAGATCTTTTGCACCTTTGTTCTTCTTCAATGTGCACTGTGCATTGGCATGTTTAACACATTATTATACATTATCTGCAAACACCAAGCAATGCAATGTTAAGAGGCCATGGACATTTCACGTATTTCTGTGAGGCAATAGATAGTAGCTGAACAGACATCTATTTAAAGAAGCGTCACTCAAAGGAGAGGACAGAAGAACTGTTAAATCGATTAACGTGAAAACAGCGTTCTGTTTTGCCTTGCTCAGCACACTCTTCCTTCTGCAGAGCGAAGGTCAGAAATCTGAGGGAAGTAGCAAAAAGAAAAACACACAAAAGGAAAGAATCATTTCTGTTTTCATTTGTTTCTTTTGTGTTGTGACACAAAAAAATTCTTTGTGAGAGTCAAAGTCTTCCAAAGCAAAATGTCCATGCATAAATATATACATATATATATTCCCCTTGTCGTATAACAGTGAAAACTTAAGATGCTAGATGTGCACTACAGCTTTTAGAAGTAACAACACTACACAGGCAAAGAGATCCAAGCATCAGCTCACGTTGTTTACAAAAAAAACAGATTGGTTCAGGAATTGTTTCTTTTCACCCTGATGAGATGAGACGCTGAGAGATGTGAGAAAATCTCGGTGAATCCAACCGGCCATGACAAAAACATATGGAGGCCCAACACATTCATCTCTGCTTTTGATTGTACATCTCAACCGTGCAGTGATTGACAGCCAACAAGACGTTGCCTAGGAACAGGAAGGCATTAACCAATGACTGTATATATAGATGGACAACGCGTCTCCATCTACTCCCATTGTATGAAATTGATGCCAAAATTGCACCCTGTGATAGGCGCTGCCATCTTAAGGTCCACATGAGTACAAAATAGAGTTTCATGCTGTCTGTTGTATCTGTTTAGATCTTGATTTTAACTTTATTTATTCAGTTTTCTTTTTTAATATCATCATGAATATCGTTATCGCAAAATTTTGTAAAATATCATGATATAATTTTAAGGCATATTGCTCCCCCCTAGTGGAAACAAGCAAAGTTGGCAAATTATCATTTAAGTTTATATGACAAATGGTAGCAAACAGTTGCCAATACATGCAACCGATACAAAGCAACATTAGCATTCCTTCGGAGGAGCATGTTTTTCTCAACCTGTCAAATATAAGTGAAGAATGAAATCTCCTTTAAGCTCCACTTTGGTCTCCACCGACTCCAAAAGGAAATTCCTGCTTGCTACATGGACCACTATGTACACCAGCAAGTTGGTTTATATATGTGATTTATTGCTGGGCAGATAGTAAACTGCAGGTTTTTACAGGTTATATTTGGTAAATTAATAACATGTTCTATTTTTTTGTTGCAGACGGCCATTGTTGTCTTGCCTTATGTTGCCTTTAGTTAACACTTTTGTTGCCTTTAGTTCAAGTATTGCTTTGCCTTTAGTTGAAGCCGTGTTTTTGTCCGGGTTTGTCTTGTTCTTTCACTTAAGGCAACTGCTCATATTCTGCTCAGTCGTGTTCTGCTCATATTCTGCTCATTTTTCTGCTCGTATTCTGCCCAGTCGTGTTCTGCTAGACTATTGTGTATTGTTCAACGTTTATTTGCTCAATAATATAAATTAATAAATATAATTGTGTTTTTAAAAAATTACTTTGTTGAAATGAAATAAAGATCATTGTATTCATATTTACCACGCATTCATTTGTCAACCTAATTGTGTATTTTTCTTTTTACTTATAACAAAGGGGAACCCTCTTTGAAGGGGTCAGGTATTAGCTCTTGACTATTCTTTGGGTGAGTCCCAAGGTTGCGTGGTGGGTCATCTTCCTAATAATCAGTCAGGCAGAGCTCCTCCTCTAGACCTAGCTCGGTTACATTATGGAAACAAGAAGTCTGAAATGATGATGTCTAGCAGTTAACGATCCTAGTTTAATATTTGCCAATAGGCACTAAACACAATGTCTCATTGTTTACCCGGAAAATGCATGTTGGTAAAACATTAAAACATTTCTTGTTAACTACTTTCTTGGTGTCTCACGTCACCGCAGGTTTGAAGTATGACAGATTACTGGATGAGGGTTTTTAAGCCAGTAATAATTGAGGTAAAGTTAGCAGTCACTCGGCGTGCAGTACCCAAAGCCCCCAGAAGAGCGTCTGAGAAACACATTTAACATCAAACCGCTTCATTTTGTGTTTTAATTGTTTAAATTACCTAGTCTATTTGTTTTGAAGAGGAGGACCCCTCTGTGGATAATACGGCTCCGGGTAAAAACCATGATAACTAAGAACAACGAAGCCATACTAACTTCAAAACAGGCAAAGCGACATCAAACAAGCTCGCACTCTGTGGACGTCCTGTGGCTACCAAAGAACACCCGAGAAAAAGGATTTTATACATGAAACAGATCGATTCGATGCTCTTACCGTTTTTTATCGCGTGGTCCATCTGTTTTGGAGAGGAGGAGACCTCGGCGGATAATTCGGCTTCAGGTAGAAACCTTGTGAGCGATGACTGAAGGGTTATTTCAAAAATCTTTGAACTTTTCATTATGTCAAGCGGTTGCTCCGTATTGGTGGCTCCCGCATTGCTCTGTGTACCACGATGAAACTAAAAACAAAACTTGTACAGAACTTACAATCTTTCCAACAGATGTTTTACACTGAACAATTCTGAAATTCTTAGAAAGAAATCTTTTATCAAACCTTATCTGTTATTTTTTCACAAATGCATCAACTCTGTTATTAATTTGTGTGAAACACTGCATCTTGTTGTGGCTGCTCTTGTGCTCTAATTGCTGGACAAACTGAGAAATTGGGTTGAGCAGAACTGTAGACAAAATAAAAAAGTGCAAAAGCAGGGGCATTTCACAAAGCATCTCTGTCTGGTCACTGTCTCTACAGCTCCATGATGGCACACCAAGTCCACTGACTCGTGATGGGTCAGGACCAGCACACAAAGGACCGACCGTGTGACCTACCAGTCCAGGGTGCACGTATACGTCACTGTGAGGTATGGCTCTCCTTCTGTATGAACATTGTTTAACTTGTCCTGTTTTCTGTACTGCAGAAACAGAGCCTTGTCCTCGCTGACAGTAATATATATTTGTGTCTGTTACACTGCATTCAGTACCAATATATCTAAGTATACCAAAGCCTTCAAACATAATGGAAGACTTAAGTGTCTCTTCAAAGTGAAAAGTTTCTAAGGTGGGTATTAGACTCAATACGACCACCTTCCACCTTTCATTATATTTAATCAAGAAGGAACTATATGTTTCAAAAGAGACAGGACATGGTGGGAAAGAGATGAAAGGGCCAGATGACAGCGCCTGCTGTTCAAACTGCATAGTTAAATAGAAACATTAAATGAGCAGATCAGATAACAGGTAACTAGGAAATCGTTTATAGCTGTGTGCTATTAAGCGTGTACTTTCATTAATGAGGCTAAATATATATTTTCAAGACTAATCTCCTTTTTTATGTTGTGTTGTATCTTAAAGGCATAATGTGAACACTTCCCGGTTTAAAATGGGAATTTAAAATGTGTAAAATAAGTAGACCTACGTGTTATCTTTTAAGTTATGTACTTACATTAACCCGAATGTTTTCCAACAATGTTAAAACCAGGAGAAATCCATAATTATCATTTAATGTGTGGCGTTATAACCCCTCCACCCGCTTTAGTTGCCATTACTTCTGGGGAAACACCAGATAACACGTAGTTAAGATGGAAGTTGGGGTTCAGCATACACAAAAGTTGACGTTTTACAACTGTTTGTTTTTTAACTTTGGGAATGAGCTTGATTATTATTATTATTAATTATCATTTATTATTCATTGGAATTTTTGCAGAGCAGACTCCATAAAGTACAACAACTTTAATGTATTACCTCATTCGTCAACAAGATTCCCGCCCAAGTCAGGTCAGACTGATTTTCATCAGCACTGATGAGCGTCTTTTAAAAAAGGAACAAAACAACTGGCAATATCCTTTGTTACTGTACGATGTCATCAACTTTTGTTATTGTTTAGTTTGAAAGACCTCAAGTTACAGAATTATACTGTGCATTTAAAACAGCAATTACTGATTTTTTTGCCACTTGACGGAAGCTGAATTCATCTTGATGTCCAGTTTTGACTCAACTTTAACCTCTGTTTTGGTCTCCACCAACTCCTGAGGCAGAAATCTGTATCTAGCGGTGAAATTCTTCACCATGTTCACAAGCGATTTCCTAACTTTGTCTGCAGGTGTAAAACCAAACAATGAAAAAAATGGAACATGTAATTTACCACTTATGTAAGATGTAATATAAAATGATTGATGGTAGCAGCTTTACTGCAGCGAGATGTGCTGTTTAAAGATATGATCTAAAATATTTCGGGGCTCTTGAGCGCCACCCACTGGCAATAAACAGTAATTATTTGAGCACACATCTAAATTTCCTCTGAGTGAAATTTGTTTCTTTTTCTTTGGATTTTCACTTATTTTTTAAGTTATCTGTAGTCAGCGATCTTTTCGTTGTTTGTTCAGCCATAGTAGATTACTGTTTCCTTGCAATGCTCACAAAAACAGGAAGTGCAGCCGCTTAGCTCCGCCTACCCTCTCTGGCAGACCAACCACTGCTGGGTGATGGAAAATCCGTCACTAACTGGGCGCCGCTTGTGATTTTTTCTGCAAATGTCGCCACAGACACCCAGTCCTTAAAAATACGATATACTGCAAAGGCTTTCATCAGTGGGCCGTAGGCTCAACCACCATTGTGTTACCTCATTTGACGATAGAAAGTGACTTTAAAGACATTTATGTAAATGAAAAAGTTTGAGATTGTTACTTTAAACATCATTACTCTTGTGAAAAGCCAAATTAACCTACAAGTTCTCATACCTAAATGGTAATTTGTCTTTGCCTTCCACAATAACCATTGGGCACGGCGCCATTAGCAGGACATTGTAGTTTGTCAAATGCCAATTTCACCGTTATAAAAAGAATTTACGAAGGGAGTTTTCTGCTTTTCCACCTCTATTGTTGAGGTTCTGGTTAGGTTTAGTGACTGAAGCTACCTGGTTTAGTTATACTGTAGTTAAAACAACTAGATTTGACTATTGGCAGACCAATGGAAGCTGTGGTCAGACACCAAATCGCAGTAATTCAGGGATATGTTCCAGTGCTTTTTTTCAAACTTATTTGGAAGTCTAAGTACAAGATTGCACTACCAGCCTACTACAAACTGCAGCACACCTCTTAGAAAGAAATAACACAGGTGACAGTTAGACGAGCGGAAACACACCCGGAAATGTTCATCCTACTTTTGCTTTTCAGAGGGAGGATGGCCATCACCAGCCCAACCACGAGTGTTTGCTTGTCAGGGAAACACGCACGTGTTGGTCATTTTATGTGTTTGAACCAACAACCACTGGTGTTATTCTCCATCGAGGATAGACTCAGATTACAAGCCCGTGTCAGGAAGTTTGAAAAACAGATGACATCTTTCGAAGGTAGGAACTGCCCGTTCTTTGACTGTTATTTCTCAAGCATAAATGGACGATTCATTTTCAGTGTTTCTATATATGTCTATTTGTTTCAGTCTCCTCTTGATATTACTCTGTCCTACCCTTGAACCGATTCAATGTGACCCATGGTCTCCATGTTTCCTTTCACCTCATTTTAGTAAAGTGAGACACATGAGGATGTTGTTCAACATTTTTCTCCCACAGTGTAGTTCTGAAAGCCTTCTCTCCTCATCCTTGACCATTGCTGACCTTTTCCATTTCTTATTCTCAAACAAGGCTTCAACACTCTGATGGAAAAATATGCTGCATTATGTGTCGGATTCATGAAGCTTTTCCACTCATGAGTCATCACCAACAGGATCTTCACCTTTTTTTTTTTACAGATGGATCAATACTCACTGGGCGTAGAGAAGCCGCAGCATCGTCGTAGCTTCCTCTCCTCATTGTTGCAATTCCATAATCAGGAGCGTCCATGGTAAACTCCGTTAACTCCCGCCGTCCAGTATCCTCTCTGCAAGTGGACGAAAAGTACTTTGCGTCCCAGTTTGAGGGCAGTGCCTGAGCTCAGGGAGCGGCTGCAGAATGACGTCTCCTGTCCTGCAAAAACACCCTCTTCTAACCAGTGCTAATGAGGGTTACAACAATGGAGGCCCGCCTGGCACACAAACAGGAGAGAGAGTTCTTTGTGCCTGACCTGGACCAGCAGTGCCACTCTGATCCGAGCCCTCCTCCCCTCTCCCAAACTATACCCCCCCATCCTTTCCTCCGACCTGTCCTGTTCCCCTCCAGTGGGGCAGCTTCCTCCCTTAATGAGATCGCCGTGTGTCCCATCAGGGCCGCGCCGCTGCGGCCCCATTTCAGGCTAACGAGGGTGAGATGCCATGACAATGTGCCCCTCTGAGAAACAGGGTCTCACAAATTCTCCCCACCCCCCCACCATAAGTACATCACGTACAAAGGTGCACACACACAGATAGGCTGATGGTTAAAGTAATGGGTATAAAATCCAAGGACTCAACTGGTAAGTAGGAGGGAATTCAAAAATAAAATGAGGACACAGGAGAATTTTTTCAAGCCACAAATTGTTGAAATGTTTCTGCTCAACTGAACAGTTTGTGACCATCATTTAGCTAGCTAGTGTTGTTTAACGACTGACTGTTTGTTTCTCTTCAGCATTGGTTATAAGTAGTCGTGTAGAATTCAACATAATCTTATTTGTTGAACAAAAACTAATTGGACAAAGCCAGGGAGCTTTAGTTTGAGTGAAGTGGCAATAAAAGAGGCATCAACTTTTCACAATAAGAGCGCAGAAGAAAAATAGTTTATTTATATCTTCATATAATCAGGTTTCATTTATGTTCAGGGTGTTTTAATACATACCTGATTTTGGTGGAAATATTCTCATACTTCACGAAAAGTACCAAGTCTATGTGCAAAATAACAATGCTCCAAATGATTATTTTGTCAACATCTTGGACCATTTAAACCACATCTGCCACCTTTTGGTCGTACACAGCTACAGGAAAACTGCTACTCAGGGGTTATTCTAACTTTCCCTGCATTAGATGTGTTCTAAGATTAGTTGTGTTGTGCATTTATGTCCACTAAAGACGCCCTCCAGGTAAAATCAAGTGTTTAACCTTGTAAACATCTCCATGTGGTGTTCTTCATGTGCTACAAGACATATCAGGGACAACATCAGCAGACATCTCCATGGCTGGGCCTGTCTGCTTTTTAACTGCAGTGTACCAAGGACAGGCTGAACAACACGTTTTCAGATTGGCAGGTTTGAGACGTCACAAACCTAAGGAGCCAATCCTGTTAATGGACGGGATGACGCTATGCATATCATTATGTGTAACCTATGGCAACCACTTCGGTGATGGGCAAGCCAGATGTAACCGTCATCGCAATTTTTGCAAACTCACTACTGACTACTAACGTTAACGTTACTACTACTGATTACTACATTTCAAGCTAGCTAAGTTTCAACAAGTTCCCGCTAAACGATGGCAGAGACGTGTTTTGTTTTCGCGACGGAGGGGGCGGTTGTAATTGTGCATAGATTATGCAGATTGGGGAATTTTTAATGAGGGAGAAGGAGGAGATGCCTTCTGAGTATTTCTACAAGGTAATTAAACATATTTAGCAGGAAAAACTTTCAAGCAGAACATTTTATATGTCTTAAAACATGACTGGAGTTGCTCTTTAAGGGGCTTTTCATTTCAGAATATACCATTGAGATTCTGAAAAATTCAAAAGTGAGTTCCCAATAATCCCTAAACCTAAAGAGACAAGATGAGGCATATTCAAAGATTCCCCTGAAGGAAACAGCTGATGTAATTCAGCAAAGGAAGTACACAACTAGAGAGCGCATGACAGCAATAAAACTGAGTGACAGATGTGGATCCGTTTACATAACTGTTGCAGTGAATGTGGCAGATGGCAGCGAGAGGCGGAAGAATAGGATTCTTGAGGAAGAATTTTAATTGGGTTCATGAACTGAGTGGGTTTACATCGCTAACATACTAATCAAGTGTTCCCAGCCTCAAAGCAGACGAATAAACGATAAAAAAGTACTGGAGGGGGTCTTCCTATATGTTTCCTGGGTGCATCGCTATCTTGGTGTTTGTTTATATGCAAACAATTACATTTTGCATTCAATTATTTGGAAGGAAAGCTCTTAAGTAAAACACAACATAGATAAATGCGTTCTGTCACCTAGGTTAACAGAGCAGCACACATGAGAGCGTGCTGCTTGTGAGTTCTGGGGCTCCTCTTCTCACACATATGCCACAGAGAAAATCCTTTAACTAGATTCAGAATCACACATAAAATGACACGTAAAGGCTGACATTAACCCAGAGACCTCTGTCTTATATAATGTAAACATGTAATTTAACACCTTGTGACCCCTGGACCGTTCCCAGGCGAGCAATCCAGGGCTGTATTTTTTATCCAGGCCACGCTTCTTCTAGTTTCCTTTTTCAAATGTTGTTGGATACGTGTAGAAAATGTGTCATCAACCAAAAGCAAAAAAACAACTTCTCTTTTCCATAACCGCATTTGGAAAGAGAAACGAAACTCCTCAGCAGAACAGGGAGGTAGTGACGTTTGATTTTCAGTCTCGCCCACGTAGCTCATTTATTCTTGACCTCTCTTATTTAACTGCTCTGGTGATTCAGTCCTGACAACTTTTTGTTTGCATTGTCGTTGGTTGCTGTCACGAGTCTAGACCGCTTTTAACAGTTCTTTTTCCATTATGTCTTTTCAACAGAGCCAAACAAACAACTGATTACACCGTAGCTCTCCTGTGGTCATACATTTTCACTGAATCTTTTATAGTCTTGTACTCTATAGAATAAGTATAACATACTCTTGACCTTCAATCAGAGCTGTTTCAAAACCCTTCTTTCATAGAGTCCAATCTAACATACTGCACTCTTAGAAGAATCAACCAAGTGGTCGTTCATTCCCTGCAGACTTATATCAACCTTACCCTGACTAAACCCTAACCTAAGAGCTATACTAATCAATATTTTTTATTACAATGGATATTATGATTACATGTTCTGTGAAAGGTGTCTGTCAGTATTATCACATGACTCTACAGTTCCCCTTTGATCAACATACTTTTATCATCAAAGTTCAAGCTGAAACAACGTATTTGATAAGCCATTAGTGAACAGCTAACATAAGCATTCGATATATTTCTATCTATAAAATTTGATGGTGTCGCACACAATAGGAAAGAAGAAAATTCCTAACAAACAGAAATGTTAGCTTGCTAAGATAAATGTTAGCTGGCTGAATCTAAAGTTAGCAAGAATTGGTTGAATGTAAACGTTAGCTGTTGTGACTTAGCTGTAAGTAGCTAATCAAATAAACTGTTTTACTTAAAATATGGTACAATTTTCAATATCCGTCATACTTTCAATCACTGATTAATCAAGGAGTGGTGAAATTATAACAAATTATTCGATTCATTTTGTTTATAGGATTTGTAAAACTGGAATAGAGCAGTACAACTCTAAAACACGTTAGACAACAGCTAGCATTAGCCTTAAACTGCCTCAAGCTAATATTTGACAGTGTTGCACACAAAAAAAAAAACTAAGTTGGCTAGCTAACATTGATGTTATCTAAATAACATGAGCTAGCTACGGTAATTTGAGCAAGCTAACGGTAATTTGAGCTTGCTAAGGCCCCGTGTCCACATAGCGCTGGCAGGATGCCGGGGAACGCTGGGATGAAGTGCTTTTGCGTTGAGAGAAAAAATGCTGCACGCTGTGAGAGTAAAAATGCTGCATGCGGGTTTTGTTTCTATGACAACAATAAGTTTAACTTACTACACAGCTTACAACAAGCCTACAACGCGTAGGGCAATAAAAGCACAACACTTACCAGCAGCGTTAAGTGTCCGGCCGACACTTAACAACACTTTGCCCCTTTTGTTATGCGTGTTTGATGTTGGCCCTGGTCCTTGATGTCTCCATTTAGTCTTCTTGGGAAAAGTTCACGGTTTCTATCCAGTTGTCAAAAGCTCAGCATGGAGCTATTTCTGAGAGCGACATGTTTTCATTACTGGATTGATCTTGGCTGTCTGGGGGAGCTGAAGTGATGCGTGCCGTTTATTCCAAAGATGTATTCACTACTGTCATCACTGCAATTTATGCTATTCCACGTTTGATTACTTTTATAGATCCACTTTAGACACCATTTTCTGTTATCTTGAGGAGAGAGCACGTGGATGTTCTGATTGGCATGTAAATGTAATTTGCCGCCACAGATGGATAATCCTCTTTGTAAAACTGTCCTATGCATGGAAGCCAAATACCTGCTAAAGTTGAATGTTTGAACATGCTAACCAAGGCAACAGGAATGCACTTTGTAGCTCGTTTATGTTCCTTGGTATGAAGAATTCTTGATGATTGTGTGTCACCAGGGTAAAAACCCAAAATGAAAGCCTGCGACAGGTCAAAAGAATAAATGCAATTAAGTCTTGCCGCTGATTTGGACGATGGAGAAAACATTCTGTTGCTCATTAATGCAGCCTATTGTCATAAGGTTACATAATCAGTAGCACATAGACAAAGCCTGGCTGAACATCTCACTGCTCACCTCCAAAGACCTTTCAAAGGAACAGTCTGACACACAATCTCTTAGAATGAATTTGATGTTGTCCTCTGTTGCCTGAAATTGAAACGTCACTCTCTTCATCATGTTTCTGAGTTGGACTGTGTTTGTTTTGCCGAAGTGTGTGTGCATCTGGCTTTCTCATTATTCTGTGATTTGTGTATATTAGCCCAGGGAAATTCTCTGGAGGTCTGCGGCGCACTTGTTGGGAAAGCCTGATAAAGATGCCTTAAAGTTAATGACGTTACGTTTGTAGCTGTTGCTAGAGTTTGTGCAAGATCAATTATTCAGCTGTACCTGAGCTCCATTGAGCCATGTAATCCTATAGCTATCAGCAGTGATGATTTCATGAGCTTCTTCTAGTCCTAAAGATTAAAGACAAAATTTGCAACCTCCTGCCCTTAACTGGTGCAGATGTATCTTTGGAAACTGCTCAAAAACCTGATGCGAGTCTGGTTCTGCTCGAGGTTTCTGCCTGTTAAAAAGAAGTGTTTCCTTGCCAATGTGCCGAATGTTGCTTAGTGCTACTCATGGTGATTCATGTTGGGCCTCTCTTTAAATAACATAACAAAAAGTCGGTCTAGACCTGCTCTGTTTGTAAAGTGTCTCGAGATAACTTTGGTTATGATTTGGCGCTATACAAAATCAGGGTAAGCAGGGTCTAATGGGGGCAGTGGAACAGCTGTAAGCACAACACTGACCCTATGGCAACCATGTTAACAAATGCGTAGTAACACGCAGAGCAGATATATTCCTTTGTGTTGGTGTCCTCGCAGGATGCATTCAGGCAGGGAAAGCTATAGCTCTTTTTGCAAGCTAATTGCTAATTTAATCTGTGCAATTTTTATAATAGGACATCTGCCCAGGAGGAAATCAGCCGCATTTCAGCTGCTTTTTAGTTGTCTGTCTCGCCTACATCTGTCAGAACAGATAGACTAATATTTTAAAGGTCATTGTTGATTGAGTTCAGAGTGCTGACAAAGCGCCGTGTCCTACACTCAAAACTGTTGTTGAACAAATCCTCTGACAAAAAAATTGAGTTCTGAAGATTGTTTTTTGGGCCATTTTCGCTCAAGAAATATTGGGAGGTGACATGCAGGAAAGGGCCAAGGGCGGGAGTTGAACCTGCGGCCACTGCCTCGAGGACTGTAACCTCTGTACATGGGGCGCCTGCTCTACCAACTGAGCTAAACCAGTGCTCCTGTAGCTGCTCTTTTAACATGCTGCTCACAATATGCCTCGTGAAAAATGAAGACAACATGCAATTGCCAAAAACTGCATTTCGTCAAATGGCCACTTGAGGCCGGCTCCAGAAGCGAGTCTGTCCCCATAGACAACCATGTTAAAATGCCAAACTTTATAGCAGACTCAGACGTGTTAACAGCCTGGAACAAAAACTGTTTCGGGGTCTTATTTCCCTTTTTGTGGAAGTCATCCGTTAATATTACAGGTGGGTGTCGCTAGATGTCTGCTAGACATTACCTCAGCTTATTCAGTCACTGAAGTTAACCTATCGGCCTGCTTTTGGAGCCTTTTGAATGTATTGTCTATGGTAAAAACAATGTCCAAGTTTTAATCTTCTTTTAGCTCTGTTTTGGTCTCCACCAACCCCTGAAGTAAACATAGGGCTCTCCAGCTGCTCAATGGTCCATTGTATCCACTATTCTGTCTCCTATTTGGTGCTGGACAGTGTACTGTTGGTTTTTAGAGCTTATATTTTGCTTTTTAAATTATTTTTTGCCTGCTGCCGCCAAAAAGAAAGCCAAGAGTGGATGAAAAAGTGAAGTTTAATGCTGTAAAACCAAGAACTATTAGCTGAATTCTTCTTTCACATTACACATAATCAATAAATCCAATGTTATTTAAAAATATTGCCATAACAGGGCTATACAGATATCTGTGTTACACTTACACAGTCCTGTACTGCTGAAGTCGTAGATTTAAAACACACACTGTGCGTCTCTTAATCGCTGCCTCCCTGCAGAAGGAGGAGCCCTTTAAACAGTGAGAGCGCCCGATGAATCGATGGTTTTCTCATTAACATGAATGAAGCTGTTAAAGTTTGAGCATTAATAAACGAGATGAAGCCGACTCTGCTCTGTTAGGGAGTTTTATTTCTTCCATTAACATCGCTGTTGAATCACCAGAGAGTCAGACCTCGGCCTGAATAGAAATCTGACAATGTTTGACCATGTTGAACTGTGACATTTATACAACAGAGTGATGAGTGATGTACAAGGTTTCCGAGCGTTGAACCGTTTATTTTCTTTAAGTTTAAATAGATTTGAAATCTTAAAGCAGCCTGGTTGTTTTATTCACATGCTTCTTTTGAGGAATTTAATTCAATGTACTTTTTCATGTCATTACAATGTGACGAGACACCCGAAGGAAATAGAAAGACAGACTGACAGAACACATCAGTGCGGGTCGATAAGTCATCACAAACTGCAGTAACTCGTGAAAGAAACACTTCAAGTAGGGACTGAAAAACAATATAAGAAATACCACAGAAACATGTTTATACTGCCCTTAATCACAAACATGAACAAAGACGCACTCAACCAGCATAATTGCAGAGTAGATAATGACCTCGTAGCCTTCAGCTGGATTTATTTACATAACAGGCAAACAGCAGGAGGTTTCTTTTGTTAGATGCAGAGAGAGCACAGAGAGTCTCTCGTGCACGTAGAAAAAGAGGCCTATAAATAAAAGAGGCATGACGAGCTTTGCTATGCAGCTCCGACTTTTTACTTGTGGAGAAAATATGATTTAATGATGTAACAAGATAAAAGCTTGATGCTTGATCTCCTGAAACCTGATCTTATATTATTAATAAAAACATAGATTCCCACCCTGTTTATTCTGCGTTTCCCTGCACAAACAGTGACAGAAAGAGTTCATATAGAGCCAGGCAGGGAGTCTTTGGCAGATTTATTCCCCAAGAAGGTGGGGACGTTCTTGGACGAGGACCCCCAGCAGGTGTACACCTGCCTGGCGTGGAATCGGTCGCTGCTGGTGTGCGTCCCTTTGCCTCTGCTCTTGCTCTTACTGTGACTTTTGTCTTTGGACAGAGCAAGGCTTTGTTTTTTAATGCAGCGTCTCTCCTGGAGCTGAATGTGGATGGGATACAGGGCCTGTTCGCCCAAGGCCACCTGGACGCCCACTCGATTTCCTCCCATCTTGGGCCACAAAGAGAGGAGCAGGCAGCGGAGCTCCTGCTGAAAAGTCTTGTTGAAGTAGAAATAGATGAAGGGGTTGTAGATGTGGGAGCTTTTGGCGAAGAGGGCAGGGAAAACAAATCCCTCAGGAGCCATGTACCTGTTCCCCTTGTGGAAAATAAAGAGGAAGGACACGATGGCGTACGGCGCCCAGGCAATCACAAAACCCAGGCTGATGCAGAAAAACATCTGAAAGAAGAAGCGACAGATTACACAAGATTACTACACCGCCAACAATACAGAAAATTACTGAATCATTTCTTCTGACGTGCACCAGCAATGGGCTGACGACGCGTCGGACACATGAAAAATGTTTCCTATGATTGGTCCCATCTCGGAACAAACATCAACGTTTACATTTCCAGGCAACAAGTTGTGTTCACAAGTTTAATGGCAGCATCAGTCACATGTTTAAGTGATGTTTTTCAGCGTCAAAGCAGAACATTCGTGTTGATTCATAGATAATAAGCACAATCTGAAGATTAAAGCCAGGGATTAAAATTCAATCCCCTAGAATTTTTACTTTAACTTTTTAATCTTATCCCAAATACAGGCCACTTAAAACGATCCTCTAGTCTTCAGTTTTTCAACTGAAGTACTGGTTAACTTTTCAAGCCTCTTAACCATATTCAAATGAAAAATAAATAAAACAAAAGCACTCTGTAGTTGACCTTTCTTAACCAGCAGAAACATGCAGCTTGTGTCAAGGAGTCAGAAGGCAACGTTGCTTTGTGACAAGCCAAAAAAAGTAACTGAGTGTAGATATACTGGCAGTAATTGGATACAAGATATTGTCGAGGACATTTATAAACATATCTAGTCCGAACACCAGAGATCAATTATAAGCAGTTGGAAAATGTCCTGCTCATTACATATCTTGTTAACATTTATTTCAGTAACTAAAGTAAAGGATTCTCCGTTTTAGTTTTGGTTTCTGCCAGTTCTTAGTGCGTTCTTCACAAAGTACTGATTAAGGACGAGAGCATATTCTGCAGCCAATGAGCTCCAAAGGTTTTGTGTTTGAGATGTGCAGGATAACCTTAATGACCATCCATTTAAAAGACAGGATTGAGATCAGACTGAGTTTATGTTTGTCAAACAGACAGGTTACCTCTGATAAACAAGCTACTTGTGATCTGTGCACGCTTGCTGTGAGACCTCATGGTATGATAAAGCAAAGTACCTTTATCACAGAAAAGGAAACAAACCTTGCATGTGACCCCTTCTGAGAAGAGTCACCAGACAGTATTAAAGTAACAATCTCGAACTTTTTCATGTGAATTAGTCACTGAATGAGGTAACACAACGGTGATTGAGCCTATGGCCCGCTGATGAAAGCCTTTGCATTTGCAGTATTACGGACTGGGTGTCTGTGGTGACGCGTTTTCCATCAGCCAGCAGTGGTTGGTCTGCCAGAGAGGGTAGGCGGAGCTAAACGGCTGCTTTTCCAGTCTGTCTTCAATCATTCAATCATTTACCAACAACAATGACAACACCCACTCATTCTTCCTTCAAGATTTAACTGAAGGCCGGCACTTGAGTACTCATCCGTTTTCAATGAGTGGTACTTTGTTTGTTCGAGGCCAGTCTTGATGAAAAGTAAACGTTTTTAAGATTGGATTTTTCTACACAAAGACATTCGATCCTGCTATATATAATATAAATGGCTGATATGAATGGAAAGAAAAGGGTGCCAAAGACCCAGGAGGACCTTTACTACTCAAAAAAAGAGGTCTGAATATGATGAACAGTTGGAGGTAAAAGAAGTGTTGGTTTTAATCCAATGAAGTGGGTTTACTGATGTTGTTGATGATGTGCATTAGTGGTATCATTGAAAAGAGAAAGCTGCACTGATACCATCAGTGTGTGCGTGATGTCTGAAGGATTGGATTTGCCTAAATCATGAATCCAAGAAGAAGCTGTGCAAAAAGTGAGATTTAAAAGAGTTATATTTTTTTCACAACCAAGTCTCAAGTCATTTAGAGGAAGTCCAACACCACGTTGACTCACAAGTCAAGTTTAAACAGTTACAAAGTCATGTTTAAGTGCAGTAAAGTCCAAATTAAGTCCTCATCTAAGTGGGTTAATATAAAGATTTCTGGAGTTCACTGCTCCCAGCCAAGAAGTAGTACTGCACACAACTTCCCAAAAAAGTAGAACTTAAATGTTTTTGCTTTCAAGTCTAAAAAAAATTAATAAATAAATCAAATTAAGTTTTAGAGCAGTAAAGTCCAAGTCAATAACCCATCTAAGGGTTTTGTAAGATTTCAGGAAGTCACTGCTCCCGGCCAAGAAATAGTCTCCATATAACCTCACGCACCATTGAAAGTCGTTTTTCAGCGCGTCGCAGGTTGTTTGGGATGCCCCGCGCAGACAGCGAGTTGGAGAAGCGGGACACCTTGTACAGGATCTGACACTGGGACACCACGATGAAGAGGACAGGGACCAGTGTGAAGCAGACGAAGGAGCAGATGACGTAGAAGGCATCCTTGGCGGAGGTATGATAGCCCTTCCAGGCGATGGTGCAGGACAGTCCGTAAGGCTCGGGGATGTACTCGCCCCAGCCAAACAGAGGGAAGCTGGACCACACAGCAGCCACGAGCCAGATGGAACAGCACGCTATCCGGAGGTTGGTTCCCTCCAACCACACAGCTGTAGAGAGAAAACAAACCTGTGTTAGAGCAGAATAGCATATTGTTTCCTCATACAATCCATGTGTTAGATGCCATTGTGCTCAAAGGAATAGTGCAACAGTTACTTACTTTCTTGTCATAAGTTAGATGAGAAGATTGACACCACTTTCATGTCTGTATGGGAGATATGAAACTACAAGTATTTGGTTTGCTTAGCTTAGCATAATACCAGGAAACAGGGAGAAATACCAACCCTGGCTTTGTTGTATTTTAATACGACAATTTGTTTCTGTTTCTTGTTTCGGTGCAGTTCATTTTTACGCTTTGGTTTTAGAGCCAAAATAGCAGTTCCCCCTGTTTCAGGTCTTTATGCTAAGCTAAGCTATTTGGCAATTCATATTTACTTAGGACATAGCTGGATCAAATAGGAAATCACACAAATAATGTAATGTGAATATAAATCTATCTTCCTGAAGTTGATTTTTAAAAGGAAGTCAGCTCCAGGAAAGATATTTATGCTTGTCAGCCATTATGTTTCTGTAAATCAACTCATATAGATGTGTTTTGTCAAAGTTTACAACGCAGGACTTCCGTTTCATTTTTCTTCTCGTTTGGTTAACCTTATGTTAAAAAGTGTTAGTGTATATATACACTCAGTGAATGCAGAGTCAGGCGTGTACGCCCCCACCGAGGCAGGTGTGAATGCTAACGAGACAAAAGCCTAACGTCGCAGATGGATTTCTTTCAAACCCCCACTGCCTATACAAAAGGTGTCCAGTCTTTATCTGAATGGGATTTTCCTCCAGTTAAAAAAACACACCTTCAAACGCACACATATTTTAGACAATATTCATCTGTTTAAGATGTAACATAAGAAACAACACTAGTTTTTACTTAGCATCCACTAACATCCTACCAAGTTTACATGACAAACAAGCTAATGTTAAAGCAAAAAGTGACCTGTGAAGCTAGCAATGGACTCTGTAGCATCACTGGCAGAAAATCAACCATTGCTATCAGGGAGTATTTTACACATAGCCTATCTGCAGGGTCAATTCATACGGATATAGCGATATTAAACACCCATAAACATCTGTAATGCATGACCAGGAAACTAATCTTAATCGCACCTTCTTCTTGTCTCGATCTAAATATAGACACAGAGTCAGATCATTTTTTGATCGAGCAGATACAGATAATGATGTCTCTGTTAATCTCTAATATTATTTCACAGACATGAGTGGTATTGATATTCTCATCTTCTCATCTCAGCAAGAGACACAATTCCTTAAAAAGCATTTTTAAATGTGTCTCTGCTTTCGTCGTCGTTTAATCTTTGTGATTAGAGTAGGTGAGATCAGAGAGGATGTTTTCACATGGAATGGAAGTGGAGAAAAACACCCTACTCTTATTTCTTAGCGAGACATGTGAGTTCTGTCAACACTGACCTCTGTCATAAAGTACATCCATGAAGAGGCATGTTGGTCATGCAGCCATTAAAGCTTTAACATGACTGTCGTGTCTGCTTATTACCCTTTGTGTGAGACATTTTATAAATAGCAGCTGAGGCCTAACGCGACATTTCAATGTCAAGAGAAAACCGGCATATGAAACCTATTAAATGTGTTCCATCTGTCACATGCGACAAACAACGAGAGTTGCATATTGTGTAAATGCATATGTTTAAAGACTGTTATTTAAGGACTCCTTGCATGTTGCTCTTGGTCACATTAGTAAAACGGCAACCCGGTAATCCTTTATGAAAAGGAAGGGGCTTTGTAGATAAGGATATTTTCAATAAGGATTATTTGTAGTCCAGACAACCTTTTAAAGGATAAGTAGTAGAGCTAACAAAGGATTATTTTTCCTCCTTATCTTTACACCGTACTGTCACAGAAAAAAACACAGATGTCCTTCAGAGTGAAAGCCTTTTATCTGGCTTGCCCTTTCATGCCTTTAACAGTTTCTATACGTCTTTCCAAGTAAGTTAGGCCCTCACCGTAAATCAAGCTGTAGCAAGTCTTCAGGTAGCGGATGATGCTGATTGCCATGATGGTGAACATGCCGCACAGGCCGAAGATAAAGCAGCCGAGGCCGTAGTAAATGCAGGTGACGTTTTCTCCGAGCCACGCATGGCGGAAGGAGGAGAGGATGGAGAGCGGGTAGAAGCAGATGCAGCAGAGGAAGTCGACCACGGCCAGGTTGACGCACAGCAGCTCCGAGCCCACCATCTTCTTCCTCCTGCGGTAGCAAATCACCAGAACTAGCCCATTGCCCAGAACAGAGAGCAGAACTAAATAGAGGGACGGAAGAAAAGAGTAAATAATATTTTTCATTTCAAATGACCGCATGTATTCTGAAAGCAGTCACTAATTTGCCATATTTGTGGACAGACATTTTCACATTCAGGGTGGGAAGCCTGTGCTGTAATTTTTGGTTGTAATAAACGTATTGAATAAAACTAATCTTTATCATTTCAACACTTCCAGATTGAACAGTGAATGAAAAGACAATGAACAGTGAAAATCTGAAGGAACATCAGAACATATTTAAAGTTAAAACAACATATTTGATAACCGTTTAGCTACTGTCAGACAACAAATAACGTTAGCATTCAGCCACCTCCTAGCTAATATTACTGATAGCTAAGAAGGAGCTGAATGCTAACATGGCCTTTTGAAAATGTTGCTACAATAGGACTTAACTTTGCAAAAATAACATAACCTATTTGATTACCCAATAGCTACTATCAGACCATAGCTATTGTTAATAATCAACCACTTACTTGCTTACTTGACTGTTAGCTAGGAATTAACTTCCTAGCATAAAGTAATATAATCTGGGAGGTGGCTGAGTTTGAAAACACAACGGATTGTAAAAATTGGGTGGGACATCGAGAAGTATTTCAAGTTAAAACAAAGTATTTAACAAACCATTAACTACCATCGAACAAAAACTAATGTTAGCATTCAGCACCTTACCAGCTAATATTACTTTACGACACGAGTACAGTACGGCACGACAGAAAAGGTGTTAACTCCTAGCTAAAAAGTTGATTACTGACATTAGCTGCTGTCTGATGGCTATTGGGTTATCAAATATGTTATTTATGTCAGTTGACGCCTCCCATTGTAGCACGTTCAAAAAGTAATGTTAGCTTTCAACTCCTTTCTAACTAACAGTAATATTAGCCAGGAGGTGGCTGAATGCTAAAATTAGCATCTGTCTTATTAGCTAAGGGGTTATCAAATATGTTTTTTTTTTGTTTTTTTTTACAAATTTAAGTCTGATAACGGCTATCATATGGTATCATACTACACTTTCAAAAGGTAATGTAAGCATTCAGCCCTTTCTTAGCCAATAGTTATGTTAGCTAGGAAGTGGGTGAATGCTAAAATTAGCTGCTGTCTGACAGTTGCTAATCGGTTACCAAATATGTTATCTTAACTTAAAATAGATTGAAAAAGAGATGGATGTTTCTCTCATGAGCCAAATTGGAGAGAGAATATTTGACTTACATTCATCAGGCTTACAGAGACATTACTGCCAATGAATGATAATGTTCTTCTGTATCTGCTTCATGTTTAAATGAAGGTAATTCGATGATAAGCTGTCACCATATAAACTTGAAGCTAATAATATATCAGTGCTCACAGCTTGTTTCCACTTTCCTAAGGCGGGCTAAAAAGGTTTTAACAGGTTTAAGCTCTGTGATGACATATATTTCAGAGTGAGCTGCTGTTATAAATGACACTTACTTACCAAGGCAAGATTAATAACATCTGGGGTGTATTACTGTATTTAACACTCTATCTCCTCACAAAACCCAAAAACCTTTCTTACTCCCGTCTCTGCAAGTAAAACTGCAGAACCGAATTTGACCTTCTTTTTTTTTATTTAAAAAAGGAATGTTTCCATAAAGGAGGATGGATTTACGTCTTTTCTGACAGACATTTAGAAAATTTCAGAATTAGAGATATGAGATATCGCGTTGTGTGAAGCTGACCTTTGACCTTTCAGGGTATAAAATGTCATCACTTCATCACTTTGACCTTTTTGACCACCAAATCCTAATCAGTTTACCCTTGAGTCCAATTGGACTTTTGTGCTAAATTTAAAGATATTCAGATACTCCCCTGTTTCTGAGATTTTGCCTTCACAAGAAGTAGAAGTAAAAAAATGTAAATACAGAAAACACAGCTGATTAAACAAAATTCACAATTTATCGTGCTTGTCAAAGTAAGTTGTCTAATGCAATGGCTCCTTTGCCTTATATTGTTGTGCTTTTAGCTGTAATGGACTCATACCTCCCCCCTGAGAACGAAGAAAATAAAAAAACATACTTGACAGAAGGTGAAAACCGCAGTTGTAGTCTGTGTTTTTCTTCAAACGGCCACAAGGGGCAACAATGAGCAACTAACACATTTGAAAGGTGACATTTTTGCTTTGTTGGAAGAGTATTTTTCAAGACTGGGACTGACTCATAAATGACATGCCTTTGGGTACAAAGACAGTTTGTGAGTAGGATGAATTCATTGTTTGTGCCTTTCTGCGATTTGTTGACAGTCGTTAGACCATCCAAATATAGAATGCATGTTTATAAAAGTTTCCATCCATTATTGTTTTTGTTACGTGAATACTAGTTGTTGATATATACTATATTAATCCTTTACATTAAAAAAGTCAGAACACCACATCTGACACAGAACAAAAATACATTTAGGTTTATAAAAACATGACGTAAAAATATTTAAAAAAGGTTCTAAAATGCATTTAAACGTACACATGAATATATCTGTGATAACTAATAAAATATAAAGTGCAAAGGTGACCTGCAATGTCTAAAAATCTCAACATACATACATATAATACAGTGCAGTGGACTCACCTACTTCATATTTAACTTTTATCATACTTAGATGGATGGAAACAGTAAAAAAAACACACAGAACATCCTTTGGCTCTCACTCTTCTGAGTTTCTTTCTAGTTTAGCCATATTTGCTAAATTTCAACAGCAATAAGTGTAATTACAGCTACTTACATTTGATTTAAAGGAACAACTACATGCAAGGGGGTGTCTGCTCATTATATATCCTAGTACAGAAGAAATTCCTTATTATGTGTTTTGATGTACCTCCAGATAAAAGTATACATTGAAACATATTTTTATTATTAAGAAAACTTTTGTGAAGAATTGTTCAGCCTCAAATACTGTTTATTATTTAGTCTTAAAGGCCCACTTTTCTGAAAATAAGTCATAAAATCTGCCAGTGGGCACTGATAAATTCTACGTAAAAATTTTACGTAAAAAAATCAGACTAAAGTTCGAATAATTCTGATTGCCTCGATATATGGCTTTAAAGTATATTTTGAAACAAGCATGAGTATCACTTACGAATGAAAAAACTAATTTAAACTTGTATTTATTTTCCTATCGGCTACCTGTGACCACAAGCTCGTCTCTACATTCTTTACAATGTTTTACTCACGCGACAGAAATGTACGGAGAGCAGGTAAAGGACATACCGACTGAGAGGATAGTGAGCCCGACACATATGTCAGCAGCGGGGGTCAGTTTGGAGGTGAAGGCAGAGACGGTCCGGTTGTCATCAGAGGAGTTCAGAGGCATTGGTTGGAGCGGGTTCTGATGGTGTTGCGGGTAAAATCCGGACTTTTCTCTCAAAGCGAGACGAACGCACGGGGGCTGACTTTTATGCAGGTGGACGAGTCGCCATGGTAACTTGAAGCAGTAGCCACCAGCAGCTGGAGAAACTCGGAGGCGCGTGAACTGATCCAGAAGCGTTAAGTCAAGGGGGGGGGGGGGGGGGGGTTGCTGCTGCTCCGGTGGGGCAGTATAGAGACTGACTCGGAGGGGGCATATGACACTGACAGAGCATCTGATGAGCTGATACGTGACACACAAATCAAAACAACTTCAAAATGGTGAATTAATGTCTATACATATACATATACATATGTGTGTGTGTGTGTAACTATATATATATAGTTTTGTTTTGAACTTTCAATTAATCAAAATATACAAAGTATATATTATTTTTTATATTTCTTATTTTTTTCTCAGTTTAGGTTTTTCTGTTTCTTTCTTACGCAGTGTTCACACAGGTATACAACTACTGCACACTAGCAATCACAGGAGCAATTTTTATACTCAAGTACACTTAGCTTATAACACCTCTGTCCTTTGAGATCAATAAGTTTGTGAATGCACAACTTGTAATATAGTATTTCTATTATATTTTATATTTCACTATATACTCTTTCAGTTAAGTTCTTTAACTTTAAATAAATTATGTGTGGTTTAGATAAATTCACACATCAACTATCCTGAACCAAGCATTTTTCATATGAAGCACCAACAATCACTACCATACATTGCAGAGCATCAGGAGCTCAGTGCCGAGGACACAGAGAAAAACATTTTCTTGCACCATCTGTTGACCTCCATGATGTACTACAACTCGACACACTGCAGTGATAGATAAATAATACACAGACGCTGGTGTTTATGCTTTGAGTAGAAAGATAAAGTCGACTTTATTTGATGGTGAAACCTAAATAAGATCTGCGATTATAAAACAGGTTCCCCCACGCAGTTTATTTAAACGTCACAGAGGCTGGAATGCTGAACTGACAGAAAAGGCATCAGAAGAGACTGGACCTAAAAGTATGAAGTCGAACAGAAACAGAGCAGACACTCGGGTGAAAGAGGGAACACCATTCAATTTCAAATAGTTGTTCCTATGATCTATGGCAGTCAGATTAAGTTCATGAACACATTTATCAACTCCCAACGTCAAAACACCTGAAACAAAGTGAGGTTATAATAAAGTCTGGAGATGCAGGCGTGATGATAACGATTACTAATAAAACAAAACTGGTGGTAAGTTTTTTTATATCTCTACTTCAAGATTAATCTTTTTTGGATATAAAAACTCAAAAATCAGAACAATCAAAACTGTATATTGGATAGGTGTAAGACAAGTTTAACTTTTTGCTTTCCAGCTTTGACAGAGAACCGTTTATGTTCCTAAGCACTGACTGCGTCTCATAGACCACAGAAACAATTAACTGTACATTAAATCTTAAATTGAGTGGCATGTCCCTTTAAGTAGCCTCCAAACTAACATATACACAAGAACACACTCAACAAATATACACTCAACCGCATCCTGCATCCCATCCTGATCTGTCTGCAAGTGAAACATTGAAAAATATTTGCCTTCTCAATACTCTGGAAAAAATATAGCATTGTACGTCTTATTTGTTTTTATTTCTTAAATCCACAACTTTTAAAATAATATTTTGACATTTTGGGAAATACTCTTATCGCTTTCTTGCCCATGATTAGACGAGAAGATTGATACCACACTTGTGCCTGTAGGATCAATTTGAAGCTAGAGTCAGTAACAAGTTAGGTAAGCTTAGCATAAAGGCTGGAAACAGATGAAAAATGCTAGCCTAGCTTAGTTTAAAGAGACAAAAACTCCTCTAGTGACACCTCGAAAGCTTGCTAATGAAGTTGTTTTATTTTGTTAAGTTAGTAAGTGTGAAAACAACAATTCAGAAATAATCTTATGATCAATTCTTAATGTTCTTTAACTTTTTTATTTGTAGTTTTTCTTGTTGTATTTGTAGTTTTTATATGGATTCAAAATCACAAGATACATAAGGTTTAATTCATGAGTTTTAAAGGTGCCATATGGTGAATTTTGATACATTTAGCCTGATTCAGACTGAAAAAAGGCCTGGCTTTAAAGCAAAGCAGAGGGCTGTGTAGGCTGGGCTGTGGTGTTTTAGTGAGACACTGAAAGACAATCCAGGAAGCAAAGTTGTAGTTACAATTTTCAGTGACTGAAAGCTTATCAGACTCATAAAACACCTTTCAATTGTTTGCAACACTCAGACATGATTTTACATTTACAGGTAAAATAAAAGTATTTTACCTTTAGTCACAAGGTGAACAGAAAAAATACAGCGCGCAAGTTACAAAATAATCTACCAGGAATGTGTGTGATTGGTCAATGCAGCAACTTACTCGATGATGTCGCATTACAGCAAAAGGTGAGGCTATTTCAACTCAAGAAGGCCATGTTTTTTAAAAAGTCCTGACTGTCTGAGCGTGACTTTAAGCCGATCCCGGCTAGCTGTCCCTCCATTTCCAGTCCTCATGCTAAGCTAGGCTAACCAGCTGCTGGCTGTAGCTTTACATTTATCCTACCCACTCGAGTGTGGTATCAATCTTCTCGTCTATCTCTCAGCAAGAACGCTAAAGAGTGTGTTTCCCAAGATATCGAAACATTCCTTTCAATTCAAGTCAGGCTGGAAAGGGTTCGTAATTTGAAAGCCATGTTTTCAATACTTCAGTGAAAATAATCTCATAAATGCAGGTGTTGTGTTACAATTATTAGCTTCACCCAGATACAAAAATATTTACCAACACCTGAAACACAAAAATAGTCTCACAAATATGACATTTACTCTAATTGTGAACAATTTTTAACTTCAAAGTCACAACTAGAGTTACTTACAGAGATATCAATCCATACCTGTGATTGTTATTCTTTAGGATTTATCTTTATTTGGCCATACATCTCTCATCCTCTATCTCACACTGACCTCTATCTTCTCCTGATAACAGCCCTTATCTACACATTAATGGACACTACATGTCTAATTATGAATCTGGTCCCATCTGCCCCAAATACTCCCAAAGTCTGCGGTTCCCTTCTTCTTTAAGGTTCGCACACAAGTGTTGGCAGCAACAAGGAAAAGCACATTAAAAAATAGACATCTTTAAATAGCTATTCAGCTTGTCTAAGTGCAGCACAATCGGAAACATTAAATTCAAGTCATTATTTTCTCCCCTCCCATGTATATTACAACGAATATAGCAAAAAAAAAAATCAATTTCAGTTAAGAAACTAAATGTGAAAGGATACATCTTTGATCAGACAAATAGACATTATACTGCAGCCACACTGTAACATCCAAAAATAGTCTTAAGTTGAAATATAGATTTTTTTTTTCTGCCAAAGAAATGCTGGCGTTCTAAGTCACTCTAAGTAGATTTAATATACTGCTGAGGTGTAATTTGTGTTTTTCTGTCTCCGTTAATTGTCTCCTGACAGTCCTGAACGAGGTGTGAAAACCCAAACGGAATAAAAAATGGCGTCCGCTGTCATTTGGCACACGTGTCGCTCTCACTGGCCGTCACACTGGCGTCAGGATCTTTGACATCTGGATCTTTGTCTTCAGTAGCGACCACAGCAGCAGCATCATCGCTCTTGTCCTGGTTCTCAGTATCGTTATTACTACTGCTGTTGTTGTTGTTGTTGTTGTTGTTGTTGTTCTGGACACTCAGGAGCTTGTGGCTGTTGTTCTGCACGAGACCGCTGTTGCTGAGCCTCAACTCCTCCAGCTTCTTCCACAGCTCGTCCCTCTCCTGCTCCTTCTTCTTCTCCCTGGAAAAACAACATGTTAAGACTTTTGTTCAGGTTTTGGATTAAAAAATGACCATAGGAACCTCAAATATAAGTTAAGTTTAGTTGTGATTATATCCAGACAAAATGACCTCCCGTTGAGTTTATAATGCAACACCTGATCAGAGCAGAAGCTAAGGCCCAGCTTGGCTCTCAGAAAAACAAAGTGAACCAGTGAGGAAGTAACGCTTTTTTGCACTTTTTTTTTGTGCCCTTCACTCCTGTGAACCCCAAAATAGATTTCTTCAAAGATAATTTTAAAACCAAGCAATCTGTTCCAGCCACCTGGTGAGACACCGTGAACTACGGGAAACTAATGAACACCTCATCAGAGCTCACTGGTTCTAACCCTCGGGGTACGAAGCTGCGACATGACCAGGGGAGGAATGTGCATCTCACATCTATAAAAAGACACAAGATCGCTCAGGTGATACCTCCATCTTCAAATTTCAGGTTGGCAGGATTTCGTCAGATGGCAACACTAGTTGTAATACTATGTGGATAATTTGTACGTATTTTTAGGGTCTTAAAAGGCTTTTCTCTTGATAATATCTCTGGTTAATTGACCTGGTACGTTCCCCCTTAATCACAGAGCTCCTCAGATGGAGTCTATGTTACTCCCAGGTCCCAGAGCCCAAACACTACAGACCACTCTGCCACTAACCTGAGGAAGAACTGAGGCTTCTTCTTCTTCTTTATGAAAGTTTTCATTTCTTACTGTATTGCCATTTGGTATTATTCACATTATTGTATTTACTTATGTGCTTATGTCCTCATGGTCTTGTTTTCTTTCCCTCTGTGCTGAATCCTTTTGTCAAGCAGCCACTGCTACAATATCACCACTTTCAACCTCCTCTCATCTATAAAAGCATCTGTGATGTTTAAAGCCGCGAGCTGGAAAACACACATTATGAGAAGCATGTGACCTTGTGTCCTTGGCAACTCGTTCTTGCATTAAGTCAATTGCACGCAGAGCCGGTGACAGTGACATAAGTGTGTGTTGAAAGACGAGCGTTAACTTTATACAGAACCAAGAAGAAACACCATCCTGCAGGAGGAAAGAGCAACCTGGCTATGCTGCAAATGTTAATGTCCTTATTTAAAGCCTAATTATTTTATATCACAGAATGATTGATTGGCACGTACAGTGGAAAGACGGTTTATTCAGGGTCGAGTCAGGAGGACACTCGGGACATTTTGGATTGGATTTTTTCAAACGTGTCTTTGCTGGACGCTCAAATCAGATCTCAACATTAAATCGATCACTTTACACTAAATACCAAAAGGATTAAATGTAAAAATATCCCATTCCTTAGACCGTTCACTGTCCCTGTGTTCAGTTTATAAATCACCCTTAAAAGGGAATAGAAATCTAAGTAATTGGACCCTCTTACTCGTGGCACACACAGGCATTCTGATCTTTTTAATTTAACGGACATTGACAGAAGCAACGCATGTTTTTATTCACAGTACTATTCAGATTAAAAGCCTCTTTCTTTCTATCCAATCAGGCACAAGTAAACATAACTGACTTGTATGAAACCTGCAGCACTTTCATCCCGAGGAGCAGGACTGAGAGACCTGCATCCTTTCATTCTTTCAAAGAGAAGTTAATATGTATTGATGGCGTGTAAATGATGAACTGGTTTTGTGGCCTCAGGGACAATTACTGAAATTGGCTCTGTGGGTGACAAACGAGGTGAGATCAAAGAGTGTTCAATCTAATTTGCTCACCGTTGCCTGTCTGCTTTGTAGGAGGAGGTCAACTCATCGAACAGCGTGCAGTTCATCTCCATCAGCGTCTTCAGCACGTTGTAGACCAGAGCCACGATCGTCCTGCAACACAGCAGAGATACTCTGACATCAGTAACACAACAAGGAGACAAGTTTCAGTCACAGTTTTTATACTTCAGGGGTCTTTTGTTATTTATTGATTTTTGCCTTTATTTATAGGACAAGTGAAGAGAGACAGGAAACGTGGGGAGTAGAGAGTGGGAGATGACATGCACCAAATGATCAGCAGACTGGGAGTCAAAACTGTGATCAGTGCGTTGAGGACTGTAGCCTCTGTACGTGGAGCGCCTGCTCTACCAACTGGGCTAAACCAGCGCCCCACTTCAGGGTTCTTTTAGTGGAAGAAATTGAAAGGCCAGCCATAATCAATATATTACACATTTTTGTAAAACTAGCCTTAAAGACCCCCTCCAGTGAAAATCAAGTGTTTAACCTTGTAAACATCTCCATGTGGTGTTCTTCATGTGCTACAAGACATATCAGGGACAACATCAGCAGTCATCTCCATGGCTGGGCCTGTCTGATTTAAATGGCAGTGTACCAAGGACAGGCTGAACAACACGTTTTCAGATTGGCAGGTTTGAGACGTTACATACCTAAGGAGCCAATCCCAGTAACCTATGGCAACCAATTTGGCGATGCGAGAGCCAGCTGTTACCGTCATCGTAATTTTTGCGAACGTTACTACTACTAATGACTAAATTTCAAGCTAGTTAAGTTTCAACAAGTTGCCACTAAACGATGGCAGAGACGTGTTTTGTTTTCGGCTGCGATTTTACAAAAGGAGAAACGCAGTGCATAGTGGGCGGGGACGCTGCACATTGGGTAACTTTGAATGAGGGAGAAGAAGGAGATGCGTTGGGAGGATTTTTACAAGGTAATTAAACGTATTTTGCAGAAAAAAACATATCAGACACAATTTATTATTTCAATCAGAGCATTTTTTAGGTCTTAAAATGTAACTGGAGCTGGTTTTTATACTAGGCTAAGAAAATATTTTATTTCACAAATGATTTCACAAATTTTCTTGAAAACAAAGATTTACTTAATTTATACAAAGTACCTGACGATGTAGAAGGAAGTGAATGATATCTCGATCATTTATTATAAAATAAATGAAAGTTTTGACTTAAATTGAGGCTGTGCTGCTGGTATTTTATTTCTTATATTTCATAAATTACCTCTGCCAAACGGATGTATGTTTTTCAAAAGGATTACACAAAAACTGTCCAGATACTCATGAATCTTGAAGGAAGGCTGTAAAATGGGCCAAATTTTGGATCTGGGTAACGAACAAGCAATAATATCGACACAATTTTAACAGCAGTTTGTAAAAAATAGCATCAATGTATGATGGCTATTCAGCTCTGCACACTTTAATCAGATATATGTCTGAAACAACCTTCCTCGGCTGTTGAACTTACGGGTTCCAGTGCTCTTTGGAGATTCTGTACAGGCTACCGAACATGATGGGGAGGACCTTGTCGATGTTCTCCTCGATGAGGCTCAGAATGTACTCGTTATTCCAGAAATACAGCGCTCGCTCTGCTACCTGCGGGTACAGACACAGAGAAGCAGAAAGACTGCAGTTAAAGAAAAAAAGTTCTCTGCATAGGGCTGATTGAGCTGCGTTGTGCTGGTAAATAATGTAGACCTCTAGAGAGAAAACAAAAGGACCTTTCAGAAATACACCTTGCTGTAAATGTGACGGCTTTTTCACGTGTCAGTCTGACTAAACGCCGGATTTAGTTTAATGTTAAAGTCTCAACAGCTGCATGGGGAAAAGCCACTCAGTGTCCAGATTATTAGGTACACCTGAAAACAGAAGCCTGCAAATGAATCCTTCCTTTATGATGGTTTTAATTTTTAGTTTTTGCTTAAAAAAAGTGTTTTAGAAAGATGTTAATTTGACTTCATAATCCTTTTGAGATAATGAAGTTGAGGATGTAGTTGATGTTGCTGTTGAACTGTATCATGTGGGATAATAATTATGAATATGTTACGGACATAAATGGAACATTAAATCCCCTTATTTATCACTTACAAACAGATCATAGAAATGTATTAAACGACTTTAAAAAAACAATATTGTAGTAGCACATGTCGCTATAAGGACATGTTTTTGGTGTTATAAATGTCAAATTCTTGTCAACAAGTTAAAATTCTCCTATGATGACATTTTAGATTATTAACTTTGTTTTACATCATTGGCAACCATACCTGTTCAGTCCCTCCAGGATTTCGCGGGCTTAAAGCCTGACTAACCCAACGCTACTCAACCCAACCCAACGCTACTCAACCCAACCCAACGCTACTCAACCCACATCAACCCAACACTACTCAACCCAACCCAACGCTACTCAACCCAACCCAACGCTACTCAACCCAACGCTACTCAACTCAACCCAACACTACTCAACCCACCTCAACCCAACGCTACTCAACCCACCTCAACCCAACGCTACTCAACCCAACCCAACGCTACTCAACCCAACTCAACCCAACGCTACTCAACCCACCTCAACCCAACACTACTCAACCCACCTCAACCCAACGCTACTCAACCCAACCCAACGCTACTCAACCCAACCCAACGCTACTCAACCCAACTCAACCCAACGCTACTCAACTCAACCCAACACTACTCAACCCACCTCAACCCAACGCTACTCAACCCAACCCAACGCTACTCAACCCAACTCAACCCAACGCTACTCAACTCAACCCAACACTACTCAACCCACCTCAACCCAACGCTACTCAACCCAACCCAACGCTACTCAACCCACCTCAACCCAACCCAACGCTACTCAACCCAACCCAACGCTACTCAACCCACCTCAACCCAACCCAACTCAACTCAACCCAACCCAACGCTACTCAACCCAACCCAACGCTACTCAACCCACCTCAACCCAACCCAACCCACCTCAACCCAACCCAACGCTACTCAACCCAACCCAACGCTACTCAACCCACCTCAACCCAACCCAACTCAACTCAACCCAACCCAACGCTACTCAACCCTACGCTACTCAACCCAACACTACTCAACCCAACCCAACGCTACTCAACCCACCTCAACCCAACCCAACTCAACTCAACCCAACCCAACGCTACTCAACCCTACGATACTCAACCCAACCCAACGCTACTCAACCCAACTCAACCCAACCCAACCCAACGCTACTCAACCCACCTCAACCCAACTCAACGGCGGTTTTACAACAGCGTTGCTTCATCCAATGTAAAATGGCAAATTTTCTTTTTTTTTCTACTTTATGCATGGGTGTCCAAAGTGTAAAAGAACACCTGGGTTAGCATTATGTACACCATGCAATGAACCTTACACGTGCGGGGAAATAGGATGATTAGTCAAATTTGTGGAAAAGTTTCAGGTATTTGCTAAAACTGCAAGGCCAAGTCAAAGTTTAGGCAATTAGCTGAATTTGCGTGAATTCACAGAAATGCAACAATGCAACTTCCTGGAGGGACTGTCTGTTCATACACCATAACGCATTAATAAACACTTTAATCTGCTTAATTCTTCTTTATAGGGTTTTATCAACCATGTATGATACTGATTATGAATTCTTACTAAGGGGCTAAGAGTAAAGTGTACAAACATGTATCTCTGAATGGTGTTATGTTAAACAGTTTTATGAAGCCAACATCGGGATTCATGTCTAAAAGGGAGAAATAAAACTAAGAGTGTTTCTGTGTGTCTTGTGTACCTGAAAGTGTGGATTGGCGACACATCTCGAGATCTGTTTAAACAACGGCTCCTGGATTTTCTTGAATTGCGTTGGCTCAATGACGTCCAAAATTTCCTCAATTTCACCCAGAAACATCACCTAATAAGAGAGGATGTGCAGAACATGAAGCGACATTAAGATTAGGTGTGAAGCTCTGATGAGTGTGAAGCGTATTTATAGACGTGCAGAATTACCTCCTTCTGGCTGCAGGTTTTAGGCCAAAACTTCAGCAGCCCGCGGATCACCTGCACGGAAAGATATCAAAACATTTCATTAGAATTTCTAAACTATCTCAAAAATAAGAAAAAAAAACCCCTCCAGCAGTTGGTTTGAGTGGGTGTTTGCAGCACCCACTACAAATCTCTCCTCAGTGTAGACTAAATTAGCGCTTGAGGCTTTGTGCTTTGAGTGGGAGGAATGATAAAAAAAAAAAAAACGTACCGGCTCAGTGAGTGTGGGATCCTTCTCCAAGAACTGGACCACACAGTACGCCAGCTGAGGAGAGAAAAAAAGGAAAAACAGAAAATGTACACTCTGTACCCAAATCCTGCTTCAGACTAATACTGCAGCTGGACTCATCTCTTCTTAAATATGTGTGTAAGGTTTTAGGTTACGATCACTATGACATTATTCTCACTTATTCCCACTATGGTTTAAGATTCTAAGTAAAATAATAATATAAGTTTACTCTGTTTGAAATGCAACATATTTAATGCACTTCCTCTTCCAAGCCACCAGGAGGTGCTATTATACAAAGATTATATTATGAGTGCTTATTCCTACAGAGACACCTTTAACAGGCTGTTCGATTTATCTTTAACACGACATGAAAGCTTTTCTTCACGATTATGATACAAATCAAAATGATAAGAAAATAGAATTAAAAATAAGGATAGTTTTTCTTACCTGTGCATGGAAAAGGGACAGTGCTTTAGCTGTGTGTAACGGGATGAGCACCTTCATGAGGAACTGCTTGTGCTCGGCCTTCAGAGGCAACGCAAAACCGTTGATGATACTGTAAACAGAACAGCAGCAGAACAGTGTTAGCACACATTACTGCGCAGAAGGACAAATGAGCAGCACAAACTGGATACTACAAGTTCAGAGCAGGGCATGGATGCGAGTGTATTCAGCTCCTGCAGCAGAAGAGAAATACAGAGAGAGTTCACTGCAATGGTAGCACTGACATCAAGGGGTAGGAGAAGCCTGAGGGGCCTTTTAGTTTCAGACTGCAAGAGAGCACAAGTCCTCCACGTCATCACACAGGTAACATTCTTCACAAGCCTGTCTACAACCTTGACTGTCTGCAGTGAGACTCCAACAGAATAGAGACTAGATTTTAATCTGTCTTTGACAGAGATTCAAAGAATGAAAATAAAAAGTAGCCAGACACTGAAAGGAGCGAAAAACAATAGTACTTTTTTTAAAAACAGAAAGCCACTTGAATTTGAACGTTTTTAAAATGTATTTTCTAGAATCAGACATTTATTTGTGTGCACAGACACAAGGAAATGTCCTTTAGTTTTACCGTAAATTCTCAAAGAGTGGGCGGGGCCTTTATTTACCTCAGCTGCAGAGGGGACCAGGCTTTTATGTGAAGCAGGCTTCTGTTAGAGACCGGCTTTTATTTGTTATTTCTAATTCTCTCTGTGCATGTTGTCATATTTCATTATGAAGCCTCATTGTTCTATGATTTGCTCTGTTTACGCTGTTTTTTCCAGTACCTGATTCTTTTCAGATCAATGTTAAAGCTCTAAGCTAGATCTAAAATTCTACTTGAGATGAATTCCCTTGAAGCTGTGTCACGAAAGCCGTTCAGTGTTTAGATTTCCCGACTTCCTCGAATGCATCAGATTGATCCGACCTCCGTTCAACAAACGAGCATTTTAAGTTTTCTCCTCCTCTTGAGGCCAGACCTGACAAAGCTTCATTTTGACTTTTTACAAATCTGCACCATGGTGTTGAAATTTCAGCAAAGGTACGACCCGTTAATTAAAGTCAATCACAAGAAAAACTGGTTCTTTTTCTGTAACAATGCAGCACGCGGAACAGGAAGTCTTGACCGGAAGTCGTCTGTCGCTTACTGCTCCGGTTAGATTGCACCCGCAGTGACTAAAACAGAACACTAACACTTTAGAGGAGTAAACAACAACAACAAAGTGTTGATTTGTTAAAAGTAACATGATTATATGATAAACAAAAAGAATGATAAAATTCATCGCTCATAAATAATTTATAATAATTTGACTTGACTTTCTGTGTTTGAAGCCGGCCTTTATTTGTTGGTGCCGACCACGCCCCCGGCTGTTTATAGAGAGCCGGCTTTTATTTGACTACCGGCTGTTATTTGAGAATTTACGGTAATTAGCTCTCATTATTACACACCCTTATTGTATGTACACACCATTATGAACACTTAACATTATGTACGTACAAGTGGGTGACAATAGGGGTGTGTATTATTAATATATATAAATTATTATATAGAGAAAAAAAATGCCGTGGCAAATAGCTTGCTGTGCTTTTATTTTGAAGGAGATGAGTTTCCTATGACAGGCACTCAGTAGAAGTGTAGTTTATTCACACTCCATGTATCCACTGATTGGGTAATCTCAACTGCAGTCGCATTTACATTCCTGAAACTTGATGAGCGCGACAGTGGTTACATTTATGTTGCATTTTCGTTAGTTTGTTTCTGTAGAAAAAAGGCTGCTTATTGAATTAAATATTTCCTCCTATGCACTGCCACCTGCCGCTCACTTTACAAAGTTGACACACTGTGATGTTGCATTCTGTCTCAGGTCCAAATAATTTTGAGTGGTTGAAAAAATGTGGGTCATGTTTTGTAATTATGGAGGAGGTGATGGCTAGACCTGTTGAGAACCACTGCTGTAAAAGATGCTTTCATGTATCATAAAAACATATATGCCTATACTTATTTATCTGTAATAGGGCCCGTATCAGGCCCTGATTTGGCAACAATAAGGACTAAAAAAACACAACATACAATGTCACTAATGTGTGATGGTGAAGTCTTTTTAACTCTAATGCTATTTGAAGTCAAAGGATATGTATGGTGTATCGTTGGGCTATCAGAGAATGTCCTCACGAAGTCACATGATCAAACATTATAACTCACCTCCCCAGGATTTCGAGCAGCTCAGCGACCCCGTTGAAGTGCTCAGTTTCGTAAATGAACCTGCAACAGACACAGAAATGATGAAACACAAGAAGCCAGAAGAACAGAAAACACTGATCAGATCAAACGATTCAGGCTGCTCCCAATCATGTGTTACTTTTTAAATATCATCAGTCTATTTGGATTCTTTTACTGGTGTCCCATGATTCTTACACACACGGCCGAACATTTAATCCTCTATGTGAAGCTTCATATGACTTGTTCCCACAAAACGCCTGTATTTCAGGCTGTCATGAAAGCACTGATCCAAAGTGAAACATATCCAGCTGGAGACCGACAGCGCTTATGTAACTTTATGATCCATACATCGTTCACCTCCTCTGTTAGGTAACACACTTCCATGTAGCTGTGTGCATGGTATGTACAGACAGGGCCTGACAACTGTGGCACTATTTTTATTCTCAGTGACAGATGGTCAAAGTGGGTGCACCCGTTTTGCCACCTTGCCTGTTGGAAACGACATCAAGTGGCCCCTGTTTCAATCATCTAAAGCCCTTTGTCACGCAGCAACAGGAGCTGTAAAGAATCAACACGCTGCTGCTCAGAATATTTGATGCCTCCATATAAACAGGTTATGTCTTCTCTGTTTTAGGGGGCCGGGACGAGTCTGTTTGTGGCTACACAATGATATAAAAAAAATCATACCTTTGATAGCGAAAACACCAGATTAGAGGCCATAATGCTCATAACTAGGTCATCTAAAAACAAAGACTAGGAACTCCACAGTAACAGAGCTAACTGTTGATTTCTGGTTACTATTTTTCTACCATAGGCCTACACATTTCTTTCTACTTCCTGTACATTTAGTGTGTATTTACTTTCCCTTTACAACACCTGAATGACTTGTTGGACAATAATATTCAGGTTAGGTATCTATAAAGTGCATCCATGCTTCTACATGAGAGCATTTGCTTTGTCTCAGGAGCACCACGCCCCCTCTCTCACGCCTTCTCTTCACTCATTTGCACACACTAGCCCTTTTTACACTGTGGTTTCGCTGTAACACAGCTCCGCCGTCATGCAGCCTTCGTCGTTTTACATTGGACCAAGCATCGCCGGTGTAAAGCCGCCCCAGTGTGTCTTATTACATAATGTTATGGTGTTGTGGAAGCAAAACGTGCACTAGGTGTAAACGAACAGAGCGTGCTTCACATACACACACAATGCGCTGTTCCGCCCTGTCGGCTCCGCTGTTCACAGAGACGCTGTTACGCCTCCGTTGCTACCTCCGATGCCGGCTCAGAGGCGGAACGACTTCGCCCCACCATTCCATCTCTGTGCATTTTACATAGAAGACGAAATGCAACAGTGGCGTAATAATCCCGCCTTGAGCTGGCAGTGTAAAAAGGGGCTACCGTCTCTTCATCGCTCTCTTTGAAACTAGTCAGAAATCAACATAGCAACACTTGTCCTCATATTGACATTCGAGGCACCCAGTAATTTTCTGAATTAAACAGTACACAAGTCGAAACAGCTGTGGTGTATGTGTTTGATCACTGATACTCCGCAAACTCCCGGCCCTGATAGTACCCGAACAGTCTAAAACAAATACCCCTGGAGACAATACTTTTATTTCAACTGGAGGCTTTGAATTTAGTTCCTCTTTCCTACAGGACTCTTGTTGCCTTCTTTAAAATACTTTATTCTCAGTTAATACTTATTCTCTGAGTTATTCTCAGTGTTTTTTCTGTGTTTTCATTTGATTTTCTTTATGCTTTGTGGTGTTTGATTGCTATGTGGTGTGCCTAACGTACGTTTGATGCATGCTTTATTGATTTCATCTTTTTCATGATTTTCGAAGGGCTTGTTAATATTTGTATTTCTATGTTTTTAGCCCTAATGTAAAGCACATTGAGCTTACCTGTAATGAAACAGGCTTTATAAATAAAATTGCTATAGCTATTTGTCAGTTATTGAGTGCTACACTGCTTCAAAGTGAGCCTGTGTGTCTGACTCTTGGCCAAAGACTTGTATAAGTAAGTTTAAGTTTCCCATTTCATCCGTCTTGATGACAGGAAAACGGATATCTAAGGAAACAGGTGTTTGGATCTCTTGACTGTTAGGATCATACACAGTTGTATTGACTTTTCTGAAGGTAGCAGGACTTTCAGGATTGTACTGTTTTAACACAAAATACACCTCAATCAGTGATTTTGGTTCCTGTTTTTACATCCTTTAAATGATCACATTTACTACAATTTGTTAACGCTTTGTGACGGCTGTCTTGGCCTGTTTCTGCCTTTAGCTTGACACTTATTCTTATACAATGAGTCATTTCCCAGGTTAAGTAGAGAAACCGACAGAAAAAGACAGACCCACGTCCACATAACCAACAAACAGGACATCAAACATGTTAAACCGGCTTCCTTTTGACCCTTTCACTCACCGCAAGAAAATGTTGTTGATCTGCTTCCTGATGAAGGCCCGCAAGCCCAGGAACTTTCCATAAATGCGATGCAGGATGGTCTTCAGGAAGTCCCTCTCCCTCGGGTCCTCGCTGTCGAACAGCTCCAGCAGCTGGAAGGACGGACACAGAGCGAGACTTAAGCACTGTTTGAAAACATTACTATCACTGTCTTTGTACTGTAGAGCACATTTGCCACAAAAGAATATGAGTACCATGTCTCATTTCTTTGTACCATTAAATACTTCCTAATTAATCTGAGTTTTGGTGGTTTCTAACATGCTGTTCGGGTTAATAGCTGCTGGTGAATGTATTATGTAATCTATCGATCAATCACCTGCTGAGCTGAAGACACTTTGAGACATCTCGTCTTGTTATGCATGTAGTTACTGGCTGACTCACTCGATATGTGGCCCCTCACAATGTGACACTGGACCACTTTCCTGAGACTTAATAAGCCTTTACTTTAAACCCTCAGGGTTAACCTGACATTAATGCTGAAATACTGCCGGCTGTCATTTCTCTCTAGATTCCCCTCCTCTCTGCTGACCAGCAAACTAAGGAACCATTTCTATTTAGCTTAGCATATTCATTGCTCTAGCTGTCAGACAGTAAATAGGTATAAATGATCAAGTCTTTTCTTAACATCTTCTAACCTCTTATATAATCAATATACAGTATGTGTGCCTGGCAGCTCTGTATTGTAAGTAGATGTGAAACCTCTGGCATTTAACGGCTATTTCCAGCAACATGTGATGACTCATTATTACAATGCTGCTGAGGGCAGCCGGGCCAGTGGCAGCGAGTTCAAAAGAAAAGTTTTCAGGTTCACAGTACTTATATTTCACCAGCGTGCCATCAGCACCTTGGTGACAGGTGTCTATTTATAAACCTGCGTTTATCCAGCAAAGAGTTTCATCATGCATGCATGTTCTTCTTCTGCACATATAAAACGTTGCAAGTTTAATGGTGCAACAACTTTCGCTGTGTCGAAACTGAGCAGAGTGGATGTAGAAACTGGAGGCTCGCATACATCTACACTATTTTCACAGTTGAAGTTGTAAGCCTGCTGGTTGCTTACCATCATCTTCAAAGCACAGTAGATTTAAAATGCATTTGTAAATGTGCTAAATGTTAGTTGTATCTTAAGCCCAACTCAAGAGGTTGCCAAAGCTACTTTAAAGAGCATCTCCAGTCATGTTTAAAGAACTATAAAATGCTCTGCTTGAAATAATAAAATATGTCTGATATGTTTTTTCTGCACGTTTAATTACCTTGTTAAAATCCTGACATTCCTGAATCTGCATAGGCCCCGCCCACTGTGCAAATATTCAACTGCCCCTCCGTCGTGAAAACAAAGCACGTCTCTGCCATCATTTAGTGGCAGATTGTCGAAATTTAGCTAGCTTGAAATGTAGTAATTAGCAGTAGTAACGTTAAAGTTAGTAGTGAGTTTGCAAAAATGACAATGACGGTTACAGCTGGCTCGCACATCGCTGAAGTGGTTGCCATAGGTTACACATAATGAAATGCATAACATCGCCCCGCCCACTAACAGGATTGGCTCCTTAGGTTTGTGACGTCTCAAACCTGCCAATCTGAAAACGTGTTGTTCAGCCTGTCCTTGGTACACTGCAGTTTAAAAGCAGACAGGCCCAGCCATGGAGATGACTGCTCATGAAGAACACCACATGGAGATGTTTACAAGGTTAAACACTGGATTTTTACTGTAAGGAGAGCTTTAGGAAAACCTTACCAAATATATTACTATATGCGATGTCTTAACAAATGTGAAATCTGCCAAAGTATCATTATCTGGTTTGTGGAAACACTAAAATATTACCAGGCTATAATAGTCATGTCACATCAGATTTATCTAAATAACCTAAATCACAGATCATAACTTTCCCCTCACAGTGCTTAATAATCTGCACTGGATACAACCCTCTATCTTTAGACCCTAAACTATTCCTGACCTCTCTGGGGGAATATTGACGTCATCATCAAAGTGATTCTGCCAAACAGACATTTCCACCTTTAATCCAATTTGTTAAGTCTACTATATCATGATACGCAAATATATTGCTGTGACAGTAAAAGATGACACCCACCAAAATAATTTCTCTACCTGCACAGAATATCATGACCTTTCCTGCTGATAGATCTGAAACAATGATTTTATCAAAGTAGTTTTTGTTTATTATTTATCAAGTGCATTTATTATGATATAATTATTATGTGCTTGTTACACCCTCTCAAATATGAGGATAAGCTGCTAGTGTGGATTTTCTATTAGAGTAAATTATGTCTGTGTGTTACGGGCTGTTATAATGACAGAAATTTGCACTCAATTTTTTTCTGTAATAGTTCCTGACTGAGCAGACAGAAGAGATGCGACTGCACTGAAGCTGATCAATGAGGACCCAATAGGACATAGACATTGGACATGTCTGTATTATGTAACAGAGTATAATTCAGACATGCTGTGCGTGCGCCTGAGGAGATGTCAATATACAATCACGATAGGTCTCACTAGGATTCGAGTTCTCCCAGGAGAACATGTCCCTGAATAACCTAGAAAGGTTTTTACCATTAAACTCTGGGCTACGTGTTATGTCAGGCTGCAGTTAGAACAAATATAAAGATCATTTTCTTAAAGTAAAAAACAAACAACAATACCAATTTTATTGTTGGAGATCATTTGGAGTCAAGTCCATCTCTATTTACAAACACAAACAAATGTAACAAGGTGACAACAAACAAAAAAGGCACACATCTCAGACGAGCCTTTGACTTTCAAGCAAGCAGCAGTTTTCTATGTCTGATAAAACCTCAGGCACCATCTGACTCCAGCTGGACAAGAAGAAGAGGCCTTACTTCATTAATCCCAGAGGGGAAATTACATTTTTTCACTCTGTTTTTACAAACATGCTACACACACAAAGCCCCGTAATACACACATGCACAAGCAGGACTCCATGGACATGCACTGATGGAGAGATGTCAGAGTGAGGGGGCTGCACATGGACATGCGCCCCGAGCAGTTGGTGGATTGGGTGCCTTGCTCAAAGACACCTCAAGCCCAGGAAAGGAGCTGGCACCTCTACAGCTACCAGCCGAATTCCACGCTTGGTCCATACCGGGACTTGAACTGGTCACTCTCCCAAGCCAAGTCCCTACAGACTGAGCTACCGTCAATCCCCAAATGACAACAACGCATTAAAGCCCAGTGCACTGCGTGAAGCCCGTTTCTAAATTAACTTTGACCTACATGATTGTAAGAGGACAGGGCAACACACTGTGTGAGACACATCTAAATGACACAGAGGAGGCGGTGGAATAAAATCAATGCAAGACCACATATACAGAGCTCATCGTGAAGCGAATGAAAAGTTTCACATCCAGACTGAAAGGTTTCAGGAGTTTCCATAATGTTACATTAATGACTGTTTTAAGGAAGTTTCTAACAGGCTCAGAGAAACATTAAACTAAGGACATAAATAATGGAACTAGGTATTGATTTAAATGCATCTCATAAGCTTTTGAAAACGGGTCCGTCACACACACAGACACACTCCACAACATTTCACCAATAATCCTTGACATGAAAACACCCCTAAAATACCCCCTGACCACATGTTCCCCACATAAGGTCGTTTTCCCACATTGAAGGCTGTTTACTGCAGCAGCTGTTTCCTGCACTAGTTAATCCAACAGCACCAGAGCTAGTTTTAATGCCCTTCACCAAGACGACTATCAAAAGTGTAGTGGTTGCTTCAGCATGTTGCATCTTTCCAAAAGCATTATCGCACACAACAGGTGCGTCGCCTCACAAAGCGCTGATTAAATCAACGTTGACATGAAAACATTCTGTGACTCTGAGCTGCCATGCCGCATGTTTGTAGACTCCACACCCTTTTGGAAAAGGCCGGCTGCAAGATGATAATACAATAACATATGTACGTGCACCCTGACAAGTTCAGTGTACAAATGGAAAATACCAATAAGGCATGGATACTTGAGGGGTTTGTTTAAAGAAGACTGCATGTAAGAAGTGGATGTAACCTCAATGTCTGAACACTGAAGCCTGCAAACCTGCATTGTTTCTAATGGCCTGCAGGGGGCAGCACTACGAGTTGCAAAAAGATGGTGACCTCTGAATCAAGATAGACTCATAATTATTCACATCAAACCTCTTGGTTACCATGATGGAGGCGGCAGAAACACCAAACTTGAGGCCTCAGTAGACGATAACATGATCGCAACATTCACTTTTTCCATCCAGCCTACGGGTTTATCTTGGTATGTAGGCTTTTATTTAAGGTTCAAAGAGAGGAAGTATGTCACCCACTGAGATGCCACCAAGGATTCCCCTGTTTGTGGCTGTGTATGGCTGTCCTAGTGCCTCATCTAGTGCCTATTCCTATTCTGTGTGTATTATGATAACTCAAGTTAACCAAACCAGGGGCCTTCTTTCCCTGCCTTTATGACCACCCTAACCTCCACCTCCTCGTCCTCTGCTCCAACCACAGCCCTCCTCTCCCGACCTGAAGAGTAAACAACAGGCGGCTATTTAAGGCTCCCCCACGACACGCTCACATCATGGAAAGTCGGTGCAGGCACCTCAGATGTGGCCCAGCCAACATTCCTGGCCCTGCGGTCCCTCTTTAGCTGCTGCTCCGCTCTGCAGCTTCACACAAGACGGGGAGCATTCCTGCAGTAGGTGGGTACTGAGCTGGGACAGATGTAGGACAGCTACTGCAATTAATGGTTTGACTCATCTAACTTATCACACTGTTGTAGGGCTGTTGAGCTCCCCAAAGTTTTTATCTTTGGGTTTTTGGACTGTTACTCAGATGAAACAAGACATTTGAAACACATCTCATTGGACATGTGAAAGCTCTGAAGCTTCTTGTGCTAATTGCTGACGTACTTTATTCCAAATGATTAAATAATCGTAAACAAAATATGGAAGATGGTCGATGCATAATGAAAATAATAAGCAGCTGCAGCCCTAGAAGTGTCACAACACTTCAAGCTCAACAGACAGCTAGTTTCATCCTCTAACATACAGCTATGACACTAATTACCTAAATGACAAAAGCAATCTTTTACTCTTCATTATGTAGCATTAAGTTAGCTTCTTAGCTGCTGTTATATGAGGTTACTCAAACCTACACTCATGCATGGGGAAATTATTAATATTTTATTCCTAATGTGATCTAATAATACAATTTGAAAATGCACCTACCTGCAGAACAAACTTCTGATCAATGTAGCGCTTTGCAATGCTGGGCTGGAAGTCTGGGTTCTCTAGAAAGCGCAGGAGAAACTCGTAGACCAGCTGAAAGACAAAAGGGAAACATGACTAAATAGAAATATGTATCATAATACAACTGAAACAAACAATCCTCTTATCTAAAGGGCTAACATATCAGATCTTTACCTGAATATGAGGCCAGGACGCCTCTAGAGTGGGTTCATCCTCCTCTGGATCAAAATCCGGGTTATCACTTGGAGGCAGAGTGCGGAATATGTTGGTGCAGATCTGGAGGGAAGAGAGGGAGACTTATTAATAGAAAGTAAACAGAAAAAAAATGTTAAGATCCCAGGAGAGCATGGGAGAGGAAACATCAGGGAAAGAGGTGGTTATTTTAGGATGTTCAAGAATTAAACACACAGAGCACGGTAAGTACAATGCTGATGGGATCAAAGAAAAAGCTGCTCATGGAATAAAACCCAATACGGGTTTTAACAATGGAGGCCAATGTCTCGTTTCTGTCCAATGACTGTATATATAGATGGACGACGTGTCTCCATCTGCTCTCATTGTACGAAATAGATGCCAAAATAACCCCGTGATAGGCGCTGGTGAAATCATTTGGAGCCAGAGTTGCGCAGTAGAGATCAGCGGGTAGGGCTGCCTTAGCCACTTCCGATAACCAAAACACACACTTAATTTACCGAAACCACGATGATCACATATATGGAAACTTCAATGACTGTAGTGGTTGTTTTAGTTTCCTCTCGCTGTTCGCCCTCTACTCTGCTAATCAGGAACAGATCGGCTGCAGCAGCCGTATTTGTTTGTTTGGCTTCTGTCTTGTTTTGTAAGGTTGTAATAAAGGGGAAATTATCTAGAGGGCAAAACCGACATTTTTGTCCAGGGCAGTAAAAGTTGAGCATTTTACCATGGCGCTCTATGAGGACTCGCTTGACTCGCTTTTGGAGCTTGACTCGCTTTTGGAGCCAGCCTCAAGTGGCCATTTGAGGAACTGCAGTTTTTGGCACTTCTGTGTTGGCTTTATTTTGTTCAGTCCTGGAGGTTGACGCTTGAATAAAACCAGCTACTTGTAGCAAAAAATGTTTTGGGTGGATGTAGTTTAGTGTAAGAGAGGAGGGCAGTTAGCTTATAGCGTGACAGACTTAACTATACATTTAGTTAGAGTTAATTTGCCTTTATGTCAGACAAGTGAGACAAAGAGATTGTCACCGAAGCAAGGTACCAAACAGACATCGCATGGGCAGAGTTTTTCTTTTATAAGCAGCTGCCACAGTGTCCAAGGGGTTAAATTAATGTGGTCAGGAGAGTAAAAGTTGATTCCAACAAGTTCAAGAATCCAATAATACAAACACACATGCATGAAACATCACAGGCATCTCGCCTGTTGGAGTGGAAAGCAGCTATTTCTGTTTAATTTAACTGAGGATGTTTAATCGTTCCACCAGAACACGGAGGGTCTGAATGACACCATTACAGATTCAGCATCTGCAGCAACCCCCCATTAAAATTCTGTAGCGGAGACAATCAATGCAGACAGGTCACTGCCACCTCTATCCCACCTTGTTATTTTTAGCTAGGGTAAATTTGAGAGTGACACACACACACACACACACACACACACACACACAGCGGTAGGGAGCTGGAAAAGCTGGCATTATATGGCTGGATGAACACTCATGCTGAAAGACAACATCAAATTATTTATTGGCAGCTGGAAAATCCAAATGACACTAATGGGAGAGGAAGGGAATTTTTAAGCCTGACAGCGGCCCAAAATGTGGCATGCTGGAAAAAGTCATGGAAAAACTTGGCGAGGGAGAATCATTAGTGAACCGGCTAGGAGAAATGCAGCGGTTTGGAAATGATGAACACAAAGCGTGGACACTGAACGAATAAATCAGCAGACATAAAGCCGAACAAAGCTCAACACGAAACACAGACGGCGAAAAGATCTGTCAGTGAACTGGTTGGATTCAAGAGCTTACATCTACAAACCTGTCAAAATAAAAACCTTGAGAAAAATTGACTTGACCACAGATACCTTCAGGTCAGAAATTACTTTAATAAAGAAATAAAACAGAGGACAGTGAACTTGATTATGGTGGTATAATAAGTAGGATTTTCCTAGAAAAATAAAATATAGACTTTTACAAATATAATATAAATCATCACTTATGGGCCGCTACACATGTGTGTTGGTGAGTGTGAGTGCAGACCCTTGTGAGACCCTTCCCTCTGCATCTATTCTGTTGTTTTGCTTTGCATTGGACGTTTTCAGGAGGGGCGCTGTTGTGGTTCCTTGAGCCAAATCACAGCATATAGGTGAGTGTGGGGGCGGTTGAAATTGGCAACTGGGCCCCATTCAGACCGGAGAACACGGAGGAAGAGCGATGTAGAGTTGGCCTTCTTTCTGTTGGACAGGTAGGTGCCTTAAACCGGGTAGGACAAGCTAACCGGCGGTTAGCATGCTAGTGCAAAGGTAACCGTGATGCTGTCGGTGTTAGCTAGGCAGGGTGGGCGTGTTCTCGCATGAGAGCATGAGGGTGAGCTTCTGGTGATGAAGAGCCCAGGAGGAGGGGCCCAGGTAAATGTGTTGTTGACAAAATAAAAGGACAAATCATATTAAGATGTAGCCCATAGCAGCCTAGTAAACTACTTAATGCATATGAGAACAAGAGGGATGGTAAACACTGCTGTAGGTCGTCAGAGTGTTGGGGGAAGTCTCCCTCGTGTGTGCACTGAAACCAAAACGTGTGTGTACAAAAACTAAATTGTTTGTGTTTATCCCAGTAATGACTGGACTGCAAAATCCATGTTGTGGCAGAAGGTGACACCGGCGACTGTACTGAGACTGGTATACTGCCCACCCCTAATTAGGCTGCTATCCTGGAAGCTTCCAGGGATAACGAGGGGAGAGTAACATAACACTGCTGGGAAAGTTGAGTAATAATGCTTCGTGCCGCAGCATTCAGGTGATCTGGTTTTGATTTTCACATGACCACGTTAGCCTGATCTCGTTATAAGCTGAAAGGAATGGTATCCGCCCGGCGTGGTCTCGTGCTGCTGCGGCTCCATCCCCTTCAAGGTTGAATGAGCTGTGCATTCACAGATGCCCTTCAGCTCACCACTGTTGCACTGAGCTGTTATTTGCCTGCTTGCTTGTGTCCTTCCTGTTATTTTAGAGAAGTCTGCCAGTGTGCTGCAGCTGTTTCTGAGCTGAGAAAAAAAAACACCATCTGGAAACAACAAATTGTTCAATGTTCAAACTCGCTGACAGATACAATCTCATCGATTCTTCAGCCAAACAGTGACAGAGCCTGTTGACTGGCTGCATGTTTTATATGCGGTGATTCACTCGCTGTTTGAATTAAGTAGCACTTTGACACCTCTGCAATAAAGATGCACATGTAAGTATTTACACCCACGCCCAAAAACGACATCTGCTAGGCATTACATTCAGCATAACTTTGCTTTTGACATCTGTGGATGGCAGAGCACGGAGAACTGTGCAGCCAATAAGTCAGCAAATGTGGCTTTAATAGTTTTGATACAAAAGACAGGAGACATTTTCATCTCTATGTATCCGTTTGTCTTTAAAATGCAAAGAAAGCAATGAAACATGGCCATCACATTTCAGGGATCCCACTGTAACATCGTGCTATTGTTTGGTTTTTGCTATTTGCCATAAAGAAGATAAAGAAACAGAAAATATTCACATTTAGAAACATTTCTTTGCATTTTTGCCTTAAAATAACTTAATAAATTAATTTCTAAAATTGTTGCAGATTAATTTTCTTTATCAACTTGCTGCCAATGTAAGAAGATTATTATTTCCCTTCCTTTGCACGCCTGTACTACTCCACAGACTCCACTCACCTGTTGTTTCTGTGACTGGCATGTGTCACCTGTACTTCTCTGAGGGTTAAGTCAAGGTCTAACACAGGTACAAAATGTTGTAACGACAAGGCAAAAAGTCTGACTCTTAGGGCTGCACAATTAATCAAATATAAATCACGATTTTGGCTTCCAAAGATTAAATAAACATGACTGATGGCAATATTGACATTTAAAATGCTCCGCCTGTAGAAAACTCTTGCTGCATATCAAATCAAGCGCTCCCTAAACTAACAGCCACTCCCCCAGGGGGCGATGGAGAGGTTTGGCTTCACTTTTGGGGGAGCTGGCATGTCATGTCATGAGCCCAAGCTTGCAGAGGCAGCGTAGAGTGGAAGAGTAAAAAACAGAGACGGTCGAGAGAAACAAAAGTAAAATGTCCGGAACAGAAGCTGGTGCCCTGAAACGGCTCTTATTGGTTGTTTGGAGGTATTTCAGGTTTAGAGCAAGTGATGTTAAGCAAGAAAAACATGTTCAACCACCTGAAGAAACAGCACAACGTGCAGCATGATGAGTGTATGAAGGCCAACGGGAACGCCGCTACTCAGCGTCGCTCTGCAGGGTCATTCAGACATCCAAAACGGCGACACTGTACAGCACGACACCCTATCCACCCAACTCCCAAAGACACCCATGAAATTACCCATGATGCACCAAATTCAGGTAAAGAACCTCATTCTTTAGTCTTAGTTTGATGCTAAATGTGTATATGAGTCGCAATGAAGCACAAAATGGACCTGAATGCGTTGCTCTGTTTATTTAAATGTGAAATACAATAAAAAAAGGCCACAAAATGAATAATTGTGATTAATAAAAAGAAATCATGATCTCACTATTGAGCAAAAATAATCCTGATTATCATTTTGGCCATACTCGTGCAGCCCTCCTGTCTCTAATAAGATAACATTCAAAACAGTTTTAATTTCTGTAAATAAATCACACCAACAATCTCTTCAGGTGAGACAGACCTGCCTTAGAGAGCACAGTAATGGCTTTAAATCCTTATCTGCAGAGGATGTAGATGGATGCAGGCGCTGATAATGAGGGAGATGAATACACAAGTGTGCTACCTCTATCAGCTCTCTGTGGTGTATTATTACTCTGCGTTCCCTGGTGTGAGGCACATCATTGGTTGAGCTGGAGTCACGTGACTCACGGAGTGGGTTGCCAGGCGGCTGTATTGAGCCTCAGTGTGATGCCCATTTTTATGGAAGAGAGCTCTGAGGCCAGACGCTCACGAAGTCGAGATAAAGGAGGTGTTGTTTGATACAAATCATTTTCAATATCACAGAAAGGCTTTAATAGCTTGTCTCCATTGAGAGTATTAATCCGTCTATTCGTATGCCGACAACAGGGTGAGACACATTGAAAAGATACATGAGATGAGACGGAGAGGTTTATACAGTTGTTAAATACAATGGAAGATAGTAGTTGTAGTTTGACGAGCTTTTCTGGCTTGCTTATAAACATAGATTGAGCAGCAGAGACTGTGACACACAGCTCATGAGAAAAATGACTGTAAAGCTATTAGCCTCTGATTGCTGCATCCTGCCTCAAACATATCAGTTCTCCTCCAGTTCAAAACTCCCCTTTCTTTAATTTACTGCAAGTTTTCCTTCCTGACAAGTTCACTATCCCCACGTCCACCCAAAAATAAACGGCCATAGATCCGCTTACAAATCATAGAAGACGGCAACTTCCATGTTCTTCAATGCAGGAACTGCTGAAAGATACAGTCATTTGGCCAATGGTAATGCTAACTAACAACATGGTCATTCCACCAAAATATTCCAACAGTAGTTAAAGCTCCCCTCCAGGTAAAATCCAGTGTTTAACCTTGTAAACATCTCCATGTGGTGTTCTTCATGTGCTACAAGACATATCAGGGACAACATCAGCAGTCATCTCCATAGCTGGGCCTGTCTGCTTTTAAACTGCAGTGTACCAAGGACAGGCTGAACAACACGTTTTCAGATCGGCAGGTTTGAGACGTCACAAAGCTAAGGAGCCAATCCTGTTAATGGATGGGGTGACGCTATGCGTATCATTATGTGTTACCTATGGCAACCACTTCGGCGATGCGCAAGCCAGCTGTAACCATCATTGTAATTTTTGCAAACTCACTACTGACTACTAACGTTAACATCACTACTACTAATTGCTACATTTTAAGCTAGCTAGGAGGATTATAAGTCTTAAAACATGACTGGAGTTGGTCTTTAAAAAATCTAACTTTATTATCTCCCTAATAAACATAAGACAAAGACTAATAACAATAATTAACTGACGAAAACTGCAGGGGAGCACACTGTCTGTACAACAAAACCTGTTATATAATTCACCACACAAACATCCGGCAACCTAAATTAATTCCTCTGTCACTTAACAATTATTTAAATGACTATAGTATGTCGGGAGAGAAAACATGTTGAGCAAATTTCATGGATGGAAAAAAGGAAACAGTGGTTTATGTGTTTGGTAAAGTAATGACGGGGGATCGTATATCGGGCCGTGCAAAATGACTGTTAGTGAAATCGGTGCACGCTTGCCAATGACAAGAGGAAGCTGCAGCTCCATATGGGGTCAAATTGAGGGTGACAGTAGTAGCAACCAACACCTAGCAACACACGAGATGAGAGAGAGAGAGTGAGGGGGAAGAAGGGCTGAGAAGAAGAAAAAGTGCAAGCACAGAGTGCAGCAAAAACGAGGGAAAAGGTCGAAATCAAAGCAAATAAAAATGGAATTATAGCTCAAAGATGTTCTTCTCAAGTAACCCTGCAGGCTTTTCACTCATACCTGGCATGGAAAGGCAAGAATTCAATCAAAAACCTGTCTGGGAGAAGTGATTTACTGTAATATACACATAACATCAATTATAAAGATTGCAAAAGAGGCAAAACCTCCTTTTGCATACATGAGAAACCTTGCCGTTTGCACTCCTAACAACCTCTGTGATCAAAGCAGTCCTCACGGCAGCAGAATAATGGGCAGCACTTTGAACACTCACCTCTTCATTATCATGTGATGCCAAGCATGGAGTATCCCGGAGAGCTGTTATCAAGCCAGCTTTCTGAAAGTGCAGCTGCTATTAGTCTAACCTCACTCAGAGGCCCGTCTGTAGTGCAGACACTCGGCTCTGACCGGGGTTTTGCTCTTGAGCTTGAATCATATTCCTCCGTCCTGCCCTGAATGGGTAAACATTACGAAGAATGACCAGTGATGGTACCTGTGCACCAGCCAGAGTCATGCATTTAAAGTACTTCAGCCTTACAGACCTGCTAACCTGCTAGCATGGTTGCACAGGGGGTACTACCTGCTAATTAGCTTCTAAATAATAAGTAGCTCATTATCCAGATGTTGACCTGTTGCTCACACTCACACACTTTTCTGGCTGCATTCTATTGACAAAGTCCCGCCCACCTTGGTTACTGTTGCTATGCCTGTCAAACTTTCGCACCGGCATGTAAATATTATGCTGCTTTCAACTATTAGAGTGAGAGGGGTTCCAGGGGAAATAATAGCAAATTTCTGGACAAATAGTTCCCAAATATCAGAGAGAAAGAGACAGAAAGGACGACATCTGAAAGCTACATCCAGAATATAATCAGCGGAGTGTTGAGAATGAAGAGGACATAAAAATCGAGGCCAAAGCTCATCGGTCCCAATGCAAGCGTCAGACACCCCACGTCTTGACATGTCATGTTAGGGACGATCATATACTGGAACAACAATGTTCTTGCACAGCAGGGTGAGTCAATATATAGTTTTATTTTAAGCTAATATTTAGTTATGCCTCCCTAGAACTTTCAGTATCTAACATGTTTTAGCCCACTGCTAGCAAAACTAAATTATTCCACTTTTTCATTTTGTGTAAAGCGAGTCAGGATATTGCTCACATATCGTGGGCTTGATCCAAACACTCCTCAAGGCACAACAGGAAAGCCCAACAAAACCCTGTACAAGTCTGCCACAGCAATGGCACAAACCAAGGGGTGGTAAAATAAAGGCTGTGCCGATAGCATCAGTGGTGGTAGAGAAGGCCAGACATGATCGCAGGCGAGGCCAGTTGACTGTCTTCCACAGTTTTTTATCCATGTCGTCATCTCTCCTCTTGAGTTTTTAAGATTCGGAAACGTGAAAAATATGACATCCCCATCTAAACTTTGAGGATATCTGCTGTCGGACTTGCAGATTCCATATGCACACCGTTTTGGCATTTCTCCTTGTTCTGAAAGCTTGACAGTCCTCCCGCGCCTAGTTACGGTTGCTAACGTAGGATTTGACAGTGGCCGTTCAAGGGAGGGGCTTAGTGAAGGGTCGATTGAGATTTTAAAATGAACTGCAAATTAACAACAGCAAATGTTCCTTATTCTGGTAGTGTGACTGACTAAAGATATCAGAGGATTTGCTGCCATGTTTACTTTCTTTTTTGGCACATTAAAAAGTCAATCTTGCCATTTTGCAGATAGGACACAAAATCTCATAACTATTCTGTAATTACCAAAATATCCATATTTAGTACAAGTCTACATGTTTTACAGTCAGAGAAAAGGGTGAAATTAATGGCAAAGTGTATCAGCGTGATGGTAGAAACTAGCTAAAGGTTTCGTCTCTTTCTTTTCATTCGCTATGCTTGTGTGTAGAGCTTTACAGCTTCAACAAGCGTCTGACAGAGTGAAGGTGGAGGGCTGGTACTTATTTAAATTCTTGTGTTATTAGCAGCCAAAACTAATGCCAGCCAAAACTCTCCAGGCGGACTCTCCTCTAGTAATCAAAACAGTGTCCTTGCTGTGTGTTTTTAGTTGCTTTGAGGGTGGGGCCGGCACAACAACTGGGTACAGAATGTCACTAACATACATACTGTGTCCTCAACACAGATGCATCAGTTTAAACATTGACATTAAATGTAACCTGACCGACATTGTTACCCGTCATGTTTGCATTGCCAGGAGTACCCGAAGCTAGCCGACACTGACAGTGAAGATTTTTCTGCAACCCTGTTATTTGTTGTTTCTGGCAGATATGATTAAAACAGTGAAAAGGCTTGATCACTATAATTTAACATCTGCACCAAACACACAAGCTACAACAGAGATAAATTAATTCAGAAAATATTAAAAACTTGACAGCTACACAATAGTGTTGTCTGAGTGTGACAGTTAATATTTGGGTGCTTAAGAAATATCAGCACTAAATGTGTCTATAATATAACTGCACTCTATTGAGGACGAAGCATGTCAATGATAGACACTTCTGAATTTACATTTTTATGAAACATTAAAGCAGGAACTCTGATAATCAAGGATACATTGAATGATGAAAACACGGATATGTTAATAAACTTGCAGCCACTGATTTGATTGTGCTCCACCAAAGTGCAGAGCAATTACACATCCATTATGTTAACCATCGATAAACTGAGTGCAAATATCACTAAAATACAACAAAAACTTTCAATACTAACACACACCTCTACACACACCAGACTGGTCAGATTCAAAAACTTTTAGCTAAAGAGAGATTTAAAGTAATAGTCTTGAAGATTTTCATTTAAATAAATGTCTGTTAAGTCACTATCTATCGCTGAATGAGGTAACACAATGGTGATTGAGCCTATGGCCCACTGATGAAAGCCTTTGCATTTGCAGTTATATAGTAGAATTACTGTGGTGACATTCACGGAAAAAAATCACAAGCGGCGCCCAGTTAGTGATGCGTTTTCCATCACCCAGCAGTGGTTGGTCTGCCAGAGAGGGTAGGCGGAGCTAAGCGGCTGCTTTTCAGGTCTCTGCAGGTGTTGCGAGTAAACAGAACAAACAAACAAACAAACAAAGAAAAGATGGATGACTACAGATACAACTTCAAAAATAAGTGAAAATCCAAAGAAAAAGAAACAAATTTGACGCTCAGATGAAGGCAAACAGTCTGAAAAGGAAAGCGACCGTCAGCGATGAAAATCAAGAGTTACAACCGGAGCCCGGAACATGCAGCACTGTCTGGATATCTGGGAAGTGTGCTCCCGGAATTACCGTTTATCGCCATAGGTGCCGCCAAAGAGAATGAAACTGAGATCTTCAAGATTACCACTTTAATAATTTATTCTAGAAATCGTAAAGCTTTTCTGTCACAATCTACAATATGGTGCCACCATTAATGGCATAAGAAAAAGTACAATTAAACTGAATTGGCCGTCAATGTAATCATGTACAGAACCTTTTGTATTCTTTAATGTAATTAGCGTACAGACTGAATAATCGGGCAGACCATCTGCTTATTGATGTAGCTTTCTGGTAATGAGTGTTTATGTTGTGCCGCTTTGCAGCATCCAGATAATATTATTTCCTGTAGAGTCATTACTGTGATTTCCACAGCAGCTTCAGTGTGATGGAAAAAGTTTTGAGACCGGCTGAGAGATAATTAATTAATCAACACTCCCTCTGTTTTTAGTTCCACATTACTCAGCTCTTTTGCACTTTACGTTGTTGCACCAGCATAAACCAAAACAGCAGGTGTCCTTAGTGATGCTCACACACCCTGTGCATCCTTGACCTACCACTCCGAGCTTCTGCATTAGAAATAAGACCCTCAGTCTCAAAAACTAAACTCATTTTATTGTATAATTTTGGTGCACAAACATACTTAAAATAACAATCAACTCTTCCAGTCCATCTTATTTTGCTCCCACAATCTACGTGTTGAACAATGTTAAACCTGTTAAACACCAACAGTGTGAGACAAACTGAACCCTTAACCAATAGTTTCCATCTATGACACGGATTACTGCCTACAGGCCGTTAATAATCTGCAGACTCCTCGACTCAGCTGTGGATGTGCTCATTGGTTAACCATCATGATAATCTGCAGTGTGGAGTGAATCACTGCAGCGCTGACTACAGTACTGACTGTTGTGTTCTAAATGTTGCACATGACTCATTATTTTTCTGTAGGAGGAAACGCGGCTGCTCAGGGCACCTGCTCCATCAATGCTGATCTATAGCATGTTGGCCAAAGATTCTCTGCAGGAGGGTTGGGTTGGTTTTCAAACACGCTTTTATTTTATTTTAAACCACATTCCTGCAACAGCAAACGTGTCACTGAACACCAACATTCACTAGGTTGGCCCTGTGCCCTGACTTTTCTAGTGAATGCAATGGTGGAAATACAGTTTTTCTCACATAGCGTATAACTTCAAGTGTCATTTTTAAAATGCAACTACATGACTTATTTATGATTATTTCCAAAGTTTTCCACTTCTCTAAGAGTAAAACTGATTTATGACAGCTGAACTCAGATAACAATCATACCAGACGAACATGACAACCAAATATTTCACAGGTATGCATCACTCGTATGTTTCATCATCAGTAGAACAGGCTGCCCTTTATGATACCAGTTTTGTTTACATCTTGTTTGGATGTTTGATTCATTGTGATTTGATAGTTCTTATGTATGCTTTATTATTCTATATCTGCGGCTGTTTTTTAAAGACTTTCATAAATAAATATGATCGAGAGGAACCCTTCATTTTGAATACCGTACAATTCGGTGTATAAGACGCACTTTTAATACATTTTTTTCATCTAAAAAGTGGGCTGCGTCATACTGTATATACTGGTGCGGCCAATATACCAGTATAAAATGCAGAGAGATGTATATTATGGAGTTACTGTATTTTACCCAGGCAATGGCGCTATCCAGTGGTGTTGTCACATCTCCGCATTAAACTGTTTCCGGGTCCAAGCCGCTACAACGTTTCCTATTTACAGGATGCCGCAGTGCTAACTTGATTGTTGCTGACGCTTCGTCTCAGACATGCACCGTCATCAACGCCATTGCAGCCGTCACCCTCACAACAATCTTCATTACCGTAGGCTGCCAGCTACCACAAGCTACAGCACCGGAGGCTAGCAGGATTGCAAACTCGACATGGTGAAACAGATGGTAGGCTGTAACTTGTGTGTGTTTTGAATGCGTTTTAAATTAAAATAAATTAAAATAGTGTTGAAATAACTTGTATACACGTTTTTATTAATAAATAGCTATAGAAAACCTTGCTCTTGGATACCCCAAAAAACAGAGTGCGTCTTATGATCCGGTGCAACTTATATATACGGTATATATTGTATCTTATGATTAACTTTTTCCAGAGCCATTTTCAGACAAGATTGAGAAATTCAAGGAGGAACTCTATGATGTTTTTGTCACACTGAATGTGCTCAGGCTTTTAAAGTTGCCTCTTAATGGATGTCTTCAATAAGTATGGAAAAGTCTCTCTGGACTTCAGAATATCACATAACATGCAGGAACATAAATGCTCTTAAGCAGCACTGCTTCCTGAGGGGTGGAAAAGAGACACAGGAGAAGAAGAGATGCTAAAAAGTATTCACCATAGAGTAGCGTTTATGAGGTTTGTTGTGTGTTAGCTACAGGAAGTCTTGTTGTTACGCTTAAGGTTAGTGTAGGTTATTTAAAGTTTTTATTAAATCTTAATTAAGTGGATTCATTTAAAGGTCAATAGGATTAATGCAGCAAACCTTTAACAGCTAGCTAACATAGTGGTTAACGTAGGTTAGGTTTTGCTCCAAATAAAACGTGAAAAAGTGTTACAAAGACATTTAGTTTGTACGGAGAAAAGTCTAAATCTAAGGGTGAGAGAGAGAGGGGGAATGAATTAGAGAGAAAAAGGCTAAAATACAGCAAGAATATTGGGTTTCTGTGTCATTGTGCTGTGGATTTTGTGCTTAAATGTTACGTGCTAGTGGAGAGGTTCAGTATGAAGACGGCAACATGTTCCTCACATGCTGCTGACATGACACACCCCGTCTAGACACACAATCCGCCTCCATTTTTTAATCCTGTTCTAGTGCACAGGATATTGCACAGTGACACAGAGGAGACCTTTGTGCTGTTTAATAATAAACACTGAGCTTTGTTTGCAGAGTTTATATTCTAAATCTAAAAATCTAGAGTAAAACAAATAACTTCAATTCCTAAAACTTGTTTCCTCACCATGTCAGTGATCTCCGGGTACGTAGTTTCCACCAGCACGCCTCTGTTGGTGGACACGTACTCCACAAGCTCGTTAAGCGTGGCCCTCTTGATCTCCTTGCTCTTCAGGTCCGTCACTGAGTCAAGGAAGTCGAAGAGCATGCAGCACTGCTGGAGTTTCTGGGTGAACAGTTCCTGCTGCTCTGTGGAGGGGGCATCTGGAATAACACAACAAAGAAAGAAGATACACTGAGTCACTGCTTGTAAACGCTATGATCTAATGCTCAATGGAAACAGATTAGAGATGAGACAGCTGCAACGGCTCCCCTGGGTGGTATGACTTGATTTGCAGAGGTAGAAAATATAAGGCACTTTGGGTTTGGATTAAATTTTGTCTTTAACATCTCATCCTAATTGAAATCCTGAATGAACAGCACTTAAGACACACAGACACTAAAATACAGCCTATAAATGTCCTGAATGGTTCCGACCAGCTGTTTTATTACACACGGCTACGTCTCTAGCTAAACAGCAGGACAAACAGGCCGACAAACACTATACACAGAGGCAGCCCAGTCATTCTCGGCTTTGATTGTAAAGCCTTTTATGGATTAGACGGTGAGTGCGCACAGGGTTATTAGAGCTGTCAAACTTGACCCCAGCTAAGCTATAAACAGCATTTGGCAGCCGTCCACAAATGTGGTGACACAGTGTACAGTGATGTTCTGTTCCAACACAGCAGCAGCTCATCCCTGCAGGCACAGGACTCGCTCTGTAACGTTAGAGGGACGAAGTTTAGAGAGGCACCACTGCAGGTCTGATTTACAACACTGCAAGAAACAGACACCCCGCAGGTTCTGGGGTTACACAAATATAGATGCCTCTGTGACACGTGTTGACGCTAAGGTGATAAAAAATGTCTTAATTAAAAAGAGTGTCAAAGTTCACATTTTTCTCTGTAAATAAAAAGGAGGGAAATACATTTGGATTTATAAGTCAGTTCATGTTATTATGACGCAGTGTTTCAGTACACTTACAAAATCTAGACAAACTTAAAGGGGGGGTATTATGCAAATTTCAAGCTTCATATTTCACTCTGTGATACCTGTGGAGTAGCTTAGCATAATTTACAGTTAAAAAAAAAAAAACTCATAATTTTTCCTAACACTGGTGCTCTGTGCAGGCCCTCACACAGCCTCTGCCTGAAACGACTCAGTCACCTCTGTCCCTACAAGCCCACTTTCTTCTGACTGGCCGGCTCGTCGAAGCCTGCTGAGGCCGCACTTTGTGACATCATGAAGTGCAGAGTGTAGAAAAAACTGTGTGAAACCTGGTGTTCACAGCAGTCTGCAGCTGAGAAGCCGGGGGATTACTCCAACATACTTTTACCTACAGATGTGAAACTTCACCCACGTTTAGTCTGGACATCCAGCATTGTAACATTATATATATATGCTTTCCTTAAACAGTGTGAAAACAACTAGCTGGTTATTGTTTTTGTCTTATAATCAAAATAGTATCAAATTAATTTTCAGTTATAATTTCGAGCAAAAGCACCAAACATCTGCTAGTTACACCTTCTGAAATGCAAGTTTATTGGTTGTTGTGACACTATATAAAATATCTGTTGATCAGAAATAATAAGAAATTCTAACATGTGGCTTACTTCCACCATGTATGACATTTTATAGCCAAAATGAAAATGAGTTGCAGCCCCAAAACACACAGGTGCATTCACACTCTGAGTGAATCAGTACGTATCATAGCAAAAGAAGAGTACAGGATGATAAATGTCACCGGTTCTTTTTAGAACCGGATTATGAAACTGAGAAGGCATTACCCCATAAAAATGGGTACAACGCACAGTCAGGCACAGGGAGAAAAATCCCAATGAGTTTCACACCTAGTGAAAATGTTCCAGCAGTGTTGACAGCTGACGAAGCGCTTACGTAACTGAACTGTGGTCGGACCACTGGCTGCTGCTCTGAGTGAACTCAATATCCGAGTGTGACTATGGCGAGCAGACTTGTTAACACGCTACTTATTGCCAATTTTCCAAAGTATCGGATCTCAAAGGATCTCACATTCAAAGCGCTGACTTGAATCCTGAACTGAAAGTAGAGAGGGAAAAAGGACTTGATGACCCGGCAGCCTGATTGTGTTGTTATTAACATGGAACATGGTTAGCAGTCTTTTTCCCCCGTCAGTGCACTGGCATGCGGTACACTTGGGAAGCGCAGGATGTCATCATCAGTTTGGGCAGGCATGCTGGACTCAAGCCTTTTAAGTTTTCTAGTTGCAAATCAGTGGCAGCAAAAGCACATACTTCAGCGTCCAAGACAGATTTAGCACCATGAATGTACCTTTAGGGAATAGTTTGACATTTTGGGAAAAAACTCTCATTTGCTCTGTGGCCAAGAGCAAGATTAAATCAATACCAGTCTCAAGTCTGTACAGATAACATGAAGCTAAAGAGCGGAGATGTTAGCTTAGCTTAGCACAAACACTTGAAACAGGGGGAGACGTTAGCATGACTCAGTCAAAAAGGTAAAATACATCTAACGACAGCTCTAAAGCTCACTTATTAAAAAACATTGCAGTGAAAACTTCAAGTCATGGAGAGAGTTAGGTGATGGACTACTTCTTGGCCAAGCATTATCTCTTCCTGGAGCCTTCATGGTGGCGTCAAGACCCGACAAGCCCAGATCACAACAATCCAGAAAACCACAAATTGTTGCTTCCTTATTTATCGAGTGTTGCGGTTGTATTTTTTGGATTTCTCTTTAATAAAAGTTATGTATCAATCTTTTGGTAAATTGAGATAACACCATGTTGATAAACCTGTGGGCCTCTGGTAAAAGCTGATACATTAGCTGTGGTCTTTGATATGATGAACTGGCTGTCGAGTCGGTATTCCCAGGAAAATAACAAGCAGTGTCCCTTCCCTAGAAGTGGTTGGTTGGCAGAGAGATGGTAGCTAGGTACTGTGTTTAGTGTACAAACAAATGACTACAGACGAGACTTCAAACACGTGAAAATCCAAAGAAAATTAACATGTACAATAAATGTTAAATAAACAAAAAAAAACATTAGCGAGGAATTTATAGGTGCATTTTAGGTATTTCAGTAGGTGTATTTTGTTACCTTTGGACAGAGCCAGGTTAACCGTTTCCTCCACACTTTGTGTTAAACAAAATAGGGAGGCACGATATTGGATATTAGGCTCATGTTTTTTTCCACCTAATTGAAGAGAACATCAAAGCTGTGTCCCAATCCAGGGGCTGCATCCTTCGAAGGCCGTATTTGAAGGCTGATTGCGTCAGAGAAGCGCGTCGAAGGCGGTCCCAATACGAAGGCTCCTTCAGAACCCTAACCCTTTAGTCTTTATCTGTATATTGTTGATAACTTTGCCGATGCCAATATGTCATTTTCAAGCAATTATCTGCAGATAGCAATAATGTGCAGATAATATCGTGCATCCCTAAAACAAAGCTAAGCTAAGTTAAGTTTAGCTATCTGCATGTAGCTTCATATTTACCGTCCAGATGTCAGATTGGTAATTATCCTCTCATCTTATTCTAGGCAAGAAAAGCAAATAAGCACACTCCCCAAAATGTAAAAATATTCTCCTTTTCTAAGATCTTAAAACTATATCTTTTAATAAAGCATGCTCCACAACTCCCTCATAAGAAGTCATGGTCATGCATAAGAAGACAGACTTAATCTCCCTTGCTGTTTCGAGGAAACAATGCAGGCACCAGTCCAGATGGGCTTCCTCATATTCACAATGTTTTTTCTGTAAGCTTTCTGAGTAAGCAGAGAGAATGTAAAAAATAATATTTGAGTTCTTTACTGGGAATTGTCTCTATCCCCCTGAAAGGAGAGAGTGCTGGGCCTGTTAGATAGAGCCTGACATGTAGATGCTTTTCCCAATGTGGAGCTATTTTTGCCTTTCAGATACAGATGCATTAGTGCACACATTCCTCAGGGTGCTTAAGCAAGGAAGGAAGGGAAATATTTCCATTAGACTATGCAGCTATGCACGAAAAACAGTATTTGAGTAGATCAAATAGAATGTCGACATTAATCAAGCTGTGAAAGACCTACGTGGATCTTATTACAGAGCAATATAGAGTTATTTTAATCTTAGGATAAAACAGGAGTCCTTCACTCCCACATGACATGCTTTTTCTTGGCATCACAATGTAGCCGATGATAGATGTTAGACGAGGATCACATTTAACTAAAGTAATCTGCATATTCTGACTGGTGTATCTTACAAAAAGCCTCAGGAACCACTTAAGTGATTATCTGGATACAATAACATTAAAATGTATAACCACACATTGCGATAAGGAGGCAGGGTTAAAGGGGAGACATTATTCCTTATATGACTAAGAGTTAATAACTCACAAATGATTTTAAAAGCACATCAGTTGGTCTCTGTTGGTATTGGTGTCTTATTACTGAAGTACTGTATCCTTTCGGGATAAATGCCTCCTCTGAGAGAGGCCTCAATTACAGGTTTAACACTTCATTACTGGCCTCTTAAGTATCTTAAAAATGATAGCATGGCCTCAAATGACAGACACAAGATGCATTATTTCACCTCCAACAGCACATAGGAACAGAAACCATTAGACAAAAGAGGATTTACAGGCAACTTGAATTGTTTCTGCACATTTTTGCGAGTAGCCGTCATCACCTGCAGGCTTCAACAATGTTCCTATTAGTAGATGCTGCGTGTGATTCTTCTTGGATCTTATTCCACTCAGTCCTAAAATATGCTGCAGCCTTTTCTCCTGTGTGAGAAACCTCGATATAAAAAGAAACATTGCAGCTCATCTGTTCCGTATTTAGCAACAACAGACTCGAGATGTTTGCCGGCCCCGCTCGTGTTGAAACCAAATGTTGCACAAGATATTCAGCCGTGAAGATATCTGGGCTTCATTTCATGTCGGTCATATTTTTCAGCCTACTTTTAATGAGTGAATACCACACTGGTTGGTCACTGTGAGACTAACACTTTGTTGGGGTTTGTAAAGAACAAAGCGTGTTTTGTAGGCTGTAAAATGTACAATGCCTTTATTCACAAGCCATATAACTATATATCGAGAAGATTTCTTAATATTAAGTCTTGTTTATTTGCTAAATTAAACTACTGAATATGCATGCATGAATCTTGGTTGTAAAATAAAGGATACTTACACAACTTTGCCCTATGCTTGAGCTCAGAACTGCAATCAATTATGCTGCAATATTGCTCTAAACCCGAAGCACTGTGAAGAAATGAGCATTGTAATGAATCCTGTTTTAAAATAAATCACCCTTGAGCAACTTTGTAGTAACTTCTGTGATAAGAACTGCAATCTATTGTGTACATTTTTAACAAAATATCTGGTCAAATTAAATATGCTATTTTCAATCTATTACTGTCCATCATTGACTTAAATGAAAGAATCATATTTGAGTCACATGACGAGACAGTTTTGCCTCAAAGATGTTAGTTGTTTCCCGGAAATAGACGATGCCGAACACGCAACAAAGACGAGATAGACAGGAAATGTGACCTCAGCTTTACAGCAGCAGCACTCTGTAAAGAGGTTTTTGATGAAAGCGTGGTGACTGGTGACATATTAAAGGGAAAGCCTGAATAAATGACATGAAAAGCTGAGCCTTCAGACACACAGAACTTGAATCAGGACAAATGGGGAGGTGCTCACGAGTATCCAGGACTGATGCAAAACATTCACAGTGTAATTTAACTATGTTAAATAAAGCAGCTGCCAACATGATGCATGGCAAAAAAAGAGATTCCCAGCAGCTTTCTTAAAATGTCCAGTTTATTGATATTCTACTAATGTGTAGGGCTGCAACTAACAAACATTTTGATAATTGATTAATCGACTAATAATCGGATGAAAACAAAAAAACTAATAATTTTAGTATTTCCAGCATCGCATTAAAAACACAAAAATGTCTATATCTTGTTTTCTTATGCAATGCAATATTAATATATCAATTATATCTTAATAATCATGATTGACTTAATAATTGCTTCTGTAAAGGGAAAGTACAGACAAGACTACTACAATAAAAAAATGGACATAGGGGATGCAGCCATGAACTGAGCTTACCAGTTATAGGGAACTAATCAATATACAGTATATTTATACAGATACTCAGGTTTCTGTTGTCAGTACATAAAAGATTCGCTCTAGACCGACTCTGACTATTGGCATGAAGAATTAAAAATACTTTATAATGTTATGTTATACTCCAGTGTCTCTCCGACCGAATTTCAGCTCATTAGCTTATTCTGCCGTCTCCAGCAGATAAGTGTCCGTTCTGACGGACAAACCCACGATTTAGAGTTAATTTAAATACAATGTGATGGACAGAAATACTTTGTCAGTTTCTCTCCATTTTGTGATGGTGTAATGAAGCCCGGCATTAGCTTTATCAAGACTTAGCTTATTAACAGCCTTACTACTATGGTATACGGTCCTACGCTGCTTTATCAATGGCTCAGCTTCATCAGGCCCATTATAAAACGAGGAGAGGCGAGAATAGATGGAATTTCAGTCCGTTAGGTTTATTTTTAAATTAACGTTAGAAACTGTAACCGTGCGTTTGTCCGTGTAAACGGACACTAATCTACCTGAGGCGGACACATCATCAGCACTGTACAACAAACGGATAATAATCGTCGAAAAATAATTGTTTCCCAAAGGAGACCGGAGATGTTGTAAATTCCTGTAATTCATCACGTGAGCTACTCAAACATTGGCTGGCTGCCCCCAGTGACGTTTTCACAGCACATACTGTGCATGATAACATAGACCCAAATAATCGATGATGAAATTCGTTGCCAACTATTTTAATAATCGATTTTAAGCTATTTAATCGATTAGTTGTTGCAGCCCTACTAATGTGTGTTATGCAATGACTACATGCACAAGAGACATTTCTTAAACTTGTCTGTCTTTTGTTTTATTTTGAAGGGGTGACATCAAAGGGGGCAGAGCACGACACATCTGGATGTCACAGGGAGGCGGATTTAAAACTACAATTACATCATTATTCCATTTGCTCAGTAATGTTGTTAAGTTCAAACAAGTATAAAGCCAGCTTTTGAACATAATGTCTAAACATCTCCATTATCATTGTTAAAATGTTGCATGTGAACAGGAGGCAATACTGTACATGATAATGGTGCAGTTATGCAACCAATTTCCATTTAAGCAGCCCTTGTTTCACTGTCCCAACGATGTGTTGTCACTGAATGATGAACATTGTTCTGCTGCTTTCTGTGCTGCAGAGGCGACAGTCATGATAAAACATGATTGCATCACAGACAGGCTGCATTTGTGGTGATCATGCAGTTTTTCTGATAAACACAAGCAGAAGAACATGGCTTGTGTGGGCATTTGCAAGAGAAGTTGCTTAAAGGTAAGTTAAGGTTAATAAAAGTTCTATACAAACAACATGCTGCAGTATCAGGGATGAATTGTACAAAAGCAATGACGTGAAGTGTGCAGCTAGAGTTAAGTGTCTGACCTCTATTTGCATTTTGATTACTGCTCTTCAGGAGCAGCAGCACTTGAAATCTCTTCTATCCCAACTGTATTTAAACAGAAAGAAACTGCTGTGTTAATATGGAAGCACTTCTAAACTGTAAAGATGTATCACATCCCAGTATTAAGGTTTAAGTTAGCCATGTTTTTTCCGACTAACTCTTCAGCTCACACTCATTGGCATGGGTTAAAGGACAAATTTGTAGTGTGAACATGGAAAAATAATCATCGTGATGGTAGAAACACCAGAGGTCTTGACCTATTCACTGTTAAATACATAGCAAACATATTTATATTATAGCTCAGAATCCGAAGTTCACCTTGTCAGTGTGTTCTGCACACTTATCTCTGCCCTTTTAGTGCCCATCAACATTTCATAGAACTATAGCCGAGCAGAAAGAGCCCAAAACAAACTGAGGCAGAGTATGCAGGTCAGGTGACCTCTGAGTAGTCCTGGACAGTCTTTGTCACACTGCAATTACGGGTTTAGTTACCATTGCCTGCACTCCCACAAATGTACTTAAAGTGCTGCTACAACCTGTCGAAAATTGGTTTAACTATTTGCCACAGAAAGAAATGAACCAACAAAATCATTTTATTAGTACTAAGGTTACAAACATACCTGGATATAATTTAAATGTGTTAGAATATTTGTGAAGGCTTTGCAAAAGAAACTATTTGATAACATCACTTGGGTTTTGGGAAAATGTGATGAGCAGTTTCACAATTTCTTCACATTTTATAGACTAAACAATTACCAGTGAAACTAATCGACAGAGTACAAGAAAAGAAAATAATTGTGAGCTGCAACATTATTTCTTCTCATGCAGTGTTGCCCTTTGAATTTGAGACTGCAACTACAAAACCTCCTTCCTTTTTTACAGATTTTGAAAGATCTTTGGCATTCTTTGTTTCCCTATGTTTCATTGAAAACATAGGGAAAATACTTCTACAATACTACTACCAAAAATATAGCAATTGATGTTAAAAAAAATAAATTATAAAGTTAAAATGGTTTGATACTTGTCTATAACTCCCAGAGCAGCAGTAGGATATTGTAAATTCCCTTGAGTGCTTCATCTACAGGTGCTCTTGTTAAGCTCCAGCGTCTGCACTGCTTAGAACTGCATTCCAGCCTATTAGACCGACATATTCTTAACAGGCATGACATGACAAAAGGAGAGACTAATGAAAGAAAGATTTGTCCTGGTAAACACTGAGAAGATCTTATCAAACACATTGTGCATGGACGTGAAATGCTTCAACATGTGCAGGACGTGACTGGTGACATGTAAAAAAGCAGGAGTGACAGACTACTGAAGGCCAAATGTGTCCATTAATGCATGACATGAGCGATGCCTCGTAGGTCACATTGCAGCTGCTGAACTGGTTGGGTAAGATGGTACCACATGGACAATTATAGACTAGTCTGCACGTTTGTTTGGAATGAACATCAACATGATGCTGGCACAACAGAAACCAAAACGCAAGCTTAAAGAGTTTCTACAGCAGTTTAAATGTGAACTTAAAACTGGAGATGTTTGTGAGGAAATATAGACAGATACATTTAATGCACGTGATATGCGGTAAAAAGCTGGACAATGCAGGGGATGTTTACAAAATCAAAAGAAATAAAACCACTAAGATAAGACGAAAAAAGATTTAAAATTCAGAATACATGATACTGATTCAACTAGTAGTGCCTCACAGTTTGTATTATTGTTTCTTCACTCAGAGATAGGCCTAAATAGTGTATACAAGTGCAATACATTTAAAACCTAATCCCAACATCAATATTTCCTCCAGACAGCAAACACTTTGCTTGCTGTCCCTTTAAGGTTTACTAGAGGGGTGTGTTTGTGCGTGTGTGTGTAAATAAGCGAGCATGTGGTCAACACATGTAGTTTTAGCCTGACTTAAAACATAAAACAGCCACATGTACTAAACATGCACGGTGTCATAACGATGTAGAATACCCACCCCATGGTTGTGTTGGTTCATTGAGAGAAACAAACAAACAAACAAACAAAACATAACTAGAGTTAGTTACAAAGTCCTGGTATGTGTTCAAATGTCTGGCCCATAAGGTTGATTGTGCTAGAGCACAGAGTTGTTGTCAAAACATGCTTCAAATACTGATGCTGCAAAGAAGCTGATAATTGTAAAACACCTTCTGACTGGAAAAACGGTTTTAAGGTGGCCAACCAAGATTGATGTCACCAATTCATGAGCCAACTGTGAAAGCGATCACAATCTCCTGTTCTGTGACTAATTTTTGGCAGTTACTCAGAACCATAACTCAAAGTTTCCAGATCATTACTATGCGACAATTAAGCTGACCTTTGCGGCAACAAAAAGGTAATCACGGCATAATTTTTCCTATTAGACATTTTGTCATAATTAGCAAATGAATTCTTAAGTAATGTTTTACAAGTTGTGTTATGTGTTTCACAAGGTCACAGTTACACCACCAAGCCCTCATCAGTTCATCCTTGAGTGTTTGAGTGATGCTTCCAGGTTGGTAATCGCCTGTATCTTAAAACATGCTTTTAGAGGTCTTGGTAAAAAAGCAGCTTGTAACTTGTAAGTGCGATCTAAAAACACAGTACGTTAGAAAGGCATTAAACAGACTGCTCCTGTTAGCCAATCAGCCACCAGCAGGATGCTTATAACTAATAACTGCGGCTAATAGATTTGTTAACCCAACTGTAAATTTTAGTAGTTTCCAGACATCATTAAATAGGTGTTTCAAGATCATGTTTACTCAGACAAGGAAAATACTGATTGGCAAAATATTACTCTCAAACTAGACTGGTCAGAGGGCATAAAACTTTCCTTCCTCTAAGTCCACTGTTCTCCATAAGCTACTTTCTGATGACTAGTTCGTCAACACCAAAAACTAGCATCCAATGCCAGATTAAAAGTGGTCACACAAACAAGTACAAAGGCAGAACACAAAATATCTTTTCTCTTTCCAAAAGCATTGAAACATACAACACTATCGTCATCGAAACTCATTGAAAATGAGTGAAAGAAATCCTTGGAAAGAAATCAGACTCTCTTGAGGTTGAGTTCTATTTTGGACTTTATACTTTGAACAGTAATCCATCCTGTTGCAGAGGAAACTACTAGCGCTGTCTGGCTCACATTACCTCAACAGGTTACTCTGAAACTTGAGCTTGTGTTACAGTTGCTGAGAAAGATGAATGTCAGAAGATCCGGTAGAGGGAGGACAGGGATGTGCGTGGAAAAGGAGGGATCTTAACTGGGAGGCCGGATGCCTTTGCTCGTAGATTTCAACACATCAAGGTCAGCTTTCACGTCACCAGTTGTCAATCCCACACAGTCTAATTTTGTATAGAGGTTTGGTGAAGAGATAGAGACAGGCATGACGTTGAGGCAGCGTGATGACGGCTTGAGGAAACATTTCTGATTGTATAATAAAATGTAAATGGTGCTTTGCTTTCACACATAAGGTTAAGGCGCTGATTAGTCTCTGTTCTTTACAACTGTGCATGTATGTCAAGGCATAGATGCAATCAAAACAGATGTGAGCAATGGCTTTATGGAAAATGCTGCATTTGCTATATTCAATACCAAGATGGGACGGCTACTCAATGTGAAGAAAATAGGGATGCACCGATACCGAAGTATCGAGCGGTATTGGAGCGTAAATAAATCTACAATGAGTACCGCACCCGAATACCACTTTACAGCTTGACGTTAGCCTCCCGTTGGTTAAGCAGGTAGGCGAGAAGGAGCACTTTTCAGAAAAAGGCTTAGTCCTCACAGACCGCACTAACATGTACACTCACGGCCAAACTGAAGCTCACAGAGAGTAACAAAAACATTAAAGCAAACTAAGTTACATATTCATGGACGCACACGCGATAAAGAGAGTCTGTGGGCGTTCACTGATGTCTTGTTGTAGGTGCAGTAAACAAGTCCGGGCATGTCTCCCTCACTGCCGTGTTTAAGGGGGATGCGCTGTGTAGTGCTGCGTTCAGGTGCGCTCAGAAATGGGAGTGCTCATCACATGACCTTTTTTACACTGTATGTGGTAATGTTATATTATACTGAAATCCACTGAATGTGTTAGAGGTTACACAAAAGTAAAATGTGTAGCAGTGTCATGTTTGTTAAGTAAGACAAAGTTGAGTGTTAAAATGTCAGCAACAGTTGCATCGATTTACTTTGTTACAAAGTGAGGAACATCTAATGAAAATGAAACGTGCTTTTAAAGTCAACATCTGGAGAACAAGATTTGTAGACCAGGGCATCTCTGCTACTACAGCTCTTTATTAAAATGCTGTTTTGTTGTACATTTTATCTTTATAAAAATTTGGAGAAAATTTGGAGATTTCTGACAGCATAATGTGCTCTTACCTTTTAAGTTGTATGTAACAACCTAAAGTTACTGTAGAATATTAACTTTCACTCCACAGAGAGAAAAAGTACTGTCTCGAATTTGTACTCAATTTTAAAATCACATTTTTAATTCAAGAGGGGGTCAATTATACACTGTGGTAAACATCCTTTCTACCCATTCCACGCTAAAAATGTATTATGTAATGACGCCCAGCCCCTGTTGCAGCTGGTCATTACAGGAGCACGGCTGCTGCCAGCAGACTGCCAGCACCATATAGTGTCGAGGCAGCAGTTTGGTACAGCAAGGTGCAGCAGGTCCCAACCTGCCAGAAGCCACAATTATGTCACTGACAACAACAAACACAGCAACACAGATGCCTTAAGAGTGCATTTCAGAAGCTCTCTCCCTGTATGTCCTGGAAAATAATTTATCGATTGTCTATCTACTGGCAGACATGATGGAAAGAGACAGGGTGGCGCACACTTTTCAATCAATAGAACCGTACAGTGGACACGTTTTCCATGGACAGACATTGATAAGCTGTTGGTAAAGGTTGGGTTATCAAAACTGGCAGGTACTTAGAGCGCAACTAATTATTGTTTTCACTGTCAATTAATATGTTGTTTATAGAATTGATTGATGATTATGGATACAAAATTTCAAAAAATAGATAACAAGCCCATCACAGTTTCCACGAGTCCAAGGGGACGTCTAAAAATAATTTGCTTTGCTGGATCAACCCTTAAAACATCCAAAGATATTTAAGTCCTCAACCGATGACATGAATGATTAACTGAATATCTAAACTGATTAATTAATTTGTCCACTGACAGAAAATTGATCGTTTCAGCATTACTAGATGCGACTCAAATAAATATTTAATGCTAGAAGTGAAGCCAAAGCAACATGAGCATCTTTCACACTCTACCTCCTGATCTTGTCTGGACATTTCCTGGACCCTTTTTCATCTGCCTCTAAATTAGTTTCCACTCTTTCATTGATATTGCTGACAGGTCCATATAAATGTTGTTGTGACATCAAGGCAAAAACAGTCATTTTATAGATAAGTCCTCCTTCTCCCTCTGCATGCTGTATTCAGGTGCCAACCTTCACCGAAACCAAAGGGAGTATTTTCAGTAGTTCAGAATGTGTCTGAGACAGACAATCTCCCTGTGTGCTGCATCTGTAAAGGTTCATATGTGAAAACAGCTACACGGTTATATAAGCACAACTGAAATGATATTTTTAAGATATTCCCTCCAGCCTTTGTCAAATCTAAGGAGAACAAATTTTGAAGATTTCATAATTTAAGGAGTAGGAGAGGATAAATAAAGATATTGTCCATCATCAATTCAAGAATGAGTAGATCTTTTAACCAGAAATAAAAAAGGAGAGCAAAAACAGAAACAAACGCTATCCTAAAAATACCAACCTTTAATTTTCTGTCAGGGAACAAATCATGGAAATTAAAATCAATACATGTTTAGTCTGATTCTGTGACTGTACTATATTTAGGCAACAACCAGCACACCGCCTCAACACGAGATTGGTTCTCGTTAGGAGTGGCTCAGCTCAAAATCTCGCTGCAGTGACAGAAATATCAACCTAAATGAAGCCGTCTGTATTTGGAAAGTACAACGTTTCCCAGGCTTGCTCTCAAGGCTTCTGGCTGCCATGGCAACTATGTTGGTCTCTGAGTGACTCATCTTTTCAGTGTCTATCACACAACAGGAGCTATAAGCACTCCAACCTCGCCAATGCAGGAGGGAAGAAGCATCCTTGCAGGCTGCACTCTTTTGGGATCTGAAACATACTGGCTGCCGAGATTTCCGTTCTTAGTTTAAAACCAGAAATAGTACTAATAAACTGAACATTACTTACTGAATTAGAGTAGGCCAGATTAGCATCTGCACCAATTTAAGAAACCATGTAAAGATGCTTGGTTTACACTCATAAAAAGGGCTGTTATCACTTTTGTTTGCCAAGTTAGAAATGGTTCAAGTTACGACGGGTGTAAAGATATTCTGTTAAGTCTTCAGTTCTTAGTAATATGGATATTTTAATCACATCTAACTATTTAAACCAATTAACACGTTAACATATACAGCTATCTCTGTGCATGCAGCCTATTTGTAGCCACACACTCATACATGAGTCATACAGCTGTCTGTTACTAGACAACAGATGGTGAATTGATGAATTTAAACAAGCTCGAACCATTGTGACTGGTCCTGCAAACATCCTCCAGGCAAGGCACAAATGTGGGATTTGGCAGGGTGAGAAAGTACAAATAGGAATATCTTATTTATGGATTCTCATATGTGAATACGGTGAGAACAAATACTATCCTGAAAGCGCTCTGAATAATTGAAAGTTTGAACCTCCACATTTCCATTTAAGCTGATGAAAATCCCCATCTGTGTAACAACTTGTGATGCACTAAAATAATGAATTATGAAGAAATAAACACTGTAATATAGAATGACAACCATATCCTCATTCAGGTTTAATGACTCCACGTGACACAGGGAACAGGGAACAGGGAACCACAAGTATGCCCTGTACGTGTGAGCATCATCTTCTACATGCCCCAGAGCTAATGGTGCACATGAAGTCCATGACTCTACACATAGTTTGCACTCATCAGGGAAATTCAACTCTATCCTTCTGGTGTTCATTTACTATTGTCTTCTACTGCCTGAGAGAAGATGCTTCAATCTGTGGTTAGACACAAGACTTCACAGAAACACTACCACAAACGGCACAGCACATGTTTTATTTTACAGAGGAAACATCACTCAGACTACAAAGGGAAACCTGAACACTTCCCATACTTAAAATCAGGTCCTGCGCTTACATATTCTACATCTTAATGCAGAATCTGTAAACAGAGATTACTATAGCTATGATTTAGACAGTCTCACAATTAATAGTTGACTTTTAATCTTCTCTCCCTGTTTTTATTTGTGTTTATTGATGATCTCTAACAGATTTCTCTGATCCACTCTTCAAACGGCCCTTAATCCCTAAAGTCTAACTATTAGTGAGCAGGTAGCCCTCTGGTGCTTTTAAATCAACACTACCATTGACATCACATGCCAAAAACTCCCTCACAGTTAACACTTCCCAGCTCTGCCAAAAATTATTTACAGCACTTCAAGACTATTTCGAGGAGTGAAAAGCGTGGTGGTATTGCTTGTGATAATCCTTTTTTGTACATGACATTATAATAAAGTTCTATTTTAATTATTTAATTCTAAAACCATTGATTTGAGAATTGGACCACAATAAGTGCGTTATAAAAAGAAAATGTCTCAAGGACAGCAACGTTTGCCTTCACAAGGTCGCCTTTTTTAATAGATAAACATAATACTTATACAAGCACATGTTTGGCAGAATCAACAGAGTGATCTGGTGAATAAGATGCATAGCCTATTAAAAAACACAGCAGGTTTCCTGAATGCTATACCAGAAGTAGACACCACGACAAGACACAAATCACCCACAGGCTTTTAGTGGAAGAAAGTCAGCTAATTTGGCTGTCACTTTCACACTCGTCAACAAGACGGTCGCTGCCATGCTGATCACGTCAATTTTGGCCGTTGTTGTTGTGCTGTGCCCTTGTTTTCACAGAATCATATCAAGCGTCTCAAACTCTCAACATTATGCTGTCTCTATGCATCATATACAATTAAAATTGCAATATCAGACACTAAATGTTCTACAGTCTTTTAAAACTGTATGATAGCGGTCAATAACTGATGCCAAATCATTCATCATATCTTGAGAAGTTGCATCATGTTAAAAACTTCCATCTACTTGACCAGGCAAGTCTTTCTCACTTTTCTTCTCACTCACATTTTTCCAGTATCATAAACACTGCTGATAAGCTGTCGAGGCTTGTCTGCATAAGTAGAGCAAATTAGTCATCCCATTTTATGATGACGCTTAAAGTTAAATATAAGCTGGTAATATTAGGGATGCACCAATTGAGAAAATCAGGGCCGACACGATACTTAAAACAACAATTTTGCCGATGGCCAATGGCGATGTTTAACAAATTTTTATAATTATCAATGCCATTGTCTGGATAATTAACTTTAATTATAACAAAATAAATGTATTCAGGCCTTCATCACACCCTTGAGAAAGCATGAATTCAATCTTTCAAATTCCAAAAACATCTTTTAATTAAACTTCTTTCACATAAAAATAATCTTTTTTCAAAAATAACTGCCTGAAAAGCCTCTTTAGCTCAGAGGCTGAGAATCACCTGGTCATAGTACAAACATTTTTTAGTGCTTACATAGCCTAACAAAAATCTTTCTGTTAACATAAATAATTTTATGTTACAATTAAATCTACTGCACAATTAAAGCAGTTAAATAATAAAAACATCGGCTACTGCCATCGGCGCATGCCACCTTATTTGCAGATGGGCCGATGTCTGTCAACATGGTCGATATCGGCTGATTCCGATGTTCAGCCGATGCATCGGTGCATCCCTAGTTAATAGAAATGAGCATAAACCAGATTAAGTCTAATACATTTCAGTCGTGTGGTTCAGAATAGGTCTTAATATTTGTAATTTGATTGTATACTCAGTGGCATTACTGTGTAACAAATTAAACAAAAGTTGTGCAGTGAATAGATTTTAGTGGAATGTAAAGGGTTAGAGTATGAATGTCTTAAATCCCCTAGATTAGTGGGAAAAATGGAACCAAAACCTTAATTCAACATCTATATTAATCTCTGTTATGCTATCTTAATGTTAACAATACATTACAGTTCAAGAGCTTGTGAAGAAATGTCTAAGTACACAGTGGAAATGTACAATTAGTTGTGACTGGAACCGTAATACACATTGTTGTAAGCAGCAGGCTCAGTTCTGGTAGATTTAACTGCAGGCTACAGGAAGACAACCAACCGGTATCTGATCAGGTGCATGCTTGGATTTGGCGCAAACTGCAATATAATACGAGTACAAAACATCAGCGAGATTCGCTTTTTTTGTGAAGCTTAGCCATAGATAGTACACTTTTTTTGTTTCAGTATAGATGCATAAATCTGGCATTTCTTGCCCATGCAGGTTTATTTCAAAACACAAATTTGCTGCGAAAAACTGCTGCAGAAAGCATGTTAATAAACTACAATGACCAAAAGTCTATCTATGAGAAAAAGCATTTAAGCGGCTAATAATAGTCTGTTTGTTGAAATAAGCTGTATGCAAAGAATTTGAAGAAGCCATCAATCTTTCAGTATTAATCAGATGACTTACACCTTTTAAATTTACATGGATAATAAAATGTTTATATGTATGCCATTTGTAGTTAGAATTTTTTTTTGCAAAATAATCTGAAAAAGTATCACAAATCAACAAATACATCTAACTAGTGAGGCCTTACTGTGAGGAAGAGCTGTACCATGACTGATAGGTTGAGAACAGACACCTTGGTCAGGTCACACACTGGACCTTACCAGACCTCCACCCCACATGCATCACCTCCACCTAAAACAGTCTACTGCATCAACTTACAACAGACTGTACAATGTTTCATACTGGCCACCCATATTTTCCCCCATGGTGTGACGCTTCACTTCAAGAATTTTTGCTGTCTTGTTTCCTCCACTGCACTTCTCTAATGCTGAGTGCTTGCTAGTTGCCACTGACATACAGTATATTCATTGTACCATGTATGGACCACTCTCTGAAAGACGAGCTGCAGACTCCAACAAATCAAAAAACTACCTGGTATTCAACAGGTTGTTAAGTATTTTAATGCCTCCCACCCGGTTGGTACCTTTTGGACTAGTGGCCTGTGACCTGCTGGTTGCAATTTCAAATTCTCACACTTGATGTAGACAGTGTATGGGAATGAATGGAAATAAGCTAAGCCAGCTGAGTGTGTCTTCTTGGATGAGATGTTCCAGTAATCCTGCCTCTGGCAATTGATAGAGCTACAAGTCAGCAATGTTTGCTCTGGAAATGGCTTTGGACCTTCAAAAAATGTAAACTTGTCAAGCGGTGGAGAAAAGACTACTGCTGCATCTTTCTTCAACTTTCTTAGAGTTGTTTTCACTAAAAACAGTCTCAACCAACATCAACATAGTGGAGGGAGACACGTGCAATACATTGTGACCAATCATACATCTATTGCTTAAGACATTGTTACTCCATAGCCCCAAACTGTTGTCATTCTTTGTGGAGGCACCCATAAACTCTCTGTTGGAGATCTCGGTCCCTCCACAAAACCTTGAAAGCATGAATCCCTCCTAACACCTTCCTCACTCTTTGGATGTGCCCCTGCATGTCAATTCAGCCCAACCGCCCCAGCGAGGCAACTCTCTGTAAAAACACCTTAAAACAAGCCCAATGCAACTGTGATGCAAGACAAGTAAATACAACTGTTGAGGAAACTCGTCACTTTGCACTCAGAGCACAAAACTGATGTGATGCATTTTGACAGACATGTAATTAATTCAAATGCCCTGGGGTCTGTTCACCCAAGCTGCTTGTGTGGAGAAAAATAAAAAAAATGAGAAGGAAAAGAGAAACTACTTTAACCTGTGTGTTGCCCTGCCCTGCAGGTTTTAAAACACAACTTGTGCGTTAGACTGTATGTGTAAAATGTTTGCACAAATTGCTTGCATTTCATTCATGTTTGCAGGATCAGTCATGCTGAATGTAACTGCTGCAGTGCAAACACCACAGTGGTCATGTCAGCCTATTTTAAGCGGCAGACCCTTTTCATCCTCTTACCTTTGAGCTGCGGCAGCGGTGATAGCTCCACCGGAGCGCTCTGTGTGCGGTACTGAGACGAGCCCTGGGATTTTCTCTGTTTCTGGGCCTTCCTCATGGACTTTCTCGTAAACCCGTCCACTTTCTCGGCTGCGGAGATGGCCGACATTTTGACGCAGAAACTGACGAGGACTTCAGAAAAGCAATTGTATCCCTGGGTTGAAATGAAAGGTTTCCTTCTCTGTTCGCATCAGCACAAAAACACGGAGTCACTTGAAGCTCGTCCCCTCGTCCAAGTCTTATGTTATTCTGTATGATCCAACATGGTCGCTCGGTATTGGGGTTAGACTGTGTCCAAGGACAGCATTATTTGAGCAACTTGTTTGAAAAAACACGATAGCAATCTTCAAAACACGAACAAAAAACTCATGACATTGCCCGCAGTAAAACTTTGAGTAACACACATAAGAAAATTACCACTTAAGTTTCTTTATTTGAGCTGTTTTTTTTACTGCTTCCTCGTTTTAGCAAAAACGTCTACCTGTTGCTAACCGTATGACAGACATTGTAATAAAAGTTGCCTTAATTAGTTGTAAAGTCCCAACAGAAGCAAACTTACTGTGCTGCTAGCCTCCAGCTAATGGACCTAGCTAGATGCTAAAATTAGCTTACGTTAATGTGTGCCTTTACAACAGCTTCACCGCTGTTGAGGAAAAAAAGTTACACAAGGTTGCCCCGTGAAATTCGCATAGTTCTTCGTCAAAACACGGGGTCCAAGCGTTGGGGCACAGTTTTCAATCACCGTTATACTTCCGTTGAGTGTTTCAGAACAACTATCCGCAAACGATGAAGTTCAATTTTGCTCGACGACTGAGTCTCATTTAGCACTTAAAAGTTAGCTGTGTCCACAACGGAGTGACATTGACTACATTTCTTGCTGGATATTACCCGGTAGTTTCGATTCCGCTGGCCCCGAATAGACCGTGCTTTCTTGAATTAAACAAATTACAAATGTCGTGCTGAGTAGGCAGCCATAAAAACACTCCCTGTACAGCCGTTTGGTCGTTGTCTGTCTGGTTGACTGTTCGGTGGACTGCAGAGCCTGACAGTTGTACGTCATTGACTGGCGTCTCTAACTGGCCAATCATAAACGGAGAATCGAAAAAACTGTAAACTTTTTAAGCCAATCACAGCACGCAGAAAGTGGGCCCGGAACATGTGACATGTAAAAACAAATGCGTGACGTTCTACTGTCGAACGAGGAGTGGCAGCTGTAGTAGATAGTACTGACAAGAGAAAGTAATTATTGTTACCGCAGAACATCCAGTCAACTACAGCCAAACGTGGTCTATAGGAGATGGTGCTGTACTTCTCCTTTTCACTCCTAACATGGATGACTGCACAGTCTTAACATAAAATTAGGCAAAAAAGGATTGTTTGTTGTTTATGTAACCTGAATTCAAAGTAAAAATGTATGCTGGGAAAGGGGGCTATCATGTAAAAATGAATTTAACCTCACCTATACATAATTGTTATATTGTCATACTTTGTATATTCTTAATGTTGTGGTATTGTACATTTTCCCATTTAAATATATTGTCTAAATATTTGATCATTTTGTACTGCGATGCTTTGGCAAAATGTTTCTTAAAACTGTCAAACCCTATGAATTGAATTTGCAGACGGTTTTGTAATATTTTCATTTTCCCTTCAAATAACTCTTTTTGAACAATTAATGTCCCTTAAATTATTCAAATATAATACATATATTCCAACACTCAGAAAAGAAAGATGTGCAACCTGTGAAGATGAATTACAAGGAGAGAAACTAAATGCACCAAGAGCATGCCATGCCACACTTTGAAAACTATTTTCAATTTAATAAAATCTGACCACAGCAAAATAGTGTCAATTAAATACAAATAAACCAAGTAACAATCATTGGTTGTTTTGTACATATAAACAACTTAAGCATCCGCTCAAGTAAAATTACATTTTGCAGAAGTTTACACGTGTAACGCAGAAAAGAAAAAGAGTCAAAACCCAAACATGGAAAAATCCCACAAAGAGAAGAAGCAATACATCCAAGTGAAGTTCATAAAACAGCTTAAAGATTTATATCAAATAAACTGGATTAACACCTGGTTGACTTCTTGTGCACTTAATAACTCAGGGTTCTTTTGTTTAACACATACCGAACAGGTTTGAGTAAAATGAGAATTTTTCTTAGCAACATGTAACTTTGTTTTTCAACCAAAGGTTCTGCACAGTACCAGAACATTGTGTAGGAGGCCACTGCAAAACCTCTGACCTGGTTCAAATTAAAATGCAGCCTCTCAGGATGTGAAAACAAAGCATCAAATATTAAGAATGATGCTTTTGTCACTCCCTATGCAGCCCAGGTTCATGCAATCATGTAATCTTGACATAGAGGCTTCTTGTCTATGAGTTCAGGTTAAAAAATTACTCAAAATAAAAAAATATATACATTTCAAACAGGGGCAGAGAGCGTCCGAGTTCACTCCAGAGGCCTCCTCGTGAAGTACGTGGAGATTTTCTTCATGGCTTGTGGTGAGCGGATGGTCTGAAAAAAACACAAAAAAAGGTTAAGTGTAGTCCTCAACATTCCCATTCATGTAAATATTAGCACTGATAAGGAGGGTCAGACCTCAATGACTAAATAATGCTTGCTCAAGCCTTATTCTTTCCAAGTGACCTCATACGGACACTACAAACAGGGAAAACAGCCAGCCTGGCTTTGACCAAATAAAAAATAAAAATATAACAAGAAAACCAAGTCTTTATTAGTCAAAACAGCACAAACAGGCATAATAGAGAAACACATACAAATATGAAGGTGGAAAAGTTGTTAAAAAAACAAATTCTGAAGTGGGGATATTTATTGCTTACCGGTGAAGCTGGTGTCTTGCCTTCTTGTTTCTTGGAGGCGCTGGGGCTTCTGGGAGTACTGGGGCTCCCCTGACCTTTCTTCAGCTTCTGGCCCATCACTGACAACCAGTCGACCACTCTTGGAGAACAATTCTCTTTTCCTGTCTGTCTCGGTGAGGCTTGCTTGTTGTCATCTGCGTGACAGTCTGTTTGTACCCGGCTCTCTTGAGCTGGGCAGCAGAATCCAGACAGGATCCGGCTTTTCTTTGCTGCGGGGTAGAGTTCAGAAACACAGTCACACTGTTCTGCAGCCCCACAGTTTGAAGATGCACCGTCGCCGGTCTCCAGCCTGCGCTTGGCTCGTCGTTCTGCGGGAGAGGTGCTGCTTGCTGGGCTCTGCGGACACGGGCTCAGCACCTTACGCAGCTGAGGGCTGACCTGGGCGGGAGATCCGTGTCTCGGGGACAACCACTGTTTGATGGAAGATGGTGTCCTCTGGCGAGCAGCAGCAGCTTTGGCCTCCTGAGAAGGGAGCGGGGAGGTGGTGCTGGAGGGCAGAGGGAGGGCGGCTCCGCTTGGAGCACAGGCAGCGAGCTGGGGTGAGGCCAGGCCACCGAGACTCTCTGTCCTCTGGGTCTTCGCAGGAGTTGTTTCAGGTCGGATTACAGGCCCTTTAAAAAACAAAATGCCACATTACTTCAAAAATGAATGAATAGTTGATGTTTTTGCATTCATGGAAAAACCAGTTTACGTCAAAGCACTTCCATATTTCTCATGCTAAGGTAAGGCAATGATCTGAAGAGCAGACATTGTTACAAGGCAGTTAATGGTGGTTGTAACACTTACTGGAGGGAGACTTATGACGTGCCCAGCCCACGAGGTTGGCCTCTCCCACTGAAGACTGTGCTCCATCCATTTCTCTGTGAAGCCTCCAGATCCGTACAGTGTGATCATCGGAACAGGAAGCAATCTGCCAACAGAGGAGTGGAGATTATCACCAAGCCTAAATCAATCCTCCCGGCCTGTTAAAACAGCTCAGCTGCACAGCAGGAGAGCGCAAAAACCTCTAAATCAATTGCAGGAATGAGAGTACCATAGCTGTGAGCGGTTTTATATATCATTAGAGTTTACAGAAAGAAACAGGCTTGTTGTCTCACCTTAGTAAAATCTGTCGGGCACCATGCAACGGATGTCACCTCCTCGCTGTGGCCTTGGAGCATCATGGGAGGATGTGCAGGGTCAGAGATCTGAAATGTAAAGATAATATGAACTTAGAAACACCATATTACACAACAAATTCCCATTTTGATATGTCAAAATAAAACAAAAGCAGTACCTTCCAGATGTATGTGTGATTGTCACTTGAGCCACTGGCCAGGAACTGGTCATCTGGGCTGATTGAGGACTTTACATAAAATGAGGAGTTCTGGTGGCCACTGAAAACGCCCACTGTTGAAGGAAACAAACAATATTAGACTCACTTAATCATGCTTCGATTAAAAAGCAATTCAGCCTGAAGCGGAGTAGAAATAATAAATTGCATGACATTAAATGAGATGCTAATTGCTGCAAACTCTAATAGAAAGAGGGGAGAAGCTTGGAGATGCTGTCCTTTACTTCAAGTGGTGGTCTTGTCAATACTCCAGTGGCCTTATACAGGACATAACAAGTATCCATTTATACTGCAAAATGGCTGCCTGGCATGCAATGTGTGTGTATTAACTGCGGATTCAGTGCTGATTATCAGTCCAAATAGGGGTCCACATCCCCCAGGACATGAATATTTAAATCTGTTATCTATAGATAGAAGAATAAGCTCGTATTATCAAGAAGAAAAAAAAAGGCTGTGCATCTCTCTATCAAGCTGTGCCCTCCTGCCAACTCCCTGCTCCTCATGTCAGTGTAAGGACATAAGTTTGCAGCCCCATCTAGTGATATGCAATGGCAATGAATTAGTGATAAACCAGGAAAGGTGTGTTATAGTGGGGTCTTTGTTTACCTGGAGTCGTTTTTATCCCGCTGACATTGAACATGTAGATACTGTCGTCAGTGCAGTTACACATGACGTTGGATCGCGTGGAGTCTAGAGCGAGTCCAGAATAACCTGCAACACATTCACAACAAAGTTTAGTTTATTCTGGTCGTTCCCATATTTTAAGGTTATCATGATGTAAACAATTAGTTAAACGTACCCAGCCGCATGCGCATGCAAGAACCCGGGTATGGGTACGTCTGCAGGGGAGTGGGATCCTGACGGTGTGCAGTGTAGTTCTTCCTCAGATCCCACATCTTGATTACTCTGGTTTATTAACAGCGATGAAACAGTAAATTACCAATGCTTGTCTGTTTGCATTTGACATTTACTTTATATAGGTCTTGTCACTGTGGTTTCTTACCCATCAACTGCCCCAGAAGAGATGAGCGTGTGCTGATCCCGAAACAGAACCACAGTGACGCTCTGCTGGGTGTCCTGCAAGAGAAACAAGGAGCTAAAAATGTCAGCCTCCCGTCTGCGCGGCCATAGTGTTAATTAACTTAAGAGGGTCAGGTGTTGTAGAAACTCACCACACTGGGAGCCATGCCGCGTGCGCTGCTCCGCCTCTTCTTGGTTTTGGTGAGGGGGTTTGTTTCTGCTTTGTTGTGAGCGCCACTGATCTGTTTCACCTGTCTGTAGAAACCATCTGAGGGGATGACATAAACATGATCACACACTGCTCAATAGGAGATACCTTCAAATTCAAATGCACACAGTTATATATATATATATATATCTATACCTGACCAGCCAAGGAAATATACACATTTATCTACATAAAATGAATTTAAAATACAATTTTTTTTATATAAAACTAATGTAAAAGAAAAAAATTGTATATTGTCTATTATTATAATTTAAGAGGTATATTAAATCTACGTGTTGTGTGAAGTACACAGAACAGTAGTTATGCCATTAGTGCACTTTAAAATGCACCTAGTCTTATCTTTCTGCATATAAGGCAGAATTATAATAGAATTTTTTTTCTTCTGTTTTTTTACACAAAACAAATGAACATACAAGTTATAAAAAACAAAAGATTGCAGGGGCGCCAGTTTAGCTCAGTGGTTAAAGCGTGCACCCCATGTAAAGAGGCACAGCAGGGTTAAACTCCGACCCTCTGCAAGTCATCCGCACTCTCGCTTATCTAATTTCAGACTCTATCCACTAAATAAAGGCAAATAGCCCAAAAATATTCTTTAAAAAACAAAACAAAAAAATTAGCAACTGGTACCTTTTTTGCTGCATCTGGTGTCCCAGACCATAATATTTCCATCTCTGGCCCCAGTACAGAACACAGCTGTGTAATAGAAGACAAATGATCAATTATGTGATACAACAGAGCAACATTTAAAATGTCCCCTCGTTTTGCATTTCACGCACTAATCTTCTAAACAGTATATTCTAAAGAAAATAGAATTTCTGTTCTTTGATTTTAAAATCGGAGTATTTTTACTTCTTGGCATATATATAAGTAGTTATCAGTGACATATCTAAGTCTGTTACACTCTTATTCCGTGTGTCCTTTAAGAGACAACGGGGAACTAAATATCTCTACTGTACTATGATACTAGTTTTAAGGCGGGATATAGTTTACCTTTCTCCTCAGGTGTGAATGCGACAGACTTGAGGCTGCAGAGGTGACCCTTGAAGCTGCCCAACAGCTCCCCTGACTTTACGTCCCACAGCCTGGCCATCTGATCACCAGAAGCGGTCACCTATAGATGAGACATTACAATAATGTCATTAAAAGGCGGCTGTATTTGTATACAAAATTGGCTTACAAGTTGCTTTAAATGCAGTGATATAAACAAAGAGGAAATAGTATGGGAACATAAGAACTTGTAGACATCATAAATGTCTGTATGACTCAATAAATAAATTGAAATGTAGTATTTACTGACTTAACATCACATATCATTAGAGACTGACAATTTGGAAATAATCTGTACTTACTAATTGTGGCTCCCCTGGTACCCAGGCCAAGTCAAATACAGCGTTCTCATGAGCCAGCCATTCTGCAAACATTAACACACCATTAGCTACTGCAACTTCCTGATAGTAGACACAACTACTGTAGGACAAAAAGAGGTTCTTACACATACCTTTAAGAAGCTTGTTTTCTCTGCTCTCTGTGTTATAAATCCTCACAATGCCTTCCTCATTAGCTGCTGCGAGCACATTCTGCATGTTTCCAGCTTAAGAGAAGAGAGACAATGACACTCAGGTTAGAAGAAAAAAAGGATAATTGTGTATCTTTTGATAATAATGTTGGATTTAGAGGATATGCTGCGAGTTACCAGAGGAGAAAGCTAATCCAAATGGAGGCACAGAGTCACCCAGGTTTCCATATGAGATGTGTTCATCATGTCGGACACACTGGTAGCCTTCCAGCAGAGTGCTCAGAGGGTATCCGTGCCAGAGATCTGCAGGGAGGGCTGATCAGAGAAGACAGTACATTTAGTCCAATATTATATGAATAAATATGCAAACATACTGAAACTATGTTATTTTACCTTACTGCAATCAGAACTTAGGAATCAAATCGATCTGATTTTAATTAAAAAGTCATGCTTTATTTGTTTATGCTTTAATTGGAGTATACGCCATTTGTAACTTCATAATGTACGCAGACGTAGATCACACCAAGTTACAATAGTCACGTAAGCTAACGTTAATTTAAACATATTTGGAACGTTCATTCATAACGCCATGACAACAGAAATAGAGCACGAGCAACTTTCCAACTATGAACTGTAGCATGAAACAGAATGGTTAGCTAGTAACATTACCCTTGATGTAAAGCTAGTTTAATGTAGCTGAGTTGATAGCACAATTCAACCAAGGGAAACACCCCGTAACCAAAAAGCCCCCCAATATTGCCAAACACAACGGTCTTCTCACCATTCTGCCTTCGTCTGCCCACTCCTCTGTCAACGATTGAGCGGAAAAGCATCCCTACACTTGGGTAGAAGACGATCTGTAATATTTTAAAGTAACACTGAGAAGTTTGCCAGGTCGTTCGCTTGTGGTCCTGTTTTCCGTGTTACTGCGTCTCTTTCCCGCGAACAGATCTTCTGAACACAGGGACCGAATCCCCCGCTAAACTTGCGTTACGCGCTACCATTGGTCGAAACTGCCGCTTCCTCTCAAGCACCGCTTCCGCTTTTTTAATCTTTCAAAATAAAGGACCCTCTATGGAGAGGCCGAGTAAAGTTTCCATATTAATAGCCGTTAAAATTCCGACAAAAGTTTAAGTCACTCTCTTTTTAATCTATTTAAATGCGTTTAGAGCTTATTATAGTCATCAAAATAATTTGTAAGAGAATACAAGGTAGATCTACAAAAAAATGAAATAAAAAAAGGCTTCAACTGTAACAAATTATGTTCGCTTTATTTTGAAAAACAAACCTCTAGGCCGGAAGTAATGTAGCTGTAACTGCCGGTCGAAGTGTCTTCTATTCGCCTCCTTGCAATGAAATGCTAACGGCTTCTGGGTGCTGTCAAGTCTGTTGAAGTAATAAAAAATAAGTAATAATGTCGCTTTCAACTGCCCGTTCATTCCTGTCAGAAGCTTGTTATGGCGAACAAGAACTCGACGCTAATTCCGCTCTCCTGGAGCTGGACAAAGGTGCTTTAGCTAGCTTGCTAACTAGTTAGCATTTGTCTCATCGTTTTTGCTGAATGTAACTGAGTGTATGAGGATTCCCTGCTTGTTGTGACCGGTGAAATTACTTATATTCCAGGGTTGCGGTCGGGGAAGCTGGGGGAGCAGTGTGAGGCTGTGGTGCTCTTCCCCAAACTCTTCCAGAAGTACCCTTTCCCCATCCTCATCAACTCTGCATTCCTCAAACTAGCAGACATCTTCAGACTTGGGTATGGAAGCTTTATAAGTACTTAGTACTAAGATGATCGTAGCTCATTGAAAAAATATAAACCTCTTTGCAATTTTATAAATTTCCCATCTGTATTTTGGATGATGCTAATGAATTAACAAAATTCATAGGCCTAATTAAAGTTGTCCGTGTTTTTAAGGCACACATTACCAAAGGCAAGGCTGTCTGTGACAATATTACAACAGCCCTAAATAATTCCAATGTAAATAGTACAAATACTTCACAATAATTCACATTACAGTGTGCAACTGTACCTTGTAACTTTAACCTTTAAAATTACATTATAGCCTTTATGAAGGTAGGCTTCATAGCAGGACGGTGAATTAGACTATAGCCTCTTGGTGCATCTAATGAATAAAATCTGCTTTCTTTTGTGCCTTTTATGACATCTTTAATAAGAATATAATTTGAATATATGTGGCCCTCTGTAGCTTGTGTTAAACAAAAATCTATATTTCTTACAGAAGGAAATATGACTGACATGTCTTGCGGTGTGACTAGTGAAACTAGTATTACTGTGGTATTGACCTCTTTGTTAATAAAAGCTTGTTTCTTTGATTGCAGGAACAACTTCCTGCGGCTCTGTGTGCTGAAAGTAACTCAGCAGAGCGAGAAACATCTAAAAAAGATCCTCAATGTGGATGAATTTGTCAAACGGGTGTTTTCAGTCATCCACAGCAATGACCCAGTAGCAAGAGCCATCACTCTGAGGTAAAAAAATAACACATTACTTTAAGTTTTGCATTTTGCTAGCCTCCCACTCTATCAGCTTAAAACTAACTATTTCATTGCTGTTCCATCTACAGGATGCTCGGTAGTTTGGCCTCCATCATCCCAGAGAGGAAGAATGCCCACCACAGCATCCGCCAGAGTCTGGACTCTCACGACAATGTAGAAGTGGAAGCTGCCATATTTGCTGCTGCAAGCTTCTCAGCACAGTCAAAGTGAGTAAAACTGTTACTTCAACCTGAGCTGTAGTGCATATACATATGTTGGATGACAAAACATTGTGTTTTTTTGATTTGCAGAGACTTTGCTGCTGGGATTTGCAACAAAGTCAGTGAGATGATTCAAGGTAATATATTTAATCTGTACTTAAAAGTTTGCTCACACTTGTAACAAATGAAACAATGTAACCAATGCAGTCCATTGAATGATAAACAGGAGTACCTTAATGTGTGGAGATCTCTTGTGAATACAATATTTACAGAATCCACAAACATCTACGTCACTCAATGTCCAGAAAAAGCTTTCTCTTTAACAGAAAAAACGTGATATGTTCTATTTATCCTTCATTAAGAGTTTGCATTCCGCTTCAACCTTTGTCTCAACCTCAGGTTTAGACACTCCGGTGGAACTGAAGCTGAAGTTGATCCCCATGCTGCAGCACATGCATCACAATGCTAGCTTAGCCTCCAGCAGCAGAGATCTTCTGCAGCACCTGGTCAACTCGTACCCCTCCACCCCCATGGTCATAGTCACCCTGCACACCTTCACCCAGCTGGCTGCCTCCTCCCTCATCGATATCCCAAAGCAGGTATGTGCATTGACAGAGCTGAATCTTAGTGTTATTGGTTAATGTTTGTAGTACAGGGGGCGATCGCTTCCAGGTCAGATACTGGTCTGCATGGCAGTCAGATTTGGGGTAATGTTGCATTAAAACACTTGCAAAAACATTTACTGCAAAGTAAAGAAGCTGCAAACAAACCTCGTCTGTACAACAGCTGTCTGCTTATAGAAATCTATGTAAATGTTGAACTGCTGGTCAGTGCTACCCCAAATATTGTCACTACTTTGTATCTATATTTGTGAATGCAGCATACTTTTTTTTTGGTCCTAGAATGCATACAGTTTATGTTTGGCTGTGAATAGTGTAGCTGATGCTATTATTAAAATTGGCACTCTTTTAACTTCTGGAAAAATTAGTCACTTCGTATTTTGTTCCTTATAATTACAGTTGCAGCTCCTCCTTCAATACCTGAAAGATGACCCAAGAAAAGCTGTGAAGAGACTCGCAATTAATGACCTCAAGCTCCTGGCTAAAAAGGCTCCTCACCTTTGGATCAGAGAAAACACTCAGGTAGAGTTTCAGATGCTTGGACTTTAGGATCGTCTTCATGTTACAAGTTAAAGGTAATTAAATGTTCTTTGTCTCTGCAGACTCTGTGCGAGTGCGCCTTGAGCAGCCCATACAACAGTTTGAAGCTGGGGATGTTGGCTGTTCTCTCCACCCTCTCTGGAACAATTGCAATCAAGCAGTACTTTAATAACATGACAGGTTGTGATTCTAACAAACATCACACTGAATTTCTTTCATTGTGTAACAACTTGATCGTAACCAGGATTTAACTGCAGGTTTCCGTTGCGCTCATGTATCGTTAATAAGGGAAAGACTGTGGTCTGATCTGTATTCCTCTCAAACATTCCTCTCAGGTGGCTCCTCGGTTCCCCCCCGCCTCACTGACCTGGTTAAACTGGCACAAGAATGCTGTTACCACAGCAACCTGGCAGTGGCTGCTCACGGGGTCATAGTGCTTTCAAACATTGCCATTTCCTGTCCAGAAAAAGGTTAGCCGCAGCAAGAAACCGCTCATCAATGCATTGATCTCCTGCCCACTGATGTTTGCTCCTGTGTGCCAGAGCTGAGTGTTGCTGTGTGTTTCTCCTCCTCAGATATAGTGCAGCTGGAGCAGGACACGGTTTTAGGAGTGGAGTCCCTGCTGATGCTTTGCAGTCAGGACAGCAGCCCCAGTGCACAGGCCACACTCAAAGTAAGTCCAAATTTAGGCAATTTTAAGTGGACAAATGTAACACTGTAAGTAAGGAGGGCTGGTTATCCTAGTCTACATTATGACCCATCCTTCTATTTCCCTTGCACTAGACGGCCCTCACCTCATTGGTCAAACTGCTTAAAAGTCGCCCCCATCTCAGCCAATCAGCCGTGGAGTTCCTGCTCGGCCAGCTGCACCTATCCTGCGACTCCTCTCGCGTTCTCATGTGCCACGCTCTGGCAGCCATCGCCACCCACCTGCCGGTGCTGGGCGACGGCATGCTGGGAGATCTGGTGGACCTGTACAGAGTGGCCAGTCACTCCTCCACTGACAAGCAGCAGGAGCTTCTGGTGAGAGACGGTGCATGAGTCAGAGCTCAGCGGCTGTTGTTTGGTCTCACAACACTAGCTTTTATGTTTTAAGCACAGGCAGAGGGGACTCATCATAGCACTTACATCACATTTAAGCAGTAACTGTGTAATATCACTCTCCTCTCCCCTACTTTGCTTTCTGCAGGTTTCTTTGGCAACGGTGATTTTTGTTGCTAGTCAGTCGTCTCTGTCGGCTGAAGTGAAGACAGTCATCAAACAGCAGCTGGAGAACGTTGCTAACGGCTGGACGGTGTACCGCATCGCTAGACAAGCATCACGCATGGTAACCACATTTGCCCAAACATTGTAAGATGCATTTAACACTCCTGTCTTGATGGCATCTTTTGGTAGCACGTTGTGTTCTGATATGACATTGTCTTTTTGGTTAAACCTCTAACTGCCATTACTCTGGTCCTTACTCTGTTTTTAGACCTACATCTAAAATGGCTCAGTCCTCAAAGGGCCAGTTCGGCGATTTTCAACCTCAGTCCTAGCATGCTATTATGGGGAGCAAAGGCCTTTGGAGGAAGCTAGTTGCTTCTCCAACGGGCCCTGAAAAACCTCCGCCTGACTACGTTAAACGCATCATCTGACAGAGGCCAGGGAGCTCGCTAAACTACACTTCCTCAGTCTAGGAGGCCCGCCTCCGATGTCATGTCTCGTTCAAAATCGTCAGGTGTGAAATGTAGACTGGAGACCTGAAGACTTTTTAGACCAACGGTATATTCCTCTCGTACTTCGGATTCTGTACCGCTCTGAGCTGTTGCCTGCAGCGATCAATGCCCTTGACTGGGAAACAATAGTATTTCACTCCAGCGTCTCTCAATGGACCGTTCCTTTCAGAGGGAGGGGCGCAATGCACCCTGGGTGTTGTAGGAATGTAGAATGGGCGAAACCACGAGCTGTTTGTACAACTTTAACCAAAGCTATGGCACCAATTTCAAATATTATTGCTTCTATTGATTAAAGAGAACACTTTTTTCAGGGGCGAATTGCTCCTTTAAGTCTGTTAAAGAGCTGGTAAAGATACAGCAACTTTTATTCAAATCAAAAGCAACTTAAGCATGTTAAGTTAAGGTATGATTATTGATCTGCAGGGATGCCATGAGTTCTCCAGCGAGCTGTACCAGAGTCTGCGGACCCGTGTGGCATCAGAGCACTTCTACTTCTGGCTGAACAGCCTGAAGGAGTTTTCCCAGGCCGAGCAGTGCCTGAGTCACGTGGAGGACGGAGACTACAGCGGAGCCATGAGCGCCATCGCCGAGGCCCTGCGCTCCTACCAAAAGGGCATCGCCTCCCTCACGGTCAGTTTAATGCCAGGCATCTCATTGTCAGAAATTTTTTCCTGCTTCTCCAATGCTTAAAGCTAAAGATACTCAGTCTGCATCTCAAATTGTTAATGGATTAACTCTAATACAGGACTGTATCTTGTTAGGTCGCCCAAACAAGGCCTGTGTGGCTATTTAACCGTAGACGTTTGTGCTGTTATCTGATTAATCCTTCCCTCCAGGCTGCCAGTACTCCTCTGAGCCCGCTCACATTCCAGTGCGAGTTCATTAAGCTCAGGATCGACACCCTGCAGGCCCTGTCTCAGCTCATCTGTACCTGCAACAGCTTGAAAACCAGCCCCCCTCCTGCCATTGCCACCACCGTCGCCCTCACCTCGGGCAACGACCTGCAGCGATGCGGCCGCATATCCATGCAGGTAAAACTCAATACTGTGGGAGGTAAATCACGTCTGTGCGGGGGTGTCTCGGTACAAACATCTTAGAATCTTGTGGGTGCTTTGGATCAAGATCTAGCAGCTGGTATGAGATGAAAAAGAGGCCTCCTTCACCTCCTTCACTGTCCACCAGGATTTATGTTTCCAAGAAGATTAAATGTGCCCTATATGCAGTTAAACATCACATCACTTCTGTTTTTTTCCCCTTATTTCCAGATGAAGGTTTGCATGGATGAGTTCAGAAGTCTTGCAGCTCGCTACTCTGATTTACACCAGTCGTCATTTGATGCCGATTACGCCACCCTCCGCAATGTGGAGCTGTATCCTTAAACACACCTCAGTCGCATCCTGCTTTTGTCGGTCTGTTTTTTTCCCTGCTGAAGGTCTGCTCGTTGTTTCTCTTTAACTGTCTTCTCAGACAACAACAGAGCTGTTTGCTCGTCTCACATGTGATCGAAGCGCTGATACTGGACCCACAGGCAGCCAGGTGAGTGCTGATGGAACAGTGGGATTTTTATGACTTTGTTTTACTTTAGGTTAAAAGGTTTTCCACATTCTCGACGTACAAGAAAACGTCGATTCTCTGTGGTAGACTTCCAGTTAAGTGTGAGGAAGATGCTGACTAAGGCAACCTTTTGCGTCAAGGAATGTATCACGTTTAACCAACTACAGCGTGATATATGGTTGTAGCTTTTGCAAGCTCCACATCTGCCGTAGATCAAACCTTAATGAAAATAAATGCATCTTATTTAATATGATAAAAAAGCTTTTTTTACTTTACAATGGGCTTTTTTTTCTATTGAGAGTGCAATGTCACAACACACATCCCCTGAAGACATTTGACTGGAACTGATTGTATCAGTCTGTCTCTGTAATCTAGTTTCCAGGAGTATGGCACCCTGGGGTCGGTCCAGACAGAGAGTGAATACGAGCGACGGATGATGTCGGTCTTCAGTCGGGTATTGGAGGAGGTGGAAGGTCTAACCAAGAAACACCCCCCTGTTTCGTGCCTGGTGAGATTAATATAGAACATCTTGTTTGCAAATGCTTAGTTTTGGTAACTAATTCAGCTGCAGTGTCCAAAAGCAAATGATGGAAAAATACTAGGCTTCAGTTCAGTATGATATGTGTAGCTTCTTTTAGCTAATTCTGCTGTAGCTGTATCTGTGTCAGTAATATTGTTTTCATGCTGCACTTTTGGTGCACTTCTTCTTTCTTGCTCTCAGAGGATATTTTAACCTCAACAGGACTCTAACTTGGTTAAAATAAAGGGAACAAGAGCAGAAGCCAAATTCTTGTCATGTGAATGTAATTACTTTTTTGTTGTTGTTGTTTCTCAGCATACAGGATGTCTCTGTGATGCCGTCATCGCTCTGCTGAAGGTCCCACTGTCTTTCCAGAGGTATTTCTTCCAGAAGCTTCAGTCTACAAGCATTAAGGTACAGTTGCTCACTTTAATAAGAAAAGAACAAAGAAATTACATCCCAAAATAAAAGTACAGATACGAAACGATGTAAAACATTATAGGGACGTCCTTCACTACAATCTGCTATTAAATACGTGTTGTGTATTACTAAGATATGCGCGATACAGATAGTGTTTGTTGATATCCTTATTGGATAAATAAAAGCAGTACTGTTTATTTCCTGTTTATGTAGTTTTATTAGATTTGTGTATCCCCTGAGACAACATAAGTGTACATGAAGCCTGTTCATGTTAATGATATGAACAATGAACGAAGGAAAGAACACAGCCTCATAACTCTGATGCATTTATTAGACCATAAGATCGACCTTTTGGCGCCATCAAACTTTCCTTTGATGGAAGTGTTGAAGTGTTTCAATAAGCACTGTTTTTCAGGGACATCTTTAGGCATTTCAGGTTTAAGTGCCTTTTTCCTCTTAACATTTGTACCACCAATAGGAACGCTGAAGTCAGTTCGGAGCGGTGTGTTAGTGTTGTGTAAAGGGTTTCATGCAAAGTAGACATACGAGTTTGGACTGAAATGTCCTTGAATTTGTCCATGTTTTGGTCTATTCCTTAGGTTACTGTTACAAGCTGTTACCCAGGTTTATTAGGATCCTGATTGCCTGTATTGGCTCGTGTGTTGACCAATAAATGTACATTTACAACTAGACTGATCACCAAGGTTCCTCTTGTGCTTGGAGAATACCAACTCAGAAGGAGAGGCTGAAAAAATCCATCTTAAAAACTTTGATCATACTTAGTTCCTTCAGGGCAGATACAAGAAAAGAACACTGAAAAAGTTCCTTCAGTCCAAAATAGGCTAGTGTTAAGACATGATGACATGCAGCCTCACAGCTGACTGAAAACAGCCGCTCACAAACAGCACAAAAGATCAGCTAAGAACACATACTGTAAATACATTCTGCTTTACATGGCTATGGGATCATGGTGACAGCTATATGTGACACTGTTTCTTCAGATCTGTTAGGGCTGACCGAGGTGTGTCTTTTATTTCTCCAGCTCGCCCTCTCTCCTTCTCCACGAACGCCGACTGAACCGATCCCTGTGCAGAGCAGCCAGCAGCTGACTCTGAAGGTGGAGGGGGTGGTGCAGCACGGTTCCACTCCGGGACTCTTCAGGAAGATCCAGTCCGTCTGTCTCAACGTCACCTCGGTTCTTCAGAGCAAGACAGGGCCTGACTACAAGGTATGTAGTGTTTGCCAGGGTCTAGTTATTGCTCAGTTAGGGAATATGCTCATTTATACTTTTCGTATATGCATTAAAGCTTATGTCAAGTATTTTAAACCCACATAAACCGTGCGAACACAGCTACATTATGGTGTTTATCTGCAGATCAGCCTAATTCCAGTATTTGTACTCCTGTGTTTTGTATTTTCATGATTTGGCTGTTTTTTCTCCCCTGCACTTTTCCTCTTAGATCCCACTCGACACTAAAACTAATGAGATCGAGCAGCGGGTAGAGCCGCACAACGACTACTTCAGCACCCAGTTTTTGCTGAATTTCTCCATCCTGGGCACTCACACCGTCACCGTGGAGGCCTCTGTGGTGGATGAGAGCGGGATCGAGTGGAAGACCGGGCCCAAGACGACGGTGTCTGTCAAATCCCTGGAGGATCCTTACTCCCAACAGCTCCGCCATCAGCAGCAGCAAGGAGGAGCTCAGCCCGCTCCACAGAGGAGTGCATACGCCCGCTTCTAGCGAACATCCTCTCAATGCTTTATTGTCAATAATGGTTTAAGGTTGTTTTTTGACCTGTTTTGTCTTGTAGAAATGTAACATGTACATATTTTTTCAAGCATTAAAAAAACAGATTTAACTTCAATGCTGCACACTGAGTATAATCCTTTCAAAATACCTTTAACCAGGTGTAAAAGGATGCAGGGAAATGCTATTATTTCAGCAGACCTAGTCCACACAATGTTGGACTTTAGTACAATCTGATGGTGAAGATTTTCATCATAAAGGTCAGCCTCCAGAAAAAAGCAAAATTGCTTTTATTCTCTGTCCATATTTTTAATCCAGTAGTATTTCATGCATGTAGTAATCTCCAGGACAGTTTAGTACTGAATGCCCTTGGATTTAGCGTGTCGATATAAAGTGTAATATCATAAATGACCATCAGGGGGCAGAACATAGTCATTAACTGGACATCATTGTCTGAAGAGCACTAAAAATCTCTGCTCCAGACTTGTCTGAATCACAATGTTAAATTTGGACTTCTAGTTTTAGGTATTAATTCCTACAGTGCAACAAAGAATATCACCTTAGTAACTACAATGTTTTGGTGTTCATCTTATTTTTCTCAACATTAATGACACTAGCACTAAACTATCTCACGTTCAAAAATCCTCCAGTAATGATGCAAACCCGTCTCAAATAGCCCACGCTGTTTCTGGTCACAATTAAATGACATACGTTGATTGTAATGGTTAACTCACGCACCCACACTGATGATGTAATCACAAAATAACCCACAGCCGGGAATAAGTCCAAATGACAACAGATGAAGTCATAAAATTCAGTCATTGTGTTGAAAAAAGCACATTCTCTTTTGTCAGATACAGAAACCATCAGCACTTGACATGAGAGAGCCTGCGCACTTCAAGGCTACAAGCTGGCGTCAGGTAAACGACAGAGCGTAAAGTAAGACGGAATAAAAGTGGGAGTTCCGCATGTCGTTTTCAAAATAAAACCTTTTATATGTCGCTATGTATCACATCTTGTGAAAACAGCAAACCGTGGTCAATTATTTCTCAGTGGTAGACCAAGTCATTTTCTATTTTTGTAGAGTGTTTTTCTTTCACCAATTTAAACACATTTTCCTTTGTGTAATTTGACATCCTACATTGATGTGAGTTCAAATGCTAGATTTCAAATGAACACTGGCAACATGATTACCCTTTGGTAATTATATGTACAGCATTTTTTTTTTGAGAATTTGCATCACTCAAGTACAATATCAATGAAAGTTGCTCTTGCATTATCTCGAATTGCTCCACCCTGTTTGTGGATACTTAATATTAAATTTAAGTGTTGTATCCCAACAGAAGAACTCTATCCTGTTGCTTAAACACTTTAATTCGACTTATTAACAAATATTTGTTTTCAAGACCTTCAGTATACAAAAAGCAGGTTTTTTTCTTTCTTCTTTCTCTTTGTTTATTCAAAAATAAAAGAGCAGAACTATAACAATTGGATCAAACTTGCCTTGCTATATAACTTTTGAAATTGTTTATAACACATAAAGGTAAGTGAAAAAACATGTAGTCCTACCTATCTACCAACAGCTGAAGCTTTTATTTTGAAGGCAATGTGGACTCACTTCCGGTCTCGCTCTCCTGATCTTTTGTGTACATTGACGCGGTGTGAATCCGGGTCTGGAGGAAGATAACGGGTCCTGGCAGCCTAGAAACGAAAAATCGCTGTCCTTCGTACTTGATGTGCATATGTCGCTTTTAGTTTATGTGGTGTTTGTCGAACTAACAGCGTTGGTATCCGGCCCGGCGGGAGCCGCCTCTCGCCCATATTCGCTAATGGGAGCTCAGTAGCTAGCTAACTTGACGATGATGATGATGATGCATCAGTGGAATTATCCCGGTGTCTCTCACTGAGATGGAGCCAGCGACGCTCAAGTGGAGTTGCTTGCTAGCTAGCTAGCGAGCTAACAGTGCCCGCTGGGATTGACTGTGCCCGAGCAGCCCCTGGTAACGTTAGCTAAATGGGTGCAGCTGCAGTTTTAACGCTCGGGGTTTATTTTATCGTTATCAGACATTACCTCCACTGTCCCCTGATTTGATAGAGGCTGGCCATGTCAACTAGCACAAAATGCTAACTTAACCGTTAAGGTTAGCCACACGTGACACAATTTATCTCGCTCCGACAATTAGCTACATCTCTGACCGTCCTTGGATGCTACAGTGACATTAATTGGGTGAGTAACACGAGCTACCAGACTTGTATCACAGGGTCGGGCTATGTTCTGGATGAGGAGCCGATATTGCGCTTTGCACCAGCCTTCAGACATCCAGCTAGCATTTGGTATATTGTCTTTAACATACTGAAGCTTCTTGGCTTCATTTATAATGTGTGTATTACAATGTTAGAGTCTTTGGGTTTGCAGTAGCTGATACAGTTCTTACTATCTGTTCCCGTTATGCTAACTCAGCCCACTGCTAGCTAGCATGTCTTGAAGTGCTCGTGCGACTGGTCCTTTTATGGTACTGTCTCTGCATGCATTACAGTAAATGCTAGGCAGCTAGCTAGCAGAAAGTCACGAATAGGCAAACAAAGCCACAGTACAGAATAAATCCTGTTGGATAATAGTCTGAAGATAGCGTCCACTACGTGTGTGTTTGACTGAAATCCCGTGAAACAGCCTCACCCTCAGCCTCACTGCTGTGTCTCCACAGTGTGTGCTGTAAGGTTGGTTTATTAACTGGATTTGTGTCCTGCTCGGGGCACATCGGTTTGTTTACAGTAAGGATAACGTTGTTTACACTCATGACTTTACTTGTCTTTTGTCACACAAGCCTAGCAGACATGCTATAAATGCTGCCCGTGTCTCTGTTGCAGACGGTGTGTATCAGGATGGCACAGCTCTTGGATGGGGCCGGCAAACTGGGCTGGGTTCTGCTCAAGGCTGTGCTCCGCTTTGTGTTTATGTTCTTCAACAACTGTGTAGCCATCCCATCCTACTGCTTATACCTGCTGCTCCTGCAGCCGCTGAGAATATGGGACAGCTCCACGTTCTGGCACATTGAAGGAATCATGTTCAAATGGTTACTGGCCATGGTGTCTTCATGGGGATGGATCGCAGGTTATACAGGTAAGTTGGTGTATGATTAATGTACATAGTCATTGTCCCATGTGCTGCCTTGCATGCAAAGATATATTTGCATACCAGACTCCATGGTAAAAGCTTACTGATGGGTGGTAATGCTCAAGATAGATCTAAAAACAAATGAAGTATCCCCTTAGTCCTAGTTTAAGGAGTCACTGAGATCATAAAACCTATAAGCAACAATGTTTGAAAAGCCCCAAAAAGGTCATTTACAGTCCAGCTGTTCTAAAGCTGTTCACAAAGTCAGACTCTTCTAACCATCTGGATGAAAAAGTATTCAGTTCGCTGCAAGATAAAAAACTTTACAATGCTGTTCGACCCCCACAAAGATGGTCGCTGTATATGGCATGTGCATTTTCTTAATTTAAACAAGGTGAATCAAAGTTTTAACATTTCAGTGTTTTCGTTTTTAAAGCAGACACATTATTTTTGTCATCCAGAACACAAGGAGTGTCTTAGGCTTCTGGAAATGTATCTTCAAAACACCAGCACCTTCTGGGATATGTTTAGAAACACCAATGCTCACCTCTGTGACTCTAATACAAATACGTGAGAGGCACAAACTTGGGCTGTTTGCTTTACGGATTACTACTAACCGATTACTACTATGTGAGCATAGACTCCAATGTGTAGTTGCTTTCCCACTGTCCTCGTGTTTTACAAAGTGCTCTCCTGATTTTTGAATACGTCAATAAGAGGGGGTAACGTTAGATAGGTTAGATTTTGTTAATATTTCACAGACTAACTAGGAACAACAGATTCATTGGTCATGAAATTACTTGTAAGTTTTTGTTGACTTGATTCACTTGATTGACGAAGTACAATCACGGCATAGGATTTCTTTCTGGTAGTAATTGTACAACAAACACACCTAACTGTCGCACATGTTGGATGAGCAGCAGCATACTTTCAGTGGTTGGTTTCCTCTCTGATGGCTGGTTGAATACGTTGAAGTGATTCGGGCAGCCGGTGGTGTTTGGTTGCACAGAGCTGCGAGCAAATTGCTTACAAACTGTTAAGTGGTGAACAAGGGGAGCAACAAGGTGTACTGATTAATAATGCAGAGCCTTCAACCTATAGAACACCTGGGCTTGCTTTGAGCAATATGTGTTACACACCTTGATAGACAGTGTTTGGAAGTGGAATACAATACGGCCGTGTCATGTGAACGCTGACTTCAGTTTAAATCAGGTCTGACTTAGACCATTATTTTCAATCTGGTTCGTCTTATATTAATTTGATACGTTTTTAATGCTGATTTTAAGTGTTTGTTATAATGACACAAACCTGATTTGAGCTTATGCGACTTTAGTTATATTAAAATGTCTATTCTTCTTACAGTTATTAAAGAACAGTGAGGCGTAAGGCCACACAATAACAAATCACTCAAAAAAAGATGGCGGAAGGGAGCTACAGGATAAAGTTAGAACCTTAAAGTTTCCTTTAAAACAGCCACATCATTAACAATATAAGAAGTAAACAATGATTTCTGTTGTACTGTATAAAACCCAGCTATGACGCAGTGTAGCGGCATGATAACAGTTAATGTACACTCCCTTTAAATGAACTCCCCTTCATTTTTTTGTATTCTTTTGCACCAGCTTGCGAGGTGTATATTCTGAGGTGTTGTTGCTCAGACGGATGACTTGTTTAGACCGCTGGCCATGTAAAAGCAGATAAACTGTTTTGGTGGAGGGGTCAGCATTCAGAGCGCTGTGACCCGTACGCAAGGACAATTTTACAAGGATAGGTCGATACACCCTGTTACCTTTCCCTCACAAGGCTGCGGTGCCCTGCACCGTGTGAATGACCTCTGAAGCTTGACAACACACACCATTTAAATGACCGTGGTTTTGTCCAAGGTCACAGCTTTTATTGTCGCTCATATTTTCCTCCATTCTCTCCAAAGTTACAGCTGCGGTTTATGTTTGTGTGCAGATCTGTCCCTCTGCTTCTAAAAGCACACAATTTCACTGTGTTGCCAAATTTAATATAATATATCTTAAGACAGACTCATGCTGAACATCGGAAAAGATGTTTGTGGAGTTTATGAGCCTGCAAAGTGTTCTGTTTGTATGTTCATTTTATGACATGCGTAAAGACAAATGTTTGATTTAGCGTACTCTGGATGGAGCAGCTCTATTTTTTACAGCTGTTTTGTCCAGCCTTCAGAGCTGCTTGATGTGTGTCAGATAAACAGGGATGACACACAGCAGTCTGGAAGCTGAGCTCTGGTTAACCATCAGACATGAAGGATGTTGCATCACTTCACAGGAGAGGCAGAACAATGGGGCTTTGTAGATAATTTGGTCACCTTATCAGCACAAAATCTTGTCATACACTGTTTATTCTTTGAGTGGGGCAATTTGCAAAAGCATGCATAAATTCTAGGAAACCTTTTCCAACCTGAGCTCTCTAGTTTAGAAGTCAAATCTGAAGCTTCTTATTGAGGCTTTAAGTGAAGTGTGAAAGTGAAAATATGTGGTGTATTGTGTGAACTTGAAACTTAAAGGGATAGTTCGGATTTTTGCACATCAGGTTGTATCAAATACTTGATAGTAGCGTAGTGGATGCAAAGCTATTAGCTCACTCACCGAGTCCCGTGGTCGGAGTTCTGGCCGGTTGAACAATCCAGTATCACGACGCCTGCCACAGGCGTCGTGATACTGGATTTCAAGAGAGAATATAGTGCCGAAAGAACGGCGCAGTATATGAAATCCTAGGACAACGATTTTGTGTTAAAAATGGATCAGCGTTGTCTCCCTGTTGTTTTTGCAGGGTTAAACTTTTTTGGTTCATGACCCTGGCATCTTGCCGGAACTACTTCTTCTACGTTCGGAAATGGCCAGAACTCTGACCACGGGACTGAGTGAGCTAATAGCTTTGCATCCACTACACTACTAGCAAGTATTTCATACAACTTAGTGTCCAAAATCTGAACTATCACTTTAAGTAAAAGGTGCTCTCCTCATGCCTACAGCAGGACTGATGGGTGTTCTCATTAAGTACACATGGGCGTGAACAGGCAGTTCTATGTTGCACTGAAGATCAGACTCTTGTTCTTCAGGTGTGAATGGTCTTGCTATAATATCAAAGACAGGGTGCAGTGTTTGATCAGTGCAGAGATAATTAATGCCCTCTGCAAACAGGCTTACTTGTAAGTAAGAAACTATTCATACAGTTGCAGACTGAATAATGATACAGGATGGCTGTTAATGTTGGCCGAGGAACTCCTCGTTGCTCTGGTATCTGCCCTGTTGATTTGGTAGAAATGTAATAATGACAACTGCAGCTGAGCTCTTTTTATAGCTCTATTTATAAATGAAAAAATTGAGCTTCTTCCTTTTTGAAAGATCCTAATTTTATTAAAGAACATGCTTGCACTGGCCTGGCTAGTATTGCCGTCGCTCCCTCGACTGCTTCATTTAAAACCTCAAGTAGAATCAGTAAAGGCTTTCTGATAAAAGAGGGGACTGAAAAGAGATCCCCGACTCAGCCGACCTGGTTCCCCTCGCTCCAGAGCCGGAGACCGAGGATGTCAAAGAACGTAACAGCACACATGGTACTAAGAGCTCAGAGGTTAGAAGGGAGAAAAGACCTTTAAAGAGGGGGTATTATGCTGTTTCACATTTTAAGACATATATAATGTTACAATGTTGGATGTCCAGATTAAACGTGGGTGAAGTTTCAAATCTGTAGGTAAAAGTATGTTGGAGTTATCCCCTGGCTTCCCATCTCAGTCTGCAGCGAGCTGTGAACGCCAGGTTTTACACTGTTTTTTCTACACGCCGCACTCTGTGACATCACAAATGTCGTTTTCTACCCCTCAGGTATCACAGATATGAAATACGAAGCTTGAAATGAGCATAACAGCCCCCCTTTAAATCTTGTCTCCTCACAGCTCACTACCATGCAATCAATAGTATTGTGCAAAGACTGTTTTGTCTCATAGTAAGTTAGCACTCTGCTGACTGCAGTGTCTCTGGATGCACTTTTATGTCCAGTGTCAGCTGCCTAGGTACCTTAACAGAGCGACGACGAAAAATGGCGGGAGAAATATAGTGGTTTATTAGTACCATCCCAAACCTTATGAGTAAAAGTGAAAATAAGCGTTTCTAATGTGTAAGCAATATAACGAAAGTAAACTGGACTCAATGGTGGAAATTTGGCTTTACACAAGTCAGCTGTTTGCTGTGAAATGTCTATCTTGTACTTTTAGTGGCATTACTGTCATGTGGTCACTTTGTATGGTCATTTGACCTGACCCCTATTTTCCCCGGTTGTTGTCAAAAGCAGCGCGAGTGTTTGAGGCCTGATCAGTGTCTCTCTCTCTCACACACACACACACACACACACACACACACACACACACACACACACACACACAGTGGACACAAACAGGTGCACTAAAGCCAGCAGGATTAAGTCTTCATAGCTTGCTCGAGCAGCGGGTCTGTTGGTCCTGTGAGGAGATCAAAGATGATGACTGTTAAGATTGCTGACACCACACACTTGTCTCCCAGTTTTTGAGTGACGCATCCGAGTCTTTGATCATATTAAGAGTGTTATGTTTATATACAAGGCTGAGTAATCTGGTTATTCATGTCCCTTTTGTGCATGATTATAACATTATCAAGACTTCTTCTGCCCGTCTGCTGTCCACAGAGGCGTGTCTCTGACTCCTCAGTTTCCCTGCAGGTTTCCTTTTGTCTTTATACCTCAGTCACTAACCGTGATCTAAAGTAATAATCAGTATATTAGAAGTTTAGTTGGATAGGTAGAAAATTAATATATGCCTCTATTTTGATAGTAGATTCAATTCTACTTTTCCACGTACATTATGATGTTTTGGATTATTGTTTGGACAAAAAAAAAAGACATTTGATTATCAGTTTTTATCCGTCCTAGTTCAGCTCTTCTTTTTACCAACGTTTAAAGCCCCCCTTTAAATTTAGGTCTAGTTTGTTGACATGTTTAGATCTCCAAATGTGCATAATGTTGGCTTTTTTGGTAATTTGTGTTCCTAAACTCTTTCATTCTGCTGTTCTGTTTGCAGCTACCCTTTATGTTCGCTAACTGAACTGAATTGTGAAGTACTTTCTAACGTTTTCAATGACTCTGTCGTCTTACATGGTAACATTTACATGAGGAACAGTTTTAATGGAGTTAGTGCTCCGTCTGATGCTCAGCCTGTCTTGCACACACAGTCAGGCCTTCACCTCTAGCTTCACATAAATTCATATAATGTTCAGAGCTGAAAAAATTAGCCGATCAAAATAAGATTCATAGTTGTTATGCTGTTAAGAGAGAGTGTTTCAGAAGCAGCAGTACACAAAGCCACAGTTCACATTCGCTTTTTGGTACAAGTGTAAACTGTGTGTTTGGGTTTTGGACTGTTTCACAGTATTCTGATTAACAATCAGTTAATCACGATTGTCATAATGTTATTGTGAATTGCGTCTACGTTTCTGAAAGCAAAGACACTCCTGTGTAGACAGCAGAGTTTCCAAAGACCTGTTTGAGGTGTCAAGATTCCTCAAACCAAGCTGCAACCAACACTTATTTTCCATCATCTATTAATCTGACTATTATTTCCCTGATTCAAGGATTAATTTTGCCCATAAAATATAAGAAAATAGAAACATTTCTCACACACGCTGAACTGTTGAATTGTACTGTTGCATAGGACAAAAAAACCCATCAAATCCTTTTAGTTTCTCGTCATTGTTTCTGCACTATAATGATCATATATGAGATGTGCTAAGCAGTAGAAAGCTCTGGAGTAAATTCAGCGTGGACCCTCTCACTTTGAAGCTGTAACGGAAACCGCTCCTCATTTGTTGAAGCCTCTGTACAGCCACGGTGCACCCACACAAGTGTTATCAGTCACTTGGCTGATTAGATGTATTCTCTGGACTGTGTGGGTGTGAACAGATCAAACTTGATTGACATCTCTCTAACTGCCCTGAATTATCTTTGCTGCACCTGTTAGACTGAGGCAGTTTACAGCTTTATGAGTCGGTTCTGTTAATCGTCCTGTGGCTCGATCTCACCTTCGCTCTTTTCCGTGTTACGTCTGGTAGTTTGACGTAAATATTTCTGGTGGGTTTATGTGATTGATGCAAAGACAGGGAGCCCTGAACGGTGCAAAACACGTCTCTTCTGATAGAGTCTGATGCAAGCTCTAAAAGCTCTGCACACTTCTGAAAGCTTTTATTTTGGGAAAGGACGGGGTGGCGTCTTGCCAGCAGATTTTGCTAAAAGATTAATGTGTGGGGTGCATTAAAACATACTGTAGGTCCAGATACACATGCAGTCATGTCTTGTAACAGCAGAAGGAGGTGAACTGAAGCAGCCCTGCCGCTTTGGGCCTGTTGAGAGGGAGATACCATGAATGGGAATTAGCATCACTTTTGTTCTGAAGGCCAGAAACATGTTTGCATAAGTGGAGGCTGATGTTTCAGTCCCTGGTGTGCAGGGAGACTGAAGGGGCTATTGATATGGATAAACAACACATTATATGGTAAATCCATATTTTAATGATGTTGTGATGCAAACCTTTAGAGGCAGCAGAGGGGTTAAAGGAGCTTAAGCTTTTAATGAGGACAGGAAATCAGAGGCCGTTGACGAGCCAACATGGAGACGACTAAGGTGGGCTTGGTAACTCAATTTAACCTGTTAGCACACTCTTAAGCCTGTTACATGCACTGTATGCTATTGGAGACACATCATGATTATAGTGCGACCAGTGCTGAAGTTTCTTGGCTGTTACTGACATTTGAGAGTTAAAAATTCAGCTGACAACACATCTGCCATTGTTTAGCCACTCTACCAACGTTGCTCTGAGACTTGCTATGAGATGTCAGTGTTGGTGGATCCACCACTTTGGTCCTGCCAGAAATATCTCGACTATTATTTGACGGATTGCCAAAAAATCTGTCCAATAATTTCCTTTCTAGGATATTTTTATTTGCACAGTTAAACTGTTTTCTGAAGTGATGGATCCTTCTGACTTTGGGGATTTCCTCTAGAGCCACCATGAGATGGATATTCAAGGTTCTTATAAACCTTTCCCACCAAAATGTGTACGTTGACGCAGGTTTTTGAGACTAGCTAATAAATGATTGTCTCTTTTCCCATTGCCAGTGGAGTATACTCCTTATACTCCTTAGTATAGGTTGTATTTTTTTCTTCCCCTCGGATCAGAAGAAGCTCTCTCACCTCGCTGCTGCATCTTGCAAGAAACAAAGAACATATTCGCTGATGCATGTTTGTTCTGTATTAGCGCGACAGCCAGCATAACTTCAATGCCCATTGTAGCATCGCGCTAGAAAGGGGGCGGAGATTAGCGTGGCGACACAGGTTTTGTGTTCCCATCATTAGTGATCGGAGCCGAGGCGATAATTACCCAGGGCTACTGCAGAGTCATTTGACCCGGGTCCGAATGCTGATTGTAACCTTTCCCAGTAAGCAAAAAAGCCGGGTGTAAACGAGTCTTTTGACCAGTGAGACTTTATGTCAGGACAGTTGTTGTAGATTGCAATAGGGTGTGGGTTGATGTTTGTAGTGGAAAGTATGAGTGAACCTACTAGCCTTGATCAAAATCATATCATAGCAGACTTTGGGGCATCTCACCGAAGCTCCTTTCACACATGCACTGCACTCCTGAAAATATCCTGACATTGTCCAGGTGCATGTGTGAACGACTTTACGCAGACAGCCAGACTCCTAGTAAAATGTCAGCAAGAAGTCTGGGTGAGCCGATGTGTGAACGCAGCAGGTAATAGTCAGGAACATTCACTGGAGCGAGTGGGCGGGGTGATGACGTGCGAAGCCAGAAGAGCGGCACATAACAGGATGATTAAAAGCATCTGAGATTGAAGAAGAGGGATCATTTACAAGAAGACAACAGCAGAGATGTGTGTGAATTGGAGAGGCTTGGTTGAGAGATGGACGCCCTTGTCCGATGGGGAAAATCTCCCGCGGTGAGGACATGTGTGAAAGAGCAACTCTGGAGAATTTCAGGGGCAGACTGTCTTAAAATTTTCTGGAAATTGTCAGGAGTGGACGTGTGAAAAGGGCTCTAGTGACAGATCTTTACATTATTTGGGACTCACTACTTTTGAGCCTGCTGCCACGTTTTGTAAAGCCACATCTCTCTCCTCCTCCAGAGAGGGACAAAGAAGAGCAGCGATGAGCGGCAAGGTCAGCTGTACACCGTTTAGCTGACCACCGATACCGGATTAGACAGCGTGCCTGCAGCGTGCCTGTCATCCTGCTGCGCTAACTGTGTCATCTCTCAAAGACAATTTCCCTAATGTATTCTCTCTGACAGATGACCCATCTCAGTGATATCATTTACGCTCGTCTCCCGTAACAACGGGGACTTGAAGGCATGCTCCCTATGAAATGACATTGCCTTCAGGGTACGTACACCCCACACAACCCTGTCAGGTGTCACAGATGTGTCACTTCTCTAGAAGAATGCCCTCGATTCCCGGGCTCGTGACGATTGATCTTATTCTCCGGAGGACAGGAGGTGAGACAAAGGCCTAAATTGAACATGCCAACAACTCGTGCAGCCTCCATCCCATTTTTTTAAAATCACTTTCTTTAACCTCGAGGAGATCTCCTTGTGAGGATGTTCAGAAGCGCCGTGTGTCCCCGGGCTGCTGCTCAGACAATCTGTCAAAGTACATTACAGAGGGTACAATGAACTATGGCTAACAAGTTTTTTTCTTATATCCTGCAGTGAATACCTGCGTCAGTCACCAGGAAATGAGCTCAGGTGTATTTTTAAGTGGCTTTCTTACATGAAATATGCCAGAAATGAACAATAATACCAGACCGAGCGCTTTCTGCATCAGATATCTGCGATTATTCTTCATGCTCCCTCTTTATCTGCAAATGAACTGCTGAATGAATAACTCCTCATTAGCATTTCATGACTAAATCTCATTTTGAACATGCTCGATAGCGAGCAGCAGGTACAGTGGGTTGAAACTCGCAACCTTTGTCATCAATAACTGTCACGTCAGGGAAATGACTTGGCCTTTATGCTGTGAGTCATGCACAAGTGGTTAATCTGACGGGTAGCCTGGAATGATTTCCTCCTCGGGTTATGACAGCAGATCTTACAGCTCTTTTCAGAGCAGCCTGCACTTACATATAATTGCAGAGTTTTGTAACATAAAAGGTTGCTGTGTTTGGATATCTGGTGGTATGTAGGTGACACGACGAAACGATTTTAGCTCCTCTCCCTCTCTTGCATATTTAAAAGTTGACTCTAGAGGCCCTTTCAGTCGTCTTCAGGAGGGGATGTGTGAGGAACATTCCCCACAAATACGTATTGTTACCAGGGATGAAATGGTTACCGGTTTCACGGTAAAATTCCTGACGGTTAGTACTACCGTGTTGAATTACTGCGCTTTGAAAAAGGTAAATAGCCTACTATCCAGTGTCTCCCAGGCACAAGCGCGCAGGCGCAGCATGCAATGTGAGTTTGTTTACAGCAGTGATTCCCAAACTGATGAATCTTTACCGAACGTCACAACTACTACAACAAAGACAATAAAATGTGAAGAATCATATCTCGCCCTCACACTCCGCGGCACGTCTGCCCCGTGAACGTTCCGTTTAAGTGGCCACAGTGTTAACCAGCAGCGGGCCGCGTGTCGCTGATAACGGGAATACACTCACTGAAAAGCCGCCTGGCGTAACCGAAAGCCTCGATCATCCAGCGGACATCGCGTGTGACAGCAGCAGCAGCAGCAGCAACACCGGGTGCTTGTTTACAGTTTACAGGCAGGTGACACACAGACTGCTGCACAGCGCTCAGGCCTCTGTGCGCGCTGGTGAAGAGCTGCACTAATGTGGTATCAGAGACTTTTCCTGTTGAAGAGTCGTGAGAAACCAGAAAATTAGTTTTCCTTTTGCACCAAGCAGCAATAAAGTAGCAGGTTGACATGTTTCCCTTAATTTGCTTCACTATGACACGACCTGCAATGTGACTATTGCACATACGCACATCACAACTGTGATGGTTCTTTCAGCCTTATACTCAACTGATATGCCAAACAGAGTGGCTTTACTAAAGTTGCATCTGCGCCATCAAATGCTCAACTCGCCTCTGATAAAGTAGCCCTGCAGAAAGTGAGTGAGTGGAAGTCTGTAAATATCTGTATTTGGCGCCAGCCTATCGACAGTTGTATCACACGAGTTAGGACGACGATATTAAACTGTATCGATATTTTGTCCCACCCCTAATAAATATGCAACATCATGATATTTTAAAGCAGTATCCTCCACAGGATGATTTTCACAATCATGCTACTAAAGCAGTGTATCAGAAGTTCCTTGACTCTTCGGCCTCCCAGCTGTGCTGTGTGCTGCACTGACAGGCTCTTTGTCACTTTGTTTTCCACCACGACTGCTTCAATTCATTTTTAAGGTACAGTTGTTGCTCGTGACTGTTCCCATCTGGTACGCTGGACAACTGTTTTTTCCTTTTCATTACCTCAGCAACACCAACTGATTTCCTAAAGAAAAACAAAACGGTTTAGATTTCTTACAGCTGTCTTTGTGTACTCTTTGTTTACGTATTGACTTCCTTCATATCACATACTGGTGTTTGGCTAACCCCTGTTTGGGAGTGTGAATGACCTTCGTTCTTTTGTACTTCAGTGTAGAAAGAAAGAAAGAAAGAAAGAACAGCAGTTAAAGTGAGAAAATGAGGTGGAAGTTTCCCCTGCTATTTGAACTGAAACGGCTGCATTGCATTCTGGTCTTTTGAGGCCTGTCTGCTACACTTTTTTCTCCGTGTGACTGTAACTTTACATTTAGCCCCTTCAATTGCTATTTGACGCTTGTGCAGCAGGAAAGTCTTCTTTTAAAATCAGAAAACTACAACACCCAATGTCAAGAAGGCCACGATAAAAAAACGTATTGTCAGTCTTCTGAGGCGTACAAACAAAAGATGTCAGTCCTACTTCTTGTAGTTATCTGGTATTCTGTTGGCTTCCTGTTTCCCTACTTAATTAAATGTTTAACTTGGTGTCTAAAAAGAATCCTGATTAAGCAATCCTATCATGAACTCCCCCATAAAGAGGAAGCGCTCACTCACTCTGCACCCTGGGGCGTGACTGATGCAACATTTACATCACAGTCCCGCCCAGAACTGTGGGGATCCCCAGTAAACGTCTGCAGCCCGAATGAATCTTTTCACCTCCTTGCTTCTCTGTTAGTATGCAGAGCTGTCGAGGTGCATTTACATTGCAAAGGAAGCTCATGTGTTCTCCGGGAGGGCCATTGTTGTCACCCCTCATCTCACAGTTGTGTAGCCGCCTTTTGTTGCAGCTCCCGTGTGTATCCCGTCAACAATCAGATACAGGCGGATGGTTCGTAAAGTGGCCTGTTTGCTCTGAGGCCTGACGATGTTAATGAGGGGGAACCATCGGAGGTCCTCTCCTGTAGGTGCTGATAGAGACACTGGCTATTGTCTGGGTGAAAGGGTTTGTCAAGTAGAAGGAGTCTATCAATGGAAATGATGAACAAAGCCAGGGTTCACTGAATTAGACTCCTACTGAAGACCATGATGTTGGTGATTATCATAAAACATTGATGATGTGTCCCTCTCCCTTTCAGACTACATGTGTATATATACATGAATCATGATTAGCTGTAACAACAGTAGAGATATAGTGATGCAGTAGACAAAGCCTCTTTGATATGATTCAGGATTTAAGGTTGAATCAAATCATTAAGAGTACAATTGTTATTTCATTCGTGTCACAGCAGCGTGTGAAAGGCTGTCCCGTTTCGAAGGCTCCTTAAGTTGCGGCCGACAAATGCGTCCTCCTTTTCCCTCCCAACATATCCCAAGATTCATTGTGCGCCAATTGAAACGAGATGGCGGTCTCTTAAGCGGCCGAGTAATACACTATTGTTTCTACTCAATCAAATAGCTTGCGATACAGAAAGTGGCCTTGAAACTTCAAATTATCTTTAAACCAGTTAGTTAGGTAGGTATGATACCTAGGTAGCCCGTTAGCTAGCTGTTGCTAGGAGAAGCCGCCTTTGGTGACGCAAGGTTAAGAGCAGGAACAGCAGGTGACACAAACAGGAAATCCTCCGCAAATCCAGACTGTCTCATTTCAGTTGGCCTTAGCGGTCTACACAGGCTACGAGTGACTCCGTCGACCGCAACCTTTGAAGGATGCAGCCCCCAAACTGAGACACAGCTGTGGTCTATGATCACTTTTAAGCTAGCCCCTTAACAGCTAACCGCTATCAACAGTAAGATTCCTTTGAAACATTTTTCTATTATGTTGACCAAAAGATTTCTTTATATTTTCCCAGCAGAGCTTCACAGTGAGTAGTACATTAGAGTTAAAAGGAGTTAGGAGTAGATTGTTCTTTAGAGAATACTTAGTTCACATGAACAGGACTGTGTCGGCAACGAGATAAGGATTATGATCTGTCCACGGTGGCCTAACACTGGACTCAAAATGAAAGTTCCCCACGGCTGCTTTAAGTTGAATTTTCAAAGGAATGTTGATTTCTGTGTGTTGTTAGCGCTGATCCTAGAACAGGGTGTTTAATCTATATTGCCTGCCCTTGTTGATTAAACAGCTGACGGTTTAAGTCATTACCTTCAGCTTGGAGGAGTTGGTGACCAGGGTTCTTTGAGTGTTAGCGGCTAATACCACTCTATTTTTGCCTTTTGCTTCCGAGCACTGCTCTTTTCTGTGACTTCTCTGCCAGGGCACACATTTCCTTCTTGAATTACAAGTGAGCAGCGATTTTAGAATAGTTTTGACATTTATTTCAGAGCGATCGAGGCAGGCACGAGTTTGGAGAATGTAGCTAGCTCGCAGGAGAGGGGCTGGTCCGCAAGCACACAGAGAGAGTTGGTTGGAAAGGTCAGTTTTGATGGTTTGATTTTGCCGAATTTCACACAGGATTTGGGTTTTATCTGTGGTTGTGTATCAGTGTAACCAAACCCCCAGACTGAAAATAAATCTATGTCTATATGCCAATACAGTCCCAATGTTAGACAAGATCAATGAAGCAGTTATTCTTGATGTATTGATTGAAATGACAGCTATAACTGGTGATGCAACGACAAGCCAACACTTCCTACTGACTGCCATGGACACCGGGTCACACGCTTTGATTGACGTGAGTGAAAAACAACCGACTGATCATTGATTTGGTGTCTGCATCACTAATTTAGCTTAATTTTATAAGTCCAGACTATTTGGCTGCGACATTTCAGCGAGGCTGGCTGCCAAGTCACAAAAACAGGAAATGAGTCATATCTCCTCAACATTTAGTCGGATCATGATCAAAATTGTTCTGTGGGTAGAAGAGACCTCGATGTACCTGTGTGCAGTGTACCCTGCTTGATGTGCCTGTACTTGGCCCAAAGAACTGCAGCTTGCAGCTATATTCTGCTTATTTTTATCACAGTGACGGAGGACAAAGGCCTGGTTCTGGTCTCAGCTGTGTGCGGGTCCGCTGAGTAGGGAGGCATCATGTATGGATGGAGACATGCAAATAAGCCTGACCTCCTGTCGGACCAGGACGGAGACGCAACATAATACATATCCAAATGAACAATGTTATGTCAGGCAGGGAGCTCTCGAACCAACACGCCTGCTGATAATGTTGTGACTTGACACAAAGGCTCATGATTGTGTTTTAAACTGAGGACATTCAGACTGCTATCTCAGCTGTGCTCTTTCCTAAAAGTACATTAATGCCACCTAAAAAAGGTGCACATAAGCAATGTCTGCGTATGTTTTCTATCCTTTAAGATGCTTCCTGACATTTAGTCAGTGTTGAGGAAATGTGATGGTGTAACTGTTACTGAAATGGCAACTTCATCATTTTCAATTGTGCAATAAGATGCACATGAAAAGGTCAGTTTAGAGTCGTTTCTAACATTGACATCCTTCAGAAGACATGTAATTCTGATTTTGATAAACTATGTGAAAACTACAAGTTAGTCAGATATTCGTCCTGTAGCAGCATTACCTCTTCTTTTATACTTTTTGGCTGCATCAGAAACCTCATACAACCACTCTGTCTGAAGTAGGGCTGCACAATATATTGCAATTGCGATGTGTGCATGTGCAACAGTCACATCGCAGGACGTGCAAAAAGTGAAACAAATGAACTGAAACACGTCAAGCTGTTGTTGTTGTATTGTTGCTTGGCTCAAAAGGAAAACTCGTCCATTTCTCGCATTCATGACTAATCTACAAGAAAAGGTCCGTCGGTAACGCGACGCAGCTGTTGGGACCTCGTTAAACCTGATTAAAGGTAACTGCCCAGGCGACGCCCACCTCTCCTCAACAGTCTAAAGTCGGCAGTTGACAGACACCAGCTGACAGGAGAGACTTTTGTTGACTACTTCTTCTTATTTAAGTTTTTGCTTTATTTTACATGGACGAAGGTCATGCATACACACGTCGTGCGAGTATAGGCTAGTTGTCAAGGGAACGCACTCAATATGTTGCGGTTTGTTGGGAGAAGGCGCACATTGGTCCCACTTTCCACGACTCCCGACTGGACATGTCAAACACCGTCCGACAAACACAGACTGTCGGCACACACTGACCCGACAGTTGGTGTTGGTTGGAGTTGGTCAGCGATTGTCTGGGCAGTGTGCAGCCACATTAATGCTGTGGCCATAAATGGACCTTTCCAGGAGCGGACAATCTGCAGAGTGTTTACTTTTGGCGGCTACACCTGCAGCTCGCACACAGCGTGTTTCTGTGTGCCGTCAGGAAGTAGGAGAGGGCGAGCTTTCGTTTCCAAAAGATACATCACGGGCTGGTCATGCTGATTAAACATACATTTAAACACTGTTAGAATGGTAGATGACATATTGTAAGAGTAACGCAACTGCGGCCCGCAAGCCTGTTTGTGTTTGTTATAAGGAAGTGTCCCGTGTGGTGACAGTAGTAGAACTAATCCACAGTATGATTGTTGATGTTATTGTAAATGACAACACGCTGCATTTATCTAATTATCTTATTTAAATTGCATTAATTTTGCAGAACAAAAAGTTATCACAGTTAGTTTTTTCCAGTTTCACGCAGCCCCGGCGTGAACGATTTGAAAGTCTCGCTCTAAATAAAGAAAGAACTTATTTTTGCAGCACTCTCCCTTTCCTCTGCTCCTCTCCGAGTGGTCAATAGAGAAAGGGATTGTGATACCATTTCCCAAATCTCACTTCTCCTTTCTCACCGTAAAACCACACGGCTGCTGTTTCATCATTCCCCTTCAACATTCATTATTACACACGATCACTCATCTAACGCAGGAGAAATGCCAGAAACCCAGGCTGTACATGTTCCTTTTACATGATGTAATCATCCTAACTGGCTGTGTGGGTGGGCCGAGGCTCATTTGTCCACATTAACAGCATAGTGAAGATGTTTTTCCAACCCACTTACAGAAGGAGGGAGCGTGGAAATGAACTTTTGCTCTCAGACAGGGAGGATATGCAGATCAGACAGGTGGCAGGCACTTTAGTCAGGGAGGGTCAGAGCACAGTCAGTCTGTTTTTAAAGGAGGTAACATTCACTCTTGACTTGGACAAATTAGGTTTCAGTCTATGTATGACCCAGAAATGTCTTACATCACTTCATTTTCACTTTGTAGACACAGTGAGACACACTATGTTGCATTCCACAGTATTTAAAGCAAACGTGTTGAATTTTTCACGCGCCTTTGAGCCCCGGGGACACATTTCATTCATTATGTTATAGACAGAAGGCAAAATCTTTAAGTCTCAACTCAATTCAACTTTATTTGTATGTCACATATCGTACAAACAAGTGCTCCAAATGAAAAGGAAGTAATTCAAAGGTATAATTGTCTTATAATGTTGCTGTATCGTGATATTATCATTATCATGGTTCACGTATCGTATCGTAAGTTACCCTGCAACTCCCGATTGTCTAGTATAAGTCACGGTTTGTGTTAATGAAGATCTACATGCAGAGCAAAATGTTTTGAGACCTTGTTTGACAGCTATGCAGCAATGAGGGTAATACAGGCTCTGTTAACACATTATTTATAGTGTGTAAGGCCTACTGTTGCCTTTACTTGTACTCATATACCTGCACTGTATATCTTTTAGTGTATACTGTGTATATTTTAGTCTGTTCATATCTGTCTCCTTCTGTTTATTCCACACATAACAATATTCACATGGCTCTTCAGTGTTTTCACTGTAGATTAGATGCTTATATTCCGTTACCTCAGTACCTGTAAAGATCTAATAGAGATTCTTGCCAATGGTTTTACACTATTTCACTGACACATCAGGAAATGTAGCAATGCTCCAACAAATCAAGAGAAGAAGACTAGCTACACACACATGGACGCAAGATTGAAACGGTTTTATGAGGACAAATATGCATTCAGCATGTTCGTCACACCTCTAAAATGCTCACACGTAGTTTTGGTGACAAACAAAGTGAGACTATTTGTACAGCCTGTTAAACCAGAGTGTGTCTTCCTGTTTGTTTTCGCCCCACAGTAACAGAATGGGGCGACGACGTACTGTCCATCTCTGAAGAAGAAGCCATGGTCATCGTCAACCACCAATCCACAGGAGACGTGTGCACCCTCATGATGTGCCTACAAGACAAGGGCACGGTAAGAAGAGAGAGAAATGTGTTGCCTCTTTGTATCCCTTTTTGGAATTCCAAAAATATAACCAGGTTGAACGGGGTCACATCAGTTTGAATAAAAGCCATGCAGTATTTTGAACCTGCAGGGTACTTGGCACCATCTGTAGTGAGCTGAAAAGGCTGCTGTCTGAGCATGTTTGTAGTCTTTGTCACTGCAAATAAGGAGTTCCTGGAGAATTGCACACATTACTCTAAAACCCCTCTAAGCCTGAGTTAAGTGTTGGTTTTAGGCATGTTTGTCAAAGGTTAGCCAAAACCTCGACTGTCTACTTGTTTAACGAAATGATAGTTAGACAAAGTAAGGTGTTTATAAGAACAAGTTTAGTGCAAACACAAGGAAAGGTATCAAGTCATGTTAGTGCAGTCTACAGTCAATAAGGCAGGAGGGAGTTCTTTTTTTGGATCAGCAGAGAGCCAGTGATGAGATAATGTGTTTTTCTAGTCAAAACAGTCGACACAGGAGAGACGGACGGCAGTGCAGATCAGAGCTGCGGTTTGCTGCATTCAAATCACAAAGCGTGAGTTTGGAGCGTCCAGCAGAGTTCCTCAGACAGGACAACGACAGAGTCGAAGATCGGAGAAGAGGCTGCTTTGCATTCTTCCACAATGATCATTTTCAACATGACAGGAAGTGAAACATGTCCACAGCTCTGAGCTCCGCCCCTTCCCCTTTTTCAAAAGAACACTTTAACTCAACACATTCTGATAGAAAAAGACGAGTCATGCGCACCTTCCACATACAGTACTCGTCTTACAACATAAAAACAGATTGTATCAGTGTTGCATAACTGGATAATGACATGCTCTTCTGCTATTACAAAGACGACCGACGCTGCAGAAGCTTAGAAGCATTTTGAAAGAAAACTGTGAGGGGATGGAAACACCAAATAAACTAAGTAACTGCACAGAGCACACTGTACGTCAGGCAGGAGGGATGTCGGCACTTTACAAATTGTACATCTCCAGACGGAACTGTCAATCACTTTCCAGCTGTGTCGACTGATCAATAAGGTGTTAATCAGGTGTTGTGAGGAGCTCAGCTGCTTGTTTAATTGCTTAGGTTGGAGGGGTTGGCATGAGTGCTCAAGAACTCTACTACTTGTTTTCTTAATACCAGTATGATGTGTTTGATTATGGAGTACATTCAGATAGCTGTGGCTCAGAGGGAGAGTTGTTCATCTTCTAATCGGAAGGTCGGGGGTTCGATCCCCAGCCTCTCCAGTTTACATGCCGAAGTAACCTTGGGCAAGATACTTAAGCCTGAATTGCTCCCGGATGTGTAGCCAGAGGTGTATGAATGTGAGTGAATGATAAGCTGTGTGACCATGTATGGCAATGAATGAATGAGCTGTACTATTGTAAACTAGTGTTGTGATAAAACAGCTCACTTTTCCAATGATTTACTTACTAAGCATAACGAGGAGACAGTGGAGAAAGATTACAGGCGATCTCTCATCATCTCATGTGACTGCGCATGATGGCTGCCATGCGTTCCCTGCGACTGTTTGGAGTGTCGGCTGTGCTTGTCCTCGTACGCGTATGTGCAGTATGCACATGAGCAGTAGGGGCAGTGTAGAGGCAGAGGGGATGTGACAGGGTCAACACAGCAGCAGGGACAACGATGGCAGAAAGTTTTGAAGAAGAGCTGATAAACAAAGTCCACATTATCCACATCTGTATGTGTCATCACCACTGCACAGCGACAAACTTGCCTGTCAAAATAGCTGGCGACACATAAGATCCATTTTAGAAGTCGATGTAGAAACCTGCATAACTAAACCCCCCGGCGAAGTGGGGGCAGTGCTGATGGCGTGTTCTGTCCACCGGTCATCAGTCGCCTGAGCTGGCTAGAGAATTTGGTAAGTCACCAGGCCACTGAGAATTCAGAATTAACATAATAGTAACCTCCTCGAGTGTCACCATGTCTGTTGTTTACATCCCGCACATACGGTAGTTGCATACAGCCTGAGCTCTCTGGTCTGCCCTCTAGAGGTGTCCTCCAGTAACACGTGTAGTGTCGTTGTGTACACGAACGCAAGGTTAAAGAGCGAGTGTATCTCCAGCCTTATACAACAGTTAGTTCTGACCAAGTAATCTGATTGGAAAAGAGGCATTCCATGAGTGTTCTTATAGAGAATAACCGCACTGGGAATTTACACTCTGTGTATCACTCCGCCTCAGCCAGGTGTTCTGAATACTGTTAATTAACACTACAGCAGACCGTGTATGTCGACATTAATCAAGCTGGTACCTCTGAATCACACAGCAGACTCTTACTTCACTGGTTGATGATAAATTAAATCAAACAGATAAAAGTATATGATAAAAAACAGCTGATCTGTGGTGACCTGTAGACACAGAGTGCAGGAGAATGTTTGGGTTGCTTGGCAACAACAGTCCAGTTTCAGTTAAGTTGTGGAGCTAAATGAGTTAGTGGAGAAAAAAATAATCTGTTGTTGATTACTACTGTTTACTACTATTTGCCGCTTGTTTAACTGTTTAACACACTCGAGGTTGTGATGTTGTCCTGAATATCAGCTCGGCTGTGATTATCTGCGTGATGATATTCAGTACAACACCGCTCCCTCTCATGTGATATTGCTTAATTATGATGCTACCATAGAGGGCGGAGAAGATTAGCCTTCTCCTCATGAAAATGATCACGGGAAATATGCTGCTGTTAGTTTAAGGACGGGGCTTCTGCAAGCGGGTGTTTGGTGGAGAACAACCTCACTACGAACAAACAGGGGAGAGATATGAGGAAGCTGCATGAAATGGAGCCTTAGCATTGCTGTCGTTTCATTTAGAGCTGTGAGTGAAAAACCGCTGTCCTACAGACATGCAGCTCTGATGACCAGCACACCGCAGCTTGAACAGCGGATCACTTCAGAGCAGCTGGCAAGGAGGAGGGGGTGTTGGAGAAAGTTGGTGCGTGTGCCCAGGACAGTGCCAGTAGTATTGTGTTGGCAAAGTATCGCCTCATTTTTGGGATTACTCTATAATACTTAAGTGCGAGTACTCAAACCAGATGCACATTAATCACATGCAGGAAGAGCTTCTTTATTCTGAAACTTATCATCAGCAGCAGAAGTGAGTTTAAAAAAGAACATAGGAGAGGGAAGTAACGTTATCCGTCAGTGCTTAAAGTCAAGTCTGTCTCTTTTCACTCAAAGATTCAATTATTTGACTCCATTGTCACAAAGTGCAGCTCGCCGTCCTGCCACTCAAATCACCCCGGAGGTTGGCCGTGATGTTTCTGAGACGGCGGGGGCAGCTGTGTTTTTACTTTTTTGCTTTTTGGCTGAGGCTGGCTCTGCACTGGAGCTGCCGATCTGCGCTGCACAAACATGTTGACATGATCCGCCTCAACAACTGCATCCCTGGCCCAGTTTATCCTCTTAGCAGTGAAAGGACAGTAAGCCAAAGCTGCATGGCAGCAGGTCATGAGGGTGGAAGTGCTCAGAGGGGCTGTGAATCAGTTTGGGGCGCTGGCACCGAAACAAAAGCCACATGCTTTGCTCACAGGTGATTGTGGGATTGCAAAAAAAAACCATGCTGGGATTGTTACAGATATTGATTGTGTCTCTGGTTTCTTTTCTCAGGTGGTACGAAAAATGATGTGGCTGATGGACCATGTGTTCAAATACACCAACTTTGGCCTAGTTTCCCTGATCCACGGGGACTTCTTCATCAGACAGGTGAGAGACAAACTGTTAGAATCAAAGGTCTTCACTGAGTAGAAGATAGTGTGTAGTGTTGTAATGTTTGTTTTGTTGTTTGTTTGTATTGTCACGCCATCAGAAGTTACACATTAACACACTCGTTCACACCGTTCACACTGCATATATTCACATCCAGACAGTTGTCGCTGGAACATGAATGATTATTTCCCTCACATGCCAACACTTTATTTATCTGGAGGTTTAACGCACAGACCTTTAGGCCGCACCCCAGCTGTTTTAATGTCCTGTCTCCTAGTGGCCTGTTTTAACAGCGCTCTGCAAAAGTGGAGTCGCTCCCCATCTGCCTGTCCCAGCTGGACGATAAAAAGGTTAGCGGACTTCTGACGGCTGTAGCGTCCTCTGTGAAGGAGAGCAGCAGCAGGATAGTGGTGTGGGAGCTGGCTGGGTCAGACTGGCCCTTTTGTTGTAGGGCAGCAGGAACAGAGCGGCCTGCTCCGACAGGCCTACACATGGAGCCTACTGGGTTCCTGATGGTTGGGGAATTCCTGGAATATCATGTGAGCAAATACAGACGTTCACAGGAAAGTAATGGGATATCTTATTTGTATCAACAGTACAGGGCTGAACGATATGGCCAAAAATTATTTAAACTATGACCCAATATTTTGTAGCACAAAACAGAAAAGAATATTCAGACTACAGGGCTGTCGCTGCACATCAGAAAAATACATGACATCAATCTGATATCTGCAGACAGCTGGATAGCAAGCATTAGCCAGCGAGCTAGTAGAGAAGGATGGAATAAAGTTCACTTCACTTGATTCTGTTTTTCTCTCTCAGAATCAAAATATTATGTTCACAACAAACACAGTCAGAGCGTGCAGATAAAAGTGCAAAGACCTTTCAGTCCATTCATCTTGTTACTTTTATATGCAAGTGTTAAAGTCACTGAGAGTCAGGAAACACCTGGACTGTGCATGTAGTGAAACTATTTATGTCATAGTTTACAGGACTGTTTTGTTTCAAGTCTGCTGATGTATCACCTAAATTAGTTTTTGTCAGTGGAAAAATAACTTTTGGCTTTTTTAAAACAAGCTGTGGCATTTTACGAAGCAACAACCAACAGGGCTGAAAGATAAAGCCAGCTGCTGCTTTTCCTGGAACGGCCACCTGAATACAAACATTCCCAACATTCCCAACGCACTGCGATGTTGCTCCCATTTTCTCATTTGAAGACAAAATGATGGCGAAATTTCCACCTAGTGGAAGCATTTTTTTTTCACCACAGGCCATGGTAACCATAAGGGCTTTTTACACTGCCAGTTCAAGGCGGGATTATGACGCCTCTGTTACATTCTGTCTTCTATGCACAGAGGTGGAATGGTGGGGCGAAGTCGTTCCGCCTCTGAGCTGGCATCGGAGGTAGTACCAGAAGCGAAACAGAGGCGAAACGGCCTCTGCGTAAACTGCAGAGCCGACAGGGCGGAACAGCGTCGTGTGTATATATTTGAAGTACTCGCTGTTTGTTTACACCTCGCGCACGTTTTGCTTCTGCAATGCTGCAGCGCGATGTAAAAACACAAACACTGGGGCGGCTTTACGCTGGCATTGCGTGCTCCAATGTAGAATGACAAAGGTGGCATGAGGACAGAGCTTCGTTTCGGCGCTGAGGCTTTGAGGAGCGGTGTTGTGAGACTTGTGTCGTGAAGTGTCGTAACGTGTGCACGCAGGTGCATAGTAATATCAGAGAATGTGAGACGGACGGTTTAGAAATGAAATGCCAGGTGTTATAGAGCATCTTTTGGTATTATATCGTCTTCATTTTAAAATTGTAATCCTGCTAGTAATCCCCATTTTTAATAAATGTATCTGTAATCTAATGACCTCTTTTGTTACTGTAACTGTAACAGAACACAGTTGCCTTTATTGTATCCTAATTACATAATGCCGTAGTTGTATTCCCCGTGCCTGATTGTATTATGGCTAAGATTATGTGTAATTAAAGGCGTGGCCCCTTTAAGTCAAAGGCGGGTGCAGCGACTTGTCTGCTCGGCGTCGCCTCAGCTGAACTTCACCATTTGGTTATCAAACCACCCCTTTCACTTCTGGTGGCAAAAAGACACAGGCTTCTTAGCAGCTGTCCACAACCAGTGTGTGACAGAACAGTGGCTATATCCACTTCTTGTATGTGGTCTATTCATTTTACACATTTTACACTGAAAGAAAAATGTCAATTAATTCAATATATCATCCAGCCCTACTTGTAGATGTCTGGTTTATATGTTGATATGTTGGTACTGAGCTGATTTCCTCCCCCATTCGTTGCTCTGTGGGGTTAATCTGGACTTGCTGAAACCAGTTCTAATAGGTCAAAGGTTCTTAAACAATCATTATTTAAATTTGTCCACATCTTTTCTGTCATACAATCACAGAAAAGCCACTGCATCCCCCGCTCACATTTTTATCCGCGGAAACACCAGAGCTATGGCGAGAGGGAATTACATTTTTAGGTCATAGAAATGCTTTCCCGCTGAATTTCACATCCGGCACTGTGCCGAGGGTGAAGCACCGCGAGCCTGCAGACAGACAGACAGGCTGCAGAGGAGAGGCCGGCCCGAGCAGACTCTGCCTTTTCTGCCCTCCTCTCCCTGTGATCCCCTCTGGCATCCTCGTGTGTGCGTTCTTGACATCCCTCGACCAAACACTTCACACATCCACACAGCACAGCAATCATCTGCCCCGGCCTCCCGAGCATCTGCTGTCCACTCCGGCTGGCAGACGTGTCTTCAGCATCATTATGCAGCGCACAACACAGCGGGCTTTGATGGCAGGAGCTCAGTTACTGGTGGTACAGAGCCGTGATTGAACTTTGTTCTTTGGTAGCGTCTGTGTTCTCTACCTCTTAAACTTGGGAAACCAATTAAAGAGAGGCAAACCCCAAAATAGTAGAACTTGTTTTTCAATGTCAGGGTGGACAAAGACATAACATGTTAGTATTCCATTATACTCAAATAACACGCTTCAAATCACAGTCAGTGCCGTTAACATATTTCTGGACACTTTCTATGAATAAAAAGCAGGATAGTGTTTTCTTGGCTAAATGAAAGTAGGTCATACAGTAGGTGTGACAGTGTTCCTATGATTGCCCCAAAGACTTTCTTCTAATATAGGGAATAAAATTGGCTTGCCCCTGCACCTGTGCTACATGTTCACATTATAGACTGTATATTTTAGGTTTGATTATTACTATTATGACGTGTTACCTTGGCACCTGCATGTCAAATTGACCCTCCTTTGAAATTTTGGAATAATCACAAAGATTACACCTCTGCACTCTGGCTAATGCAGGTGCCTAAATTTGTTTGTATGCGCAGACGCTCAGTTGCCAGTTTTTGACGCGCCTAGCTAAAGATGGTGCATTTTAATACAACAGCCCTACAATAACATATATCCTTATAGCATGTATAATGTTCAGCTTTCGTTGATGGTCTAAACAGAGATGAACGGATCCTTTTTTCAGGAATCTGCATGATACTGGTCATTAGTTGGATCAGCTATCGGTAACAATTTGGCCGATCTGTCCAATTTAATGTGATATTTACATGCATGGCGGGCTGGACGGCCATTTTTGCTGTGTCCATTAAAGGTGTCTTATAGGCGCTGGCGGCGCCTCTGACCTCACTTTCAGAGCACTTCTCACCGGCGCTGACTGTTGCTAGGTTACGAAAGTTGTCTGGCAGCACTTAGGCTTCCCTCGGTAGTGACCGTTAAATGCTGAATATCTCCTTTTATTCAAGTACATTTTACAAAGAAATCAGAAAAACGTTGGAAAGGAATCGTGTCCTGGCGTTAGCAGCAGCTCTGGACAAGGAAATTGTTATTGCCAAAGTGTATATCAGATGTCCCGCCCCTTTTTTGTTTTGATTGATCGGGGAGAGAGAAGTGACATTGACGAGCATGGTGATGTTCCTAAAGTTTAACTACTTCTAACTGAGAGCGCAGCAACAAAAAACAGCTGGCGCTGAGGGCGTTTTTGCGCTTAGGACGCTGACCGCTGAAAACGCAGAACAGCATTGGCTTTGTAAAGAAAGTAAGTGCTGCCAGTGCAAAATACCCGGTTAGTGGACACAGGCCCTTACTCTTCTCTTACAAACTTGGGAAAGCACTATTTATGTCAAGCAGGATGCTACTTTGCACAAGAAAGACTCCCAGTCGCTTCCACACAGTGAGGCGTTCAGGTATCATTATCAAGACGTAAAAAGTGGGATTAATGCAACCCTAAATGTTAATTTAACTTCATGGTCAGGTCCGATGTTCTGCTCTTTGTTCTTGATGACATATAAAAAAGCAACACCTCTCACATTCAGCACATACAATCAAATATAGTTCAACAACAGCACAAACCACAGCCTCCAAAATAAACATTTAATTGAAAAAACCCTCCCTAAATGAGTTTCAGCAAAGCTGCCTAAACAACCTTTTTGAAGAGAGCATTTATTGCAGGGCTGATGTGTTCGACTGTTTTAGTTTGCTCTGAGTGTATTTACTGAGAAACTGGCAACTGAGTGTATGTCCTTGGTTTCCAGTTGACAGATCCACGTGGGAGCGTAGGTGAAACAAAGCTGAGTAGGTTGGGTGATTAATTGGATGCAGGTGGCCTTTATAGCAAAGATGTTCAGCTATAGATCTGATAATTAAGTAAAATCCGACCTTAGGAAAACAGGGGAGGCACTCTCGTCGTCCACACAGTCTGACTCTAACGTCAACACTGAAGAGTACATTTCATTCAGTCCACTCGGCTCCACAGTAAATCCACAGCATCAGTCTCAAGGTCATGTTTAGTCGTGTGTTGTGTCCTTCTCTCTGTGAGTCTGTGAGACCTTACAGCTGCAGCTGAGCTTTAACCACGTTCACTGTGTTGTCGGCACTCTTTACTACATGCACCCTGTGCGTGCTCACATGACACATTCAGAGCCCGGCCCCAGCTATGCTAATGCATTTAGAATGGCTTTTGACCAGGCCTAACCAAAGATCAATGCTGCTCCTCCTCGTGCCGTCGCTGCTAATGCTCTTAATGTTGTCAAGGCCATTATGTTTGCATCCATTTCAATTGTGCCGCTAATGCTGCTGCGAGTGCTCCACGCGGTCACTGCAGCTAACTTCTGTTTGGGTTGGTGCCAGCTTGTTTTCATTTGTGTGGTTGTTTATGGTAAAAAAGCATCAATCTTAACGTGAATTAATTTAGTACATAGTCTCAATCATGTTGTTACCTCAGGGCAAATAAAGAGCCGAGCAACTGTTTGAGATAATTGCACTGGTTTTTAGTCACCCAGTTTTTAGACCCCTTTTTATCCCTCCTTGCTAGCAGTAGCCATCGCTTCAGGCATAATGTTTTCAGGTTGTCTGTACCTTGAGGGAATTTCTTCAAACAAATCAACTTGGACTTGAGTACAGAAGGAGTAAATTCAAAGGTCAAAGGTTTCAATCCTTTGTGCCTCTCTGTAAAAATAATCTTTATGTCAGGATGTCCTGTTTCTCAATTGTACAAAAGACAAAGGGGCTGAATTAAAGGAGACATTCACCCCTGGAAAAAGCCGCTGTCAGTCAAAGCTGGTGTTCTCTGTAATCGATAGAAGCAGTAATATTTGTAATTGGCGCCAAAGCTGTGGAGGAAGTTGTACAAACAGCTCGTGGTTACGCCCATTCTACATTCCTACAACACCCAGCGTGCATTGCGCCCCTCCTGAGAGATGCTGGAGTGAAGTACTACTGTTTTCTTCTTCTTATAACTGTGTAATCTACGTCTCTGAGAGGCACTGTACAGACTGTAGCAACACATTTCCTGGAAAGGACAATAAAGAATCTAATCTAATCCAGTGGAGCCATGCTTGTAAATCCATTGAAACACAGCCAAAAATGATGTGTGTATCCCTTTAAAAGTAATTTTGTCTTTTACTTTGGATATGGTATTTCTGTCCGGGCAGACCTGGCTGCAACTCGATTGGCGATAGTTTTAGTTTAGAGCGCTGGAAACAGAAACAGCAGTTTAAACTCTGGTCCCATAACTTTGTGACTTGCTCAAGACTCTTTATTAACGTATTTCCTTCGTTCCCTTGCAGGGTAAAGCTCACCGAGACAAGCAGCTGGTCTACCTGAAAGATCACCTAGACAAATACTACCACAGCCGCGACAGGAAGTGGATAGTGCTGTTCCCGGAGGGCGGGTTCCTGCGCAAGCGGCGGGAAACCAGCCAGTTGTTCGCCAAGAAAAACTCTCTCCCCCACCTGACCCACGTCACGTTGCCTCGACTCGGGGCCACCCACGTTATCCTGAAAACCCTGTCGGCCCAGCAGGAGAACGGGAGTGTGGGCAGCGAGACCGGGACCCCTAACCAGACAGGTAACTAACATATATGCAGAGAATGAACAACTTTCCTGTGCTTCCCAGATACGTTCGCTGGAATTTGTGGGATCAGTGAAATTTGTTCTAATTAGGGTTATGTTGTGTGACCATAAAATCACAGTGGATGTTGTTTGCATGGTTTTTGGCCTTTAATACCAAATGATGTCCCCAGCTGAACCCACACATGTGAAATGTTTTCAGGCCTTTTTAAATAACTGAACACAAATGAAGTAGGGGTTGTTTTTCTGGTGTTCTTTGAAGATTTCTTGGTCTGAAAAAGTCGAATATTTTTGATGAGGTGTGGCGTGAGTGTCGTCTCTATGAACTCTCCTGCTGTATTGTAGTTTCATGATCAACTGTGGTCTCATGTCGGCTAGAAGGCCAATGGAGCATGCTTCAAACACAAGGCATTAAATCATCACCCGCGTGTCCTCCGGGAGTCGTGTTTTAAATGAAAGGTGACTTATTGTACGGATCGCCAGGAGAGGAAAGTGATGACATGCACGGAGTTGCTTGAAATTGCGTCAAGGTCCCTGAATCCCCGGTGGTTCTTCGCAGGAGAGTCATTTTTTCCGTCAAGAGACCAGCCCTAAATACAGCCAGTGAGCAGGAAGATCAGTCTGCAGTTTACACAAAATGTGAAGATATTGTACCAAAAGAAAATTAGAAAACAATTTTCCTTTTTTCTTGTCTTGAGATTAGTTCAGATGTAAATATTGATTCTGTTGTTGTTTGCTCAGAAGGTGATCCATTCCCCTCTTTTTCTGAGAGAGGGCTTCCCTTACTCTGCAGGAGATGTCTAATTTTTCCGCCACTGAAACATTTGATTGACATAGGAAAGGATGTATACGTTTTTGAGACATTATTATTATTATTATTATACCAATTGCGGTAAATAATCAAAGATACAGATTGTTTCTTGATACTACTTCCCCTCTTATCAATCAAAGGCACAACATGTTGCTGTCCTCTGGGATTTAAAGTGATAATCTCGAAGATTTTCATGTAAATAAATGTCTGTTAAGTCTCTATCGCCGAATGAGGTAACACAAAGGTGATTGAGCCTATGGCCCACTGATGAAAGCCTTTGCATTTGCAGTATAACAGACTGGGTGTATGTGGTGAGTTTTGCAGAAAAAATCACAAGCAGCGCCCAGTTAGTGACGCGTTTTCCATCAGCCAGCAGTGGTTGGTCTGCCAGAGAGGGTAGGCGGAGCTAAGCGGCTGCTTTTCCGGTCTCTGCAAGTGTTGCGAGTAAACAGTAATCTACTATGGCTGAACAAACAAAGAGAAGATGGATGACTACAGATACAACTTCAACAAGAAGAGAAAATACAAAGAAGAAGGAAACAAATTTGACGCTCAGATGAAGCAAACAGTCTGAAAAGGAAAGCGACCGTCAGCGAGGAAAATCAAGAGTTACAACCGGAGCCAACCGTGGACGTCACACATGCAGCACTGTCTGGATATCTGGGAAGTGTGCTCCCACAATTACCGCCACAGGTGCCGCCAAAGAGAACAAAACTGAGATCTTCAAGATTACAAGTTTAACCTAAAATGTTGCTAAATATGTTAATCATGTGACCAGAAGATATAAGTAATGATAAGCATTTATGTGCCCAGACAAACTCAGGGCCTGTTTTTAAGAGGGAAGTTTGATCTCAAGTTTAAATCTGTATAATAAACGAATATAATAATAAATGTTTTACTTTGCAAAATTATCCAAAAAACTTGGTAAACCTGCTTCTTGAAAGAGAGACGGCAGCAATAAGCACAACGTTAAAACAGCTGTAATCCTACAGTCGAGTCCCCGTTGCCCGAGCACACCCCCAGCGGACTCTCCTGGCTTTAGTTCAAAATCCATTTAAAGCGTGTGCTGTGTTAGTAGTAATTTAGAGAGACTTTGGGCCAGCAGTATTGAGAACGTGGCTCAGGGACTTAAGCCCTCCAATGGTTTGCTAACACAGCTCTGTGTCCGACAGCCTCAGCACTAACGGCAAGATGCTGTCTGTCGATCCCTCTGCAGGACGGACTGTCAAACCAGAGGAGGAGAATGTCTTTATGCCGGCCGTCGTAAAGTTTAGATAAAGGCGAGCACAGCTTCATTTATGCGCTAAATTATGTGCTGTGTGCACGTTTTGGTGTTTCTGCCAAGTTAGCACAAAGTCTGAACCATCTCATCAGTGTCGACAAACGCTGATGACAGCAGGGGTGTTGTTTATAACCTCTGGCAGGACGGAAACATTTAAGGGTTGATGTGTCAATCATTTTCTAATCAAACATTATATTTCTCTGTCTTTTTCATACAATAGTCCCGCTTTATATCCAATTTCTATCTTCCTGTGTCCTCTGCTCCTGCAGCTCAGGAGGAGGGGGAAGCTGGTTGCTGCAGTAGGCTCGTCCTTCCACTTGAATCTAGCTAATGGCATTAAAACCTAGGGCAAGAAAAAAACACGCACACATACCCAGAGGAGCGCTGTGCCCCTCTCTATCCTGTGCTCTTTGCTGTGTGTGTATGTGAGTGTGTGTGTGTATGGCCGATCAAAGACACAGCTCTGTCTCCCTCTGACCCTCCCTGATGCTCTGCAGAGGTGCCCAGAGCTTGCTGACTCACTCAGAGACAAATGGGCCACTTGGAGAAAATAGGATTTGATGTAAATGTGTGTGCCGCTGTGTATCAGCCATGCAACGTCAGGCCGGCTAAACACACTGCTCAGCACAGATACAAAGCACATGGGTCACTGGTTTCCCCAGCGTAGTTCACAGCCTGCAGAAAAAGGCTCCATGTGCAGCTCAGACTGATAAGATCTATATGTTGTAAAGCGGTATTTACAGTCGGCAGGTAAGCAAAGTTCACGGCTGTGAGTCATTTAAGGCGGTAATGGAGCTGCATGTGAGCAAAAGGTGAGCATGTCTGATAGCTCCAACCAATCAGAGGCTATTTTTGTCCATGCTTAAGTCGGTGGGAGGGACAGGTGTGTTCTTGCAGCGTAGTAATTGGCCCGCAGAGTGGCCTGATAGAGAGCCAGGTATCTGCCACCGTGCTTCCTTCCTCTGGCTGTTTACAGAAGGACGGGGCGTCTCTGATGTCATTTTAAATTACCGCGCCTGCTGTTATTACAGTATTGTTTGTCACGGCGTATAGGCCAACCAACGATACCTTGGCTCAGGGCCCCGTCCTTTGGCCGGCCACACTCACGGTAGACGATGGCTGCCTTTCAGCACACTTGGACCAAGATCTGGATCCAATTACCCACACAGGGAGAGCTGTAGTGTGAGCCATGCCCATCACTACCAAGCATGCCTATCAAGTCATTGAACAATCGTATAAATGAGCCAGCAGCTTGTCTCATCATATTTTTATGCGTGTTCCTTTATGAGTGTAATATAGCGCCTCGTAAACTAAAACATGCATTCTTGAAGATCTTGTCTCAGTTATGGTCTTCTGCGCTCACTGCCCTTGAAGCCGGCTCAACTCACTCCATATAAAGTTTAAAAAAACAGCATTTAGCCATTTGATGTCTTTACTGAAAGCAGAAGAGAAACAATTTTATCAGTGATAACAGCAAAAAGATTTATTAACCAGAGCTCCTGTAAAAGTTAATCAGTACAGTAATAAGGAAACTGGATTCACAAAGGTATAGATAATGGGAGTTGCACTGTTCCATGTGACAGGAAGATAACATGACTCTTGCTCTTGCTGCAGAGGTACAAAGACAGAAATAAATAAAGATAAACAGAGAGAGTTTACAATAAGTTATAGTTATTAAAAACTATAATAAAAATAGACTCCATACAGAGCAAAGAAAGACGAAGTTACAAGTGACTGTGGTGTGATTAATATCAGCTAATCAGCTAATTTAGTATATATTTAAACAGCATACATAAAAATAATATAGTGTATAATGTAAATGCAGTAATTAAACTTAGTGTTTGTCTGTAAGAATATAGCAACATAGAACCACCAGTATAATATAACCCTTCATGTTGGGGGTCCTGCTCACACCTGTCAGGGTTTCATTCCATGATAACAACCTGCTCACTGTACATTATGCTGCTTATTACGCAGCTTTTAACCTATGAAATAAATTATTTGAAAATAGATATTTATTTGGAAATTATTTTATTAATTTAAAAATGATTTTATTTCCGTTTTAAAAATAATCAGTTACACTCACAGTGAGAGCTGCATCCATAGCAACGGTTAACTCTGTAGCCTTCTTAAAATAAGCTGAGCTAGCTGTTACTACTAACATGAAAGTGAGCAAACCGAAGTAAGATGAGGTGAACGGGACCGCAGGAATCAGCGCAGCACCTGATTGAGGCTTTCTGTCTCGTCACTGTCAGAGTCTGTTGACATTTTCTTTTCATTCACCTTCTTTAAACACAGTCGTACCCCCTACGGATCTCTCTGTCTCTCAGCCTGCAGTTTTTGCATCATTAAACCTTTATCGCTTTCTCTCCGCTGTTTTCGTCTCTTTTCTTTTTTTCTCTCTGTAAACAGACCAACTTCAAATTACCGGACTTCTTTCTGCGGATTGATATGATTACAGTTAGTCCTTCGGATTGTGTGATTAGAGCCGCATCCCTGGCAACGGTCTGTTCTTCATAGCAACGGTCTGTCTGGAATGCCGTAATTAACCAGAATCAAGTCGTATAATAAAATGTAGTAACACAGTGTTTGGCATTAAGACAATATAGCAATACATTACAGTGTAGCATAGTGTAAAGGGATATAAGATAGAGTATGAGGTGCAATGTAATAATATAGTATTAGATGATATAGAGAAAAAAAAATAATATAGAAAATATATAATATATTATAATAAAGACAAGTATTAATGATGAAAGTTCTACATTAAGTCCTAATAAGAACTTTAACTCAGTTGCCAGTAGCAACAACAACATTACTTCAACATACAATGATGTGAACATAATAAATGCATAATAAATACACCTCTTAAAGTGAAGCCTCATACTTGCACGTTGTATGTTAGTCTGGAATTTAAGACACAGTAAAAGTATACGAAACCATAACTGTGCACGCTCCATTATTTTGGTTATGTGTCCGTCCCGCTCTGTGTTTTATGAGTGTGAAAAGGTTAAAATTATGACTTGTTAGCAACATTCCCCGTTAGACTGCTGTCCACACTGTCCGCCTGCAGTGTAAGCCGATCCGTTGTAAAATGCTGCCTCTCCTTGTCACATAGGCATGGCAAGTTTACCTCACATAAAGGAGCCAGTGTGCTCTGAGAGGGAAGTGCTGGCTGCGTGGTAACTGTGACATCAGTCAGGCAGTCAAATGTGCTGCACTGCTTCACATCAACCTCGTTTCTAGTTGTGTCAGTGCTGCCTGAAGCTGCTCCTGTTTTCTCCTTATACATTTGACAAGCTTGTTCAGCTTAAAGGAACCCTCCAATGGTTAGCTTGTGTTCTTGTTTGCTGTCAAAACCCACAGTTAGGTGTACCGGCTGGTTTGAAACCTGTGCGTACAGTTCAGAGGCAGGTCTGGGCGAGTTTTCTGAACTCTAACGTTAGTCGCAGGGGGGAAACACTTAACCGTCAAAAGTGTTGAAATATGGCTTTAAGCAATGTTTAGGTTAGAGCTTTGATGTTTTTCAAGATTCACCATAGTGACACGTGTTACTGTGGAAAATCACTGTGTATTCTTAAAGCCACACTGCACTTAACGCACACTAGGCGTGTTTGGCTGCGTCTCCACTGCAGGAACTATTCCCAGGGACCAGGAACCTGTGGAAGAATTCACTGTTTCCTCAGCAGGGACCGGGGTCTAATTTAAACATGAGGGCATTATTTTAACCCCTAGAAAAGTCAGTTCTCAGGTGGTAGTACTTTTAATAAGTAGTACTGGAACTTCTTGATTGAGCCTTGCAGCGCTAAACATTTGCGATTGGTCAGGTCCTTTTTTTTTTTTTTCTTTCTTTTTGCTTATTATTATTGTGAGAAAACGCGAGGACAATTTCAGGGTTCCAGCGTGGGGGGTCCAAGCTTTTTTTTGTGGTCAGTCTCAGCCACAGTTTCTAACATCCTGGCATTTTGGGCGTTTGGAAGTTTGAGCTTTGCTGCTACTGCTAACTCTTTCTCCAGCGTTGTCTAAATGACCCCTTTAGCAGAGCTGGGAATCACTATCAACACTAGCAGGACTTGAATCTGCTCTGCATTTTCTGTTGTTGCAGTTTTGCACAAATAAAGTTGTCTGTGAAACTGTGTCTGTTGTCGGTGTGTTGTTGTGTAGTTTCACTTTTTAAAACATGGTTGTCTTTAGTCTGTTGGTAACTTTAGCCAGTGGTTGTCTGCGTTTCTCTTTACTTCCCCCCCACAAAAAAAAATCCTCATACTGATAGTTCTTGGGACTTTTGGTGGAAATCTGTCTTTTGATTCCACTTCAGTCCTATTAATAACAGACAGGAGGTTAACGATGGAGGAAATATATCACCTTTTTGATACAACTCCTGTCATTTATTATGTTTTAATCTTATTTGTGATGACATGCAGGTGAGTTCAGGGCAGTATTCATTTTGTTAACGAAAATTATGGCGTTAAATGTTCTTACCACGACCAAGGTGAGATGTTGACGAGCTAAAAATAGATCTTTGATAATAAAACCTCCGTCAACACGTCTGATTTATTTTCGTTAACGAGACAGGACTACAATGTTCGTGGACATTTAAAATCCATGATATTCTTAAGCCTCAGATCCCAGTTAGAGATAACAAGTATGACAAAGGTGGTTGTGCACTTTCTCTGTTAACCCAGGCGTTCAGCTTCAGGCTCTGTGCACTCAAAGAAAAAGGGGCGTCTTACACATCATTTGACGCTTCTTCCGCACAAAAAGGAGCGATCATCGGCTGTCTGCTTCAGTCAGACTGTTTGAATGAGAAGTGATGATGAAAACGTATCTTTAGATGCTGTTTCTACATCGTTCTTTTACTGTTTTGATGACGAGCTGAAGTTTAAAGTGAAGGAAACAGTTAAAATGAGAAAAGGGAGACTGGATGTGATGACTTCTTCTTGACTAAAACTGGACTAAATGTTTTAACTTTTCATCGACTGAAATTATAAAAGGTATAAATGAAAAAAATGTGACTAAATCTAATAAGCATTTTCATCTGAAGACTAAATCTAAAATAGCTGCCAAATTTAACAGTGGTTCAGAGGTGACCCTGCATAAATACTTACACATACATCCTCACAGCTGACACCTTCATCAAGTGTTTCATTCCCTCTCCTATCTGTCCACCTTTGACTCCTTGTTTCAAAACTTCTTTCATTTCTGTCTTCCTTTTCTTACCCTGACATAAATGTATGCTCCTCTAAGCTTTAATTCAGCACCTTCTTTAGTCATTTCTAAGTGAAATCACTTGATATGAAGGGTTAGCTTTTGAGGTAAAATCGTTCTTCTTCTCTGAGTCATAAAAGTAGCCACCGGCCAAATTCTGTCAAGTTGGGCCTTCAGCTGGTGAGACTTTTTTCCACTAGTCACTCTGGCTGGTAACCAGCCTTCATTTGGCAGGACGGCTGTCGTATCAAACTCTCCTAGGACGCCTGAAAGCTACATATGATCTTCTGCATGGTTCAGCCTCTTGTGATGGCGAGCACCGATGAAAGGAAGTGTCATTTAGTGTCAACCAGCCTTAGGGCTGCTGTGCTCTGACTTTCACCTCTGAGCCTTGTTTGTTTTTGATCGTTTTCTAACCTAGATCCCTGCCTTTAAAATGTGTCCTAACTCCCCCCCTGTGTGTGTTTCTGCTCTGACAGGTAATAAACGTAAAGGCCTGCAGTGGGTAATAGACGTCACCATAGCGTACCCAAAAGCAAGACCAATGGACATCCAGACCTGGATCTTCGGCTACAGGCCTCCCACAGTCACACATGTACATTACAGGTAAGAATAAGATGTCATCACGCTCACCTTCCACATTTCCATCTGAGGGTTTGTCCTGACCTCGTTATCGAAGCTGTCATTTGTCTATCTCATGAGAGGGGAGCACCAGAGCCATTTTTATTATGCAAATGTTTTATGCAGCCGACATGCAAAAAAAAGGCATCACATGAAAATGTACCACGTTACATCATTATTGCCGGAGAAGCGACGGGTTTAAAATAGAAAGAGAGTCAGGAAACAGTGGCTTGGGTGCTCCTGTCTCTCAATTTATTGGAGGAATTTATTGATGCACAGAAACTTTGAAACTGTTCGTGCGACTCACTGTAGGCAGCTGATGAAACTGCAGAGACAACACTTTTGTTTGTTTACATTGCTTTAAATAATTGTTCACATGTGATAGAAGTCCTCTTATCTTGCATTATGTTTGCTAGCCTTTGTCTGTGGTGATGTAGGCAGAGGTGGCTTTGGCTTGGAAAAACAGATAATGTGTGAAATAGCCTGTATTTATTTGCTAAACTAGGTTGGTGATGCTGCAGAAATACGTAATGACATTGAAGATGATTTGTTTGGCCTTTTATGCCTCACTGACAGACAGGACAGTGGATAGTGCTGGAAATAGGGGTAGAGAAAATGAGGGACGACTTGCGGCAAAGGGCCGAGGGTGGGAGTTGAACCTGGGGCCGCTGCACCGAGGACAGTAGCCTCTGTACACAAGTTAACCGCTGAGCTAAACCTGCGCCCTAACATAATGACATTTTTAAGCATTTCTAGAGACTCAGGCCATGTCTACACGTTCAAGGTTATTTTTTAAAACAGAGTTTTTCTTTTGAAAAAAACCCTCGTCCACACAAGCACAGGTATAAAAAATCCCCGTCCAAATGAAAACGCTAAAACACAGCAGAAATGCTGACATGAGAATGCCACACCAACAGGCGGCCATATAACGTGGTCATGCAAAAAAGAAAAAGAAAATTGCGGCCAATCGAAAGTCTGAAAAAATCAATTTCCGTAAGACGACCCGGTTGGCTGCAATGGCGCATCGAGGAAGGGGGCGATATATCAGTTTAGTGGACGAATAACTGTACGTATATGTGTTAACATGTAAAAAGTCCTGTTAGCAAGGTTAGAAGCATCCCTGTTTTTGTCACGTCCGTCATTTTGCAAGGAATGTCGCCTCATATGTGACACCTCACAAAGGAGATAACGGCGCACAACCGGACGTCACAAGACAAAAATGGCGCTAACCCCGTCTACACGTCTCCGTGGAAAAAGAGTTTCTAAAACTCTTCACCCTGACCAGAGTTTTACAAAAGATCCGTTTTCAATGACCTAAAATGTGTGTAAGACAAAAGGCCAAAACGCAGCTACGTTTTGAAAAATGCCCGTGTACGTGTAGACATGGCCTCAGCCTCTCGTTATGCTACAGTACATAAAAGACCTCAGTGTTGCAGAGCTAAAACGTCAATTCAAATAACTAATGTGCAGAGTTTGATCGTTTTCTTTTTACTAAATTACCGTTAACTTGTCGTTTTTTGGTTTTGGTTTGTTTTTTGGACAAAAAAAGCAATTTGAACAATTTGCTTTTAAATTATATAATCGTTTATCGATGAATAGATTTATCAAGAAAATGATGAGCAGATTAATCAATAATGGAAAAAACCTTTATTTGTCCTATCAACCGGCAAACTGACGTCTTTTTAGGTTTCAAGTCATGAAACTGTCACTGTGTAGATCATTTTTAAAGTTCCCATTAAATCAAAATAGTTGTTGATATCCTGCGTTTATCATCTCTTATATAACAGCATCTGGACAAACAATGACACTAAAATTTGTATTTGTACTTGTGTGCGGAAGTTGGAAAAACATGAGAAATGTTAATGACACATCCTTGAATTTGGGTGTTACTGAGTTTTGAGTCCAATTAAATGCTTTCTCAAGTCTGTATGGTTTCACGGTGGCTGTGAATTCTGTCTGTTACCATCTGAAACACAGTTCTCATGAGCTAGCTACCAGGTTAGCATCCCAGGCTTGCTTTTCCTGCCCCTCTTCCTCCTGGAGAAACCTATGACCCTAAGCCTGACCCCGGAGTCCTTACGGGCCTCAGTGGGCGTTTCACAGAAATCTTACTTTAACGAAAGAGGAAAATTCCACCACAGCCTGGATTTTCAACTTATTTTTTCTAACAGCATGAATGAAACTCAAGCTTTCACAGTGTGTGGTTATGTTTTTTTTAATTACACACTTCTTAGTTTTATCTAAAGAGAGAGAAAGAGGGGCGAGCAGACACACACAACACTGTGTTATTGGCTGCTGTAAAAGCAACAAACAGAAAATATGCAGAATCTATTTGAACTCTATATTCAGGGTTTCACTGATTTTATGAACTGGGTCTGTTTGTTTTGGAGAGACGTCTGCAGATACCTCCGGCTGGCTACTATTTCTCTCCCGCTGGACGTCGTATGCAGTAGTGGGAAACACTGCCTTATTGTGTTTGCGTTGCCTTGTAGTGTGACGATGTGGAATCATGAAATTGGAGGTTGTCATAAGAAGTAAACACATTCATCATCCTGTATTCTGCAGCTAAGAATATCCCAGCTCTTATGCAATGTAAATGCATCTGTCTCTCCATATTGTCCTGCCGTCGCTGCCCTCCAGGCTCCCCTCTGAGGCTAATCCGTCCACTCGAGGATGTGATGAAGGTGGGCCGGGATTAGATTTTCTATAGACTCTGTTCAACATAAATGCGGCGCTCTGTGCATCGTCTCGACGGGATAGATTAGAAGGGACGTATCCAGGCTCGAGCTGCAGTCCTCAGGTAGAAGTCCTCCTCACCTTTAATGTGTCCCTTCCCCCCTGAATGACCTCCTGACACAGCTTGAGTGAGTGTCTGTGTGTGTGTGTGTGTGTTCACCTCTGTGTGCAGGGTGGGAGAGGGCAAAATTAAAGGTGATTTATGAACCCCTGCCTGCTGGCTCCTCTCTGGAGGCTTCTCCACCCACATGGGCTAAAGCTAAGGACTCATTAAGTCTGTAATTAGACGAGCAGAGGATGCACCGGGCCCACCCCACCTCGGGGACTCTCTAATCAGCCATTGACACAATCAGCACCTCGCTCGGTCAGCAGCTCTGCAGCCCGGGGACTGACAGGAAGGCACCCGACCAAGCTGAAGGCACAGCTGGTCCCGTTACAAGTGTGCACGCTCAGTTCCCACCGTGTAGACGACACTGATCAGGCAGAAGTCGGGCTCACGCTGGTTCAGGTGCAGAGTCAACAAGAGGATTAATCTGTCTGCTGATCAAGGGAGCACTGCGGGGGTAGAGAGCAGGAGGCGAGACGAGCGTGCCACCCTACGACAGTGTTTCTGCTGTGTCAGTACGGCGAGTGCAGCATTTTTCCACCAACCTTCCAACAAATGAAAAAATTGTAAAGAATATTATGGGATTTTGAGCTTAGGCTGCAGTACACGGCACTTTAATATCTGAGCTTTTAAGTTCAGGCATCAGAAGAGCATCATGGACAATCGACAAGAGTTTACTAATCCTACAATCCGTTCAAAACATCAGAACATGTAGAAGAATAACACAAAACACATCTATTAGTGAGAAAAGGTGAATTCTTGACTGTTGGTAGCCAGGTTTTTGAGAGTTCAACTGAGTGTTGAAGTTATTTCAGCGGAGTGTGGGTCGCCGTCTTTATCTGAAAGTTTCAGTGCCACCAAACTTCAGACGGGGACGGTCAAGGATTTAGAGTTCCCTTGCGTAGTGGGTAAATTTTACAAATGGGTCATTTCACCAAAATATAGTGCCCAACTGAACCAAAACTATCTTGATGAAGAATCAATTTAAGGTCATAACGTTTATAACTTTTCCCTAATGTGATGAAATAGAATTTGAAACTGAGCTTTTAATAGTGTCGCGATTCCTCGGGAGGCGCAAATCTCACTACGAACCGACCCAGTTGACCCAGTCATGAAATGTTGCATCGATGTTCTGGAAACCACTGTTCCTGTTGAGATGGACAGCAGACGGAGATTAGATAATAGTTAATGGATTTAATGAAGCTTCGTCTACAGTGTTCTCATCTCAACACTCATCTCAAACCCCTAAAACAGTGCTCTCCTCACATACCCCTTTCCCACCAAAATTAGCACATTGACGCAGGTTTTTCAGACCCTGGAACCCCTCATACAGCCTCTGCCTGAAACGACTCAGTCCACTCTGTCCCTACAAGCTCCCTTTCTTCTGATTGGCCAGCTCTCCGAAGCCTGCTAAGGCTGCACTTTGTGACGTCACAAAGTGCAGCGTGTAGAAAAAACAGTGTGAAACCTGGCATCACTGCAGACTGAGCTGAGAAGCCTGGGGATTACTCCAACATACTTTTACCGACAGATTTGAGACTTCACCCACATTTAGTCTGGACATCCAACATTGTAACATTATATATATGTCTAAAAATGTGAAACAGCATAATACCCCCTCTTTAAGTATTGACAGCGTCGTCAGAAAACATGGAGAACAGAGATTTCTCAGTGTGAGGACCATGATGCCTAGCTGAGTGTCAGCCATCAGCCCTTATGGGTGATTCAGCGTGTTGAATCTGCACACTGGAGGCTGTCTGGATGCGAGCTCGCTGACTGGCCGTTCAGCTTTGAAAATCTGTGATTTGACTCTTTTCGTGAGGTGTATCTTTTGCGTCATGCTTTTCTACAAGCAGAAAACGGCGGAAAATCGTTAAGCAGATTTCAAGATGGCATCAAAACAGCCGGCTAGTTTAGTTTTCTTTCTTGTATTATAAATGCAAGGAGTTTTTCCTCCTGTAGACATCCACTGTAGTCTTTGTGGCGCGTTCAAGTGCAGCAGTTTTCCCAGAAGATATGAAGCATTTGATCATTCTTCAGTCATGTTGCAGCATCAGGGCCCTAAATCTGACCGCCTCAGCCTCCCTGCTTCCTTAAGAAGTGACCTTGATAACAGACCCTTTATCCTCCCCCTGGTTTTACAGGGCTCTATAGATTACTAGCGCACCTGACCCACAGCTGACAATTGAGTAATATTCTAGATGAATCCACTCTGATCGCTCTGCTTTTTTTTTTAATCCTTCCACCTCCCTTTTTTCTCTCGCTGCCTCCACTCCTCACCCCTCAGCCCCGCCCTCCCTCGCCGCGTCTCCTGCCCTCTCCCCATATAATCTCAGTCTTCCAGATTGCAGCATCATAAGCCCTCTGTGAATGGCAGATGGGAGTTCTAGGTGGGCGTACAGAGGCTGGGCGAGGGCAGTAGTGGGTGTTAAATACGTTGAAATCCTTTTTCTCTTTTAAAGGCACCTTCTCCTCTCTTTTTTTTTCTGCTGCTGTGTGCGTTTCTGAACGCTGCTGTTTGAAAATATATCTGAAAGGTGACGTGATTTATGGAGTCTGAGTCTGCCTGGTCATCACATGGATGCTTTCAGGCTGCACACCTGGCTTTCTCTCGGAGACGAGGCGCTCGCACAGAACTGTTGAGCTAGCAGCTGTACAGCTTTCGTAAGATATCTGAGGCTGTTTTTATTCCTCTAAGCATTTTATATAAAGGTCTATTGCTTCAAGACGTAAATCAAACACTTCTTTTTTTTACTCATTCTGTATTTACTGATGTCTATTCAGCACCCAACCCCCCAGGATCAATGTCTCTTACGCACCGTGTTTTACCTGTGAGGGTAATGAGCGGTTTGGTGATTAGAGAGGGTGGCTGAGGATAATGACCGGGTAGAGAGATTTTTCCTCAAAGCTTAGGGTCTTTAAAGGACATTTGTCGCCTTAGAAACCAATTACAGGAGGAAACCCCCCACCCATGTTCACGCCATGGTGGGAGATTCCTTCTGTAAGAGGTGTCAGAGTTCAAAGCTCATCAGCAGGAAGATCAGGTTATCTGCAGGTCAAAAAGAGGATTTAATGTGCTGATTTCCAGCTCTATATTTTTATCCTGGGATACCAATAGTGTGTTATTATTTCTGCTGGCCCTCTCTGCAGCCTCTGTCTGAAACTATATATATATATATATATATATATATATATATATATATTATATGCTCCTGTGTCTTTAAGGAATCCCTCCCTAAAAGCCAATTTCCTTCTGATCGGCCAGCTTTCGGTTATCCTTCATTATTTGAAACTTTGGCCACTTTTAATACAAACATCCAACATGTAACATAATGCATGTTACAGCAACGCTTTTCTCGAAAGCGAAGTACATCTGAGCGTTAATACAACGATCAAGACAGGAGGGAACAAAGCCAGTAAGAGCCAACAAACGGCGATCGGAGGTGTTCATGAAAGAGCTGGGTCTTAAAAGGTGGAAAGGGACTCTGCGGACCAAATGTTTGGTAACTCATTCCACCACCAGGGGACAACTGGGTAGAAGAGTCTAGTTAGCGACTCAGGGCCCTGTTGTGATGGGAGGACCAGGCAGAGCCTTTCATTGGCAGAGCAAAGTGGGTGGGAGGGAGTGTGGACCTGGATGAAGGCGTTCAGGTAGCCAGGAGCCGTTTTTGTTGCTGTTTTGTAAGCAAGCGACAAGAATTTGATTCGAGCTGCAACTGGGAGCCAGTGGAGGGATATGAACAGTGGAGGGATACATATGACTGGAAACAGGACAAGCATAACAGGTCCCCTTTAACGAACCTCTGACATTAGTTTAGGAAAGCCTGAGAAAGAAATAGTTATTCTGGCGGTGAGGTGAACGCAGGAGGCTGTTTGGTCCTTTTTTGCTGACTCGGCAGCATCGAGAATATTGTAAACACTGTCTCGACTGTTAGCTACAGTAGCCAGGAAGGTCATTGCTGCATAATGTGTCTTTTTTTAGCAAACACTTGAAGGCACAAATAAAAAGGCTTTCCGAGACTATCAGGCTTCGTTATCGTGACAGATTTCCAAGTTGGGACATTGCATTGGAAAGAATTGAATGTGATTGTTAAATATGTGGTTTACATCCAAAGACCCACAGAAGAAAGGACAAGTTGTGCATTTCGTATTACATTCAGGAGTTTTTTCTTGCTATTTTTGGAGGAAAATCATTGAATGACTCAACTCCAGGGAGGATTTGATTCAGTTTTCCTCTTCAAGAAGCTCATCAAATATTATTTGTGAAAAATAATCTGATAAATGTTGTGGGGTTAAAAGTATATTTCCCTCTGTAAAAGTATCGAAGTAGAAGTTTTAAGTGGCATAAAATAGGAAAACTAGTACCTCAAAACTTAATATGATTACAGTACTTAATAAGTCGGTATAAAAGTCACTCAAAGAGATCAGGAGTCTTTGTAGACCTGGGCTGATTCCCTATCTGTTCTCCTGGAGGAGCGCCCCGCCTCTCTACAGTGAAACTGACCTCAGACATGCTCGCTCATAAACATCAGGTTGCGCTGACATCTGTGCGACTATAAAGCCAGTTGGGGCCACGTACACCGCTGCAGTGGTTTTATGGCCCTTTACTTGTGACCTCTGCGCTGATAAGAGGTTGATGCTCCCGAGCTGGGCTGATATTAACCTCTCCACTGCTCCTCTCACTCCCACCGTCTCTTCCTGTGTCCTCAAGTGACGGTAGCAACGCTCGTGTCAGAGGCATATGGTCGACGTGAGCAGGTGAAAGTGTTCTGCGGCCACGTACGCAGAGATCAAAGTGGGGACAAACGTGCCAGCTTTGTAGTTTGGTCGAGGTGTTTCAGTGGGTTCAGGCAAAGGACACCAAAATGCAACTGTGCTCCTAATTTGTTGTCTGACTTTGGCACTACAGTCACGGCACGTATCTCGTCATGCCTTGCCGATATCTCTAAATGGATGAAAGATCGCCTTCAACTCAGCCTATCCAAGACTGAGCTCCTTGTCATCCCAGCCAGTCCCTCTATGCAACCACAGATCAATATCCAGCTTGGACAAACTGAACTCATACCCACTAAGTCTACCTGGAACCTGGGTGTCACAATTGACGACCAGCTAACCTTTAAGGTTCATGTGGCCTCGATTGCTCGGTCATGTCGACTTGCCCTGTACAACATCAGGAAGATCAGACCCTACCTTTCAGAGCATGCAACACACTGCTGCTACAGGCTCTCGTGATATCACGCTTTGACTGCTGCAACTCCCTCCTGGCAGGCCTTCCTGCATGCACATTCAAACCTCTGCAGATGATCCAGAACGCAGCAACGCGACTGGTCTTCAATCAACCCAAAACAGCACGTCACTCCGCTGTTCATATGCCTTCACTGGCTCCCAGTCGCTGCTCGCATCAAATTCAAACCCTGTTGCTCGCTTACAAAACGGCAACAAAAACGGCCTATACACCTCCTGTTGGCACTAGTGTCCGGTCACACTTGAAGCTCTTTGTTGGCACTTACTGGCTTTGTTCCCTCCTGTCTTGATCATTGCTTGTGTTGTATTAACTCTCAGGTGTACGTCACTTTGTAGCTGGAGAGGTGCCAGTTCCTTTTCTAGGCACTGTGTCGAGGTGTCCTTCAGCAAGGCACCGAATCCCCAACTGCTCCTTCTTCTTCTACTTCTTCTATTCCTCCTCCTCCTACTTCTACTTCTTCTGCTACTACTTCTACTTCTTCTACGACTACCTCTACTTCTATTACTACTTCTTCTACTTCTACTTCTACTTCTTCTACTTCTTCTTCTACGACTACTTCTACTTCTTCTACTACTTCTTCTACTCCTTCTTCTTCTCCTCCTTCTCCTCCTCCTCCTCCTCCTCCACCTCCTACTTCTACTCCTCCTCCTTTTAGAAATGCCAGGCATACAGACTGATGATGCCGATATTACACGCTCTTGTGTTGAAGTCCGATCTGCTTAATGGAAACAAACTTTTGAGGGTGAACTACATTGAAGAAGCCCACTATTTACAGATAGATAATGACTAATGGTAAGAAACATAGTACCACCTCTCTCTGCAGAAGTTAGAAACATTGTGATGCCTGTTAATGTGACCTTTCAACAACATCATCCCTGCAAACAAACTGGACAGAGTTGGGATTTTCCCTGCAGCACTTGTTTACTCTGGGCTGAGCTGTGTGTCTGCATCTGCTGCTCTGACACACTTTAAGTAAACACTGGGTTATTTTCCCAAAACTCACTTTACACCACTTAATCAGGACGTCCATTTTAGCCACTTTCTGCGTCGGTAAACAGATTTTTGCAAACACACCAGTGGATTATATTTTTAAGACATGTTAGAAATAAGCTCTGGGTAGTTGTGGTTGGCTTCCTGGGAACATGAATTCATTGACTACATTCACACACACACACACACACACACACACACACACACACAGACGTTGAACAGAGTTTAATGCTGGTTTTGATCCCGGGGGCGATGTTTTGATGGAATCCAGACAAACCTGATTTTTCCTCATAATTTGTGTCGACAATGGCCCTGCACACATGGCAGTTAGGATTAGAAACCTTGATAAGAGAGTTCAGTCAGAATACTTACGCTAGCACTTCTGAGTTTTTCCAAACTAAAATGAGACTTTATCCAGGTTCTATAAAACCAGGACATGATGTTTAAATTCTCCAAAAACCTGATCAACATGTAACATCTCTTCGTTGTGTGAGCTGAGGCTCCTATCAGCTGCTTCTAAATGTAGATCACAAACAGAATTCTGTGATCGACACTCCTTCGTCTGAGTATAAACATGGCGGCTCATTAGGGGAGGAATGTGATAGTTGGCAGTGTTATGTTGTGCTTTTATTTTAAGTAGCAATCGCTGCAGCTACTTAGCGTCCAGATAAAAGAAATGATCAGTTGGCTCCTTATTTCTTTCGTACCTCGAGGTTTAAGCCGAAGCTTCAGCCAAGTTTTTCCGAACAGAACAGAAAGAAGTTTGATGAATCAGTTTTCTAAACTTCCCTCCCTCCGGCCAGGCCTTTATTTATCTTCCTTTTTCTTAACATCAGCTGGTGAAGACTCTGTTGAGTCCATTGTTTGGCACCAAACCATTTCCTGGAACATGGACAGCCCTGAGCCAGAGAGGAAGCAGATTAAAGACTAAATGGAGCAATTAAAGAGCAAACTCCCACTGTCCCTTAACTTCCCTCTGATTGCAGATAAGCGCTTGGCATTCTCCAAGCTGGAGCCCTCCAGAGTCACGTGTGTGGCTTACTTTACTTGGAAATCTGCATCCTTATTGATCCAGTGTAACACAAACTTTACATAACCTTATTATGCTTTATAATCCTTTGTTATTCTTTGTGAAACCGTTGCTTTAGCTGGTCAAAATGACCGCCTGTCATCTGGAGGATTGAGAGAAAGAAGTCAGCAGGTTGGGATTCGGAGCTTCATCGCACGTAGAAGAGGACTCTTATCTCTAGACAGAGACGGGAAGCAGGACAAGAGACTTTTTTTTTTTAGGTCCCAAAGCCACGCTGGCCGCTAATCTCAATATTCACCTTTTGCAACATTGAGCAGGCCTCCCAGGGCACCTTTTTGTTTCTCCAGATTTCACAGCCAAAGAGATTTAGGGCTGTATAGAGTCCCCAAACAATGACTGGCTGCCCTCCAAAGAGGCTTGTAGAGCGGACAGACTTTTCCAGCAGCGGTCCAAATTTAATTAGCTTCCTAGCCTTTTTAGAAAGGGAAACAATATCTCACGAATAAGAGCTAAACAGAAGCTAATGGTGCAAACAAGGCATTAAAAATGGACGATTAAAAGCTTTTGATTTGCGTTGTTTATAACCCTAATTTGTCTTTCTTCTGATGAGCTTGGAAAACTCTCCAGGGATCTATATGTTAATGTAATGTTGTCATCTTTTTAGCAAACTGTACATTTGCAGAACGTTACATTAACTCTGATGTTAAAGGTTATCGACAGGAGAAACTGCAGCTCTCTCTCTCAGCTGTCTGTCTGTGCAGGGTGTCAGGTTAACAAGCGGGCCGCTGCCAAGTGGGTTAGGGTGGAAATGAGAGCGCTGCCGTGGCCCCGCGCCAACACGTCACCACCACTTCCTCTCCGCCACCATCACTATTGTACACCGTTACGCATTACGCTGCACGTCTCGGCACAACAAATACTCCCGTTTCTTTTAGCTCAGCAACAATATTGACACTGGAGTGAAGAGTTTCAATTTTTCACACGACTGCAAACAAGAGCACAGCGGAGCATTGTTAGCGGCTGTTTGGCGAGTTGCTACACTGATTGATTGCAGTCTGTTAGTTTTCTATGAGCCAGAACGGGACCGCCGGCGTTGGCCACAGTTTGAACTTTTGTTTGTTTGCAGAAAACAAAGGCAGACACAGGCCTCAAAGTGAAGTCAGACAAATATCTGAAGGGACTGTTTGCAGAATCCTTCTTATCTTAGGTACTTTAGATTGAGTAGGTTACAGTAGGTTGACATAGGTAACTTTTTCCCCCCCTAGTCATTAACAGTGTTTTTAAAGACTTTTTTTTCAGTGTGCAAAGCTTATGAGAGAAGGCATACCTGGACCTTAGATCTGGTAGAAAACAAATGCTATAACTTTCTAACGAAGCAGCACTACAGAATGACATAATGCTGGTATTTAAGTGTGCTTTCAGAGCTTATAAGGAAAGCATAACAACCTGTATATTTATTGTTACTGGTGGAAACAGGTGTATGAAATCCTCTTTATAAACAGAATATTCCATTGGGTGAAAACGGTTCTTATATTTACCTAAAATATTTTGTAACAAATATTGTTAAATCACTTAACCCTGGAAAAGTAAAACTAGGGATGCACGATATTATCGACATGTTATCGGTATCTGCAGATTATGGCTTGAAAATGACGTATCGGCATCGGCAGATATCTCATTTTTCTGCCGATATTTTCTGCCGATAAAACACTTTAATTACGCCTAAATGTTCCAAACAAATAAATACGGCATTTTGTACATAACCTAAGTTTAAGAACTTTTCTTATATTGTCCAGTGAATGTGTGCATTTTAAAAAGCCCTGTATTATGTTATTTCTGCATCAGTGGGCCACTACAATAAGAGCAGGCATGATATCAATTCCACTGCAGGGGAGACTTGATGTTCTCCGCACTGAGGTGGAAAAAAACATGTGCCTAATATATCGGTATCGAAATCGGCAAAAAGGGTTAGAAAATATCAGCATATCGGATATCGGCAAAAAATCCAATATCGTGCATCCCTGAGTAAAACAATAGAATTGTCAAATAAAGCAGGTAAACTGTCCGACTACTTAAAGTTGCATCAGCAGAAGATTTCACATGATAGAAGTGTCACACTGCGGGATAGATTTTAACCCTGATAAAAGAGCTACACATTAACAGCTGTGTGCGTCACTGACAGTTATACAGATAAAGTAAAGCTGAATCAGTCGATAAGCAGAAAATGAATAATTGTTTTCATCTTTGTACAACACAAATGTCAAAGCCCAAAGATTATTCTGAGGTATGAAGCAAGACGTGGTGAGGTCATTTCAGAGCAGGAAATGAACCCTGTGACCCACATGCGGTGTGATTTTAGCTGTGATTAGTTAGTGTGAAGCCAGATGTAGCTTCAAACATTAGCTCTCCACACAACCCCAGTTAAAGCTCTGATTGTTGTGGAGCTACTGTAAGCTCTCTGTGTTTATTTTCTCTGGAATTAATCAGCGCGTTTGTTCGCCTCGCTCAGCGTCAGCTGTCCTCAGCAGCTCCGCGCCAAAAGATCCTGATTTCTGCATGAATATTTTAAACGTGAGCTGTGGCGGCCACCTGCTACCCAACGCCCTAAACGCTCAGACCTTCTGATAAGTGGCCCGAAGCCGGCTCCTCTTCTGCTCTGCCAGGATTACAGAGCTATCCGTTTACATGTTAGAGCACAGGGACTGGAGCAGGTGTGAAACGCTCTGCGGGGTTGCACGTGTTACATTAAATCATATATTGAATCATTTATTTACTTATTTCTAATCACAACATCATCGTCGCAAGTCATTGCTGGAAAAAATGCACAACAAATAGGACAATCAAGAGGGACAACTTCCAAGCTGTTACAGGAAAACACAGCTTTTATTGTTCTTTTTGGTTAGCTTGATTATCCTTAGCATTAAAGGTATCATAAGTAACTTGCATTATTATATCTAAAAACAAGACTGTTGTTATATATTTTAATTAATAGTTGTGTGCCTAAATATTAATAATGATTCTTACAACATTTAAACCAAAAGAAAGATTTAATTTAAGATAATAGTGCATTTTATTTTGTCACCTGTCGTCCTGGAGGAAGAGAGGGAACAGGAAGTTAGCAAACTGCTTATGTTAGCTAACGATTCTTGCAGCTATCTCATAAGTATGATATAAGTTAACATGAATAAAGAGGACTAAACGTAACGTGAAAACACTCTAATACATTACCTCTTCTGTGAACATGACTTGGTGGATGTTCAGCAATGAAAACAACAACTCCCATGATTCCACACTGCCTCACATTGTCATCAAACTACATCTTTTCTTGTTCTGATAAAGAAACATGTAGCAGAAGATGACGGATGACATACTGTGGGTTTAATTGCTAGCTTCTGTTCACATATTCTCATCCGAGTCGTACTTTTAAAGGGGTACACACGTGTCTTTTATTCTTGAAGATATTTTCTCTTTTCTCTGTGCTTTTAATGCATCAGAGCTACTTCCTGTGGCTCATCACTAACATTAAAGATACCCGATATCCACAGACCCAGTAGTAGGAACGTCTTGCTTTAGCCTCTGATCACCCTATCAAGTAGCCTCAGCAGCTCAGTTCTAGTTTTGGGCAGCCGGAGCCGCTCGAGGCATCTGGTTTGGCTGCCGGTTTAAAGCTATCTTATCTTCAGAACGCTTAATTAGAGCCTTTTATCGATACAAGTGGTGCATTTTAGTCGGTTTCATGCCGAATTTAACAGTTTTTGTGTCACCAGGGACATAAAAGTTGCTCCACTTAAACAGGACCTTGCTCAGACTTGCCAAAGAGAAACACCCACTCAGTGAACTGCTGGATAATGAGCAGAAGAAGAGTCTGTAGATTTGCACTTAAAGTATACAAACTGAAAGGAAGTCTGTGTTGAATCATCGGCTCTCATTCCTCTGATCTGTGGGAAAAACAGGCCGGGCCTTTTCCTGATTCAGTTAACAGTTTTTACTGTGGTGATTGTGTCCAGCTTTTTACATCATAAATATCATATACATCACGGTAATATAATGCCATATTATTCAGACTTGTTGGCTCATTACAGGACAATCACAACCTCTTAAAATATGATCAGTGTTTTTTATCTTTTTTCATTTGCTAAGCATCATGTGCCACATTCTTACTTGATTAGTCAATTTATTTTGTCTATTGAAAATAGAGAAAATGACCTTTAGGATTTTCCAGGCATGCATGAGCCTCTTCACATTCTTACTCTTCTCTGACGTTTGTCCGAAATCCAAAATAAATCAGTTTGCAGTCTGAAAAGTCAAAGAAAAGAAGCAAATCCTCACATTTTAGAAGCTGAAATTAAAAAATGTTTCATATTTTTTAGTAAAAGTGATGAATTTAGTGTCTAAAATTCTTTCAACTTCATTTTGAGACCACTAAAAATCATAAAAGGCTCCTTCAGTGCAAAAAACATACCATATTTGACAACTTATTGAGGCCCGAGTGGCACATTCAAAACAAAAACTTATATAGGAAATACGCATTATTTCTATTTCCATAATATTGATATTTTAATGAATAATAAAATCATACGACTGTCATCTGACTTCTGCAGACGTGTGCGTCGCTGCAGCCGAGGGTGAAACATGTCCGTGTTCTTAAACTTAAAACACAAGACATCACAACGCTGACGGGACTTGCTGCCTTCACTTGGATTGCTTTTTAATACATATTGATCGCTTTAGTAATCAATACTCACCCACTTATTACTTCCCTCATGCTGAAGCTTCCCTCACAGGACACTAGATGTACTTTAACAGTGGTCGTTATCCGGTGGGGAGTATCGAGCAGACGCTGAGTGCAGAGGAAACGCTGGTCTGAGGGAGGAGACGGTAACCTCTGTTTGAAGGTGACCAGGAGGCGGCTGAGTGGGAGAGCAGCCTACTGGGGACCCCTTCTGGCTACACACAACATTTCATCAGCTGATGACCCTTTTTATCAGACACCTACTGTTTTCACAGTGTCAACAGTGTATCAGTCATTTAGCAAGATTTTCTCATTTGTGAGGGGAAGAAAAATCTTGTTAGGTGAAAATGATGAGGATTTTATAGCCAGTGCAGGTTCATAACTCCATATTAGTCAAAGTAACACACAGAGATGGAACCAAATTTACTGGACTTCATTCAGCAGATTGATATGATTACAGTTAGTCATCTGGATTGTGTGATTAGAGCCGCATAGCAACGGTCTGTTCCTCGTAGCAACAGTCTGCTATCGAGAAAATAACAGACCTCGGAATCATGTAATTAACCAATTACAACACAGCCGTGTAATAACACATAATACTGAAAAACTTTATTTGTATAGTCCATACAAGAGAGTTGCTCAAAGTGCTTTACAATAAGGAAATTAAACTCGACTTAATGAACATAACAGAGATAGAATGACTATTATAATAAGATGTAAATTAAATCCCACTAGATAATAATAGTACTAATAAGAAACAAAGGTAGTAAAAGAATACATGAAATGCATAATATAGTAAATTACAACAAGTCCGAGCTCATTAAAGTGAAGAGATGCAGAGAATTCTCTGACTTCTGATTCTCAAATGTCGGGATTTGCTCTTATCTTCTGCCTCTACGATCAGAAAGTTATTAATAAGGAGGTTTTGGACTGTCGGAGGAACAATTTTTAACTTTTAGATCGTACAAACAGCAGGGTGCTGACCAGTGTGAGCTGAAAGACATCAAATTAAAACATGTCACACAGCTCTTTTCTGGTCCACCATGCTGATTTTTAACCAAATGTTTTGGCTGTCGAATTGGTGTCTGAGGCTGTTTCTGGTTTCCTTATCTACTGCCCATTAGGCTGTCATGTGAAGCGAAGCAAGTAAACAAATCAACACTATAGTCCTATTACCTTCCTGAATACGTAGGAAAAACTGATAACTCCTTTTGGATACTAAACTTGTAAGATTTACAATTTTCTCTGTTAAATACAATCTCCAATCTTTACCTCAACAACTCTTTACACAGGGCTATCATAAGGACAGTACAATATGTTATATATGGACAGTGTATGTTACATATGGACAGTGCAATTGTTCACATAGGGACAGTCAGAACCGTTGCATGTGTCCGCAGCAACACTTCAAAAGTAGCCAAATTCTGCGGGAAAACCGCAAACCTGGCAACCCTCGCCTTACATCCTGCAACATTTTTAAGACTGTTGTTGACAGTTGTTTGTCACTTCCATTATGCATACTCTAAAATGTAATCTTACAAATTATTCCGTTTTTTTTCTCTTCTTCATTTTCGATATTGCGTTGTTACGTATCGCGTGCTCCATCCCCCTGCTCACTGCAAGGACGAGAGAGAAGGGGAAACAATGTCGGCCGCACGAGAGCGCGACAGATTTCTTAAACACAAGTCGTTGCTGAGAAAAGGGAAATTATTTTTAAAAAGGAAGAATTTAATAAGTCACTGCGACATGAGGACAGTGCAGTATGTTGGAACATTGCAATATGTGATAGTGTGCGTGCATGTATGTGCCATCTGTGTATGTGGATGGCTGTATGTGCTGGCATTAATTTCACAGAAGCTGCTTCCCTGTCTGGTGCACACTGCTTTATGCTTGAGCTGTGACTTTGTATAATTCTAGCTGTAACTGCAGTTGGACGGAGAAAGGAGAGTATAAAAGTATATCTTCCTTACCTGTTAATTGGAGTTGATTGTTAATGGGTTTTTAAACCTGAATTGCTTTACTCTTAAAATCTCTCAAAATGTTCTGTTAGGCAAAATAAAATGATTTAAGATGTCACATTGTTCCCTGCACGTTTGTAACAGAGGTTTTTTGTATTTGCTGCTGTTTTAAATGCCAAAAAAGAAACAATAAAAAATAGTGCAACTTGGATAGACGGAAGAGAAATTGATGATGAAAGTAATGATGATATGCAGCCCTGCTAATGCCTCTATCCGCACCACAGGCTCCACACAGACTGAAGACATCATTTTAACACAGAAAAGTTTTCCAGGATTTAATAATGCTGCTTCTCTCTCACTTGGTGGCAAAACTGATTTGACTTTTTTCAGTTTGTTTTTCTTGAACTTTTTCCACCCACACACACTTCTCATCAAGCAACATGACTGGTCCGTCTCCTGTCAGGGCTTTCCCTCAGCACTCCTGTCTCCCCCTGACACTCTGATGAGTCTGCCAGCTAATGAATTCCCCGAAACGAGCTGAAACACACAGACGGCCATGATGGATTCCGGTCTGAAATAGACCCGCTGTGCTCAGGGGCCGCGGCTGACACCTCGGGTTTTAGACTGCAGCCTCCACGTCTGATCAATGCAGACAGTTTCTGCTGAGTGAGACTTCAGTAAACCTATTCGGTGTTTCATCTCTCACCCTGTCTACCTCTCTCTCTCTCTCTGCTTCAGGATGTACCCAATAAAAGAGGTTCCTGTGGAGGCTGAGGCCCTGACGGACTGGCTGTATCAGAGGTTTGTGGAGAAGGAGGAGCTGCTGGCCCACTTCTACGACAAAGGTCTGTCTCACCTTTTCAGCTTGTTAAAAATGTACTTCAATATGAATTCTCCTCTATATTGTGTGAGGAAATATATGGCAACGGTTGACTGATGTTTGAGGGCACTTGTTGTGAAGAGACTCGCTGTTAGCTGGGGCACATCTAACTGTGTCCTACCCAATGTTCATAGAAGACGCTTTTCAACTAGCAAACCAAAAGTTGGTAATCAAACAATTTCCAACAAATGTTATGCTGTTAAGTTTGAATCCACTTAAAAAGTTGAAGCTAAGGGAAGCTGGTTTAGCTCGGTTGGTAGAGCAGGTTCATGCACAGAGGCTACAGTCCTCGACGCACTGATCACAGGCTCGACTGCCGGTCTGCTGATCATTTGGTGCATGTCATCCCCCCACTGTCTCCTCCCCACGTTTCCTGTCTCTCTTCAGCTGTCCTACCGAATAAAGGCAAAAATGTTGAAGCTAATTAGCCTAGCTACCTACCTTTGGTTCACTTTAACACCTCGTGGGGGGAATCAATTATTAAGCAATTGAAACTGAATAATTTAGACTTATTGAATATTCTTTGTGTAATTTTTGTTTGTTTTGTTGTTGCCCCAAAAATAATAATGAAACAAACAAACACCTAATATAATAGTGACTTTAAAGATACAGCAGTGATAGATGAGTGGATACACACAAGGAGAGACAAAGAAAATAGCATGACACACAAACCTTAACAGAACAACAATGTAACATCACATAATATTACAGAGGTCATTTGACTTCCCTCTAAGAGCTTTGCCTTGTGAGAAACCACCAGTGTAAATAAGACTTGGTTCTCAACACATGCCTGGTCGTTACATGGTGATAAATAAGAACATTAATCTTGCATGTCTATTATGACCAGATAGGATTGTTGTGAGGTCAAGGGAATTTTTGGCCTAATCTCGACATTGACCTTAGAATTTATGTAAATAAGTGGCGACTTTTAACGCTGATGAGGCAAAAATACCTGCACATACAGTGTAGAAATCTTCCTGTGGAGATTAGGTTTGTTTAAACTAAAAACTCCTTTAACTATGGAAACCAGGTTCCTCGTCACATGATGTTTAAGAAGAGAGACAGAGAGACAGAGAAAGATGACTGAAACTCGTTACATGTGAATGCATGAACTGTCCAAGATTCAAGATGTTTATTGTCACAACTGTTACACAAGTACAATCGTGTGAAATTCTTCAGCTTAAAAGGGTAATAAATATAAAAGACATATAAATTATGTATATATATATTATATATATATAATATCTGCGCTGAAACAACAAAAATCTTTAACTAATCTAACGTAGCTAAGCACGAAGTAACCTAAAAATAACCTAAAAACTGAACAGAAACAATCGAACCTAGAATAACTAAAACTAACCCTTACAAGCGGAGCGCCCTTGCAAGTCGCCCTCCTCCTGTGTTTATCACGTTTAGAGGTGCTCTCTAGCTGAACTCTCTCTCTCTCTGTCATGGGACCAGATGTGGCCACTGCAAGGAACCAGACTGACAAAACTCACAGCAACAAGTCCTTAAAGTCACAGTAATCCACGTTACCCTATTATTCCATTAAGTGAAAGCAAACACAGAGCATTAATATACTCTTTGTAATTTCAGCTTATTCTCAGCACCCATCTGTGTAAATGTTATTTAATGAATTTTAATAAATATGCGCGAGTAACATTCTGACTCATCTGTGTTCGTCTTCCTCTCCAGGATCGTTCCCGCCTGAAGACGGACAGAAGCAGGCAGCTTCCCGGCAGATGATCCTCGACCCCGTGTGGCTGTGCATCATCCAGTCGTTTGCTTTCGCCTCGGGCTACGTGTGGTACAGCGTCTTTCAGTACCTCTACTGCTGTTTATTTTGAGTGCGCTGATGAGGCGAGAGTCTTTATCGGACCACTGGAAAAGCCTCAGGATCGGTTGGTGTGTGGCCCGGCGTCATACTTGCCCCCTTACGATGGATGAATGTACATTTAACAGTGGAGAGACTTTTTACTGTAACAGGAAACAACAAAAAATAGGAAGACAAGTACACAAACACACATTACAAATACCCGTACAATATGAAACTGGTTACAGGCATAGTTAAATTGCACACAGCCCTAACATCACACACTCGCTCCAATAATCTCTCGCACTCGTCACGACTCACATTTTGATGTTTACACGTCCTCATACACGTAGACGCTCACACGAACATAACTTTTTATTCAAAGTTAAACGAAACGAGGCTCAGGACTCCTCCAGAAGACGCTCTGGACCGGACTCTCTCTCTTCCCTCTCCTTGGCTTTAGCCGCAGTAGTTTTACAGAGTATAAAGTACGTATGGACGCGTGTGTGTGAGTGGTGACTAGAAGCATAACGTCTGCCCTTTTACTTCTTCCTGGTAAGAGTTGATGAAGCCCACTGGACCTCTTTCAGCTGCTGATGAGCCGGCTGGCCACAACCTTCCAGAGCGAGCGGCTGCACGAACGTTGAGGCTGTGCAGGCGGCCGCTCCTCTGGCCTTCATTGCACTAAGGATCCATACTGCCCTAACTGCTCCCTGTCCCAGGAAATACTCCTGCGTGGTAGCTGTCGATGTTTTCATCCTTTTTGTTTCTTCCCTGAACCCACATATCTCCACAGCAACGGCCATTGTTTTTGTTGTTGTTGATTTTTTTTCTCCTTCCTGTTCCCGCCTGTCTGTCGAGGCAGTATTCTGAGATCACTGAGAAAAAGGCGGATCATGTTTACACTGGCGGCCCTGCTGAAAGCCTAAAAGGGATGTTTAAGGATTCTTTCTTTGTCGGACATTGAAGGGAGGAAGAGGAGACGGTGCTGTAGTGCTAAATTTTAAAAAAAAAAGAAGAAGAAAAAAACCAGAGGTGGCACGCAGGGCAAGAATTGCAGTCTGATCAGCTAAAAAAAAAAAAGAAACTCCCTCCTCGTGGATCCCTCTTTTCACCCTCTGCTCTCCAACATGCATACACACTTACACAAACAATGTGCACACACGGCCATGTGCAGCTACACACAGCAGAGTCGACGTCCGCGTCGCAAAGGATCATCTCAGCGAGCCAGTCTGAGAAGGCAGAGACTCTTACTCCCCCATTGGACTATATAGTTTTACAAATATTTAAGCCATATGCTTAGTGTCGTCGGGGTGGAAAAGAAGCGAAGAAAAAAAGGTTTTTATAGAAAGCTACCCTAATGTTCAGCATTCTAAAATAGAGATTTTGGCTTACAGAACTATAGGTGTCATTACTGTACATTTACAGCATAACCTGCCTAAGTGAGTGTGTGTGGTTGTCTTTTCCCCCCATTTTTGATATATCTGACCCACGTGGTGTTGCTCTGTGACGTCACAGTGCTGCGGCAGTCTCACCTCGAGGGGTCGACTTTGATTTCATTTTAAAACTACATGAAGTGTCGTCCTCATGTCACGGTATGTTTAAATCTTGTACATAACAAAGCTGAGGAAGAGTTTTCATTGTTGGAAATGACTGCAGCGTTTTTCTCTTTTTATTTGGTCCGTGATAATTTCAGAGAATTTTAGTTTAAATATCATGAATGTTTTTTTAAAAAAAAGATGACGACGATGAAAGCAAGGATTTTTCCCTTCACTTCTCAGTGTTATCCTGTATTTTTAATTTATTTTATTTTGTTTTATTGTTGAGTACATGACCAGGAAGTTGTTGCGTTCGAGCTACTGTATGTCTGTGTGCGTTTGCACAGCGACACATGGGCCCAGTTTCAAACTTGTACTGTTGTACATTTTAAGATGATCAGGATTTTATGTGAAACCTCGACTATCAAGCCTTACCTGATGTCCTGGTGGAGCACAATCCCAAATAATGCTGTTTCCTCACACTTCCTAAGGAAAAACATTTGGAGTGTTAGCTGAAATAAAAAGGTTTCATGGTGTCGAGGAAGGATCACTCTTCACTTACGAGGGAAACTCTGGCAGGGCCCCGAAATGATGCAGCTGTACTTTCTCGAATGTACTCGTGTCGTGATTTTAAAGTCAATTATATGTAATTTGCTTAGCCTGCTTTAATTAGGAGAATTATAGAGGAGCAGCAATTATCATTGTCATAAACCAATGCAGAAAAGGTGCATTTGAGTAGTTGACTGCCCTCCATGTGTGCCACTGTTGGTAGAAACTGTGTGTGAAATGCAAAAAAAAGGGCTACCTGACTGGGTAGGTTAAAATCAGGCTGTAAATGTGACTCATCCAGCGGCCCTTCAGATTCCCCTCCATCGTGAGAGTGACTTGAAATGAAGCTCCATCTTTTTCTTTTTTCTTTTTAAATCACCTTTTCACTAATTTTTTTATTTTATTTCTGACCATATTTCCAAAGAAGGCAGGGAAATAATGTTTTCCTAGATGTGGTTTTAGGAAATAAACACAATAGGGATTTAAACAAATTATACTAGAACTGTCTGTAATTTTCCATTTTGTACTTCTCCTTTAATTCCTAGCTACACAGCCATTTTACAACACAAAAGACTTGTGCTGGAATAAAACATCATAAAGATCCTAACAGAGTGATGCTTTTCTTTTAACGTCTTGTATGCTCTTAACAAGGTCAATTCTTCGCCCATAAAGGATGCAAAAACTTTAAGAATCAGATTAACCAAGACACCAACAAGTGTGCTTCCAAAAATGTCAAACTATTTTTAATTATTCTTAAACCGTGTGCAGAAATTACTACAGAAAGACATCATTTCACTCTTCTGGGTGTTCTCTCTCGTCTGTGAATGTAAATGTCAGCGTTCACATTTTATCACCACTGAGTTACTGGCTGATTATGTGTCTCCAGGTAACCAAAGCCTGTGTTTGCTCAGCTCTGGCCCGTTGTTTAACTGTGGAGTCATTCACAAGCTGCTGAGAGTTACTGGTTTATATTACAGAGCTCTGATTTCAGCAGTGACGAAGGGCTGATGTCTGACAGGAAGGACTGCACGGATCTCCTTACCCTGGCCGGAGGTTCATCATTTGTCTTCAGTGTCTGGAGCAGAGTAACCGAGGCAAACGGAGCGAACCTTCTGTAAAGTTAGAGAAGTAGTGTTCAGTTCCCTTACTACTATAAATATGACAATGTCTCAATGGAGAATAACCCCAGGAGTACTAATTTGTCTGCTTTCAAAATCCAACCATACTTACCTTATTAAGTTAATAAAATGGCAAAATCTACAGCAAGTAACAAAAGTGAAACTCATTTCATAATACATAACCTGATTAATAAATCATGTTTTATAAGCTCATTTAAAGTCTTTGTATAAAAAAACAATCTTCAAATAAGTTTACATGTCAGATAAATATAGCTAAGAAGACTGAAAGGCTAACATTTCCCTCCTAATATTTGAGGACTAAAAGTAGCCTGTAAAGTAGCATATAATTGAGTGTAAAAAAAAAAAGGGAATAAGTAAAGTAAAACTTTACAGAAGAAAATAGTTTGACATTTTGGGAAATAAGTTTTGTCTTCTTTCTTGAGTTGGTAAGACTAATACCAAACGTGTTTTTCAGGTAAACATGAAGCTAACAGTAAGCTAGCTCAGTTCAGCTTAAAGAGACAGAGGGGAAACAGCTAGCTTGCTCGGTCTAAATTAATTAGCCTGCTAGCTTCTTTAAGGCTCACTTGTAAACACATTTGATCTTTTTTTTTGATCCAAACACAAACTGAAGTGTAAAAAATGACCAGGCAACCAGAAGTTACTCATGCTAGCCAAGAAAAATTTCCATATGCCCTTTTACACTTGTGTTTCTGTTCATATTTAACAAACTACATGTGATAAAGTGAACGAATGAGCTTTAAAGGTTGATGTTTGCACACTTGTTCACCTTTGGACAAGGTAAGGCTAACTGTTTCCAATCTTTATGCCAGGCTACCTACCTCTAGCACCTCTGCTAGCTTACAGGACTTTTTGTCACCGATTTGAAGTTTGAGATGTGGTCAAGTTCCATTATACCTCTCATATCAACTATGAAACATCAGTTGCTTTTAAAATGTAACCTTTGCATAATTTCCGCTCTGCACTAAATGTGTTGGATTTACAGGATAAATAAGGCCAGCCTGGCGTGCCATCAACTCCATTTCCATAGCAGCTGGAGTGATAGGTGGAGGGTCAGGTCTGCAGGAGAGCCCCACACTTCAGGCAGCCAATGGGAACTGAGCGTGAAAACAGCGGGAGGTGAGCTGGAAAATGGGATTAAGTATGCACGAAGCTTCACCAACATACCAAAGGGCTAACAGTCAGAGACGCCAGGGTGGCCATGGCTCAGCGTGATGCACAGATGGAGTTGTAGCACCACCCTGCATGGAGAATCCTCCTCCTCAGTACAGCGCGAAATCTCCTTCCAAGGTCACCCACATTTCACTGACAAATCAGTCTCAAGAGGAACTTTTGTGTCCTTCCTCCTCGGACACCCGCAATGATCTATTTCACGGGTACTGATCCCAAAGGTTCTCAGTGTCACGCTTTGATGCCTGCTTCTCCATGAATGTTGTGTTGGTGGTGGCGTCCCTTGAGTCAGCAAACACTAAAACACCCAGCTGTGGAGAGGAGGGCCAGGCTGAATGTCACTGCAGCAGCCAGAGGCATCATCGAGTCTCTCTGGCCCCTCCTGCTGTCGAACCGTCAGTGGTGTTAGGGTCACATGTATCTCATGCAAATATTTGTGTCAACACATCCCTCTGGAAAATACCTGCCTCAGGAGTGTAGCAATGAAGGACAACACAAATCCTGATGTAAAGGGATAAGTGATTCTTTAACATCAAAAGCAGGAAGGGTCAGTTACAAACAATTGTCTCCCTAACCAATAGTGTTGTCTAGCCATGCAAATAGTTTCGCTTTACTGTGTCATGGTTTGAGAATTATGCCTCCACCCCAATACAATGACTTTTTCTAAATCGTGAGAAAATAAGAAATCCCATCCTGTCTTAACCTGTTTACCAAACCTGCTTGGAGTATTGTCAAATATTATTCCAAGAGTGATGTGATTAGAAAACCTGTTTATGGACCAGGCAGTGTTGTAGGAGGAGTTTGAGGGGCAGAACAGTATGATCTTTGTTTTGTTTCCGTTTAGTTGTAGAAAGTAATTAGCCATCTATTCTTTGATATCAACCCCACATTAAGGTCCAATATGTACAGCTGGGAGTTGTCTGCGTTACAGTGAAGTTAAATATAATACATTTGAATAACTTAATCTAGCGAAAGGATATAGACAGAAAATAGGCGGGGGACCAAGCACTGAGCCTTGAGGGACTCCACATGAGAGATGGGTGCAGTTTGAGGCTGAATTACTACACTTAGTTCGCTTCTTCATCTTACTTTCTCCTGTATTTCTTTTAGGATGTGAAGATGTGGCCATGCATCATAAAGAGGCAAAATGATAATACATATTCTTGACTTCTAAATGATTTGCCAAAGGACATCAATTATTGTATGGTCAGCTGAGTGGTAGATTTTCTAGACATTGCAATTTTTTTCAACCACAGCTGTGAAAAAGCCCCCAATGTTCCTCTTTTATTCAGCAATTATTGCTGATTAAACTTGAAAATCTAGAGACAATACTATCCCTTTTTAGTGCCGAGCCAATTGGGGCTACAATTAATCTTCAGAATGATACGTAGTAACTATATTATGGATATTCGGTATAGATTTTTTCCTTCAGACAATGCAAGGCAAGCTATGACCCTGTTTCCAGTCTTAATGCTAAGCTAAGCTAGCCTGCTGCTGGCTGTGGCCTCATATTTACCCTACAGATATAAGAGCGGTGGCAATATTTTTATTTAACTCTGCAAGAAAGCAAATTAAAGTGTTTTTCAGCCATTCCCTTCTTTGTTATTCACCTAATGCGTCTGTTTTTCTTTCATTATCGCACATAACTGTCACCTTAATGTGTGTTATCTTGTCTTATAAGGGTTTTTAACTTAAATTGCACCCAAATAAAACAATCAGAGGTGACATAAGCATCACTAGATTCTCATAAGCCCCCATTACAGCACGATAACGTTACCCCAACAGAGGTGAGGAGGTTATTATGGGACGTAAAGTCTGTCCTCCCTGTTGCTCCCTCTCAACTCCTGGCCTTTAACATGTGCGGCTGATGTCAGAGCGGCCTCAGGCACCCGACTGTCTCTGTTGTTTTTAGCTGTCAGTTTTCCGCTCTGCACCCCCCCTCCCCTCCAACTGTTCCTGGCTGATGTCCAAACTCCTCCAGCTCTTTGTAGGAGTGACCTTTGCAGAGGCAGACTGACAGACCGGCTCGGGCGCTCACTCTCCTGGTGGTGTGAGTGGTGTCAGTGTGTGGTACTGGCAGCACAGAGCGGAGAGGACTGAGGGGATAATTTGAACACAACTGTTACTGTGGCTGCCCCAGTGAGAGGGATGCTACAGACAGAAATCCCAGAGACAGAGGCGGGGATCACACATCAAAATTTAGTAGTAAAAGAAAAAATTATCTTATATCTGTCACATGTATGATTTTGTGCTGTCATGCTTTAATTATGCATGCTAAAACTGATAACACTGCTTCTTTACTGGCCTGTAATGTATGTTAGGGAACCCAGAATGTCATAAAAATGTTGAAACTACAAATGGATAAATGTGTATTCACAAAACTTAAATCTCAGAAAAATCTAATCTAAATCTAATATCTAAAAATGGCTTTGTATTTGAGATTCTCACATAACAGACTGTTTATAATGATGACGTAACAATAATAGCTTGCAAATAATTACTTATTTTGGATTGCAACTCTTCATGGGATCCTGCAGGTCACATTAAACATCACAGACAATAAGATAGTCGTCAACCTCCCATGTTTCTGACATATGCACCCATGGAAACTGCTCTGACGACAGCCTGCGACCTTTTCATGTATTCAGGAGTAGGGGAGGGATTACTCCGAAAGATTAACAAAACCCTAAGGATCATGTCAGTCAGCATCACAGACTGTAAACCATAAAAACATTGTTTTAAGAGCTCATCTGACTGTCTCCGCTTGGTTATTTCAAAGTATTTAATGCTGATATTTGTTTATGTATAGGTGTAAAAGGACTTTCATTTCAGCTGAAAAGATTTTGGACCTTACACAAACGTTATATGCCAAAAATGTTATTAGTCTTTGGATATTTTTAGTGAGCTATTCTTACCTTTAATTAATTTTCTAGACAGCTTCTTTTCTCTGCCTTGAGAAAAACTCAAGTCCCAGTGTGGAGCTCGGCGGAAATGTTCTCTTCCTCTGCATAACTTCGACAAATTTCCAGTCACATTAAAAAAAAAAAAAGTGTAATGCTATTTTTTTCTGAAAAAGAGAAAAGAACTATTTTAAATAGCAATCAATTTTTAAAAAATGTATATCTTTAAAAATTACGTTTTAACTGATGTAGTTTTATTGCTAATTGTCAAAATTAGTTACCTTTCAAAAAAAAAAAAAAATCTTCATTGGCTGTATATTTAAGCAACATCACTTGAGAGGGAGTGATGCTGTACTGAATATCATCACAGCTGTGATTGGGTCGTAGGTACAAGGCCGCAGTGTGACATTGCTTTTATACAACAATTTTAAGTGGCAAAGTAGTAAACAGTTATAATCAACAACAGATTACTTTTTGCTCCACCAACTGAACTCGTTCCACAATTTAACTGAAACTGGACTTTTGTTGCCAAGCAACCCAAACATTCTCCTGCACTCTGTGTCTACAGGTTACCAGAGATCAGCTGTTTTTTTATCATGTACGTTAATCTGTAGGTTTTAATTTATCATCAACAAGTGAAATAAGAGTCTGCTGTGTGATTCAGAGGTACCAGCTTGATCAATGTAAACATTCATGGTCTGCTGTAATGCACCTGGCTGAGGAGGAGTGATGTTGTTCTCTGTATCGCCACTCATGAAATGCCTCTTATCCAATCAGATTACTTTGCCGGAACTAACTGTTGTATAATAAAATATAAAGTCTAACAAACAAATGATGCTGTTTGGTCTTATCAACATTACAACATTTTGATAATCTATCCACATCTACAGATTACATTCCAATAAGACCTTGAGGAATCAATTGTAGGGGAAATCGGTGTTTTTTAATAATCAAATCTTCTTAATTGTTGTTCAAAATAATTGAAATATTCTCTCCTATTTCCTGGAACAATTTGATTTGACTGTGTGTTTTTGGCGCCACCCTGTGGAGAGTTGAACGCCACCCATCTACCCGCTCTACTCTCGCGGTGCTCAGATGCTTAGCAACCTTACAAATTGTATTTTCGCACTGACCAATCAGGAGCCACCATGCGGAAAGAGCAGACCAATCACGATCGAGGGTTTGCGCACCGATTTAAACCGAGAGCAAGCGCTTCCTGTTTTGTTAACTGTAATACACACGAGTGTAGAGCAAAGAAGCAACGAACCAAACATTTGGTTTATTTGAGTAAAATTATCGGGAACAAAGACGACCTCGGCACAGGAGTAAACTGAGACAGTAATTCTGTTGTTGTTGGTTTCAGTATATTGTTTATCTCCTGTCAAATCCATTTTAGCTTTAACTAGTTGGGTAGCGTATGTTAAGGCTAAGTCAACGTTATCGTTAGCTTAAGTCAGCTAACGTTTAACGTTAGATTGGGTTAAAAAGATAAGATGCCGTCACGTGTTGAGGATTACGAGGTGTTGTACACGATAGGCTCAGGTTCCTATGGAAAATGCCAGAAAATAAGACGGAAATCTGATGGGAAAGTGAGTAACGTTTACACACGTACACAAACATTACACACCTGTAGCTAGGTAACATTAACTAGCTGTGGGTCTTTGTTGCAACCATGAAACCGTTTATTATCGTTACTCTACAAAACGTCAACTTATACTGAACATAGTTTTGGTTTGATAAATAGACGCACAAAATTACTGTGACAAAGAAAACGGACAATTTAAAGTTTTGTATTTTTTTCAGTTGGTATTTTACTAGTCTTGTGGTTTGTATAATGGTATCATAAATAATAACATGTGCGTAGATATATCTGCCATAATTAACTAGTAGCTTTAAGTCTATAAAATGTGTTGCCCCTTTGTCAGCGGAAAAAGCACAGGTCAGATAGTTTAGTAATAAATTACATCAGCTTCTTTCTGTTGACGTGTACAAGTGAGCCTCTGCCATTGATACACCTTAATGAAATGCAGCCTTAACAACGTAAAAGATTTTTCAAAGGACAGAAAATTAAATCAGAAACTTGTGTCGAAACTGAAACTTGGATACTATATTAGATCATTTTGCATGTTACTGTAATTACCATTTGTTTCCACCGTTGTGCAAAGACATCATAAATGTCCTGAAATGAATTCTAGTGTTTAATTTCAATCCCCCTTAAGTAAACCCCTTTTTTTCCTGAAGATCCTGGTGTGGAAGGAGCTCGACTATGGCACCATGGCAGAGAGTGAAAAGCAGATGCTGGTGTCTGAGGTGAACCTCCTGCGGGAACTTAAGCACCCAAACATAGTGAGGTACTATGACCGCATTATAGACCGGACCAACGCCACTCTGTATATTGTTATGGAGCACTGCGAGGGTGGGGACCTGTCCAGTCTCATCACCCGATGCCTCAAGGAAAGGTAATTATCTGATCCTTAGTGTTAAAATGAAAGGGTAGGTTGTGTATGTTCATGTTACATATGTGCCTTTTTAACAGTATCATCAGAATTAAGAGCGTTTTTTCCATGGCAGGCGGTATTTGGAGGAGCAATTCATCCTGCGCGTCATGGCTCAGCTTACGTTAGCTCTGAAGGAATGCCACAGACGCAGTGATGGCAGGGCCACAGTTCTTCATCGAGACCTGAAACCAGCTAACATCTTCCTCGACATCAAGCAGAACGTGAAGCTCGGAGACTTCGGCCTGGCGAGGATCCTGAACCATGACACCAGTTTTGCTAAAACATTTGTCGGGACACCTTACTACATGTCCCCAGTGAGTTATTTTAATCCTGCTCTGTCTAAATGGCATTTAACCTGACTGCTTGACCCTCCTGATTGTTACCTAATTTACTTGTTTTTCACTTTGTCGATGCTTTTTCTTTCAGGAACAAATAAACCGGATGTCATACAACGAGAAGTCTGATATTTGGTCTCTTGGATGTTTGCTGTATGAACTCTGTGCTTTATCGTAAGTTTTCTTACTCCTCTGCTTGAGCTGATTCTTGCCAGCAGCTGGTTTGTTGACTGAATCTGACATTTTCCCTGATTTTCTCCTGCTCAGGCCTCCTTTTACTGCTTACAACCAAAGAGAGCTTGGCGAGAAGATCAGAGAGGGGAAGTACAAAAGAATCCCGTACCGATACTCTGAGGAACTGAACACCTTACTCAGCAAAATGCTCAACTTGAAGGTTAGTCTCATAAAATCATAAATGATTGATCTCTTTCTTAGCACAAGTGAACTTACCAGACTGTTTCTCTATCACCAGGACTATCTAAGGCCCTCTGTGGAGTCTATTCTACAGAGCAGCCTGTTGGCTGACGCTGTATCTGAGGAGCAGATGAGGGCACAGGCACGACTCCGAAGGAAGTCAGCGGACTCTGACTGTCCTCTTCCCAAACAAGCTGTACCTGCGTCCGCCACTGCCACAGAGCTCCGACTCCGGGAACAGGCACTGCGGGACAGAGAGAAGGCGCTGAAGGAACGCGAGGAGAGGCTGGAGAGTAAGACAAGTTGTCTCTCTGATCCTCTTGTGGTCAGGGTTTAAATCGTGCTGTGGCCTGGCAATGAGATGGTAGCTCTTTTTATGCTGCGGTTCCCCCACAGCGCCGTAACAAAGCTCCGCCGTCATGCAGCCTTTGCCATTTTACATTAGACCGAGTGCCGGCATAAAACCGCCCCAGTGTGTGTTTTTACATTGCGTTCCGGCGTTGTGGAAGAAAAACATGCACGATGTGTAAACAAACGTTTTTGACGCTCTGTTGCTACCTCCGATGCCGGTTCAGAGGCGGAACCATTTCACCTCACCATTCCGCCTCTGTGCAATTTACATAGAAGACGAAACATAACGGGCGTAATAATCCCACCTTTAACTGGCATTATAACAGGGGCTAATGACTCCCACTGACCTGAAGCTGGGCTTTTCACAACCTCGAAACACTGATTCAAATCCGCTTATTATACAGTATTGATAGTTTTTGATTCTTAATACATTGTTGACTCTTGTGAAGAGATTTTCAATCATTTTTTAGGTGTAAAAAATACCGTCATATCTTTCGTAAGAGGCTCCTCTCCTCTTGCACTAAATCATTAAGATATTTGTTTTGCATGTGAACTTGTTAAACTGGTTCAGGTGTGTTTATGCTGCTTGTGCAAGACGTGTTGCAGCCAAATCTTTACCTACTTTTACTCTCCTACAATGAAATCTACAGCTGCTGGCTGACGGTGAACAATATTACTGTATTTAGTGCTACAAATTCCCAAAATAAAGATGTCTTTTTGTCTTCTCATTGCAGAGAGAGAGCAGGAGCTTTGTGTTCGTGAGCGACTGTCAAATGAGAAGCTTGCGAGGTAAGAAGGCTAAAGATGAAACTTCTCTTTCTGTCTTTCTGTTTTTTTCATCTACTTTTTTTTTTTGTGCAATGTCTTCTTTACTCTGTCTTACAAGCTGTTGATGTAAACTCTTCATCCTTACCTATTGTTTCAGGGCTGAGAGCTTACTGAAGAATCACAACCGTCTGCAGCAGCAGAGGGACCTGGCACCATTCTATGGCAAAAACATAGGTATGGGACTGGGGCGAAGACCTCTGGATTTACTGAACAGAGAAGAGAACTGAGCGATGTTTTTAATGTGGATGACTAAAACCAAATTAATTTTTTTGACTCATGTAAATACTGTTTTTATACACCAATAAAGAATGAATTTGACTATTTTAAATAAAAAAATAATTAAGTTCATATTACACACCTGACAATCTGCAATCAAGCTGTCATGTTGAACTGCAAACACTGGTGTAAAGACTCCTGTTGCATAAAAAAAATAACGCATTACATAGAATCAATTACTTAAAAGATTTTGCACTGAAGTGACGGATTATTGTTCTTGGTCCTAGATGTGGAGGAGCTCTCCCCAGGCAAGAAGAAGGTCCACTTTGCAGGCGAGAGCAAGGAGAATCATCGGCCTGATGCTCGTCAGACCGTGACGTCCCAGGAGCTGATTATGAAGAGGCTGCAGGTCGCCAATCTGCGCGCTCAAACGCTGAGCGAAGTGGAGAGGACCTGTCAGTTCAAGAGCAGGCAGATACTCGGCATCCGCTGATCATACAGATATTCCTGTCTGACTTGTGACTGAATGTGAAAGCTGAGAGTCATAATATGTTAATGTAAACAAGCTTTATTTATATGAAAGTTCTGTAGTCGGGACAGTAGGGAAGATTGATTCAATCCAATATATTGTCACTATTGCAAGCTTTGTAGTGTCAGTAGGTTGACAGTTTGATGTGTGTGTACAATTTATAGGCAGCTATTTGTGATTGTAAATGAACACTATGTTAACTAAGTTAATATAGGCAAGTTTCCCTTCAATAACTACTTAAGAAGACATAAAAGGGCAGATCCATTGATGACTTGCATGTGCAAAAATATATCATTTTAGGACTTGTGTGGTTTAGACAATTGTGATAACACAGTATGTGAAGAACTACTTCTGAGCCGGTGGTTAAACTATGCAGAATTAATATTTACAGTATTTTTCACTGATAACCATTTGAGCAATAAATTATTAAAATTTGATTGAAATTGTATGTGAAAGTACTATTTATACATGCTTAAATATGTATTATACCAGAGTTCAGTTTGGTGTTGAATGTCTTTGTAATCTGTGTAGGGGTTTGAGGGAACTCTTCTCGTGTGTGAATCAGGACAATTACTCAAATCATTAGTTTATGATTTCCATAACAATTAAACTACAAATGCACTTTGAAGTGCCATCAAGACAGATTGCTCCCACAAGGGGTCATCAGTTTGCCATGAAAAGTCAGCTTCTGATTCAAAGAGACTTCTGCCATTGATGACGGGCAACATATCAATAAGCCTTCACACCTGAAAGTCGCTTGTTGTTGATTACAGCCACATTGAAGTGTAAAATGAATCGAGACATTCGATATTTATTGATTCAATTATGGGCCTTCAGTTTACATTTGATAGAATGTAAGGACTACAAGTTACAAATGTTTCCACCAATTAAACACAGGCCTAATTATTTACAAACACAAATATCTGTTATTTCTTGTGGTTTAATTAAATTAAATAACAAATTAATATCATTCACACAGTCAACGTTAGAGCATGTTATTGTTAACAAAACAATGTAAGAGGCTTTTAGGTAGACCATTAAAAAACCATTGTTCTTTGATTGCATTATCATTCATAAAAGGCACTTACGGTAAAGCATCATTAAATCACCATTAACATAGACGTGTTAAATATCTTTACGTCAAATAGATTAGGTTTTCTACCGATACTCATAGCTGAGCCATTAAAGGACGTCATCGCGAGACTATAGTTGCTTTTAGCGTGCGTAGCAACCACTGTTGTATAGCTTGATTGCTCCACCTACTCGCGAGAGTTGCAAAATATGACCAATCAAATTCCACATTGGATGTTCTCAACCAATAGGAATCGTATAAGGCGTGTTCTCTTGGTGCCCGTGTTCCGTGTGGAAAGTTTACCGGCTCGGGTGCAAAGTTTCAGCCGTCTGCAAATCGAGGCTCGTCGGCTAACGTTTCTGGAATATACTGGTGACGACAACGGTTTACTTCTACGTAACTAGAATCGTATGTCGGATAAATTTCACCCGTGGTTGCCTTCCAGTTATAGCCGAGTGATGTTGGCGTCGCTGGATAACAGCATTGAATGAAGACGCTGTTAGCATCGATCGTATTGTCTCAGGGAGCCAGCTAGCTCAACGTAAGTCGTTAGCTTGGAGTTGAACCGGAGAGCTAGCAAGCCTCTGTCCTAGTGCGCTCGTGATAAGACCCACTGAAACGCGTTTTAACTTCAACTCGAACCTTGACTCAACGAAGGACTGTAAAGAAAGAAAAATGGCTTGCGAGCCTAACCGTGTCCGGCTGCTATGCATGCTCACATTGACTTTTGGGTTTTTTATCGTGGAAGTGGTGGTCAGCCGGATGACTTCATCCCTATCAATGCTGTCGGACTCCTTTCATATGCTGTCGGATGTCATTGCTTTGGTGGTAGCTCTAGTCGCGGTGCGATTCGCCGAGAAAACCCAGGCGACCAGCAAAAACACCTTCGGGTGGATACGGGCGGAGGTGATGGGGGCTCTGGTTAACGCCGTCTTCCTCACAGCGCTGTGCTTCACCATCGTGCTGGAGGCTGTAGAGCGCTTCACCGAGCCACAAGAGATCGAGAGCCCTCAGGTGGTCGCCGGGGTCGGTGCCGCGGGGCTCCTGGTCAACCTGCTCGGGCTCTGCTTGTTCCACGGGCACGCGGGCGGAGGACACGGGCACTCCCACGGTGGTGGTCACGGACACTCTCATGGAAACAAGAACAAGAGGGTAAAAAACAAGTCCAAGAAGGCTGGGAACGGATCTACATTAGAGGAGACCAACAACTTGGTAGGAAATCACAGCAGCCCAGGAGAGGCGAGACAGAGAAATGGTGAGTATGTAAATGGGAGAATTTCCCTGTCTCCTTGTCAAGTTATATAATCTATTGTTTAATTGTGTTCTACAGGCCAGTATCAAGTGTCATAACTCAACAAATCCAGCCTCACTGTGTCCCACATTTAATCTGACAGCATGTGCTAGACCTTATCTCCATTGTTAGCGGTCCAGATTGCATAACAGTACATACACATGTCTTCAGAGCACCCTGAGGACACCCAGCCTGAGTGACTAATCCTTACTGTTTCTCCTGTCACAGAATACATTGACACAGCTATGTTTGGTATAAGATATTTCCTGGTAGGATATTTTATCCTTAGAAGCGTGGGCGCCTTCACTGACAAACTGGTGAAGTCTCAAGTTTCTTTGTATATAAAAGCTTGTGTCAGACGCGGTCAGGAAACTTCCTGGTTTTCACAAGTCCAAACTTATGCAAGAGTCAAATCTATCCTCCTCTATTCCTCTAGCTCTCACGCTTTACATACACAATTCATACTATAGTAATAACCTAATTTTTACACAGCAATATCGTGGTGTCAGGTTCGTATAAACACATCATCCGTTTGTCAGTTGTGGTCAGATGAGAGTCTGATATCTCCTCCACCACCACCAAAAATAGCTTTCTTGGTCTTGCTGCTGGTCATCCTACTCCCTCACTGTAGACCACATATCCCCCGCACTGTCAAGCCCCAACAGTTTCAATAAATGGAGACTATATCCCCCCCCTTCCTCCTCCTCCATGCACTGATGGCTGTTACTGGGTCATACATCAGTGTAACCGTGGAGTCGACAGCCCCAGCCACACCATTAGCCATTGATGAATGGCCCGGCGGCGACCGCAGCATCCTGGGATGGAAGCGAGCAGCCTTTGCTCAGGTGCCATAGCCTCAGTGCTGCGTTTGCTGCCTGCAGTTACTAATTGAATTTGCTTTGGGTGAAATACTGCAGATTGTTTGTAGCGTTTAGGATCCCCCATGCTGGGAGTTTTCTGTCATATAATCCTGCACGGCTGTCTGGTATGTTTCTCCTTTTTGTAGCCCCGAGCAGCTATGGCACACAATCAGTCTAGAGAGTGATTTGTCTTCCACACTGAAAGCTAGAACATTGATATCAAGGAAAAAATCACGTGAGTCAACTTAATGGACTGACTTTAGTAAATAGTCTTTTGTAACCCCCCTTTCTGAATGTGAAAGGAGCAGCTCCAACACACGTAGGCTTTATTGTGTTAATGGTGCGTTCCATTTACCTCGGAAGTCGGAACTCGGGACTGGGAATGACGTCAGATCCGAGTTGCGCTCTAGCTCTAGCCATTGTTAGCAATACCAGTTGATAACAACGCCTTAAGCGGTATTTTGCGCACACAAACACCAGAACAACATGTCCACAGATAGAAGTTGGACATGTGAGTACAGCTGATTTAACTGAGACACAAATAAGACAGAAGTGATAATAAACAGTTGATACTAAAGCTTTCATTTACTGTTGATGCACGGAGATATGAGGTCGCGGTTGGTGAGGTTCCTCAGACTTTCCGAGTCAGAAATCCGATTTCAGGGGGCGTTCCAGTTGAAATTTCCGACTGGGAACTCGGAAATGGAAACAAATGGAATGCACCATAAGTCTCAGATGGACCTGTGCTTAGACCCCAAATTATGTAACGTCACAATTTATCAACTGGCTGCTGTAGATGCCATCATCTTGGAATCACCTCGCTGCAGGCTACAGCTTTACAGCTTTGTTTTCCCTCCACAATGAGCTAATTGTTGTTGGTCCATAATTTCTGTATTTGTATTTCAGTGTCAAAGTCCAACTTTCACTCCAGTTATAACAACTAAACTCTGCGTTTTTATCTGCAGAAATCAGCTGTAAAGCCAGCACCGAGGTGCAGATGAATGGCAACACCCACTATGAAGAGATGGACCATGAACACGACCACGACTCATCAGCACAGCTCAACATGCGCGGGGTCTTCTTGCATGTGTTGGGTGACGCCCTGGGCTCTGTCATTGTGGTTGTTAATGCTATTATATTTACCTTTGTGTGGAATCCCTGCAAAGACGGTGAAACATGCATGAACCCGTGTATCAACAGCCACACCACAGACCACCAGCATGTCAACCACACGCTGGTCGACCTGCTGGAGGGTCCCACTCTGTCGTCTGTGACCTATGCCGGCCCCTGCTGGGTTCTCTACCTGGATCCCACGCTCTGTGTCATCATGGTGACCATCCTGCTCTACACCACCTACCCGCTGCTCAAAGAGTCGGCCCTCATCCTGCTGCAGACCGTGCCCAAGCAGATCAACATGCACCGCCTCAACGAGCGGCTGCTGAGTCTGGAAGGCGTCCTCGCAATCCACGAGCTGCACATCTGGCAGCTGGCAGGTAGTCGTATCATCGCCACGGCGCACATCAAGTGCCACGACCCCACATCTTATATGGAGGTGGCCAAGCGCCTCAAGGACTTCTTCCACAACGAGGGCATCCACGCCACCACCATCCAGCCCGAGTTCGTCACGTTCAGCTCGGAGTCTCGAGACTCCCTGTGTGAGCTCTCCTGTCGGACTCAGTGCGCTCCCAAGCTGTGCTGCGGCTCCGCGGACAAACAGAATGCAGGCTCTGACAGGAAGGCCAGCAGTGACTGTAAGGCTGCTGCCTCTGCTCTGGAGGTCATCAATGAGACTCCAGAGCAGGCTGCAGCCATTCAGGTGCACCCGCACTCAGAGGCCGAGGTCACGATCGCGAGAGAGGTGGAGTCGTCTTTGTGAGATGGAGAGGATTGAGAGAAACAGAGGAGAAGCTGGAAAACCACATCAGGCTAAAATCCTCATTGTCTTTGGTGCTGTTATCTTTTTTTTTCCCATGACACTGTCATGGAAATCATTTATCCCAGCCTTTTATTCTCTGTCATTGCCGTCTGTTTTGGGTGAAATCCCTCCCGAAAAGCCCGTCTTTGTTCATGCATTTGAGCCGTTTCTTTCCATCTTTTATCTCTCTGTATACCTATTTCCACCTCCCTCCCAGCCTCTCCTCTGCCACTCGGCCCCTCTCTTGTTGTCTGTCACCCTGGCAGTGTTGTGGCGATGCATGTTGGGGTTCACTGACCTTATCTCCTCCAGGACTGGAGCGAGGCCTGCATGAGTGTTCCTCATTAGCACCGTGTTGTGATGCGCCATCTTGTCCCATGGTGTTTCTGTGCCAAAGCTTCTCACTGCAGGACTGAAAGGATCTGAGAGACTCCTCTCCTCCAAAAGGACACACACAACAAATGCAAGTCAGAGCACACATCACTAGGTTATTTTATTTAGCCTACGGACCTGTTGGCAAAGAGTCTACCTTTGTTGTTTTTAGCGTAGGCTTCGAGCAGATCCATTTTCTTACTCTCTGGCCCCAAATGGAAGAGTATTGTATTGCATACTAATTTAAGTATTTAAGTTATTAGAAATGATCTATTTCTCTCTGTAGATGCTGTTTGTAATATTTAGTTTGGATGATAGATTAACATTTTTGCAATTTTTTCTGTCGGAGTATTTTGACAGCCCATCTATGCTGTAGTCAGTTTTTTCAAATGTGATGTTTTATAATGATTCTGTTTCTCAAGACTTTCCGCTGGCCTTGACTCAGTTTTAATTGCAGTCATAAGTTGGATACAGAAGCCGTATCGACAACCTCTCTCACTTTGCCTTTTAAATACAAACAACCGCTGTATAGCACTATACTAGTATAGTAGACACAGAATAACACAGTCACGTAATCAAACGTTCCTTCGTAGTTTTGATGCCTTGCGAGCCAGAGGGTTGGGTCTGATGTGAAGCAATGAGCACTGTATGCCATAATGAAACACAATTCTCTGTATGATTCTGGAAAGCTTCCTGCTGGTGGTTAAAAATCCTCATGAATGTGTTCGGCACCTCGTCACAATCCATACTGAAGACGTTTTTGTATTTCCAGGACGTTCTATGTTTGCATGACCAAACTGAGACCTGGTGTTCGACATTTTTTAAGAGCTCCACTCTGAGCTCCAGTTGCTGCTTACCAGTACCTGCTGGTATCCCCCCATCATTTCTCATAACTGTGTGTGGAATGGCTCATAGTTTAGTTTTCCTGTCCTCTGCTTTGGACGGCTGAGCCGGCTCTTTTTGCTGAATTGAAGTCCATATTGTGGCCTTTGAAATTTTACGAATTTCCACTCATCACCACGGATATCATTAGAGGGTGATCCATCGATGTGTTTCAGATTTCCACTCCCGACTAAATGTGTATGCAATATAGAACTGTGTGCTGGGAAATGTATTTTGATGCGTTCCTTCATTTGTAATGTTCGGTCACTTTTATTCTGTGTCTTTTAAGACTTGAGCTCTATGTGCAAATTGAAAACCAGTGTTTTTTAATTTTAGATATGACATGTCAATTGATGTGTTTTTGATATACTATATATCTACAGTACCTGTCCAATGTGTCATTGTGAAATAAAAAAATATGGCTGTTTGGTACAGTTGATGAACCCAAACTTGTCCTTCCCTTATTTTTACTTTCTCTAACATTTGGTCTCCCATGACAACCACAATGGTCCTCTTTCACAAAGATAAACAACAAACTTTCACTTGCAAAACAACCGCAAAGGGATGCAAAACCAACACACCTAGATACAAAGTGACCAAAAGAGACAAAATGTTCAAGACATACAAAACAACCACAAATGAACGGAAAATACCAAAAACGGATGCAAAACGAGCACAAACTAAAGCTGATGCTAAATGAGCAGAAAGGGAAAAGGACCAACACAAAGGAGCAAAAACAAACAAAAAAATACTGGTCAAATAAGGACAAGCAGACAAAACAGGGTTCAAACAGGCACGGTCACTACAAAAAACACCACAATAGAGACAAAAAAACTACCACAACCAGGAACAAAACAACCACACAGAGATGTAAAACCAACACACATGGATACAAAGCGACCACAAAGACGCATAACAACAACAGATGATACCACCATGTTGTTTATGTGAGGGATGAGGTACCTGGACTCTCCTCATCTGTTCCCGGCTGTATAGCAGCTATGTACTGATATATTTTCATATTATAGATGTGTAGCTGGCACGTTTTTTAATTAATTTAATTTTAATAATGTGCAGGTAATGACTTAACTCATTTATCCCTTTTAATATATAATATTATTATAATAATATAATAAGTCCTGCTTTTTTAAGCTCTGTGACCATGTGACGCCTTTTATATCAAGGGTATAATTATCTTGGAATCAATCCCTAAAAGTGGCAGGGAGCCATGGTGAGAAACTGAAACTGGTGTAACTGGTGGTAATCTCTTTTAGTATTTTCTTAAGTATTGAATGAGTTAGAACCAGTTTCCTAGAAGCGTCAATCCACAATCAAATCTGTTGTTGACTTTTGCCTTTTAAATCCACTTCAGCAGCAGAGGAGTGAAAGAGTTCAAAGAGGAGATTTCAAGAAGCAGAAGTTGTGCACAGGCCGGTAGATTGTAGCTTTATTACATTCAGTCTATGTTCCAGCTTTCCTTAAAGTTTACCTTAAAAACTAAACTGAAATCAAGAAGCGTGTTTTGCTCTGCTACAGCGTACATATCTGCTTTGCAAAACTAATGCCACTTTGTGAAAAGACATGCAATGTTTCTTTTGCTTTAATAATTGCACCTTAGTAAGAAACAGTCTTCCTGCGTGAACTTGCGCTGAGCATTAAATGTAAATGCTCAAGTAAAGTGCAAACAGCTAAAGTGAATATACCCTCATTAAGGTAACCAAATGTCTAAACAGAAATCAGTGAAATACTTAACCAGTAAGTGAAACTAAGAGGAGCCATTTGAGCGTAGAAAAAAATAAGTTTTAAGCTGTTTCTTTTAAATTATAGATCAGAGATATTCTCATCCGCCTGCCGCCCAGACTTGCATTGGGAGTTGAATTGTAAATATGGTGAGAGTTTCAGTCAAACTATCATTAAAAACCACAAAAACAGATTGTATGTAAAGCTCCATACATGTTAAGACTAGCAGGATATGTGTGGCTCATGTCTTCTGTCCAGCTACCAAACCTCAGACTGTGTAAACAGTAATAATGGTTAGTAGTAAATCTGACGGGCTCAGTGTGAGTTAGTTGTGGTGTTGTCACTCTGCAAAAACATGAGCCCATAATTGCAGCATTTCGCGACTCTTCTCCGCGATGTAAGGACGCAGATTATAACTCAGGTCTGAGTTTCAGGGGAACTCTGGTGTGGCTGCTGGCTGTGAATGTGTGGCTGACGGAGCAGCCGCTGGGCCGGACGGGAGTGTTGTCAGAGGCCCGGGTGCATTCCAAAGGCAACAAGCACGGCACTCTATACCCGGCATTCCTCAGTGCTGCTGGCTCGATTTCCCCTCACTCTCTGTCCCTTTTCATGTGGACAGAAAGAGGTTCATGCAGAGAGCAGCTCCCTTTTTGTGCTCTTTGTTAAGGTCAGGTGTTCTTTGCACCTTTGCTGCGGCCTATTGTGCGCCAACAGTGAAGTGGGTCTGTTTGTGTCCACCGCTGACATCTAAGTTTCATTTAGCTCCAGTTTGAGCCTCTCATGTATGTTTGTATAACTTTTTCCATTAACATATAGAGTCAATCAATCAATTTGTATTTATATAGCGCCACATCTCAACAAAAGATATCATAACACCATTTGGAGCAGGTTTACCCTTACTCTTTCTTATTGTATTTAAAGAGACCAAACATTAATCCACCATGAGCTGGTACTTGGCAACAGTGGCCAAGAAAGCTTCCTCTAACAGGCAGAAACCTTGAGCAGAACCAGACTCATCGGTGAACAGCCATCTGCTGCTAAATGCTGGTACAGGAAAGTGTAATAGAGAGAGAGAAAACATACAGTGAGAAAGATGCCACCAGTGTTATGGAGCTGTGTTTAGCTTGCAGATGCTTCTTCGAAATTGAAGTAGAGCTCTTCACAGCTGACGAGCACTTATCCTCGAGGCACAACTTACATTTCATTGTGATATTGTTCTTGTCCCTTTCCCCCAAACATTCAAAATAATGGGCATATATCCACACAGCAAGTGCCCTCCGCTCTGCCATCTTGCTAGCTGAATTAGCTAGCTACGCACGCGCACAGTTATGTCAAACTGTGTTTACCTTCCGCTGGTACGCAGCTACCTGCCAAGAGGTAGGAGAGAAACAGAAACAGTGCTTCAGAGATTTTATTTTTTTGTGGCAACAAAAGTAAAAGGGAAACAGATTACTTTTCATGAAAAAGTAACTAAATAACAATAACTAACGAGCTACGTTACTCGTCACAACAAAAAAGTAATCTGAGTACTCTTACGGATTACTTTGTAACGCGTTACCCCCAACACTGTCTATAGTTATGTTGAAGGTTGGTAGGTCGGTTAATGTTAATATCATAGTCATTGTTTTGTACAAAAAGTAATCTGTAACTCAGATCACATGACACCACTGTTCAGTAAAAATGTAACCAAAACAAATAATCTTTCCTGAGACATTTAAGTCACAAAGCTGAGCATTGGATTTTCTGACAATTATCCCTCAATCTTTCTTTTTCAAGAAGATTAAAACCACTCTCATGCCTGCAAGTTACCTATAAAGCTACAGCCGTTAGCTGGTTAGCTTCGCTTAGCTTAGCACAAAGACCCAAAGCTGAGCTCTGAGCAGTCGCCTCTCCAGTTACTTATCCCAACGAGAAACCCATTATAAAACATTGACTTGTTTTTTTTCTTTTTGTAGTTATATGTGTTTACAAACATGAATAGAAAGTCAATTAAAGAGGAGTTACAAGGGTTACACACAGCGAGGTGCTTTACACTCGAAACGCCACATTAATACTTACCCAGAAAAAATGTCAGCTCAGGGTCCAAGTTCTTATCCAGCACACTTCCTCTGTGCTCTTTATAAAATCTCTGTTTGTGTTTCAACACCCGCAAGATTACTTTTTTTGCAATCATAATTTCAAACAATACATCCTTTTTTTTCATACTTGTGGAAAAGGTAAGGCGCTTGGCACTCTGAGGATGTCTATGAGCTGATCAGGTTCTCAAAAGCCTCAGAGAAACAATGTGTATACAGTTTACTGCACTACGATTGTTAGAGTATGACTTATTAAGATTCTTGTTTTTACATTTTTTAAAATATATAAATTTGTTAAAGTACAAGCTGTTGGAAGGTGGATTTTGTTACCCTCAGACAGAGGTAGGCTAACAAGACTTTTTGCCAAACTAAGCTACATATCTCATGACTGCAGACAGACAGTGGTGTCAATCTTCTGCAATTTTCTGCAACAAAGGTAATAAACATAAACATATGTGATAAAATGTAATAAAGTTCCTCTAAAGATGTGTCATGAAACAGTAAAGACACACATAACGGACAATGTTGCATATTTTTGGGCCTGCACCAAGCCAAAATCCTGGTCTAACCCTGCTGTGTGTGTGTGTGTGTGTGTGTGTGTGTGTGTGTGTACTGTTGTGGTCACACCAGGCCATCTGTCCAGGCTTTGTCCCTGGGATTTTCAAACAGGGTGAGCAGGACATGAGGCCGAGTTCACGGGGGGTGAGAGGGGGGGATGAACACTGGTCTTCGGGGTGAAAGGTCATTATACGTCTAAATAGATTCACCTTTGCCTACACAGCGTTTGTTGGCATACGTAAGCTAACACTCAGAAGTTAGCCAACAGAGGGGAGAGCAGGACACAATACCTAAAAAAGAGGTGTCCTGATGATAGTGAAACTTGGCTCTTGTATGTGCTTCACCAACTAAAACGTGATCTGTGGAAAAAATACAGGGTTGTGAGATAGAACATGATGATAAATAAACAGATGCTAGTTTACAAGTTTTGTTACCTTTGAACAGAGCTTCTGGTCATTTCTGGTCTTTATGCTACGGTAAAGCTAACCGGCTGCGATCGATATTCACATCTGACTCTCTGAAAGAAAGCGAATAAGTGTATTTCCCATCATGCCATATTTTTGCTTTAAAGATTCTAACAGCTCCAAAAGTAGCCCTCGCCCCTATAGTAAAGACTTTTTTTAATTCTTCGCTCAACACAGTTTAAAGAAAATGTCAATGAGCAAAAAAGAGCATAAAAACCAAGTGGCAATGTCAGGGACTAAAAGTGAAGCCAATTCAGAGGTGCCAAAACTCTGCAGTTCCTCAAATGGCCACTTGAGGCTGGCTCCAAAGGAGAGTCAATCTCCATAGAGGCCCATATTAAAATGCCCAACTTATCTGCTTCTACAGTTTAAGAATAAATGAATGAATCCAAACAGAAATCAGCACAACTTTCTGTTTACATTCAACATTTTTATTCTTTTTATTTGTATCAACAGTGGACATTTTATGTTCCATTGGGGTTTTACACTTGCAGGGCATACATTTAGCACATTGTCTCTAACAACTAAACAAAACAGTTGAAAATAAGTTGAGTGCACTAGGTATGAAGTAGGGAGTGATTTTAGACACAGTCAATGTTTGTCCTGTTAATATGAAACTGACAGTGGAAGTGACTGTAGAAGCTGCAATCAGCGACCTCTGAGCTTTGTTTAGAGAGAAAGAGTCCACTGTGTTATTAAGTCCCATTTACAGACCTCTAAAAATACAACCCATTCAGGAGCTGGACTGTTGTCTAAACTTTACAAACACATTTCTTCCCTTAAGGGCCTGATATGTGAATTACATTGAATTAAAAGTATATGAGGCTGAATTTTTAAATGTAGTGCCGAATAATTACTTAAAAACAGAAACACATCAGATTGTCTATTGCACCTGCAACCTGGAAGATATATTTTTTAAAGCTTCTGGTATCAAATACTTCTCACTGGTTTCCAGCCTCAAATGGTTCACTTCTTATACTTCACGAGGCAGTCAGATTCACATGTGACTGTCAGCTCTGTGGTCTGAACACAAGCTAGCTGATCAGTATCAGTTAAAATAATGCAGAAGTAGTGAACTGAACTACTGACACATGGTTTTTTAAAAAAAGCAGAACTTTGACCTTTGAGACTGCTCATTTCTATTAAATGCTAAAGAACTGCCTGCTTTTGTGTGTGCCATTCAGTGTGTAGGCTGTTAAGAAGTGATGACTCAGCCTATAATGGATTCAGATGAGGAAGACGCTTGTTTCACTTCATTCGCTCTGAGCTTGTGCATACTTTCTCTAATTCTAATTTTAATTAAATAGCCTTACTGAAAAAAAACTTTTTTTTGCCTTGGCTCAGAGAACGAAATTCCCTTGGACTCCCTGGACCACAGGACAGTCCTCTCCCACACTCCTCCCAGCAACCCTTAATCTGACCACATGGCAGGTTCATACCCACAAAGACCTGACAGCCTTAGAGGGAGATTAGGAGGGCTGGAATGTTAACCAGCTCTCTGGTGGTGATGATGATGATGATGATGATGATCTGATCCTTTACAAACTCAATCAATGTGCGCCTTTTTCCAACAAATCGCACCATTCTGAGAGTGCGTTCCCTTGACTACTGGCCTATTCCCCCACGACGCACGTACGCACGAATGCACGACCTTCGTCCATGTAAAATACAGCAAAAACGTTTAAGTTAAGCAACAATTCAAGTTTTTGCTTATTTTGCATGATCCAACTTTCCACGACTCCACGAAACCCGAATGGACTTTTCAAACTCGAACAATTCCATCCAACCAACACTTGTTGGTGCAAGTGTGGTGTCTGGGCAGTGTGCAGCCACCATTAGGGCACTTAGAATGCTAACGCCGTAGAGAGAAAAAGCTATCAACTCACCTCTCAAAAGTGCTCATTCTAAGATCAAGCCATCACTGCTATTGGCTAAACAATGACATTTTCTGATTCAGAAGAGTCGGCTGAACATTTTGATATAGTTATATTGTTTGTATTTCCAAAAATGTGAATACAAGAGCATATTTAAAAAGGGCTCTACTGTTTTATTGCTCAATACATTTCTGTTCTCATTTAACATTGGAGTAGATGGGACAGTTGGTCACCAACCCTGTTGCTTTGAAGCTCTTTATGTCAAAACTGTAAATCCGTTTTCCTTAAAAATCCTATTTGATCTAAAAGAGAGATTTTCCTACATTTTGAGGGTAAAATTATGCATGAGGAGTAGAAATTGTGGACTACAGAGCAAAATGTTGAAAAGATTTTAAAGACATTTGTATGCTCCTTTCCATTCTAGCGATGATGTCATCCACTCTAACCTCGAACATTCCGAGCAACACGCACCCATTGTAAAAAAGGAATTAAAAACAAAATCGTAAAGTGCGATTTTGTGAAGGTGGGTAAAAACACAAAGTTATAAATAAAACAAAAGTAGCTCAAATCTTTGAATCTTATGACGTGGTCTCCTGATGCTTTATTTACCTCCAGTCAGGATGGGGCATGTAGCTGAGGGGAGCTGAATGTGCTGAAGTGTTTGCATAATCATGTTTTTATTTTTTCTCTGTGTGATAAAAACCAAATTACAATCTTTGGTTTTTTTTTCAGTCAGTGAATGATAGTGTTGAGGAAAACACTTTGAGTTAATGTTTCACCTACTGTACCTTCACTCGCCAACCTCTCAGACTTTGATCACTGAGTTCAGAGGGTTGAACCAGCAATAATGAATTCCTCCAGGAAGAGAAAAGAGACGCTCAACATCAAACACCCTCACTCTCTCTCCCCTTCCATGATTATGCAATCTGCATACAGTAAAGATAAATGGCAACTTTAAAAAGACGTTATCGCTACAGCAGCTAATCATGTGACAAACAACGTGAAGACAGAGGAATGTTAATTATTATCAGGACTGTTGAATATTTAATATGACGCCAAAATAAATTATGTATGAATTAAGTTCCATACTAAACATACTCAATCACAAGAAAATAGACAGACTCTAATGGGGATTAAAAAAATTGCAAATGTTCTCATTACACTTCAGAAGAACAACTTTCAGAGGTAAGTTATAATATTGTAATTTTAGCTAATGAACTATTTAATGTAACTTTTAATCATAAACAATACATCATATTGTATAAACCTGTCATGTTTTTTATGTAAATCTTTAAATGCCGTGTGTACTATAAAGTAGCACAATAGACCTCAAAAGTACCACAAAATTGTAGGTACAGTGACAGACTTAGTGAGACTTAGTGTCAGACATTTTAGCTATTCTAGGCTGTATGGTTAGCATGGCTAAAAATACAATTGAAGAGTTTACTAAGAAATTTGGTATTTGGACATGTATATACAACTCAGGATTTTATTGTAATAGCATTGGTAATCCCTTTTTGTTGTTAAGTACCATCATCAAGAAATTTCAGTTTACCTCAATTTAACTGCAGTTTAAATGAAAAATAAGATGTATAATGATAAAATACATTGATAAATTGTTGTTGAGTGTCTTAGTTGATGGATTTGTCATATTTGTGCTGCAATTCATCTTTGCTGTTATTCAATGTTTGCCGCTCTTCTCTCTCCTGATGTCCTCCTCCTCCTCCACACATTTATATGGTTCACATTTATCTTTGGAAACAAACACACAGTGAAATCCTGCTGTCGCACATCCATCTCCACACCAACACACATTCACGTACGCACACACACAAGGATGTGTGTAATAACTGACAAGAGGAATTCTGCGAGAACAGTTGACTCACTGCTGGGAGGACGATCCCCACGAACCAGCACAGCACATAACTGAATAATTTTGTTCTGATGTGCTTCCCTCCTACACACGTACATTTATATAGCCTACACACATGACTACTTAAATATAATGAAATAACAGTGACTCACATCAATCTCTGCTGTCTGTATAGCTTATCCATGATACTGTCATTTAGTTAAACCACATACTTTTTACCACAGTAGCATCTGTAGCAATGGAAATGTTTTTGGTCCACCACTTTGGTCAAGGCCGAAACATCTCAGCTATTACATGGATTGCTATTTTACACAGACATTCATCGTCCCCAGAGAATGATGCCTATTGATGTTTCTGTTTCTATCATATTCCCACGGCGGCCATTTTCCTCTGACATCATGCTCAGGGTTAAGCCTTAAATACAGTTATGTTGTACTGCTGTGTTCCAGGTTTGCAAATCTTATAAACATATGTTGAAAATCTGACAAATCATTAGCATTTCACTGCTTCCTGATTGATTAGCAACTGAAAAGACAATGGATGAAACCTGGAGGAGAATCGGGCCACATTTCCAGGTAAAACATATTTTAAAAATCATTAGGTACAGACAGCTAACGTTAGCATTCAACCATTTCCAAACTAACGTAACCGTTAGCTAGCTTACATAACTGTTACCAAGGAATTTATGTCTTTTGTATTGTATCATATAACACAAAATATTAGCTAGGAAGTGGCTGAATGCTAACATTAGCTGTTCGCTTACGGTATAGCTAATAGGACAGTGTATCTAACATACCTACATACTTTATGTACATAATATAACACATATAACCAGTGGTGCACTGAGGAGGGGGGCGGGGGCAATCGCCCCCATGTTTTTAATTTTTAAAAAGCGCAGTAAAAGTGCCCTCATGGATGCTCCTGTAGTAGATAAAGAATTACAAATTGCCCTCTCTGGTGCCCTTCCAATGGATACAATTTCATTGGGCGCCCTTCCAGTGGATAAATGATACATGTTGGAAAATAAGTTGGCCTCCGCACCTCTGTGTGAGACAATGTGCCCTCATGGGATGCCTCTGCCCCAGTTGTTGTTTTGCATCACAGCTTTCTGCACATTGGTGCCCCATGGAATACAGCTGGTGCCCCTTTTTCTTTTTTGCCCCTGCCCCTCAAACCGCGTGGGTACGCCACTGCATGTAACCATAAACAGAAAACGTATACATTAACTTTGTAATCTTTGCAATATCATATCCTTATCATGTGAATATATTGCTTATATTTTCTGTCCTACTCGTCCCAGAAAGAGAGAGCAGGCCCTTTGCTAAAAAGGTCATGAGGTCATAATGTTATCTCAGCATGGGGAGGGCAGACTGGGGATCATCACGCTGCAAACATCAACTCACACTGCAGATGATTCAAGCTGACAATGTTTGCTCTATTGTCTAAAGCACACAGACTTTCAATACAGACTAAACCAGTAAGCCAATAATTTGGAAATTCCCGGGATTGGGAGATTCTGCACAGAAAATGAACACCAGTTTGCTTAGAGGAATTTTCTCTTTCATTTCATTACATCTACAGCCATCTGGCCCTGCAATATGGCCATGTTACAGGCAGAGAATCAGGCCTCAGGGCTTCGTGCCAGACTCACTTTCGGAGCAAAAGCTGGCACACGGATTCAGTCGGGCAAGCAGGGGAAACTGGGATAAGTTTTATATAAGATTTTTTATAAATATTTCATCACTCTTCTTGTTATTGTGCTTTTTGAAGATGATGTTGTTGCTCTAAATGAGGCTTTAAAAATACAATTGGATGAAATAACTAATTATCACTTGACCCTGCAGTTTCCCCACACCTGTACACAGCATTTTACATTATTCAAGTCCACTGTTGTGGGGCGAAATCAGCTAGCCTGACTCTGTTCAAAGATAACAAAATTGCTTCTAATATTTATGCTACGCTAAGCTAATCAGCCCCCGAATCTAGCCTGACATTGAACACATAATCATGACGGTGTTATTGATCTTCTTACTATCAGCAAAAATGTCACATCCAGGTTATAAATCACAACTAGGAAACTATTTCAAAAGTAGCAAAACACTCATCAAAGGTGTTTCAATCAGCAGCAGATGCCTGTTTTTAGCTAAAAAAAGTTGGCGGCTACCTACAGTATTGAGCAGCTAAAGAGCCAGGATATCTCTCTGGAGATGTTGGAGACCAAACCAGAACGTAAAGAAGAATAAATACTGGACTTGCATTTGGTATAATTCATTTGTCCTTGTCTACCATATGTGCGATATAGCGGCAGGTAGGTTGCTAGGCTAGTAAGCTAGTTACAACATCAAATTCATATGGCTTCTTTTTCGACATAATACACGGACGTTTGGCTAACATGATTTGGTGGCTAACGCTTCCCATTTGTTCATAGTTTTAAATACTGTCTGGTTCTTTTGTTCTCTGTGTTAGCACACAGAATGTTCCACACAATGGCAGCCATGTTGGTTGTTTACATCAATGCTTCAACAGGACTCCTCTGTAGGATGTTATCATATCAAACCCAACGAATATCAGATGAATGGTTTTGATTGGCCAGACCACAATCAGGTCGGATAAAAATCTGTCTGAACAGGATCTCGCAGAATAATCTGGTTCCCTTATTTTAAACTGATAAATCTTAGAAGGGACCTTTAAACAACTAGTGGATTTACAGATTTAGAGTATTAAGTGGTATCAGTTACTTTGAGCCTGTAAATTCTTAACAATCAGGCCATTCTGAAGTGTTATTGGCCTTCATTTTAAAGAGTGTTCAGCTCTCAGTGCAGATTCATTGACCTTGGTACGCAGTCCATAGAGGCTTTTCTAGTAAAATGGGACGCTGGACAAAGGCCAATGAAAAAAGGGGATGTCAGCAAATCAGGGTTTTTTTTTCACTGCACTCATGTGATCTGTCCTGAACTTCCTTCCCTCTAGTCACACCAGAGGTCGGTGAGGCAATTTCAGTTCCACTCAGACAGTAAAGAACATGTCTGTTATTGCACAGCTTTGAGATTATACAATGAAGTTTGAGCAAGGGGAAATTCCTTGAGGGTTTTTACTGAGAGTCGTGCAGAAATATGGATGAATGCAATATGACCCAGTTAGAATACAGTGAGTGAAATTTTTCAATTTCAACAGCTTTATATATGAATATAAAGCCATTAATATGCTTATATGTCTGTATGTTTATTAATATATCATAATCTGTCTAGTTATTTTTCTTCACCTCTGTTTCCAGGAACTTCCCCTCACTCCCTCTTTATCACGCTGTTCAAGCTTCTTCTACAGTTCCCCCACCCTCTTCTTTTTAATGTCTCAAAACAAGAAGTGATAACAGCTGCGTTCAAGCAGAAGTAGCAAATACCAAGGCCTAACAACACTCACTTACAAGCAAGGCGTGCATTCAGAAGTTTAGAAGTAAAATATACTTAAAATATTAAAGAAGACGTTTTGCAGAATGGCTTACTTCAGTGTTGTTATTAAAGAGCTCTACTGTTGATTAGTTTAATCTGCATCTGTGTTAACCTTATATTTTCTGATACAATTTTGTATGTTAAGTATTTATACCTACTTGATGAATGTGGAGTGAAAATTACAATTACAACAAGGGGTCAAATTTGAAGTGCCAAGGGACATTTATATTATCTATGCTTGACAAGCAAATTAATCATCAATGCACCTTTATACTCTTAAAAGACAAATAGGATGTTGTTTTAATAAACACCATGTTCCATTTCACATCTGTTTTATTCTTATACCCCTTTCCCACTGAAATTAGCACGTTGATGCAAGTTTTTCGGACTCGGGAAGACACGTGAATAAATGCCGATTGTCTCTTTTCCCATTGCCAGTGAAGTATCCTCCTTTCAGTCTCTTTTCTGCTGCGGCACCATCTGACGTCACAAATGCACCAGAGACAGGGTTAATAAACAGTGAAGATGTTACAGTGGCTAGGTCTTTATTGAATCTGTTACTCATTCAGTCTGTGAATCTGTTACTCATTCAGTCAAACTCAGCACCGACAAATTAGGAGACGGGCGGAATTTGTAGCTGAGATGACAAGAAGTTGCAGAAGTTACCGACGGAGCATAGCATCGCGCCGGAGAGGGGGCAGAGATTAACGCGTTGACCTGGGTTTTGTGTTCCCATCAATGCCAGTTGGAGCCGAGGCGATGATTACCCAGGTCTACTGCAGAGTAATTTGACCCGGGTCTGAATGTGTTAGCGTTTTTTTGACCAGTGGGAAAGGGGCTTTAAATTCCATCTCCTCAAACAGCCTGTTGAGCTACAGCTTTTTAACAAAATAAGAGTATTTCTGTGCTATATGGTCACAGGGTGAGATCATTCAAGGGCCGAATTTGGTCCACTGGCCACCAGTTGAAAAGACCTCCTGAGTGTACTTCTTTTCTCCTCTGGCGGCTGTGGCTCAGTGGTAGAATCAGTCGTCTCTCAAAAGGTTGGGGGTTCGATCTCTGACAGTCACATGTCGCCCAAATTGCTCCCGAAGGCAAGGTATGCATTCAGGTATGAATGCATAGATCCTGAGTGGAGATTGGCACTTTGGCCTTTGACTTCAGTGTGTGAAAGGGTGAATGTGACATGTAGTGTAAAAGCACTTTGAGAGGTTGGAAGACTTGAAAGGCACTATGTAAGTGCAGTCCATTTACTTCAGTAGATTTTAAAAGTAGAAAGTTTTTATTTTAAAAATACTGATGTCTTAAGTCCAATCAACCAATTAGTCAGATTTAAAAGATTTCTCTCAATAAATTGCGTTTTCACTGTGTGTAAAAGCTTTGTTTTGAAGTCCTTGAAGTCTCTGGATCACAACGCTCAACAAAGAAATTGACCCACTGTTAAACCCCAGATTGTCGCTTTTAAACTTTGGTTTTCCTGCAGATTAAACAAAGGAAATTAAACATGCTAATAAGGGAGCTTTAGAAATGGTGTTAGTTGGACTTTGATACGTCTGGCAAAAAAATCTAATAAGCAGTTTGCCCTGAATGTGAAACTATTCCTTCAAATATACCGAAAATAAACTGGAATCGGTGTTGAAAATACTCGATCAAAGACATAGACTTTAGTATCTCCAATGGCAGCGAGCGGTCTCGTTACTTTCAACCACTGGATTCAATGCGGCCTTCCAAGTAATAAAAAGTAAGTAAGTAAGTAAAACCAACGTATTCTGAGGACGTGAGAGGTCAGACTATCACATACAAGTATTCTGCTTATGAGCATAATAGTAGGGACAGCAGATTTCAATCACACTCCAAATGAAACATTTAGCATGTTGAAGGTGAATAACATGCTCAGACATGTGCTGAATTAGCGGAAAAGTCCTTTAAAGGGCAGCACAGTGCTGTGCACTCGGCTCATCTTGTGACTGTTACTCACTTCAGTTCAGTGCGGAGTGCACACAGCCTGACAGATGTGTATGTGGGGCTCTATGGGAACTAACAATGAAACAAAGCTCACATTCAGCAGTCTGTGTCTGTCCACGGCACCTCGAAAGAAGGCCTGATTGTCTTTTAATGTGCTGCACAAGAAGCCCTTAAAGTTTATGTGGGGTGAAATTTATTCCTAATTCACTGCACACGTTCCTGCAGATGTGCTCGGTCAGGTTTTCTTCTGAAGCCCCCTCCCCTCTTTTTCTGTTGTTATATTCAGTCAGGAATGTGTTCATGTTCGTGGATTAATATTTGCTCAGGAGGTGTGGTGGCGGGTTGTTTGTTGAATCAAACTCTTTAGGTTTTTCATCCAAAGAATGTGAAGAATGAGTTATTAAAACAAAAAAGGTTTCTCCACCCAAAAGTGTATAACAACACCTACACCACCTGTGATGATTATTATCCCAACAAAGTGAGTGGTTAGGGCAGAGATAACGAGGCTTACGCAAGGTCTCTTAGGAGCTAAAATGGTCAGAATCTACCCTCTAGTGGTGTGTTTGAGTGCTCACAAAATTCAGGAGATATGGAAGAGGCTCAGCTACTTTTATGACAAACAGGTTTACGATCCAAAAATTCAATATCAAGGCCAGAGCACATGTTTGTGTCAAGTTGTATCTATTGTCAATCATTAATTTCAGCATTTTATACTGAAAGTAAGGCTGACAGAGGCACCACTTTTCCATTTCAAATGAGTCCTGTAAAAGGCATAAAAGAATCTGGTTTCCCTTCATGATAATGTGGATAATGTGTCCTTTCTGCATCTTTAGTTGTAATGTCATATTCTGACCAGATGTTGAGTCTCATGTTTTTCTTTTTTTCCATTTAAAGAAAGTTTTAACAGAAAAAGAAACAATATAAGAATCATTCTAAGACAATATGTTTATATGTTGGTTGGATTTACTGTGATCCAATCTCCATGTGTGTCTCGGTTAGCCACATTACAGGAGCATGATGCAAACAGTTGTTCACACCAGCAAGAGGCTCATGCTGTTAAGGCTTTTGTGACACATCTTATGCTGAGTCACACTGACTCACTGTCTGTATGTGTTACATGTCCTGATCACCTCCTGGAGATGATCAGGTTTATATATCAGGGTCAGCTTCTGTGTATGTGTTTAAAGAAGGAACTTGGACACATAACAATGTAGACAGCATGTCTGAAATATTAAATCTGTACAACTTTTATAATGATACCACTCTTACGTCTGTGATTACTAGCTTATGAAGCTAGCACGAGCAGTTTAGCTTAACATAAAGACTGGAAACAGCTGGCATGGATGTTCAGAAGTCACAAAATCAATCCAACAGCACCTCGAAAACTGACTTACTTCCAAGTTTTATCTGGTTTGTATGGTGGCCCTGAGAGCTCAACGCGCAGCAACTTAAGAAAACACATGAAAATACACAAAACACAAGCAAATTAAGAAAACATCTTCATCAATTTGACAACACACGCGCAGCAAATACAAAAACGCTGCAAATAAAAAAATTCCGCAAATACAAAAATTCAGCAAATGAAAAAACGCAGCAAATAAAAAAACGCAGCAAATAAAAAAACACTGCAAATAGAAAAACGACAACAGAAACTGCAGAAACTGTTTTCGGGGCTCAATAAAAAGTGATGAACTCGACCGCAAACAGCTGGGACACGTTTGTTGTTGTTGCCATAGTTTGTGACTCATTTCGACTATTCGTCAGTGGTGTTGGAAAATGTGCTGAAATGTAAGTTTATGTTGGTTTACTTTAACATTGTGATCGCATGATTCAGACATTATTGCTAGATGTCTGCTGTTAACCCAGTAATTTCTGTTTTAATTAATTAGCTCCTGTTGTCGTTTTTCTATTTGCTGCATTTCTGTATTTGCTGCATTTTTCTAATTGCTGCTCGTTTTCTAAATGCTGCGCATGTGTTGTCAAATTGATGAAGATGTTTTCTTAATTTGCTTGTGTTTTGCGTATTTGCATGTGTTTTCTGTGCGTTGAGCTCTCAGGGCCACCGTAGATTTCTTTAATCTGTGCAAAAAAACTGCTACTGTCTAGGGGACTGTTTCCCCCTGCTTCCAGTGTTATCGCTTAGCTAAGCCAACTGGCAACTAGCTGTAGCTTTATGTATACTAAATAAACATAAAAATGTGGTCAATCTTCTAATCTAACTCTCTGTAAGTGAGCAAATAAGCTTAATACCAAGCTATTACACTTATTTGTAGTTTAAAATGCACCTTCTGGGCCGCTGGTTTAGCTCAGTGGGGAGCGCAGGCGCCACATATTCACAGGCTATAGTCCTCGACGCAGCGGCAGCAGGTTGGACTCCCGTCCTCATCCCCACCTCTCTTCTCCCAATATTTCCTGTCTCTCTTCAGCTGCTGTAAATAAAGGTGAAAATGCTTTTCTCTTAAACAAAATAATTAATTCAACCAGTTTGTCACTTTTAGGCAACACATTTAAAGTCAGTTTAAGTTGTTTTCTCTGTGAGTATCAAACTGAGGACCCTAAATACACCATATGCACACAGTGTCAATTTTCCTGTGACATCGCACTCAAAGTGGGAGGCACAGATGCCATTGATAGTGTTGCAGGAAACGATGGCAAAGGTGTAAATTCGTAGCTAACATTAATGTTAGCAAAGAAGTGTTTGATTGCTAACATTGTCTGTTTTCTGATGGTGGCTGATTAGTTATCATATATGTAGTTTTTAATGCCTTTCCTACCGTGTCTTGTAACTCTTTGAAAAGGTGCTGTTAGCAGTCAGCTTTTTCCTAGCTAACTGTTATATTAGCTTGAGGCTGAATGCTAACATTAGCTGTTATTAGATATATTGTTTGAACTTGGAATTTGGTCTGATATGCTTTTAAATTTTTACAGTTGAATAAATCTTTAGTTGTTGACCAATCTGGAAGTGGTGAAGTGATAATGATTTGTCAGATTGCCTACATTTCTTTTTAAGCTTCCTGCTCCGAGCCTTCTGAGTGTCCACCCATCTGCTAATACAAACACCTCCAACACCTACAGTGGCCCTGTTGTGTGTCACCCATACGCAAAGGACTGGGATGTGGAAGAACAAACACATTAGATGATCGCAGGAGGGGATCAAAAAGCTGTTGCCATACACCAGAAGGCGTGTTTGCCTCTGAACAACATCAGTGCAGCGCCGTCAGAGCGGTGCGTCCGCTGGCTCGCTGAGCATCATCGGAGCTGATGGAGGGAATCACTTTAGAGGATTAGCACAGTCATCTGTTTGGATTACAGGGCGAGCTTACCTGCCCATCTGTCACCTTCTGCATGAGGTGGACACACTGCCTTCACATGTCGGAGGCTTCACTCTCACCCACACTATGTGAGTTTATTTATTGATTCAGATTAATGGATGTGAACAGCAACAGTGCTATTATTATAATCAGTTCTTTATGTATGCCTTTTGTCATGTATTAATGTGTTCCTTTCATGTAACCCAAACAATATATTTAATGTAGCTTTCTATAGCTGCTGGACAAATATTATTGACTAATTATTGATTAGCAGACATTTTGATAAGTCTTAATAAAAACAATTGTGGCTGAATTCCATTTTGCTGCTGCAGTTTTAGGGTCCTGCGTTTGAAGGCTCCCGGTCCAACAGCCATGGCTTACAGGGACACTTAAAAGTGCCATTATTAAAGGGCCAGTTCGCCTATTTTCAACCTCAGTCCCATCATGCTATCATGGGGCGCTAATGACATTATGGTAGAAAAAAAGGCAATTTCGCTCTGTGCCTTTGGAGGACGCTATACAGGGAGCTCGCTAAACTACACTTCCTCAGTCTAGGACGCCCGCCTCTGACGTCTGCAGTGTTTAGTTCAAAATCACACACCATAAAACGTAATCATTTGTTCCACGAGGTGACTTGAAACAGTGCCTGCTCTCCTGTTTTCCCTCCCAGACAGTCCGCATTTATAACTGAGTCATGTCTCGTTCAAAATCGTCAGGTTTGAAATGTAGACTGCAGACCTGAAGATTTTTTAGACGATCCACCGGTATATTCTCGTCGTATTTCAGATTCTGTACCGCTCTGAGCCAGCGTCTCTCACTGGGCCGATCCTTTCAGAGGGAGGGGTGACACCACGAGCTGTTTGTACAACTTTCTCCACAGCTATGGCGCCAATGTCAAATATTTTTGCTTCTATCGATTACAGAGAACACCAGCTTTGACTGACATCGGCTTTTTCCAGGGGAGAACTGCTCCTTTAATATCAATTTCTGTGCTTTCATTTGCTATGACAATGAAATATTAGCCATTGTAGATTATACAGTATGTAATGATTGCTTTGAGATGGTCATTACGGAAGAATCATTAAATAAGGGCATTCAAAAATATAACTGCAAACGATGCTGCTTTTGGCAGTTATATTTTTTAATGCCCTTATTTTGTGATTCCAAATAATATATTTTGTTATTTTGAAATAAAAAAGCTCCTTTCCTCATGATTTATTTATCTGGTTATCTTGGGAAGGCAGCAAGGTAATTCATGACCATAAAATCACTTCCTCTAAAGGTTTCTTTGATTGCACCTGACTTTAGCCTCTCAGATACCGAACACTGATTGATGTGCAGTCTGATGTGTCGATCATTAACTGGTACTTCCTGACCTGAGAGTTTCAGATTATATGGCATTATGACACTCCTGATTTCTGGCTGTCAGAGTGGCAAGCTCAGTGTTTTTGAAAAGGAAATTAAAGGCCTTTTTTATTTTTATTTTTTTAATATCTGGCTTTTTATTAACCTTTAACTGATTTTTTTTAAATTATTTTCTAACAATATATTGTAAGTCTTGAAACATTTTAATTTTAATTTTTTTATTTATTTATTTATTTTTTTCCTATGTGAAAAATGTTGGGCTGCATGTTTGTATGAAAGGGTCGATATAAATGAGAATTGATTCCCCTTTCTCAGTACAAAAAGGAAACAAATATTTGTTTCTTGTGATAACGAGTTGATTTTCTCATAAACTTGAAATAATAAACTCATGATCTTGCGATCAGAGCATTGAAAGAAAACAGAAAATATGGCTGCTCTTGGCTTCCGTAGATTCACACTTGAATAAACTTACATGACTTCAAATTGTTGTTTTTTATTCAAGATCACAGAAAGATTTATTGAAACTCTTTCAGAATCACACTGGTTTATCTGTTTACACTGTTTGACGCTGGAGGTCAAAGTTCACCCAGCGTTTTATTCAGCAGTATAACTCTGAAGAGGAGGAGGAAGAAGAATAGCAAAACAGTGGTGGCGTTGTCGTGTTGATGCATGTATGACAGGGATTATGAGGTTTGTGTGAAGCACATGTGCAGAAGCAAAGCATCTGAGCCGAGCTGCTCACACCCACACACAGAATAAAGCACCAAACCTTGATATCCACCTACACAACAACTGCACATTCAATCTGCTCTCTTCACCTCTCTGCTTCTCTATCATCTGCATCCCTCAACACACACTTCCTCCTGCTCCAGCCCTCCTGTAATTCATGCATGGCTGCTTGGGGCCGGTGAGACTCATTATCTGTGGGAGGTTCATTAACACACAGGCTGACCTCTTGCAGATGTTGCACCAATCGCCATTCAGCGATAGCTGTCGTCAACGCTACCGTAACCCCGTCCTCAAACACAACACCCTTTGATTTACCTCCTTCTGTCCGTGTCACCGCTCAACCCACAGTGTCCTCTTTATCTGCCTCTTCATCGCTCTCCAGCTCGCTTTCAGCTGATGGAGCTTATTGTGGACAAATAGGCTTAGGAGCATCACTATGGCAACGGCGGATCGTAAAAAGCTACATAAGCACTTCATGGGGGGAGGGAGGGGGAGGGAGGGGGTCCAATGGCTACCGTTGGAGATGGTGCCCCCAACCTCCTGCTACAAGTAAAGGCAGGCCAGAGAGGCTCCTGGGAGGAGGAGGAGGGAGAGAGGGAAAGAGAGAGAGCGTGAGGGAGAGAGAGAGAGAGAGAGAGGTGGAGATAATACTGTGGCACTGTGAGAAGGACGGAGCAGAGAGAGAATCCATTTCTCCTCTCTCTGCTTTTTACACACTCAGTCTCGTCTCCTCAGCATCCATTAAGCTGTTTTGTTTTCCACGGCAAGTTTTTTAATTCTGCTTTTCACTGTTTTTGTTCCTTGTGGAGTCCAAGAAAAAACTTTCAAAGAAGAAGAAGAGGTAAGACAAGGCTTCTTTTTAAGCTGTTTACAGGCAAACATGGCGGTACAATCTGTCAAAAGTAGCCAGCAGTCCGAGCATGGAACTACTCGTGGTCAAACTGAACAGCAGGGATGTTTTCAGGAAGAGAACGGAAACGTCTTCTTCTTCCTCGCAATGAATTTTTTCCTGGAAAATAAGTCACATTTTGGATGTAGTAAAGCTTTTGAACATGAAAGAGAAAAACATCCTCATGTTTCTTATTTATACTTTTGTATGAATTAAATAATACTAGCCTATTTCATCAGCGGCTATTTGGTTGTAGGTATGTAAGTTATTTGTGTTTTCTTTGGTTTATTTGTATCACAAATATCATTTTAATTGCAAGGATTGTTTTGTTATGTATGTGTGATGGCTGGGTGGGGGTGGGTTTCACTGTCTATGTTATTGTTAATGTAATTATGTATATAAAAACCTCCATACAATTGTATGAGGAAGACATTTACAGTCTTACAGTTACCTAATAGAGCTGCAACCATTACTCAATAAGCAAAATCGCCCCAAGTCTGAATGTTACCTGCTCTGAATTGTAAGAAGTTGCTACTTTTTTTGGCCCTACTTGATAGTTGATTGAATATTTTGAGGATCTAGAGTCATATTTAGAGAATAACAAGACACTTGAAAGCATCTTTGGCTCCAGAGAGTATGTGGGCACATGTAAGGCAATGAACAGTGCAAAGGGGCAGAGATAATATTGTTGAATCAGGTTACAAGTGGTTGTAGTATTTTCAGTATATACACAGAATGTGAATTGAGACTTTGATTAAGTTAACTGTTCTGAAAAGAGTAAACCAATTAATCAATAGTCTCCATATTTACACTTTCTGTTAAAGAAATGTTTGAATAGACAACATATGAAAGCTAAAGGACATACAGAGGCATTTAATCTATTTATGTGTTTAATATCTATTTGTACGAGCTTGTAAATCCACTCAAAATCATTTAAAGCCTATTAAGCTCATTTGCAACGTCTGTCCCTTAAAGGGGAGTGAAAATGTATGATACAATCACCATAGAGCAGGAAGCAACAGGTCATTCGTGACTTTAAGGAGCCGTATACAAGAATTGTTTCCAAGACTGGATGTGTTTGCTTTTATTTTGAAGGGTCAGCCAGGTCAGAGTTAAACTGTTGGGTCCAGAGGTGAGAGCAGGGCTGCGACTAATCTCACTCAGTCGCGGTGTTGTGTAAGCCTGCTGCTGCACATGTTGATAATCTGACCAACTGTGCCGTCGTATAAAGAATCAAACCAGCTGAACCTGACCTGAGGACAGGAGGACGGCCACAGAGCTCAGAGGGACTCAGACACAGTCACAGCATAATGACATAACCTATGATATATGTACTACTCCTGAGAAACACAGTGTTAGCTTTATACATCTTTAAATTAAAGCACATCATGCCGACTGTAACAACTAAAGATTATCATCAGTCAGTTATCTGACCTGTTAAGATTTCCCAAAAGTCTCAGGTCCTCAAATTGCTTGTTTAATCTGACCAGTCCAAACCAAATGTATTGATCTGTGTTCTTTTACAACCTGGTGATTTTATGACCTGCCTGTTTTATTTTGCCGCCTTTGTGAGTTGTTGTTTAATAGTGCTCTATAAATAATGTTATTATACCAAGGTTCTTTAAATAAAGATACTATTAATTTTACTATTGTATTCAATTTAGGGTTAATTTGAGAGGGACAAACCCAACTCTGCAGAAGCAGGGAGACTTCTCCCAACCCAAAGAAAGTCAGACTGATATGATTAATCTGTTATCAATAGCTGCATTGATAAATGGCTTCAGCCCTGATGCGCTTAGTCATCACGAAACAGTAAGAAAAGCAGGAAAAGTTCACATTTAAGAATCTGGAACAACCAAACATTTTTACATTCAGAGTTAAAAAATGTTCTTTAAAATGTTGCTGATTACTTTTCAATCAATCAATTCATCAAAGATGAATAATTTGAGCTCTTATCATTGTACTCGTGCCTTCATGTTGGTGAATCTACAACCTTTTATTTTGAAATTAACCACTCATAAAGCCTCATCAGCGGCGTTCTCTGTGGTATTTTTGTCCTTTCATCGCCAAAACAAAGAATCACTATTCAGTTGAATTGAATTATAAACAGCACCTGTGGGAGCGGATGTGACACCTGTGGAACAAAGAGCCAGAGGGGGGAGGAGATGCAGACACGCTCGCTGTCGGGAATACATCCGGATGTTCCGCAATCAGCGCAACAGACTTTAGAGGATGTGGAGGGATAAATGATACCAGATTATCTAAACTAGTACGACTTTAAATAGAATCAGAATCAGAGTCGGCCAGGTATGTTACAAGGAACGTGTTTTACTTTGCTCTTAATGTGTGGACACAGAACGGACATCTGCCGACAACAAGGCGACGAACTGCTATTCATGAGACAACAGTGCGGTGAAGGGGAGTGCAAAGGATGCTTAAATATGTATAATCTATCTTATGTAACAGGTTGCTATATAAAGTATGAAAACTCAAACATAAGTTCAACCGCTGCCACCTTCAACCTTCAGAAACACTCACAAACCAAGGCAGACCACAGAGGAAATGTTCAGCATCTGTAACTCTATTGTTTGCTGTATTTCATCACTCTCACATTTGGAGCTCTGCAGAATACAGAGATTTCAATCACTGTATAACCTTTTCAGAATGTCTCATTGTGAACTTATCACTTTCAGTAAAAGGAGCAAATCTACTCTGTTGGCCTTTAACACTCAGAAACACATCTTTGCCTTGAAGAACTCCACACATACATCATTAATCTGAGCCAACACCTGAAATCATAAGGTCACGTCTCATCATTTCAGTGTGAGTACCTCTGATTGTGTTTCCCTCATCAGGGGGCTGTGAAGAAGGACAGTGCCATGGCCTCCTGGTTCAACTGGAACGAGCCGTATTACCGCAGTCCCCGCAGAGACCCGGCTGACGTGGTCACCGACACCCTGATGGTGGAGTTCAGCTGGCAGCTGAAGGAGGCAGAGAGGCTGCAGAGGGAGAGGGAGAACGAGTACAGGCGCCTGAAGACCGGGGTGGACTACAGCTGGCTGGCAAACCCGCCTCGCTCCACCTACAGCATCAGCACCGGGGAGAAGCTGGGCCTGGAGGACCTGTGCGCCAAGGTGCCGCCGCCCTGCTGCGGGCTCGTCATACTCAAGTAAGGAGATGCTGATCATGTAACAGGGGGCGGACACATGCTGTCTGATGGGAAGGGGGAAAATGTTAGACTGCATGTGGAGGAGCATGCAGGAGGTACAGCTCCAAACTCTGGTTGAGATTACTCAGATTCACTAACACACCTCAGAAATAAAATCACACTTGGGACTATATACAGCTCTGGAAAAATTAAGAGACCACTCCAAATGTTCCTTCAATCAGCATAACACCCAACAGCACTGTGAAAGTGTGGTGGAGAGCATGCCGAGATGCTGATGGTGTTTAAACACGAACATTAACTTATTTTTTTTCATTATTCGAGCTCTGAAAAACATCTTTTTTGCATCTTTTGGTCATCTTGAGCAGTCGTAATTTTCTGCAAATAAAAGACCTTAATGAGAACATATTATTTGGAAATAGGGAGAAATGTTGAAAACAGTAAAACACAAACCTCTAAATAGAAGAACCAGAGAATTTTTTTTTTGCAGCAGTCTCTTAATTTTTTACAGTGCTGTATAATAACCATATAACCCTTAAGACGGCCCCTAGAGCAGTGGTTCTCAACTGGTGTAGCCACACGACGCGCCACCACCTCCTTAATGACGAATCGCGTCACTTCATTTCATGAAAAATTGTGCATTTTCTTTCTACAGAATAAATGCAACCACTGTCGGGCTCATCAGGTTTCAAGAATGTAACTGTAACTGTGATTACCCAGTCAGTGGATACGTGTGTGAATAAAGTACACTACTACTGCAGTCACGTCATAGGAAACCCATGCCCTTCAAAATAAAAGCGCAGCATCGACTTTTTGCCACAACTTTTTTTTTTTTAAAGCAGACATCCGCGACCCACTGAAAACAGCTCCTTGACCCACTTTTGGGTCCCAACCCACCAGTTGAGAACCACTGACATGGAGGACATCTCATTTATCATAGGGATTAGGGCAGCCTGTACAGCAAGTTATCTCCATTTGAAGGCCACTACATTTAAAGGGCACCTCAAAAGGCCCTTTAAGTCATTTTCTCCACTGATAGCCACCCCAGAGGATCCTGCATCATGAGTTCTCCTCTGAAAGGGCAGCCATGAGAGGTCTTTGTAGTGTTTTACCATTGGAATGGCACTTGATGTTTTCTCCATTTGTTGCCACCCTACAGAAGGCATCAAATCTTCTCCACTACAGGGTCATTTAAGAGAGCAGTTTGTTGTTCTCTGCATCAGGTTTTATCTACCATATCAGCATCAAAGAGGGCAGTTTTTTGCAGTCTATTTGTTCAGTGAATGAGGGGCTTTACTTTCACATTGCTGCACTGATGCACATTAAGGACGATCTGTATTCTTCTTTCAGCACAGCAGGACATACAAAGAGTTTTAAATTCCCTCTTGAATACCTTTAAATGTTTAAAAAGGCTGTTCAAAGGTGAACGCTGGTTAAATCTCTGTTGAGTTTGTAACTATGGCCAAAATAAAATCCTGAGTGCTACCAAAACTTAATTCCTTTACAGATCTGAAGTCCCGCCTCCTTTAGTTTCTGTTGCTTGGTTGGAAAAACTAAACAGCGTGGACTACAGTGAGTGATGGAAGGATACATTCATGATGTTGATGAACAAGGCCATAGGATGTGAACTGAGGCTAAGTTGTGGTTTTCTTCACCACATTAACAAGCTAAGCACATAGTTTATCTAAGTATAACAAGAAATGAGTTTTGAAGCACAGTGTGAAAAGGTAGAGAGCTTTGGACGGGTTAATTGCTCTTAGGCTCAAGCCCAAGGTGCCCTTCGAATTCCACGATTTGTCAAGGTGTCGCTGGCAAACAGAAAAGCTCTAAGCGTCGTCTTTGGCAGAGAGAGGAGGATGTTTCGTCAGGGAAACTGAACCAACATGCCCGTCCACGAACACATGATTACAAAACGTTCGTGTCTCCGTCCTTTAATCTGCAGCAGAGACGTCCTGAGCTCGTTTGAGCATCTGTTCACACACAGCTGCCGAGGTCTCAGGTGTCTTGTTAGGGTTTGGCAGATTTTTGGGAGCAGTTTGCCTGGTGTTAATGTGCTAAATGCTTAGTGGAGGTCACACAACCACAACAGGGACCAACTGGAGCATGTTTGTGTGATTTTAATTGGCTGCACAGAGGAGGAGTCTGCGATTTGGCTGTGAAGTGTAATTAAATAGGGCTCCCTCTGAAACACAGGTACATCTGGGTGTTCCTCAAATGCTGCCGGTCCTTCAGATTCTTTGATCCTTTCACAAAGAGAAAAATGAAACCAACAATTGGGGAATTATAAGTAATAAAATATGAGCAAGTAGATTAAAAGAATTGTAAATAAAGGACAGGATGAAATGATTTGTGCTGTTATCCAGCACAGAATATATTTACGTGTTTATCTGTCTATAATCCGATACAGTATATCTAATGCATTGCTAAACAACCTGCTGACATTACAGTTGACCGGTACACATTTTACTATGACTGTACACTAGGGTTGGGAATTGCAGGGTAAGTCACGATAGCGATAATATCACGATACAGCGATGATATACTGCAGATCACGATACATCGCGATATCTGATTAACTTCTCCTTTTGCCAATTAATTTCTGATCACATTATCCTCATTCATGTCATAAGAGCTGACGCTAGGAGTCATGAAGTAGTGAGGCAGGGAGTCAAATCACAGGGGAATCTGTTCAGGGCGCCAAATATTTGTCAATTAAAATATCGATATTTGGCACCAGCCTAACAATAATTGTGTTGCACGAGTCAGGAGGACGATATATTGCCACATCGATTTTGTTCCACCCCTATACACATCTACTACAGTATAATAGTCTTTTTTTTTATTCCTACAATGCAGCTGCTGCACTATTTTATCTTTTTATGCCTTAAATTCAAATTTGATTTAACTTATGTGACCTTTTTTATTCAGGTTCCAGCATAACATTAAATATACTTTCAGTTCCAAATACAGAACCACTTTTATTTTGTAGCTTTGAACTATGTGACTTTTTTGTTGTCTTAATATATTAGAATAAACATTTTTGTAAGAAAGCTGGGATCTATGAATTTCATTGGCAACGACTGCTTCACTGTTATGTTTTTTACAAATAACACGGGGACTTTAAAGCTTCAAAAAGCTACGATTTTTAAGCTAAGATAGAGGTGATAAATGTCAGATGAATATAGGTATAATATACAACATTTCTGCATTAAACTGTCTAATAGTACTAGACTACTATACTAGACCTATTTCATATAGGCTAGTTGTTAATAAATCTAACTCTTAATTTCTGTATGTGAATATAGAGTAGTGTTAGTTGATAAAATAGTGAGTCGTTCTTCATAAACACGTTGAATGGGCGCCCGTTCAGCTCAGCAGTTAAATTGTGTGACCCGTGTACAGAGGCTCAGTCCTCACTGCGATGGCCGTCTGCCACGTGTCATCCACACCCTCTCCTCCCTGTTTCCGATGCTATCCACTGTCCTCTCTGTCAATACAGGCATTAAAAGGACAAACTTTTTTTAAAAATCACAATGAATTACAAATATGAGTAAATTGATTCAAACAGACTCAAACTCATAAATGTCCGTAGTGTCTCCTGAACAAATGTAATATTCTTATAACAGAGTAGATGCTGTTAAAAGCTCCAAACAACAACAACAACAACAACAACAGAGCTTTAAGACTGTTTCCAAAGAGAAGAATTAGCTTCCATGCTCTATCATTAGCTCAGATGTTAATCAGTTTAAAAATAACAGCAGGTTTTATTTTGTATTTTGAATGTTGACAGTTCAGGGGCTTCATTTTCTGAACTGTACCTTTAATAAATCTTTTTTCCCACTTTCCTTTAAACCACCAGTATTTTTCCACATTATAGCCTACTGCTCACGATGATGGGGGCGATAAGCCTACATTTAAAAGGTTAAGGTAGATACACTACACACCCCGTCTATTCAGAGCTAATATGTGTTTGTGTCCAGACAGAAAGTGGGCCAATCATCAGTTAACTGGAAGCTCTTACTGGGAAACAGGCTCCTTAATAGATGTCTATTTAAAGGCTTGTTAAGGCCTCTGCTCCTCTTGTTAGGAGCAGGAAGAGTAGGAGGAGTAATTGGCGTGTTGGCAGGAGTGTGCTGGTCACACAGCGGGGGGAATGATGGTTTTGATCCAGGCGGCCTTTCACAACATTTGTCATTATATGGCTCAAAAGAGGAAAAACCAGACACAAAAAAATCTAGTTTCTATTTTTAGTTGACTAGCATGAGAGGTGCAATGCCTTTAATCTTACTAGTTGTATCCTTAACAGTGTTGTTGTCATCATGTTACTTACATTTTATTGAGACATTTTTACTGTTTGTTTTATTCCTACTCTCTTATATTTCCTTATTTTCTGTTACTAAGTCACTCATAGCTCAGAGAGAATTGTCACCTGTTTCTGAAGCTGCACTCGGAGCACATTCTCTAGCATTATTTTAATTTTCCTTTTTTCCATTAAACAACTTTCCTGGTTTTGTTCATTTCTCAGAAAGCTTCACAAATCCACTGTGTGCTGCCTGCCTAACAACAAACAACACACAGACACAGTAAGGGCTTTTAGAAGCTTTTAGAAGCTGGCTGGGCAGATATTTATCTCTGGAGTTGCTGGAAACTAAATTAGAGCTAAAAGAAGAGTGAATATTGAATTCCTTATAAATTATAATGTTCTCTTTGTTTGTTTGATGTTCTAACAACCAACTAAAAACACAGTTTTGGCACATCAAATGAAAAAACTTAGGTCAGTAATTCGTTAACTGCACATTTTTGCTACATCAATGTGGCTTTAAAAAACACAATAGTTATAATAGGTTTAAGAAGTAACTTAACACAACACTGAAAATATGGAAGCCCTTAGCGGACATGCATTTTATTTACTCCATTTTCCATTTTCAGCGCGGACACCTTTCCATTTTTTATTTATCAAGTTATCTCGAGATAACTACGTGGCACCACCATAACGTCAGATGATCATAACTTGTATCCCCAGAGTTGTAAAAGCACAAAACAAACATAGAAACAGGCTAAACTGAACTCATTAGTCACGAGAAAACCAGCCTTGTTATCTCGAGATAAAGAGAAAAATAAGTCGAGATAAAGAGAAAACGACCAGAAATAACTTGTTATCACAGGAAAATTGAGTAATTAAAATGTATGGATGAATGTCCGCTAAGGGCTTCCGTATGAAAAGCAACATTTCACACCCTCTGTTTCACCTTTGACCCCTTTGTAATAAATGGTTAGACCACATTCAACATTGACGTCACAGACACTCTTAAGTGTACTTTTTAAACACTAAATGTTAGCAAAAACACTCATCTAGTGGTCTGTTGTGTTAAGAAACTACACTAATGTTATGTCTTGAGGAGTCCTGCTGTGTGTGAAAACGTTCAGTAAAGACAAGTTTGATAAATTGCCTCAGATGATGTCGCATGAGTCTGTATGACTTGGGGCTGAACCTGTTGAATGAGACAAGTTAAAGTTGAAATACACAAAAAATGTTGGTTTTAAGTAGAAAGAAATTAGCTTACCTGACCGTTGTAGCATACTCCTCATATCTGCTTTAAGCTAGCAAAACACCAAAGTCTACTGAACTATAAGAGACAAGTTTTATTGTTATGGGCATTATAGGCGCGAGGGTTTCACTCGAAAGGAGAAGGATGTAAAGAATAAAAAATGTTATTTAAGGCTCAACTTTCCACCGTAAGTCCATCCAATTCTAACACTGCTCTTCGAATAAGATAGTTTACAACATAAGCTGACATTCTGAGCAGCTAATCAGCATTTTCGTTTTTTGTTCTGCACAGGTTCAGGGAGGTCCTGCAGGCCAACGAGCCTGAGGTGCAGGAGGTGTCCGGCCTGTTTCGCTCCGTCCTCACGGAGGCTCTGGAAAACCTGAAGGAGGAGCAAGAGGCGCAGAGGCTCGCCCGGCAGTGGAATAACAAACGTGCCATGAGCATGTCCCTCATGAACTTCAGGTCCCGCATAAAGATCAACCCGTTCGGAAGCACAGTGGGCCTGACCACCGCTGTGTCCGACGGAACGGGGCTGAGCGACCTTAAAACCGTGTCGGAGGATGTGGAGAGAGGGGTGGACAGTCAGGAGAGGGCGCAGCGGGTGTGGAGCATGCCGGACTTCAGATACAAAGGAGCCAGCAGCAGTAAGGTTGTCTGATGTGGACTGATTGTGGGACAGTGATTGCGGGACGTTTCAGTGGGACAGATGCTGATCTCCAGGACCCTCTGCTGCTGCTACTTTGCACCAGGCGAGGCAGGGTGAATCCCATAATCCTTCCTCCTTTTCAGTATGAGACCAATCAGCATTTATTCCACTCACTGTTTCAACTTTGCACCAGAAAGGGCAACATCGGGTGTTTTTCAGATCTACTGTAACTTGACAGCACCTTTAATTAAGTGTTCAAACTCTGTGTGAGATTATAACCTCTTGCAGTTATGTGTCTTATATTCTTTAGACACTGGCATCTAATCAATGAGGGCTATTTACTGTAGCCCGCTAGGCATATTTATGTTATTAAAGGCCATTTGTTTCCAAAATGTTACAGGCAAAAAATGTTATGTCAAACACAAACTGGCTGCACAGGTGAATGATCTGTAATGACTGAATGTTTTGCATGAGATTTATGTATAAATGTAACACATTTAGTCCTGAGACCATATACTGCAGAGTGAGTCATGCTGCCTATCTACAGACTGCACTTTGTTTTCACCCAGTAAGCACGGGAACTCATCATCCAAGGTCAAGAAACTGAAGGCTTTCCTTTTTTTTCCTCCATTCAAGAAGGCGTTGGAAAAGAAAAGACTTGAGCAATCGATAAATGTTGCCAGATCTTTTTGAGTGAAACATTTCAAAGTAAAATCTTTCCAGCAGTTTATTGCCGTTTCTTTTCTGTTTGTCACAAAGCAAAATTCAAACAGTACACAACAGGTTTACACCATCATCCATGAATCTTTCCACTGGATTGATACTGGGGGGCTAACATTGATTGTATTTTATACTTAAAATGAATAAAAAAATATGAATGTTGCAACAATATTCTAACAGAATTTAAGGGAAATGAATGTTTTGAACAGGACATACAGTTATCATCCACGGGGAGATTTTCATATTATTTTAAACAAATATACACATAAAAAACTATGAAATCAGTACACAATGATAACACTGTGGTTCCCATAGCAACATAAACTGTGAAAAGATGACGTTCAGTTATCTACAAAAATAAATGTATTAGCAGTCCTAAATGAAGCGAGGTTATCAAATAAGAGTGACAAAGCCACAAGTAAAAAAATGTCCAGGTCTTTGGGGGAACTGCTCATGAGAAAGAAGTCACATAAATCCTTTACTTGCTCCAGAGGGAAGCCACAAAAGGCCAGATTAATTGCCCTAAGTGATTTTACTTACAGTAAGTCGGTGTCAGCTGGGGTTTTAAGCTACAAGACTGAAAATCAAATAAAACGGGGGTGTGAAGTTTGAAAGAAGTGAGCTCAAGTGTGCTTACCAGACCTCTGCAGCCTGCTTCTCATCTCTGCTTGAAGCTCAAGGCTACATTAGCCGCTAACTAGCACAACAAAGGCAAAATCTCAGACTGCATTGACACCCATTGATCTGTATCTGGAAACAAAATTCAGACAAGGAAAAATGTGCATGAAAGAAAGTTTTAAATGTGTTGTGACTGCAGTTGGATCGTATCTGCCTGACCACATCTGGGGGTAGTCTGGCTCACATATCCATCCATCCCTTATCTGTATCGCTTGTCCTGTTAAAGGGCCAGTTCGCCGATTTTCAACCTCAGTCCTATCATGCTATCATTGGGAGCTAATGCCATTATGGTAGGAAAAAAATGCAATTTGGCTCTGCGCCTTTGGAGGACGCCATCTGCTTCTCCAATGGGCGCCGACAGATAGATCTGGCAGAGGCCAGGGAGCTTGTTAAACTACACTTCCTCAATCTAGGACGCCCGCCTCTGATGTCATGTCTCGTCAGGTTTGAAATGTAGACTGCAGAACTGAAGATTTTTTAGATGATCCACTCGTATATTCTCGTCATATTTCAGATTCTGTACCGCTCTGAGACATTCCCGGCAGTGAAACGGTCGTATTTCACTCCAGCGCCTGTCGCTGGGACATTCCTTTCAGAGGGAGGGGCACAATGCACGCTGGGTGTTGTAGGAACGTAGAATGGACGAAACCACCAGCTGTTAGTACAACTTTCTCCACAGCTATGGCGCCAATTTCGAATATTATTGCTTCTATCGATCACAGAGGACACCAGCTTTGACTGACGGTGGCTTTTTGCAGGGGAGAATTGCTCCTTTAAGGGTTGCAGGGGGGCTAATGCCGATCACAGCAGTCATTGGGAGAGAGGCAGGGTACACCCTGGACAGATCTGGCTCATGTACGTCAGGTGTAAATCTATACAACATGTTGGTATTCAAACAGTTTTCCTCCTCCGGAGATCATATTTCAATCAGGGATAACAGGGACCCGTTACAATCACAGGTGTAAACACAAAAGAAGGATGCGATTGTTTGTAATCTGGATAATGAGTCCAGATACAGATCACATTTTAATACCAGGTGTAAAAATGGTGTCACTTCCAGCTGCTTGCAGTCAAATCTGATCCCAGTTCGTTAGCATTTCACAAATTCAGTTCTCTGACTTTTGCGGTGTAATTACAGATTTTACTTTCATCTGATCTAGTTCGCCTTGGATATATGTTTGGTTGACACTTTGCAACATTAACACTTCTCATACGAAAAAAGATTTCAGACTCTCTGAAGAATCGGCCACCTGAGCAGGTGAACATGTAAGAAGGCATCTCACGTCATAGCGTGAGATACAGCTCCTCCACTCTGTCTGGCTCGGTGCTGCCCTGTTGTCTCAACATAATTCATATTCTTCATCTGTTTCTCAGAAAACCCTTCATTTTTGCTCTCCTGGAAATCTGAGTTGTTGGTTCCTGAGTTCAGCTGACGTGTCAGAGCACCATTACACAGGGGCATCACAGGGTAGAGTTCAAGAATTCAAGAAGTTCTGCTCGATTTTTATCTCGCTGCAACACAAAAGGGCACAAGTAAGTCAGGGCAAATAATCACAACCTGTAAACGCTCACGTGGTTGCTTACACGATCGCGAAAAAGTGAGATTACCTGTTTGTCTTTCTTTGATTTCTTTACTTTCATCTTTATCTTCTTCCCTGAAATCATACTGTACTTGCCTTTTTTACGGTCCTTCAAGTACTGAAAGAAAAAAATAGAAGAAACTGACTCACAAAGTTACATAATTAATTTGTGCACAGAGTAACCTCCGAACAATATGGATAAATGCAGAAAGATAATAACAGGAAAAATGCATGTTTGGTAATAAAGGTTAGTCAATGAATTTAATGTGTAATGGCACTAGTGGGCTGTTGTTACCTTGGAGATTTGTACGGGTCCCGAGTTTTCCTCTCCTCCTTTTGCTTTCTTGTCTTTTTTACGTTTATGTCGCTTCTCTTTCTTTCCTTTCTGCTCCATGGTACCAAAATAAGCTTGAATGAGTTTTCAGTTAAGGACTTAAAAAAGTACTTCAGTTGATTTTAAATGCATGACATAAAGATTACTTTTTTGGGTTGTTTCTCCTTTTTCCTTTTCTTAGACTGCTTCCTGGATTTACTTCGAGAGTCTTAAAACAACAAAAACAACAACACAGTGAATGAATGTTTATCATCAGTAACATTAGCAGTATCTATAAACCAAACATGTGGGTTTAAAAAAAATCCCTTTGCAGAAAATATATTATAAAAAGAGTCTGACATTTACACTTTTCAATACTGAAGAAAAAAGTCACACTAACATAAAAAAAAAGGTTCTCAAATGTATAAAGGACTATGAAATACACTTACCACTACTGCTGGAGCTACTCCGGCTGCGGCTAGATGAGTGTGATGAACCTGATGAAGAAGAGGACGATGAGGAGGATGAAGATGACGAAGATGACGAGGACGATGAACTGGAGGATGACGACGAGGACGATCTACTACGGCTGCGTTTCCGCTTCTTTTTCTCTCGTCCTGAATAAACAGAAGACAGAGAAGATAAACCTTTGGTCATAGCACAGGTGACGTATGGCTCTTATAAAGATCAAGAAATAAACGCTAGCTGTTTAAAACTGTAACTGTCTAATCTGTGAACTAATCTACACTTTATTATGTATTTACATTTAGTTGCTTTAGATATAAGGGCAAATGTATTGTAGTATGTCTATCTTGCATGGCAAAAGATATCATTCTGCTTCCCTCAACAAAGAAGACAGTTTGTGGTAGGGCTGGGTGATATGGCCAAAATCCTATATCACGATACAGCCTTTTTTTGGATAATCCTGTGTGAATTAAATACTTGACAATAAAAAGCACTGAGTTTCCGTTTTCACTTGGGCTGAGCCTGAGTCCTTTTCTGCATGTTAATGTCCATGTTAATAAACAGCACCTCGCTCTATGGTTCGCTCCAGATTCACTCCCGATACAGACGATATAGAAAAACACATACGATAGACATTATCATATTGTTTTAACGATATATATTGTCATATTGCCCAGCCCTAGTTTGTGGTTATACATATGTACAAAAGCTGTTTCCAGCTAGGTTTATTGATACTGTGATGTTAGTATTTAACATTATGCATATCATATGCATACAAGATTTTAACTTTTAAAAAACATTTGTGACTGCTTACAAGTATGGTAATGTTGTAGTTACTTAGTTCATTCTCCACCATGGAAGCACAACAATTATCTATAAAAGCTGGAACCAGAGAATGATTGACATTTAACACAAGTGTTATTAGAAAAATGACAAAATACTCAATCTGTATTTTCTAATATTTGAAGACCATTACTGATGGCGTAACTAACAACAATAACCGGTGGATCTGGCTATACAGTGTTTGATGTGATGGTGGGTTTCATGTGCATGCTTTATGAGCAGTCTTGCCTCTGCTCCTTGATCTCCTTCCTTCATCTGTTCTGGAGCTGGAACTGGAAACTCTGGACAGCCGTGACTCCGCTTTCGTTGACTAAAACCAAAAACAAATATCTTTACCAAATGCATTTGAGTGTGACAGTGCTCTGGATATGACAGCAGATATCTGATTTGAGCTCCATGCAGAAGGCGTTAGCTGATTATGGTAGAAACATTAAAGTTCACGTAAAGTTTTAAGATAGTTACCCAGTGTCTACGATCCTGGCTTTGCAAAGAAACTTCTGGTGAGGAAACTATTTACTCTTACGGTAATTTCCCCCTCTTTGATACTTAATGTTACCGGGGCTACGTATACTTAGCCGAAGCTAATATGAGCTTTAAGCTATAAAATAATCTAATGCACGTAAAAGAAATGGTTCTGTACTCACCATGACGACAGCAGAAGACAATTTATATATCAGATGGATACACTGACCCTACAGCCGCTTGAAAATTGGTAAAACATACATTTAGTCGCAGCTATCTGTCGTATATTTGCATTAGCTTGATCTCTCAGGAGACATTTTGTATCCCATGGTGCACCGCGGCGAGCTACGTTGTTTCAAAACAATGGAGCGAAAATGGCTGAAAGCTACCACAGCGCTCTCCACTGGTGAAATAAAAAAACATGTGTTTGATTCTTGTTGTGGTGCACAATCACGAAAACAGGCATCCACTTAGCCCAATGAATAGAGCCTCTGCCAGAACATCAAATCCCCCCTTCCAGTGCAGCCATTTAACATTACAATTATCCAACACTATAAGAATTACAAAACTCTGAAAAACAACTACTACTAGTAGTATCTGATTACATTTGTAAAAGCATGGTCATTAGGCTTTGTAAAAGTAATTACAATTTTAAAAGTAAATAGACAATTAGTCTACCAGAATAGGGAAATTGGGCAGTGAAATGCAAGACTGGGGGAATTACACCAGTTTCCCAGTTTGGGATCAATAAAGTAAAGTACATCTATCTATCTGCACTGATCAGACATAACAATATGGCCACTGACAGGTGAAGTGAATATCACTGATTATCTTTATACAGTGGTGCCTGTCAGTGGGTGGTATATGTTAGGCAGCAAGTGAGCATTTTGTCCTTGAGGTTGATGTGACTCTAAACAAACCAATTGTTGAGGGGCATCCACATAGCTCAGGTAGAGTGCCCGCCGTGTTTATTAATGGGTAAGTTCAGACCCTGGTTCCAATCTGACCTCTGCCGATACATCTCCAATTCTGCCACAGGCCTTTAAAAATACAATTATGCACAGCCAAAAGGATTTAAAAGCTCCAAGTGGATCCCATAAGGTAGGACAATCACAAAGCTGAATGGATGGAGTACCCTACCTGTGTTTAAAAGGGTAATTCAGACCCCGGTTCGAGTCCGACTTATGCTGACATATCCATTTTCTAATCTGCCACAGTCATTTAACAATACAATTATGAAGAAGCCTAATGGTTTCAAAACTCAATCAGATAGCTCAAGTACTTCTATCACTCCCATTACATTACCTTACAAGTAGCCTTATCTAAAAACATTTGGAAAAGTAACCTAATTATAAACAATCTGATTACAATTTTAAAAGTAATGTGATTACAAGTACTCTGATTACTTTAGCAGGAGCACTCTGATTACTCGACCTGTCAGAATGAGCTACTTTACCTTTCAAAATTTGCTACCATACAATTCAAAATGAGCTGTGGAGTGTGGTGTGTGGGTCAACTCACTGCAAGATTTCACAAAGTCACACATAATCATTGGTATTGTACAAAAACGTCTTTATTAAGACAGTATTAGTATACAAATAAGAGCATGTGTCCACTGTATAAAAATACAATATCTTGACACGTGTCAGTGTTCTGAGCATCATAAATCATTTGACAAACCAAAATATGTTTGATTAACACTGCTGTTATGTAGTTAGTTTAATCTAGCCCTGCAGGTCAATGTTTTAAGACATTTGTCCTTTATTTGAAAAATAAGTGCATATAAAGTTACCTCATGTATACAATTGTTAAAAACATTGTCACAGTTGCACCTCATATTAATGCCATTACTTATTTATCAGTATGGAAGTTCCTGTTGAATTACTTTAAAGTTCCGGTGAGGTTTTTTTTCACTGGTTATGAAACAGACAGCGGACGAGAAGCGGACGAGAAGCGGAGGAGCACCCTACTCCCCGAACAAAGTATCCAGAGCCATGTAGAGAAAGAGTCGCTTCAGTTGAGGGCCAATATGCTCCATGATCCACCATTGCGATGTCGCAACTCTCTCTCTCTACGGCTCTGAAAGTACTGTCACTCAGTCACTCAGTCACTCAGTCACATACAGACTCGTGTGTAGGGCTGACCCCGGAGGTCAGCCAAAAACTACCACATAAGCATGAACAGGACAAAATCAGCAAAGAGATAAGAGGTACGGCTTTGTCCACAGGGGGCGCCAAAATCAACACAAACCAGAAGTTCCCCACAGGAGCTTTAAAGACATCTGAAAAATATTCTGTACCAGTTGCTTTTTTTTTTTTTTTTTTAACATTGCAGGGCCTTCATAAAACTGACCATGTCATCCATCTTAAAGATAAACTCTATGTACAGACAAGAATACATTGTATAGAAAACAAGACAAAAAAGGCCAATCTAATGCTTAATGCACAGATCTGAATGCAATTCTCAGCTGCCCTTAGATAGATAGAAAGATGAAGATAAGCAATGTAAAAATGTTATTAGTGACCATAAATCATGCGACTATCCCTGCCCATGTCAGAGCCTCACTGCCGGCTTCACACGGCCTCACTCTGACTCCTTGCAGAAGGACTGGGCTCCAGTGAGAAGCTGCGGATCAAAGCAGGCTGAGCTCTCTTTGACACAAGCCTCAGCAGAAACACGTATGCAATATAAAAAAATGTATGAAGAAAAAATACACGCTATACTAATATCTTAAAACATGCCGTAATGCTTTTTATAATATAAAAATGAAATAAGGAAAAGCCTATGGAAGTAGTTGTGTATGAGGCAGCAGTGATATGATGTGAGCCACCGTGTTTTCTACAGTGGCTCATGACTGAAAGTATTCATCACAATTTTCAGTGTAAAAAATCCCTGAAGGTTGCTGTTGTCCTTTCAAATTAAAGGTTTTTCTTAGTGTAAATGAGATCAAATTAACCCACGTTAACAGTTAGAATCCGATGTATGTTTTGGAGCTTCATACTAAGATGAAAAATACTCGTGTGTCGATGCACTTGCTCACAAAACGATCTCCAAATTGACCAACCCCCCGTTTTTTTGTGTAAATATGTCAAATAAATTGTTTAACACATTATTATAACTAACAAATTGCAATTTGTGGACATGTTGTAGCTGATTAATGATTCTTCATTTTTAGCTCAGTGGACGGTTGGCAGATAATTAAGCCTCTGCTTTGTTCTTCGAGTGATCAGCGTGAGCCAAGCTCTCCTCGTTCTCCTCCTCCTCCTCAGGAACCTGGAAAACACGCCATCCAAATTATTTGTTTGTAGCATAATGAAAGACAACTTAATTAGACATGGGTGTGCGTAATACTGACATCATAAACTTATTGGCTGATAAACTATTACATGATGTACTGAATGCACAGAGTTTACCAGGCTATAAAATCCTGCTTATAATGATGATCCATCTAATATAATCCCCAAACCACAAATTTAATAACTTAAAACAAATATAGAGCGACGGTATCCGTCACGTGTGATGCATAACAGTCAGAGACTAAAGAAAATGTTTATGAGGAGTGGGATTTCTTACCTCCCAGTAAATAGAGTCGTCAAAGCAGTTCTGGTCCGGAGGCTGCCCCCAGAACGGCAACTTCATTATTAAACCTTGAAGAAGGAAATGAAGAGTGTGATCTCTCAGATGTGGCTCCTTATTGTTGAATCAAAATGATACCCGAGCCTTTATGTGTCACATATATGCTCTAATTCTTCATCTCCACCCACCTGTGACAACCCCTCCAACCAAAGCGAACCCGAGGGATGAAGCCAAGGCAGCAGCTTGCATGGACGCCTGACCTCTGAACATGATGAGGAGGGAAGAGAGGAATGTAAGAGCTCGAGAATAAAACTTCAAAGCTATAATGTTGTTCTGTTCGTTTTTAAAATGACTACAATTAAATGTGAGATTTCTGGTGAATAAAATGACCCTTACTTTTTCTTCCCCAAAGCCACAGCCACAATACCAGCCAGCCCGCCCAGGATGCCAGGCATGCCGTGCAGATTGTGGACACCGCAGGTATCCTGGATGCCAAGGCTGGACGCCAGGACGGGCTACAGAAGGGGAAAACACAAAACGGTGTCTTTTTAAACGTGAATTTCAGTTTAAAACATGGGCATGAGACTTCTTATCCTCGGAATATGGTGGAATTCATGTATGCACTGATAAATACATGAAGTGTATTGCAACTAATGATCATTTTCACAGATATTTGGCTCATTATTACATTTTTCTTTCAATGCTTGGTCTAAAAAATGTCCCAATATGATGTATTTACTGATATTTTTCTCCCCTTTCTTGCTTAAAAAATAAGCCTTTTCTATCGTACATCTTTGACCATCAACTCACAGTGAGGTACTTGAAGCCCAGGGTAGAGATGATGCCAGCCACTAATCCAATCAGCATTGCCCCAAACGGCCCGATGTCCATGTCGGCACATGTTCCCACTGCGACACCACCAGCCAAGGTGGCATTCTGAATGTGCACCTGTAATAAATAAAGATATAAAAACAAGTTCAGACTGAATTAGTTTTAAAATTCTTAAAATGATCAGGTATATTAAAGGAACGTTTCCTGACCATGTCCAGTTTTCCTTTGTGCTCCACGAGGCTGGAGATGGCGTAGGCAGAGAGCACACAGGAGGCCAGGGAGAGGTACGTGTTGATGACTGCAGTGAGCTGAGTGTAACCCGGTTCAGCGATGGCCGAGTTAAAACTGGGCCAGAACATCCACAGGAAGACGGTTCCTGTGAAATAAGGCAGTAAAAACAGCAGATTTATCACATTCACCTTAAAAACCTCATATGTGTCAAATTACACTGCACATTAGATGCTCAGGTCAATATTTCCTGCAGGGTTATTTGTGACCACTAGGTGGCACACGTCATACATGTGCAGGAGGCCTCTGCTGAACCAGTGAGGGGTGATTAATGTCAAATAAAACATCACTGCTGTAAACACATGACTGGAACACTGCCTTAGTTTAACGTGAATTAATTAAACACAATAATACAATGCAAACAACTTAATTGATCCCATGAAGGACGTTTTGTTCCGGGGCAGCTTGTTAAACAAAACACAACTACACACAAACTAGACATTCATTATACAAGAGGTAAAAGCGAGTGTCTCACCGATCATGGCAAACAGATCAGAGTGGTAAACAGATCCGTCATTCTCATGTCCGTTTCTTAACCCTGGTCTGTAAAGTACTCGAGCCACTGCCAGGCCGAAGTAGGCCCCATAAGCGTGGATGATCATGGACGCTCCAACATCATTAGCCTGTCAAAGAGAAGGTATCATAGGCATATAACAGTACAGGCACGCTAATCAAATATCAACATATGCATGGTGTATCATTGTGTTCTTACCTCAAGCACGTTGGCCACCAGATGTTCATTGACGGAGAAGACGGTGATCTCCAGGATGGTCATGATGAGGAGCTGCACAGGGCTGGTTTTACCCAGCACGGCCCCGAAGGAGATCAGGACTGTCGCCGTGCTGAAGTCCGCGTTGATTATTCTGCAGGAGAGAGAAGAATACAAGTCTTTAAGAAAACAGAAATTATAAGATGATTAGGAAAACCCATGTGTGCACGACAAGGTGTTCATACTTGAAGATGTTGACTTTGATCTTTCCATCCTCCAGGTGCCAGATGCCCTGCATGAGGAGGCCCCACTGCAGGCCGAAGGCGGCCAGGAGCAAGTTGAAGCCCACGCTGCTGAAGCCGTACCTCTTCAGGAAGGTCATCAGGAAGCCGAAGCCGATGAAGATCATGACGTGGACATCCTGAAACACTGGAGGAATGAGGAGAGGGGGTCAGTTCTGCTGCAGTTTTCAGTGTCTCGCTTTAGTTAGTTAAATTGGATGAAACACTTCTGTGATACGCTGCCTTACATTTTCAATCAGCCGTTTGTCCGGCCTTTGCTTTTCACTGTCGCGTTTTTTTGACTTTGTACTTAAAATGATTTATTAAGCAGACACTGGGCTGCACAGTGGTGATTTCCTTCAACAGGGGCTGTTTTGTCTGTCGTGACTTGTCAGCTGCAAAGGCAATTCAATCACACTATGAGTGGTATTCTGGGAAGAAGGCCCTGCTGTTCCTGTTGATGTTGTGGCCTTGGGCTGTTTCTATTAGATGCATATGATCTTAATAAGTTTAAGTCTCAGGGGGAGAGGTCTCATCTATTCGTTTAAACTGACAAAGACAGCAGGGGAGGAATCTGTTGCCATGTTTTATTATCCATGCATGGTTATTCCAATATATTCTCTCTAACATGCTCTGCACATCTGGGTGAAAGCTTAAAGGGTGATTTCTGGGGAATTTGCGTAAAACTGGGTGCTCCACCTAAGATTCATCGTCCTGATAGGAAGCAGGTCTCCTGTTTCCTAAAAGCTGTTAAGCCTGATATGATGAGCCCCTCATGTGGAAAACACATCAAGGTGGATGTGTGCTCAGGCACACATTGTGCTTCATTTCCTCAGTCTGTAATGAGCACCAACGAAGCCACTATTGTCTAGACAGAACACATCAATTTAGGTCTGTAATATACGAGCATCCACTGCTGCTTCTCACTTAAACACATGCTCTTTGTTGATGGGAGTTACATGAGATCAACTGTGAAGCTGCCACAAACTGCTGGTTAGCTTAGCACAGCATATTGACATGTAAACAAGGGGAAACAGCTAGCCTGATATTGTCCAGTGGTTGAAAATAGCAGGCACCTTTTAAGCTCACAAATTAGCTAATAAGTTACATCTATTTTTTTTTCATTTGTTGACTCGTGAAGTCACCATGAGGTTTCCTGCAAACCTACATGAAGTCGCTGCACCCAGAGAAGAAGTAGTCCCGTACATAAACCCTTTGAACAAACCACAGCATGTTGATTGTACAATTCAAATTTAGTACGGAGTAAAAAGTCTTCTGTTATGTATGCAGCTAATTTGGTATACAAAGTTTTTTTGCTAGCTTAAGCCGCTTTCCCACTGGTCAAAACACCCGCTAACACCCGGTTTTATGCTTTGTGGGGGAGGCTATATATTAATATTTACTAATATTTGTGGGAAAGGGGTATTAGCAGCTTTTTTTTAACCATATAGAAGGGAGCTGACGAGATTGATCTTCTCATCTTACTCTTGGCAACATATCTCACAAAACCATGACTGACTGATTATAAATGACATTCAAATCATTCATTATGCATTAAAGCTCCTACTGTATGAGGAGCTTTCGGTTTGGGTTGATTTTGGCGCCCCCTGTGGACAAAGCCACTCTTATCTGCGGATCTTGTCCTGTACATGTGTAAGAAGTGTTTTTAACAAAATATCTCATCCTGCCTTCTTTGAACTGTCAAACGTATAAGTCGCTGTCAATCTTCGCAGTGGAAAATGCAGAAAAAAGGCTGATTTGGCAGCGGGAAGTTAATCTCCTCATCTGACACCTACCCCCCCGGCAATGGTTACAGGCCTTAAAAATAACCACAAAGATATGCTGGATCTTGCTGCTGATGGTCTCGTTTCTAGCTCACACAGAGGCATCAGTGTTCATTTCAGTCTGTTTCATAACCAGCGAAAAACTCCTCACAGGAGCTTTAAATTAAATATATTAAAAACAAAACACTCTCAAAGTGAATAATTCACACTCACTGGAGCCAGCAGGAAAACAACACTTGCCACTTTTCTGTGTGACAAACTTTTAAATCTTTCTTGTAGTCTACTTAAAGGTACAGTAACATCAAACACAGGAAATGGTTTAAAAAGCCGCTGCTCAGAATAACAGAAGAATTACTGAGATTAAATTCTTCTATGACCGTATAATTGTGTCTGCACATTTTTAACATATCCTTTGGTTTAGAGGGAGGCATGAAAACACATTCGTCATAAAACTTAAACAGACGTTGTGGGCTGCTTCAATCATTAATCAATCTGCTAAAAACTGAGCTGCTCAATTTAACTTCATCAGAGCAGCCTGGATGCTCCGTATGGGAAGGACTGTCAGTACAAACAGATTCATGTTGCAAGTTTGTACTTGAAGAGCCCCGATTAAATCAGATAAAAGGAAAAATGATTTCTGGTCCGCCATCTCTAAAACATCAGAGGACACGGTGTCACTTTTATCTCCCGTTGCTCCTATCATGCGGCTGTATTTAGGGATGATTATAGTCATATCTTTTTTTGACAACCTACATTTACGCTCTACACTGCCTGGTAAAGAAGACAGAACAAGCTGATGGACTTACAGCCATGTGGAAATGATCCTTTCAAAGAGGCATTCCTCACATTTCTTGTTCACACACAATTTATGAGGCAAAATGTTTCAGCTTTTAGTGTCAAACAAGCTATGAAGCAATCACTTGAAATGTCGTGGTCAGCTTGAAAACCCTGACGTGTCCTTGTCTAAAGCTGCACAACATGAGGCCAGCATGTACACGGTGCACTGATACCAGCAGAAGCGAGCGCAGGTGTAAATATTTGATTTAGCTCACATGCGTGGAGCTGTTGTGAAGAAAACCGGTCAACTTGCACCTTGACCCTCCCTCACATTCACATCTGTGTGACTCAGGCCGGCTGTACTCGAGGTGGGGGGCTTCTGATGAGCAGTACATGAAAGATGGGGAGGAGGTAAAGCTGGAAAGCAGCCACAGTGGCTGGCACCACGCCCAGATGTTAGGTAACGCTCTGTAATCTTCTGAAGAAGTGGGTGAGCCAATTCGAGGGAGGGGATCCCCTCGGGACCCTCTGCAGCACAGACTGTAGAGCAGTGATGCAACCAGTGCAGAAAGATCAATGGTTTTAAACACTGGAAGAAAAAATCTCCTTTCTTTTGTTGTTTTCATTCTACAAATCAAAAGTTCATTAAGATCTTAAAGCTGCTGTGAGGTTTGGTTTGTGTTGATTTTGGCGCCCCCTGTGGACAAAGCCGTACCTCTTATCTCTTTGCTGATTTTGTCCTGTTCATGCTTAAAGTGATAATCTCTCTTTTTCATTTAAAAAAATGTCTGTAAGTCACTATCTATCGCTGAAGGAGGTAACACAATGGTGATTGAGTCTATGGCCCACTGATGCAAGCCTTTGCATTTGCAGTGTTACAGACTGTCTGTCTGTGGCCACTTTCACAGAAAAAATCACTAGTGGCGCCCAGTTAGTGACGCATTTCCCATCAGTAATCTAATATGTCTGAACAAACAAAGAAAAGGTCAATGACTACAAATACCATTTGTCGCTCAGATGAAGGCAAACAGTCGACAAATGAAAAGAGGAAAAGCAAGAGTTAGAACCATGACAAAGGGAGCTAGCCGTAGACGTCTGGCTACAGTAGGAAGAGCGCTTTAGATTGCTTTTTAAGTAATAATTATTGCCAGTGGGGGGCGCTCAAGAGCACTGAAATTGAACTCTCCGTGATTGAAGAAAATCTCACCCTGCTTTCTTTAGCAGTCACATGTATCACTCACTTTAAATTTTTACCCTGGGAAATGTAAACAAAGGCAGCGTGCAGTTAATCACTTCGTCTGACACCTACCCCCCGCCACCAGCAGTTTCAGGCATTAAAGATAACTGTATAGAAATATTAAATCTTGTCGCTGATGGTCTGGTTTGCTTTTGTAGTTCATATAGAGTCATCAGAATTAATTTCAGTCTGTTTCATAACCAGATAAAAAACGCCTCACAGGAGCTTTAACGAGTAACTCGAGCAGTGTTTTATCAAATCATTTAACCAGAATGTGTTGATGTGATTTGCTCCATAAAGCCTTCATAGCGTTTACGCACTCTCATCCACATTTCTCTGCTTGCTAGTCTTTCTTTGAACACACAATCACAGACGTCTGGTACGCGTTGGATAGTGGACCTCTCTGCAGGAGACTGCAGGCGTTCACGTGACACAGTTGCATTTTAAAATACTTTACTGGGCCTGTTAGGTTGAAAGCAAGTCTGATATTTTTCGAGGCATTTGCAGATGTGTGTGCAAGTTTTTGGTTGTAGGCAGGCAAACCTCTCCACACCAGAGCACAGAAATGATCATTTTTTTAGTCTTTTAAAATTTTAGCATTTGAACTCCGGCCTTGCATGATAACAAGTAAAGAAGAAAGCATAACAGTGAAAGAAAACTATATTGCTAGAAGGTTTTTATGCACAATGCCCATCTGAAGCAGGAGATACGCTCAGCCTTCCTGCCATCAGGCTAATATCTGTAAGTCACACCTGCCACACCCAATCATGAGCAGACATTCATACAGTAAAGCAGCAGTTCATAGCTGCAACTGTCTTAACGCAGATAATGCAACTATAGAAACCGCTCTTCGCTAGCTTAGTACCAAAGTTTAACAAAAACCCTTTCAACTAAAGTCAAACTGCATTTTTCTGCCTTGTCTACCACCTGTCTTTATTATCTCTGTGTCGGAGTCGTTGCCTCGAATCACATGTGACCTGCACTGTGGGAGACCTGACACTGTTCCCTGCAGGATCCTCTGGACTCCTCAGCTGCATGTGTATGAATAGACTCAGAGAATTTGCAGCCCCATGACTCCTGTTATTGCATTCAACAGACCGGCTCTGGAAACAAACTTCAAATTCTTCTATTCCTGCTTCAAAGTGATTATCAAATTAAGGCCTGAAAACAGAATGCACATTTTTCCAATGAAGGAAGACGACTTATTTTAGGTCACTCAGACTTCAAAGTTTAAGACTTCAAAACCAAAGCTTGAATATTTGGATGATTTGTTTATTTTTTTTATGTTAAAAACTAGAAATAAGCTTCATTTAAGCCCTTTTCAAAACACTTCCAAATCAGACATATGAAAAGCACACTCTCTACCCTCACATTTTAGATAGAAACTTGATAATTCTTCATTTTCAACCTCTTTAAAGTTGACTAAACATTTAGACATCCAGTATCTGAGCTCCCCTCAGCATGCAGCCCCAGGTACACTTACTGGGGTAGAGCTCCATGGGCTGCTGATTGTGAGTCTCATTGGAGTGTGCACCATGCCCGTGATGTTTCCCATCATCATACTCCACAAACACTGCAAACAGGATGATGGTGATAATCTCCAAAGCCAAGGCCACGATGGGGAACTTCAACCTCATGTTGGTGGCGTACGCAGGCATCCTGAGACCGACTGGTTATCTCTCACAGTCGGACACACACACACACTCTCTAACTCTGAGCGCCGGTTGCTCCCTATCAGTCCTTTTTAGGGGTTGTGCTGTGTGAAGGGAGGGAGGAAAGTGGTCTCTGGTTTTAAACTTATGCAGGTTTTGTGGTGACCAATGACAGAGGAGAAGACTAGGGCCTGGGTGGTGGACACCCCCCTCGTGCACTTTGCTCGTGGGGATGGGTTTCCTCTCTGGACGTCAGTGGGGACAAAGCAAAACACAAATGTAATGACACTTAGGAATTCTTAATGACTGCGCCTTTCCACTCATTTTTCACTGTCAAAGCCCTGTTTGTTGACTTGTTGACTTGACTTTCATGTCTGTCATTAGAAGAAGAAAATTAGAGTGAACTGTAGTTTGACAAGAAAATATGACAGCTTCATGCTGCTTCTTAAAGATCCCTCTTTAATCCGCTCCACTGAACACTGTTCCTCTTTCTCACTACAGATGACTCGAGGCACGCCCTTGATATTCAACGATTTGGCTCACTGATGCACCTGCTGTTTAGATACATTGCTTAAAGGGGACATATTTTAGCTATGCAATCAATTTTTTTATTATTCTAATAAAGTAAAGTTTGAGTTCTCCTGAAACGGACAAGCCGCTTTGAGATTCAAAGGTCAGACCTTAGCCACGATTGGCTGACAGTATTTGGAGTGACCACGTAGCCCCTCCCCCACGTGGGGGGAGCGGCCGCACTGTGCTGTCACTCCAAAGTTGTAGAAAACATGGCCGCTCTAGGATCGGTTATTCGGCCTTAAATGTGCGAACCAGAATCTCCAGGAGGTATCGGAATGGTACGTTGAAATCTTGACAACTTGACTACAAGCTCGTGCACGATGGCAGCCTGGGGAGAACGGCGGTGAATGACGATTTCAGCGAAAGCAAGGTTCTATGTAGAAACCTGCAGCTGTTCTGAACGACCCATTTCAGAGGAAAAACACGGAATTGTGCAGTTTTCACTTTTTCACTGTGAACAATAAACACTCAAACATGTGACGCCCATGCAAAATATGAGAACATCCTTTTAAAAGATACGCCCCCTTTGAGTCAAAGTTGCAATATATTACTGTACTAATAAGAAGATGTACATTATGTTTTGAAAGTGTAATAAGTAGCACTTTTTTTTTGGTGAATGGACTCTTTTAGAAAATGTTATGAATGGACCATAACTAATCCTTTCATGTACAAGCAGCGTTTATGTTTCTAATGTGCTTTAGCTGCTTTAAGTGGTTCTAATTGACTGCAACAAACAGTATAGCAGAACAAACGTTTCATAAATGCTTTATAATGCACTATAATGTGTTTATACGTATAAACAGATGGAATCAAAAGGAAATACAGCAGAAGTCATTTACAGAACAGCACTGTGTAATAAGAAGCAAACATGAACAGCTGAGTTCATTCACAGATAGGTATAATACAATCAGGTAATACAGATAGGAAGTGTCAATACAGCAGGCAGTGAGCTGAAAAACTACAACAAACTTTCATTATTTCCCGTTGAGCTGTAGTAAAGTTTTTGCAGCTAAATAACTCGCCTCACGTACAGAGGCTCTGGCCTCGAAGCGGCAGCCCCGAGCTCGACTCCCACCCTCGGCCCTTTGCCGCGTGTCGTCCCCACTCTCTCCTCCCCTGTTTCTGACTCTATCTATCTTCTCTCAATAAAGGCCAGAAAAATAATATATATATAAAAAAGTGAAGTTCATATAAAGATTCATATGACTTTAGCACACAAATACATAACTATAACTGTTTTTGTCACATTGTACAAAAAGGGAGATGACCCAAATGCAGACGGAAAACAGGTTTAATGAACAAAGAGGCAAAACACAAAAACAAAAAGCAGAGCAAAAGTCTAATTTCCAACAAAAAGACAAAAGGGCAAAATCCAACAGGCTTTCTTAGTAATCCAGGCAAAGAATAATCCAAATGAAAACACATCAGCAGGTGAAACGCACGGAGAGCCCGAGGAAACTAGGGTCAGGATGACAAAGGTGTCATGAAGATAGTCCAAGTTGAGAAATGGGTTGACATAAGACAAAAACTCAATACACGGGGTAACCAGGGACAGGTGAGAGGAATCAACAAAGATGAAAACAGTGAGGGCAGGGCACATAATCAAAGTGGAGGGAAACACACAAAGACAGGAAGTAGAACAAGACATGACAAACGTGGGGAAAGAACGACAAAATGAAACAGGAAACGCTAAAAGACAAACTCAGGACTCCTTGAAAGGAGCACATTGTAATATTTAGTGGCATCTCGCGATGATGTGAGGTTCTCGATTGCAACCAGTGGACAACCACCCTCCACGCACTCTCAAGCGTGCAGGAATGACAACAAAACCTGTGAAAAAATGTCCCGCTCAAGAACCCGTGTTTCGTTTGTCCATTCTGGGCTGCTGTAGAAACACGGCAGAGCAACAGGGCCAACTTCTTGGATGAGACCTCCCCCCTTATTTTCAGGTAAATACACACTAATGAAAACATAAGTATGGGTCTTTTATTACATTTCTGTCAATAACTCTGCCAGAAGATGTCACACACTGGAACTTTTTGAAATGTTATAGTTTCAACTTTCCACCTCTGAAACCAGGAAAGGGAGATGTGGCCTCTTTAAGTTTTCTCATGTTGCTCTGACAAATGCTGCACATTGTCATTCCCCTCATGACCCCTACAGAGACTGTATGTAACTGTGATCAGGTTACGTCATAGTTCAGGTCCTTTACTATCAACCCGTACATACAGTACATGCATGTGCTTCCTTTCCCACTGGAAACTATCCAATCTGCCCGCTCTGATGGCCTGCAAGTTCTGATCCAGTAAGTGGCTCCCACAGTGAGTGTGGTGTCGATCTGATGCCTCTCACCAAATTACTTTAGGCCAGAGGTCCTTTTATTATAGGCCAAGAGCTTTATGAATGAGCAGAAGTAGTTAATCACAGCCAGCGACACATCTCTGTTTGTCTTGGAGCTGAGCGCACTGAGTGTTTTCCCAGACCCTTTGGGAAATTACTTCCAAATGTTGAGAGATATCAAAAACTCTGCCGCACTGCTCGAACTAACCTTCTCCCGCTCACTTATTATTCTGTCACACTGCAGAGTGTGCTCTTACTATTTCTCTGATAGTGGAGGCTTTTTAAAGGGTGGAGCCGCAGAAGTGAGCTAACTGACAAACCTGAGCAGCACGGGGGGTTTGTGGTCTAACTGTCAGAGTCATTCATTCATGGCGGTCACAGATCTTCTGTCAGTTTGCCTCTAGTAGCTCCAATCCTGAGAAATGTTTGTATAATGGTGAAACTGCAATTATCCAACGCATTATTATGTCTATAGTTTCTGAATCTTGAGTTCAGTGGATCTAATTTTCTCTGCTCAGCTGCGTTTTGACAGACAGCACAAGAACTGTTTGTATAGTCACGACTGTTCAATAACAGTAAACGCTCAGAGTCTCACATTTCACAGCGGGGTATCCCAGAGGTATCAGGGCTCTTAGCTCGTTTCCATTATCAACATTGTTTTCTCAAACCTCGAGTGCACAGGATCCAACGTTGAGCCGTTTAGTTCAGAGAAAGTTCTGTGAACCTAAACACGAAATTTTCATTGTTGACCAATAGTAAGTCATCCTGACAATGCTGATTTTAGAGGGAACAGAAAGCTGGAGAATTCAAAATGAAGGAAGCTAGCTTATTAGCTGGATTGCTCTGTTTACTGTAATCTATAACTTTTCTCTTTCAGTATTAAGTTCTCCAAATAAGACCATTACGAGACAGAGGTTAATGATGAATATTACTTTTAATTAACTGTGTTTTGAAATTTTCTCTTAGTGTCCAATTAGTTTCCTTGCTGGCAGCTAATCTGATAGCTGACTCCCAATTCAGGGGCTGCAGACTTCAAAGGCCGTAATTGAAGGCTGATTGTGCCACAGCGGTGCGTCGAAGGCTGTCCCAATTTGAAGTCTCCTTCAGATGTAGCCGACAAATGCATCCTCCAGCGGGGGCATCCTTCGTGGCCCAACATATCCCGAGATTCATTGCTAGCCAATTCAAACAAGATGGCGGAGTCTTACGTGACCGAAGGATACACTTTAAATGTAAACTCAGTCGAATAGCTAGTGATACACGTTCAAAAAAAAAAACCGGGCCTTGAAACAAATTAGCTCTAAAATAATAGGTTAAGCTATGTGATGTCAGTTATGCTACCTAGTTAGGCCACTACCTACCTGTTGCTAAGCGTCAGGAGCCGCGTTTTGTGACGCAAGGGTAAGGGCGGGAACTGCTGGTGATGTAAACAGGAAATCCTCTGTAGACCAGACCGTCTTATTTCAGTTCAGCTTTAACGGTCTACGCGGGCCATGAATGGCAGCAGCCCCTGGATTGGGACACAGCTAATGTAGTTAACTGACAGTTATCAAGCTAGCTAGCTTGGAAAGCTACCACCCATTTTTAATTTCTATATACTGGATAAAGCTGTGTACAATTCTGACAACAAAATGCTGGGAGAGGTAAATAGTAAAAATTAAAAGATACTTAAACCGCTATGCTTAAGTAGCTATTGCTATTGTGACAAACAGTAGCATATTCCTAGCTTGCTAGCATGTAAGTTGTTAGCTTTACAGTTAAAAACGTTCAGGATCTAGCCATGAGAGTTTACAGAAAAGGTGCTTGCCTTTTTAGACTGTGTTTGTCTCTGTTCTCGTTGTTGTGCACGCAGCAAATAATTTGTCATAAAGACTACTACAGTTCCACTGAGCCTGTGATGTTGTATTACATCAAACTCCTTTTCCGTTTTGTTATAAACTCTGTTAATCTTATACGTAATAGTTTTGCAATCTCAAACAAACTCTTTTATTGCTGCTGGAAATAAATGTGTCGGCTTGTTTAAGCTGGCAGAATCTGAGAAAGTTTGAACATTAAAGCAACAAAGCAGAGAAAAAAAACAGCGAAACTAAACAACTAATTATTGTATCAGTTTTAATCTAGCCTCCCTGTGAACTTCACATTCCAGGAAAACCATTAAGCGATTTATCTCTGCTCACTCACAACCCCACCGTAAAGAGCAGATTTGTGGAAAATAAACAAGCCATCAGGCGCAAATGTGCTACATCCTTTGTCTCCGACTGTAACGGCCTCCCCACGTGCCGTTACGCAACAAATATGACTACACTGACCCTTCTGATGTCCGGCGCTGCTTTGAAACCACACTGACCGTACAGTTGATCCTCTGCTCACTTCGTCCATCTGTCACAGACCTGAGACTCGCTGAAACGGAAAGTCGACTCTGTGAGAGTAAGGGATCAAAGAAAGAAGGCGTTGGATGATAGACGACTGCTTTAGATAGCTTCAGTTTTCTGTGTCGGGACATTCCTGAACAGGCCTTTGTCTGCCACATGTAGAGGTCAAACAGAGGTTCAGAGATTCATTGCTTCATATACTCTACTTTTAGTGATAGCTCTGAACCACATTCTGAAAACATTTGCTTTCATCTAGATGGGTCGACTTGCAGAGAAGTCTGCTTTTATGACTGAAAAATCATACAAGCGATGGAAATGTGACATTCATCGATTCTGTCATTTATTTAGTTTAGTTTTTTGTTTTTCACACACACACTAGGCACACAAAGAAAATATGAAAGCTTGTGGTGGCACATGGGTGTGGTAAAAATGATAGCATCACAACAAGATATTGGCATGCACAACAAACACATCGCAAAAGAGCTATGGGTCCTCTCCTCTCGCCTGCTCCACTCTCTACCATAGACTGTATAAAAAGATAGACGACATGACAGCTCCCTAAAAGTGAAGCCAAACCCTCTCTATCGCCCCCTGCTGACTGGCTGCAGTATAGCTCATAAAGCCCGCCTCCTCCATGTTAACAGATGGGACATGAGTCAAACTATAAAATCTAAATACACGCCAAAAACATTTTTCTGAAACGTGGTTTCTGTCATTATAGTTAGTTCTTATCACGCTGCATTAAGTCCAAGAATTCATTTTTTCTGACAAGTTTATTTTAATGTGATGCTGTAAAAAGGATGATTGACAGCTCGGTTGACAAATACGGCTCCTGCAGCCGATCTTTTCTGGATTAGCAGACCAGAGCAGGAACGGTGAGACGAGACGTAAGTAAAACAATCACTACAGTCATTGAAGTTTACATATCTGTGAACGTCTGCTTCAGACCAACACAAAGACGTGTGGGATCTGTGGTGGTTTTTTTTGGTAAATTAATTGTGTGTTTAGATTATTTTTTTGGCTTTTCATGCCTATTTGAAGAAAGGACAGTGGATAGAGTCAGAAAAAGGGGGTTTAGAGAGGGAGGAAGGGAGAAAGGGATGACACGCGGCAAAGGGCTGAGGGCAGGAGTTGAACCCGGGGCTGCCACATTGAGGACTATAGCCTCTTTATATGCACAGCAATAAATACACACTTTAAGAGCACAAAACTTGGATCTCAAAGGCACCTTGCGACTCTTATTTTAGATTCAGGACGGACGTGTTGGACACAGGTATTGTGTAAAAAATGCAGAGCAGCAGATTGACAGAAGTTGTTATAGAAAGTTATAGTTAATAAGCAGCTTTTAATATATATATGGCACCTTATATCATCATCGCACTATTGAACAATGTAATCGCACATTGCAGCTTTATTTAATGTCGTGCAGGCCCAGTAAAAACGTATTTTGGTATTTAAGCGCATTGAGGTACATTTTTCTCAGTAGCTCAGTTCACTCGGCCTTTTGACTCTTGACTCGTAAATCGAGGGGACGACCTAGAGGCTGATATTTTTTGCGGACATTCCTTCTTGTTGCTGTTTTTTCAGCTCTTTCTCATGCAAAGGTCAACTCCACACACATCATCACTGGGTGCCCCAACTCTAAAGCATTAACGTCTTATCACTTGTAATGAAGACCAGCACGTCCTCATGAGGATTCTTTCCGTCACACTGCGTGATGCAGACCTCTGCTCTCGTGTGAAGCTACACGAACACGCCTCTTTTCGGATTCTCAGGGGATCAACGCCGCATTCCTCCGTTTGGAGGATTCCTCCATGTGGAGATATGTGTATATGGCTGAGTAGAAACAGAGGCCGGTCTGTGTGACAGACAAAACCCAGGTCTTTTCTCCTCATTAATCAGGACTGTAAAGCTGATTCGTTGGGTCGAGTAAAGGTGCGTGAGCTCTACAGAGTTATGCACGAGAAATAGTAATCCAGCTTGATTTATGAGTTAAATAAACGGAGGAGAGTTCCTCGAGTGAATACTGACCTCCCCTCAGAGTGGGATACTTTGAAGTGTGTTATGAAGCCGGTGCATCCACTGGGAATCCTTTTGTTGTTGTTCTGTTTCTGTTTCCAGTTTGCTGCAGGGTCAGAGCAGAGCTGCAGGTCTGTCATGCCTGTGGAGCTCAGAATACCAGACGAAGCTGGAAGTTAAAAATACTGCATGTTTGAATGATATGTGGCAGGTTTCTGTGTGAAAGAACCCAGAGTCTTTAGAGACGTAGCTGTGAGTTTGTGGCAAATTATTTAGGCTCTAAAGGTGACGAATTTTACCTGGAAAGCTTGATCGATTATGTTTAGGACTCATGGCCTGAGCTGCCATTTCTTTACATCCCTCTGTGACATTGTTGAAATACTGTGTGCATGTAACCACAGAGGTCAGGGCCAGGTTGGGTCATCGATAAATGTTCAGACACTTGACAGGTGTACTTGTCGGCTCTGGTTGTGAAACTGCTTCCAGCTCCGCTCTAGCGACTCACAGTTTCTCTAGTGTCTCATATATGAGTACAGAAGATACCATCTGCCTCACAATCCAGCAGGAATCTCTTGTAAGTGAATACACATGTTGGGATCGGACATGGACTGGGTTGTAGTCATATGTGCGGTACATATTTCACATTTCCAGCTGCAGAATTCTTGTGTTCTTTGAACCAGCAGCAGGTGCCCAAACCCATTTAGCTCTTCGTTGTTTACTTTGTATATCAAGTCGTCTTCTTTCAGCCTTCCACATGTCGTTATCGCTATGTGCAACTGCAGCCTTTTAAGCCTGGTGTAATGTGACAGCAAGAGCAGAGGTCAGTGTCCCTGCGTGAGTCCGAGTGGTAGTCCACTTCAGACTCTCAGCGGGGGGGCAGTTACTGAAGCTGAAGATGAGAAGCACAGCGGCGAGGAGAAAAGGATCTCCGATGACAAACAGGAGCAGAGGAAGTCTGAGTTGTGTGCCGCACAGATGGCATTAGCTCATCTTCCTACACTTGTTTACAGAGAGAGATAGCGTTTGAATATTGCTACGATTTAATGATGGTTTTGTAATGTTGTATTTGTTTTAACACACTGACACTTTGGCACATTTTTAAAGTACAAAAAACATCTAAAAAATGTATTTCTAATCTTAGCGCTTCATACAAGACGAGTTTTCCTCAGCATGGCTTGAGAGGAAGAGCCACACCCTCGCTGGAATCAGAAAGGTTAATTCTCCTTGGTGCAAAAATCCGTCACACAATTTCGAGTGCGAGTCCTGGTGCGAGACGAAGTGGGCCTGTCTGTGAGGAGTTCGCATGTTCTCCCCGTGCATGCCTGCATTCTCCCCAAAGACCAGGTTCATTGGTGACTCTAAATTGCACGTAGGTGTGTATGTGAACGTGAAAGGTTGACTGTCAGCCCTGTGATTGACTGGCGATCAGTCCAGGGTGTACCCCGCCTCTCGCCCAATGACCCCATGACCCTGAAAAGGGTAACCAGTATAGATGATGGATGGATAATTCTGTGACGAGCATGAAGTTCTCAGTTGAATGAAGTTTCACACCGATCTGCCAACAAAATGGTTCTTTCCTGTAAATGGTTGAAATGCTAGGAGAAAGGTGAGGGAGGGATACCTGTTGACTTGACGAGTCTACTCCACAAACGGTTAAGTGGTCACCAAAATGATTTGCAGTCATCGAGCGTAAAATCAACAAATCCTGTGTCACTTCATTCAGAATATCATTCAGCAACAAGCGTTCTAGGGACAGCAACTTTATGCTTTCCACATTAGGGGAAATAGAAACCAATTTAAGTGTTGTTGTTTCTGTAAGTTGATGTACAGCTCATGAAGCTGTGTCAATATCAACTGTGCTCGTCACAATTTCTCTGTTGTTTTTGCGTCTGTTGCTAGCTAGTTACGTAGACAGATGACGTACCTGTTCAAAATCCAACCTTTAATGCTCTGACTGCCCGGAATTTGGAACGTTTATTTGGTAAACAGCAGAGAACCCAACACATGACTTGAACTGCAGAACAGAACTCTGGAACCAGGATACGACTCAACCTCAGAGGTCGAGGCTTGGGTCAGTTCGGGATGGGATCATAAATCGACGATTACTCAGACCACCTGATGCACAATGGCGGGGTGAATTGCAGAGGATGAGAGAGCATAGACACTCCTCCTTTACATCCCCAGGCTGCGCTCTCACCACACCCCCCTGAACGTACCCCACCCTGGTTTCCTGTAGCTGCGGCTGAGTGGAACAGTTGCACACCCTGATAAGCCCGCTCAGAGGGAAGCCTGTGCAGGCGGCTAATCAGCATGTTAGTTTCAAGCAATCAAGAACAATCACGAGCTCTCATCATGTTTACGTTGCGGTGGCCCCTTTATGCTATTTAAGTGCAGGGCAATTACACAGCATCCTATAGTGTTTCAGATCACAGGCTTAAGGAAGACACACAAATGGAAGCATTTCAATTTCCGGCATGAAAGTACGGCAACAAGTAGAGGCCAAAAAAAGATAGAGTTTAGATAAGAGAATGCCTTTCTGTTGGTCAAACATAGCATCTTCATTACAGGAACATTTTTTCTTACACCATCACACATGTGCTTAAAAGGCTTTGCACATAACAGCAGATGCTGACAGGCAGCGCAGGCTGAGAGCCCTCCGATGTTTAACAGGTGTGTGTGTGGAGGATTTAGTGCCGTGCCTATCGCTTTACCGTGGGATGTGCAACAGGCATCAGTCAAAAGAGTGCAGACAGAGGAGCGTGAGTACAGTGCGAACGCCGTGGGACCAAAACCACATGTGCAAAACGTGATACAGAGAAAATGCAGTTATGTGCTTTTCCGTGACAGCAGGAAGACGTAGAGCGAGAGGCCCTGTGAGGCCTGCTCATGCTTTTTCAGGAGAGTTTAATTCTGGAAGGTTTGAGATTTAAAGCTCCTGTGAGGAGTTTTTCAATGGTTACGAAAGAGACTGATTTTAATTGTGATTACTCTATATGACGCACAAAAGCAAACCAGAGGATCAGCGACAAGATTGATGATTCCTATGTTGTTATTTTTAATGCCTGAAACCACTGGTGGGGGGGTAGGTGTCAGACCAAGCGATTAACTGCACGCTGCCTTTGTTTACATTTTCCACGGCAAAAATGTAAAGTGAGTGATACATGTGGCTGTTAAAGAAAGCAGGAAAAAGTTGTCTTTTAAAAACCACCACTTAAGCATGTACAGGGTGAAGACAGCAAAGAGATAAGAGGTACAGCTTTGTCCACAGGGGGCGCCAAAATCGACACCAACTGAAAGTAGCTTAAAATAAAATCAACTTTCTGCTTTTACGAAACATTTAAAGAGCAAAGATTAACTGTGTGGTATTTAGAATTGCATAATACTTTAATAGCATTAACTGGTTTCCTGTGTAAGTTTGGCTCCATGAAGACCTATTCTGTAACTACATTTCAACCCATGCTTGCTGTTTACAGTGACAGTATGCGGACTATTCGAGGGGTGGGGGCGGGCTGGTTTTGTTACATTGAGGTGTCATGGGACTCCTTCTATTTGCTCACACATAGAGATAAATCTTTGCTTTCCTTTCTAGTTTCCGCAATTACAAAGATAACACAAGCAAGCCGTGGTCCCATGCCGCTGCGAGTACAAAGTGCACGCTAACACTCTATTCAGTTTTCATTCTGATGCGTCTTTAGGTGGAGAAAGGGACAAGAAACGACGAATGACTAATCAAGAGCTTCAAATTGAATGCATAATGTCGTTGTTTTTTTTACAGTGTTAAATGTCACGCTAATTACACGCATAGTACAATGACAGCATGAGTGGAGATGCGTTAAAGGACACATGAAGCCTCTACACGTTTGATTTCTCACAGTCTTTATCTGTGTTACTTTAAATCCGCCCAGCCTGAAAGGAACCGCTGTCATATTATTGTTGGATGAGTGCCTTTGATAGGCAGTGCTGCAGCTTCCTCTGTACTTCATCCTGATGTCATGCTGCATTTTTTAAGCACAGAGTCCCCCTGCAGTGATGTTATAATTGCTTTATCTACGCAGAGGCTCCCTTTAAATGACGCCTAATTGAGGGCCTTCGCCGCACCCTTTCCTCATGCAGCAATCAACCTGCCACGTTATCACCACATCTTAATAAAAACTTAAATGATTGGACCACAACCCAGGACTTCCCATAGAAATAGGAAGACGGGCGAAGGGGGGGGGGGGGGGGGGGGGGGTTGTTGCGCAAAAAAGAAAAAAAAGCAACCAAAAACATCCTGACTTAAACGACATGAGGAGTGGGCTCTCAATGCACAGGATGTAGAGAGATTGGTGGTTGGAGGCATGTCGGCGAGGTAGGAAATAGAAAATTACTTGTCACGCAAGCGAGAGAGCAGACCACACGCCCGGGAGGAGCTCTGTGTACATGATCACATTAACGAGTCTCGTTAAAGTTACACTACAAAACTTTTACACGCTGGATGAGTGGTTGGCAACCAGTCGAAACAAAGACCAGTCACGTAGGATTCTGTGGTGTCATAAAATTGCTTTAGAAATATTGTCTTAAAGTAATTAAGTGATCATAAAGAAGAATTTCCAGCAGCCACACGAAATATAAAATATGCTGAGTGTGTCGTTCGTGTGATGATCCAGCTGATTAAATGTTTCCCCACATGGTAGCTATTACAGGAGGAATGTTAATTACATAAGAGCCACTCAGATGTACACATATAGAGCCCTTTGACTGTATATGGGAGAGCTTTTCTCATGAACGTCTGACACCTGGGACCAAATCAGGGTCAGAAACACCAAGACATGGTTAACTTCAAATGTTACGAGCCGTGCTTGGGTTGTCCAAACAGTTTGATGTATAGAGTGATATAGGGAGGTAGTATTTGCAATTCTTTAACGAGGTATGCGTTTGTATATGTGTGTGCATGCAATGTTTAAAGGGATAGTATGGTACCAGAGGAAAGGGCTGTCTGACGTCAAAGTGAAGCGGTGAAAATAATTGAAACTACAGCATGCGCTTACACTGAAGTATTTCTTATATGTAGGACTTAAAGTGGCTAAAGCATGTGGCGCTCGTGACCCCGTGTACAGCAGTACGTAGCATAGTTTACGTGTTGGTACTCCAGCCGGGTTCTCCAAACAGGGGCCGTGCTGACCGTCATCTACTGTACCTCGAACAGTTCCACTCCCGCTCTCTGCAAGTGTTGCGAGTAAACAATAATCTACTATGGCTGAACAAACAAAGAAAAGATCGATGACTACAGATACAACTTCAAAAATAAGTGAAAATACAAAAAAAGAAACAAATTTGATGCTCAGATGAAGGAAAACAGTCTAAAAAGGAAAGCGACCGTCAGCGAGGAAAATCAAGTCAGGCTGTGAAGGATGCACCTGATGGATCCGTAGTGGCCTGGGAAAAGGAGGACGCATTTTTCGGCCGCATCTGAAGAAGCCTTTGAAATTGGACAGCTTTTAAAATACGGCCTTCGAAGGATGCAGCCCCTGGATTGGGACACAGATACAGTTAGTGCGCCCGTTTCTTGCTAGCTTACAGCTCACGTCTTTACAGTTTGTACACTGGATGTTCATGACATATCAATATGGACTGCTAACGCCGTTCAGCTTTTTTAATGCTTGCAGAATTTAATTAAAAAAAACCCTAATCTTGACCATTAAGGTTCACTCTTTACCTTCGAAACCAATGTCTTTTTTTAAATACTTGTAATTTCCAATGCTTTTGACTCTTTCATATTCTTTCAGATATGAACGGCTTCCTACATCGTATTTTGTCTTTCCACTGACTCGGGGGTTGGTAACTTTAACACCTTTCCAATCAATGTTTTGACAGGAAGTGTGTACCTGGGTCGTGAGTAGACACTTGGTCAATTCCTATTTGCCAGAAGGTCTAGAAACAAGCGAAATAATTAAGAGATATTCAGTTGACCTTCAGTGGACAATTGTCAGGAAAGTATCCCTAAGAATTACATCTATATCTAAAGATTTCACATCTGTCCATTCTAAAGATGATTGTGATGCAGTACGTGACTTCCCTTTAATGTATTTAGCATGGTTTGAAAATATTTCATTTATATTTTATCAAATTAAACTAAAACAGCCTGCATGGGCAGAACTTAGGAGAGATGGATGAGAAAACCAACCATTGTAAGGTGTCAGCTATAGAGTTAAAAGTCTTCACGTGTCTGCGGTGAAATACGTATAACAGCTTGTGTGCTTTATGACAGAATAGTAAATAAGAAGTTCAGCGTGACAGTTAACAACTGTTTATCAAGGTTATTGCTTCCTGTTGTTTGATGACTGTATAACAGTCAGCAGTGAACTGGGACCTAAGATTACGCAAATATGGATATAATTACCCACTATGAATTCCCACATGCTCAGGCATGTATATGCTGTATGAAAGATCGGCATGTCACAGACAAGAAATATAGTCTCCCTCAGCTAGATGCAGATGTGTCTCCATATAGAACATAATACAAAACATATGAGGAATTGTTTTCATAAGAAAGTGGAGTTAAATGAGCAAATTAAAGAAATCTATTTAGCTCTTTAGCTGGAGGAGCTCGAGGCACGGCGTTCAAAACCGACTCCAATGTAATCTGTGAAGTAAAACCTGAATTAGGCTAAACTGCAATTGAGCAATAAAACTGAAAAACATGAATTGTAATACATTTCCAACACTACTCCTAAATCAAATGTACTAACTCTAAGGATATAAGTGGTACTGACAGCTAACTGAATTAGCTAACCAACAGAGCTGACGTTAGCATGCAGTGACCTTTTTCAGACGGATTAAAGGTGCTTGATTGAAAAAATCTGACCTAACACTTCAAAAAAAAAATCTAATAATGATGTAATTTGAGAATTATTTAAATGACATTATAGAAAAAACCCAGTTAAATTACAACACATTAGGCTACTAAAGAATGGAAAGTTAGCTAGCTAGAAAGTTAGTTAGCTCAGTTAGCTCAGTCGGAATCACCCAAACACTGATTTCTATGTGAATGTATGTATAAATTATATACCCAACTTTATCAGGGAGTGGCAGCTAAGTAAAAAAAAACATGATGCTTACTAAAATGTAATGATTATAAGTTATATTAGAGCTTTAATGCTGCAGTAACTTCCTGTTTACACAGTTGATAGCTTTTGACTTGCTATCTAGGACTTTTCTTAAATCAGAAGTTTGGAGCTAGTTAGTACAATCTCTAAGAACTTATTAAAGACTATTAATTAGTAGGAATTTAGGAATTAGTAAAGGATTTACAAGCTGCTGGTTGAACCCAGTCCTGAACTTCTTTCCAGGAGGACTTGACCTTTGAAACTAACTCCTCTCACGTCACATAACTGCCGAACAAGGAATGCATTGCATCGCCTGCCGCTGCAATAATGACCCGTGAGTGATTGACCCTTGCATGACCAAGCCATTCCTGAGTGAAGCTTATGGATTTGGTCCCTGCATCTGTCTGACACAGGCTAATGGCTAACAGATTTACCAGGATGAGAAAAAGGAATGTGCTCCCCGTCTTCTGTGTAAATGTCAGGCCCCCGCGAACGTCTGTGTCAGATTACTGTGGCAGCAGCGATAAGCAGATGTAAAGACCCGTGGGGCTTATTTATTATTAAGGCCCAGAGTGAAGAAAATAGCCAGAGAAATGCAGTGAGAGCAGTGTCTGGAGAAAATAACTCGCTCTCATGCAATAATTGTCAAGGCGGTAGGCCTCCCTCGTATGATAATACACCAGCATATACGGTTCTTGAATTTTTACCAGGCATCAATTTCATTCAGAAATATATTTATGGAAATATGCAGTATGAAAGTTGTCAAGGAGCTTTGCATAGGGCAGAGAAGCCAAGCTTTGAATGTACGAGAATACGTGCATATGCAAACAGTTACAGATATGGTCGCCTTGATGTTGCTGTATGTTGAAGAATGAGACACACCCTACAGTAACAGTATCCATCCATTCATTACCTACAGTATAGCGCTCATCCTGTTCAGGGCTGGAGCCGATCCCAGCTGTCTTTGGGCGAGAGGCGGGGTACACCCTGGACTGATCCGCAGTCAATCAGTCAATCACAGGGCTGACACACAGTGACAGACAACCATTCACACTCACAGTCACACCTTTTATTTTAGAGTCACCTAACGAGCATGTCTTTGCACTGTGGGAGGAAGCTGGAGAGATCCCACACATGCACGGGGAGAACACGCAAACTCCACACAGAAAGGCCCCCTTCATCAGAACCGGGGTTTGAACCAGGAACCTTCTAGTTGTGAGGCGACAGCGCTAACCACTCTACTATTTTAAAAATCCTGTGCATGCTATTTGCAGGATCTTTAGGGACAGTCTGAGAAATGATCGGAGCCTGTTAGCAGTAGTTCAAACCAGTTCAAACTGCTTTTTCATGGTGGAACAACAATCTGAAGACTCATATTTCATCCGGCAAATATTTTCAGTTTCAGGTTTTTGTGAATATGGCTTAATTGACATTGAAATACTTGAGAAAAATTATGAGCATGTTCAGTGAGGTCCGGGCCCTTCATCAAAATGTCTTTGGGGCCCAGCTTTTCCTGTAACAGAGCTTCCTGTTACTCTTTCATCCCATCTGGTATTGCACTTAATAAAACACACACATCAGTCACTGGTGCCCACATGCATTTCTGACAGCTTTAGTTTGCACTTGTAGTACTCTTATTCCTACTACAGATGGAACTATAAGTATAAACACTGCAGGGAAGTGCTGCGCTGGGTTGCGACTGTTGTTGCTGTGTCGTTTTCTGCTGCACCACATGGTTTGGTGTATTTGCATGTTGGCACCACTATTTGGTGTTACACTCTTATGTGTTGGTTGTGTCCACGTCTTGTTTTCGTTGTGCATAATCCTTTTATTTTCTTCTTTTTTTGACGACTCTGCTTATGTATTCCCAATGGGATAACAAAGTTAATCAAGCAGTCGATCTGGTTCTGACAAAGAAGCTTAAAAACCTTAATCATCATTTCTGACTCCATTGCTTACCACACAAAGGGTGTCAACAGGTGTATTTTCCACCAGCCTTTAATATATTTTTTGTCTTTTTTTATCCATCAGAAAGAATGAGGCCATCAGCGATCAGTCATATAAGTGGATACCTGTGGCAGCAGCCTGTTTGTGGGAAACAATGGACTCCCAATGTTTGTTTGCATTCAGTAAATACCAGAAGGAGACGTTAAATGTCCTCTGTTAACACCTTGAACTATTGGTGGTTTTAAGGCTGGGAGGTGTTTGGAAATCATTATTCAACCTATGTTTATATTGGCTCATTATCTTAATAAAGACACTCTTGTCTAGACATATTTATCTTCAACTTGCAGTCAGTTGGACGCAGATACATACATGTTGCACTGCAAGCTGATTGAAAAGCTTCTTTTGGTGCCACTCCTCAGTATAACACACTGTATGAGGTTTAATAAGTAGTGACTAATGGCTTTATGAATGGTGAAGAAAGTGTTGTAGAACTGTTTTGAAAAGAAAAAACATACAACCCCTTTAACTGAGATGGTGAAACGTCTTCAAGAACTTCCACTTGCATTTGGGATTACACTTAGCCTTGCCATGACCTGGATGACTGCAAAGGATCTGACCCAGAATTCAATAATATAAACCAGTACTAAGCCTTTATTAAAAGTCACAAGAGTCAAAAAAGTCACAAGCCAGAGAGATCCATCACGACCTGGTAAACCAATTTGTTCTTTTTTCAATCAATCAATCAATCAGTTTCAATCAATTTACATTTTTATTGCACTAATTAATAACAAATGTTATCTCGAGATACTTCACATAAAGAGCAGATAGACCGTACTCTTTGTTTTATTATTTACAGAGACGCAACACGAAGCATCCACCATGAGCAAACACAATATTTGGCAACAGCAGCAAAAAAAAAAGTGTCCTGTTAACAGGCAGAAACCTCGAGTGGAGCCAGGCTCACGTTGAACAGCCGTCTGTCTCGACTGTGTTGGGCTAAAAGGGAGATGCAGAAATAGAAAAATGGATGGAGACAAACGAAGAAAGCAACAACAACAACAGATAAAACAGATTTATGGCTACGATGACTGCAATAATAATAGTTGTAGCAGTTGGAGTCAGGCTCATGGCAGCGGGTGGTCCACAGCAACACACCACAGGAACCTACGAAAAGGAAGCTCAAAAACTCCAACAAGGAGTTAGCAAGGTTAATGGTACATGAAGATTTAAAGTTAGTAACATGCAGTAATATAACATCAATGCATACAGATCGAGAGAGAAAGAGACAGGAGCTTGGTGTGTAGGGTCCCACGTCAGTCTAAGCCTATAGCAGCATAACTAAGGGTTGATAATTTTCCCCAATGATCAACAACTTAAGTAGCATAAGAATATACTTAGAAACATAGTTATCTTTTGTTTCACACACACCCTGTGGATGTAAACCAGATGTACTCACACAATAATAATAGTAAGAATTCAAGTTAATCACAGATGACAACAAACAAACTCACATAGAAACATAACTATCCAGAAAGATAGAAAATGATGAAAAACATGAATAAAACCAAATCAGCAAAAGCAGGAAGTAGAAAAAAGAATCAGTAAAAGCAGGGCAATTGTACGGAAGCCCTAAGCGGACACATACATTTTATTTACTCAGTTATCCCCTTTAAAGAACTACTATTAATGTCTTTTATTTAAAAGTAGTACTTTTACATGTAAAGAAATGTGATATTCGGGTTGTTTTCCATCTAAGTTGGTAACATCATGAGTGTACCTTACTCATCTACAATCAGAACTCTGTCCTCCTAAAAAGATTTAATGCTGCTTTAAACTATCCCTCACATTCCTACGTTCGTCCTCACTCTTCATTGTATGTCTTACACAGTTGTTGTGGTGCATAAATGAATGGTTTGCGCTACATTGTGTTTGGGAATACGCCTACACCCACTTTAACCATTTCCTCCACTGCTGGCTTGGGACCCCTCTCTAAATGTTTGTTTAATGTACGTTTGCTGTAGGGCCATTGAGTGACAAAAGCTATCAAACGGGCAGCGGCTCGGAGGAGGAAAAAAAACACCCGTGTGCTAATGGCTGACATGAAGCAGGCCTGTTTTATTAAGCCGGGAACGCTGGGAGAGCTCAGTGATTGGCCACTGGTTGAACTCGTAGCCATCATGCTCAATCATGAAACAATAACCACAGTCTGAAGGAAGCAAAGGGCACATAAAAGCCCCCTTCAGAGCACCCAGTCTATAAGTTCTGAGCTCCTCAGGACAATATAGGGAAGTATGTGGTTACTATAGAACCAGCTACCACCCACTGACTAGAAATAACGTGTTTGCCATGGCGACAGTCCTCCGTCCTTCAGGTCTTTATTGATGAAAGTGATCTGTCAGTGCTTTGGGGTGTGACAGAGGAGATCTGTTGTCAGCAGGCTTTGGTTTGAGGGTCTTCCTGTACTTGCGATGAAAGCTTAAGAGGAGCTTGTTGGCAGTTTTTTGTTGTGCTGCATCTCAGAGCACTCAATGAAAGGAAGGAAGCTGCACAGCTACACAGGTCTTCTTTCATTAGCTGGAAGTCTGGATGTTTCTGTAGCACTCAGTAGACAGGAGCTCACTTCCCACAGGTGACACTTCTTTAGAATAGTGTTGAGTGGCTGAGTGTGGCCTAAAGCATCGATCTGAGACAGTATAATACATAGAATATAATGCATTAAGGACCCCGGAAGGCAAACAGTTCTAATAACATTTTAGTTACTCAGGCGTTGTCATAGAATTAGTTCTGGGCGAAGTGTTGTCAATACACACCTACCTGAAAGTAGACAATCTTGTTTTAAACTCAGGGGAACAATTACCGACAACATAAACCATGTCAACTGAAAGTGGAGACAGGAGTTCTTCCTCACTTCCTGACTCTGTGTTGTTAGCTATAAAAATGAGACTCATTTAAATTTAACCCCAGCTCCAGACAAGAACATCAACAACTAATCTGCAAGTAATTTAATTAATGCCTGAGTGACAGAAATGTTGCAGTTGCCTTTTCCAACAGCCATGTTAAGGCTTTCCTTGAATCAAAGTCAAATTATTTTGATATAAAAAATGCCCATATTTTTGATAAGGTTAAAGAATTTGAGACTTTTTTCTTTAATTGTATTTGTTTGGTGTAGATAACTTACGATACAATAAGCTATAATACGATACGCTATGATATGATTTTTTACGATAGGATACGCTATGATACGATACGCTATGATACGATATGCTATGATACGATATGCTATGATACGATACGCTATGATATGATGAGTTACGAAATGATAAGCTATGATACGATACGCTATGATACGATAAATTGCAATACGATAAGTTACGAAAGGACACGCTATGATATGATAAGTTACGATACGATAAGCTATGATACGATATGCTATGATACGATATGCTATGATACGATAAGCTATGATACGATATGCTATGATACGATAAGCTATGATACGATACGCTATGATATGATACTCTATGATATGATAAATTACGATACGATAAGCTATGATACGATATTCTATGATACAATACGCTATGATACGATACGCTATGATATGATTAATTACGATACGATAAGCTATGATACGATACTCTATGATATGATTAATTACGATACGATACGCTATGATACGATACTCTATGATATGATTAATTACGATACGATACGCTATGATACAATATGCTATGATACGATAAGCTATGATACGATAAGCTATGATATGCTATGATATGATAAGTTATGATACGATAAGTTACGATATGCTATGATACGATACTCTATGATATGATAAGTTACGATATGATACTCTATGATACGATAAGTTACGATATGCTATGATATGATAAGTTACGATACGATACTCTATGATACGATAAGTTACGATATGCTATGATATGATAAGTTATGATACGATAACTTACGATACGCTATGATACGATAAGCTATGATATGATAAGTTACAATAGGATACATTATGATACGATACTCTATGATATGATAAGTTACGATACGATACGTTATGATACGATAACCTATGATACGATACTCTATGATATGATAAGTTATGATACGATAACTTAGGATACGCTATGATACGATAAGCTATGATATGATAAGTTACAATAGGATACGGTATGATACAATAAGTTAGGATATGCTATGATACGATACTCTATGATATGATAAGTTACAATAGGATACGGTATGATACAATAAGTTAGGATATGCTATGATACGATACTCTATGATATGATAAGTTACGATACGATACATTATGATACGATACTCTATGATACGATATGCTATGATACGATATGCTATGATACGATATGCTATGATACGATAAGCTATGATACCATAAGCTATGATACGATAAGCTATGATACCATAAGCTATGATACGATAAGCTATGATACGATACGCTATGATATGATACTCTATGATATGATAAATTACGATACGATAAGCTATGATACGATATTCTATGATACAATACGCTATGATATGATAAGTTACGATACGATACATTATGATACGATACTCTATGATATGATAAGTTACGATACGATACGTTATGATACGATAACCTATGATACGATACTCTATGATATGATAAGTTACGATACGATACGTTATGATACGATAACCTATGATACGATACTCTATGATATGATAAGTTACGATACGATATGCTATGATACGATAAGCTATGATATAAGTTACGATACAATACGCTATAAGTTATGATAAGTTATGATACACTATGATACGATAAGTTACAATACGATAAGCTATGATACGATAAGTTACAATACGATACGCTATGATACGATAAGCTATGATATGCTATGATACGATACTCTATGATATGATAAGTTACAATACGATACGCTATGATACAATAAGCTATGATATGATACTCAATGATATGATAAGTTACGATACGATACGTTAAGATACAATAAATTACGATATGCTATGATACGATGCTCTATGATATAAGTTACGATACAATACGCTATGATAAGTTATGATACACTATGATACGATAAGTTACGATACGCTATGATACGATAAGTTACGATATGATATGATACGATAAGTTACGATATGATATGATAGCACGTACCAATCACAACCACAAACAACATAAATTGTTCAGATTAAGGACTGCAATTATATAAAAAGAACAATAACTTCACACTTAAGAACCCACTGCCTCATTTTATTGACAGTAAGCAAGTTTAGCAATAATTTGTATTGTGTGCACTCCATACCGTAACCCTGCACAGGATAAGTGGATGATGGATGGATGCTCTCCATAGTTTAACATATGTGCCAGATGTGTTTACACACAGTGAGAGATGTGAAATGAGGGTTTGCCCATCAGAAGGGACATTGAAACACATTCTGATTGGTCCTGGTACAGTGTAAAACTCAACTATCTTGTTCCCCAGACAGTTTAAATCATACTGAATTACTTTCTTTAGACTTGTTGACCCAGTCTCTTGGTTTAAAAGCCAGTTGAAGAAAGTAAATTAAACACAGTTTTCTTTTCATCTTTGGTCGGTTTAAAATGGATTGAGCTCTATTTTCTTTTCAGCATCCTGTTTCTAATCCAGAGGGACTGTGATGCTGCAAGATAACAGCACAGACTAAATGAACTGTCTTCAGTCTGGACAGACTGATGTTACTGATCTCTGAGTGTCTTCCTGCCGGATGAAACTGTCTTTTTGTGTTTCTGCTGACTTTCTTCCCTCTTTCTCTTGTTTTCTTTCTTTGTCCCCACACTCATTTTCTTTTCATTTAAAGAAATAGCAAGGAAAATTAATCTTCTGCACCCGATACCTTACTCTGTCATTAGACATGCAGGGAGCTGTCTGGCAGAGCTGAATTAAGTGTTAACACGTATTTCCTGACTTTAACTCGACCTCAATAGCTTAAGATTAGGTAACTTGACAGCATAAGGCAATGATGATGCAGAAACTCCTTTAGCTGCATCTAAATCAACACCTTCAAAATACTGAAAATTAACAAAGTTGTTATTTTCCCCATATTACACAATCTACACTCCAGGAAGACAAACTGACGCCATAAGTCATAAACATTTTCTGGCCCCGGGACTGACTGCTGAGGCTCGCTGGTGGAGTTGATAAGCCCCACAGGATGGCACAGCCGGCCTTATCGAGCCGGGCCAAACCAGAGTAGCTCTGCTATCGCTGGACCCACTGGCAGAGGAAAAACTCATCCCCTTATCTCCCCTCGACTGGGGGAATAACTCCTTCTAGCTCCCCTGTCTGCTCACTTTAGGTGGTGCTCTCATGTGTCTCCTAAGTTAACCTCATGGGGGTTGCAGTGACGAAGCAGAAACAAGAGGCCAGGACATTTGTTCGACTCCTCCATGCTGTGGAATGAAGAGTGAGGCTCTTTTGGAAAGCAGACAAGATTACAGAGTGTTTATTTTCAATGAGAGAAGTTTGTTATCACATGAAAGAGTGCAGATTTGAACACAATGGCTGTGCGTGTCACAATGTAGCAATAGGAAATCTAATGTTGAACTTACAGCCAATTATTTCATGAGCCCAAATGGAAACAACTTTGTAAGTGCGGAGAGGAAACAGAAACCTCAGCAGATCCTGTCTTGATAAGTCCACCCAGCTGAGCCTGTCGATCTATCTGTGCTTCTCAAATGTGCCCTGCAGGAGCCTAACTCACACAAACACCTCCTCATTTGAACCTGGAGCCTGCTGAGCCGCCAGAAGACGTGTGGTTGACCCCTGAAGAGAGGCACGCTCTCCCAGCCTCAGAGGTTGGTTAGAGGGAGAATTTCGTCTCAAATGAGCAGACAAAGTGCAGCTTGACATGACTAAGTATGGGTGTGCAGGTTATATATATTTTGATATTTGTATTATCTATTTATTTTTTCTGCTCTGAATTTTGTATAACTACTTTCAGCTGTGGACTACAGGGGCCGACACGGGCAAACGCACTGCAACAGCCCAAACAATTTCCATTAGAAGAAACGTGCTGCAAATTCAGAAGCGATGTAAATTCAGAAATACATGCAAAAGTCCAAAACAAATCTGCTGCAAATGAAAGAACATGCTGCAAAGGCCAAAACAAATACATTAACATGCTAATGATTAATTTGCCCTTGTCGGCTACCTTAGTGGACTACATTTGAAAGACATATATCGTACCTTTGACTCCACTACATTTCCATGAATGTTCTCTTTGCTCGCTACTTTTGCTCTGAAGTCAGCTGATGAATTTTCTTTTCTTTTCTAAAATCCGAAAGACAATAAACTGTGTTCGTGTAGTTCTGCGTGTGGTTTGTCTAAGTGGTGTTGCCGTACCTGTGCCTCGTGTGTCTCTAGATAGATGAATACTTTATTGATCCCGAGGGAAATTTAGGCATCCAGTAGCTTAGAAGACGTATGAAATCACACATCTGTCAGGCGGTTCATTTTGTGGTGGTCATGATGGCTAGGGCTGACATTTTCCCTGGTCATCAGGTGTTTTTGGTTGTTCCTAATTATTGTTCTTTTTATTTTGGAGATGCAAATCTGGAAATCTGAAGCAAGAGTGTAAAAATGTAAATAATGTTTTCTAAATAAACATAGCATAGCAGAATGTACACCATTGTGTTCTTGACTGCACTCGTGCTTTATGAAAATACAACGTTTTGAGATATTTTAATAAGTAGTTTGAATACTTAAATATTTTTAAAAGCAAGTACTCCAGTACTTTAACTCAATTAATAATTTGACTGAGCAACTTTGACTAGTCCGAGTAATATTGAGTAATCACGTATCAGCAGGCTGCGGCGTATGCAGGAAAAACAGTGTGTGAGGAGAGCAAAAGCAGGCGGAATCCGCCGTAATGACATCCTGGCTCTCATCAGCGTGATCTGCTGATGATTCAGCTTCTTATTCATCTAATTAAACAGACATCTGCATGCTAACAGCTAACAATCTGTTCTAGATCTAAAATTTAACTTGCGATGAATTCCCTTAATGCTGTGTCTCGAAAGCCGTTCAGCATTCAGATTTCCCGACTTCCTCGAATGCATCAGATCGATCCGACCTCCGTTCAGCGAACGAGATTTTAAAAGTTTTCTTCTCCTCTTGAGGACACACCTGACAAAGTTTGAATTTTTACTTCTTACTAATCTGCATCATGATGTTGAAATTTGGGCAAAGGTCAGACCTGTTAATAACAAGTCAATCACAAGAGAACGGGTTCTCTTTCTGTAACGATGCAGCACGCGGAAAAGAAAAGTCTTGATGGGAAGTCGATTATTGCTTACCACCCGGCACGTTCACCGGTGTCGGCAGAGGCTATATCGTCTCAGACTGTAGCCCATGGGATCCGAGATTGGTACTGGAGTAATGTTTGACTGTGAGGATTTATACTTTGACTCAAGTAATGAAATTGTGTACAAGTATGACGCACATGTGTATAAAATGTACTATATATATAAAGTTTGACGTGACTTAAACACAGGAAGGTTTTTAACCCCTTCTTCCATAACCTCTTGTCTTCTGCCCTTCTACTTACATATTTGTCTCGGTACAGTATAAATATTCTATTTATAAGCTTTCTCTGATTAATAGTTACGCTGTAAAGTTTTAACACGTACTCCATGAGAAGTTCTTTTATTTTAGCCCTTATACTTTTATATATATCACAGGATTTTTTTTATCACTAATGCATTCATGTGTTTGTTCTTTAAGGTTCTGAAACCTGTTGAAATGTTGCTTTTCACTTTTTGTTAAACCATAAAAGTTCAGAACTGCATTTTAGACTAAAATGACTTGATAGGAGGAAGGGTCAATGACAAAATAATTACAATATTTGCTTCGGAGGTCAGTTTATATGGAAATACTTGACTGTATCTACGTCTTGCATTCCTCCACTTGGAATGTGTCACATACAGTAGCCCTGAACTTCCTTTAAAAAGGAAGGCAAAGTGTTAAAAGGTTGTGGTTGACTTCTTATGTAACAGGAAATTACCTTTTTAGCTTCCTTGATTCCACAGGAAGCCCTCCACAAATTTACTTGACATCGTTATCAGGGGATCATGATAGAAAAAATGTTTTTCTCACTGGTCTACAGCATTAATAACTTACATAATAAACTGGTGATGCATAAAGCCTGAGGCTGCTTGAAACCGGGATGTATTCGTTAGTCTTTATTTTGAGCCAGAGCAAGCCGGTTTGGTCTTAAACTGTGGTTGTTTCTTGGCTCAGCTTTAGGAAGTCTCTGTGGAATTAATTTTCCCTCCCCACTCCTGCCAAATCCACCCTGTCCTTCCTTTCCGTGAGTGTACACCTTACATAAAGTCAAAGGGCACCTGGCTCTGCAAGCAAGCAGTGTTTGGCCATAAAATATCACGCCAAAGTAAATGTTCTTTTTATTATCGGCTGATAACTGAACAGTTAAACAGCTTGAAGCATTAATCATTGAGACACAAGCTTTAATGATGCTGAAATTTATTTAAACCAACTGATGAGTCAGTGCTCATGTGGACATGTGGCATTCAAACGATCTTATCTCTGCAATTGCAGGTGGCCCCACACACACGGGGGACGAAATATTTGCAACCAAACATAGCCACTATCCTTTGACAGTTCGAGTACCAGTCATAGTGGTCACAGGGGTTGGCTGAAAGAGACGGAGAAAAGGAGTGAATTAATGCATATATAAATAAAAAACAAAACACATATTGGAAGACCTACAACTTCTTCTTAAGGATGTTCTGAAGGCAAAAATAATCTGTCTAGTTGGGTGCAAGCTCAAAGAGAGCTCATTATTGCTAGATAAATAACTGAAACAATTATACAACAAGTAAGAAATGTCTTTTCTTCATATTGACTCATTGATTTATTCACTTATTGTTAAACTGTTTTGACCACTTACTGCACAAGTTGTCTTTGCAGTGATTGGGGCAGGAAGCACAGGGGGCACCAGTATTGTAGGGTTGCTCATCAAGGTAGTTACCACTGTAATGTAGCCAAAGCATCAAAGATCAGACTTCCACAGCCCAAAACATGGCACAAATATGATCTGAGAAGTTTAAATTGTTCTGATCAAAACAAATGTTAATAATAACTTATTTCCTTATCTTTCTTCCTGATCTAAGTCCTAAAAAATGTAATTTTACAAACTGGAACTTTATCTTGAAACCATGTGACTTATTGGAATTGAATGTAAATATAACTTGAATTGAGAACACATGGAAGACTTTCCATTGACTCACGGTGGGCAGTAGTGGCAGACGTAGTGGTACTTGTATTCAGAATTGGGACAGACTGCAAAACCGCAACCGATGTAGTTTGACCGGTACCAAATGACCTGTGATTTGTTTTGTGAGATCATTAAAAAAAAACAAGTGGTGTCTCATTTGTATGCAAGTTAGTCAGAATCTACATGCTGCAGAAACTGTAAAAAAGTATAAGCGCACCTGTGTGAAGTGTCCAACCGCCAGTCCGTTGGTGGATCCTATTGTGTAATTCCAGTTCTTCACCTCTGCGTACCAGGCATTGACAGCATGGGTCCAGGTTTGCTTGTGGCTGGACATGTACAGGTTCTCTCCGCAACCGGAAGCTACAGATAAACAACAGAAAAGAGAGATTAGAAAGTATTTTTTGCAAAGTGTCCATGTGAAGGCCAGCAAACTAACACCTGAGCAGCTCCAACTCTCAAGTTCAAAGACCTGTATTGTTTATCCGTCTTCTTTCCATTGTTCCCTGTATTCAGCGTTTATGTAGCTCTTAGTTAAGGAAAAGATGTTGATCTGACATTAAAGTGTTGCATGTGTGACGTCCACGGTTGGCTCCGGTTGTAACTCTTGATTTTCCTCGCTGAGGGTCGCATAGTAGATTACTGTTTACTCGCAACACTTGCAGAGACCGGAAAAGCAGCCGCTTAGCTCCGCCTACCCTCTCTGGCAGACCAACAGCTGCTGGCTGATGGAAAACGCGTCACTAACTGGGTGCTGCTTGTGAATTTTTCCGCGAAAGTTGCCACAGACACCCAGTCTGTAACACTGCAAATGCAAAGGCTTTCATCAGTGGGCCACAGGCTCAATCACCATTGTGTTACTTAACAGACATTTATTTAAAGCTCCTGTGAGGAGCTGTTTTTTGCTGGTTATGAAACAGACTGAAATTAATTCTGATGACTCTATATGACCTACAATAGCAAACCAGACCATCAGTGACAACATTGATTATTTCTATATTATAGTTATTATATATATTATAGTTATTTTTATTGTCTGAAACTGCTGGCGGGGGGGTAGGTGTCAGATGAGGCGGTTAACTTCACGCTGCCTTTGTTTACATTTTCCAGGACAAAAATTTTATGTGAGAGATACATGTGACTTTTTGTTAAAAACCACCACTTAGGCATCAGCACAGATAAGAGGCACGGCTTTGTCCACAGGGGGCACCAAAAGTTTTTTATTTACTTTATAGAGATTATTACTTTAAAATACCTGCTTTTTGATCCATGACATTATAAAATGATTGTTCACACATTAATCTATAATCGGAGCCTTTGGTCTTCGGCTCATATAAGCGAGGCTCCTCCTTGACCCGTACAACATAAAATTATAATTGTAATGCATCTTAATGACCTAAAATTCTATTTTATATATTACTGAATCCTGACCTTTGCAGTGCTTGCTTTTGCTCTTTCCACTCTCTTACTATCTTTATTGGTGTGCATTAAATCTAAACATTTTACAAATGGCTGCATATTTGGACTCTTCCACTCTGAAAGGACCTGTCTGCTCATCCTCACTAAAACCAAACATGGTAGATGTAGATTTTATTCAACTTAGCGACAAAATATCATATTTAACTGCTAAATAAAACTTCCCATGGCGTGGTTTATTTTGAAAGTGGAATCAACTGCTAATTTCTCTGCATCAATGTCACATGATGGTGTTTCAGATGAGGCATTAAACACTTGTTAAACTCGTTATGCAACACGGCAGTTATTTCTAATCTGTGCTCTTGTTTTGTAGGGTTTACAGTGGTGATGAAATGAACTCACTGCTGATCTTTCTTTGATTGTAAGTGCTGTGAAGCATGGAGCATTTCTCAGCCCACTCCTTAGCCTTCGCAGCCGCTTCAGAGTGCCACTCCTGTGGGGAGCAGAGGACAAATCAGCCATAAGCACAGCATACACACTAACAATGCCCATGTTCTCTGTTCTGGTCCCTGCTCCCTTGTTGCCCTGCACATGGGAGTGGGTGTGGTATCCAAACAAGCACTAATATGGAAGATCACAAAAGAATCAGAATGCGTCATCTGGTTGTTACCATTTTCAGCATGTTGGTAGGTGTAGGTTTAATATGTCTTCTCAGATTGTTATGGACGTCCAAAATTTCTTGCTGTTCGTCAGTAGAGACATTGCTGGTAACTAAATAAACACAATTAAAACAAAGAAAAATATATATTTAGTGAAGGTTAAATGGGTCTGATCTTGTAGATCAGTTTGTGAGTAATAATTACCAATAACACTTACCCTATTGGTTTGGTTTCAGGGAGGAGAGAGAAAATAATAGTTATTAAACATTAGAATCCAAAATAAACACACACACACACACACACATATAATTACCTATTAGAAGTCAATAGTTTCACTTACTTCCACCTGGAGAGCAGCAAAGAGGGCCAAGGCACACAGGAAGCTGAAAGTGAACATGGTTCAACCCAGGATTGTAGCCTCAAGGAGCCACAGGTTTGATTTATATATACAGGACGATACGAACACGTGACAAATGAACACACAAACTCGAGTGCATCATCAATTTAACAACCAAACTGAAGATAGCATTTTGTCAACGTGGCATTAGTGAAACGTCCTTGATGTGGTATGGTCCGTGTTTACATTGTACACACTATAACTTTGACATGGATATGAGTGGATTTTCAAACACAACATGGTGTCTTCATTAAACCTTTGATAATTAAGAGGTTACACGAACACTTGGAACAAACAGGTCTTCCAACGTGCGTATTTTCTTCTGTCAGGTTCATGAGGTGCATCTAGGTTGGATAGTTCACAAATGAGTGGAAGGATAATAAATACAATAAGATTTACAGCACCAGAGCAGTTCTGCCTAAATAAGAACTGCACGATGACAATATGACATGTGCACACAGAGAAAAATGGTGTGTTATTAGTAGAGGGTCTATTATCCTGCTGTCGGTACGTTTAACTCTCTGATTGAGCGTTTTAGGGTTCAAACTTAAACTTATTTTTGGTTACGTACAGAGGCAACAGACCTGCAGACAATTCAACCTTTAAACAAGGTCCTTCACTTCATCCTCAATCACCTGGACTCATTCCAAGCTTTTGCCAGATACATTTTTTGTCTATTTTATCTCTGCTTTCTAGGAACTTAGAGCTCAGGTCAGTTAAGGTAGGGGGGATAGTAGTCCATCCATCCATCCATGCATTTTCTTCCGCTTATCTGGGGTCGGGTCGCGGTGGCAGCAGGCTTAGCAAGTTAGCCCAGACGTCCCTATATCTAGCAACGTTTTCCAGCTCCTCCTGTAGGATCCTGAGGCGTTCCCAGGCCAGGTGGGATATAAAGTCCCTCCAGTGGGCTCTGGGTCTACCCCCGGGGTCTGCTCCCAGTTGGACGTGTCCGAAAAACCTCCACAGGGATGTGCCCAGGAAGCATCCTGGTAGTGGCTTACAGAAAGAACCCAGCCCAGCTAGGCCGCATCAGCCTGTGTCGACACTGTAGAGTTCTTCCGCTTTCTGGGGACCATCGCCCTCATTGAGTGACAATGTTTTCAGATTCTAGGCTTCATCTAAAAGGCAGCTGGACTTGGTTGAAGTCCAGCCTCTGTAGGTCATTAGTATGATAATAATGTGTAATCAAGGGGGAGTCGTCAACCTGAGCTGTTGACCGTGTATCACTGAGAGTGTGAGTGTGATCTCAGCTGTTTGGGCAGAGAATTCAACACTGCATTGTAAGTGGGTAGTTCAGGGATGGTTTTTCCAGCTTAACATAGATGGCATCCTTGACACCTCTTTCGAACCAACAGTCTTCTCTGGCCAGGATGTGAACCTTGCTATCTTCAAAGGAGTGTCCTTTGTCCTTTAAATGTAGGTGGACAGCTGAGTCCTGACCTGACGAGGTGGCTCTCCTACGCTGGGCCATGCGCTTGTGTAGGATGTTGTCTGGTTTCCCAGATGTACAGATCCCTGCATTCCTCATTGCATTGTGCTGCATACACTACATTACTCTGTTTATGTCTGGGTGTTTTGTCCTTTGGGTGGACAAGCTTCTGTCTGAGAGTGTTCGATGGTTTGAAATGTACCGGAATATTGTGTTTGTTGAAAATCCTCAGGTACTCCAGACAGGTAGGGAATAACAATGCTGCGGCGTCTGTTGTTCTCTTCTTTCCTGTTGGAGTTGTGTTGTTTTCCCCATATTTCCCAAAGGAATATTCCCCAAAAAGGCACATTCAAAATTTGCACAGCAGAAGTATTACTTTCTGGAGGTGCAGGTATTAACATGAATAATTGTAAATCCGTCCATTATCTCTACCGCTTATCCTGTTTGGGGTCGCAGGGGGGCTGGAGCCTATCCCAGCTGTCATTGGGCGAGAGGTGGGGTACACCCTGGACTGATCGCCAGTTAAACACAGGGCAAACACAGAGACAGACAACCTTTCATGCTCGTAGTCACACCTATGGGCGATTTTAGCATCACCTATTAACCCAACGAGCATGTCTTTGGATTGCGGGAGGAAGCTGGAGTACCCACACATGCGCGGGGAGAACGTGCACTCTACACAACTTTATCTTTCCCCCACACCACCTTGCCGTCCATAATTGTGTGTATTTAATCTTATATTCCTTGATTCCTTGAATCATTCCTTGCCTCCCAAACCATACCCGACCATTGTTATCTCGACTGTCTGCATTGACTCCATCCTTTCTTGAACTTGAAACAGTTTGCTATTCGACTGAAATGATTAGCCAACTGATAGAAAAAGAATTGGAAACTTGTAAAAGTCATTATTTTAGTCAGTAAAGTTTATTTTGAGACATTTTAAGGTTTTCCAAAATCAAATGGGAATACAGGAAGTGCTTTCAACCATGTGGTTACAGCCCAAGGATTACAAGACTCATGCAAGTACATCAACTTCATCAAATATGCTGAACGGCACCAAGAGATAAAGTATTTCTACAATGGGCCAAGGTGCTTTAACAGTTGGTTCATCGAAAGCAACAGAATATATATGTGAGTGATGACGTATCAGTCATAAGGACAGAAGCTTTAATGGTGCATATATTTATTAATCTGACTCATAAGTCAGAGCCCATGTGGACATGTGGCTTTTAAATGATCTCATGTGTGCACTTGCAGGAGGCGGGACACCAAGAGGCCACATCCCTGTTACTGCAGCCATACTGCTCCTTCAGGCTAGGACAGTTACTGTACTTGTTAGCGTAGGGACAGGGGTTGGCTGGAAGAGACGGAGAGAAGGAGAAAATTATTGGATTGAGAAATTAAAACAAAAGATCATGAATGAGTCTTACTATAAAGCATCTTTGTGTGTTCCAGTCACTGAGTCTCTACTCATCTACTTATAACCTCTCTGTAATCTTATATTTGACTTGTTTCTGTTTGATTTCGCAGATGATGATGATGATATTTTTTTGTAGTAGTCTCAATGTTTTATTGCATCAATCTTCAGATATTTTAGCTCATCCTGACATTAAATCTATTGCACATTGCTAAATCTGCCACTTACTGCACAGTTTGTTGTCGCAGGCGTTGGGGCAGTCACCGCAGGAGGGTCCTTTCTTGTAGGGTAAAGCAAACTGGCTGTTTCCACTGTAATGTATGCCATAAAAATTTGTTTTCAATTTAACCATTAAGTCTCACACAGCCCGAACATGTCACACGGATAGGATATAAGACGGGAAAGTCATTTTTAATGACTATTTGTCTACTTCCTAGCAAGGGAGGGAGGAATTAGATCTCCTCGATGCTAAAGAACCTCATCGTGTTGTTGCACTTAGTTTTCATAAGAAAATATGTCAGACTTCACAGTGTAAAGAGAAAAGGTGATATGTGCTTACGCTGGGCAGTAGTGGCAGACGTAGAAGTACTCATACTCAGCGTCCGGACAGTATGCCATGCCGCAGCCAACTTGGTTAGACCTGTACCAAACGACCTGTACACAGAAAAGTAACAAGAGATAAAACACAAATCATCTTCTGTGCTGTATTTTATTGTTTTTTAATGCAACCAAGTCCAATGATAATATGTATAATCACCTCTGTAAAGTGTCCGACCACTCCTCCGTTGATGGATCCTGTTCCGTACCTGAAGTCAGTCACCTCGTTGTACCAGGCCTGGATGGCGCTGCTCCAGCTGTCCTTGTTGCTGCTCATGTACAGATTCTCTCCACAGCCGCTACCTTCAGCCAAACAAGAGGAAATAGGGATACTTAAAACTCCTGTGAGGAGGTTTTAGTTTATTATGAAAATGATTGCAATTAATACTGATGTCTCTAAACGACCTACAAAGGCAAACGAGACCATCAGCGAGCAGTTAGTTACAGAAATAGTAACATTTAACGGCTGTTCTCGCTGCCGCCAAGTCTGTGACAAATCGAGTTACAGCGCGCAGACAGGAAGTGCCTTTATTTGCATTGTCCACATTAAAAATTCACAGTGGGAGTTTTTTTTCTTTCTCAGTACAGAATACTACAAGCGCATGTACAGGACAGAATCAGCAAACACATAAGAGGTAGCGCTTCGTCCACAGGAGGCACCAAGATGGACACAAAATGAAAGTTCTTCATAGCTGCTTTAAAGATATAATCTGGAAGATCTTCATGTAAATAAATGTCTTTTAAGTCACTATCTATCGCCGTAACCGTAATGAGGTAACACAATGGTGATTGAGCCTATGGCCAACTGATGAAAGCCTTTGCATTTGCTATATATAGTATTATTACTGTCTGGGCGTCACAAGCGACCGTCAGCGAGGAAAATCAAGAGTTACAACCGTAAAAAAGGGAGCCAACCGAAGATGTCTGGTTATGTGGGACGTATGCACCCACAATTGCCTTTTATCGCCATTATATGCTGCCAAATAGAACTGAGAACTTTGAGATTATAACTTTAAGTATCTTTTAGTCAGGATCACAAGCGCACTGTCTTGGTGAAAGCTCAGGGAATTTAGTATGTGACAACTTTCATTAAAGCCTCAATCTCCCAAAACTACGATCATTAAAAACAAATGGGGCGACGCCTGCTAGCTAGTTCAGGCAGACAACTCGAGCTGCACTGATTTAATAAATGATATACGTCTCTTCCACATTAACTGACAAACACTTCCTCCCAATTGGCGGTCTATTTAAGCTGCAAGAGTTCCAGTCTCTCCCTCTGCTCTGTCATTGCCATCGCTGTCCTGCAACAGGACTACCCCACCCCACCACCCCACCACCATCCCAGCATCCACAGGCAGGATCCGAATAGGGGGGTTTAAGATATTATCTCATCACTCCTCAATTTCTGCATGTAAAATAAATCAGCGAGGAGTGACGAGGTCGGAGCCTAGACGCCAAACACAAGCTATGTTCTGCTGCAATAAACAGTTCAAACTAAAACAACGTGAGTTATCTGACTGAAAGTCACGTGTGCAGAAGAGGGTTAAATTACTTACTGCTGGTCTTTCTAGAGCTGGAGACGCTGTGGTGCAAGGAGCAGGTGTCGGCCCATTTTTGAGCGTTGGCTGCGGCCTCGCTGTTCCAGCTCTGTGGGGAGCAGAGGACAGATGTAGATCGCTACAGTTTGTACACGCGGAAATCCACAAGTGCTTGTCTGACAAATCACTTAATCTCTAGGAGCGGTATGAAGTGAGAATTCCTGCTAAATGAGCATTACATTTTGAGATAATAAAACATTTGAATACATTATTAGGTTGTTACCATTTTCAACATGTTGCTGGCAGTAGGCTGAACATCTCTCCTCAGGCTGTTATGCTTCTCCACAATCTCCACCTCCTCTGCCGCAGTGACCTGGTTGTTGTCTGAATAAAAACAATAAACAATAAAATACATATTTTGTGAATTTGAATGTCTATGAATGACCTAAATCTTGCAATAATAATGATGACACACTGACCTGCTTTGCGGACCCTGTGTGACTCCACGTCTGTGTGAATTAAAAAGAAGAAACACAGTTCTATGAAGCTTGAATGTGTCCGATGACACCAAATGGTATGATTATAATAATTACAAACACTTACTCTTCATCAGGTTTGGATTCCAGAGATGAGAGAGAAATATTGGTTAGTTTATTAGACAGAACAGGCAAAAAAAAATGAATGTCACCACAGCGAGGACATTTAGTTTCACTTACAAAGAACTTTGCAGAGGTGCCAGGCACCTGAAGAGCAGCGAAGACGCCGAAGGCACAAACGAAGGTTAAGCTGAGCATGGTGGAATCCAGGACTTTCATCCTCTGAGAGCCCCAGGTGAAGTTTATATAGGCTGGACTGTACGGACAGGTAACAGAAACCAAACAGACTTAACAGTCTAAAGGGCACCATTGTGTTCACAGAAAAGCCTGAGTATATAGAATTTGTGAAAGATCCTCGATGATGTATGGAAAGCTGCAGGTGTTTACATTGTATGTATATGTTCTACCAACTACATGCTGATACATCTCTTCTTCTTCAGTTAATCCCTGAACTGTAGCCGAGGGCTGGGCTGCCTGAAGTTGGGTCCAGTCCCTGTCGCCTGTTACGCCCTCACATGCCAATAGTGTTTATAATTTTGACCATGTAACTTAAACATAGTGTCATTGAGGTGAAATTTGTTTTGCAGCCATGTGAAACTAAAAACGTGTTAAATATTTAACTTAAAATACATAAAACGTGAGATAAAAGTATATAAACATGGGCTTAAACCCCTCATACAAGCATATATCACACTTCATTGTACTGCTCACCATATAAGTACTACTTGCACCTCACTATATACATATCTTGGCTATACAAATATCTAAATAACCTTCAGCTGCAGGCGTTTGTGTGTTCATGAGATTAAAGTCTTAAAGGCTTAATCTGAACAGAAGATGTGTTAAACTTTATCGCTCAGGGCGTTTTAACGACACGTCGGTTTCTGTTTCCAGTATTTGCATGACAAAAAAGAGCAAAGGAAAGCTCATCAGCGTTACTGACTTGCTATCAGGGTTAGCTGTGCTATATAACTAATCTAGGTCAGTCTACACGGACAGCAGCAACAATATGAATAAAAGAAAGCTTCTTACCATCAACAGCATTTCATCTTCTCCGGTATGTCTCTGCACAGTGATTCAACTCAAGACGTGCATCATTCCTGCTTTGACTTTCCGGGATGTAGACGGTTCTCTTAGATTTCAAAACTCTCGAAACATTTGCACACATTTCCTCAAAGTGCATGGTGTTTGTTATGTGTGCGGTCGTAAAAAAAAGAGTGGCAGTCCATGCAGGGAATAGTTTGGGGTGAATCAAATCAAATCATCAAATCAAATTTTATTTGTATAGCGCCAAATCATTACTAGAGTTATCTCGAGACACTTTACAAAAAGAACAGGTCTAGACGGACTCTTTGTCATGTTATTTAAAGAGGCCCAACATGAATCACCATGAGTAGCACTTAGCAATATTCGGCACATTGGCGAGGAAAACTTCCCTTTAACAGGCAGAAACCTCGAGCAGAACCAGACTCATGTTGAACAGCCATTTGCCTCGACTGGATGGGCCGAAAATGGGATAGAAGGAGATGCAGGATAGAGACAGGCAAAGAGAGCAACAACAACATATGTTCTTGTTACATCAACAACAGACACATACTTATGGTTACGATGCCAATAATAGTGGTGGACTAGGGTGAAGATTAGCAAAATAAATAAATCAATACATTAGTGAGAGAAGCAGAGTAATGATAAAGGCTGAGGTAATTGTAACAGTTAAAGTCAACAGGTCTACTATTAGCATTAGCAGCAACAATAATGATACTATGGGGAAGGCTGATGTTAGTAGTTGTTGCAGTCGAGCAGGTCCACAGCAGCAGGTGGTCTGCAGCAACGATCCCCTGGAACCTTCAAGACAAGGGAGCACGAGAACTCCCGGGAAGATATGTGGTTAGTAATGTTAATGGGACCAGAAGATACAGAGTTAATGAGCTGCATTAATATGACAGAGAGAGAGAGGGAGAGAGACAGAGAGACAGAGAGAGAGAGAGAGAGAGGGAGAGGGAGAGAGATAGGGAGAGAGAGAGAGAGAGAGAGAGACACACAGAGAAACACAGAGAGAGACAGATAAACACACACACAGACAGAGAGAGAGAGAGGAGCTTGGTGTGTCAGATCCCCCGGCAGTCTAAACCTACAGCAGCATAACTATGGGCTGGTCAAAGCCTGAGCCAGCCCTAACTATAAGCTTTATCAAAGAGGAAAGTTTTAAGTCTACTCTTAAAAGAAGAGAGGGTGTCTGCCTACCGGACCTTGACTGGTAGATTGTTCCAGGGGAGGGGGGCCTGGTAATTGAAGGCTCTACCTCCAACACTACTCTGATAGACTTTAGGTACCACAAGCAGGCCTGCATCCTGGGAGTGCAATGTTCTAGAGGGGTAATATGGCACTATGAGCTCTTTAAGATATGATGGTGCCTGACCATTAAGAGCTTTGTAAGTAAGAAGAAGGATTTTAAATTCTATTCTATATTTTACAGGAAGCCAGTGCAGAGAGGCTAATACAGGAGAGATGTGCTCTCTCTTCCTAGTTCTTGTCAGCACACGTGCTGCAGCATTTTGTACCAGCTGCAGAGTTTTTAGTGACTTATTAGGGCAGCCTGATAGTAACGAGTTACAATAATCCAACCTGGAAGTAACGAATGCATGGACTAGTTTTTCTGCATCGTTTTGAGACAAGATGTGTCTGATTTTTGCTATGTTGCGAAGATGAAAGAAGGCTGTCCTTGATATTTGTTTTATGTGGGAGATGAAGGACATATCCTGATCAAATAGAACTCCCAGATTTCTAACAGTAGTGCTGGATGCCAGGCTGATGCAATCTAGGGCAGCTATATCATTAGAGAGTTTGTCTGAATTAAGTAGCAGAAAGTTTCTAGTCATCCAGATCTTTATGTCCTTAAGGCATGCTTCTAGTTTAGATAGCTGATTGGTTTCGTCTGGCTTCATAGATAAGTATAATTGAGTCTCATCTGCATAACAATGAAAATTAATGGAGTGTTTCCTCATGATATTACCCAGAGGAAGCATATATAAGGTAAAAAGAATCGGTCCGAGCACAGAACCTTGTGGAACTCCATGACTAACTTTGGTTTGCATAGAGGACACATCATGAACATTAACAAACTGAGATCGATCTGATAAATAAGATTTAAACCAACTTAATGCAGATCCTGTAATGCCAATTAAATGTTCTAATCTCTGTAACAGGATGTGATGGTCTATCGTGTCGAAAGCGGCACTAAGATCTAACAGGACGAGTACAGAGAGAAGTCCTCTGTCTGAAGCAGTAAGTAGATCATTTGAAACTCGCACAAGTAAATAAATAAATAAACTGTTGTTATGAAGAAAGTCACATAATTGATTAGCGACTGCTTTCTCAAGGATCTTTGAGATAAAAGGAAGGTTAGATATAGGTCTATAGTTAGCTAAGGTGCCTGAATCTAGGGTAGGCTTTTTAAGTAGTGGCTTAATTACAGCTAGTTTAAAAGACTGGGGTACATAGCCAGTCGATAAAGACATATTGATCATATCTAGTAAAGAAGTGCTAATTGAGGGAAAGACTTCTTTAAGCAGCTTGGTTGGAATCGGGTCTAAAAGACAGGTTGATGGTTTAGACGAAGATATCAGAGAATTTAGCTCAGGAAGGTCAATTGTAGAGAAACAGTCAAGGTAAACATCGGGTTTTTGAGCAGTTTCCAAAGATACATCTGCACCAGTTAACGGCAGGAGGTTACAGAGTCTCTAATCTTTAGGATTTTGTCATTAAAGAAGCTCATGAAATCATCACTGCTGAGGCCTATAGGAATACTTGGCTCAGTGGAGCTGTGACTCTCTGTCAGCCTGGCTACAGTGCTGAAAAGGTACCTGGGATTGTTTTTATGTTCTTCTATGAGGGAGGAAGAGTAGACACCTCGAGCATGCCGTAGGGCCTTCCTGTATTTATTAAGACTATTTTGGTAAACGAGACTCTTCTGTTTTGGTGGATCGCCACATTCTTTCAAATTTACGCGACATTTGCTTCAAGTTACGAGTTTCTGAGTCATACCATGGAGCTAGCCTCTGTCGTTTAATAATCTTCTTTTTTAAGGGGGCAATCGAGTCTAGAGTACTTCTCAGCAAACCTGCAGTACTATCAACAAACTGATCAAGCTGAGAGGGACTAACATTAGCACAAGAGCTTTCTGTAGTAAACAGATGTGGTAAAGAATTAAAAGCAGCTGGAATTGTTTCCTTAAATTTAGCTACAGTCCTATCAGACAAACATCTTGTGTGTACATTTTTGTTAACTGGAGAGTAGTCAGTTAATAGGACATCGAATGTTACTAAATAGTGATCTGATAAAAGAGGATTTTGTGGGAAGACAATTAAGTTTTCGGTTTCAAGGCCATAAGCTAGAACAAGGTCGAGGGTGTGGTTAAAGCGGTGAGTAGGCTGGTTTACACTTTGAGTGAAACCAATAGAGTCCAAAAGGGACATAAATGCCATGCTAAGACTATCATTATCAACATCTACATGAATATTGAAGTCCCCTACGATAATTATTTTATCTAAACTCAGGACTAAATCTGATAAAAACTCTGAGAATTCAGTTAGAAAATCTGAGTATGGGCCAGGAGGGCGGTATACTATCACAAATAATGAATGGGTTAATTGCTGGATGTTTACCCAGATGACTGGAGTTTCAGTCCTGTGTTACACCAAAATCAATGTTCCATTTTAGGCCAAAGCAAAATCTTTTCCTCAACCCAACCGAGTAGTTGTGATGCGTACACCTAACCAAGCTGCTATGTGGTTAGGTGTAGGCATTGTGTTATTATGTTGTTGCGCTCCTAAATCTTAAGTCATTGATTCTCTTTGTTTTGTATCTGGGACCAGGAGAGGGACAACTTGTTCCTCTACTTTAAATTTAAGCTGTTTTTGTCGCTTTGTTTTACAGTCAGATGAAACACACAGTAACTCTCAAACACAGTGAAACACAGAATAAGAACATGTTTAACAGATGCTTACACCCCCACACAAGCAGTACATCATGTACCTCGTTCATCATGTGATGACACGACTCATCTAATGTCTCCATTACCTGTCTGACTACTTGCTACCTTTATATCCTGCATACACACATTTCTATGGGGACCGCCAAACACTTCTGCTCCTAAAGCACGACCAACATTTACATTTACTCTTATTAACATTCAATTACTATCATTACTCTCAGTTAAAGTAAAGACGGTTTAACTTTATGCCCTGGCCTGATGCTTTATTAAGCCTCCCGGTGCACAGTGTTTAGTGATCTTTCAATATGTGCAGAACAGGAGCGTTCACATGAGCTAGGACTAACCTTTCCTGAGCAATCAGGATACAAAAGCACACACATGCTCATAAACTTTAGTGCTGACTCATAGATGTGAGGGAGTGTCACTCACAACTCCGTTTGCAATGTTTTTTTTTCTTTTAGTGTTTAGTTTAGAATTAGTCCGAGTAAGATTAATGAGAGCGTGGTGAATATGCTGCAGAGGTATTTAACATTTTAAAGCCTAAATGGAAAGATTGATGTTTCTAATTGCTGTAATGGTTTGAATAATGCGAGTATCAATCTGGTTTTGACCCAGTATTTGAAGCTATGTTTTATCCACACGGTCTGCCGGCTTTTCCTGACAACATTTTTGAATGTATGATAATGCTTAGCCACAGTTAAGCAGAGCTCTGAATTAAGTTTCTTGAACTGCTTTTTTGCCAGTTGTCATTCCTGCATGTGAAGCTGCAGTTGAGTGGATTTTACGTCTAACTTCTTAACATATTTCATCATAGTTTGCTCTGAGTTTGTACAATACGCCAACGATCAGCTGACAGCAGGCTTGTCCCTATGTGTGATTGGTCACATGCTGCAAACTCCGCTCCCTTTATGTGAAAGCGCTTATAGAAACCCTGGGTTGACTTATCGATTGATTACCAGCGTCGTGTGACTGTCTGTGCGATCTCCTTTGTTCGGGTTACTGAAGCCAGAAAACCAAAACATAGCCTGGGTATATTGAACTCGCCACGTAGTACAGGCCTCTGTACTCTAACAATACACAGGTCTTGTATGTGGCTGGGCTTGTACGCCTCACTGACGAGATTGCCTCAAAGGCCTGCGACAGCGACAGGTCTGTTTTGGAGGCACTGAATGACTTCTATTCACCATTTGAAGCCACACCGAGAAGGCAGTACCCCTCCCTTGACAGGTTTTGTTGTGGTGAATGTCTCCCCAACAGGTCCACAAGCACTGCTAATCCCTCCAAACCTTCCTCCTAACTATCTTCCTGACCCTGTCACACCTGGATAACAAGAACTTCCTGGTTTAAGCTCAGCATTCAACACTATCATCCCTACACAGAAGAAGTTGGGCCCTGTTTGCCTGACAACCTCCCTTTGTAACTTTATCCTGGACTGTCTCAAGAAGAGACCCTGGACCATTGACATCAGAAAACATGGCCACCACACTTAAGCACCAGCATCCCCTGGAGCGTGTTCTCAGCCCACAAAACCCTCTCATAACTGTTCCACCAAATATGAAAACAAACATATTATCAAGTTTAAAACACTTTACATTCACATGGCAGAGGCTGCTATGTAAAGTGCCAATCTCCAATCAGGGTCTCACCATTCACACTGATACGTATGGCTATTCACTGAATGGCTATACGTAGACAGGCAGCCGGGAATCCAACCGCCAACCTTTCACTTGAAAGCCGAACGACCACTGAACCAGGGCCGCCCCAGTAACCTCAGCTGGACTCACAACATCTTCTCCCTGACCAAGTTGTCATCATATCACGTATGTATATGTCACCTATGGCCTCACGCATGCGCACTCCGTCATCAGCTGTTTTCATCACCTGGTCACATCTGTCCAATAGCATTGCATCACACCCTCATTGTTAGCCTATCATATTGTTGCTACCTTTTTAAATATGGCTTTTCTGTGACTCCAGTTCATTCATACCATCGTTAACGGCGATTTTGAAAATTGTATGCGCGTGTCAAACTTTCACATTACCTATTTTAGTCGGTATTAACAAAGTGATGTTCGATTCCTCAGCCCAGGAGGAAAAGCGTCTGTTCAAACAGCTTCAACTGCTTCTCCTGGACATCCAGCTGCTAACGTCACACCGATCTCCACTAAAAGGTGTCTGGTTAATTGCATAAAAGTAATCCATGCACGCCGTCAGTCCCCGGACAAACGCCTCAGCCTCCGCGTCCCACTGATCCCACGTCAACCAACGCCTCACTCTCTCTCATGCCGCCGCGCAGCTCTCTCTGGCCTGCGCTGCTGCAGCCTCACTTGTAGGCAAACATCTTCACACAATGAAAGGTCAACACCGGAGGAAATTCAGCCGGTGACATTACAGTTCCCAGGTAAAATAAACCATCCACCGGCTAATCCCTGGTAACTTTCACATCTACCGTATCTAATGACTCCGTCTATTCAGAGAAAGGCCAGAACTGAACTCTGCTTTGACCGCCGATTTAAACCCCAAAATACTGAAGGATAATTGTTTAAAAAGTATGAATTTGTTTATGATATGTATTTGATATAGCCTGTTCATGCTCGTCTGAGGTAGCCTATTCTCTGTTTACAAACACACCGGGACGGAGGCTGTGACGTTTCAGCCTCATTCAGGTGCTCACCTGTAGCCAACGCAGCTCATTCAGTGTTTTCAGACCACTTCTCTCAGGTATTATTCGTCACATTAATCACAGTTTAAGATCTTACGGCGCTGCAGTGTATACCGCAACCTTGGTTTAATTTTGTAAGTGTCTTAGTCGATTGAAATTACCGAAAATTCTGCTATAGCTCCTGAGCCTAATTTACCTTAAGGCGCTCACCACCCATGTTGTAAGGTCTGGCCTATATTCCTGTTCTCTCTGTATTGGCTATAATTTTTTTGCCCGCGCTTATATTAAGCATTGAGCCTCATTGTATTTTTTCACTCCCATGTGCACGTCAATCTCACACTGCATTATGAGACCAACATCTTACTCCTGTGCTATTATATAGCTATTGGATAAAATGTGCCCGCATGCATAGGCTGGATAAAGATCACAAAAACGTTCATTAATACAGCTGCTTTATCTACCTTCTTTTACTAACTTGACTTTCTCATTATACATTTCAGGAATATGTTGAAAAAAATTCAGTAAATCTCACCTTTCCTTACCGGTAACTCTACTCCGCTGATTCATTTTAATGACACTCGTACATCTACAAGTACTGTTTGAGTTGTGAATTGCTCTAATACAGCTGACGAAAAGGTCAATAGCAATTAAGATGAGTTATCCGGGTTGAAGTATGAAACGGCATGAATTCACTATTTCATTTACTTTCACACAGAGATTTCTGCGCATTTGTGACCATAATGGTGACCACTGCTGGAACATTAAAACAATCAGTCGTCAACCAGTCGAGGTCACAGCAGATGTCGTTTAAGTGTTTCCCTGGTTATTGATGTCCTCATTTCAAAATACCTCACAAACACAACATGTATCTGCCTTGTGATATTTACCCATCGCTGAAATGGGCATGTCTGTGATTGCATTGGAAACAAACGCATTAATCCTGTCAGTCAGGTTTGACAACTGATCATCAAGTAATCATGCAAAGCATGTTTGCTGACCAGTTTGGAGATTTTGCTTAGTCACTAAACTAAATGTTACTTTAAATATTTAGCCTATGTCATGTCTTACGTGCATTCTCTTTCTTCAATCATGCATAACTGTGTTGGTTTAGACAAAGGTAATGTCACCTTTGTTTTAGCATCCTGGTTATTGCAGACCTTTTTAATATAGCATTACTTGACTGTGTACACTCAACTCTGTCAGTTTAACTTGTCATATTTTATTTTCCACAACCCCAAAGAGTCAATCATCACGTCACTGTCCAACCTTTAAAATCCACCTCTCTACTTATCCTGTTATTCTTTATGTATCATTGTTGTATGCTAGCGATGGTAACTCCAACTTGTTAGCTAATCCGGTTACTGAGGACTTCTAACCCTTTCAAATGGAGCAACGCTATTCAGGTCAAAGCTAACTGTTAGCCATGCTTGCCTAAGCATTTCACATCGCTAGCAAGGCATTGCTGTCCTTTAGCCAAAGCTGGCTAGCTGTTTAGATCACAGGTAAATGTTAGCCATTGCTGGCTTAAACATTTCAGGTGCTAGCAAGGCATTGCTGTCCTTTAGCCACAGCTGGGTTAGCTATTAAACTTAATTTCTCTTATTTAAACTGTATTTTGGGAGCTAACCGGCACTATAATATCGTTCGATATATCATGCTGCCGCTCAGGGCAGACACCCTTGGATCACATTATGTCCTTGTCATTGTCAGCATGAATTAATCTGATTTCATCTCTCTCTGCAGTGAATAATAATTGCAGTGGAGTAGAAGAAAGTGGCATGCAAAGAAAATGCTTAAGTAAAGTACATCCAAAATGCATTTAAGTACTTTGCTAGAGTAAACGTACTTAGTCAAATTAACCTGCCTGTCATACAAATTGGCTCTAATCCAATCGCTTGTATAATTTAAAGCTTATAACACATAGGCTAATGCCATTGAAGTTCGCACAATCAATTAAAAGGTCATTGCAAAATCAATCACCTCCGAGCACAGACTCTCAGTCAGGTTTTAATATGACATTAAACCATTAAATTCTTCCTGTGAGGTAACTGTATTGCACTCTGATTAAGTGGGTACAGTTGTAGCGAGTTTGTCACTAAAACAACACTCTAAGGTTCTCTAAGGTCAAATGTTATAACATGTGTGATGATTCTTAGGTTAATTATCTAATTAGCTATTAGTTATAATTAGTAAGTCTCATGATGTATCATTTCAAACATTCTGGGAAAGGGAGTTAACTTTCAGACTGCACGAGGTGCAACAGAACGAACAGGATTTGAAACTTGCAAACACTACTACTAATCAGTGTTAAAATGTCAAAACTATAAATCTAAAGGATAATATTCATGTAAACTGTAAGTCGAGCAATAGAAGCTGGTAGCATGTTGGCCCCTGAGGGGATCTGTGTTTGCAGGATAATTATGTTATTAAACGAGTAGTCAGACAGGTTATGGTGACATGTAAGGTGAAGTATGTCATCACTTGATGTATAAAGTTCATGTATTGTGATATGCTTTCTTGGAGGAGTATTAGTTTATGTTTTACATATTTTTGTAAGATGAAGCAGCAGGGAAAAGACTTAAATTCAGACGGCTACAGTTCAAAGGTCACATTCAAGCTTCACAAAACTGTGTTTCTTGTTTTTAATTCACATAGACGTGGACTCTTCTTTAAACAGGAACCACCGTAATGCGGGTGAGTGTTCGTGGTGATTATTTTTTTAAGCTTTAGTAAATTCATAGGCCTGCATGTCCAAACTTACATTTGTTGTTTGTTTGTTTCAAATGTGTTTATTAAGGAACCGATTAGGCCTCTGCATCAGACGAGATGAAGAACCTGCTGCAAGCGTCATGTAGAAAATGGTAACAACCTGATAATGTATTCAAATTTTTCATTATCCCAAAGGCTTAGTGCTCATCACAAAATGTTTTTCTGAGCATGAATTGTCACTTTATATAACTCATTAATGCTTGAGTTGATTTTACACACATACCTGGTACATCATATCAGCAAAGGATATAATGGTTTTCCCATTGCCCATTGGCTGTAGCCAATTGATTGGAGATTGGCACTTAGGCCTTTGCCATCAGTGTGTGAATGTGAGTGTGAATGTGACATGTAGTGTAAAAGCAGCTTTGAGTGGTTGGAAGACTAGAAAAGCGCTATATAAGTACAGTCCATTTACCATTTACATTGTGGCGGACCCCTCTCACCCCGGACACAGACTCTTTGAGACCCTCTCCTCTGGCAAGAGGCTGCGGTCCATCAGGACCAAAACCTCCCGACACAAGAACAGTTTCTTCCCCACCCCACCCCCTCACTTGGCATGGACTCTCATCCAGCCCCTCAGTCACTTAACATTTTACAAATGTTTGACTCTAAATCAGACTATATGTGTTACATTAACGCTCACTGGACTTTTATATTGTCGTTACACTATTTTTAATTTTATACTGTATGCTTTTGCACTCACCAAAATCCTGCACATCCCGAATGTCCCCCCGGGGATTAATAAAGTATTTCTGATTCTGATTTCTGATTCTGATCTGTACAGTTTTTAATTACATGTATGTTGTTCTATTTTGTATTCTATGCATTGTTTTTAATATTTTTATTCTTATTGCCTTATTTTTTTATCTTGTTCCATTTAAGTCTTTTGCTTGTTTTTTATTCTAGTTCTGTGTTAATAGTTCTGTACCAAAAAAACAAAACAAATTCCTTGTATGTGTAAACCTACTTGGCAACAAATCCAGATTCTGATTCTGATGAAGCATCTATGAAATAGATAAAAGTCTAGGTGTGTTTTTGAACGTGCTTTTGGTTGTTCAAGTATTATATTAATAATTCATGAGACATTAGGTACAAAGTGTACAGTGAGTACAGTGTGTTTATCTGCTCCCCTCCTGCGATGAACACTTGTAGGTACAACACCTACTGAGCATGCGCAGAACCGCGGAAGCCTATATTTGTTCCCAGACATCATCACAGGTTGAACTGAGCATCCTCTTCCACAAAGAGGGACCCTTTTTCATTACTGCCGCTGCGGTGTAAAAAAACAAAACAAAACCAGACAGCACGGAGGGAGTTGAAGCCATAAGATGAAGAGACGTTATGTGGACGCGAACAGGCTACGGAAAATGAAAAAAATGAAAATAACGGAAAGGCTGTCTGAGAGGTAGCTAGCGCCGCCGCGAGCCGCGTCGCCTGCCTGGCGGAGGCTGCTTTTGTTGTGGTGCTCGTCTTTGTGTTAATTTCAGCCGTCGTCATCCACTCACCTGTCTGCCTCACGTCCGATCACTTCATCCATGTCTCGACGATTTATACGAACCAGTGTTGGGCTTAAATAGCCCCCATTACGGCTAATGTGCTGGGACAGAAGCTTAGAAATGTAGTGCCAGTTACTTCAGTCGACATTGTTTACAGAAAGACACAAATTAGCAGCTGTGCAAGTTATCTTCGGCCTGCTTCTCTTAAGGATGCTGTATCCGCTTTTAAGTCTGTCTTTTGTTTCCTCAGGCCGAATTATAGGCTGACATTTAGTCAACACGTTATGCTTCTCTTGTGGGATATTATTGTTCCATAAAGCTGAAAGGAAAGCAGCTCATTTTCTGCACATATAAGCATAATTTTGAAAGCGTCTAGACAGAGTGCAGACCAGAAAAGATTGGTGAAGGATAGAGAGACTAATTATTATATCGTTGTATTTACTTCACATCGTAGGCCTATTTCTATAAGACAAGTAAAACAAATTAAACCAGTTAGATGTACGGTAGACAATAAAAACATGTCTTGCTGCTTTTATTTTGAAATTATTCGCAGTATTTTGCAGCAATGATAATGACTGTTAGCTAAAAGAAAATACTGTCATTTAGTGATATTACAATTCAGACTTGAACTTCTAAGAATAATTTATTTGCCTACACTGTTGTCTCCCCCTTCTTCCTCCTAAATATAAAATATTGGGTTTTTCAGTTGGGAAACTACTTACATATTTAGTATCTGATATGAAATACCTGCAAGATAAATTCAAACACTTTAGAAAGGGTGTTTTGTCCATGTGCAGTGGGATGCTGTGGTGCTCCCTCTCTCCTCCAGATGAAATATTGCCATGGTTACCAAACAAAGAAGGGGCTGATGTGATGGCAGCCTATGGATGAGCAGAACAAAGGAGGAAACCACAGCCCCTGTTTGTCTCGTGGTCGCCTAATAAAACGAGGGAGGGAGCAGGCATTGTTCGTCAGTGCCTCTATTTAAATGGCAGACTGTGTTTTTAAAGATGCAGCTGCTAAATTACGGGTTTAGCAACATTTATCTGATGCTAAGTCCTGTTTTGTCTTCTTTGTGTGTGTAAAGGGATGGATTCAGCTTCTTTCTGTAGAAGAATCAGAGGCGAAAATCACATTTATTTCACTTGTTCACCAACATCAACACACCCCCTTCTGCTGATGTTTTATGTAGAATAGTAACAGGAAGGGATTGTCTTTTTTCAGTGCCTACACCATCCTCAAGTTCATGATGATGTGGACGCTAGTGCTGCTGGCGGATTTCATCCTTGAGTTCAGACTGGAGTACCTGTGGCCATGCTGGCTCTTCTTTGGCAGCGTTTACACCACTTTCCACTGCCATGGACTGGTGAGAACCCCCACTGTGTAGTTTCATATTGTGAGCCAATGATTACAGTCCTAATGCATTTCATTGAAGTTTGTGTGTTCTTTGTTTGCAGGTTATTTGTGTAGTTTTTGTCTGTGCTGCTTTTACTCTGGACATCTTTTGTTTAATTTTTGTTCCTTTGCACTGGCTGTTCTTTGTGGCCAGCACATATGTATTATTCAACTACATTTGGCACACAGGTGAGTATGTTTTCTGTGGTTCATCCCACACAAATATGCAGAACTATGTTCCTTACATGTAAATGAAGCTATGTTTCTGTTATGTTCTAGTGATTTTCTCAACATTACATCTGATTATTTCATGTTCCTGCAGAGAAAGGCATCTGTATATCGACGGTGTCCCTGTGGATTCTGCTTGTGTACACAGAGGCTTCGCTTCGACTCAAAGACCTTAAAACCTCTCAAGCAAACCTGTCTCATCTGTTTGCTGCACACTGGTATGTTGATTTAATTTAAATCCATATTTCAGTTAGAATTAAAGTGAATCACGATTATCTAGGTTAAAACTTAGATAAACCCCTTTGTGATATAAAGAAGTGGCCTTGATGTTTGTGGATCAAAGAGTGCATGAGTAAATTTACTTCTATTATATTATAAAAGATGTAAATATATGCTTAAACCTATTAAGTTCCCAATAATAATTATTTGCGATTCAAGATATTTATTATGTGGCACACATATTCTTCTCTGTCTTTCCCCCTCTGTTTTCACATTCAGCATCGGATATCCTGTAGTGTACCTGGGGTTTTATGCCACCTGCTATTTCACCAACATCTTTAAGCTGCGCATACAGAAAGCCGTGCAGAGTGAGAACGACTTCCACATGCACCTCCTGCAGCACTCGCTGCCTCCAGGCCTGCAGGTTTACCCCAAGAACAGCACAGATGGCAGCAGCAGTGAGTCGTCTTCACCTTCCATTTATACACACGTTTATTTCATCCAAGACTCGAGATAGACTCCATTTTTTGCCACCACAACACAAGTGTCAAATACCAAAGTAGCTATGTGAAAGGAGTACAGATAAGTCAATGCTGCTTTGATTAAGTGGCTCAGACAGGAATCCTTTTGACTGAAGCAGCAAACTGTATTTTCTAAACCGCTGTTCTCGCCAAAGACAGCAGAGTGAAGACTTTTTTTTGTCTTCTTGCAGGCTCAAAATGGAAGACGAAGCCTGAGTCGACACAGTATCAGTGTCAGAACGGTGCTGTAGTGGCCCACGATGAGGGACACATCTCTGACTGCCTCCAGATCCGCAGCGAGGAGAGAGTGACAGAGAAGGGAACACAGGAGGTGAGGTCGGCTGAATCAAACAGGCGGCAGCCGTCAATCAAAGCCGGTGAGTCCAGAGATCTGCCCCACTCTGGGGGAGGAGGACCAGAATCTACTTCAGCCCCTGAAAATCTACCTCAAGATGAGCAAGGAAGCAAAGCCACGCGGCCGGCAGCGAAAAGCTCCTCACCAAAAGCCCGCAGAGGCAGCACAAACACTCCTTCACCGCCTGCTGGGAGGACGGAGAAGAAACAGAGATCCAGCTCCAAAACAGTCAGCCCCAACCGGGACGTGACAGACAAGAGTGCCACAGCGGCTCAGAATTACCACGCTGAGCAGACGACCAAGTATGCAGCTATTATCTTCCCCCTCAATACAGTTTTAATCAGGGCTAAACCATCTCTTTCTGTCCCTGTAACTCTGCTGATTCTTCTCTCTCAGGCTGGAGCAGGAGCTGAGGAGGCTGAAGGGCGAGCTGCAGACGAGCAGGCAGAGCGAGCAGGAGCTGAGAAGTCACATCTGCAACCTGACCAACAGCGAGCGGAGCCTGAGACCGGAGGTGTCCCTGCTCAGACAGTCCAACATGCTGCTGCAGAGCAAGTGAGTGGTCCACTACATCCACTGCTGAGAGCTCATCTCTGGCTCCTTCTGTGGGCTCATGGGATGGAGGGATGATTGCATGAAAAATGCTGCTGGAACTGTGGTTGTCTGTGGAAGCAAACTTTTTGGGGCAGATGTTTTATTCCTCAGAAGGGCTGATGGATCTCTTTTTAAGCCGGGGTGTAATTAATATCATATGAAGTCATGTTTCATATCAAGGGATTGAGACTCACAATTCTCATCCATAAATGAATGAAGTACTTGAATCTTTAAAGCATGAGGGTTTAAATACATGAGAACATTTCATTTTTTAATGAAGTAAAATTTGGGGGGGTTTCTTTAGCGCAATCTAAATATTGTAACTTATAAAGGTAATAATAACATTAGCACATGCTTTATTATATTATGTGATTGTTGTGGATTTACAATCATTGTTCATTTATTATCATTATAGAGATTTTTAGTTTCCTTTATCCAACAAAAAGTCAAAAAATAAATATAAAATAAATATATATTTAATTTACTCTTAAAGGTCTAATCTAAGATTTCAGTTGCGTTCTCTTTGGCGGCACCTTTGGCAATAAACGGTAGCTGTGGGAGCACACTTCCTAATTTAACCGTCCACGGTTGGCTGTCTTTGTTACATTTGTAACTCTTGATTTTTCTTCTTTAGACTGTTTGCCTTCATCTGAGCGTCCAATTTGGTTCTTTTTCTTTGGATTTTCACTTATTTTTGAAGTTGTATCTGTAGTCGTCGATCTTTTCTTTGTTTGTTCAGCCATAGTAGATTACTGTTTACTCGCAAGACACACACAGACTGGAAAAGCAGCCGCTTAGCTCCGCCTACCCTCTCTGGCAGACCAACCACTGCTGGGTGATGTCACTAACTGGGCGCCGCTTGTGATTTTTTCCACGAAAGTCGCCACAGACAGCCAGTCTGTAATACTGCAAATGCAAAGGCTTTCATCAGTGGGCCATAGGCTCAATCACCATTGTGTTACCTCCTTCGGCGATAGATTTATAGACATTTATTTACATGAAAATCGTCCAGATTATACCTTTAAAGAAGACAAAGAATATCAGCAAACATTTTTTACATTTAAGGAGCTTTTATGGTTGAATTTTTGGCATTAAAAAAAAACAAAAAAACATGACTCCATTGATAAAATTGTTGCTGATTATTCTCATGTTGATCCAGCAATTGCCCACAAACAATCATCCAAAAAAAACTAAAAGAAAAACTGTGCTGGAAAAAAACCCCAATCACATTTAAACCCACGAAACATTCACCCATCAAATCCACATCCACCAGCCAGCAGCTTTTTTGAGACGAACATGTTTTGATCAGGCATGTCCCAGTTTTTTAAAGCAAGGTGCTCTCCATTGACTCAACAACTACAAGAGGATAAGAATCACGTTTAGCATCTTCTGTTTGTCTGAAGTTAATCTCAAACAACTTGAATGTGGCAGTGACCCATTTTTTTTACATGATTTAAAGTTACTTTAACCCTTTTTTCCTCAGGATTTTGTGTCTGAGTAAAACCAAGCAGAGGGACAAACAGAGCAGCGCGATGCTGGAGAAGAAGACCAGAGCAGAGACGGAGGCCAGACTCTCTGTGGAGAAACAGTTGGCTGAGCTTCAGGCTCAGAAACTGGAGGAAGCAGCCAGCACAGCGAGGAGCCTAACAAACAGGTAAATAACACCTAACAAACCTGTAAAATTCATTAAGTGGCTTTATGCCTGGAAAGAAAAGCTGGATTTGGAATAGTTTGCTACTGAACAGAATAAAATACTGCTGTAAATGTATGGCCAAACAACTCAATAAATAGTATGAATCATGCTTTTTATTTTCATGCTGAGTTATGATATATACAACTCCCATATCTGTGTGTTCATGATGAGGCTTGAGCCAGAGGCTGATTAGCTTAGCTTAGCATAAAGACTGGAAACAAGGGAAAACAGCTAGTCTGGCTTTGTCAAAAGGTTAAAAAACGTGTACAAGTACCTCTAAAGCTCACATTATAGCTTTTTTGTTTCATTTGTAGACTAACCGAAGAGTAGAAAAAAAACACCATTTGTGGTTTCAGAGGGGTTTTGTGTGGGACTATTTTAGTCTCTGTGCCCAGCCAGGGAAAGTCGAGGACAAAACCCCCAGCAAAACCATAATTTTGGTTATTACACTTAGGTTATTGTATGGCTAAACTATGAAGATATCACTTCAATGGACATTAAAGGAGCAATTCGCCCCTGGAAAAAGCCACTGTCAGTCAAAGCTGGTGTTCTCTGTAATCGATAGAAGCAATAATATTTGAAATTTGAGCCATAGCTGTGGAGAAAGTTGTTCAAACAGCTCGTGGTTTCGGCCATTCTACATTCCTACAACACCCAGCATGCATTGCGCCCCTCCCTCTGAAAGGAACGGCCTACCGAGAGACGCTGGAGTGAAATACTACCGTTTTCGCTGCAGGCAACGGCTCAGAGCGGTACAGAATCAGAAATACGACAAGAATATACCGATGGATCGTCTAAAAAATCTTCAGGTCTGCAGTCTACATTTCAAACCTGACGATTTTGAACGAGACATGACATCGAAGGCGGGCGTCCTAGATTGAGGAAGTGTAGTTTAATGAGCTCCCTGGCCTCCGCCAGATGACGCGCTTTACGTAGTCTGATGGAGGTTTTCCAGGGCCCATTGGAGCAGCGGATTGCGTCCTCCAAAGGCACAGAGTGAAATTGCATTTTTTTCCTACCATAATGGCATTAGCTCCCCATAACAGCATGATAGGACTGAGGTTGAAAACTGGTGAACTGGCCCTTTAATTAGGGAGAAACGGCTAGCTTGGTTCTGTCAAAACATAACCTTTTACGCCTGCAAACGTCTCTAATTTCACTGTTTCCAGTCTTTGTTCTAAGCTAAGCTAACTTTAACTGTCGCCTCACATTAAACATACAGATATGATAAGGCTATCCTCTCGTGTTGTCTTGGCAAGAAAGTGAAAGGGCACATTTTCTCAAATGTCAAACTTAGCCCTTAAATGCACATGTAAAAGTTGGACACATAGATCTATTTCCTGTATTTGTGTAACCATCTTGTGCCTGGATATGACAAACAAGAACAATGTAAACAAAATGTTTCTGTGTGAACTGGTCTAAATGTTTAAATGAACCCCTTCTTCTCTCACCGCTCTCCAACACCAGGCAGGAACACTGTGAGACCCAAATGTTAAGGAAAAGAGTAAAAGATCTAGAGACAGAGTACAAACAACTACAGCTGGAGTTTCAAGTGAAAGACAGTCGTGTGGTAGATCTAGAGAGTGATGTTGAGGTATCTTTTTTTTTACACTATTTGGGAATGAACTTGTGAGTTTCAGTGTCTGTGAGTCTCAAGTGGTCGGGTCGTCTTCGTATGGTCATGTAATCTTATTTGCTGTTTGAGTTTTTATTTCTATTCTGTGTGTTTTTAAAAAAATGAATGGTTTTCTTTGGAGGCATTTGCACTTTGTCATCACATCAGTATGCAGTAATGTGTGGTTGTTTTTTGTTGTTTGACATCAGGTGTGTACATTGTTGTATTTTGTGGTATTGTATATAATTTTAGTGGTACACTCTCCATGAAGCATGCAGAAACAGTAGCCAGGTCTTTCACGAAAAACATTGCACTGCTTTAATGAAAGAAAAGTCAATGTAACACAGAAAGAATCATCCGCCTGAGTTTCTCTGTGATAACGTGCAGCTTTCATGTTTTTTGAATGGCTGGCCAATTCATCATCAATGTGTGGAAGTTGTTTTCTCTGTGGTGCATTTGGTTCCCTAAGTAAATGATCCTAAACACGCATTAAACTTGGCAAAACAACAACAAAAAACTTAGGAAACCAAAACACCTTCCTGTGATTATAATCATAACAAGTTTGATTCACATGTTCTTACTTTTGTCTGGCCTCAGGCTCTCGGGAAGTACCGCTGTGTGGAGAAAGAGACAGACATGCTGCTGTCCACTCTGTCAGCCATGCAGGAAAAGGCTCAACACCTGGAGTACAACCTGAGCGCAGAGACTCGCATTAAGCTGGACCTGTTCTCGGCGCTGGGAGATGCCCGCAGACAGCTGGAAATCGCTCAAGGTTCACGCTCTCTTTCTCCTCACATTTACATGTCCCCTTGTTGTTTGTTGATTTGCTTCCTCTCCTGAAAATGTGTCATCAGATTAGTACGTTCCTTTGAGGGAAAGTAGACCAGGAACCCAGGAAGTTTTTGGTTTATAACTTTATACAATAGCACCATCATGTGGCCAAGAAGCACCACTGGGTACACAACTACTTTTTTCCCTTTTGATTTTCCTGTTTAAGACAAATGTTTTACATCAGGCTGCACAGATATTTAAGTATTTTTCTATGAGATTGCTATTGGTCTTTAGATTGTGCTGCATAAACAAGCACTATTTTCTCTCTTGAACAATCGAGTATCACTACACCTGCGGCAGGCCGGTTTCTCAGGTGACACAGCTTTTCCACTTTGAGTTTTAATCCTCTTAATGCCCATCTTACCTTAAAGGTGATTTTTTTTTTAATATCACTTCTTCCTGCAGTGTCCACCTCCTCATATTTTACCTTTGTCTGTCTGGCAGATAAAGTGATGAAGCAGGACCGGGAGATCAGGGAGATGAAGCAGAAGATCGCGGAGGTGATGGCCGTCAGTCCCGGCGTTTCCTACATGGCTCCTCGACCTCCGGTGCCGCAGTATCTCACCAAGTTACTCAACTCTGAGCGCTACGTGCTGAATCCACGAGCACTGATGTACCAGTGCCTGAAGAAATGAAAGGATTGTCTTTTTTTTCAGATCCTCAGACCTCTTTGGCAGACTCCTCCCTCATAAAACCTGAGGGGAAGGATTTTATTACAAAGCTAACTGATACTTTGAAGTCAACTTCTTCCAGCCACGAGGGAAACCAGAATGAGCCTCCACATGTTGAATGCCTTTCGCTGCACTGATGGTGCTAACTTGACATTATTATATATGTGCTGATTCCTCCCACATCGAGGGATGAAGAGTCCAAAATAAGATATCTGATATGCAGAGCTGCTGTAGGCACGATTTTGATGATAAGACACTCTTCCTTACAGCATCTAGTCGGGATGCAACAGAGAAAAGCACAACATCTTTTCAAATTTAGACCCTGTTTATAATTCAGTTTGGTGCTTTGTTCGTACATTTCTACACAAGAGACAAAACAATGAAATAAGTGTTTCCTAAACTCACCTGAACACATCTCAGAACAGGAGTTGGCCAGTAGTTTACCCAGACGACTCATAATGTTTAAAAATGTACAAGTAGATTTATCTTGCTACCTTTCTCTAGCAAGGTACCGACAGCAAGCTTTACAACCTACAGTGTACTTCCTGACATCAAAGCAAAATTAACAACTCAATATTATTAAAGTAATAATCTCGAAGATTTTCATTTAAATAAGTGTCTGCTAAGTCACTATCTATCGCCGAATGAGGTAACACAATGGTGATTGAGCCTATGGCCCACTGATGAAAGCCTTTGCATTTGCAGTTTTACAGACTGAGTGTCTGTGGCGACTTTCGCGGAAAAAATCCCAGTTGGTGACGCAGCAGTGGTTGGTCTGCCAGAGAGGGTAGGCGGAGCTAAGCAGCTGCTTTTCCGGTCCCTGCAAGTGTTGCGAGTAAACAGTAATCTACTATGGCTGAACAAACAAAGAAAAGATGGATGACTACAGATACAACTTCACAAATAAGTGAAAATCCAAAGAAAAAGAAAAGTCGACGCTCAGATGAAGCAAACAGTCTAAAACAGGAAAGCGACCGTCAGCGAGGAAAATCAAGAGTTACAACCGGAGCCAATCGTGGACGTCACACATGCAGCACTGTCTGGATATCTGGGAAGTGTGCTCCCGCAATTACCATTTATCGCCATAGGTGCCGCCAAAGAGAACGAAACTGAAATCTTCGAGATTACAACTTTAATTTGTAGGATTTTACAGACTTTTTAATCACATCTGTTGTATGATAACAAAGAGAAATTGACTGAAGCATTCAATCTAATGTGATACATTTCTAAAATCCTGTTTATTCCTTTTTGTCAAAAGATTTTGGAGTATATTAGAAAAGAAGGATCTAATAAGCCTGTAAACTTTTTGACTTGTCATAATCGAAAACAAGCCATGACAGTGAGCCAGCATGCATAATACCCTGAAACTGAAGCAGCTAAATGGAATTCAGCCATCATTAATTGTACTATTAACATGTGTTCTTGTCTTACTCTGAGATGTCACATTGTTTCCTGGAGAGGGCACACAAGGAATACTGCAAGCAACATCTTTTGGTAAGACACATCTGTGACATATATCTGAATACATTATAAATTATCACTATGATCATAGAGAGATGGTTGTATGGAATTATCTCCAAGAGCTTGTTAGTCAGATAGATTCTGGATTAAACAAATCATTATTTAATAAGATGCAGATTTTTAGGTCACAACAATATTCTGCATAAAATCTCTCAAAGCATTAATACATTTAATAACTGACAACATAGTCTTAATTTCTAAGGAATGTATGCATCAAGGTGCTCTTGTGTGTGCCTGTAAATAGTGGATAAAGGTGATTTAAGAAATTCTGATGAAACATATGGGTTCACAAAATTAACAGTTTTGTCTTTTTAAAGATTGGAATGAGACCCGTTAGAGCTGAAGACAGATGTTGCAGACATTTCAGGTGTCTTATTTGTATGACGTTTCTCTAGAATAATCTGCGGTGATATTTAAGCAAGGGAGTGACTTGATTAAGTTTAGGAGATGCGGCAAAAGGAGTCGCAATAATGTCTCTTTGTTTCAACTGACAGCTAACAACTGCATTTGTGTTTAGCAGCTCTCCCGGAAAAGAGAGGAAGTGTAAACTGAATGGTTGCCACGCTGTTTGGCCAGAATTAGACTTCGTCCATGAGTTAAAGTGGAACGGTGTTGACCAAACACGGCTCATGAATATAATTACTGTGCCTATATACATTACTTTCAAACTAGGAAGTAAAACACAAATTTAATGTGAAAGAGTAATGTGTTTGAATTGAAGTGCTATGTACTGTTTTTGTAGTTCTTTTGTTTCTTTTCTTTTTTTTTTTTACTCACAATTGTACAGAATTTAAAATGCCCACGCAGCTGAAAAACACTCATGAACTGGATGTCGCCAATTTTGGTAGCTTTTTATTTAGAGTGTGTTTCTAGGGTGTTTTATATCAAAAATATTTTTTAGTATTGCTGTACTTTTATTATACTGCTGTAATTTTGTACGGCAATGTGTTTGTCAGCATGAAATGTGTTTTATTCAACTGTTATTCGAGCACACATTGTGACTTTAAGTATGTACATGAATATACTTGTGTACAAGGGCTACAGTTTCTTAACATTTTGGAACAAATAATTCAAACAGTGATGCTCTGAGGGCGAGATTATGCTCTTGATGGGTTTTTTTGTATAAATTATTTAAACAATTGAGTTTTGTCTCAGTGTGCGTCTCTGTGTACATTTTTTTTTAGCTTTGAGTGTAAATAACAATTCCAGATTGTATTCTTTGAGATAAAACCACCAACATGTACTTAATGTGCACGTTGAGTCATATTGCATTTAACTGCCATTTCCCTCACTCAGCTGGTTTCAAAGCTTTTTGGCTGATAGCTCGTTATCAGTATTTTAAACCCCTTTTTTTAAGTCACAAAGAGGTGCAACTCTGCAGAAACATAACACATTTCTGTAGCAGAAAAGACGGTTAGGGTTTTTTTCTTCATCCCGAGTTAGTGAGCCGAACAGTATGACCGTTTTCAAACCATGTTGTTTGCAGGCTGTAATAACTGACAAGCAACTGTGAACTGTTTATAACTTATACAGTGTAAATTACAAAAGTCAAGTAGGCCCAGCATAGATCCTTGTGGAACTCCTTTTTTAGTGTCTTTAGATATTACGTTTGAAAGGCTTCATGTGACTTGCCTGTGTTTGCATTCATTTCCAGATGACAAACCAACAGACCTGAAGTGCTGATAGTGTAAAGTTTTATTTCAGGAAGTGAAAAACGGGGTAAATGCGTTGCAGAAACAGAGCACAGTGTCCAGCATACAGTGTACAAGATGGTTACAAGCATGCCAGGCAGTCCCACACTTGTATCTCGCAGTATCTACAGACCCTGTCAGAAGGAAGTCACAGCATAGAGAGAAGACGAGACTATATCACAGACTTTTTATGACGCTATTTCCAATTCATTTCAAGCTCCTCCTATTAGTGTGGAGGAGCCAGAGGCCACAGGACATTTCAAACAGCATATAAAAGTGTACAGCAGTGCAAACTAGCAGAGAGATCCCCAAACAGTTAACACAGAACGGTGGTCAGAGCCAGTAAATGAATACCTACGTGGAAGGGGGCAAGTTTTAGCTCTGGTGTCACACAGGATATCTCAGCCATGAAGGAAGCCACAAAATCTAAATGTTCACAGGCCTCAGCGGACAAAACTTCTGCATGATTATACTGGAATATTTCACCATCGAAGTCTAAATGAGAACTCCAGAAGCAAGCTCGTTGCATGCACTAGTTTCCATTTAGACACAGAAAAGCGTACATGCAATCACTGATGTTGACATCTTTCATATCATGTTATTCACCTCAGAAGCATCTTCGCATGGATCTTATCAGCCTCTCTTGTGTCAAACTTCATCGAAAGAAAGACTAACTTGGCTCTAACTGATAAGTGCTGCAATGGGCTACTCTTAAAACAGAAGCTACAGTCGTAGTTGGACCACAATCGAGTGATGACACCCCTTTTCATAGAAAACGACAGCTTGATTTAAAGAGAGAGAAACTAAAAGCATACATTCAAACAACCACCCGCCTTTGTGCTGAAGTGAAGTTCTGTACACACTCAGGAAAAGATACACAAATAAATAGATTGATTTTTTTTTATTTTAGCTTTAGCTCTTCAGATTGTGTTGCAGCTGAATGTTGTATAATTACAGGATTCGGATGTAAAAGTGACGTTGCATCTGTTGCATTTCACACTCAATGCATTTAAGAGTCTCTAGGTAGGAAGATGCCTCACTCGCTGTTCGAGAGAAAGTTTAAAAGGACCAGACAACCAGACTTAACCTTACAACACCATAATACAGACACTTCAGTATGCCGGGACAAAGGGTTTTTTTCATACAGACAACTATTTAACAATTTGAAGTAAAAATGTTTAAAATACAGTTTTAATACTGACTTAAGGAAAACACTGCTGTTATCCACTTTAATTTGGCTTACCTCCAACATTTCATCACTACTTTCAAACTGAAAGAAATGAGCCAAACGGTGAAAAACATTTCTATTTTCCTTAAAGATGCGACTAGGATTTCCTCTTTCACAAGAGAAGCAGATGGCTGTTTTGGGTGGGAGGGAGAAAAAAAAAAATAAAAGATAGAAAGCAACAACCACTTAGTGGCAGCTTTTCCCACCAGAACATACGACGACAGGCTGCAGCATCTGCAGCCAGACCAAGGCTTCCCTCCTCCATCCTCACAAAGCTTTCCCGCAACTCAGAAGTGGAGCAAAAAGCTAGTCCTGACATGGAGGACGAGGAGGGCTGAAAGAAGGCCGAGCGAGTCCTCCGCTACGAGGAAACAGTCACCGGATTGAGAGAACCGTTCCGGCTGTAGAACTTTGAGAAGGCCTCTTCAAGAACGGATGCAAGTCGCGGCTGATCGCCCTGAAGAATGACATAGTAGGGTTAAAAGATATCATAGGTAGGATAATGGGGTTTTACTGCCAACGGACAATAGTCAAAAAGATGGACTTTACTTACTTCACTGATGAATCCCAGCTGAACGAGCTCCACAGCCAGCTCCTGCACGTTCTCATCTGAATAAAATACAACACCGTCAGAATACTACATGGTGGCAATGTGTATCTTTACACTCCCTCAAAGTCTCAGACCATGTCTACACGTACGCGGGTGTTTTTCAGAACGTAGCTTTCCGCCCGTGTTTTGGCCTTTTGTTTGCACACAAACGCTGTTTTAGGTCACTGAAAACGGATCTTTTGTAAAAGAAGAAGACTTTTAGAAACCCTTTTTGCACGGAGACATGTAGTTTAGGTAAAAAGCGTTTTTTGCTAAATGGACGTGACAAAAACAGTGATGCTTCTAACCTTGCTAACAGGACTTTTTACATGTTGACACATATATGTAAAGTGACACATCCACTATATTGATATATCGCCCCCCGTTCCTCGATGCGCCACTGCAGCCCGCCAGGTAATCTTCCTGCAATAGATTTTTTCAGACTTTTGATTAGCCGTGATTTACTTTATCTTCTTTGCATGACTGGGTTAAATCGCCGCCTGTTGTCGTGCTTGTGTGGACGTTTTTTGGGAAATGAAGGAGGGAAAAACTCTTTTGAAAAATACTTGTGTACGTGTAGACATGGCCTCAGTTTTCCACCAATGTCATCATCATCCCTCTGATTTAAACAACCAGATAGAGGATTAAAATGCCCCCAAAGTGATGAGAAAATGTAAAGGTGACAGTAGTCTACTTCTTAAGTCATATCTGAATGACTGTGAATAAAGATACTCACTTGGTAACAAATCACAGCTTAAGTGCCTGTTCAGTTTATCCTCAAGTTTCAACAGCAGGGTCAGCTGGAAGGGAATTAAATAATGTATTTTAAAGTCAAGCAACACACAAAGACATTAACATATGACACTCAATATTTAGAAGCGGAGACATAGACAGAAGTGAAACTCACATGATGCTTACTGCCTTCATCAACAGGCTCAATATTACACTGCATCTGAAGGACCTGTGGAGAACCAGCAGGAAAACAGCTCAATATACAGCAGGCCACATCTAGACTATGATCTGAAAGGATGAAGTGCAACATGCAATAAAAATATTACATAAATATTTGACTACTTTTTAAATAAACCTTGTGGGAGTTTGGTTTAAAGCGTCCATCTGGCATTTTCAGTTACTTGTAAGACCAGAACATGACGGGATTGTTGATTTAATTTAAAGAGAAAAGATGTGCAACATGTGCGTTCTTACCTTCCTGGTCTCGAGCTCTGCGGGTTCAGGAGTCGGGGTTTTCACTGAGGGGGGCACTATGGGCGACTTCACCGCCTCCTGCTGGGGTTGTTGTGGACATGGTATCCCAAACGCGGTCAGCGGATAGATCCCATTCCTGGAAGAACACAGATAAAAAGAAGCAAAATTTCAGGACGGCTGCAAAGGATTTTGTACTGTGCAGTTTCAATACTCAAGTATATCTTTAAAGCGATGGTTTTGGGTTCAAGGCAGAAACTTCAAATTGCAGGCAAATCATGGCTAATTTGTTTCCAAGTATGTTGCTGCCTGTAGCAGGGAGTTTTCTTACCTTACATCTTCCAGGAACTTGTCCAATTCGAGTGCAGGAAACTGAGAAAGCCTGAAAAATGATGACACAAGTTGAATACTTAGAGTGTGGCCAAGTAAGGCTAAAATGCAGAGCTGAGACAAATTAACATTATGATTCCCAAAAGTCCAGAGGAAAATCTTGTCAGTGTTTTGTAATATGAATTGCATACAGAAAACCACAGGAACACTTCCACAGATTTCCTTCCCTCCCTGGGTTTTTTCTTTTCATTGTCTTTTTACGATCGTGTTTGTTTTTGTGTTATTCAGACTCACTTCATCTGAACTCCGTCCTTGGCCTCAACGATCACCAAGTTAGGGTCCATGTTCTTCGTCATCTCTTCTAAAGCATTTTCTGGAATCATATCTAGAGGTGAACAGAAAGGACCACAATCAAATAAGAAAGTATTAATGCTTTTTTTGTTGTTAAGAGCAAATAAAAGTCAGAATTTGCTAACTGATACATGTCCAGTCGAAGGATTGTTGTTATATTGCATCTATACATTTTGGAAGCTGACCCCAAAAGTTCCACCAAGTGCTCCAGAAAGTGACGCAAAAGAAACAGCTTCTGTAACTGTGAACTTTGAACTCTTCTTAGTGTGTGTTTTGACTCACGCTGGTGGCTGACGATGCAGTGCGCAGCCAGCAGCTTGAGTAAGGGCACCTCGAACAAGGCCTGGTGAAACAGCAGCTCCTTCGCTGTGGGTCGCTTACTGGGGTCCACCTCCAGACACTTCTGGATAAACTCCTGAAAAACATTGTGAGGATAAGCTTCAGGCTGTGGATTCATCTCCCAAACAGACATCCAGGCTTTAAATGCTTTCCTCTCCCTCGCTCACCCGTTGCAGTGGGTCCTCTAGGGACTGAATGGCACTGTTTATGGCTTCTTGGGACACGTAAGACGAATCTCCATTACTCTGGATTTCCAACACAGCCATCTGAGGAGTAGGTGGGACAAAAAAGGGAGTTGATTGGAGGTGATTCATGAAAACAAATACACAGCTTATGCCAGCAGCAGCCACTCGTGATTACACAACACATTCTGCAGGCATTGGTCATCACTGCAGACCTATTGTGCCATTGTCTAGTATTTCCACATTTCCTTTCCTGCAAAACCTTGAGATAGCCAACACCCTGATCTCTATTTCTGTGACGGCTGTAAAAAGCAAACATGCTAAGGAGTCATTCAGATGTTCATCTTTTGCATGAACCAATTTATTATTGCATCGGAGAATCAAGCCTAATCATTAAAGGAGCAGTTCGCCCCTGGAAAAAGCCGCTGTCAGTCAAAGCTGGTGTTCTCTGTAAGCGATAGAAGCAATAATATTTGAAATTGGCGCCATAGCTGTGGAGAAAGTTGTAAAGGCAGCTCGTGGTTTAGCCCATTATACATTCCTACAACACCCAGCATGCATTGCGCCTCTCCCTGAAAGGAACGGCCCAGCGAGAGACGCTGGAGTGAAATACTACCGTTTCGCTGTAGGCTCAGAGCGGTACAGAATCTGAAATACGACGAGAATATACCGGTGGATCGTCTAAAAAATCTTCAGGTCTGCAGTCTACATTTCAAACCTGACGATTTTGAACGAGACATGACATCGGAGGCGGGCGTCCTAGATTGAGGAAGTGTAGTTTAATGAGCTCCCTGGCCTCCGCCAGATGACACGTTTTACATAGTCTGGTGGAGGTTTCCCAGGGCCCGTTGGAGAAGCGGATAGCGTCCTCCAAAGGCACAGAGCCAAAAGGCTTTTTTTTTCAATCATAACAGCATTAGCTCCCCATAATAGCATGATAGGACTGAGGTTGAAAATCGGCAAACTGGCCCTTTAAAAAGTGCCTGTTTTGGGGGGTTTGCTGCAGCAAACAAGATGAAAAAAAAAAATTCAGTCCAGCAAATGCAAGGCAGGTCATGTTACATAATTAACCAATCAGCTCCATAAGACTTGCTTCGCCCATTCTGTTCAAGTAGTTAATAAAACCTGGTAAAGGGTCAGTTGAAGTTAGTATAGTTTCTAGTTAGTTTAGCCAGTGAGGCGTATCGCTAAACTACAGCAACTTTCCTGCATGAAATGGACAAATCAACCGACCGCCGCAGATCGCTTGTAATTTGGACCGATTGCTCCATTTGGTGTCATAATAACTTGCATAAGGGCAGTGATCAGGTTATGTTTCGTAAGCACCTTAAATAACAGTATGAGTAACATGGCCGACACTTTCCATGCATCGTCAGATTCAGCATCTGCATGACCTTTAGGCATGTTCACAGCTGGGGTGACATTTTTATTAACAACGAACTAACATAAACCATCAGCGCATAACTTAACCAAATGAGTGATTACGGGACAAGAACAAGGCGTCCTCTCACCTCTAAGGCGCACATTCCAAAGGAATAGATATCCACGGCTGTGGTAACATTGGCAACAGCTGAAAGTAGAAAGAAGCTGATCAGTATCACAGAAACACTTCAGCACAGCGTTACGCTATCCGAGTGTCCTGACGGGATCTTACCTCCATATTCAGGAGCAAAGAAGTGAAGGCTCTTCTGCTCTTCCCGACAGGTTTTCACATGGTTATTGATGGTGTCTGGAGCAACTGAAAGAGTAGAGAAAAGGCCTTAATATAAAAATCCCTGATGCAAAAACTAGTGCCGATAATAATAGTGACACATCTGCAGTATCCTTCTGTTATTTTCTTTTGCTTTGAATGGTCCCTACCTGAGCCTATCTTGATGAGGCCGTTGTGCTGGATGAAGATGGTGTCACAGGTCAGGTTGCCATGGATGATGGGAGGTTCACACGAGTGCAGGTAGCTGGAGACAAACAGAAAGGTAAAGTCAGTATAAAAAAATGCGACCATAGCAGGGAACACATTCATTTACTCAACTGCTGCAGCCCTCTTTCTAGAAGAGTGTTTAACCTGAACAGGCCTCTGCAGCACAGCTGATTGCGTGCAGCTGTAGTAATTGTATCTCAGCATTTGGAATGTCAATCGGGTCGATGCACCACACTACTAATTATTCTTTCACACTAAGGAGCTTACAGCAGTTAACCTTTCTGTCGGACTTACCTGAGAGCAGACAGTATTTGTGTGCACCAGCGCTTCCAGGCCTGTCAGACAACAAACAGAAAATATAAGTAAAATGTGTTCATTAAAAACTGACTAAGACTTTTTTGCATCAACAGATGTTGACTTTTCTGCGTCATTTCCAGGTTACTTCCTGTCTAAACTTGTTGTTGGGTTACGGCAGAGTTTTCGCACCTTTTCATTCATGGTCTTGTGGTTTTTCTTGGTCTTTTTCAAGAACTGTTTGAGACTTCCTGAGGACATGTATTCAGTGATGAAAATCACCTGCAGACACAAGAAGAAATGCAAACACATCAGCATAAAAACCATCGCACGTAACAGTTATTACATGGTTTGATAAAAGTTGATTTTTTTTTAGATAATCTCCTACCCTTGCTCTGTTCTCTTTAACATCCGCCCAGTACTTGTGAAACTTCACAATGTTCAGATGCTCCAGCTGGATCAGATTGTCGAAAACTGCTTTCACCTTTTCCTGTAGGGAAAAACGGAGCTTAGGATATTGATAGGATATATCAATACTGAATTATTACGATCATTATAAGAAGTGTTGTAAATGTTACTGCTTTAATGCAACACAACAGTTTCACAATTCAGCCCAAGTGATCTCACATTTGTCTAAACAACATATTCATTTTCAATGGCCAGGTTGGCCTTGTTGTCAGACAGACTGTCTTGTAAGTCGGAGGTCAAACGCACATTTCAGTGTTAATAAGAACTAAATTTAAATCAGTCTTAGGCTTTAATCCATACAGATATAAGATGCATTACAAAATATATTACAAGGGGTACATTATCATTTCTGCAACCGTGAAATAGAGATCTTGTAAGCATGATGCAAAAGCCTTCAAGCCTGATGCCAAAAATGCCCAAAGTAACCTTGAATACCTTTCCTGATCCGCTTACTTCCCCCTCTCCAAATGTCTTAAATGTTTTACTGTGCTGGCAGGACAAGTTCAACCACTTGCTTAAGGTGTTTTAAACCAAACGCAGCCATGAAAACCAGCAGGCTTAAACATTGTTAGCAAGATCACAGCAAAGAAAGCAACGCAGCACAGACAAACACAACCCACTTCCAGAAATCATATTTATAATACATGTCATTTAACTGTAGAGCACATAACTGAGTCAGACACATCTAACTGCACTAGCCATGCACCCACCTCCTGTAGTTTGAAATTCTTCCTTTCTGAGAACATGACCTCATTCCACACCACCTCAACTCCTTCCTCTGTGTCCATGGCCAAGTACGCATTATCGATCCCAGGAACGTTGCGCTGATTCACCTTCAGAAGCAAAACAAAAATAATGCATCAGACCTCATCTTTACCTCAGTGCAAGTAAACTTGACTCCTCTGCAGACATATCTCCTACCTCTTCTCTGCGTTTCTGCCAGCGTCCACACGGGCTTTCCTCCAAAATCTCTGACTCATCCTCGCTCTCTTCTTCCTCATCCTCTGTGGCAGCAGTAGCTGGAGGCTGGGTCACCATGGACACCGGCGGAGACACAGATGACACTCCTTGACCTGTGGGTGCAGATGCCATGGACTCCGGCTTCACGTCCTGGACAGTATCCGGGGCCTGCTTGTTCTCTCCCTCAGACATCCTCTTAGTTGTCAGGCCCAACAGCCGGCTGTGAGATGTACAGGAATACCCAAGTAAAAGATCACAATCATAGTCCATTACACTGCATTCAGGAAGTAAAGTACAAAGCAATTATATCACATTTCAGACCTAGCTTGAAACAATGATATGCACTTGACAGGATAACACAATTGCAGAAGAATAACAGACTTTGCAGAAGTTAGCTAATGTAGCACTCCACAGGAAAGGCCATAATAACCCAGATCATAGCGTTAAATATGAACAGAAACAGCACAAATGTACATGTACTTACGTGTTAAAGACAAGAGATGTGACGATGCCAGCTCCAGTCCCACCGCCGCTGATCAACCCGGACGTTAATGTAGTTAGCTTTAAATCTTGTTTCCCAGCTGAGTTGCAGCTAGCTTTGCGACACTGCTAAACTAGCTCCTTGGCTGCGGTCCGTTTCTAACTCAATTACATAAGATAGCAGCAGAAACTACCGGCGAGCATGCAACAACGTTCATTCACTTTAACCTCTGATGTCTCTCGATGTTTTACTTGCAAGCCAGCTAACTAGCTAGCTCGTTCGCCGCTGCTAGGTAGCGACAGTGTTAGCAGCCCACCGCCCCTTGCTGCTCCTCAAGAAGACTCCAGTTCTGCTAATATGTGCTCTGAAAATTAGCCAGTGCTAATGTGAGTAAATCGCACAATACTGCAACAGTCCTAGACGCGTTCACTGATTAATAACATCACAGCAGTTGACAGAAACTCGATAGAAGAAACAAAGAGAGGTTAATGATGTAATTAACTTTATATCCTCGAACACTACGGCTGACTGACTCAAGGCTAGCTTCACATTTAGCCAGATATGATGGCGACAACTTCCAGATGCACACTGCACTACGAGCTCGGCACGTCAGAGCCGAGTATGGTTGCCAGATACAGTTTCTCCCATCCCCCTTCTGAAGCCTTCGAATCGCCCTTTTCTAGTGGCATCTATCTAATGTTATAACGAATGTTCATTATTTTTACATGTTGCATAACAACAGATAGTTGTTATGTTTAGACATAAAGTGTGCAGGCAAAGTGCCCCAAAAGACCAGAGTTTGTCAATATTTATATACTTATACCTTGTATACCTAGTCACCAAACCTTGAGTCCAAGTCAAGTCACGAGTCCCCAGTGTTCAAATCTGGTTCCGAGCTCGAGTCACTAAGGAATAATCTGAGTCGAGTACCCATTACCTGAGTCCGAGTTAACTAGCAGCTAGCTAACAGTAACGTCGTCAACAGTCCAAGTAACTTTAGCATCTCACTTTCTTATCTGGGTGCATCCTGGACAGATGTCTGTTAAAGATTGAGGTTGTCCCTGTCTTCTCCTCAATGGTTCTTTGACACATCAAACATGATGCACTGATCTTGCTTACATTTGCAGTAAAATCTTTGAAAGCAAAGCGCACGATTAGTGCTCTTTAGGCTTCCTGGCAGGAACTGTTGCTGAACAAGACGGCAAGTGAACGTGCATGCAGGTGAACACATGTGCTAGCCCTTGCTCAAAACAGAATACATTATTAGGGCCTTGTACAAAAAACAAACAAATTATCAAAACAGTCCCTATCAATAAATAAGTCCAAGTCCAATTGCAGTCAATGCTCAAGTTCAAGTCTGAGTCATCAGTGCTCAAGTTCAAGTCGGGTCACGACTCGAGTGCTACAACACTGCCTTGTCCTGGGAGAAAACTAGTTATAAATTTTTCCAGCTTATTAATGTATGTTTACAAACCAACCAATATTAAAATTCTGTGTTAACTTGAGTCTATTGCAGTAATATGAAAGCCAATTTCATATTACTGCAATAGAGTCAAGCAAATTAATTTTTCTTGTGTGCATATTTTAATTCCTGAAGTAATACATTTCACTTATTTTGACATAATAGCTCAGATTTTTTTTACTTAAGTGATGATTTTGAACAATCATCCTAGTTGATACTGAAACAAGAATGCTTGTTTCCTTCAAACATGGCAACCCCCATCTCAACAGCCTCGCTTCTCTTATTTGATATGGGGTTAGATTGACGGAGAATTAGGCCAACCAAATACTGAATAATGGTGGCGCAGTCATCCACAACGAGCCATTGAAAAGAAAATGAACGTCAAAGCGTTTGTTTTGCCTCTAGGTGTCAATATAGCTCGTTATTATAGAGGTTAAACGGAGGTAATTAAAAGCCAGTCAACAACATGGTGGTGCTAATCTTTTGCATGAAAATAATATGAATTGATCTGATTTATTGAGAAATTCTCAGTAAACTTCACATACTTGTTAATAATAAGCACTTATGATAGGCTTTAATACCTATAGGCCTTCACATACATTTTAAAGCTAGGTGAAATCTGGATGTATGACCTCACTCTTACCAACATCATTGGCAATATTTTTACAATAAAATTTCCATATCTTCGATTATGTACACATTTTGGACAGTTCTCATTGAACAGCACACTGTGACCTGAAAATGTTGTGACAGGGTGAGGGTCTCTCTTTGAGAAGCCTCCTCCCCTCCTTCAAAGAGGCCTATATTTAGGTCCAGCCAGCACCGGGGACACATCAGTGACTGTGGGACTGCTGCTGTGAGAGGCTGTCAGTTTTCTGAGTGCCCATGAGCAGCGACAGAGTTTCCAGCAAATACAGGAACTAAAAGTAATACCAGGGAGGACACAGGAAGTTTCTTTGGGCTGTTTTGCAAGTTCATTCTGTTTCTGCAAATAAGAAGGGACTCCTAGGTTTCTTTTTTGCACTTTTAACTGACTTTGAAGCAGGAATACCAAAGGCTGAAAATGGAGGACGATAAACATGAGGGTAAAGTTCCTGTTGTTGAAGATACAAAGGCGAAGGTGCTCTTTGAAACTGAAGCATCACTCGGGCCTGATGACAAAGCTGATTACCCTCTGGCTGGGACTAACTCCATCTACTCTGCGATTCTGAGCAGAAATGAGGCCGTCAAAGATGCCAAGCGTCTTAAGACTTTTTTGGAACTGCGAGACAAATACGTGAAGAAGAAAGTGGTCTTTGAAGACCCTCTGTTCCCTGCAAATGACTCCTCACTCTTCTACAGTCACAAACCCTCTATGAAGTTTGAGTGGAAACGTCCCTCGGTGAGTGCCATATTCTTAAGGCTTACATTCACACTTAATAAATAAAATGTCTACTCTACAATCCCTCATCACTTCTACCATTACATATGGATGGAGTGTCAGATTGTTTGTGGATGCATAGCTTTGGGTTGTCACCTTCTACAATCACAGACAGCTGACTCTCACACAGGAGGACACACTCTGCCAGAGCATAGTAGCTACTCAGCTTTGGTTGCAGAGTTTTATATTTGAAACACTTTCAAGAGGGTTTGAGAGCCTTCCAGCACTCCAACTTTAACACAATATTGTGCTGACTTGTAGCTCTAACAGGAGGACTTTTGTGAAGAAAAGTTTAGCTTTGTTTGGCATGAAGAGAAACTTCCTAGATCCAAAGTACCTGCCAAGTACCTGACACAGATATAAATACTAATTTCAATTCTCAATTCAACACTCAATTCCTACATTCAAACTTTTACTTTAATAAAGCTATAACAGTTTTATGAGCAAAATGCATTAAGGTATCCAAAATGAGAGTTCTCTATTTTAGAAAGACCATGGTGAGTAATATTAGCCTATGATGTAGGTAGAAGTGTTGCAGATAATGCTTAGGTCAATGTTTAACTATTTAACTAGATATAATTTGTATACTCTCGCAAGTTAATCATATTTTTTCAAATATTTTTCGTAGATTTTTTCATAAGATTTATCTACAGTGTAACATACTGTAGCCTATGTCTAATGGCGAATACAAGTAGAGGAGTAAATCTTGTATCTCTCAAAATATTAAGCTAATGCTAGCAGCTGGTTAGCTTAACACAAAGAGTAGTAGCAGGGGGAAGCAGCTAGCCTATGGGTTAAACAAACAAGATAATGTGTGTTAATTAGTGATCTTAAGTATCACTGGTAGGTACAGTTTGTAATCTGGACAGAGCAGGGATAACTTTTCCCCTCTGTTTATAGTCTTTGTGCTAGCTAAGCTAACTAGCGGCTGGCTGTAGATAATAAGTATGACCCCCAATTGTTTTAGGTAAAGTTTAAGTTTTAAACAAAACAAACTTGGAAGTTAATCATATTTTTCTAAAAATATTTGTGTACATATTATCAAAATTGTATCTACAGTAAAACAGATGTCAGATAAAAGAGGAGTTAAGTAGCCGATAAATGTAGAAGGCTATCTCTTCACAAAATATTAAGCTGATGCTAGCAGCTGGTTAGCCAAGCACAAAAAACCCTTGCATGTGAAAACAGTTAGCAGTTAGGGAAACAAGATAATATGTGGTAATATCCGAGCTTTAGAAGTGTTGACAGGTGGATTATGATATACAGAGCTTGAATAACTATTTTCCGCTGTTTACAGTCTTCATGTTAGGCTAAGCTAACTGGCTGCCAACTGTAGCTACTTTTTTAACTTGTAAGGTAAAGGATTTTATGGACAAAATGTAGTGTAGTTTGAAGTTTGATTTGTGCTTGATTGCTGATGGTAAATGTAACTTTAGACATTCAGCTGGGATTAGTGATACATGAATCCCGTCCAGGGGTCAGCAGTGCAGCATGAGCTAAATTGGGATCATGACTCTGCCTTTTTACGGCGTTAAGTCAATCAGATGATGAGGGGAACAGAATCAATGCTGGGCATCCCCTGGACTAAAACATGATATCTGACACCTTTATCTGATGTTACCCTCTGTTCTATCTATCTACTTCTCTTTTGGATTTGCAGAAGCCTAATAAAGTGAAAGTATCCAGTATTTCACTGGATTTCTTTTTTTTTTACAGAGATATTTCACTATTTCCTTCCTATTCTTTTAATCTCCTTGTGACCCCCTCAGATTCATCTTGTGACCCTTTGGGAGCATTTAAAGTCACAATGTGGGGAAGACTTTTAGAAGACCATTAAATACTTCTATATAAAATCTCTCTCACAACAAGAAGCAGTATTATCTCCAAAATACATTTTCACAGTATCAGCTTAAACATCCCCAAACACCCACTGATGACAGTCTAAGTGTTAAAATGCCTTTAATAACCGTGTTAATATATTAATATGATGGATGATAAGTTGGTCATTTCCAGCAGGACCACACAGTCAATCACTCTGCCATGTCAGCGATGCAGTGCATAGGTATGAGGTGAGTGCTCCTCTGCATTCAGCACAACATTATCACTTGTTGAGGGGACTAAAAGGTCATGACCAGGGGACCTCAAACAGCTGCTTCCTCATAAATATGCAGTCAATGCAGAGCGGGTTTCACAGTCCCAGCAGGTCCAACTCAGCCAGAGAAATTTCTCCCACTCGCTTTCAGTTTCAGGGTCGAGCCCTCTCCTTGTCAGTCAAGTCAGTTGTAGATTTGTAAATGTTGTTGTGGGAGTCAAATGTTGACCAATACAAAGATGATACCTTACTTTGACATATATTACACTTTTACATACATACTTTTACATATATATATATATTTTTAAAGATAATTTTTTGGCTTTGCCTTTATTTATAGGACAGCTGAAGAGAGACAGGAAATGTTGGAAAGAGAAAGTGGGGGATGACCAAATGATTGGCAGGCCGGGAGTCGAGCCTGTGGTCAGTGCGTTGAGGACTGTAGCCTCTGTACATGGTTGTGCCTGCTCTACCAACTGAGCTAAACTTGCACTCCATGACTCGTTCTTTAACAAAAATATTTCACTTAACAAAAGAAGCCAAAGCTCTCAAATCGTATCCAAATACAAAAAGTCGAACAAAAACTTTCCTAAATAGAACTTACGTCTAAAATTTGATATAGAAATTGAGAACAACAAAACGTGTGATGAAGCGGTCGGTAGCTAGGCTAGGTAGCTAGTTCTAACATCGAATTTCTCAAGCTTCTAGTTCAACAAAATCGCAGACGTTTGACATGATATGTTAAAGTAGCCACACTGACCACTTTTAAGTCATATGGACTACCGTCTAGTTTGTCAGTGCTGATGTGTTCGCAATCCGGTGCAGCCAGCTTGTTTGTTTACAAAAAATGCCATAGCAGCTTTTTAGCAAGTCCCATATTATTTAAAGTAATAAACTTTCATGTAAATAAATGTCTGTTATGTCACTCTCTGTCACTGAGTGAGGTAACACAATGGTGATTGAGGCTATGGCCCACTGATGAAAGCCTTTGTATTGCAGTATTACAGACTGGCTGTCTGTGGCGACATTCACAGAAAAAATCTCAAGTGGCGCCCAGTTAGTGACGTGTTTTCCATCAGCCAGCAGTGGTTGGTCTGCCAGAGAGGGTAGGCGGAGCTAAGCGGCTGCTTTTCCAGTCACTGCAAGTGTTGCGAGTAAACATGGCTGAACAGACAAAGAAAAGATGGATGACTACAGATACAACCTCAAAAATAAGTGAAAATCCAAAGAACAAGAAACAAATTGGACGCTCAGATGAAGGCAAACAGTCTGAAAAGAAAAGCCACCGCCAGCGAGGAAAATCAAGAGTTACAACCGGCGCCAACCGTGGACGTCACACATGCAGCACTGTCTGGATATCTGGGAAGTGTTCTCCCGCAATTACTGTTTATCACCACAGGTGCCGCCAAAGAGAACGAAACTGAGATCTTTGAGATTAGCACTTTAAACATTTTTGACAGGCCGGACTTGAATCAGGTCGGATGGAAATCTGTCTGGATGGGAGGGAGACCAGACACATCTGCCAGAGCAAATAAAAAACAAACTACACACAGATTGGTCTGGTTCCAAGGCTAGCTTTGACTATGTAGCATGTATGGTAAGATACTTGGAATTTAAATTTTCCTTGTTGTAGTAACGCCTGTTTATTTTAAAATAGGGGTTTCATCTTATGAGGTAATTCATAATGAGAAAGAGGATTTGAACTCTGATTTCACAACAAGCTCAGAACAATAACACTTTTCTAACACTCTTTTTTTTTCCTATGACAGGAAATATGTGAAAACCCCCAGTTCATCATAGACGGAGCCAACAGGACAGACATCTGTCAGGGAGAATTGGGTAACTTTTTAACTGTTTCTGCTTTCGACGAAGTGGCTGGAAAGCACTTAAGTACAGCAATGCATGCAAATGTTGACCTGACTGACGTACTATGGTTTGGGGTTTTTAACATGAGATAACTGGTCTTTCCAAGTTTTTGTAGGCCTCAGACTTAGACAATACATTACAGTTTTTTAGCCTACTAAAGCCTGGATTGCTGATTGATTGCTGACCATGTACAATGTAGAAAGAGACTTTATAATGGTGCAAAAAGTCATATGTTACACTTTTATTCTTCTGTATGTGCTGCATGTTTGGTGGATATGTTAAGAAAATAAAATATGTATAACAACATAGAGTACAGCCAAGATATGAGGGTTGGAAACCAGAGCTGGGTAATCAATTTAACAGCTGCACTGACCATAAGAATTAGTCTTAACCTAGCTACCTAGTGATGTTGACGACTGACATGTGCAATAATGTTGCTTTAATCGGTGACATCTCTGTTTCTCTATGAAGCGGTAATCTTGGATCAAGTGTTTCATAGCTCATGAATCTGCTGCTGACAGGTGACTGCTGGCTGCTGGCGGCCATCGCCTGTCTGACGGTGAACGAGAAGCTGCTGTACAGAGTGATCCCCCCGGATCAGAGCTTCACTGAGAACTACGCCGGCATCTTCCACTTCCAGGTTTTTAAATGCATCTTTGACAGATATGACGCTGTACTTCAAATTTGACAAATGTCAAACTATTCCTTTAATTTCAGCCACAATAGTGTAATCAGATTTGGACAAAAAGTATTGATTAAAACATTAAACTAAGACCAAATGTGATTTCATTTATAATCTAATTTACAATCTAAACATTACAGGTGCTTGTCTCTATAGTAATAAATGCTTCTCCTCTGTCTCATCTCTGACTTTCCTGTTTTAAACCTGTTATATCTCCTCATAATTAGTTCTGGCGTTATGGCGCATGGATCGATGTGGTTGTGGATGATCGTATCCCCACCTGCAAGAACCAGCTGGTTTTCACCAAATCTTTCAGGAAAAATGAGTTCTGGAGCGCTCTTCTGGAAAAAGCTTACGCAAAGTAAGCACAGTATATTCACTCGCCACATTGGGATCTTGAAGATTTCAATTCACTCAGCGTATGTTCAGATTTCCCGCCCTTCTACTGGAAACAATGTTAAACAAGATGTTTGACACCTTAAACCACTGACCTCTTATCTTGCTTCTATAACATTTATTGCACTTCAATTGAAATCTGTTTTTAGATCCAATTTAAAACTAAATTTACTATCAATGTGTTATAATTATTTGCAGCCTAGTGGCATTTAAAAAAAATTCCAGCTGGTGAATTGACCTGTATTGACTTCTGTCTCAGGTTGCACGGCTCCTATGAAGCACTGAAAGGTGGGAACACTTTGGAAGCCATGGAGGATTTCACAGGAGGAGTTACCGAGTTCTTCGAGCTGTCCGAGGCGCCCAAAGAGCTCTACAACATCATGAGGAAGGCGCTGGAGAGAGGCTCTCTGATGGGCTGCTCCATAGACGTGAGTGCTGATGAAAGTAGTGAAATAAAAAAGCAGAGAAAAGTCAATGTGCAGAAAACATGACGGAACTCAAACAAACAAAGAAGCAACAAAAAAACATGGTTTTATTATGAGCCATGCTGCCACACTTCCTGCCTTCCATTTTTCTTGGTTCTAGGAAAAGTAGATTTTACCAAATTAATTCAAAATAAATGAATAAATTCAGATATTTTTAGAAAGACATTTGGCACCAGAATCCAGTCATTGATTTTTCGTGTTGTGTGTGTCAGATTTTTTCAGCCAGTGAACTGGAGAGTCGGACTGATCAGGGGCTGGTCAGGGGTCATGCCTACTCCATCATCGGCCTGGCTGAGGTACAGTTAAACAGCCCTTACTTTAAATGCAGATTTTTTATGAGAATTCTTTTTAAAATATTATAAAAATAACAAATGTTGGTTGTTGTGTTTAGTGTGACGAGGTTGGAAAGAACTCCAAAATTCGTCTGATCCGCCTCCGTAATCCCTGGGGTTTTGTGCTGTGGAAGGGACCCTGGAGTCCGAAGTAAGACTTCAATTTAGCTTTTTATACTGTTTTAAAAATCTATCATGTTTGCAAAAATACTGAGGTAGAACTTCCCTTAATGTGTTTTATTATGATTGTGTCTTTCTGTAGCTCAGACGAATGGTCGACTCTTTCCATCGCAGACAGGGACAATCTAAAAAAACAGACAGTAGAGGCGAGTGAGTTCTGGTGAGTTCAACCACTTTGATGTCACATCTGTAATTTGAGCTTGTTCTGTACTTTAGTCCAGCATGACCCTCCCTCACAACTACTGCATCATGATATTCAGTTAGCCACTAACAAGCCAAAATGTCCGTTAGAACAACCGTGTTTACTGGGAATCCTCAAACCCACGACTTTCGGCCTCAGCTTTAGTGCTACAGTAGCATGCTAACATGCTAAACGTGAATCCTTACGTTAGTTTTTTTTTTTCTCATCATAAACAAAACAACGAAAATTATACACAATGTTACCATTCTATTTGTTTCTTGATATTTTGTAATCTTTAAGCAAAATTAGAGCATATGCTTGTGCAAAATGGCAAAAGCTTCAACGTTAGAGTGCATGCTAAAATGTTAGCATCATAGCAGTCGCCTACTTACCGACTGAATTAGCAGCTCAAATGACAGCTGAGCCCAAAAGAGCAACAGAGGAGGGATCATTCTCCCAGAAAGTCTTTCTTCTACATGTTCCCCTCCAGGATGTCTTTTGATGATTTCAAGAAGAACTTCACAAAGCTGGAGATGTGCAACCTGACCCCCGACACGCTGCAGAGGGACGAGAGACACAGCTGGACCGTGTCGGTCAACGAGGGTCGCTGGGTGAGAGGGAGCTCTGCTGGCGGCTGCAGGAACTTCCCAGGTTTGCTTTTTCTTCTTTTAAAGCAAATTCATTGTCTTTAAGTTTTGCATGGCTCATAGATCTATATTCAAGCTCATAAGATTAACTTTTTATTCTTTACAGACACTTTCTGGACCAACCCTCAGTATCGGCTGCAGCTGTATGAGGAGGATGACGACCCCGAGGAAGGGCAAGTGGTCTGCACTGTCGTCGTGGCCTTGATGCAGAAAGGTCGCAGGATGCAGCGCCATCAAGGGGCCAAATTCCTCACCATCGGATTTTCCATCTACGAAGTAAGATGACCCGAAATCACTCCGATTTTCTACAGCATGTGATGAGCTCATGTCCATTCACTGAACTACTTCTTTGTCTTTGCAGGTGCCGAAGGAGGTATGCCCGTCTGGGAGCAGGACGTTGTTTGAATAAGTCAGCACTTTCACAGCCTTGACATGTATTTCTAGTCCTTGTGTATCTGCATTAAGTCAGTGTAAATTTAGTTTTAAAGAAGCTGGTTGCTGGATGTTGTTAGCTTTGGACCAAATTAGGCTAGCTGTTTCTGGCTAAGCTAGGCTAAACAGATGCTTGCAATAACTTCGGGAATAACGAAGGAAATAATCTTATGGCCCAAAGCTTCGAAACAACTCCTTTAGCTTTTCACTTTTACATTAACTTCCATCATCAACTCTTTCTCTAATTTCAACTCTATCCACAGATGTGTGGAAAGAATGCACATCTGCAGAAGGACTTCTTCCTGTACACGGCCTCCAAGGCGAAATGTAAAACCTACATTAACCTGCGGGAGGTGACGGAGCGCATCCGTCTGCCCCCAGGAGAGTATGCCATCATCCCCACGACCTTTGAACCCCATCAGGAGGGAGAGTTCATCCTGAGGGTGTTCTCTGAGAAGCAGAGCACGTCTGAGTAAGGATCACTGATAGGGGACAGCGGCCATGTTTGGTGGTGCAGCTGAGGGACTGGGGGGGGTTTACAATGAAATAGGGGAATATAGTGATTGCTGTAGGGACCAGCATGAATCCTAACGTGTTTTTCCTCACAGGGAGGCGGAGAACACGATCGGATCTGACCAAATTCAGGTTTGCAACATAACATGTTTCATCCACCTTGTTCTTTAAACCTGTCTGTCTTTTCCCAGCTCATACTGTTTTTCCCACAAGAGTAACTAACTTGATAAGGAAAGTTTTCCCCTCCTTTTTCATCTCATTCCATCCTTCTGTCCTTCTTGTCTTATTGATCATCAGCAAGACAAGAAAAGGAAAGAAAAGGTAATGCATGCATGTGGCAATACGACTTTTCTTTTAAACCCTGCTTCCCCCTCTGCTCCTCTCCCTCATATGTCAGCTGATAGCAATGTTTGTAGTTTGAGTTTGTGCCATTTTTAAATATTTAGATTATAAACTGTGACATGACTTTAAATTAACTCTCCCTTTTCTGTTTTCTTTGTCTTTTACAAACCATCTCTCCTCTTACCGACCTCTGCCATCACCCACCTACCAGCCTATTGTATTTGTGTCAGACAGAGCGAGGGCCAACAAAGAAATCGAGCACGACGGCATTCTGGGAGAGAAGAAGAAACCAAAGGTAATGTCTTCTTATTGCAGGAACACAGGGAGTGTCATAGACAGAGCAAAATACAAACAGACTCCACTTTGAAAAAGAGCTCATGGTGACTTGCCCCTGGCTTAATTACTGGTACACTGACGGCTCTGAAGTGCAGTCCTGAGCCAGTGAAATAACATCGCCGGGCATAAAAGGACCGAGTTTGAAGCCAACTGATCTCAAGTGGCTCAGCTGCACCTGTCTTCCCATAAGCGTATACAGGCCTGCTTGTTTATGTCTTTCACTAATGTGCTGCTCTCCTCTGGTTCTATAAGGAAATGCATCCAGAGCCAATCAATCACTGACAGGAGAGATATTAATAGAGCAGCAGGAACAAGTTGATGAAGGGGGAAAATGTTTTAATATTCCTGATATAATAACATGTTGGATGATTAAATTATAATAAAAGAGAAGTAGCTGCACAATATTCATTTAAAATAAATCAAATGTCTGCCTTTGTGCTGCTTTAAACAATATACAATAAACAATAAACTGGAGCGCAGTCATAGCTAACATTTACAAATTACATACATTAAAGTTTTTACAACTCGTATAACAGTCAAGAACTTTAAGAAGCCCCCAAACTTCAAATCTGTTTGATTGCAATCAGGCTAGCCATAGCTAAAGCTAATGTAGCACCTTTTTCAAACTTGTTTTCAAAAACCTATTTATGGTTGAATGTTTTCAGATATTAAGTTTGTTCTATCACTTTATCTTTAATAAGGCAGTAACAAAATGGAACCATAATGAAGCAAAAAAAGGGGAAACAATAGAAAAACAAGTCATGCTAAACGACAAAAGCTTAAGCTAACTAGCAAGATTACATAGCCTTTATGTTGTCTAAAGGCCAATCATAAATAGGCCAAACATGAGATAATCTTCCAAAAACACGCACTATTAAGACTTTAAAGAGCAGCTCCAGTCATGTTTTAAAACATGAAATGCTCTGCTTGAAATAATAAATTGTGTCTGATATGCAAAATATGTTTAATTACCTTGTAAAAATCCTCCCAAGGCATCTCCTCCTTTTCCCTCATTAAAAATTCCTACATCTCGTGCTGGGCTACAGACTACAAGTTTTAATAATTAGTATGATTTAAAGAAACATGTTGTACTAACTGCAATGTGTGTTTGTTTAACTTTGCCCAATAAACATAAAGTTTCCTTAATCTACATAGTCCCCGCCCACTATGTGCTTACATTTCTCCTTTCGTAAGATTACAGCCGAAAACAAAACACGTCTCTGCCATCGTTTAGTGGCAACTTGTTGAAACTTAGCTAGCTTGAAATGTAGTAATTAGTAGGAGCATTGCTAACGTTAGTAGTCAGTAGTGAGTTTGGAAAGATGACGACGACGGTTACAGCTGGCTCGTGCGTCGCCGAAGTGGTTACTTTTTATTTTTGCTGTCTGTCTATTCAAGAATTAATGCTCTTCTGTCCCTCAGCGAAAACTACTTGAACCTGAGGAGGAGACTGAGGAGGAAAAACAGTTTAGAGCCATTTACCAAAAGATCGCTGGTGAGGTGAGTGAACAGAGAGGAGGAGAGAGAGAACAACACAGGATCATGTGGATGTCTGAGTGTAATATTTGAGTTAATATACAACAAATTATTCCTCTTTATTTCAGGACATGCAGATCTGTGCCAATGAACTCAAGACGGTCATGAAGAACGTACTCTCCAAACGTGAGGACACTGCTAAATTAAGACTATTACAGTCACTTTCAGGTGCAGATCAGTCACACAGAGCTGTCCTTTTCTACAGATAGTGAAATTAAGACAGAAGGTTTCAGCCTTGAGACGTGTCGGAGTATGATCGCCCTCATGGATGTATCCTTTCAGACGCTTGGTTACCCATTCAAAACCTCCCACATCCAATAGCTGGTAATAAAAAGTACAACAAAAATCACGTTAAACTTTGCTTTTCTGCTGTGTTGGTGTCTCCATAACTACCCTTCTCTCAGACCGACGGGACGGGAAAACTGAACCTGCAGGAGTTCAAACACCTGTGGAAAAAGATCAAAGCGTGGCAGGTAGGACAGACAGCAGTAACCCTCCCAAGCTTCTCCTGATCATGTTTAACAAGCGTTCATCTGTCGGTCTCCTCGTGTGTTTGCAGCTGATCTTCAAACGTTACGACAAAGATAAATCCTGGTCCATCAGTAGCTTTGAGATGAGGAACGCTGTTAATGAAGCAGGTGAGCAGCATGTGACAGAAAATACCTTTATGGATGATTCTGTTTGCATTCCACTCATTCTGTATATTTATTTATAACAGCCAAATGTTAGATGCAGCATCATTCAGTGAAGTTAAAAAAGAACGTTATATTATGATAAAATGGTTAAATTCCGTCTTGTAAGAATAATTTCCACCATGAACCTGATGTCTGTTTCTCCTTCACATGAAGGCTTTCACCTCAACAGCCAGCTATATGACATCATAGCGATGCGCTACGCAGACGAACACCTCAACATAGACTTTGACAGCTACATCTGCTGTTTTGTGAGGCTAGAGGGCATGTTCAGTAAGTACAGATCACACCTACGTGTATGCATGTAAACTATATTGTTGATGGCGTCACACTACTACTGCACTTAAAAAACGGATTCAATTTACAATTCAATTTTTACCCCATGCTTTTAGCTTGTTATCTTTTTCTTAAAGAAACACCGGATGGTGAAAATATACAATATTTAAGCACCTTTTATGCATCTTAATTTAACTGCCAAATCCCACTAATTCTGGTGTGCATAAATCGCTGAGTTGCGTCTGATCTGTTGTGTCTCTTTCAGGGGCTTTCAACGCCTTTGACAAAGACGGAGATGGAATAATCAAACTCAACGTCCTGGAGGTGAGACAGTTGTGGGGATTCTTCACATGACATTCTGTGTCTTAGACTATGTTTTTATCAATGTCTGTATGTCATTGCTCTTTTTTTGTAACACACCTATTGAGACAAATGCAGGAACTAACGATTATCCTCACCGTTGATGATTGTCTCAATTATTTGTTTGGTCTATTAATGTCAGAAAATGTTGAAAACAGTGGATCATGATGTCCCTAATAGAGAGGTTCAGTTTACTGTCAGAAAATATTCAGGTTTAGGGGAAGGAATCAGAGTATTTCTACGTTTTCGTTCCTAAAAAATGAACTTAAATTATCGAAATAGTTTTATTTAACGTACTTGTCACTGAGGCTTTGCAGCTCTGATGAAGACATGCTTGTAATGCAGTATAAATATGAAAGTAGTAGGTTGCCAACTTAAAGGCAACATACTCTAGTTTTTCCAGAGTTTTAACCACAGCACACAGTCGTCAAACTGGCTAAAACACGAGAACAGTCTGAGTAATCAGAAAAAGAAAAACCGAGATTGCAATTGTGAGTTTCTGCTGTGCTGGATTACTTTTTACTGGTGCGTCGACATTTTGTTTTTAATGAATAGAGGACCAAAATGATCAGAACTCCTGCTGTAAATCAACATCACAAACTAAAGCTTAAAAAATGACCCTAATGTTCAACAGACTCTGACACCAACTAATAAAAAAAGTTGAATTAAGGTAGAGGTACTTACACTGCTGTGTTTTATCTCTTTACAGTGTGTCTAATATGTTTGTTTGCTACATCTCCCTCCAGTGGCTCCAGCTGACCATGTACTCTTAAGTCTTCCACTGACACAGCTGCAGACAGTTGATGCTCACATTCGTGATTCAACCTCTGGACGGCCCCTTTTATTTTTTTTAAAGAGTATTTTTGCACAGATTTTATGACAAAATTAAGTCTTGAAGTCAGAATTGAAGGTTTGATGATTTCTGCTGCTTTATGTGATATTTACATGTCTGTCCTCGCTCAGGCTTCGTTGGTTTAGATTTAATGTCCGCTTTATTTTAGCTTGTTTTTTAGTGACTGTGTTTTTATCATATCTGTAACGTTGTGAACCATATGTGGTGAGTAATGCAAAGTTAGACATAAGAAAAGTACTCTATGTTCTTCAAATAAAGTGCAGGTGAACACTGAAGTATACTTGTGTTTTTATTGCTGTACACATACAGTACGTATTAAACACGATCAAATACACACTGTGCAATATTACATACAAAATTTAAGGCATCAATCTTCAAGTTACTCTCCTGACAGACTTTGGACTACTTTCTTACACTGCAGGGAAAGACAGATGAGTTTCAAAATATGTTTTCAGAGTGATGAAGGGGATAAGAGCTGGAAGGTTTCTCTGGTTAATGTGAAAAAGTGTTAAATTAATGACTGGCTCATATGATGATGGGAAACAGATTTTTGCAATCAAACTGTCATCACATGAGGAATTAAGTTCTTAAATGTGACAGGAGACAACAGTCTGAGTCGGGAAGTAATTAAGGATCAATTATTACTATAATGTGAGATCAGGTCAAAAAACAGGATGTAAGTGTACGATGACAAGCCAGTGGGTAGGCAGAGGTACAGGTTGTATTTAAACAGAAAGTACAGGTTGTTAAATATAAGCTTGTAGATTTTAAAAACTTGGGTCATGAGCTGTCATTCCATCTCCCTTTGACACAGTTTTGAGGACAATCTCAGATGTAAAATTCTTATAAACGACTTGATCCTCCTGACAATCCTTAAAGACTCTGATCTCCAGAAGAAAAAGCCCTGATCAATACCACAATTAGTAATGTTCTTCAATGTCTTAGGATGTGGGAATGGAGGAGCTTTCAGGCGGTTTCAGGCATCATCTTTACAGAGTAACCTCTCAAATGTTTGACATCAGTTTTTTATGTGAAAAAGGTCGAACTAACAATTTGCAGCTCCTGCAAAGAGTTGCACAAAGTCTGATAAATTGCCTCCAATGATGTTACTCGAGTAAGTTTTGAAGTGAGCTTCTGTGCAAAAGCTACTCTGACGTGCAGCGTAGTTTTAGCTGCACATGTGCTCATGACATGAAGGCTTACTGTATAATATATTGTCTAAAGCTATGTCATGTATTCACAGTAAGAAGAAAAATGTTGACCAATGGATCCGAACATAGAGAAATGGATCATTTAACTGCTAATAATTGATGAAAAACCAATGAAATGAAGTGTAAAGAGACTGAATGTCACAGTCCTGTCGTATGACAGCGTCAGGGATCAACGAGTGGCCTCACTGTCACAGAGGTCACACAGTGTGAACAAGATGAATGGAGAATGAAACTAAGAATCCTGGAAAGAACTTCAAAACCCCAGAAAAACATCAGCTGATGTGTTGTAATGGACAAAGCCTCATCTGTTGCATCGCTGCCGTCAGGGCTGCACTTCACTGTCCTTCTCCACGTGGCTCTTCATGTGTTCAGGCAGCTCCTGCAGGACAACACAAACCACACTGATGAACTGATCACATGCTGATGTTCAACCTGCATTCATGTTGTTATGTTATGTGCTGGGTGTCAGGAAAGCAGGAAGCTGTTATTTGGAATATATTTTAAAGTTATAATTTGGAAGATCTCAGTTTCGATCTCTCTAGTGGCACCTTATGGCCATAAATGGTGATTGCGGGGGTACACTTCCCTCATATGCAGACGTCTACGGTTGGCTCCGGCTGTAACTCTTGATTTTCCTCGCTGACGGTCGCTTTCCTTTTTAGACTGTTTAGAGAGTTTTGGTTCATTACCTGTCTGACCATCTGCTGTTTGGAGAAAAACGTGCTGCAGCTTCTCCAGCGACATTTCACCGTCTGCAGATTTGGGTTGCTGTGATCTCTAACCAGGTGCTGAACGAGATGCTCCGCCATGCCGAAGATCAGAGAGCAATTCTGCCACTGGACGGAGGTCAAAGGTCACAAAGACGTGAAGTCAGTCAGAAGGTATAAACAAAAATCTTTAAATATATTCAAGAAGAAGACAGTTGGATTTTTTTCCTTCAAGTGCATCAAACAGATCTAAATTTTGTCTTCTAAAATATCTAAATCTCGTTAGATTGACTCTGTGTGTATTAGATTCTTACCCAGCAGCGGTAGTTCTTCATCAAGTTGAGCTTCACAGCTTGAACGCTGCCGTCATAACAGCCTGTATAGATCTGAGTGCGACAAACAAAGGTAATTTTAAAAACATGAAGTTTTCAAAAGACGATCCTCTTTCATGCAAGTTTAGATCACTCGACGTACCACACTCTTGTGCACGGCCATGCACATCACCATGTCACTGTGACCCCCGTACACCTGCAGGCGGTCATGTGACTAAAGAGAAACAGGGTTAAAGTGATTAATAGGTTGAGAATTCATAATATACAAGAAATACAAGTTTAAAAAATATTACACTAGATATCTGCAGGTTTAAAAAAGTCAAGTTTAAGATCTTTTTAAATGGTGGCTTCAATTAAATTTAATGCAAGATTGTACCTCAGCTCTAACACTGCAAAGACTCTATAATGAATAGAGCCATTAAAACAGGTTGTGTCCACTTTTGGAACGAAACATTAAATATAAAAACTGAGTTATAATGTACCTGTAGCTCGTAGACTCGGATCAGTTGATCCAGAGAGGCTGTCACCATCACCTTCCCCAAGATGACGATTGCTGTGACGGCGTGACCGTGACCTTTGTAGATACGAATCAGCTCCCCCGTCTGTGAATAAACATGGGAGGAAAAAAATCAGAATCAAAAAGCACTCCACATGAATAAAATGTTATATACTTTGCAAAATAATGAATCTATATTATCGTAACCTTCTAATTATTATCATAATATCTTTATCGGCCACTTCAGCGAGAGCAAACAGAGACCATATAAGAAGAGCCTGTAAGTACGCGTCCAATGATTTTTGGGATAACTTAAACTCGTGGGAAGCTTTCACACTTACGTGGATGTTGTAGGCATGAACAGATGTGTCACTGGAGCCGCTGAAGACCAGGTCATTCACCACCTGAGGACAAGAGAGGAGGCACAAATCAGTACACCTGATATATAACCGATAATCTATTAATTGAAGAGCTAAATTTCAGTCAAAATACAGCAATTCAGGAGAAAGTCTGTAAAACTAACCAACTAATTAACAGCACAGGAATATGTAAAAGTCGTAATTAGTCACTTGAGCATGTTTGAGAAGCATCTGCAGGAGTAAATCTAAATAAAGATATAAGAATTTTTATTTATTACAACTATTTAAAGCCTGAATTTGGTATTTACAAATCAAACACAGATAAAATCTCCAAATGTTTACTCTTTCTTATCAGAACAAACACATTTTTAAAGATAAACAGATGTAGTATTTAAAGATGGATGCGTATCCTCACCTTCATGCAGAGCACAGTTTTGGTGTGACCCTGTAGCGAGCGCAGCAGCAGGCCGCTCTTGGCGTCTCGCACGCTGATGGTGCTGTCGTAGGAGCCGACCAGAAGCACTCGGCGGGCGCCCTCCTGAGCTGTGCCCAGGCAGCTCACACCGCGCGGGCCGTGGCACTCAAACACATCCAACTGCTTTAGAGTCTGAGGACAGGAAGCAGGACAAAGTGGAGGAAGAATATGAGAGAGGGAGAGCTGATAACTACGGGCAGACACAGCAAAATGAGTGGCTGCATATACAGATACTGAGAGCAATCTTTAAAGCCTACAGAGCACTTTAAATAATCTGACTGAAATAAAGCCAGTTATGAGGATTGGCTCAAGTTACATCATATGTCAGAGCATAACAAACACAGAGAAGTCAAGTTATCATTTCACTCACCTTTAAGTCATAGCTGGCCACTGATCCATTGGCGAGTCCAGCAAACAGAGTGTTCCAGGCAACGTGCAGACACAGCACTCGGTCTGACAGAGAGATCTGCTCCAGACATTTATTAGTCTGCAGGAGGAAAAATACATCAACTAATTAAAACAAAAAATAGAAAACAATAGTAGGGAGCAGTACTAAAGTTAGAAAAATAAAAATGACATGTTAATGATAACAACAAGGAATCACACTGAAACAAAACATTCATGAAGGTAAATAATCTCAGCAGCCAAAAGGACAACACACTGTATGCTAGCAGAAGACACAGAAGTGAAGTGTGTGTTCAGCAAATCTCTTCAGGGACAAAAAGTGTTACATGATTACAATTTTTAATTCAAATTGCACGGACAGATTGTTTTGTTCAGCATGTTTTTCTTACCTTTATGCTGTAACAGCGGATCGTCTGGTCACTGGATCCGGTGTAGAGGCGCGCCAGCGTGTTCGGCGGGGACGCCACCAGCAGACAGTTGACTTTGTTCGTGTGACCCTCAAACACAGCTTGACACTCGTTGCTCTGAAAACAGAGAGAAAAATATGTATGTATAGCTTATTATATAAAGAGACATGCTGTATATTGTATGTGACACAAACTGATCCCATTAAATAAAACATTGTAATTTTAATGCCTTCAAATGCAATTTTTACTTTTAGTTTCTGAATATATTTTGAGGTATTGTATGTATGTATTAATTCATCAATTAATCAATTTCCTTTGATGATCAGTATTTATCAGTACTTTTCATTTACTTATTTTTTCATGGAGCAGCAATTCTCCTCTGGAAAAAGCCACTGTCAGTCAAAGCTGGTGTTCTCTGTAATCAATAGCTATAATATTTGAAATTGCCACCATAGCTGTGTAGAAAGTTGTACAAACAGCTCGTGGTTTCGCCCATTCTACATTCCTACAACACCCAGCATGCATTGCGCCCCTCCCTCTGAAAGGAACGGCCCAGTGAGACGATGGAGTGAAATACTACTGTTTTCCAGTCAAGGACATTGATCGCTGCAGGCAATAACTCAGAGCGGTACAGAATCCCAAATAGAATGAGAATATACCGGTGGATCGTCTAAAAAATCTTCAGGTCTGCAGTCTACATTTCAAACCTGACGATTTTGAACGAGACATGACATCGAAGGCGGGCGTCCTAGATTGAGGAAGTGTAGTTTAGTGAGCTCCCTGGCCTCCGCCAGGTGACACGTTTTACGTAGTCTGGCGGAGGTTTTCCAGGGCCCAGTGGAGAAGTGGATAGCATCCTCCAAATTGCATTTTTTCCCCCACCATAATGGCATTAGCTCCCCATAAGAGCATGATAGGACTGAGGTTGAAAATCAGCAAACCGGCCCTTTAATACAGAGGGATATTTTTTTTAAATTATATCTGCCTTTTGTCCCAGGTAGGACACAGTAGACAGCAGGCACAAAATGTGTACCATTGTCATCCTACCATCAGACTGTAGGCCCGTGCTGTGTTGTCCCCTGAACACGTGTATAAGCGTCCCTCGTGAACTTGGAGGCCGAGAACAGCGCCGGTGTGATTCATGAAAGGCCCTAAGTACAGATCCTCTTCATCCAACACCTCAATAGACTCTGGAAAACAAAAAGTGATTAACATTTTTAAATCTCTCTTATCTTTGCATCTACAAATGTCCTGGAGGCATTTAAGTAACGCAAGAGATAACACTCACCGAGAGGAGCCTCCTCTTTAACTGGAGGCTGAACTTTTCTGAGTGGGTGAGAGAGAGAAAAGTTGGTTAAATTTAAGCATCATCTTAAAGATTAGGATTCTGTACCACAGTATCTTCAGAAGTGACCTCACCTTTCAGCATGAATCTGCTGACTCGTCTTTGTGCCTGCAGAGCTGAACTCCACACTGACAGACTTCTGAGGAGGCTCTTTGTGGACGGGAGCCTTTGAGACGACCTCCTCGTTGTCGGACTCGTCGATATCAATGACCACCATGTTGGAGGGCTTCATCATCTCGACAGAGTCGTCACTCTCGTCCCCTCCATCTTCCACCAGCGTGACAGCTGGTACACTTTCTACTGCTGTCAGAATTTCTTCCTCAGAATCGACTTCCTGTTCGTCTTCACTCACTAACCTCACCGTCTGTACGCAGTCCTTTAACCCCTCCCTTGCTACTTGCTCCTGTAGCCCGGCGGATGATTTAGGAGAGGTAATCGCTGATGTGGAGGACTCTGTCCTGAGCTGTGTGAAAGATGAAACAGACGATGTAGGAGCAGCTAAGTGTGGCGATGTGAGCAGCAGCGAAGGGAGCAGATTAGAGGGAAACAGGGCCCCAGGAGGGGTAACAGGAACCTGAGGTGCATCAGGGTTGGAGACTGTAGGCAGCTGGCTCATTTCTTGCTTTAATGGAACGGCCGGCAGGTTAAGGGGGCTTGTATGAGGTTGGATGATGGAAGACGCTGAGTTTGTTGGTGGTGGTTGCTGGAAGGAGGCGGTGGGGAAAGCACCAGGGGAAGGAAGGGGAGAGAGTTGTGGTTGCACCACAGCAGCTGCAGCCCCTGCAGAGAAGCTGTTAGCTTTCTCTGCTGCATTAGACCCTCCTGAGTATCCTCCTGAAAAACAGAAAGGAAGAGCTTAATTATTTGCTGCACATGAAGTCATTAGGTGCAAAGAATAACTCTACTGTACCTTGCATCCCCTGCAGGATCTCAATGCGCTTGGCCCTCAGACTGTTGACCTCAGAAGTACACTAGAACAGCAGCAAAGAATAATGATCATGTTAGGGTCCTGTAGTAATGTTAAACAATAACGTATGTGATACTTTCTTAACTGGTGGTGGTACCTGCTGTCTCATCAGCAGCAGTCTTTGGACTTCTGTGTACGCAGCCTGCAGGGCAATGCGAGCCCGGTCCAGAGACTTGTCCAGGTCCTGTAACGAGTGGCTGAGCTCCTCCTCCCTCAGAGAGACGGTCAGCAGCTGGTCCATCTGGTCCTGGTCTACAGAGCAGATGGAAAAATACATTATTGGATGCTTTGTTGAAACCATTTACAAACACTATTGAGCAGATAATGCCTTAAAAGTGCATAATCAATTATGTTATAACACTGCTATATTGTTGGACTCAAGATAGCCAGGTCTTTTTATGTTTTAAAGTCCATGCTGAAGATGCAATTGTCTTTTTCCTCTAATGCATTTTTCCCCCTTGACGCCTACATTACCCACAAATCTGCTTGACTGTTGATAGTTTGGATTTGAGATTTAGTTGTGTTGTAAAGTAACTTTTAACCGTTAGCTTTAAGCAGAAACGAGAAGCAGGCAGCAGCAAATTTGTACTCCTCAGCCCCAACTCATGCCGACTCAAGTGACATCATTTGAGGCAATACATTAGACTTTCAAATCACATTAGCAGAAGTATTTTGCAGCAGTGGTATTAACACCCTGATCCTGCACACTGCCTCAGAAAGAATAATGTAAGAGGGACAAGAGTTTGACCCCAGTCTTATATCACATGCAATCGCTCTGATCTGAGACAAACACTCGTATCAATGAATCGTTGGTTCCCTGGGAGTGCGGTGACGCTACTTTTTTTAATGATGCTGTTTTCAAACAGCTGTGTAACTATATACCATGGACGTATATGTCTATGTACTACATATGTAATAAATACACAATATGGATCTGGTAGCCGTATAAATAATTCTATTAAAAAACAGCACACAAAATATCAGAATTACCCTTTTGTGACTTTGTTCTCTTCTTCTTTCCACTCTGCTGCTCATCACAAACACCCCCATACTGTAAGAATAAACAATAATTAAATTCCAACACTAAATGTATCAACAAGCTGGATGCTTTATTTTTGTCCTACACCGCACACTACTCACTGCTACCATGTTGGGTTTCCTCTTGTTGGCACTACTGGTGCTTCCCAAATCTCTGCTGTCGTCCTCTAAGTCTGGTTCCACCTTCACAGGGGCAGCTTCCACCGTCTGATCGCTGCAGCTTTCCTGAGCTGCACCGGGCTGCTTCGAAGGCTCCTGCACTTGTGAATCTGACTGTGTTTCTGTGTGAGAGTCATTGACTGTTGTGTCCCGTAGCGGAGCAGGTAGTCCAGCCCAGTGTGCAGCTGAGGGGCTGTCTGGGAAGGACTCCCAGTGGAAGCCTTCTGAAAGAGGCATGTCCTTCTCCTCGGCTCGTGTTGACTGCTCTTTTTCTGCCCTGTTCGTCAAGTGAATTCCAAACCTGTTACCGAATAGAATTAAAAAAGCGAAAAAGTATAATTTCTTTGTGCCAAACAAAAGCTTAAATTAAGGTTATGGAGAGAAGACACTTACCTTGGCATTCCCTTCACCCTCTCCAGCTTCTTCCTTTTCATCTCCTCGTACATCTGCCTCCAGCTCGGCTTACTCTGAGGACCCGATAAGCCGAGCAAATTTCCCGCTGCTTTTCGCGCAATTCGAACCTTCCGGGTGATGTTCATGTTTGGCTTTGAGGATGCAGCCCAGCTGGAACATGAGAGTGAAGTCTGACTGTCGTGGGCCACCTGAGAGTCGCTCTCCTTGCTGTTTGAAGGTCCATTAGAGCTACCTGCAACCATTGAGCTCCTCTCATATTGCTGAGTCATTCCTTGTGTCACTGTGACGGTTATCTGCTTCGGCTTAGCAGGGGGAATACTTGAAGGAAAAGAACGGGATGCAGGAGAAGGGGAGTTGACATGTGAGGATTGTACAGAGGTAGCTGCAGCAGAGGGAATGTGGGTTCCACCTGTTGGCTGCTCCTTCTCAGCTCCACCTTGATCAGCTGCCCGGTTGCCCGCCTCACTGTTCTGCCTCCGGGCTTCACGATCCGCTCTGCACGGCTCCCTCACGCCCAGCGCTCTTCTGATTTGCCGTAGCATCGAATTAACGTCGACGTCACGTATGGGAGATGAGCTTTCAGATCTGTTCGCTGAAGCAGATTTAGCTGTTTGTGATCCTCCTTGTCCTGGCTGAGAAGATGTCAGACTCTCATTCTGATCAAAGATGAAGGCTCCACTCTGAGGGAGATGATCGCTGGTGAAGTCGCTGTCTGTTCCACTAGTGTAGTGCTCATTGTAATAGTCAGTCTGGCTGTGAACAGGGTATGCTTTTTGTTCTGGCTGGTTACTCGCCCCTCCTTGGGTGCTGTGTGGTCTTCTATCTGTTTGGGGGCTCTCAATTTTGGCTCTGCTGCCATGATTGCCGACAGAAAAGTTGCCATTTAACCTCATCTGCTGAACTGATTGGGTGTACTGGTCCCGGACAGTTGGTTGAGTCCAAGTTTGACCCGCAGGCTCTTCTGGCGAAAAAGATAATCTTCCACTTTGATTCTGCTGAGTTAATTCTCTTTGAAATGTAGGTCTCTGCAGACTTGACATTTTATTCTCTTTATTTTGAAAAACAGCGGTGTTGCTTCCTTGCTGGTGGGTTCCCTGCATCTGCTTGAGTATCCTCATGTTCACTTGTTTTGGTCGTTGTTCCTGTACCGTTTTGGACACAACTGTGTTTATTCCACTTCCTCCCTGAAGCTTCTCTACACGCTTCTGACCAGCTTGCTGTTTCAGTCTCTTTCTGTGCTTTTTCATTGCTTTCCTCCTGTGTTGGAAAAAGACATTTACACGCCAGAGATTCAGAACAACACAATACAGTCCATTTAATATTACAGAGAATAAAATGCAGGATCTAATATCACCATTTGGAGTCAGTAACTGAATATTCTTACTCCTGAGTCTTCAGTTTCTTGTTCCTGTCCAGGATCCGGTCCAGGGTCTCTTTACCCAAAATATTTAACAGAGGGAGGGGCTTTACATTTTTAAACATCAAGCTCTTCAACTTGGCATTGTGTTGAGAGGTAGAGATGTGCTGAGCATACTCGTTTAAACTCAGTGAGACTGCCTTGCACACATGACAGTCATGATATGAACCCCTGTGGAAGATCATAAAAACAAACACATTTTTTGTCAGTATCTGCGTTAAGCTCGAGCAACTCAGCTCGAGATCTGAAGAGAAAAAAATGGTGCAATGAGTTTGGGGTAAATGCATGTTGTGATTTAAGAAAAAAAACACATAGTTTGAATTAAAACACATTCAGGTGGCACAAAAAGTTATCTTAATAAATACTTGACAAAATTATACTCACGTGCCCAGCACTGTCTCCAGCTCTCTGTGATGCAGCATGCTGTGCATATGCTCATGAGCTTCCTGTAGTTAAGAGTCATATAGTAAAGAATATTGAACATTTTTAAGGGCTACATGTTTAGGAACGGAATGTTAGAAAGACATGCTACTAATTTGATTGTTTTGATACAGTTAAAACCACTTACATGTTTCGCGTACGAGCTGCGACACAGAACACAGTAGATATTTTTGGCCCCCCGGGGAAATTTTCCTTTGTTTTTTTTCTTCTTTGTCACAGGGGGTTTACCCGCCTTTATATGGCGCTTTTGAGTCTTCTCCATTTCTAGTGAAACAATAAATATGATAACTATTAGAAAATAAAGATTTGCACTTGCATTAACTATAAAGAAAGCCCAACGCCAAAGTCTCAATACCATAATAACATCACTAAACTAAATCCATATATTATGGACTATAGAGAGTGTTGCTGGCACTTACGTTATATAAACATATGGGTGAATGCTTGACACAAGTAATAACCGATACTACACTGCTTAAAACAGCAGCAAAACGTGAATGCAAAGACAGAACCAGCCAGCGTCCACTGAAATGTTAACTAAACACGTTTGAGGAGTATTGAACAGCTGCACATTGACGGTCTTTGTCGTTACAACTAACTAACTAAGCCGTTAGTCACAGTTAACGGAATAATGGTACTTTCCTAGCGAATCATAACGAATAAAATATTACGTTCTAAGTGTAAATATATAATATTTACCAGAAAAATTTCACATGGGTACAAGACTCAACTACTGCTGAACCGCCATGTTTTGCCTACGTCATTTACGCTGAGTCTTCGTCAACCAATCGTTCGCTAAAGACGCCAACGGAAGTTAGAGAGTGGGCGGTTTCCCTCGATCTACAAAAGTACGGATAAGTGTGAGTCGAGGATGTTTCTACTGATTTCCGGTTTTGAGGGTGTTTACAGTTCTAATGAGATGCAGGGACCACCATTCTGTGCGGAAGAGGAGTTTTAACAAAAAAATAAATCCTTCCTTGTTCTGTTTACAGTCTGTTCTTAAGAACTGACGTACTCAAATATATACATTTCAAGTTAAAATGTGCAACGGCTGTGTGCAAAAAGAATACCCGGACCGGGTAAGTTGAGTCATCTGGGAGACCCCTCTAACGTTAGCATTACTTTTTTCGACGCACAAACGTCTATAAGTTAACCAGCATGTACTAAAGTTGTTGTTAGCTAGCTATAAGTAAAGCGTATTGAACTTTAGTGCGGTTACCAACCGCCTGTGCAATGCTTAATAGTACACTTAGAGCAGTTCAACAATGTGATGGTGTCGAAATAAGTATTCCTGTGCTTTCTTCGTGCTCAGGGGAACACTTGTCTGGAGAATGGCTCTTACCTGATGAATTACCTGGGCTGTGTCCACTGCCATCAGAGGGACTTTGTGCTGATCAGCAATAAAGCCACAGAGGATGAAGATGGAGAGGAGATAGTCACATATGACCGTTAGTCACTCTTATTTGCTTCCAGTCATTTTGTCTAAATAATCGGTGGAAGGAAAATTTATTTTCAACAATTTAGATAACGTAAGAATTGTTTCAGTAATACAGTAATTTTTCTTTATGATTAATGTTATTAATAAAGGGTCTTCTGGTTTTGGACTGATTGGACTCAAAATAAGCAATTTGAGGATGTCAATTTGGGCTTTGGGAAATTGTGATGGGCATTGTTTTGTTTTTATTGCTAATAGACTAAACAACTACTTTGAAAATAATAAGGATAAATCTTTTAGGATTAACTGTGATTAAGTGTCCACTTTAAGCCAGGCCTTGTTGCCTAACATTAGTGGGCAGCTTTACTAATGCTTTTGTGGTTGAATGAGACCAAATTAGTAGTAGTAGTCAGGTTCTAAAATCTAGGGGAAGCCTTTTATAATGAAGATATTAATCATCCTGTAAGGTGTATGTTTCTTTTGGCAATATTGTGTATCTTGCTTCTTGGCAAAGGGTCTGTCGAAGAAGGAATTTTTACCAGAGTCAGCCACAGTAAGTTTAAAAACTAATCCGCCAATGTCCATTTGTCCTTCCAGATGTGTGTAAAAACTGTGACCATGTCATCGCCAGGCACGAATACACTTTCAGCGTTGTCGATGAATATCAGGTAAGGCATCTTTACGCTGTAGCCTTTTAAAAAGGGTCAAACTTGTGGATACATTTAGCTGTCTAGTCTTTTAGTGTGTTTGTTAAGTCTGTTCTGTGTTGTGCAGGAGTACACAATGCTCTGCATGCTGTGTGGAAAGGCAGAGGACTCCATCAGTGTGTTGCCAGATGACCCCAGACAGTCTGCACCTCTCTTCTAGACCTCGAACAACACCAGACCAGCAGATCATGATTACATTTTTAGATCGGCTGCTTGCTTCGGGTTCAAACGATTTTAATCATCCATTCAAAATGTTATACACATCTTCAATTAAATGCAACATATTTTAAGTCCTTGGCTAAACTACTGGATGTTAAAGATACATCACTTTTTATCTCCTCTGTATAAACAATAAATATAATGCCTATCAATTGGCAATGTACTTTCAATAAACCTTTTTTAATACTAAGTGTTTTATTGTCTGCATCATTTTACCGCTTAACAACATATCTGATGCCACAAAGTCCGAGTGGCAAAATAAGGTGCCCTATCATGCAGCTGAAGTTTAGATTTTTAAAAACAAATGTATACAGTATTTATCTGCTTATACAGTTCAAAGATTTTTATTTTTGCCAAATAGTTTGCCCCAAAGTAGTTTTGTACTTGGAAACAGCAGATGGCCAAAACGTATCCCTAATACACCAAAACACAGATAATTAAATAATAAAACATTTTAGTTGTCAGTGAAGCATAAAAGCCCAAAGGATGATTAATGTGGCCCTTTTAGAGCTTATCTGTGTTGATTCAACTTTTGCTGTTTAACTTGTGGCCACATTTAGCTCCACGGATGGAGGAGCCTTTATGTCATGGTAGCTGTCATTTGGGAGCTCCCCACTCAGTCACCGGCTCGTCAGCAGTCTCTCTTTGTGCTTACAGTGACGTCTGTCTCAGAAAACAGCTGCTTCAACAGAACTTGACAAGCCAGTGTTCCCAGGGGGATGACACGGTCTTTGAGCTGGTGTGACTTCAATAGAACTAGAGTATTAGATCATAGAGCATCTGTTATGGTTTGAGCAATATAAAGTGAAGGTTTAAGTGACTTTTCCCATTTATCTGATCAATGACAGTGCTTTTAACTGTATTTCTTAAAGTGATAATCTCGAAGATTTTCATTTTAATAAATGTCTGTTAAGTCCCTATCTATCGCACAATGGTGACTGAGCCTATGGCCCACTGATGAAAGCCTTTGCATTTGCAGTATTACAGACTGGGTGTTTGTAGTGACTTTGGTGGAAAAAATCACAAGCAGCGCCCAGTTAGTGACGTGTTTTCCATCAGCCAGCAGTGGTTGGTCTGCCAGAGAGGGTAGGCGGAGCTAAGCGGCTGCTTTTCCGCTCTCTGCAAGTGTTGCGAGTAAACAGTAATCTACTATGGCTGAACGAACAAAGAAAAGATGGATGACTACAGATACAACTTCAAACATAAGTGAAAACCCAAAGAAAAAGAAACAAACTCGACGCTCAGATGAAGCAAACACTCTGAAAAGGAAGTCAAGAGTTACAACCGGAGCCAACCGTGGACGTCACACATGAAACACTGTCTGGATATCTGGGAAGTGTGCTCCCCCAATTACCGTTTATCGCTATAGGTGTCGCCAAAGAGAATGAAACTGAGCTCTTCAAGATTACCACTTTAAGGCAGAAGTAGTTCTAATAAAATCAGTTGTAGCGAGGTGTTGGCAGAAATGTCAGGGACCCAAAACATCAAAACCTCACAACAAAACTAAGGGTTGAACTGAGCCTTTAATCATAATAACTAAAGCGTTTGTAGCCGCATTTGTTTGCGATCTGGCGTTTATTCAACTTAATTATTTCAATTTATATTTGAATTGCAATTAGAATAAAAATGCAACAATGATCAGACATGATGAAAAGCTTCCATTTTTCTCCCTTTTTTTCTCCCTTACCGTCTACTTGATGCAAAAACGCACATCGTCGCTGGTCTACATTATGATGCATTTTGTTCAGAAGCAGCTCAATAAAAATACAGATGTCTTAGCGGATTGTACAAATGATAAAAAAAAAAAAATTGCGATGAATCTCATGCACTTTTACAATACTTAAGTATGAGTGCACTTACATGTACATTCTAATATGCTGGCGCCTTCTGCATGACAAATATCTTCAAGCAAAGTAAAAGCACACTACTACACTGTGATATGCCAAATGAGCAGTTCATTGTTACATACAGTATTTCATCTGTTTTACAGGAGTGAGGTCATGTGGGGCTGCATGCCCTGGTTCTGTACATGAATGCTGATGTTGGTATACTGCTTGTGTCATCTACTATTTAGTGTCCTTAATGTGAGTATATGGTTTCCATTAGTGTATACCATTTTCATGAATGGTACATATCTACAATTAGCATCATTTTTACATCCCTCATGTTTAACATGATCTTTTTGGTCTCATATTAGGCCTACATGGAGCGTTAAGAGAGGAGTGAAATGAGAGGTAAAGAGTTGGCAATCTTCAGGTTGTCTCAACCTTTTTCTTTCATCTGCACGTATCAAGCCTCATTGTCAAGTTTTGAGAGACACATCCATCAAATAAATAAATAAATACATACAATTTATCATACATTTTACATTACATACAGTACATTCCCTTGAGTAAATACTGTATTTACACATGCTATCAGGGGCTGGATTTGAGACAGCCTCTGGCTACAGTTGCACCATCCGGATCAGTCACTTGTGTCAAATAGAGTCATCGGTTCACTTTGCCTGAGCCTTTCCCCTCGAGGATCAGGCCCCGCCCCCTGGAGCTGTGACCCCACTGACCCAGCACTCCGGCTCTGTCTTGTGAGTGAGCGTAGCGGGCGGGAGGGGAGCCGGAGAAGCTGGACGGAGAGCGGCTGCGTCCCTGCAGTGCCCCGCCCTCGCGCATCTCCTGGCGGGAGGGGGAGGAGCTTAGCGAGCGCTGCAGGGAGGAGGAGGAGCTGCGGGGCCGAGGAGGAGGGCTGAAGAGCATCCCGCTGCGGTCCTGCATCAGCTGAGTCAGACTGGCCAGGAAGTCTGCGTCGCTGGTGCTGCTGGCACGCACTCTCAGCCGCCGCCGTCTGTAGAGAATAACGCAAGAAAATATCATCAGCACACTTTTTATTCCTCTACAAATCTTTCTTTTTATGATATCAATAATCATTTTGTTATAATAAGTCCTGTTGTAGTTTAATTGTTAATAGCGAAATTCCTACAATACCTATACAAAATACCAGGGGTGTCACCATTTGAACAATAACTAAAATCATACAGTTTCAACTTGAGCTAAAGATTCATGTGCAATGTGTCGTGAAAGCCCATCAATAATTCTGCTGATGTCATCAAGGATCAGAAATGGACTAATCTCTATTTACAGATTCTACATAGAAATGTAGAATCTGCAGGCAGGGACGTGGATTTTAGGGCTGGCAAGTGTTCTGGTTTCCGTTTGTACTACGCTTGTAGTCAGAAATATTGACCAATCACGTATCAGCAGGCTGCAGCATATGCAGCAAAAACAGTCCGTGTGGAGAGCAAAAGCAGGCGGAACGTAATGCGCCGTAATGACATCCAGGCTCCCATCAGTGTCATCGGAGGAGGATTTAGCTTCTTATTAATCTCTATAAACAGACATCTGCATGCTAACAGCTAACAATCTGTTCTAGATCTAAAATTTAACTTGAGATAAATTCCCTTGAAGCTGTGTCGTGCATCAGAAATGATCGATCCAACCTCCGTTCAGCAAACAAGCAATTTGTCCTCTTGAGGACAGACCTGACAAAGCTTCATTTTTACTTTTTACAAATCTGCATCATGATATTATTTCGGCAAACTTAAGACCCGTTAGGGCGTTGGTTTGGCTCAGTTGGTAGAGCAGGCGCCCCATGTACAGAGGCTACAGTCCTCAATGCAGTGATCGCAGGTTCAACTCCAGATCTGTCGATCTTTTGGTGCATGTCATCCCACTCTCTACTCCCCACATTTCCTGTCTCTCTTCAGCTGCCCTATCGCATACAGACAAAAGCCGCAAGAAAATTATTTTAAAAAATAAATAAATACTTAAGACCCATTAATTAAAGTCAATCACAAGAAAATCTATTTCTTTTTAGGGTTCATATCGCAGTAGTTAGCAAGAGCACAGCCTCTGTGAGTCTCAACAGAAACAGATGAACGGGCGCTCCTCCTGGGGGATTTAATGAACTAAGAAATGACAGCGTTTATTTTGCTGACATATCTAGAGGAGCGAAATTCACTTCACTTTTGATCTGAACACACGGTCGCTTCTCAAGTTGCTAACTGGACAGTTAACAATGCAGCAGGTGGAAAAGGAAGTCATTATCGCTAACCGCTGGCTAAACCACACGCCCGACATGTTCACCGTTGTCCCCGGAGGCGATATCGTCTCAGCCGATAGCCGATGAGTCCCGAGATTGGAAATGGACAAACATACTGTCTCAGGTCTACATTTCAATATCTTTACATAACAGTAGAAAAGGACATGAATTGCGTGAGTGAAACCTGGACTATATGTTAAGTTCTGTAAATCTGATCTGTTAATTTATTCCAGCTAACGATTGTACTTTACTACAAACCCTCGGTCTGTGTGGAGTATTTGCAGGTTGTAAAATACTCCCAAAAACACACTCACTGCACTATTCGTGCACATAGCAGGAAGTAAAAACTGCTTGTCTATCCGACAATGAGAAATTGTCTTGATCATCTGAGGAATTTGAATCCTTTAAAAAACATTCATCATACCTGTTGTCCACACACGGGCGGATGGGCGGCTTCCCAGGAGGCGGTCGAGGCAGAAACCTGCTTGTGAGTTGCTCGGGCACAAAGGTGGCGCTCACAGGACGTGGGATCTTACTTCTACTCCCTGACGAGGAGGACAGAGACAGAGGGTCCTCTCCTACACCTTCAGACCTGGAGCCTCGTTCTGAGGTCAGCCTGTCTCTGGGTAAAGCACAGGGCAGGTTGTCACAGGACAGAGACGGGGAAGGCGAGTGGGTGGGGGAGCCGGGGACCGGACTGCTCCAGCGGTGACGCCTCTCCATGTTGAGGTCCCTGCTCGGAGAGTCAAGGGGGGCGGTGGGGTCTCGTACCGGGATTCGGCTCAGTTTTGGGGACATGGGGGAGTCTCTATGCCTGAGTAGAGCGGGCGGTGGAGAGGAGGAGACGGTGACTGTGCTCTCCATGGCGCCTCCCGCTGTGTCGGCTTGAGGCTGCTGATTGGGCTCGGAGGAGCGATCGGGCAGACCAGAATCACTCTCCGGGTCTCTGTCGTTAGTCAGGTGAGCAGTGGGGCCTTTGGCTGGGCTTGGCACTGGAGCTAACTCCAACCGTTCTCCAACTTTTGAGGTTTCTTCTGAGAGTCTATCTGATTTACCAGAAGGTGCCTCGAGTGGTATCACATCACTCTTCTCCTGTACGGGGGACTGAGGGCCATAACTGGAGGACTGAGAAGAGAGGTATGAGGTATGAAACCGAGTTCATTAGTTTCGGTGAACAATGCAGCTTTAAGTTCATACACAAGAAAATGTTCAGTCAGCCTTACCTGGTCCATCTGAGATCTTCCCATCATGACTGAGGGCATTTGTCCCAGCATCCCCGGCAGCCTCCTGTGGCCCAGCAACCACGTGCCGTGCATGGCCATCTGCGACAGGACGGGACTGCTCGGCACCGCTGAGGACTGGCCTTCCTGCGGCTCTGACGACTGGTTCTCAGTCTCAGCCGGCATCTGCGTCCCAGGTTTGTCCTCTACTGGAGGCTTGGAGGCTCCGGAGCCGCTGCCTTGCTCGAGCTCCAGCATCACCCACTCCTGAGAGTCTCCCTCCTGGGGGACAGGACTGAGGTTCACGGCCACAAAGCCACTGCTCGCTGCGCCCTCCTCTTGGTCGGGGGTCGCTGTGCCGGAGTGTTCCTCGTTGCAGGACGGCGACTGCAACCGCTCAGGGATGGACTTCTCGCCGACTTGAGAGAGGACTGGACGCTGCTTGCCCAAACTGAAACAAGACATTTTAGGCATTATAGTGAGTGTCTGAAAATGTAAGCTGTTAAAAGGGTATATACAGTAATTGAATGTGTACTAACTAGGCCTCAAGGAAGCGTTCGATGGTGGGCTTGGGTTCGGGCGCTAGTCTCTTTTCAAAGGCCAAGCTTTGACTGTGTCTCATTCTTCGGAGGAGTGGTGCAGCCCGCTCCAGGAACATGGTCTCTGATCGCACCCGTCTGGGAGAACTCTGCATGGAGCCGGTGTTTGGGCTCTGGTTCCCCTGGTTCTGACTGTGTTCATCCTCACTCACAACCTGAGGAGAGGGAACGACAAGAAGAAACTTAAAACCACTCAGAAAAAACTATGTGGGCTCCTTGTGGGTTTCTCAAGTCCAGGAGGAGTGGTTTAAGTAATAGAGGCTGTTTGGGTCTTAGCTGTTATGTTAGGTGAAGTGTAGTCTTGGGGAGACTTTTGAGCTCAACTACTCATCTCACTGCACAGGAGAGAGAGTCAGTTACATAAGAATAACACCACAGCAGTAGTGATATAGGATTAGTGTTAAGCGTAAACGACATTCCCCCGACCTTCCTGATCATCGGCTGGGCGTGTTTATGATTCCGGTTGCGATCCATCTCTTCCCATACGTCTCCGCCCGGCGTGGTCGGCGTGGGGATCGGGGGGCAGTTGTCAGCATCACTGAGGCGCTCCCCTTGCAGGACATCCTCAGTGTTCTCCCTCTGCAGCTCACCCGGCAGCACTGAAGCGTTGGCCATGCTGTGGAGGAGAGGAGAGGCAAGGTCACCCTGCAGCTCGTTTCCACAGCACAATTTAAAGCAGCGACTTCTCAGGGATGCCTGACTGTGCAGATTTCTGGTCTAAATAAAGCTGCAGCTATATATTTCAGCATGTGTCCAACAGACTGTGAAGGAAGACGTTTGAATAGGAACCTGCAACAACAAGCTAACAGCAGTTAAAAGAATATACGGCTGTATATCAAGAAGGAGGGAGCTTTCTCTATACCCCAAGTAGGCCGGTGTGAGGCGGGTGAGCTGCTGAGCAGTGGTTGTTGCGGCAGTGATGGTCAGCATGTCTTCCGAATCACATTTCTCCCAGTCGTAAGGGTCGTTCTCCAGCACGTTGTGGCTCTTCATGGCATTTTCAAACACCGACATGAGGAGCTGTCACAGAGAAAACACAGGCATCAGCATTTAGCGCGGAAAAAACAGTGCGTGCAAAAATATGCTAAAGAAGAGACGTCCAACCTGATAGTCAGGCTTAGTGAAGTAGTCCAAGGTCAGGATGTGATCCAGGAACGTGCTGAACTCTGAGGGAAGGTGTTTGAGCATCAGGTGGTGGTCATACGTCTCTTTTAGATTTCCTACTTGTTCCTGAGAAGAGAGGGGGGAAATCAAAGTTAAATGACTACACATGCTGTGTGCTTGGGTGTATACTGACTAGAAAATGGAAGCACATACTTTGTCTTTAATCTTCCTCCAGGGCAGCTGACCAACCGTGAATTCAACCAGCATGTAGAAGAGGGACCACAGGTCGTCATGACGGCCCATTTCCTACAGAATAACATACACAAGTGTTATTGATTTCACATAAAGAGGAATAATAAAACAAGACTTTACAGCAGAATATGTTTTTGGGCCATGCTCACCTTATTCTTATGAGCATTGATTGAAGCATACCGCACAGTTCCTCTGAAACCTGCCACAGGACGAGGCTGAAAGAGTGTAAAGATACAATATAATAATGGTCATGTAAAAAACGCTTAACAGAGGTATGAACAAATGACTTTGTGAATGAAGTTATAATCCTGTTTTGATGCAACTATAAACACTATGTTTAAGGCTTTAGGACTACTGTTTTAGTCTTAAATGCACATCACATTCCTGGGCATTTAAACCCTTTTGAGACAGTCATACATTAAAGGGGGGGTATTAGGCTAATTTTACACTTCAGTAGCTTAGCATAATTTACAGTTACAATAACTTATATTTCTCACACTGGTGCTCTGTGCGGGCCCTCATACAGCCTCTGCCTGAAACGACTAAGTCAGCTCTGTCCCTTTAAGAAACCCCGCCCATACATGCCCACTTTCTTCTGATTGGCCAGCTCTCCAAAGCCCGCTGAGGCGTGTAAAAAAAAAAAAAATGTGTGAAACCCGGCGTTCGCAGCAGCCTGCAGACTGAGCTGAGAAGCCAACATACTTTTACCTACAGATTTGAAACACCCACTTTTAGTCTGGACATCCAACATTGTAACATTATATACATATATATGTATATATATATATATGTCCTAAAATGTGAAACAGCATAACACCCCCTCTTTAATGTCACATGAGGGTCATTAAGATCACACAGTGGTCAGACGAGAGTTGTCAGAGTCTGTGAATTAACTATTCATTTGGTCTGAAATGTGAACATTTGTGGGTCTTCAACTTAATTTATTACTTTATCTTTTATCTGACTTTAATGTCTTTCAGATCATTTTTTGTTATTTTTTGTTAGCCTGCAAAGTCTCTGTTGACAGACTATGCTTTTATACAGCATCTTAGTGAATAAGAAACTTGCAGGACCTCTAATTTAAAAAAGAAGCCTAAACAATGCTTTAAGGAAGTGAACAGAGAGTACTTACTGGACGGACTTCCTGGCTGGAGTTGGTAAACTGACGGGCCAAGCCAAAATCAAGCATGTAGCAGCATCTGCAGGTACTGGCCAGTCTCCCCATCGCAAAGTTAGACTACAATTTTGACAACACGAGAAGCAAGTTAAACAGGTGCTTAAGTCATCTCACTTTAGCACAGTTTGCATACATACAATGCCATGAAGGGTTTTACTACAACTTACAGGTTTAATGTCACGGTGCAGAAAGCCTACAGAGTGGATGCTTTCTATGGACTCCAAAATCTGTTTGCCAAGTCTTAAAGTTGTGGAGACGGAGAACGTGGCGCGGGCCATGGTTCTGCGCAAATCTGCCAGATTCCTCCCCTTCAGACAGGATGAAAATCAGTCTTTCCTGTCACTTTTATAATGAAGAGAGCAAATAAACTACTTAATTGGCATTAGCAGTAAATATCCTACCTGGAGTTCCATAACAACATAGTTGAAACGGTCATTTCTGCCACAGCCCACAAAGCGACACACGTGGTCTTTGCCTGTAAAAGAAAGTCAGAATGTATTTCAGTTGGTAGATGAGTGAGCACTATTGGCAGTGCTGCCTATAAAAGACAAAATCTGCATTTTTCAAATGATTAAATTACTCTAAATGTATACCTATTGATCACAAATGTATATATATAGATATATATATAGCTACTTCTTACTAAAGGGAATGAATGCATCATAATCTGGGGGAGTTTGTTGTTTAGTCCTTGCCTAAAAAACTTCTTGAGGGCCAGTCTCTGAAGATTTTTAGTCACAAAAGTGGTAGCATTGCATCACTCACCCTGAAGCTTCTTCAGCACAGCCACCTCCATCTTCAGCACCTGTTTGGGTTGTTGAGCAGACTCCACCTTTAAGGCGACAGTAGCCTGGCTCAACTGATCCAAAACCTCATAGATCTCCCCAAACCCGCCTCCACCTATCTTCCTCGCCTAAAAAGAAAGGGAAATGTCACTGTCAAACTGAAGTATCATAGTAGTGAACTGATTGCCCTTCATAGAGCCATTTTTTCTGATATGATTTTGTGATTTCTCCTTCTTCTTTGACACTTACCACTTTCCATCTGTCTCTGACCACGTCTGCCACTGACAGGATGTCCGTGTGCTCTCCAGCCCCACTCATCCTGAGTGCTCTCAGCTACAAGCCTGCACCTGGCATCAGTGACGCAAGCCCCTCACTGAAAACAGGGAGCACATTTTAAAATCCATATCCACTTTGGCAAACACTGTACACTGCATGCTAATGAGCTTGCACAAGATGAAAACGGGCTGACTGATTTAATCTGATTGTGCGTGACAGACACATGTGGAAAATGCCTTTAGGTTTCAGGGCTACAAAGGTTAGCTACACCTCACGTCTCCAAGGTTCATAAAAGACGCTGATCAGTGCTCGATGGTCACAGAAAGATAGCAGCTAGCATCGCCTGGATTGTTTGACTCGTTGCCAAAACACTACTATGACTAGCGCAGCTCCAGTCTCTGGTCATAAATCTCCATAAACCGCCCTCTGAGACGATTAGCATTTAAAGGGCTAAACTGGCTAGGTGACGGCGTTCACTGCGGCGGCTCCGGTGGTCCTGTAAACAAGCTAACTAGCATGTTTATTAAGATAACCGTTAGGTAGCAAACCGCTGACCTCTTACCTCGCTTCGTTGCACTAATGCAATCCAGGTTAGTGTTTAAAATCCAAACAGTCCCCATAGTCCCAGTGAGTGGTCTTAGTTAGCCAGGTCATTCCAAGGCGTTGTTAATATAAGAAAGAGATAATCGTAGTGGACCATAGCTTTCGTTAGCTACAGTTAGCCAGCTAGCCTGCTGCTAATGGATGGGGAATGATGATGCCCCGCGCGCTCCCTCTCACAGTGGGAGTGGTGACGTCACAGCGCTAGTCTCTCCTGATTGCGCCGCAAACTCCTGCATCCCAGAGAGAGATCACTGCTGCCAGGGTGAAGCAGCACCACATTTAACATAATATGAAAGACAGAGCGACAGGTACAGACAGAGAGCCACCTGTGGCCCAAATAGCGCAGTGTAAAAGGTAAGGAACACTGCAGCAATTTCAATAACCATTCAATCAGAACACTGACTGAAGCAAAAACATCAGATCAGCAGGGGCGTAGCAAGGATATTGCAATATTGATAACCCTTCATCCCTCAGGTGACACAACGCCTAACACTGGTGGAAGAAGTAGACAGTTGTTTTACTTAAAGGTTGCCTGGGTCTAGACCTTTTAATCTGTCAACTCTACTGACAAGATGGATTATCTGGCATAATAACGTGAAAGTTTCTCCAATGAAACAACTGATGTAATAAATGCCTCGCAAGGAATATTGATCAGTCAATCAGCACCACAGGTGGGACTAACAGCGTTGTGAAGTTGTGCGACAGATAGGGGTGTAAATGCTACATCCATCCATCCATTAGCTACAACGCTTATCCTGTTCAGTGCCCTATCCCAGCTGTCATTGGGCAAGAGGTGGGGTACACCCTGGATTGATCGTCCGTCAATGACACATAGAGGCAGACAGCATTTCACGCTCACACCCACACCTAGGGCCAATTAGAGTCACCAATAAACCTAAAGAGCATGTCTTTGGACTGTGGGAGGAAGCCGGAGTACCCAGTGGGGACACACGCATGAACGGGGAGAACATGCAAACAGAAAGGCCCATTTCGTCCAAACTGGGATTCAAAGTAGGAACCTTCTAGCTGTGAGGCAACAGTGCTAACCACTGCACCATTGTGCAGCCCTTCATTAATCAACATAACAAAACTTTTAATGCAAAACTTTCCCAGACATTTCAATAAAAACTTATATTCTCTTTTTTTAAGATGTTAATACAAAGGAAAAAATATATATTTTATTACCCTGATATAATGGACAATTCAAACTAAAATGAACAAAATAAGATATCAAGATTTATAAAGACTTTTACTGTCACTTGTAAATTATCTTGGATGGAGGGGCTGTCTTGATTCTCAGTGCATATAAAATCCTCTCTAGGGTCCTGGCTTTCACTTCAAAAAACAGTTTCCGTGTGATGATTAAGACTCCGCCCTCCGGGCAGCCGTGACAAACAAAACGAACGTATACGGATACAGCTATGGGAGTGGCCAGCCGATCGGATTGGATAACAGGATGTGAGTTGAGCTGTTTTGGGGTGAGGCGGTGCGTTCAGGGGCGCACAACTTTCTACGTGTTTGCGCAGTTACGCAGCTCTTCACGTATACTGGATAAACCGACAAACAGTAGATTAGACTCGAGTGAATCTGCAACGCAGTGTGGAGATCTACGAAAACAGCAGAGCAGGCCGCTGCACGGCGCAGTTCCCACACAGTCACCGTCTCATGTGTGGTTTAGTCGCTGATGCGGGGAGAAAGTTGTGGACATGTTTTCCCGAAGTGCACGGTGTTTCTGATCCACCGTGCAACATTGTAATCACAGTGTTAATGAGCCTCTCCAGCCTGTCCGGACTCTGGATTATGTTTTCTTTGGACTGTACACCCGCCCGTTCGCCATATTGCGCGCTGTGAAACTCGAGGGAAAGTTGTCAGAGTTATGACATTTGCTGCGCACAATCCCTTCATGGAGCTGCATGCAGTCGACTTTGATCGAAGCCAAAGTGACTCCATGGAGCTGGACATGGAGAGCTCTGTGCACCATTGATCAGGTATGCACTGTGTTTAAGTCATGCTCACTAATCTGGCGTGTAGCCTAACAGTAGTCTGCACGTCAAACGCTTCCTTGTTGCTGATTTTTAACACAACATCAGTGGCTATCGGTCGGGTGATTGCACGAGTCCCTCCGTTTCCTGTATTTCTTGTTATGCCAAATGGCAGCTGCACTGTAAGCGCCTCCTTGTTGCTGTAGCTTCTAAACTTCTTCTCTTTTCTAAACACGTCCTTTCTGCACGCACCTGGACGTAATCATAGAAACATAGTTTTTGCTTCTCCAGCGCTAATCTGTCACTGACTGATTTCCACTGTTCTCACTGGGCTATTTGCCTGTGTAGGCCTCAGTTTCCTCATTGCTGCAGACGAGTGAAAGTCGACTGGAAACTTTGTATGCTCGTGTTCAGAGTAAAAAGAAAGTGTCTAACCCCTCCATTCTCTCACAAGGTCCGGCTCTGTAAAAGAGAGGAAGAGGAGAATGGACAGAAAAGCTCATGTTTGATTCTGGAAGGAGGGTTGCATGCTCCCCACCCTGCACTTTCCTCTGGGATTTATATTTCCTCCCAAATACCTCTGTATACACAGCTAAACAAAGAATTCCTCAGCTACAGGCACACTACAGAGCAATAACTGAGCTCGGAGATCAAGATTGAGAGCTCTGACTCCAACGTTTTTTGTACATTTATAACATTACTATGAGTCTTCCTCCTCAAGTTAATCCTGACAAGAGCGGCAAGCATCGGGGTGCAGCCATGAAAGAGCCCGTGCAGCACTCAGGGGAGGTTTATTATGGCATGGGACCTCCAGCTCTAGAGTCTAGTAACACTGCCAGCAGCTCTGGTGTTTATAACCCAGAGAAAGGGCCCCAAAATCTGCCCCACTATCAGCAGGCTGCTCCTTTAAAGTGGATGCCCCAGGACTCTGTGCAGGCCCCCGGCTGGTCCCAGGATGCTCCCGTGTCGACCTGGGGGCATAACTTTGGCCCATACATGAGTGGAGTGAACGCCAGGGGTCAGATGGCGTTCCACAAAGGGGGCCACGAGGGTGTAGCTCTGCCGATGGGGGGAGAAAATCAGCTCCCAGGGCCGGTGGAAGCATACAGGGATGCAACCCAGGCTCCAGCTCAGGGGAGGGGGATTGAATGGGAGCAGCATGCCGCGGCTGCAATGCACCAGGCTCAGCTGCAGGCATATCAACAAGCCCAAAAAGGTGTGGAGCTGCAAAGTCAGCCCCATGTGGCTCCTCACACTCTGCAGGGGTCCATGCTGCAACCTTTTCAGGCAACATTTAGGCCCAGCAAGCAACAGTTTCCATCAGGTACTTACTACCCCGTGTTCCCAGGCAGCAAGGCGCCAAACCTGCCATACGGCGAGCAGCCTAAAACCCAGCAACGTCTGCTGCAACAGATGCGGCAACAACAAATGCATCACCATCACCAGCAGCAGCAACAACAGCAACAGCAGCAGATGCATCAACAGCATCAACTTCAGTTGCAACAGCAGCAACAAATGCAGCAGCAGCACCAACTCCAGCAGCAGCAGCAAATGCAACAGCAGCAAATGCAGCATATGCAGCAACAGTATCACCAGCAGCAGATTCAGGAGCGGCAGCAACAAATGCAGCAAATGCAGCAGCAGCAAATGCAACAAAATGTGCCACAGCAGGAAACGGCTCAACTTCAGGTGCAACCAAAGCAGCAACAAACCCAAAACTTTGCAAATTTTCAGCCTCCTGAGCCTCGTCCTCCTGATTCTGCTCCTAAAAAGGAAGAAGTGAAGTCAGTGGAGACACAGGAACCAGAAACTAAAACCGATGATGCAACGTCTGATCCATGCGCCGAGAAGCTCGCCACAAGTCCTGCGGAGCCTTCAGACGCACCGCCGGCTGCACCTCGCCGCTCGCGCCGCCTTTCCAGAGATGGACAGTCCCCACTCGGTCCCCCATCCACAAACCTCTGGATGCAAGGATCCAAAGAGGCTCAGCTGTCTCAGAACGGCGTGAGAGGAGGAGAAAGCCAAGTGACAACAGGAGGAGTCATCCAGATCACCAGCAGGAGGAGGAGGGCCTCCAAGGAGATCAACCTGGAGACTCTGGCCCAGAAGGCGTCAGAAATGGAGCCTGCTAAGATGGCCAAGGTAAAAAAAAAAAAAAAAAAAGCTCTTAACACTACCACTGTAGTGAATTTCAGTTCACTTTCACAGCAACAACAGCTTTAGGACCAGTTTACTGTAAGAAAAATGGCAGCTAATTTGTGCACGTAACAGCAGAATTTCTCATCTGGCAGAGTCGGCAAGTAGCTACACAAAGAGGAAGAAGCCTGTTTCTCTGCAGAACTTCCCTTTGGTTGACAAAATGCTTTGTTTTTCAAATACAAAAATTGTGAAATAGTAATCAACTCTCACTTATTTGCCAAAATTCTAATGAAATTAGACGAACAAAGGAACACTAAATCACACATGACATTACAAACAAAGGTGAGAAGATAGACTCAAAAAAAAAGGACATGTTGCAGTTACAAAGTCACATTGAAGGTCGATTAACCAAGTATGCGATTAAAGGCTGTTGTAGTAGTAAAGAATCTGCTCTTAGTCCCATTAATCAAAAATCTCATCTTTAAATTAAAAAAGATATTCAGCTTGAATACAAAGATACAGGAGGTTAGGTCAGAATTAGGGGTGGGAATCGCAGGGTAACTCACAATATGATACGTGGCCCTAATATCTCGATACAGTGATCCTGCGATCATTGATATATTACAAGAGAATCATATAATGATTCTTCACGATATCAATAACTTAATTTCCGTTCATGTTACCCTCATTCTAGGCATAAGTGCCACAGCGAGGAGTCATGAAGTAGTGAGGCGGTGAGTCAAAATCGCAGGGAAATTAAAACATCGGCATTTGGCGCCAGCCTATCAATAATTGTATTGCACGAGTCAGGACGACGATATATTGCCATATTGAAATTTTGTAATTTTATCATACACTACTTAGAATGCAGTGATTGAGACAGATAAATGATGTGAAATTGAAGACGAGTCTCATTAAAGCTCTTTTCCTCGGTCTGTTTACTTCGTTCCTGAAGTTGTTGAGCCTCAGCTACAGGAAGTTTCTGAGTCTGCCCAGAACAGTGTCCATACGATACTGGTGCAACCTGACAAACAGCTGTTATTATTAAATACCCTTCAAATTGGATTTGAAATATTCCTCTTATGTTAATAACTGTAGCAAAGTTGAGCCTTGCTATTCAGGATTTAAAATGTTTGCATTCTTTGGGTCACACCCTCCAAGGCAGCTTCTTTATTTACTCTTAAGCAGCTCCGTTAAACACACAATAAACACAAAAACTTGTTAAACTCCGTTTTTTCCAGCACAGGGATATTTTGCGTTCCACCCTCGGGGGGTTATGGGGCTTGTTGTGTGTTTTTGTGCGTAGTGTGCACGCTGGATCGTACCGTTGGAGCAGTTGCATGTCTGCACACCTCCACATTCCTCAGGCTCTTTCTCAGTCATTCAGCAGAGCCAGGGAGGGGCCAAGCTGTCAGCCTGCACACTCACACTCCTTAACTTACCAGCACACACACCAAACAGGTTTAATATCACTGCTCAGAGCTGCTGTATCGTGGTTAACAAGCAGCACATCTCTGGGTGAGCAGATTCAAATGTCTTTACTCTGATTGTAAACCTTTTGCCTGAAGTAGGAGTCATAAAACAGATTTATTTGTTTCGCTGCTATGAGAGGAGTCGTGGAACTTTTATCAGCTTGACCAGAAATACCAGGGAGGCGTGTGCAGTCGTCTTAACACTGCTGAATTATGTAGTAATAAAACACTGTGTGCATTTACTTTAAAGAATGTTATGTTACAGTCGATAAAGGCATCAAGATTGTCAGAGTGCAAATCACTTCTCAAGTAATAATTGGTTAAATAATTGTGTCTCCTTAGCAGCTATTTGTTCTAATTTTGTTATTAAGAAATTAAACAATTAGTTGATTAATAAATCAACAGACAATTTAAGCAGTAATAATCAACAACTGATAGTTTAATCATCTACAAATGCCGGATTTCAGATTTTAAAGCCTTTAAAATATAATGATTTGCTGGTTTTATTTCAGCTTCTCATAGACTCAACATTTCTTTTTCTCTCTTTTGTCCTCTGCTCCTTCCCCAAACTCCCCGTTTCCTCCTCTTTTCCATCTCCCCTCATCTTTTCCGGCTCACTAGGAGGACGCTCCCTCAGGCAGACAGGCCTCTATGGTTCCTCTGGTCATCCCTGTGTCCGTGCCGGTGCACAGGAGTCCAACGGACCCTCAGGGTGGTTGGGTTCAGGGGCGACTCGAGCGGCCTGCGGGACAGTCTGATCCCAAACCTTCTGTCATCGTGGCTCGACGGAGATCGCTCAGAAACTCCATGAACGAGAGCTTTGGTCAGGTAAGTGTTGTGAGCGTCGCTTTGATTGTTATCTTGATGATGTAGGTTTAGAAATATATCCAATACATGCAATACAACAGTCCTGCATTTAAAACTTCACTTAATTGAAAGAATGACAGATACTCAGATCAAAAGCACTTAGTATGCAGTAGAATGGGCCTTAATGAGGCCTTTTTAACTGCTTCATTAACATGTGAGACAGAATTTAAAGTCGTAATAATAAACTGATTTGAATGTTTAAAAGCTAAATTTTAAAGGACATTTTTTAAATATCCTCTTCTTGTGTTCTTGGTTAGAGTTAGAAGAGGAGTTTGATAACACTCACATAATCTGTCTCGTAGCTAATTGCTAAAGTCAGCAGCCTGTTAGCTTAGCTAGCATATAGCGCTCTCTCTTCAAGTGGCTCTGTCCAAAGGTAACAAAAGCTGCCTGTCAGCACATCTAAAGCTCAATAATTAACACATTCATGCCTAGTTTATTTTATTCATATGCTTATTTGGTGTGCTATTTCTTTCCAAGCTAGCATAGCTTTTATTTTTGGACACAGCCTAGCTAGCTGTTTCCTTCCAGTTTTTATGCTAGGCTATGCTAACCGTCTGACAGCTCTAGCTTCATATTTGCTACTTACACTGCTACCTTTACAGAAATAGAAGTATATGTAGCATAAAACGCTAGTATTTAAGTAAAGCAAAAGTATCCCTAAATCATACTTTAGGACAGTACATGTGTACTTCTATTTAGCTACATTTAACTTTGCACATTAATCAAAAAACGTGTACAAATATCATAGTTGTAGATGTTTTTTCAGGACAAATTAGGAACAGCTACTTCAAGACCCCCTTGAAATGCAGGTGTGCCTGGTTTCTTGAGTTCAAGTAGCTTCTTATTAGCCAGACTTTAAGATTATGTGAGTCACTACCTCTTCAAAATGGAGGACTACATGAACAGCTTTTATAAACTGGGTGTGTAGGTTCACAATGGAGCCTTATTTAGTCGGTGCCAATATGTGTCATGGTTGTCAAAGTAATTTAGAAGCAAAGATTAGCGCCTGGTTGATCAAGCGAAAGAAGAATCCTAAAATGCACTTCAATCTTTCTCTCCAGGACGGGGACGATCAAGGGCTGGACGAGGATGGCAAATCGAAATTTAAGCGCCGACCTCGTCCCGAGCCTCTCATCATCCCTCCGCACAAACCTGCCACCTTCATCCCTCCATCCCTCTACCCCAGCATCACCTCCTACCAGAGCAACCTGCGCTCTCCAGTTCGCCTGCCGGACAACCCGCTCACCCTGCCCCCGTACACGCCTCCACCCATCCTGTCTCCCGTGCGCGAGGGATCGGGACTTTATTTCTCCACCTTCCTGACTAACATCGCAAGCAACCAGATCCTGCCCCCGCCGGCTACGCCCAAGTCCGCATCACGCAGTCTGCTGCGCTCAAGTAAGTCTTAGGTGTTGTACTACTACTTCTACCAATTTGGCATGCTCAGATGATCTAAAATTATGTTTCTGTTGTATTTACAGCAAGTTCAGAAATCACACCTCCTGTTCTGCCGTTGATCACTGATGCTACGCCTGTTAGCCTTGAACCGTGAGTACAGACACCTGAACATGCCTCTTAAATCTTCCATATCAGCCCGCATTATAGAGAAATTTATTGTATCTATGTCCTGTTTTTTCTTGTTCAGGCGCATCAACATCGGGCTAAAGTACCAGGCAGAAATTCCTGAGTTGCAAGATCAACCTTCCTCCCAGTCAGACCAGCACAAGGCCGACTTGGTTTGGCTCCCGGTGGACGAGTCACACCCCAAACCTGGTGATCAAGAGAGGGGTAAGTCATCCACCACACACTGACTCTTGTTTTTGTTTTCTTTGTCTCTAAATCTTTCCAATAATCATTTTCATGTTTATTTTTTTTGTAGTGGTGGATTTGATGAACATGGCATGCTCCAGCGTGCTCAAAGGTGGAGGAACCAACCAGGAGATGGTTTTACACTGTTTACATGAAGGTGGAGGTGATATCCTGGTGAGTGTAAAGACTAGCTCAACTATCTGCCATTCGGTTAGACGGATTTTTAGCAACATTATTTTATTATTCCACCAAATTCTGACTTATCTTTTTTGCAACATGGTATATATTATTGTCAGAATTGTTAGTAGGAACAATAAGCATGTTAAAAAATATGATCGATCATGTTGATTTACAGGAAACCCTGGGACGTTTGATGCTTCAGGACCCGCTTTTCCCCAGAGGACATCACCTGGCAGGTTATCACTACTCAGGTGAGGGTTGCCTCTTCATCTTCCTCCGCCTGTCGTCTTCTCTGATTTCTTACCTCTTTTTAAATGTTCCCTCAGACTCTTGTGTAAACACACTGTAAATTGTGCTGATTTACTCACAGGCTCCGACTGCTGGACTGCAGAAGAGAAGCGCTACTTCAATAAGGGGATCTCTGCCTACAGGAAGGACTTCTTTATGGTGCAGAAACTGGTACGCTCGATTGTTTTACCCTGCAGCATTTCAAATCAATGTCAATAAATCTTTTAAAAAGAACATTTTAATTTGATTAAAAGTGCTCTGTGTTGCATTTTAACACCAATAAATCATTAACATATTCATTTTAAGGCATTGATCAATGTGCTTTAACAAACACGAACATGAAAAGACATATTTTAAGCCTGTGAAGCCTGAAACAGATGTGATGGAAAATGTCCTTTGGCAACAGGACAAAGCAGCTCTGCTTTCATTGTAAACATCCTCTTTGTGACAGGAAGTGATTTATGGGAAATGTGGTCTTGCTTTTATAGAAACAGTAACAGCACAGCTTATGCGCCACTTCTGTACGACTGAGGTGTTATAATGTGTACATAGATGACTGGATGCTAAAATTGCGTACTTTAAGATGCAACCCATTCAGCAGAAGTTTGATTAAAGGGGCCATATCTTTTTAATAGATATTCTCATATTGTGCATGGGTTTCACATGTTTAGGTATTTATTGTTCACAGTGAAAACTGCATAATTCTGTGTTTTTCCAGAATGATATGTTTAAAAAGGTTCAGAACAGCTGCAGGTTTCTACGTAGAACCTTGCTTTCGCTGAAATCGACCAATCTCTTCTTGCACGAGCTTGTAGTCAAGTCGTCAAGATTTCAGCTTACCATTCTGATACCTCCTGGTGATTCTGGCTCGTACATATATGGCCGAATAACCGATCCTAGAGCGGCCATGTTTTCTACAACTTTGGAGTGACAGTGCAGTGCGGCCGCTCCCCCACGTGGGGGCTAAGGTCTGACATTTGAATGGCAAAACGGCTCGTTCGTTTCAGGAGGAAGGAGAGGCTCTGAAAAATAATTAATAAAAATATGTATACAATTTTTAAAACCAAACAAACTTTACCAACGTGATTCAAAAACACACTAAAATAACAGAACATTGATTGCAGAGCTAGAACTGTCCCCTTTAAAGAAGTAAAATTCTGCTTGTGTTTGTTTTTGGATCTATTTAAAGGTGCGTACCAAGACTGTGGCTCAGTGTGTCGAGTTTTACTACACGTACAAGAAACAGGTGAAGATCGGACGTAACGGGATTCTGACCTTCGGCCCTCCAGATTCTCCAGTGGAGAAGCACACAGAGGCCGTGGTGGACGTTAAGGTAGAGTGGAGTTTACTTTGCTCAAATGTAACACACCCATGTGTTAAAGCATTAGAATCACACAGGTAATGTTATGGAATATATGCTGAGCAGTAATTTGATCTACGGAGCCATGTTATGAGTCATGTGTACGAGGGACACTGAGTTAATGTTTTTTTAATCTTGTATTCTCCTGGTGTGATTGACTGCAGAGTTCACAGCAGTCTAAGCTGCTAACTCAGGGGGAGGCCGATCGAGATGACACCAGAACTGTTTCTTACGACCACGAGAGCAGCCATAAGGCCAGGGTTGCTCAGTCGCTACAGGCTCATGACTATGTAAGTACTGTTACATATAATATATATTAGTACACAGTGCTGGAAGAAGTACTCACAAGGTTTAAGAAGCAATACCACTGTCCAGAAATACTGTGTTGTGAGACATAAAAAGGTAAAAGTGTAAAAGTAGTTGCATCAAAATCCACCATAAATACCAAAAGTGCAAGAACATTTTGTTTTGCAGAAAAGCTCATTTCATGTGTTTATATATTGTTGAATTATGGTTATCGATGGGTAAGGGCCTGTGTCCACTAACAGGGTTTTTTGCGCTGGCAGACCCCAGCGTTTTCAGTGCTTGGCGTCCTTAGCGCTAAAAGCGCTCTCAGTTGAAAATAGTTCAACTTTTGGAACACTGCCGCTCTCGTCAATATCATTTCTCTCTCACTGACCAATCAAAATCAAGTAGGGGCGAGACTTCAGATATCAACTTTGTCAACAACAATGGCAGAGGAGAAGCTAATCCTTTTGGGGGGTTTTTTAAGGAAACAATTTCCTGCTGCTAACGCCAGGACATGATTCATTTCCATTGTTTTAATGTGTCTTTGTCACATTTCCTTGAATAAAAGCAAATATTAAGCATGCACAGCAATTTAAAACAGACTTAGGGATAACTACCGGCAGTGGAAGTGGCTAAATTTTTGTAACCTAGCAACAGTAAGCGCCAGTGAGAAGCGCTCTTTAATTGAGGTTGTAGGTGCTGCCAGCACAAATAATGCCCTTAGTGGACACAGGTCTTTAAGGTGCACATTTTCAATACTGCAGATGGTAAATGTGTAGCTGATTATCTTTAATTGGATTTATTTCCTTGTATTACATATAATAATTTATGCCCTGCATAATATTAAGTACGGCATAATATTTTTCACGGAAACTATTTGGAGTAGAAGAATGAAATAGCAAAAATATGAGATATCAAAGTATATGTCAAAATTGTACTTAAAGATGGAACTGTTTAATGTAAAAAGTGTGAAAGTGTTTTGTTGTCATTTTAATCTTTATTTCCACTGATTCATGAATAAAAAAATAACTAGATTTTTGGTCTTCCAGGCAGGAACTATGGTGGTGATCAAAGAGCAGGACATCGTGAAGCAGGAGCTTCACCACCCTGCAGCGCCTCACAGGCCTCGAGCCGAGCCTGCGGCGAAGAAGAGCCGAGCGCCTGCGAAGCCCCCACCGGATCCTGACGCTATATTTCCATGCAAGAAATGTGGCAGGTAGGGTTAGGGTCAGCACAGAGATTAAGCTTATTTACATTTACAGCTTTAGCTGTATCATGACGACTCGATTTGGAGGTTTATTAACTTGTCAGGTTCATGTTTTTCAAAGCTTTTATTTTGAAAGGAGCAGTGTGAAATATGATGATGATTGTTCTCATTAGTTTATTGTTTTGAGTTATTTGGTGATTTCACTATTTTACGGATATATAACAGATAAAGTATGCTTGTATAAAACATAATATCATGATTATGTTTTGAATTTATGCCTGAGTTGTTTATTTTATGTTTAATGTTCTGGGTCTTTATGCAGTAATACTACAATTCACCCGTTATTAAAAGCTGCTACTGTATGTAACATTAGGTCGCTTTCTTCTTCTTATAGGGTGTTTTACAAAGTAAAGAGTCGAAGCGCTCACATGAAGAGCCATGCGGAGCAGGAGAAGAAGGCTGCAGCGCTGCGTCTGAAGGAAGAGGAGGAGCAGGCGGCAGCTGAAGCTCGGGCCAGGAAGGCTGCAGCGACCGCAGCAGCAGCAGCAGCGGCTCAGCAGAGAGGGAACGGGAACGGGGTGTCAGAGCAGGCGGAGGCCAGCAGCCACGAGGACTCATCTGAGGGACAGGATGACGACGATGAAGACTGGCACTGAGAGACAAATATCAAAGAGAAGATGGACCGGCAGAGAGCAGAATAAAGACAGCAAAGTCTTCCTGTTAACCTTCACACTCCTTCACGTTTGTATCTTTTAAATACTCAGAGGAAGTTTATTTTTTTGTAAATGCACTTAAACTGTTTGCTTCTGCTTCTGCCAATATTGCCTTTTTATATCCTTTATTTAATTGAATATACGTCAAAATATTATACATTTCATTGCGTGGACTCAATGTTTATGCGATGTTTCATAAGAGAATCAGGAATTAAAAAGACATTAAGATCAAAGCAATCTTTCACTTTATAGTGGCGGCCCTTTTAAGTAAGTTTAGAGTAAGAACTTGTATTTAAAGTCCTTTTCTTCGGAAAATACTGTGCTGAACTTTGCAGATTTCCATCAGATTTTTAGGTTGGTTATACACTTATTTTTTACAACTAAGGGACCTTTTTGAATGAGTATGTACAAAAAAGTATATATGAGATTGCCATATATTTATGATACTGCGTTTTGCAATGATTTAGGTAATATAAAAACTAATCACGTCAGCTGCAATATGACTTGTGAATTGAAAAGTTTATTAAATCTCTACTGTTCGGAGGAGTGTGTCGTTATTGTGAGTGTGTGTGTGAGACAGTGTGGATCCAGCAGGTGGAGGCAGAGGTTCAGGATGTTGCTGGATATTTCCTTCACACACATTTTTGTGTGTAGATAAATAGAAATCTTGTTTTCTGTTTCTATTAGGACACACTTTGCTGAAATGTGTTTGTGCAGCAATTAGCCATGATACCAGGCTTCTCCTTAAATCTTGACTTTAATATGTTGCATGCTCGATATAACACTCTATCATCTATCCTGTTACACCAACATCTAAATCTGCTAATCGAGAAAGAACACCACGATAAATAGAAACCTAAAACACTCTCTGATTCAGTTTGCTACACGCATCTGCAGGCCTATTATTTTCAAATTATTGGCTTGAGAGCCAACTTATCTTGGGTCTCGGGGGTGTGGTGAAATTTGGCATTGATCGGTGACATAATTCAGCCATTTAAAGAGCATCCTCAGCAAGAGGCAGTGTAGCCTGTCGCCCTCAGGAGATGGGATGCGAGGCATTTTCCCCTGAGATCAACACGGTCCTGTTTCTGGCTCCCACTCGTCCCTGACAGGTCGGACTGTGACAGCTCTCATTTACCTTCCTGCTCCTACCTTCCACATGACTGATTGTGAGCAAGAGGAAAATCCACAGACTTCCCTGCTCAGTTTGATCCAAGGTTTCATGATACTAAGTGGACACCTAGTTATTATAACCATGTGGGTTTAAGTGTGATTAGAAACAAACAGAGACTTATACTCATAGTTAAATCCTTAGTAGCTTTAAAAAATACAACAAGAGGAACAATCTTCAGCCCCCTCTTACACTATGACTCCTTATAAATGCTAACCTCAGCATGCTAACCATGCTACAACATATTCATGAATGTTTACGCTGCTTACCATTCCTAGTTTGGCATGTTAGCATGCTAATTTTTACTAATTAGCTCTAGACATAAAGCACAGCTGAGGCTGTAAAACTCATCCTGAAGAAAACACTGATGTCTGTACAAAATCCCATGGTAATGTGTCCAATGTTTGTTGAAATATTTCACTCAAAATCACAAATTTCAACGTTATGGTGTCGCCAGAGGAAAAGCCATAGGATTACTGAAATCAATGGGATTCATCCTCTGGGGAATAAGAACATCCGTGCAAAATTTAATGGAAATCCATGAAACATTTGGTGAGATATCTTAGTATTAGATTATCAGAAATACGTAGATGCAGAAAGGACACTGTATGTTTTAATCTTAGGCTTTTACATGATTTTGGAGGATGAGATGGACTTTCTGTGGGCAACTTTTTAAAAGGAACTTCAACCTAAAAATATATGAATTCCATGTGATCGATTTCATCAGTTGATTGGCAAAAAGGAAAATGATACCTTGGCTTATAAAACCTTTTAACGTGTCCGATCTCTTAAAAGAATGTCTCATTATCGACATGTTGTCCATATCAGGGATCGAGTGAAACTGACAGTGTGGTGTGTTCACTGTCCTCAGAGGGTCCTTTTAGCCTGTGACGAAGCGTTAGAGGTTTTCAGCGAGGATCAAATGTCCTCCCTGAGCAGCGAGTCTGCTAATAAGGCCCCATTAGAAACCCAGCTACATGGACACAATAAAACAGGTTAGGGATAGGGGAGACGATGAAGACATTATGAGGCAGACCGGTGTGGAGCAATGGAGATGAGGGCAAAACGCTGGATCAATGTCACTAAATGTCTGGAAGACGGATGAGAGGATCGATGGTTCTCCTCCAGCAGGGCCGAGGTTAGATCTGATGTAAAGCACAAATGTACATTAGCTTGGTTTATGTTCAGCTACTCAGCTGTTAAACTTTGATTATTTTCTGAGCATGACCTGTGAGGCTGCAGGTCAATGTCATTCTTGCAGTAAGTACACAGAAGAAATAAGACCGATATATGGAAGCTCATGAAGTGGCTGCACATGTGACACATCTTGATCAACAAGCACAGCTCTTTCTTCATTGGGAGGGTTAAAAATATTAATAATATTGAATTTGGATTATACAAAGTTAATTCCAACCAAGTAATCTGATTGGACAAGAGGCATTCCATGAGTGCTAATATAGAGTACAACAGCACTTGGACTTTTCACTGTGTGTATCACTCCGCCTCAGCCAGGTGTTCTGAATACTGTTAAAGTTATAATCTGGAAGATTTTCATGTAAATAAACGTCTGTTAAGTCTCTATCTGTCGCTGAATGAGGTAACACAATGGTGATTGTGCCTGTGGCCCACTGATGAAAGCCTTTGCATTTGCAGTAGCCTATGTTGTATTATTATGGACTGGGTGTCCATGAAAATCACAAGCAGCGCCCAGTTAGTGGCGCGTTTTCCATCACCCAGCAGTGGTTGGTCTGCCAGAGAGGGTAGGCGGAGCTAAGCGGCTGCTTTTCCGTTCTCTGCAAGTGTTGCGAGTAAACAGCAATCTACTATGGCTGAACAAACAAAGAAGAGATTGATGACTACAGATACAAACTTCAAAAATAAGTGAAAATCCAAAGAAAAAGAAACAAATTTGATGCTCAGATGAAGGCAAACAGTCTAAAAAGGAAAGCGACCGTCAGCGAGGAAAATCAAGAGTGACAACCGGAGCCAACCATAGACGTCTGGTTAAAATGGGACGTTTGCGCCCGCAATTCCGCCAAAAAGAGCAAAACTGAGAACTTCGAGATGATCACTTTAATTAACATTACAGCAAACCGTGTATGTCTACATTTATCAAGCTGGTACCTCTGAATCACATAACAGACTCAAAACAGCTGGTCTGTGGTGACCTGTAGACACAGAGTGCAGGAGAATGTTTGTGTTGCTTGGCAACATAAGTCCAGTTTCATTAAGTTGTGGAACTAGTTGCGTTGGTGGAGCACAAAATAATCTGTTGTTGATTATTACTTCTTACAACTATTTGCCACTTGTGTAACTGTTGTATTAAAGCAGTATCACGCTCAAGGTGGTGATGTTATACTGAATATCAGCTGCGGCCTCATGCCGAAGATAATAATAATTTAGAACAAAATCTTTCCCTCCCGTGTGATTTTGCTTAATTTTTGGCCGCCAAAACATTGTTAAAATAATCCCAATATTTACATGGATTATATATTTATTCAACATTTAGAAAAGAGATGAACTAGACATCCCTCTGTTTATCTAGATCTGGCAAAGAAATTTGACAGGATGAATTGGAGATTTGAAGAACTGGCAGTGTTTGTGTCTGTGTTAGTTTTTAAATTACTTTAATGTAAGAAAAGTCTGTCGGATCAGCTTGTCTGTAGATGTAGCAGAGGCTGACACATCACCAGCCTTGTTCAACAAGAGGCAACAATTAAACAAAAACATACACAATCTCCATGAACATATTACACCACACGAAGAACTGAGGTGTGTCCCAATCCCATTCTGCATATTCATTTGTTGTGGATCTTTAGTTTGTAGAACATTTACTCAGAATGCAAAATTCAGAGGAGAAAATTCTAACAACTTTGGAACCCTGTCCTTTAAAATGTTCATTTATATAACACTAATATTATAGACCACATTAAGCTAAACCTATTGCAGCCTGGATTACCTTTTGTCAAAGGTTGATTATATTTATCTTGGTGAAATGTCTTGCTGCAAAATACTCCCTGACATTTAGACCTTCATCCTAACTTCCTCCATAGCATTCTTTAATGCAGCACAAAAACTTGCTGACTCAAAAATGATTGGCATTGAACCTAATCCAGACAGCAATAACATCTTCCGTCAAAGGTAAAACAAATTTGTGGAGAGAAAAGAGAAGCTTCTTCTCATCAACCTCCCTGTGAATATATTCTGCTGTATGTACCACACATGACCCTTTCAGCCTTGCTTACACCCAGCTGTCCTTGACGCTGAAGCTAAATTGCTTCATGTAATGACTATAGCAGCCATATAACTGACAAACCACTCAGCTCAATTTCAATGTGTGGTCATCGGCCTTGAGGGATGTAATCTACCGGCGCTGACCTCTTGACCCGTGACACTTCTTTGCTTCGATTGGTTATGTGTCCGTCATCTTTATCCTCAGCTCTCCTGCATTTTACAGTCAGGAGCCCCTCACTCTGCTGCAGGTCAGCTGCCACTGCATCCATACACAGTAGCTCACATAATGGAATTAAAGCCATCTTTCAGTATTTCAGCTGCAGTCAGCAACATTTCTCTCTCACAGTTATGCAAATGGATCCCAACTCCAATCCATTCATCTCCAGAGCAGCCTGTTGTGATGCCTCAGAAACGCCGAGCTGCTGCTGACTGACACCGCCATGTTTTGTGACATCTGTATCACGGCTCCTTTTAATGGAACATATAGATCTTGGCCTCAATCTGCCCCTTAAAGTGTTGCCTCTGCTTTTGAGTGAAGAGGTTCCTCACCCTGCTGTCAACTACAGCAGGACTAAATTACAACCTCTTTCGAGCAGTCCATCAAGTCCTCCCTGAGGGACGATTTCAAATTCCAGCAGCTTAAAGAAACAGGTGGATATTACAGGCATCACGCTGATTCGCTTCCTTGTGAGAGTTAGCTAGAAGAGAGGATCAATACCACTCTGATATGTGTACAGGCAGCAGCCAGATGAGCTTCAATTAGCAGTGAGACTGGAAACAGGGGGACACAGCCAGCTCAGGTGCTGTCCGAAGTTAATACAAAAGACCTCATGCCCTTCTAAGTTGCACAATTTTAACAACAGCATTAAAGTGTGAGGAGGTTTGAAGCGATGTGGTTCCTCAACAAAATATATTTTTTGATAATGTGGTGTTAAGACACTGTTGACATCTACTTGTTATTGTAACCACCATGGCACCAGGCACGAGAAAATGAGAATCTAATCTAGCTTGAATAGTGAGACAGGTTTGACCAGAAGGATTTAAATCACTGCAGCAACAATATCAGGGAAGCTGTGCCAATATTTGTCCTTCACAATAAGTCACTTTTTGCTTATTAGATGACTTCCTTTTTAATGACTCAGCAGAATAGCTTGGGAAGCCACCTTGCTGAAATTTGAAGTGATCTGATTGAGAAAGAGACAGTGGCTGTAGCTCTGCCAAATGCGCTCTCTCACTGTAAGTGCTCTCCATCCAGTCCTCACTTCCTGACTGCTGCCAATCCTCCCCCGAGAGAACAAGAGTGTTTGGCCTCATGGCCTGTGCTCACTGAGTCGCCGCTTTACCAAAGATGGTCCATATACAAGGACATTATTTAGTGCTTACACTGCAATAAAACAGGGTTCCCTCTCTAGAAATGGGGAAAAGATTACCACAGAAAACACATTTACACTGAGTCGTGACCTTTTGAAACATTTGAGATAATCTTTCGGAAGTTTGAGTAGGTAAATATTTACCACATCAGGAAGGAAAGTACACTTGTTTTATAGACTTTATAAACTTTCTCATGTACTGTGCAGCATCCTGAAACTATTTCTGCCTTGAAATGGACACCAAAATACTTGCAAGCCAGCAATGATTTCATGCCTGTAATGCAATGACAATGAAAAAGATAATCGGTTGTAAATATCAACATTTTACTCAGACACATTATGAAATTATGAAGAAAAACTCTGTACAACTAAATTTACCACCCACCAAAGAAATAAACTTTTAAAGCACCACCGTTTTTGAAAACGCAGCAAACACATCCCAACTTCACGTCTTTCACGTAAGACATTGTGTAGCCTACGCCAAAAGAGGGGAGCCATTCATAAGGACTATTCTTGTGAACAAGGTAAACAATACCTAAATTAAAAGCATCAGATTACTTGACATTGTTTGATTTATGATATAAATGTGTCGTGTTAGCAGTGAAATACATAACAGACTATGTGTTTAGGCTTAAAGGAAACATGTTAAAATGAATGTTGTTGGTAGTTTTGTGGCTTCAAAGACTGCCATGTGTTGTAAACATTGTCCCTATATCATACTTCTGAACCTTTGAACTTAAATGCTCAGCAAAACTAAGAAGTGATACGAATTCGATGTTGGAACTAGCTACCTAGCTTAACAGCTAACTGCTACGTCAAAAGTTCGTTGCTATGATAAGTTTCAGCATCCAGAGGCATTCTGTTCCTAGCGTGTTGATAACTTTAAAAACTAAAAAATGTATGTGTCCAGCGAGATGCTGCGCTTAGTGCTAACTCTTGTGAGTTAGCATCCTTACACACTGAAAAAGGAGGGTCAATATTGTGTTTTTGCTGTGTTTTGTTAGCAAGCTGACATTAGCATTTAGCTGTAGCTTCTTCGTTTATATAGATAGATAGATAGATAGATAGATAGATAGAATGTACGTATCCCGTTAAGCTTAACAGGCCCTTTTCTCATGTAACTTGCTTAATTTCATGTTGAACAGAAGCCTTTCATCCTGAAAAAATAGTTTATCTTAGCAAATAAAACATTTGCTAATAAAAGTGTTGGTTAGCAGATTTAAGATGGATTTACTCGCCACTACACCCCTCACAGACTGGTTATGTGTATGAACAGAACGTAGATAAACAACTGTCAAGGTGTTTTCAGCGACATCCATCTTGCCTGATTTTAATGATATTTGTTTAGTGGAAAACAAACGCTCTACTGAACCCATGTTTGATATATGTAAACCACATCAGCATGTTTCTTTCACAACAGGGACATTTATGTAAAATCCCTGAGCAAGCAGGTTTTGAGCGTGGCCAATGTCCTGTTCCATCCTGCTGCGATCCATCAGCAGATCTTATGGATCCCGACTCACTCATCCATCATAAAGTCATCAACATGCAGCCTTCCCCTCTCTGAGGGGAGGTGATGTAGAGGTTGAGAGGCTCTGATTTATCTCTGTGATTCACCGTTGTCTGTGTTCCGTTTGTCTCACCTGCACCACCTCCACCAGCGTGATTAAGCAGCCCCTCGTGTACCCGGACGTGATGGAGTGTCAGCCTACATCAGCCTTGGCCTAAACTGGACGATGGCTCCTGATTTGTTGAAATCAGGAAATTCTGCAGCGTTACGGTCCTGAGATCGATCCAGGCACGCAGCCAGAGCTCCATTAGTGAACAAGCTGTCCTGAGAGCTGCATGAGGGCTGTTTCTCAGAGGGGCTTTCCTCAACATTATTCACATTATTTATGAAACTATTAGCAGGGTTATTCATTTATAAGATTATATATATATACGGGCCTTTTTACCTCATTTATTAAAGAGGAACACTGCTCGTTTAGGAGCATATGCTCTATCTTTATCTCAGCCATATGGGATATAGTTCACATTAGTCATGTGTTTCACTATAATGCGATGAAAGAACAAATGTAAAATTAGACACATAATATATTTGGGGCATTGGGCTGGACATGTTTAGGTCTTATTATTAGCACTTTTTAAATGGCCTTTATCTTCAAGTCTAAAAGTTTTGATTGATTTGTTTACACAAAAGATCAACATGGGATTTGATTTACAACCTTTTTGAAGATTTGAATTAACGATTACAGTTTAACGACATTAATCACAGATTCAAAATGCACTATAACGGCGCACCGGTTAACCTCCGCGGTTAAAGCAGGCGCCCCATGTAAACAGGCACAGTCCTTGATGCAGCGGCGCCAGGTTCGACCCTGACCCTCGGTTATTTCCTGCCAGTCATCCCCACTCTCTCTTCCCTCATTTTCGGACTCTATCCACTGTCCCCTAAATGAAGACAAAAAGCCCAAAATAACATCTTAAAAAAATGCACTATAACATGAAAAATGTCTGGATTTTGGGGGGCAAAATTTGTACCTCAGGTGGGTAGAAGGCAACAGGACGGGAAAATGGTCTACATGTGTTGTTTTGAAATCTTTGATGGCCGGTGTCGCAGCAATTCTTCAAAACGAATGTCCACAGTGCTGCAAAACAACATATTCAAAACAGGTTGTGTTTGAATTCTTTTTCTTTTCTTCAGCCAATAGATTCCAGAGAAGTCTGCAGATCGGCTGGTTGCTCTTATCTGAATTTCTACAGTGTCTTGTTCTGCAGTGAGACATCCTTCCTGTTTCCCTGAAGGTTTCATGTTTCCGACTGCATCTTTGTTGTGACTGGAGGTGCCTCGATACATAAAACATGATACACCTCTTTCAGAGAACAACACGATCCTGGCTCAGACCTGCAGAATGGAGTTATCTCACCTTACTTTGGGAACATCAATACTTAATAGTTATTGAGGGGTCATAAAGTTCACAACTTTCAAGAACAACTTTTGGTCGTTGTTCACAACATTCTTGTCTTGATTATATTTGACTAAAATCAATAAAACACATAAAATCATAATTTGCAGGTTTAATATAACACCGCAGTGATTACTGATAAACCACCTTCTCCTCATAACCGTGGCTCATTGCTTTGTTTTGACATATTTGTACGCAGAAATGAAGAGGACATCACATCAGTCTTGTTTTAGTGACACATTGTTGAACTTTAGATCAATAGACACATTTTCTCTGGAGCCTGGGAACGATCTAAATCAGACTTATTGTCTCCTAATGACCGCACACAAAGCTGTTATTTCATTCTATGCGTTTTGCACCCTCTGTATTATTAGACAAGACAATCGTTCAGTCCAAGAGTGCTTTCTTTGTTTACATATTCAAGTAAATACCCCGATGAAGTCCATTACAGAGAGACGCTTGTTCCGCTCTTATTTACGTTGAACAGACAGCTCCAATAACGTAATGCTCACTCTCTGCAGCTACGAAGACTTTATGTTTGGAGCAGTGTATGAAACACATTAGTTCTGCACCATCAAAGCTACATCTTCAAGCTACTGTGAACACAAATATGTAATTTAATTTGTAGTATAGAGTCGTATGTACATATTAGTTAGCACATAAAAAGTATAAGAAGTATTGTCATTGTTGAAATATTGTCATTGAGTTTCTTTAAAGGTGCTATATGTAAGATTTTACATATATTCATCAATCAAATATAATTTTTTTGCCAATGTGTGAAGGGATAGTAGAGGCACTGACACATTGAGACCTTCCCCAACTTCCTCCATCGGCCCTAACAACCTGTGGGCCGATTTTTGTGTAAAGCACTCGGGCCGTTTTTTCCGGGAAACACGAGGATGTGACGTATCAGCACGTTCGCGAGTACCTCTGCCGAGAGCTCATTCTGCGCCACTACAGTCAACAGTGTGCAACACGAGACAACGAAAGCTGTAAAATGGAGATGGATAATGCCAACAAACGACCGGCACCCACAACAACACCAACATAAACTACAAACAAGAATAAAAAACAAAAATAAGTTGAATCTACTGAACCCCTCTGACCAAAATGTGATCGACATCAGGGGGAAAACTAGAGTCAACATCGGCAGGGCATGCGAAATCTTGGAGACCATCGATTGCTTTTAGGGATCAAAACAGACCCACAACTTATTGTTGTCATAGAAACAAAACCGCGTGCAGCATTCTCTCACCGGGTGCAGCGTTTTTTGTCTCACAGCACAAGTGCTTCATCTCAGCTCTCTCCAGCCGTCCTGCCCCGTCTGGCTAATGTTCGCTAATGCTTGTGATGGTTTGCTAGTTCGCCGGCGCCAGAGTCATGCAATGTATTTATGTTAGAGCTAGTTGGCTAACCTTAGCATGCTCGCTAACGTAATGACTACCAAAATACTATCTAGATTTTCTGAAAGTTACATATAGCACCTTTAATTATTGTTATTCAATTTTTTTTTCTTCTGATTTTGACGTTTGAATGAGCGGGGTTATGCTCAGATTATATTACATAATTAATTCTGTAAACCAATCAAAGAAAAAGTCACACAGCAGCTGTTACGCTAACACCAGTGCTAGCATTGTCCACGGGCAAAGAATTGACTGTCGCAGGAGATTACCGACGGCCCCGTATCTCGAATGTCTACTTTCTACCGCCGGAGTTTAGAGCGGGTCGTTGATGTATTTTCTGTGCCAGGTGAAGAGCGTCAGCAAGGGGAGTTTAGCTCTGCTACAACTTGAACTAGCTAACATGACGGAGCTATCGTTTATCATTGCATTCATAGCTTTGAGAAGAAACGGTGCATTTTAGCTAACGTTGAATTTTGTATGCTAACCAATAACTGTGATATGGATAGCAAAGAATTTTGTAACTTACTGTAAGTGACTGAAATGAATATTTTCGTATTTTAATGGGGGGGGGATGGGGTCACATTTCCTGCATCTCATGTACCTTGCTAAAATCTACAAAATTATATGAGCCACTAAGAATAATTGATTACATTAATCAAGAAGATGTAAATCAATAGTCTTCTGACAACATTGAAGAAGCTAGTTGCTTTCAGATTCAGGCTATATCTAAGAAAAACGCAGGATGCCCCAAATTACCTGATTAATCACTTTGGCAAGATCCCCCTCAAATAATTTTATGGCTCATCAGACCAGAACAGCAGTGCAGGGTGGTTGGGCTCTTTTTAAAGACTTTGATTCTTTCAGTGATCTTATATGAAAAAGGTTAATTTAGTTAGAAGAGGAACAAAGAATGCACACATATAAATTAACACAGAACACAAAGAAAAAAATCAATTATCCTTAAGGTTATCTCAGATTAATCAAAGCAAATGATTAGGGCAATAATAGGCTTAGCAGTGAGGAAGCCAAGTACTCGCTGAATAATGTCCGCAGAGGTTTGTTAAGTGCTTGATTGATTTCCATTTTATGTTAACTCGACAACGCAAAGCAACGCTGATACAGACGCACTGAAAACTGATATGGGCGATGTGACCTTGCGGATACTGTGTCATAAAAGTCAGAGAAGATGAAGAAGAAGACAGCAGGAAATTAATCAGAGAGACGGAGAGATAGAGAGAGGACATTTTTGCCCCCACATTTCAACATAAAAGAAACTTTTTTAGGGAAGTTCTTGGATTAATGGAGACTGCATTTCTCCATTAACCACCATTACTGCTTTAAGTGCCAAGGTGCCACAGATGTACCTGATAGTTTGTCATCATTAAAGTTGGCAGGTTCAATTCTAGATTACATCGAGCTGTGTGATTTATAGATTCGTTCTATCAGTTAGAAGCAGTGGCTTATTCAACCGCATTCATATATTTCTAGTCATTGCTGTATCGTAGATAAAGAGATACAGGCATGTTGCACAATTTTAACCAAACTTCAGCTAAAATAAGATTCAATAAAGCTGCAGATTGTCATTGATTTTTCATTACAGACATGTTTAGATGCCCTGAATGGCTGAGTGGACACAGTAACTCAGTACAAGCATTACACGGCCCAGGCAGTTAACATCAGATGAAAATCTGCAGTGGAGGTTTTAAAAAAACGCTCACCACTGATGGGTTTTATGGATGCATGGATGGATTTTATCATTATAGGCTGAAAGTAAAAAAATCCGATATATATATATCTGCTAACTGGAAGTGTGTAGAGAGCCGCATTTGAATCTACTTCTTTAGTCATTAAAAGAGACCCGCAGTGGCTGAAGCTTTTCTTCTACTATAAGAGCAAGAGAAAAACATTGTCGACAAACTGTAACCACACGGAGCATCTTAAAGTTGTTATAATTCATGCCACTTCATGAATGTGGCTCCAATATTCACGTTCCTTTTTACCTCTGTTTTGGTCTCCATCACCTCCCGAGGGAAACCTCTGGCTTTTGAACTGCTAAGAGCACCACTATGTTCATCAACTAAACTCTAATGCTATAGCATATTTTTGCTTAACGTGTAGAGTACAGTGAGTCTATTAGAGCTGGAAATGTTACAGTTACAGTTAATGGAACAATTCGCCCCTGGAAAAAAGCTACTGTCAGTTAAAGCTGGTGTTCTCTGTAATTGATAGAAGCAATAATATTTGAAATTGGTGCCATAGCTGTGGAGAAAGTTGTACGAACAGCTGGTGGTTTCGTCCATTCTACATTCCTACAACATCCAGCATGCATTGCACCCCTGCCTCTGAAAGGAACGGCCCAGGGCGAGACGTTTGAGTGAAATACTTCCATTTTGTTGCAGGCAATGTCTCTGAGCAGTACAGAATCTGAAATATGACTATATATATGTATATACTAAATATACCGGTGGATCGTCGAAATAAAACTTCGGGTCTGCAGTCTACATTTCAAACGAGACATGACATCAGAGATTGAGATTGTAGTTTAGCAACCTGCCTAGCCTCCGCCAGAAGGTGCATTTTACGTAGTCTGACGGAGGTTTCCCAGGGCCCATTGGAGAAGCGGATAGCGTCCTCCAAAGGCACAGAGCCAAATTGCATTTTTTTCGTACCATAATGGCATTAGCTCCCCTATATATCACATAGAGCATGATAGGACTGAGGTTGAAAATCGTCGAACTGGCCCTTTAACCTGAAATAAGCTTTGGGCCATAAAACCAAAACATTGAACATCCTCTCCAGGTTTGTCACGATGAGCGACCCAATATGGCCTGCGTATTTTGGTTTTTCCATTGGTTATTGATTAGTGCAGCGTAAAGATTATACTCCAGGCCCCTCACAATAAATTCTTCTCATTAGCTACATTACATGCTTTAAAAGCCCAAAAAGAAGAAAAACGCTCCATATAAACAACTCGACCAGAAAAAAGGTCAATCACACATTGAATTACAATCAGCTGCAAATGCCTGGTTAAAACCTAAAAGATTTAACGTGATGATTTTCTGGCTGCGTTCTTTATTCACCCATACGTTTTTGTAATCTTTTGTTTGATAAAGAACAACACAATAACTGCAACTACTCATAGATATTGATCTTCAGGGCGCAAATATAGCTGGCAAAAGAGCTACTGCTGAATGAGGTGGTGCTGAAAGGTTGTTGTGATTTATTAAATTCTGTGTATACAGGTTCATAACTTCCACCTTTAATCTTTATTGAAAGGGTGTTGAGCTGAAGTACCTACTGAAAGTGAGAAAGAATTAGAGAATGTATTTGTTTGTTGTCAGATTGGTGCTTTGCAGAACATGCAGTGTTCCCGTCCTTATGTCATTCCCTGGCCCATCCCTCTTCTGTTCAGCCCCCTTCTCCCTCTCTCCTTCCTCCTCTTCCCTTCTTCTGATTCATTAGCAGGACTCGGAGCCCTCCTGCCCTCTTTTACTGCCTCCATTAAATCCTTGCTCTCTCTATTGCTACTCTCCATGGATGGCGTCAGTTCATCATCCGGGCTGAGAGCCACAGTCATGTACTCCACATTTCTCAACCTCGCCACTCTATCTTTACTGAGGCCCAGCCCTGCTCGGCTCTTTGTCACTCTGAAACACACTAATGAAATGTAAATTAAATTCATATAATGCTTATAAGCCTGTGATTTACAGGAGAACAGATGTACCATGTCACAAACTCTTACAAGCATTTCTTTCCTTGTACCAACTCCAGAGCAATACGGAAAAATGTTTAGAAATACACACGGTTTGACTTAGCTGAATAATAGTGAGGGGCCACATCTGATAAAAGTCCCACAAACATTAATTGTGGACTAAATGTGCACGATTACCCAGCTCATTTCAACTGTTTGGGCGTGACTAATGGTGGGAAATCCCCGTGAACAGAGACAAATCTTAATAGCTTAAAAGCACGTAAATCTGCAGGTATGTCAGTCAGTGCACGCTCTTGCTGTGCGGCCAGACATTGTTCAAACACACATACATTTATTGCAATATCTCAATGATGATGCCAAATTTTCAAAAGATACCAAACATGTCAGACTGAATTTGCTGCAAATGTGTCTAAAATGACGTGCGATACATCTCGACTACATCCGTTTAACGAAAAGCTGGATCAAGTTTTAAAGATGCTACGCTACGCTGCAGTGCCCGCTTACTTGCTTGGGTACTGTGATGTTTTAAGCTCTGCAACAACCTTGCAGCGTTTAGGTTGTAACCTCACCTAACCTGTCCAAACAAACAGGAATTGAATCTGCGTGAGCAAATACCCAGAGGAGCCGCAGCTGCTGTGAGTGGTAAACTGGAGTCAGAGGACTGAGGTCAGCTTATGAAGAGGCCTGAACCCCCCTCTGAGAGGGATACGCGGCCACACATGGGACACTAGATTATCTGCTTATCTCTGCCTTCATAATTGCTGAGGGTTTCTTGGGCACGAATGTAATGGTGGACAATAGGCATGGCCAAAGAGGGTAATTGAAATGCTGCAGTCTGCTCTTGTTCCTAATGGGATAAGTCACACTGCAGTGTCCAAGGTGAGGTGAAGGTGAGTTTGGCTCTAGCTCATTGGTTTTTTTCAGACTGGGACACTGGAGATATTTGTCATCGTTGAAACCGTTTCTACATGAGACCGTTTAATTCAATATACTTTACTTAACATTAAGGTATAAAGGGATCATTATGCTTTTCATCCAGGGGCCAGCCCACGTCAGAACTACTTAATGGAGAAAGATTTAAACTGGTTCCATCAGTAGGGCTTCCTGGTGGTGTAGTAAAGGTGCATACGCTTGTATAACATAAATACAGTAGATTTATTTTTTGCCCCACCAAATCTCAGCCTCTGTCAGAGTAATAAATGATTATTGAAATGAACAATAACAATGTCCACCCTGCCGGGCTGTAATAAACCTGCATGAGGGAAAGAAGAAGGATCCAAATATAAACAAAGTGGTTTCTTTGTTATATCTGATCCTGAGCTGAAACCACACGTCTGCTGGTAATGGCTGAGGGAAAGGGATCTGACTGTAAGCTTCTCTGTGGTGAGCCGGACCATGTAAGGACTGATCAAAACATGTCAAATTAGCTGACAGAAACTAATGGAAATATAGAAAAATCTGTGAGTATCTAACTATACAAAAAAACCTTGTCTATTTCTTTATCTTAAGTGCCGTCACGGCACCTTGTTACAGCTAAAGAACATATTGGATGTGTAGAAACAATGACATGTTTTCTTCTTAGAGTTGGGTCATTATCTTACCAGGTTGAATTAAAATACAGGTACTGATTCATTTTTCGAATTGGCCATTGACTCATCAGTTCAGTCATCAGTTAAAGCCAGTTTCAAATAAGTCATTTATAAATATCTAGTCTTTAAAACAGATGTTCCAAGTAGTTCATAAAGAAGTTGAGAACATGAAAGAATTGTTGTAATAATGTCAAACGTAACTAGTTAGTTTTGTAAGGTTATGAAGCTGTAGCCTGTTCAAGACAGGATCGTTACGCCTCGCCATCTGTGTAAAAGTCACACTGTTAAGTGTAACAGTTCAAAGGCGGTGTTAAAGCGCTGCTGTGTAACCTCGTTTTAGTTTAGGTGTTTAGTTGCGTTAGCTACAAAGCAGTTAGAACTTAGCAGTCAGAGTGATGATTTTGTACATGTTTCTGAGTGTAGTAGGCAATGTCCCCTTACGCAAAGAAAATATATTTCCCTTTCTACAGACTGTCAGTATATTGCCATATGTTTTTGTTTCATAAGGGCCTATTCTTCTGTATTCAAACTTGTTATTTTAAGTGCAAAACTAAACTGATTACTGTGGTATAATGTAGTGCACTATGAGTATCTGGACGGTTAATTCGCACTGTTTGTTATCAAGCACAATGTTCTAACCTGTATTTTAGTGACATGTTTTTAAAAAATCATTAAATCATTATTAAACTATTTAATCACGTGTCTGGTCAGATATATTGAAAGTATTTTCCATATTGGAGCTCTTGTACTCTTCTGTTTAAAGAAGGTCATTTGTTAACTAGCTAATGATAGTTTTGTTAGCTAGGTAGCAGTTACTCCTGACTGTTTATGTGTGAATATCATTAAGTGTAGTCATTTTTTTGTTAAAACATGAATGCTTATCGGATTAACTTAAGTTACATAAACTACATAATGTTTTATACTTAATGTTTGAGCTATTTTACTCCAATGTTAGCAAGCTAATGGTAGTTAGCAACACATTAACACATGGTAGCTTGTTTGTATAGTAATTTCCCCCCCTTTTTCTTTTTTATTTAATTTTCATTGTCTCAGAGTATATTGTTATTACATTTATAGATAACAAGAATGGGTATGTAGACACTAATAACAACCAGTTTAATTTACTGAATCTTTATTATTGAACACTTAAACCTGGCTAACTTTGAAGATGTGAGGAACTGATGTATTGGCTCCTGCAGAGTCGCACACAACCAAAAACTCTCCTTTGCCTCTTACACATTCATCACTGCAGTGACCTTTTCCTTTTGTTTGAGGTACAGGGACAAATATCTCTGTGGCCCCTGAGGCTTTATGTAATACAGGTTCATACTCCTACCTGAGCACAAATGTCAGACTTTTCAAAGAAAGATTTATGTTTTCTTTTCACAAACCTGAAGAAGGCGGTATCAAAACGGCACATATGAATAAGTGTGAGACCCTACCATGTTTAAAATCTCACCATCATTCTTTGCAGGGACTTTTTTTTAAAAATTATTGTCCACCAGACACAAGGAGAAATTTTATTGATTTTTTTTTTTAAACTTCAACTTACCACAGTGTTTCTGACAGGTATTCGATTGTTCAGTGACACCTTTTATCCTGGTGGTTTAACGCTCCACTACATCCAATCAGCTTAGATTAAGACTTTATTTGACCCAGCAGCAGTATCATAGCAGGCAATCTCACCTCAGCTTTAACGTAATGAAGGTTGTTGTTTCATTTAAAGAAAAAAAAAGCCTTAAGGGGGAAGTTTGAAGCACAACTCATTATTTCAGCAACAGTGACTTTTGTGCTGACACACAAACCCTGACCTTTTCAGGTAATTGGCTTTTTCCCCCCCTTTACATTAAAAATCACCTGACCAATATCATTCATGTCCTGTATAATGGCAGCTATATGATTTGGTGTGTCACTCTTGACCCACTTATTCAAAGAAAAGCTGTTTTTCTGTCAAAATCATATAATTCTCTCCACCTCACAACCACCATAAACCCCATTGCCTTGGCTTATAAATACAGCATTCAACTGTCAGCAATGTAGCCAGTATGTAGCATGAAAAACTGAGAGAATGCATTGGCAATACCATAGTTTTATACAACCACTTCTTTGTAATGTGTTGTAATCAGTGGTATCTTCCTCTTTTCGTACCACTCGTGCAAACTCCCTGCTCAGACACTCTCCACTCCCTGTGCTGCATTCTTGCTAGGCTTAGCTAACAGTTGCATTTTTTTTTTTAAATGGGTGTTTAGTAATTTTTTCAGTATGCGCCAGTTGAAGACCATAATGCAAACTATAAATACAACTACAATAAAACATCATACTTGTATAACCTGAAGAAACCAATGGTAACCAGTGGAATTGCGTCAATCTGTGGATGTTCTCATGGGAATTAAATAACTTTTTTAACTAACCAGCTCTCTCATAGGAGTATAAAATGAAAAGGAGAATTGTTTGCTAAAAGTTATGAGACCGCAGCTGTTGGTACAAATAAGCATTTTGAAAAAATACTGCAAAATATTTTAGCCACCAAGCTAATAAGTTAAAGCTAGCTAGCTCAGATAGCTCCATATTAACACTGAATGGTCCATAGTTTGAATGTGGTAATTTGATCAGCAAAAACACAAATTAAAATTGGAATATGAACGATAGCAGAGAAATACCACTGAAAGAATTTTAACTTTATCTTGACACAAAGAGAAAATTAAGTACCTGTTATTTCAGTTAAAAATCAATCTGTTTTTTTGTCATTAGTAGCAATTATAAGTTCTGTAGAACAAACTAAACTGTAGCAGCAGTACAGTACAGTAACCTTGAAGTCAGCTGACAGACACCAGCTGTGGGAATTTATGAGAAAAATAAAACATCCTGACACAAGTTCAATAAGTGAATGCCTTTTTGCTGGCAGCAGAGTGACACAGTATTGACATCATCCCTTAATAGAACTCGCACCCAAACCCGTAAGGCTCAGAGTAATGGTCAGGAACACAAAACTATCATTATCTGTTGCCGAGGGTGCTTGGATCATCTGCGACTCCAAAGATGGATTCCTCAACAAAAACACTGAGATCAGCTTTTTACACAAACATCAAATAAGGATTACAGATTTACCCAAAGAGTCTTGAAACTGTGAAGATATCAGTTGACGTTCTCCACCGATTTAGCTCACATGGTATGAAACATGTTTCCCGGCATTGTTTAAATGTGGTTTTTTTTTTTGCTGAAAAAGCAGAAATATGAGTTGTTCAGTGTTACAGATTGACAAAAGGTCGCTAACAGAATTGTTCTCTTGGATGGTTAACAAAATGAAATTAACCCAATGTGATCAAATTCACTCCAGGTGTTGCTGAGATATTGCGTTCATGAGAATGTGACAGTTGTGAGGTCACAGTGACCTTGGCCCCTAGACTACCAAAATTTTAAGTTCATCCTTAAGTCCAAGTGGACGTTTGAAGATATTCCCTCCAGATGTTTCTAGTTATCTTCACAAGCATGAAACACGAATAAAAGCCTGAAAAGAGTTTTTTTATCCTATGATAAAAATGTGTGTGAAATTGTGTCAGAATGAGCCTTTAGATTCTTTAATTTTGGCCTAACTAGTTTGTTTTTTGACAGACCACAGTGACCTTTGACCTATGATCCACAAATGAAAACCAAACCAAAGTTTGTGCCCAATTTGTGGATATTTCTTCAAAAATTGGATTTACTCGAGGCCACAGTGACCTTGAACTTTGACCCCAGACAACCGAAATCTAATCAATTCATCCTTGAGTCCAAGCTGATTTGTGTGCCAAATTTGAAGGGATTCCCTCCAGCCGATAAAAAGATATCGTGTTAACAATAACAGTAGGTGTGTAAGTGTTGGACCATCATTTAGAGTGATAAAACACAATGTAATATTCATTTAGTCATCAGGTGAGCCTTAGGATTTTTTGTCAGCACCAAATGTTTGTGAAATAATTCCAGTTTTATCCAGGTTATGATGCATACTGTTGTCTGCAAACCTACTTTATGTACTGATATGTGGTCAGCACCTCTTTATATTAACTAGTGCCTTATTTACTGTTAAATCAATGCCTGTCTGTACGAATACTGTGTTTGTCATTAAGATAACTGGCAGCTGACAAAAGCAAAAACCTGAAAGTGTGGACTTAGCAATATGCTAATATCCTGAGTGATGCACATCTGAAACAGGAAGCGAACAGGAAGAAATCGAAACTCATTTACTACAATTAACAAATAATCAGGAAGTAATGCGCTTATCTGTTAACATTATGCTGCAGTTAGACTATAGACAACCTGCTGTGAAGTAAAAACTGTGACTTTGTGTAGAAACCAGCCTCCTGTACTCCTCACGCATCATTTCAGATTTCATACGCTCAATTGTCATGAAATCCAGCCAGAAGGATGAATCCAATCTGTAAATAAATGGTTCAAGTAACATTTTGGAGGGTTTATCTCTGAGAGTAGATGTTTCTGGTCAACTGAATCTGGACGACGGGTCTAGCATAGAACAGCAGCTCATCCGACCGTAGATTATAACAAGGGACAGGAAATCAATACTTTCAGGAACAGACAAGAGTGCAGGAAGTTCACTTGACAATTTCAGTGCATTTCACCACTGAAGAAAAGACATTCTTTTTAGTTTTTTTAAGGGTCATTTCAGCCAGGAAGTGTTGAATTCAGCATTTTGGACATGTGACAACAAATAAGCTATGAACCAGAACTGGAACCTTTCTTTGTATGACCTACTGTATGCCTTGTCACAAATCAGAGGCATGTTTCTTCTGATTCACTGAGTTTTATTTCATGTCCACATGAATTCCCCTCCAAGGAGCCACCCAGCATGCCAAAACAACTGTCTAAAGAAAAATATAACAACAATGATCTGGCATATCCACAGTGCTCTGAGAGAGTTCTGTTGCCAGTCTTAATCAGCATCAATAAAATTGCATAATTCTACAGAACAATTGCATCCATTTTTTTTTCATGCAGGCTGTGAAACATCAGCCAACTTAGGGATTTATAATGCAATTTTTAACATCAAACATTGTTGTCAATCTAGACTTTTGCATCCGTCCAATTGTCGGTCTGAACTTACAGCGAGCAGACGAATCAATACAGGGCATTACTTTGAAAAACATTAACATTATGGCCTCCTACATGCATCATTGCTGTTTATTCAAGCAGAAAATGGGCTCTCAAACCTCTGAGCAAGGTTCAGATAATTCCCTTCAGATTCCCTGGTTTTAGCGACGCCGTATATTTCACAAGCTATTCCCTCGTTGAAAATATAAGAAGTTCATGGCCATGATAATTCTCTGTCAAATTGCAGGAGGAAGACGGTGCAGGGAGGCAGGATCAGTGATGGAGCGCTCTGCCCTGAGAGGCACGGAGTGACTTGGAGTCATAAAGGGGAATCTCATTTTGCTGCCCCGTTTTCACAAGTGTCATTATCATACAGCTCTATGTCCTGGAGACTGGAAGCATCCGTGTCGTCTCCTGCGCTGCTCTCACTGTTCCTGAAGGCGATTCCTCCAATGAAGGGGTACACGCTTTCTGTGAACAGATCTCGGATATTATAATAAGGAAGTTCAGGGTCTTGTCTCACTGGTTTCGTGATACCCTGACCCTCCATGGCTTTGTTTCTCTGGTAGTACTTTGAGAACTTATTGAAGATGATGGTGATGGGTAGAGCCACCACTAATAGTCCACAGACGATACACAAAGTGGCCACTATCTTCCCCGGCAGCGTCACCGGGCAGGTGTCGCCGTAACCAACTGTGGTCATTGTGATCGTTGCCCACCACCAGCCTGAAGGGATGGTCCCCAATTCTGTGCTTTCCTCCTCCTTCTCTGCAAAGTAGATGAGGGCAGAAAAGATGGAAATCCCCACCGAGAGGAAGAGCAGGAGCAGACCCACCTCGTGGTAGCTGTGGCGGACGGTTGCACCCAACGCTCGCAGTCCAATGGAGTGTCGCGCCAGTTTGAGGATTCGGAGAACCCTCATGAGGCGCAGAACCTGCACCACCTTCCCCACGTTTTGTAAGTCCTCATTCTCCTCGGCGGCCTCCTCGTCAGCTGTTTCCAGAGCTAAGGTGGCGTAAAATGGCAAAATGGAGGCAACATCGATGATGTTCAAGGGGTTTCCAAGGAATTTTCTGCGGGAGGGCGCAACAATCAGCCTGATGATGAACTCGGTGGAGAAGCACGCAATGCAGATCACCTCAAGGATTGCGAGGACGGGATCCTCAATGGGTCTGTCATTGTCATCCAGTTGCTGGAACTCAGGCATGCTGTGGACGCACATGGCAATGATAGAGGTCAACACCACGCTGAGGGAGGCCACAGCTATGATCTTTGAAGCCGTCGAATGACCTGGATCCTCCAGTCTGAGCCAAATATAGCTCCTTAGTTCGCCACACCAGGCACCTTTGAACTTTTCCAGGTCTTTATCCAGAGCAGAGAGCTCCTCAAATGAAGAGTCCAAGCTCGGCTGCTGCTGGTCGTCGCTCCGGATGTCCCAGTCCCTGTCCTCGATGTACTCCTTCCTCTCGTGGTACCAGTTGTTGCAGCAGGAGCTCAGGTGCAACTCCTGGATGCCCCAGTACTCGATCTCCTGGCTGAAGGAGAAGACGCACAGCTCCTCCATCATGTGGATTTGTCCTGTGTAATAGAAATTAAGCACGCAGAGGAAAACCCGTGGATTCCTGTCAAAGTAGTACTCCTTCTCTGCCGGGCTGTAGTCATCACACAGCTCCAGGATCGCGGATTCGCTTTGGCAGCGCAGCAGACGAGCCAGGCGTGTGTGAGGGAAGCGGAGTAGCGTGTCCGGATCCACTTCGTGTCGTACACCTCCCACATTGAGGTGGACCTGGTCCTCCTCATTACCCCGCTGGTGGAGGAATTGCCCATATCCCATGGTCCTAATGATACACAGAGATATCAAAATGAGAAATAAAGTCTGTCATTTTTATAGATTTTTTTTTACAAAGAAATGTGCAACAACCGTTTTCAGCCTGGACTGTAATAGGTACATTTATTCGTAAAGATGAAGACACATTTGACTGCCTTGTTTGTAGAACACATTAGTCCTCTGAAGGAAGAAAAAATCAATACAGCACACACAGGAAATGGCTTGAGCTGGAGTGAGTGAAGAAGCGTGAGGTACTGTCACTTCTTGGGGGGCTCAAGTGCAGGATTATTAGCAGAGGAATCAAATTACAGAGCGGACTAGACTAACAGAGGAAATAAGAGGCAACAAGTTGAAACTGAAACCTTGCATTATTCCACGCAATTATTAAATAGTGTTTCCCAGCTTGTGCAGATGAATGTATTCTTTTGTATTTCCTTATATTTATTCTTCTAGAAATACAAAGCAATGCTCTTGTTTGCAACCGTACTCTGCAGACTTTTGCATGCTTTTATTTTTTGAATTTTGTTTTACACCAAACCCCATTTACAAATAAGTCAATTACTTTTAATGATGTAAAAGTAAAGCTGACACATACCTGTCTTTGGAGCCTTTCTTTCCATTAAAATAACTTTTATCCGGCTTGTTTAGTTTTCACATTGTGGCAACACCTCGCACACAGCAGGTCGGTGGAGGGAGGGAGTCCGGTGCTGCAGCTTCACGGACGGGACAAGAGGAGCTGGAGGCGGGACAGCGGAGCTCCGGCAGTTTGTTCCCTTTTACAGGGAGCAGGGAGGGGCGAGAGAGGAGGAGATGGGAGGGGGAGAGACTGCACAGATGTAGGAACACCCTGCGAGAAATTACTCTTATATTACAAGTCGTTTTTAATAGCGCTTTATAAATTATATTACGGCGATATCCCTGAAGGAAGCTGATTCTGTCGTTATACTTAATCTCTTCAATTTATTTAAAGTACTTTCTTTAAGTGAGGAGTGCAGCTGCAACGATTTAATGCATGTTTAATATTTAAAATGAAATTGCACTGGGTTTGTATATGTGTGAAAGTACTGCAAGTAAAGGCAGTCGACCACAGCTCGTCCGCGCGCTGGAGGGAAGTAAGTAAAATCACAGTGTGACATTTCAATCTGCGCGAGAGAGCCCTGCTGGCAGGCTAGCTGCCAAACAGGCAGTAACACTGCATTTGGCAGCAGAGGTGAAGTACAACATACCTTTAAAGCCCCTGTGAGGAGTTTTTTGATGGTTATGAAACAGACTGAAATTTATTCTGATTACTCTATATGACCTGCAAAAGCAAAACAGACCATCAGCGACAACATTGATTATTTCTATATGGTTATTTTTAATGCCTGAAACTGCTGGGGGGGGGGGGTAGGTGTCAGACCAAGAGATTAACTGTGTGCTGCCTTTGTTTACATTTTCCAATGCAAAAATTTAAAGACTGTTAAGGAAAGCAGGATGAGATGTTTTTGTTAAAAAACACCACTTAAGCATGTACAGGACAAAATCAGCAAAGAGATAAGAGGTACAGCTTTGTCCACAGGGGGCGCCAAAATCAACACCAACCAAAAAGCTTTAAAGTGGAGACAGATTTAAGAAAATAAACAGCTGTTGCTCTCAATCTATAATATTGCAATTTTGTTTCATCCATAATTTTTTTTACCTCAATAAAACCATCCTCAGTATCTCCCAGATATGTGGCTAATAGCATAAAACTAGCATACATCTTTGCAGGTTGTCTTTGTTCAACCCTAAAATTCATGTAGCTTTTTAAAATGTGTCTGTCTCATAATGATAAACGCATATTTGTTCACGTTTTCATCACAGGTATGTGTTAATAAAACGTGTGTGTTGCCATGCAGGGCTGAATTACCAAACAGGCAAAGCTAGCCAGTGACCCAAAGCAGGACCAAGACCAACAGCTTCTTTGTTTTGTTAATTTGGTGTGTTGCAAATTTGTTCCAAATGTTTTACATCTGCACTGCTCAAATACCATTTCAGGTGAAACAGGTCCTAAAGTTGTGATACTGTATTGTAGAGTACTCTTAGTTTAAGCTAGTTCAAGCTAGTTTAAGCTGTTTTTAAAGTGTAAAGAGCTGTACAGCATTTGGAAGTTAGAGGATGGAAATAAAAAATATTGACCAAGGAAAGTGTATTCATCTCATTTTTCAGGCTGTTCAGCTGAGAATCTGCTGCTTACTCTTTTTTTGAGTCATGTGATAATAACAGCAAGAACAACCCGTTTTGCACCCTTTTTTAATCCAGCTAAAGCCATGACATAAATATGTCTCATTCATTTCAGTGGTGACGTTGGAGATGTGGCTGCTGCGGTTGAGGGCAGGAGGGGCATTGTTATTGATCGCCATATGTTTTGTTTTCACGCTTTTAAAGCCTCCACTGACTCAAAGGAGGTTAGCTTTTACATCTCATTATATGATCAATTTTGTATGATGTCTATTCATTTTTTTTTTTTACCTTTTAAAGCCTTTTAAGCCAACTACAAAAAGTGCAATCAACATCTTAACATGCAAAGTCTCAGTTGAGGCCGGATTACAACACACTGCACAATTATCCCCATCAGGCTGTAATGTGATCCACCTGTGCGTGGGTTTATTTGTGAGCAGGAACCTCTCTCTACCAGACCAAAGGGTTGGCCTACAGAGTTTATCCCGACCACAAACTTCAAATAAAGCTGCACAATACAAGGGCCTCTGAGACTACCACTATTCCACCTTTTGAGTCATGGCTCGGATATTTGGACTGGGGTTGGTAGTTTAGTTTTTATTCCTCGCTTTGATTCAAAGTTTCAGATTGTTCTTGCCACTTTGAAAACGTTTCAATCTTTTTCAGGTGGTTCATTCTCCTGATTGCAATTATACACATAGAGGCACAAAAGAAGCCGTCTATAAGTAAGTTTTGGACACTTTATTCTCCCCTAACACAGTCTGGATGACAGCTTTACTTTTGCTGCTGACTAATATAAATGTTTAATCCCAGATATCCACTCACAATGCCTGGGGAACGTCATGCGTGTGGATGTGGGTCCACTTGGAGGAAATCTTCTAGAAGTTTCTGCTGTCATTAGTAAGCTGACGCTGCTTAATACAATGTTTCTTTCACTTTGTCTCACGTTTTTCTTCTAACTGCCCTCTTTCCCTCCTCAGATAACTCTGCCATCCTTCTTACATCTACTGTAGCCTCTCAGTGCGGCTTCAGTGTGAAGATAAACCAGCTGGGGAGCGCCATGATTTATGCCTCCCTTCAAAACTGTTTTGCTCAAAATGTGGTAACAAAACCGGAGATATAATTCTGTAGAGTGGCGCCAAATGTGCGTTTTAATGTGGTAATCATTTTGAGTCTTATTTCCTGATGTTTGCAGGACGATAAAGCATTCACAACAACATTAAACCTCCGTCTGCACGGGAACCGGATGGGTGAGGACGAGCTGTACCAGGTGGCAGAAACCTGCCACTACACTACCTGGGCCTCTAGAGAAATACTCTGCAACCGCAACTATATGGAGGCAAGTGAAGGCAGCAGGACCCTCAGGGGTCATGTTCAGTCTATATGATAAGTTGCTTTATGTCCCACATGAGCATCAAGGCTGGTACATTTGATGTCGCTGCAGAGGGATGGGGAGAGATTGATTGTCACTTATGGAGCAGCCTCATTTCTAGGTGTCCGTGAAGAGGGCAGCGCCTGACGATTATGTCCTGCCTGAACATCCCGTCCAAGAGGCTAATTCAAAGTATGGTGCTCCTCGACGAGACGCTGAGGTTTGATGAGCTTATTTGGTCCCTTTTTAATTTTCTAGAAACCTTTTTTTTTCTGTATTTAACTTGATGCTAATTTTCCCTTAAGAAACAACCCATAGACTCAGGCTTCAGAATCACAACACTCGTGTTCTTCACTCCTGAGGAGAGGGTCATGAAGGTGGCCGAGGCCCAGAGAAACGGCTATGGGATAGCAAACACTGCTACGAGGCTGCTCCTGCGAAGTCCAAAGACTTCACCTGAAACGTACACCCAGAGTGTAAGTGCACTGCAGTCACAGCATTTCAAACACCGACTTCCTCTCAGGCGGACTTTCTGGCTGAATTACTTGCAGTCCATTAGATAACTCACTACTTGCTTACACTTGCAGCCAGTAAACTATTGAGTTTAGATCAAATAATGTAATCAAACTGCCTTTTAAATGGATTACTCCGTCTGAAATCCACTTGGCACAGTTATACACATTGGGAGGCTACTCTTATTGTACTTGCATCCTCCATTTTGTTGAATTACACACATCCTTAGGAATGTAATGTTATTTTGCTTCAACAGTATGCACCGATACTCATTCATTAAAGCTTTGAATGTATAAAACAAACACTTGGACACAATGTTCTGTAACTTTAACCCCGCAGGTCGCAGGAGTGCCCATGACGGTGCTCAAAACCTCGACGGTATTTGAAAAGAAGTGGCTGGCGACTCAGATCGATGCAGAAGCGGCTTGTCCAATACTGGAGGGTAATTGGCATGTTAGCATAACAGAAGGCAGGATGGTAGCTAGCACTAAAGACGCACTTGTATTTGGTTTTTGTAAAGCAGGAGGGTGTTTGCAGTCAAAAATTATACTTGAGTATCTTTAAATTTTTCTCTCTTTAGACTGAATATTTTCAAATGTGACTGCTCTTAGGTCAACTCATTTCTCCTCTCGACCGTCTATCTTAGCAAATTAGCGCTTTTTTAAACGCAAGCTATATTTTATACCGATACAAGTCACAGAAAATGAAAGTTAAAGAAATAGTTTTACACTAATCATCTCTGCTTTCTTGCTGTGTAGAATGAAAGAATATTACTGATGTTCACAGTTAATATGAAGGTGGAGCTAGCAGCTAGTTCGTTTAGCTAATGGCAGAACACAGCTAGCTTGGCAACTTTGCTAAGATGTGGTATTGCCAGTAAACTCCCATTACAACCACAAATGTCTTCTTTACACTACAGATCTTTTGTAATTGTTTAACTATTGAGAGACAATCAGCAAACTAGCAGCTCTAAAGCTCCAATGAGAACATTTGTCACATTTCAAGCAGATCTAAGCTAGCTATACAAAGCTACATGACGCTAAGAAGCTTCAACCACAAGACATTAAGTCTTGGCAAGAAAGGAAGTTTTTTTGTTTTTTTTTCATATTCTAGATAACCAGTTAAAGGAAAAGATCAAATGTTTGAACTTTATATCTGTGTACATTTTCTAAAGAGGGATCTTCAATTTAAGTGTCTAAATTTCTGTTTGTTTTCCGTACAGGAAGCGTTTCTTTCACTCCAAATACGATCAGCTGGTTCCTGCCGCGGCACATTGACCCTCTGATTTCCTCGGGTCAGTTCCAGCTGTTGGAGGTGCACATGGGCGTCGATGGTCAGAGACTGGACGCTGCTGAGATGGCCGCCAGACGATACTCCCTGTCCGTCAATGACATACACATCATCGTGGAAATTCCTATTGGTGCTGCTGGTGGCTACTTTAAGGTTAGTGGCACTGAGATTAACTACTACAACTTATAGACTTAACGTATATAAATTAGGTTTTTATTGTTGCATGTATAAACTATGCCTCTCCCACAAGGTGACGAAACTGACTTAAAGAGTTATCATGCTGTCTTTAAAGGCTTTTGAGACATTTTGCATATTTAAGCATAATCTGAACCACCACTGGACTTTTCATCGTTTGTACTTTTATGATTTAATTTCTTCAAAATCATAAATTTGAGATGAGAGACTTGTAAAACCCAAATTAGAGACACATTTAACAACAGCCTGGTTACAAGATGTCCTTTGAGTAAACCTTTTACTGAGGAACTCGAGTGTTTTTTAGAGTCATGTCCAGGATGATCAGTACCTCACCTCTTACACCATCGAGCCGATGCTTGAGCTGCTCTGGACTGAAGACTCATCTCAGGAGGACACACGATACAGAGTCCACCTGCCCATCACAACACCGTTACTGTCTCAACCTCCGCAAGTTATCGACAGTGAGTCTTATTTTCATGCTTCTCTGTTGTTTAAAATTCATTACAAGCTGCTGTCATTCCTCTTTTTTTATTTTACCCCACAGACACCGTTCCCGAGGAGCAGGTCTTTAAAGTGCTGCTCGGGCCCTTCGGCTCTGATGTGGCACTAATGAACATTACCTTCCCCTCGGAGGTTCTTTCCGTGGCCGACTGCAAAGTCAGAGGCTTTAACGTCCTGGAGCACGCGTCCCCTAACAGCAGCTCTAAGGTCTTCACACTGGAGGTGCCTTTCACGGACCCGGTCGTACTACAAGCGGTAAACTCTACTCTAAACGTAGGAAATGAAATGCTATAGGTTTTTTATTTCTAATAACATCTGTGTATTTCCCTCCAGAGAGAAGTGGGGATAACTGCCTACTCTCTTCACATGACCTTTGGCCTGCTGGTCCTGCCGGAGTTCGCTCCGTTTTCTCACCCTGCTTATCTGGACGCTAATTTAGTAGACATAGGTGTGTACTTATGGATTTGATTTATGCTCCCAAGAGGGGTCAAAATAAGAATCGCACTGCAACCTAAGTGAATGATCAATGCTACTTTAATTTAACAAAGCTACATTTCTGTCAAGTTGCATTTAAAATGTTTTATTTCCCTCTACAGTTCCTCCCTCAATCTCCGGTGGCTGTGATTATCAAAACTTCTACGTCCTGGTGAAATACGGGACTCACGGCTTCAACTTTCAGACCGTAGTGGGAAATCAGATGTTGACCTCAAGCCTGGCTCAGCAGTACGGCTTCATGGAGAACGGAACGCACTTCAGTTTTGCGGTGCCGTTTTCTTCCCCGGATGTTGTGTTTGAGGTATAGTAAGAATTTGTTGACTGTGCAGGGGTTTCTCGGTGTAATTCCTATATTGTCCATATAATGTCTTGTGCTTTTTGTGTAAACCCATCAGGCTGTTCAGTCGTCGACCATCAGGAGCAGACTCAATATCGTTTTGAGGAACCCGGAAACAAACAACCATATCAAAGAATTCTCAATGGGCTGCAACTACCTCTCAACTCTGACCGGTTTGTTAGCGGGAAAAGTGTTTCTTTTTACTGTCTTGACAAAAACCTCAATGTATAATATCCTGTCGTGTCTTTCAGAGTGTTTTCCTAATGGAACCATGACGGCCTGGGCTGTAAAACTAGAGTCCGTTCCCAGTCTGAACCCGAGTCAGCTCAGGCTCAGAGACCCCGCCTGTGCTCCCTCCTACAGCGACGACCGCTACGCTTATTTTGTCTTCACTGCGAACTCCTGTGGGACAACCAGGAAGGTAGCTTATGTTTTTTTTTTTTTTTTCAATTCACCTCAGTGTTGACAGTCTGCATCTGGAAAATATCCATAAAATCTCTTTTCAGTTTTTGCCCAACATGATGCTGTATGAGAATGAGATCTCTCTGCCAGATGAACTTGAGATGAAAAGGGAATCAAAGACGGAGGAGCCGGAGTACGAGTGAGTGTCTTCAAACTTTAAGAAGAACCATCTATTGTTTCAGCTCTGTAACTGTTTTTAGTGATAGGGTCAAAAGGTTGCCTTAATTGATTTGTGTGATAGTAAACTCAGTATCTTCTGGATATTTGGTCACAAAACGATGTAATTTAAGATGTCTTCTTGGACTTTTCACAATTTGTTTCATTGTGTGACAATTTATTGATCAAAACCATTAATTTAGAAACGGTTCTGCAGATTAAGGATGACAAATGGTTAGTTGCTGCCCTTGATGGATAACCTGGGAGATCTGAAACTGAAATGTGTTTCAAAAGTCTTAATTCTCTCTAATGGAAGCTACACATGAAACCGAATCGGACATTATTTAAAGGGCCAATTCGCTGATTTTCAACCTCAGTCCTATCATGCTATTATGGGGAGCTAATGCCATTACGGTAGAGAAATAATGCAATTTCTCTCTGTGCCTTTTGAGGACGCTATCCGCTTCTCCAATGGGCCCTGGAAAACCTCTAGGCAGAGGCCAGGGAGGTTGCTGAACTGCACTTCCTCAATCTAGGACGCCTGCCTCCGATGTCATGTCTCAGTCAATATCGTCACGTTTGAAATGTAGACTGCAGACCTGAAGATTTTTTAGACGATCCATATATTCTTGTAGTATTTCGGATTCTGTACCGCTCTGAGCCGTTGCCTGCAGCGATCAATGTCCTTGATTGGAAAACATTAGTATTTCACTCAAGCGTCTCTCGCCAGGCCGTTCCTTTCAGAGGGAGGGGCGCAATGCACGCTGGGTGTTGTAGGAATGTAGAATGGGCGAAACCACAAGCTGTCTCCACAGCTATGGTGCCAATTTCAAATATTATCACTCCTATCGATTACAGAGAACACCAGCTTTGACTGACAGTAGCTTTTTCCCGGGGTGAACTGCTCCTTTAAGTAGACAGTTACAACATGACTTGTTCTCTGGCAGTATTACAGATGTGAGCGGAGGAGTACCTGCCAGAAGTAAATCGGAGCTTCATTGTCTTGTCAGAAACCATGTGGAAATGTCCTTTTCATTAACTCTACCACTGCACACTGACTAAGCTCTTGCTTTCTCTGCAGGTTAAAGGTTTCTTGTTACTATGACATCAACAAAACTCACGCGGTGGCCTTCCACGCCAGACCTCGCAGGAGTGAACCGTACGCTGAAAACGCTAAAGGCGAGCTACAAGTGGCGATGAGACTCGCTCTGGGTAAGAAGATCTGAATGCACTGTTTCCTGCAATCTACCTTAACCTTAAAATGGCTTCGTCTCTAAATAAGTAAACTGAACATGTTCTCTGTTTTGAAATCTGGAGGCAGTCTCTCACATTGATCCTAATCATGTGGGTTAAGTAATGGGACCTCTTGCATCAAGGTCATTGATGTTCTTTGTCCTCATCCTCCCACTTGGTCATTAAGATGATTAGTTTTAATGTACTTTCGATTATACACCTGAAAGTTCTCTGTGCGGGCTGTTCCTCCTGTCTCAATCAATAATAATAATTTAGGTCACCGTTTATTGTCTCTCTTCACTCAGACGACTCCTACAGCGAGTTCCACAAAGTGGAGGAGTATCCTGTAGCAAAGTACCTGCAGCAGCCGCTGTATTTCGAGGTGGAGCTGATGAAGTCGACAAACCCCAAAGTGTCTCTGGAGCTGGAGAACTGCTGGGCCACGCTGGACGAGGACAGGACGTCGCAACCGAGATGGAACCTCATCATTAACGGGTAAGGTACCAGTCATCCTTCATCCTGGCCTGCTGGGACAGTTTAGGTTTTTCCGGTTACATTTTGTAATTTTTTAAACCTTATCTTACTAGAGTTGTTGCCTGTTCTGTGTCACTGGGGCCGAGCTTCTTCTCCTAACAATATTTTCCTTTCAGCTGTGCAAACCCAGTGGACCCGCACCAGCTCGTCCTCCATCCTGTTTGGGCCGACGACAGAGTTCAGTTTCCTTCTCACGTCAAACGCTTCGAGCTCCAGATGTTCGCCTTCGCTGAAGATAAAGACAATCTGAGCAACCAGGTAAATTCCAAACCTTTTTTTTTTTTAATGCTTCAGATATGTAAAACTAAAGAATACAATCTTAATAAATCTGTGTTCATACCTTGTAGGTGTTTGTCCACTGTGATGTGGTGATCTGCGATGCCAGAAATCCTCTGGGCGGAGTTTGTACTGGACCGTGTTCAAACCAGGGAAATGGGATAAAAGGTGGGAAGTCCAGATAAATGGTTGGACTGCTATAAAATGTCTTTAAAGTGGCTAATGTATTTAATTTTTCTACATCTACAGGTCAAAGACGAGCCATATCAGAAGGTCAGAGTTTCCAACATGTCTCATCAGGACCAATAATTCTAAGTTAACAAAAACCTAATAAAGATTTTTAACAAGAATTCACCCTGGCTTTGTTTCCTTAAATATTATCCTGCAAGCTCTATTTGAAGACTCGACTCTCACAATGGCGCTTTGTGGTTTCTGTCATTTTTTTCAGTCTTGCTCTGTTGCATCAAGGGTTTAAGAAGACCCTTTTGTGTGCAAACTTTAACAAAGGATGGATCGGGTACACACAAACACAGCAGATGTTAGTCATAATTTAAAAGATGTACAAATATGCAATCTGAAATCATTCTAAATGCTGTAATTAGACTAACTTCCTGGCAAACATTATATTGTATGCAGAGCAAGTGTTCAATAAGTTCACACTGTAAGATAATCCTGCATCCTTTGTGTAGTTGGTTGCTTCCGGTAACACTGAGGGATAAAATGGAATCTGATTTAATATAGAAAAGTGTTACTTTTTTGGCACTCAAACACTACATTGTAGAACTTTCATTGTATAGATAAATATTCAACAAGCTTTGCATTAGTGTGAGAAACCAACCTGTTTCAGGTGTATGGAGTGCCAATTAACAGTTCCTTAAGAACTAATGGACTGAACAATAACTGACCAGGAGATTAACCCAGTTAAGTTCCACTTTTTTACTCTTTAAAAAAAAAACAATAAAACCCTTGAGTGAGAAATGAATCATTGTTAGACTGCATTAAACCTTGCTTGGTAAAATTACTTAATTTCAACATTTATAAAATGTATCAAGTAACTAACCTTGGTGTTAAAACACAATTTGGAAATAATGGATTCACTGCTTAAGATTAGCCTGCTGATAGAACACCCTGGCATTACACCTGAACAGTGCTCAAGCATTATGTGAAATCACTTTAAAAGAAATGCCTCTACTGCGTTTCACAAAATACTCAAATAGGAAACATTAGTCCGAGTCATATTTAAGACAAGATGTACAAAATGCTGCAGCACGTGTGCTGACAAGAACTAGGAAGAGAGAGCACATCTCTCCTGTATTAGCCTCTCTGCACTGGCTTCCTGTAAAATCTAGAATAGAATTTAAAATCCTTCTTCTTACTTACAAAGCTCTTAATGGTCAGGCACCATCATATCTTAAAGAGCTCATAGTGCCATATTACCCCTCTAGAACATTGCGCTCCCAGGATGCAGGCCTGCTTGTGGTACCTAAAGTCTATCAGAGTAGTGTGGGAGGTAGAGCCTTCAATTACCAGGCCCCCCTCCCCTGGAACAATCTACCAGTCAAGGTCCGGGAGGCAGACACCCTCTCTTCTTTTAAGAGTAGACTTAAAACTTTCCTCTTTGACAAAGCTTATAGTTAGGGCTGGCTCAGGCTTGGACTAGCCCATAGTTACGCTGCTATAGGTTTAGACTGCCGGGGGATCTGACACACCAAGCTCCTCTGTCTCTCTGTCTCTCTGTGTCTGTCTGTCTCTCTGTCTGTCTGTCTGTCTGTCTGTATGTCTGTCTGTCTGTCTGTCTGTCTCTCTCTCTCTCTCTCTCTCTGCCATATTAATGCAGCTCATTAACTGCATCTTCTGGTCCCATTAACATTACTAACCACATATCTTTCCGGGAGTTCTTGTGCTCCCTTGTCTTGAAGGTTCCTGAGGATCATTGCTGCAGAGGACCTGCTCGACTGCAACAACTACTAGTCTATCACTATTATTGGCATTGTAACCATAAGTATGTGTCTGTTGTTCATGTAACAAGAACATATGTTGTTGTTGCTCTCTTTGCCCGTCTCTATCCTGCATCTCCTTCTATCCCATGTTAGTTTCATCCAGTCGAGGCAGATGGCTGTTCAACATGAGTCTGGTTCTGCTCGAGGTTTCTGCCTGTTAAAAGGAAGTTTTTCCTACTGTGCTACTCATGGTGATTCATGTTGGGCCTCTTTAAATAACATAACAAAGAGTCGGTCTAGACCAGGGGTCCGTTTCACAAAGAAGGTTCAACAAACTCTGAGTCTAACCCTGAACTCTGAGTTGATCTACTCTGAGATAGGAAACTGAGTTTTCGGTTCCAGAACAGCTGATCAGAGTTAGTTCAATCAACTCTGAGTAGGTTCAGCCGGAGTTAAGTGCGTGCACGCTGACTGTAAAAAGCCAGTATGAATGAAGCCCCGACACCACGATTCACCATGGCAACGGTACACAAAAAGAGGTCCTCCTACGTCACACCAGTGGAGCTCGAAATCCTCATGTGGACGTTCAGCGAATACGAGCATGTTTTTAGAAAAATAAAGTAACACGGCTGCAGCTGCAAAAGAGAGAGAAGCGGCGTGGGAAGAAACTGCTGCTCAAGTAAATCTGCAAGTTTGAACTGGTCTATTTAATACTTAATCACGACCAGAAGCTAAAATGTATATTAATTTAGGAGCAATAATGTGCATTAGCTTTATCCTTAACATGATGCTGACTTCACATACATTATAATTCATGTTGATTAAACTGAATGTGTTGGTTTAAAAAAAGAAAATCCAATAACTTAAGGTGTCTTTTTTGAGTGCTCTCAGCAGTGGTGGTGGAAAATCTAAAAATGACTGACACAGATTTGTCTTTTGATTTTTTTTATCATAATTATAAAAGACTTTTGCAAAGGGGTCAGAGCAGCACAGAGATGCAAGGTTTTTTTAATTCGGTTACCGCTCAAACACACGCGTGAGACGGGCTGAACGAATGAGGAGGTCGAATGAGGGTTTTATATTCTAGAGGGAGGAGACAGAGCGAAACTCTGAGTGTCCTGAAGAAAAACTGCTCGCGACCAGGTTAGGTTCACAGACTCAGTTACCATAGTAACCAACTCAGAGTTAAAGTTACCTCCCTTTCTAAAACGGCAAACCTGAGGTTTCCCTCATTTCAGGGTTAACAAACTCTGGGTTTTCACTAAACCCGCTTTGTGAAACGGACCCCTGCTCTTTTTGTGAAGTGTCTCGAGATAACTCTGGTTATGATTTGGCGCTATACAAATAAGATTTGACAAGAGATGGATCTTTAAAGCTTCTTTGAGGAGTTTAGCTGCTTATACAATCGACTTAAAAATACTGATGCGTCTATGTGAGCTAGAAGAGCAAACAAGACCGTCAGTGACAAGATTGATTATATCTAGTTTTTTTTAAATGCCTGTAACCACTGCCAGGGGGTAAGTGCCAGGCAAGGCTGTTAACTTCATGCTGCCACATCAGCCCGTCCTATATTTACAACTGCAAAGATTGACAAGTTAGTGTTCAACTGTTCAAGGAAAGCAGGAGATTTGTTACAACACATGTACGGGACAAGATCAGCACTTTGTCCACAGGGGGCAGTAAAATCAACACAACCGAAAAGTTTCTCATAGAAGCTTTAACAAAAAAGACAACAGGTTAGAATAGGTAAGAAAACTGTTTTATTCAGAGATTAGACTGGTTCAATAGAACAATGGGTCCAGAAGAGATCTGTGTTTGGTGAGTGGAGTCTGTACTTCTTTGTTCTGAAACAAGATAAGTAAAGATCAACTGCACATATAAAGTTTGATTTAGATACTTATTTAGTCCATACTAGAGAAAACGTACCCCTTTTTACTCCTCCTTTTATCCCTTGATGTCTGGAGTTACTTGTGCTAGTTTGTGAACACTGTCCTCTGCAGTAACCGTCCGCCCGGCTGTTTGTGTCACAAATCACTGCATCACAGTGCACATAAATCTGTGGACAGACAGAGGATTTATTATGGGTGGATGCAGCTGGCCGATAGATGCCTCATTTGGAGACCGTATTACCTCGTCTTTCAGAACCTCTTCATCTTTAGTGAAGGTGAACATCTTAATGGAGAAGCGTTTGACGTGTGATGGCACTGTAACCCTGGCGTCGCTCACAACGGGGTGGAAGAGGGTCACGTAGCCGTCATCATGGTTTTCACAGCTACAGAAGGAACACATGAGGATTAAAGACATGAAATTAGGATTCTTTGCAGTCATAAGATGGTCTAAAAATACAAAAGTCAGACATTTCTAGCTAGTAAAAGACAGAATTTAGAGATGATTAATGTAATAAAAGGGAGGTTTTTAATAGACTGTATGTTGCCTGTCCACAATGATGTCCCAGCTGGGCACAGACATCCTGTCTTCATGAAGGGTCGCCCAACAGTTCTCCAGGATGAGCTCCAACTGTGCGTCAGCCGATTGCATCAGCTCCACCTCGAAATACAGAGGCTGCCTGAGATACCTGACCACCGGATAATCTTCTGCGTGGTAGAAGTGGTCGTAGGATGAATCTGGAGGAGAGTCCCATTAGAGAAAGACTTTGACCACACACACACAGTAAGAGTGTTAAAGCTTTTTGTATGCAGCAACAAGATAAGCGATGTCCTTTAATAAATGTCCACCTTACCCTGGGATAGCCTCATTTGCACCATCAGCTGTCCTGAGCCGATCTCTGCTGCTGGGTCGCGGGTTCTAGGTTTGTAGCTGAACGCAACGCTCTGTGTCTCATTGACCACATAGTAGCATGAAATGGTTTGCCTTAAGATACAAGAACAAGGTGGTTAACCTTAACGTCAGATGGTACATCAGGGTAAAAGAGTGGATGAGACTCCGTACTTGTAATCGGGATCAATTGGCGATGTGTAGGCTACGCCTTTGTTGTAGTTGGGTTTGTTGTTGTAATACAGGCCGATCTCATTTTCATACAGCATGTAGTTGTCAAAGAACTAATTAAAGATAAAAAAAAGGTGCCATTAAAACATGCAACAAGGCACTTTTTCTAGAATTAATCAGATATTGAACTTACCATTCTTGTGGTCCCACAGGAATCGACGCTGAATGAGAAATGCGCAAAGCGCTCGTCGCTGAACACCGGCGTGCACGACTGGTCCCTCAGAGTCAGCCAGCTGGGGATAAGATTGGGCACCGATTCCACCTTCACGGCTAGAGCGGTCATTGTTCCATTGGGGTAGCACTCTGGAGGTAGAAGAGAGAATGGATTAAGAAAATGTCCTGTTATCCAAACAGAACACACTAGAACAACATCTTACTGGTGGTTATTAAGGGGAAGTTGCAGGCCAGGTAGAGGTCAGCCAGCACCCAGTTGTTTTTGGGATCGAACAGAAGCAGGTCGAGTCTGGCTCTGACTGAACTTGAAGTCAGCAGCTGCAAGAGAGAAAATGAAGTCAAGCAGTGCAGATAATGTTCGGTGAGATTTTACAGGTTATCGTCATACCTCATATGCTACCTCCTTGGCGTTGTATGGCACCGTGAGGCTGTAGTGCGTGCTGTTCTCCCTAAAGTGGTAGCTCTCAGCTAGCTCATGTGTTAGCTGCTGAGGACCGACCATGGTGTCAAAGTTGTTGCCCTGATTGCCGTATTTCACTCTGATGTAAAACAGGTTCTCACCACAGGTGCCAGTGACAGTAGGTAGCACTAAATGCAGAGGAAGAGGCTTTTTTACCACATGTCTTGAAGTGGGGTTAACTGGATAGCAGTCATGATTAACAAGAGTCAAAAGAACCACATATGACCTCACCGACATCCTGTAGAGACGCCTGAACGTCCACTGGGTGGGCGAATGGAGTTTCCTCAGGCAGAACAACAAAGCCAAAGATGACAGGGAGGAAGTAGACCGTCACTAGGGGTTCAGGATTCTGCAGATAAAGAGCGCAACCATGTCACTAAAACATGCTAAAAAGCAGGCCAAAACACCAGCTATAGTAGGATATAGTGATTGTTTGCATACATGTTTCAGGACAACGCCAGCTTTAAAGGGCACTTTCAGAGAGAAGCTCTTGGTTCCATTGGGGTAGCTGTGCTCCTGGATAGTGTAGCCTAGGGCATTGCTTTCCTCCACAGAGAGAACGCCGGTGGAATAGGTGACGTTCTTCAGCTCCACATCATGGAGGAAAGTCCCAACATGAACAAGGAACACCCGGTCCTCTGGGACAGTATCTAAACAGGAGAAAATGGAAGGTTAACCAGTTCCTCGAGCTTGAATATGTAAACATCCAGGAAATAGGACTCACTGTCTTGGAAGTGTGGAGGTCGAGGCATTAGAGGGCTGGTAATGGGGAACAAAACCTTGTATCTGGTATCGTCTTGGGTGTTGTCGGCCCTCCACAGCACCTCCAGCATGGGCTCCACAGTGTACGTGATGTGGTACTGGTAATCTGGGGCATGGCTCTGCAATTATTCATGCCGTTTCAATAAAACATGCAAATGCACCAGTGACCAGAAGTCTTGCATTTCAAATCTAGAGACTTCCAACCTTGTAGTAACCGTCAGGAGAGCCCACGGGAATCTCGATGACGATGTGGAAGTCTGTGGTGGAAAGCGTGTACCCCTGTGTGGCCATCTGAGATTTATCCAGCCGCTGCCCGTTGATGCCCATGTGCATTTCTATGACTTTGAAGCCGCCGTCTATCAGAGGCGTCACACGGCGAGGCACGTGCCAAGAGATTACATCCTCGGTGAAGAGGACGCCACCTGTTAGAGAAGTAACTGTTGATTCAACTGTTCAGCTTACAAAGCATACTGCAAAATCCGGGTTGCTTTAGACTCACCTGTGGGACAAGCCGCCGCCAAGTTCAGCACATTCATACCATTAGGTGCCGTGTAGTAAGCACTCGCCCTAAAAACTTCCATGGGGACTCCAGCCACCTAAAAGAGAGGATTTAAAGTCATATACAAGAAGCAGAAAAAAAAATTAAATAAAGACCGGATTTGTTTTGCTTACATCCTCTGAGTAGGTCTCAGCTGTGTTGTACGGGCTTCGCATAACCAGACGGTTCGAGGTCGTCATGGCGCCATAACCAGCTTGTTCAGCCTCCCTCAGCACCATGGACACTGGCTCTGGAGTGTAAAACGTCATCTTCCAGATACCATGAGCTGCACCAGAAGCCTACAGGGAAGACAAGAAAATAATCCCTCTCATTTCTACTTAAAGGATGCCAAATGGTGCAAAAAGGACGTGTAATGAAATTGTTACTTCAGGAATGGCGTTGGTCTTTGAGTTGTCTTCCTGAGCCTGCCCCTTAGCTTCAGCCTGTGTCTCAGGTGTAGCCATGTAGTTTGACACCTGAAAACAGGAAATGCCTTATAATCTGTTACACATTAGATAGTAAGAAGCATGAATGTAGAGTGACCTACTTCCATGTAGTTTCTGTCGCAGAGAATCTCTCGAGAGGCCCACCGAGTGTAGCTGCAGGTCTCTGTCACATCATGACTGAGGACATCAGATGGACTGTGGCTGTGCATTCGGAGCCTCAGGCCCACATTGAATGTTGTATCTTCCTATAGATTACAGAAGAGGAAATTCATTGGGACATGATTTTTAAAGATTAAACAAAGCCGATTGCGTTTATGCTTGTGCGTTTTTTCTTGGATTTAGTACAAAACCAATAAATTAGACTATTTGGACATTAAGGATTTAAAAAGGTATAATAAGTAGGATTTTTCCTTGCATTTTGTCAACCAGACATTAAAACTGGGCCCCTCCTCCTGGGCTCTTCTTCACCAGAAGTTCGCTCTCACGTGAGAGAACATGCCCACCCTGCCGAGCTAACGCCAACAGCACCACGGTTACCTTTGTGTTAGCATGCTAACCGCCGGTTAGCTTGTCCTACCCGGTTTAAGGTACCTACCTGTCCAACAGAAAGAAGGCCAACTCTGCATCACTCTCTCCATGTTCGCCGCTCTGAGTGGGGCCCAGTTGCTAATTTGAACCGCTCCCACACTCACCTATATGCTGCGATTGGCTCAGGGAACCACAACAGCGCCCCTCCTGAAAACGTCCCGTGCAAAGCAACAGAATAGATGCAGAGGGAAGGGTCTCACAAGGGTCTGCACACACACGTATAGAGGCCCATAAGTGATGATTTATATTTGTAAAAGTCAATATTTTATTTTTCTAGGAAAATCCTACTTATTCTACCTTTAAGAAGAATGTGTGGACTAAATGCATCTTCAAATATACCTGTGAACAGGGGGAGGGCAAAATGCAAAGTAAACACTGATTGAAGGTTTGGTCTTAAGTCTTCTGGCAACTGAGGGCTCTAAACTGTCTGCACAGTGCATGCAGTCTCGCAGAAATAATTTAGGAGATATACGAGCTATATAAAGTGTTTCATGACGGGAAAGCTACAGTAAAAATCCAGGAGATAACGTTAGCTTGGCATACTTTGTTGTCCACATAGCAGGCCATCAGAGACGTGTAGATCCTGGTGTTACCCCAAGGGTCAGACTCCATGCTGTATCCACACTGAGCAGCGAGGCTGGGGGTTAACACGATTTGCTGGGTGCCATCTGGAAGGGTAAAGAAAAGAACATGACAGGGATTGCTTCCTCCAGTGACAAACCAATCTGTTCATTGTGAACAGATTTTACACTCACTGAGGGCTTCCACCTCGAGCTGGTTCCCCACTGCTAGAGCCTTGTCCAACGACAGCCTCATCAGATTCCCCGCACAGTCTGCTCTTAAACCACTTCCTGTTAACAGAAAAGGCTTTTGAGGAAGTAAACTTGACTTAAGAGGATGTAGAAGTGATTTTATGTGAGTGAAGGCTTACTTGACTGCGAATTTTGTTTCGCATTTGGCCTTGCTTGACCCAAGATGATAACTGCAGCCATCAAGTTCCATAACAAACTTTAACAAATACAGACAACATTTAGAAACATAAAAAAAAAATGCAGCTAACAGTCATTTAGATGAAAAAAGAAAGTTTACTTACATGTTCTCGAGCCTCCACATGTTGCAGTCTTCACGCAGCCAAACAAACTACAGGAATCCAATCACTGTCAGAACTTGGCACTAAAAACCCCAGCAAGCCCCCACCAACAAACCAACTCTGAAGTGACGGGGCTGACTGCTTAACTCTGCCATGCACAGCTGATTTATATATCGCTTAATGACAATGCACAGGTGAGCTCATCAGTGATGCCCCACCCACAATAAATGCAGGTTCTTAAAGGGACGGAAAACTGCAACTGTGCCGAATAAACACGTTAACCAGTAGTGTGATGAAAATAATTTATTGTGCACGGTTTGCAAACATACATACATTTGTGTTTGGCATCAGAAATATATATTATTTAAGTAATTCAAGCTGCCAGAAGAGTTTGATATTTCCTGCAGCTGTGAGTCTGGGCTGGGTTTTTTCCTCACCAAAATGATCATTAAACCTTTAAGTCATGGTGACTGAGCATCAAGATGAGACACAAAATATGTTCACTATGCAGCTTATCATGACTGTATGTGAGAACTTGATTATGGTTTGTTTTATATCCACTATCCTCCTCACAGTGTCTTTATTACTGACAGTAAAACCCAAGATCATCATTTTACCTGGTGCGCTGGGGTCGCTCAGTCTGCGCCGTCTACTCGCAGACTTATACAATGATATACTTTCATTTACGAGGCCATTACAATGTTTCCAACTGGGAGAGCGTGAGTCAGTGCAGAAAAGGAATTATCAATGCTCTGCTTAACAAAAATCCAGATAAATGTCACGCCTGATCAAATATGATTTATACTTCCTGTAAATTATTTTGCATTTTCAATTTCTATGTGGTTTTCAGTGAGGTCAGAGCAGATGTATTCATGCAGATACCTTTAAATAATAAAACAAAAACTTCAGATAAATTAATCGGGTCCTGATTAAAGGATGTATAAAATATGCACTCTGTAGCTCCTGAAGTTGTCAGTATCCTCTGTTTATCTTGTGCTGCTGGTCCACAAGTGTCTGCTGCAGGCTCACTTTGGCGTCTTCAAAATCTGGATTGAGCTTCAAAGCTTGCTGGAAGTCACTCTTAGCATCATCGAAAAAACCTGTAAGATCATAGAAAAAATGTACATACATAGTAAGCATTATTGTGATTTGTAACAAACTGGTTTAGAGTCAGCGGTGCTGTTTCTTGGCAGCATGATTGAGTTGAATACACAGCCCCATCTAGTGTTGTACAAAAGAACACATGCAGCATCACATCTGAAATCATAATCAAGCCAAAGGTGAAGAACATGGTTACTCATTTACAAATGTAAAACAAAACTCTGACCTTTAATGAAAGACAGCGGGCTGATTGTGTGACTGCAATCCTATTACCAAACAAGTATTTGCAAGTCTTTCTAACTCTACAGGAGGGATGAAAAGCACTCAAAAAACCATATTCCCTCATTTGGTATGATCATGGTGGTGGATCCATCTGTCCAAAATATAATTGTTTATTGGGGTTGTAATCTATTGATTGAAAAGGCTATAACTTGTATTTAAAGTAATTGACATGCTAATCCAACCATTCAGTGGCTCTAAACATCAGTGTCCCGCGTTTCTTTACTCATTTATTCAGGTTTGTGTGATGTCTTGATGTCTGCAATACACTTTAATTAAATGTAATATGGACTCCTCTTTGAATATTTTTTAAATAATACGTTAAACTTAAATTAATAATAAGTCAAAATATTGGATCAAAAAATTTACATTTATTTTGAAACACATCCGGTGCGGAAGTCACGTTTTTTTCTCCATCAGACTGGAAGGTAACAGACATCTCTTTCTACAGTGTCACTGTGAATTTTACACAGAAAAACTTACTATCCTTACCTAGTCTATAGTGTATGAGTCCTCTGTTATAGAAGGGAATTTCAAACCGGCTGTCACTTTGTATAGCGGAAGTGTAGTCTTCTACTGCTTCATGAAAATCCACTCGAAGGTACTTTATCTGTCCTCGGTTGTTATAGGCAGTGGCCAAATTATTGGCTTCACAGTCCCTGTGGAAATATAATGCAGATAGAGCGTTAAGCGTTAAGTGAGAAACAGACTTAAAGTTAGCTAACGGTTAGCGAAAGACGGGTCATAGAATTTGACAGGTAACAAAATATGGTGTAACACTAACTAGCTCAGTAGCTGAATGTAAGCACGTTTTACTTTTCCAGAGAGGACAAACGGTACCTTGACTGTAAGCAGGAAGAGATAAACTTCGTGTACATTTCTTCTGCCTGTTTGAAATTCTGTATTTTAAACTCGGCGTGAGCCTGTTCAAGTATTTTGGAATTGTCTTCCTCCATGTGTTAAATTCTGCAAAGGGTTTGTTTTTCCACCTGCGGATGTGACGTAACTCAAGAGGACGTCCAATCATGGTTTAGTGCGTCGAAAGTGGGCGTGGTTTAACGTCATCCAACTTTAATCGTATACATTTGTGGAAAATACTGGATATAAATACATTAAATAAAAACTAATTAGGGAAATAATTTTTAATAGCACCTTGTATAACACATTCCCCCCTTATTAATACACAGATGCACTTTTCTGTATATATATATATGTTTTTGTAGATGCAAATAGATCTTCACATTAAAAATATACATAGAATGAACACAAAAATATGTATACCGAGCCTTAAAATTTGAATTTTGTAATACAAATTTAACCAACTTAATTTATTATTATAACAAGATGATGAAAAAATAATCAACTCAATTAAACATACGGTCTCATTAACATTATTTCCCATTATATTATCCAAACTTCTGACTATTCCAAAACCAAACCTGAAGTGTTTAACAGATTTTCTTATTTCAACAGTAGGTGGCAGACTTGAATCAGATCTTCCTGAAACAGGGCAGTGGAGTCATCAATGCAAGTACTGTGGGTGCTATTCAGAAAAGGTTTGAATTAAAGATACAATAAGCATAAAAAGTTTTACATAAAATTCAGCCCGTGGATTCATATCTATAAATATATCATCCTTTCTAATGTTGTTTCCCATTTTAAAGAAAAGAATGTGACCTTCAAAGGATCAAAAACATACGCCACACCAGTCCTAGGACAATGTTGACCCTCGCTGCAGTAAATACACAACAAAGAGGCAACCCATAAGCAAACTGGTGAGAAATTCTTAGACGATCTCCCAGGTGATAAAGTCAACTGTCGTGGTGAAAAACAACACCTTAAGGAGGTAGAGGTCACTCAGTAGCCGTGCGCTTACTTCCCTTTTGTGGCCCATTTATCTCGAGACTGTGTGGACAAGTGGAAAGGGATCAAACAGAGACCAGTTTGACCCGGATGAGGAAGATGTTGGCCACTGGCATTTGACACTGCAGAGAAAATGGCAATAACATACAGCCTGTCGAAATGTAGGTTGTCTGCAGGAAATCACATCACATGGAGCAATAGATTTTCGCATCTTTACACTACAGAAGTGAGGAAGTACATATCTCAGAATTATTTGAAAAAGAGCAGTTATCTGTCATACATACAAAGATGACAAATTACCTGGTTACACCTAACACTCCTTAAAGTCACAGAAAGCCATAAAGATTTACTCTGGCCTGGGCGACGTTTACACTTGAAGCAGAGAATGTTGCGTTTAGCAGCTCCTGGATCTGGCGCTTCCTTCTTGCTCCCCAAATGTTGCTGTTTGCTGAGAGAATTAACACAAAGTATTAAAGTCTACTTTGGTCAGGCAGAACCAGGACAGACATCCATCACACACCCTCAACCGAGGGGGTCCTCTTCTCTGACAGACCCACAGCACTTAACATTAAAGCTTCACCTTTCTCTGCTGGCAAAGTGTCTTCATTCTTCAAAAAATGACAAATCACTTTTTTTTTCATAAGATAAGACAAGAAACAAAAAGTTATATCTAAAAACATGCTGACACAGATGCACATTTAAAGAAGAAAAACAAAGATCCATCCACTTCCTGTTTCCAGAGTCTCCATATTTCCACCATAGTTGGTGGTTAAAGGATTATTTCCAAGGTCAAGAATGAACTGTCATGCAATATGAAGGGCAATCTTTTTTAAAACTGCATGTTAAATTACTTAATTTTATTTTCTCTGTAGACTAATATGTCCTATGTTTAATCATTGGCAGGTGAAACAACCTGCAAACAAACGAGGGAGAAACCAGGGACTAACTACTGTGTTAAAGAGCCAGTTCGCCACTATTCAACCTCAGTCCTATCATGCTATTATGGGGAGCTAAGGCCATTATGGTAGAGAAAAAAATGCTATTTCACTCCGTGCCTTTGGACGCTATATGCTTCTCCAATGGGCCCTGGAAAACCTTTGTCAGACTACGTAAAATGTGTCATCTGGCGGAGGCCAGGGAGCTCGCTAAACTGCACTACCTCAATCTAGGACGCCCGCCTCCGATGTCATGTCTCGTTCAAAATCATCAGGTTTGAAATGTAGACTGCAGAGCTCAAGATTTTTTAGACGATCCACCGGTATATTCTCGTCGTGTTTCGGATTCTGTACCGCTCTGAGCTGTTGCCTGCATCGATCAATGTCCTTGACTGGAAAAAGTAGTATTTCACTCCAGTGTCTCTTGCTGGGCCGTTCCTTTCAGAGGGAGGTGCACAATGCATGCTGGGTGTTGTAGGAATGTAGAATGGGTGAAACCACGAGCTGTTTGTACAACTGTCTCCACAGCTATGGCGCCAATTTTCAAATATTATCGCTTCTATCGATTACAGAGAAGCTTTGACTGACAGAGGCTTTTTCCCGGGGAGAACTGCTCCTTTAAGAGGCATTTGAAGTAAAAGTATTCAAAGTCGTTTGGGGGTTTGCACCTCCTCCAAGAATGGCGTGCTGGTACTTTTCAAAGGGATTGGCCTCTGCAAAAAATGTCATAAAAAAGTTGTGTTCTCTGAAATGCTGCTGTCTTTTCTGAAATATTTTTGTCCTTTAATCGTTAGGACAGTAAAGAGTGACAGGAAATATGGAAAGAAGGGAAGTGGGGATGACCTGCATCAAGGGGCTGCAAGTTGGAGTCGAGCCTGCAGCTGATGCGATGAGGGCGCCTGCTCTGTTGACTGAGCTAAACAGGCTTGCCCTGTATCCAGTCCTAAACCTATGCTAAGCTAACTGGCTGCTGGCGAATGAGTCATATTTAGCATACAGACATTATAGTGGTATAAATTGAATAACTCAAAAAAGAGTATTTCCTAAATGTCAAATTATTCCCCTCATATATAGTCTCCAACAGCTGATTATAATTCACCTGTAGAACCTCATATGGCTCCTTTAAACACCTGCAGCACAATTTAAGCTTAGTTCAGACATTTGAGGGGATTTTTATATTGTAATAATATAAAAACATTCGACACATGCCCCTTATGCTGGTACAAAAACACAGTTATTAATGAAACAGTGCACTGTGACACAGTTTTGAGATATGGTTGAAAAGTCCTGAACGTGGATGTTTGCGTTTCAGTTTATGTGTCTTTTCCACTTCTCAGAGGTGTGTGAGTCCCATTCATCTTCTTCTCCTGAAACACAGGGGGGCTCACCTCTGTGACCGGCCGTGTGTGTGGTAACCATGAACGCCTCTGAAACAGCAAACAAACATAAAACAGCTGTCCGCTGAAAGGAAGGAGGACCAGACTGGAGGTAAACGTTGGCGTGTTGACTCTCTGCCTCACACAGACGGAGCAGACAGAGGACCTCTGTTGTCCGTGCTGCTTCGGGCAAATATGGCAACTCATTCCTGAGGTGACACGCTGACCCCTGCCTGTTGTTTTTCTGACCATGCTGAAGGTGGAAAAGAGACATGATTGCTATAACAGGCGATAGAAACAGATGGTGGTGTAGGAAAGTTGGTAAAATAATGTCAGTCATGGGTGCATTTAAGACATAAAGAGCTTTATTTTGTATGTTAGGCGACTAAATGTGTGTTTAATGACTGAAAAAAGGTCAGAGGTCAGGAAGTGATCGTCCCCCTGACCTCAGATATCAGAGCGGTTTGTAAATTATAACACATTGTTAACAGAAATGTCAGAGCCCGACCATCATGTTTAACTTTCCATATTGACAGAGAAATACAGACCCAGCATTAGAGCTTACAGCTGTATAAGGAACACTGATATAATGCCTCTTTGTACCCACAGAAACACATTTTAGAGCCATATGTTGAATCTCCCAAATACCCTCTAGAACCAACAGAAGCTTTCACCTCATTGACGAACATTCACTGCTTATAAAGTCACATGATTTTATAAAAATACAATGTTGGGCGCCGCTTTAGCTCAGTGGTTATATCCCGTAACCCATGTGTGGAGGCTACAGTCCTCAATGCGGCAGCCCCGGGTTCAACTCCCCTCGCCGCGTGTCTTCCCTACTCTCTCCTCCCCTGTTTCCGACGCTATCCACTGTCCTCTCTAAAAAATTAGAGATAAAGGATTCGACTTAAATTATCAAAACGCATCTAAAAAATAAAAATAATAAATGAAACATTTTTTAAGAATATAATGAAACCAAGCCAATATTTTGTGTAGTATTTATTGCCGGTGCTTTTTAAAGAAATGGACATTAAAGCTCCTGTGAGGAGTTTTTTGGTGGTAATGAAACAGACTGAAATTAATACTGATGCCTCTATATGACCTACGAAAGCAAGCAAGACCAACAGCGACAAGATAGATTTTTTCTATAGATATTTTTAATGCCTGAATCTGCTGCCTCGGGGGGTAGGTGTAAAACAAGGAGATTAACAGCACATGGGTGAAGCAGCCTTTGTTTTCTTTTTCCACTGCAAAGATGCCCAATGAGTGATATGTTTAAATGTTAGAGTTTTTACCAGAAAACACAACTTTCACGTGTACAGGACAAGATCAGCAGAGAGATAGGAGGTATGTCTTTGTCCACAGGGGGCGCCAAAATCAACAGTTCCTAACAGGAGCTTTAAATGTATTCACATTTTGTCATTACCTCTCTCTATAGTGGCTTTCACTGTAAGTGGTGGACCATTCCCACGATTCACTCAAATAGTTTTGCACAATAAATTCACAGGTTATGATACATGCTTATAATCCAGTGTTACTTCTTTTTAATGTAAAAGTTTAATCTTGAAGATTTTCATTTAAATAAATATCTGTTAAGTCACTATTGCCGAATCTATCGCCATAATGATGATTGAGCCTGTGGCCCACTGATGAAAGCTTTTGCATTTGCAGTATATAGTATTATTATGGACTGGATGTCTGTGGCGACAGTCGCAGAAGAAATCACAAGCCCAGTTAGTGACGTGTTTTCCATCACCTAGCAGTGGTTGGTCTGCCAGAGAGGGTAGGCGGAGCTAAGCGGCTGCATTTGCGGTTTATGTAAACGATGCGAGTAAACAGTAATCTACTGTGGCTGAACAAACAAAGAGGAGGTCGATGACTACAGATACAACTTCAAAAATAAGTGAAAATCCAGAGAAAAAGAAACAAACACCACGCTCAGAACCACGACGAAGTGAGCCAGCCGTAGACGTCTATCATGGCGCTCAAGAGCATAAAACTGAAATCTTCGAGATTGTATCCTTATTTAATGAGGGCTTCACTGTTTAGCCTCACGAGATTATGTTAGAGTGTGATTGCACGAATGATACATGAGTCATTATTTCCATCTATAAAACCCAAAAAGAGAAGTGTGCACAACATCCCTCTTTACGGTTTTATTGTCCAACTTGTCGTCCTGATTACATTTATGGACCTTAGCAAACATTCACAGACAAAGATCAACATTTATCACCCATATCACATAATACAACGCTTAACAATTAAACTTTTAATGTCACAGAGATTATATGATAAAGAAAATATGCAAAAATCTGTAGTACATGTAGGAAACATTTTACTGTTTGGATGCGTCAGAGCTTAAAGTCTAACTAAGTAAGTCTAATTTAATATTAAAAACTATATACAATATGTAACTTTTTACAAACAGGACATAAACAAGACAGTACAGAAGAAATAGAAGTAACACTTTTTCTTTGTTACATATATATATATATATTTATAAGTAGCTTTTACAGCAGATTCAAAACATCACATTAAATGTTCATTAAAACCCGGATCATCCGTAGACACTGTTTCCACAATGGTCAGTAACTTGAGGGATACTTGAGGGATAACCAGGTTGTTATGGGAGAGTGGATGACTGTTGGAGGAAGTAAACTGGCCAGCTGTCTCTGCAGAAAGTAAACAAACAGAAGGTCAAACAGCGCGGTGGGTCCGAGGATTTTTTTTTGACTGCAAATCATTCCAGAAAGGAAGCTGTCAACACGTACCTCCGTGTCCGGCTTTAAGCTCGGCCCACCATGTTCTCCAGACGCTCTATTCTCCCGGACACGTCGGCCAGTGAGATCAGTCAAGGAAACACGCTCACAGGCACAGTTAACTGTTAAACGGTGCTCATGCTTCTGTTTTAAACATATACGAGACATACTGTTAAACGATATTACAATAACAAAGCCAGCAGGTAGAAATAAGCAGCTTTCCCCTCAGTGACATGCAATAAAACGTCTTCCATCTGAAACAACAGGAAGGATATGCTTGGCTGTGAGCTGCTGGATGGCCGCCTGTGTCTTCTTCTGGAAAACCAGTCTGGCTTCACATTTGCACGGGTCCTCCACCACCTCCACCTTCACCTCTGTCACCGGGAGACAGAACATTTCACATCAGTGTGGCGGATCATGTAGAGAGTGAAAAAGCACACACACAACGCACATTAAAGAAATTATAGTGAATCAATTCTATAATGTTACCTGATAATTGTCCAACAAATGAGACAATAATAAACTGACTTTTAGAGACAAGAATAATGCAACTGTTGGTTGTGATGTTGTGAAGCCAAACATTTCCTTTTTAAGCTTTTACACACGTAACTTTAGCGTCAATATCTGAGGAAAAAAAGTCAACAGTTGCTGCAGGATGTTACACACTCTTACGTTTCAGGGAACATGTTTTCTTGTCCGCATTCAAGATATAACTGTCCCGGCACTGGCAGAGGTAGGAGGCATTGCTGTTGACACAAATGTGTTGGCAGTCATTTCCCATGGCACAGGGGTCCAAACCTGGAATAAACGGGGGATTAAGGGATGGTGATGTCAGGATGGCGGCATGGATACATTTTCATATGCTAGTATACAGGTAGGAAGCTTGTTATGAGTAAAGTAAGGCTCAGCAGAATACACCTCTCTATCTAATGTAGGGACATGTACACAGAAAGAAGAGTAAAAAGCTGTTTTTACGTCTACACCTACCTAATTCAAAAAGTAATGTATTATTTTGCCTGAAGGAATTCAAAAAAGCATATCTGAAAGCTTCTCTCAGGTGTTTGTACTCGACCACACGCCACTCGTGGCAGAAAACTTCATCCTTCACCACATCTCAGCCAAGGTCTTTTTGCGAACTGCTTAGGTTCACTGTGTGTTGGACAACACAGGTAAAATCACAGAACCCTGAGGTACAACAGTAATGACAGTTAAACAGGCAAAGTGTTTCACAAGTACAAGAGGACAAGACAAACATCAGACAGTAACAAGCAGCAGAACCTCATTTGTCCAAATCTTTGACGTTCTTGTGGAGCAAAATCTGTAACAGTCAGCAGTGTGTTTGTAATTTACATGTAGACAAAAGTGTTATGTGTTTGGACAAGTGTATTATGTGATGGTTATGCACACATTGGTACCTGTCCACATTTAAGTGTGTTTCAGTCATTATTGAATTACTCTGGCTGCCTTTGTTGCCCATTGGTTTGAACCTGGAAATTCAGCAGAACAGCTTTTTGTGTTGGTCTGAAGCAGACGTTCACAGATGTGAAACTTCAATGACTGTAGTGATTGTTTTAGTTACGTCTCCTCTCACCGTTCCTTCTCTACTCTGCTAATCCAGAACAGACCGACTGCAGGAGCCGTATTTGTCAACAGAGCTGTCAATCATCCTTTTGACAGCATCAAATAACTAATTAAAACTGAACTTTAAAATGACGCTTGGACGTAAATTAGCATGATAAGAACTAACTATAATGACAGAAACCATGTTTGAGAAAAATGTATTTGGCGTGTATTTAGATTTTATAGTCTTACTCATGTCCCATCTGTTAACATGGAGGAGGCGGGCTTTATGACCTACACTGCAGCCAGTCAGCAGGGGGCGATAGAAATGTTTTGGCTTCACTTTTACAGTCATGTCATCTTTTTATACAGTCTATGGTTTGAACAACTGAGGTTCAGCTGTGCATTTAAACCACTTTAAGTTTAACATTCAAAGCAATCACCATAATGATGCTTTGTGTGCAAAAGAATTACCTATAATAAATATATAACTTTTCTGATTTATAAAACAGAAGCTGAAAGTTTAGGGCTGCGTGGCCCCAAAACTTTACCCATGTTTAATTTTCTATAAGCAGGTTCTAGTGCCGACATCTGCAGACCATGTGGGGGTTGAGAGCATCTGGTATGTTCTTCATGTTTTAGAGTTTATAATTCACCAATAACACAGTAACTGACTCTGTAACAAAACCCCCTGTAGACTGTAGGTGCCCCTTACCGAGGAACTAGAACCAGGGTTAATGGTGGGGAAAAGGTCTCGCGGGTCTCTTTGTCCTACCGCACAGCGTCTCCCTGAACTTGGAGGTGAGCTTCTCGATGACGCCGTATGTCTCCACGTAGAAGACGTGGTCCTCCAGAGGGATGCTGGCCATCAGCTGCAGGGAGCGCATGTCAGCACGGTCAACCCCGACGGCGTAGATCTCGATGCCAGAAGCCCGAGCTGCAGCAGAGACGTCTTCCACTTGATCTTGAGGTCTCCCGTCCGTCACGATGATGGCCACCTTGGAGATTTTCCTGGAGCGAGGCCGGGCGCCGGACTGCTCGGTGAAGGCTTCATTCATGGCGCTCTTGATGGCGAGGCCGGTCATGGTGCCGGCCGCCAGGGGCTCGATGCGGGAGATGGCTTTCTTCATGTCGGGTTTGTTGGCGTGGTCTTTGAGCAGGAACTCGATCTTGACCGTGCTGGCGTAGTTGACCACGGCGACTCTGGTGGCTTCTGCGCCCACGTCCAACGTGTCGACCATGTCAGCGAGGAATATCTTCACCTTCTCAAACTCGCCCGGACGCACGCTGCGAGAGCTGTCGATGATGAAGACCAGGTCCAGAGGGCGGCTCCTGCACTGAGAGTCTGTCTCTGGTGATCAACCAAACCACGGCAGATTAAGTCCATTTAATACTCAAAACCCAGTTCATCATTCAGACCGCATCAGAGAGAGTGACACAGGTAACACTCAAGAACAAAACACAGGACACTTTGGGATGCACAATACACTTTCCCACGGTACCACAAGGAAACTATTGTGCATCACTGTGGTGGTAAAATACAAGTTTGTGGTTCCGGTGAAATTATATAGTATGTCAAAATCATACTGTATCATTTCAGTGCAACCGTCCATCAGAGATTTATCATAAACCATTGATCCTTTTATCTTTGAATGAAAAGGATGTCTGATGCCCAAATAAAAAGTGACATCACACCTGAAGATGGAGACAGTGTTAGGAGCCCTCCCCGACAAACACGTACACAAACGACATTCCAGCAGTTTAGCATCACTTCCTCTCTGCTCTACAAAACTGACTCTGCTGTATTTTATGTCTTATTTTAAACTTAAAACTCACATCAAACACATCAAAGTGGACTTTTTAAGATTTTCATATTGAGACATCTTAATTGCTCTTTTTTCGTGCATTCAAATAGGATAAATAAAATACTACAAGATACAAGTTATTTACTTATTTTGTCTGCTACCTTGAAAATAAAACTTTAAAATTCAATATCACTTTTAAATAAATGTGACATTCTCGGTAATACGTTTAATTTAAGTTCTTGCTAGAAGTCAGGTAACATGATCAACACATTTTGGTCTGTATAGGAAATATGACGCTACAGCCTGCTAACAGTTAGCTTAGCTTAGCACAAAGACTAGAAACGGGGGAAATGACAGCCTGAATATCTATTAAAAAAATCTCTAAAGTTCACAAACAAACCTGTTAAAAGTTTCTGTTAAAAAGCTGAAGTTGTGGTAATATTAGGTGATTTGTGGGGCGCTGGTTTGTCTCGGTTGATAGAGCAGGCAGACATACAGAGGCTACAGTGCTGCATGTCATTCCCCACTCTCACCTCCCACTATTTCTGTTATTTCTCTCTACAGCTGTCCTGTCAATAAAGGCAAAAATTGGCCCCCAAAAAATCTTAAAGCAGACAAACAAAATTAGGGGATTTGTTATTGCTGTTGTTGTTGGACAAGTAACTTCTTGCAGCTTAGACTGGTTGTCTGGCAACCTTATAGTGTCAACAAGTCCCCAAAAAGGTTTTTGCAAATAGCTGACCTGTAACCCCTACAAAACCACATTGTGTCCTTTTTACATTACTGCTTGTTTAGGGATAAAAAAAGATGGGCTTTATTTATATATATATATATGTATTTAACCTTTTTTGCGGGAGCAACCGGTCCAAAATGGCAAAAAATAAAAATAATAATTTACATAATCACATTAAACAAGACATTAAAGCAAGAGTTGAAAGATTCATGAGAGAGGAACTATTTAAAAATATTATAACTTATTTAAATCTTTATCTAAATGAAATGTGAGCTTTTAAGGTGCTTCAAGTGCATTTTGTTACTTGTTAACCCCGTTTCCAGTCTTTATGCAAAGCTAAGCTAACAGGTTGCCGGCCTTTAACTCTGTATTTAATAGACAGATATAAGAGTGGTATGAGCTGTCTCATCTCACTTACAGAGAATAAACGTATTTCACAAAAATGTCGATTTTATTCCTTGTAATGAATTCTGATCTGCTTTATTTAGCGTGTACATATATCTGTTCTTTCTCACAGCTAAACAAACAGATCTGACCTGGAAGCATTGAGAAGAATTGTTTGGGTTGGAAAGTGAACCTAACTGGTAATATTCTACCTGTCTCCACAGGACTGATGGTGGTGATGAAGCCGCTTTGGGTACTGACCGGTAGCGTCACAGGAGCGGTGGTCTCCACAGTGGTCACCAGCACTGGCATGATGGTTGTCACCACTGTAGTTGCTGGCAGAGTAGGCGGCAGCGTCGGCTCTGGTAGAGTTGGAGGGATTGTCGGGAGCTGTAGCACAGGTGGTGTTGGTACTGTCGGGTCTGACTTGTCAGGGCAGGGACCTTTTATTTTGTAGGGGAAGTGGCCTTTGAACCTTTGGTGGGGATGGTGGGATACAGGTGGAGACAGGCCTTTGTATATGTGGTGGGTATGTGGTAGCACTGGCCCTTTAAATGTGTGGTGATATGGCGGCATGGGAACTGAGGGTCTGTGGTAAGTCATCGGAGGAGAGAGAGGAACGGGTCGGTACACTACCGGTGGAGGGATCCTGGGTGGCTGGTAGTGGTAGTGATACCCTCCTCTATACGTGTAGTCACTTCTGTGAACTACAGGGCCACCAGGAAGGAGAAGTGATGGAGAACATTAGTAGTCTGAAAGCAGGTAAACAGGAAAGTTGTGTTGAAATATACAACAACTTTTGCTTTCTTCCGACACAGACAAATTATTAGTTGAAGCACGAGAGTAAGTTCAGCCACCTGGTGTGTTTGCAACAAGCTGGATTATCCTGTACAGCGCTTGTGAAACACCCAGGCAAGAATTTCAGATTTCATGCATGTTGTGTCCAAAAGTCCAGCCTTTAACATTATATCCTTAAATGACAACAATGATTGCTTTAACCGACTTTTAGGTAATATAATCTGCAAGAATTCATAACTAACATGGCAGAATAATGCAATATTAAGCATAAACAAACATAACTGGTGACAAAACATTAAAAGTCTACTGGGACTGCAAAGCAACTTTGGAAGTACTATACTTCAGTACAGTTTGAAGGTACTTGCACTTTACTGTAGCACTTCCATTTTATGCAAATGTATATTTTTATATCAGCACATTTGAGAGGAAAATATTGCAGATTTTTCTTTACAAGTAAATGTTTGCATTCAAAATCTCACTTAAATAACAGTTTTATCAGCAAATGTGTGTATAAGTTAAAGCAGCCTGTTCATTCTGCAGAATAATACCCCCTGTGTGAGATTTGGTCAAGGGGGAGCAAGATTTAACTACAGTAAAATTGTTTAGTCTAGTGGTTCTCAACCTAGTGTTTGGGCCCCTCCAGAGGGTCACAAGATGAATCCAGAGGGTCTTTAGATTCTTAATGGGAGAAGGAAAGAGGATTTAAAAAACTATTTGTTTCTATATGTTTGGACTTTTCTCAACTATTTGATACTCATATTTTTGTGAAATTTGGATGCATTTTTTATTAAACAATTATTTAATGAAACCAGCTCAGATATTTGGTGGGGTATCTCTTTGGTTGAACTACAAAAAAGCCATAGAAAAAAGTGACTAGAGAAAGTAACAGGAAGGCCCAAGTAGATATGTTTTATTTTCAACTGTGCACTGAACAGTGTACAGAAACTGGAAAACAACTGCTGCCATAATGCAATATTTATTTTTTTATCTTTATTTCTTATTGTTGTATACATTCTATACATACTTGACGTATTTCTTACTTCTATTTATATTTCCTATATTTCTTCATGCTTCTCTCTGTGTCAGAGCAACTGTAACGCCCGAATGTCCCCCGGGGATTAATAAAGTATTTCTTATTCTGATTTTTAAAGCCAAACATCTAGTTTATTTTTTATGTATTATATTCAGTAAGCTTGTCATGCACTTTGCTGACGTGAAATCTTCAGCGACCAGTATTAAATAAATAAAATATTTCTTTAATGTAGTGACGTAGAAGTAAAAAGTAACGTGAAAGTACCTCCAATCTTTGGTTATAACAGTTACTTAAGTAAATGTACTTAGTTGCTTTGCAGCACATGTGTTTAAAAAACAAACAGTATTTTGAGTAAAACTTACTTGCAGGGTTGAGGGTCCTGAACGGTGGTCGGCCATTATGTCTGGTCTGTGCGTGGCTCTGTGCGGCTATCAGGTGAGGGTCCCCCGCACTGAGGTGGTACGTAGCCCGCACATCAGACAGCAGCAGTGAGCCACAGTACAGGAGGCTCCAGAGGAAAGACTTCATCATACCTGCTCTCACGGTCCTCCTGGTGGTCTGCTGTCCGGTGCCTGCTGACTGTCAGGGTGCTGCTCAGCTCAGCTGACCGCCTCCACATAAGTGGGGTTTACGTGCAATACGTGCAAACCGTCCGCCCAATCCAGAGCCGGGGCATGACCCGCAGGTTACACACGTATGGAGGACGGTATAGAAAACCACTTAAATGTCTGTCTTCATAACAGACCCTCTCAAATAGATAGAATCGTTTTTTCTTCTCAGGTGAACTCCTTTATATTTTTTTTAAACTGCAAATCCACTTCTGCGTACGGCTGTACATAATATTTAACACGTCACGTGACCCTCAAACGCACCGCTGTTCACTGCCTACTGGCTGACAAATCAATAATGTCGCATAAATTATCTAAATTAATTAGCTTTAGTTCATTATCTGTTATACTAATACTTCAACAATTATGATTTCTATCATAAAGATATTAAATTGTGTTTCAAAGTTTCTTTCAACGCTGCTGTAAATAATGGGGGAAAAATGCTCTAGCTATGCTTGTAATGTAATTTTTATTTAGTTGGCCTAAAGTTTAAAGACACATTTCAAATCATTGAGTAAATAAATACTGATATCAGTTTATACATACCAAATATGTGTACAAACACGATCATATAATGTAAACTAAAGGTAGCTAAACTCACAATAAATAATTAAAAACTGAGGTAAATACATTGGTAGCTTTAAACGTGGTGAGCCTACTCAGCGAATCAATATCATCACAAAAGCGATTAATATTCAATTCGGAGATTCTCTCAAACATAACATATGAATAAATAGCACTTACCAGATAACGAACCTATTTTAATGTATTTTAGCAGAGCTTATTACATACTAACACAACATGGGGCGCATCCCATCATGTCCAGCAGAGGGCGCTCATGTTACACACAAAATGCCAGTCCCAGTGTAACGCTAATACGAATACATAATAAACATTATTCACAGAATTAAATTAGCAAATTACTAGCAAAATAGAGGCAACTAATGACTAATTATGTTAAATGATGGCAAGTGGAATCATTGCCACTGCTATATTTGCACAATATAATAACTTGTGCGCACAGGTGAAAAGATGACAAGAGGATTTAATTAATTAATTTAATTATGTGCCTAATTTTGTCAAGTGGGGACGGCTAAAATTATGGGCTACATTGCAGGCTGGAAAATTCGGATTTAGCAAAACAAACATTTGTCTGAGGTGGGGTGGACATAATAACAAATGAGTCTTTTTAATGATTACAATCCTGATACAGCCACAGCAATAACATGACTAAGTCAGAAACACATTGCTACTGCTACATTACTACTATGACTCATGAGGTTGTCATAGTTGACTTTTTGTCACCTTTAGCATGTGTAAACCTCTTCTATGGCAGTGTGGAAAGTTTAAACCCTGGAAGCTGATAAATTGTTGAAGAGCCTGTGATTAAGAGCACACACTTTTAGATGTATATGTAACCTTATTGTTGAAAGTGCTCTGCAATCAACTATTTTACATAGTTTTCATCCTCATTTCTGAATGAAATAATAGTTTTGAAATGTATTCTTGAACACGGCAGTTAACACAAAATCTCTCCTAAAAACTGCATATAATATACTTTTTAGCAAACATGGATGATTTCTTGAAACTACCAAGATTTTGAACATTTCCGTAACCATTGTGTGAACTCACAAACATCATAGGATGTAATCAATCATACTAAAAAGTTGTTGCTATTTATAAGCAGTTTGTATATTAATAAACATGAACAAAAGAGCCATGATGATGTAAATTTCTGAAACGTTTATTGAAGTCAAATGTTTTTCCACTACAGTAGGATAAAATCATATACCCAGTAAAATAATGTGAAGGGGGGGGTTGTTGATCAGCATGCAACTACTAATGTTCACAAGACCAGCCGTTTGCTCCAGATGTGAGGCGAGAGAGAAGCAGAGAAAAATGATCCATCATCAGCTCCCTCTGCTGTCGGTCTCTCAGTCTCAGCTGGGGAAACTCTTCACTAGCTTTGCTAACACGGGGCAGCAGAGTGATAACACCGTCAGGGTGTGGTGGAGGTGAACTGATCCACAGCAAAACTAAATAAATAACAGACAAAAAAGTGCTACAGACTCCATTCAAGACTGAGATGGAATAGTCTAGATCTCCATGATAAGGGGGGGAAAGTAACACAATTCAACAATAAGAGCTATAATAAGTGGATTGTCATAATAGATTCTTTTTACACTTCATATTTCAATCTATAGATAGGATGGTGCTGGATTGATGAAAGCATTTCAAGCTAGTTAATTTTCACATGTATCCCTTTTACTAAGACATAAAAAAGGCCAGAGGGTGGGAGGGGTAGCAGCTTTCTTTGCTTTTCAAAACATCACATTCATTCATAAATTTCACACACTTTTTCAGTCTTTCCCACCTTTTCTCCGCTCACACCTCCAGGATGCTCTCTAGAAATACAGAGGGAGGGTAAAACTAAATGTTTAAGTGGCCTTACACATACACAGAGAGGGGCAGAGAGGGGGGATAAGGGCTTAGTGGTGCTCTGAAAGGGTTAATGAGGGAGGGTAGGAATGCATATGGTGGTGTGTGTGTGTGTGTGTGTGTTTTGGCAACAGGGCTGGTGCTTAAGCGGGCATGTAAGGAGGAGGTGGCTCCTTCTCTGGCATCTTCATCGCCATCTCATAAGTGGGCAAGATGTACTGGAGGAGAGAGAGGAAAACATTAATCATTATCTGCTCATTTGGATATCATTCCTTGATTTTTGTGCTTCTACCATGGATGAGTGCACTACTTAATTAAAAGTGTTCTTTTTTTCAAGATTTCAATGTGTTGATTCTGTAGTCTGTACCGGTCTGTACATGGTGTTTTATTTTGAAAAGACCAGATGCTGTACACTGTTTTCGCGTGCGACTTCCTGTTTGGAATGATCTGCTCTATTCAGCTTGATGCGCGCTTGAAGCGGACTCTGTCAAAAATAGACCCGGCGCTTAATTGGAGCAGAACGGAGAGACGTTTTTGGGAAGGACCGCGGCGCGTGCTGTGGAATCACGATCATTGACTTGAATGGGCGCGATCGACTCTGGAGGTCGGGGCGCATACGGAACGCGCCGGTGACGGATCCTGTGGAATTTGAGGGTTAGAATACAAGCAAATAGCTTTTGGTATTCTGGCTTCAAATAAAGCAACTTAAATTACTCACAAATTATATCCACAGTTATAAACAATTTTATATTTTATTTATATATTTTTTTGGGGTGTAAATTTGTTAAAACTAGAAACGAGGACCTTAAAATTCTATAAATAAATATTTCTAAATGTAATCATAGTAAACTCTTATCAACAGATGCATATTGCAGTAGGTGGTCTCTTTTCATTTTCAATGTGTGAGAGGCACGCCACCTGCTGGCTTAACTTCAGCATTACATATTCCTACACTTTGCACATTAGATTATGTGAGGATTTATTTGTGACAGTAGATAAGACTCCTAAAATTGTTAATGATTCGCAGAGAGTAATTGGGGCAGCTTGCACACCTGGGGAGGGGTCTCAAAGGCGGGGTAGACAGCAATCTCTGGCATGTTCCTGTTGTTGATGTACTTGTAGCAGTTCCACACACAGTTGATCAGGTAAGCCTGGAAAACAAAGATAAGATAGTGTTCGGAATTTTATGGTTTAATGAGGCTGACAAATCTACCTGCAGGTACAAACAAAGTTACCTAACTCAACCTGACCTAACAGGTCAGTAAACTCTATAAATCCTGGAGCTCCTTCAACTACAATGTCCCCATTTCCACTTCAAAACACCAGGAGAAATATAAATAGCTCAGATTAAACAGCACTGTGCCTGCTGTTTTAGAGCTCTGCTTTCCATCATCACTCACTCCTTTATCCACTTTCGATTTCTTTTTACATTAGATGGATGTAAATTAAATGAACAAACACCGAAATAAACCAGGTTTAACTCATTTCACCTTGAGGATGATGAGGAAGGCAAAGAAGACGAGCACAAAGAGCAGCAGACAGCTGGAGTCCAGAGAGAGGAGGTTATCCTTGTACGGGAAATCCGGCTGAGGGAGAAAAGAACAGACGATGTCAGATAATCAATAACACCATCAATGCCATTACACAATCTTTATGGTTTAAAACTCCGGCGATAAACATTTGGGACAGTTGTAGCAGCACTAAGTGCGAGATGCATAATTACTAAAGAAATATGAGCTCAATAAATCTTTTTTTCCCTTTTTTCCTTCACACTGACAAATTTATCGGTTAAAATTAGCGGATTATTCTGCAGCATTGAAGCTTTAGTCACTCTTCTGAAGTGAACTGCTTTGATAGATTGTGGATCAGAGCTTGTGTTGAATTAAAAACATCAGTTGACTGATGATGTTTCCAATGTCACTAGGGCTTCAGAAAGCATATAAGCATCATAAGTTTGATAGTTCAGTTCAGTTTTGAAAGTAAACTGTGTGATCGGCACATAAGTGGGGTAAGAAGTGAGGCCAATAAGGAAGTAATAAGTGGATGTTTAACTGTGGCATACAATATACGACAATCTACATCCATTACAATCCATTTTCACAATACATAATTAATAACAATATGCAGGCTTGTTGGCACATGACACTAAACTAACTAACTGGCTCCAGTTGAGGAGCTGATTAAAGTTTAATAAGCCACTAGATGTCACTGTTGTGTCTGCTGAGTTTGCAGTTTCTGAGCTTTGAATCTTTTTTTGGCACAGACAGAAAGAAAGCTCCCAAAGCTTCATAAGACTTCATCTGCTCATAGCTAGTTCACTGTTTTAATAATCACTTTGTGGGCCTCTGATGTGACAGCAGCATAATCAGCAGCTCATTTGCTCTTTGAACGTGATGTGTTCTCTGTTGTAAAACAAACATGGGAGTGGTAGTGTGACAGATTCATAATGTCAGCAGGATCAGCCGATGGACTGATGAGGTATGTAAGAACATTGGTACTGACCAGCTGGTCCAGGTAGTCCTTGATCCTGGGCAGGTAGGTGAGAGAGCTGATGGCCACCAGGCAGCTCAGGGCGAAGTCAAACAGCTGGTAGCAGAAGAACGGGATGAGCCAGCCGTCACGATGCTGAGGAAACAACAAGAGGAGGCAGAGTCATGGTAGTGACAGGTTCATCGATTGGGCAGATCCTGTCTGTGCACGTGAATGATGCTGCACTTCATTTAACTTTATCTCCCCACACTTTTCATTCTAGGTTGGCTCTTCAGCCATAACTGCACACATGAGGAAGCATCCACAGCCGTTTTAAATTCTAAATGTGGTTTTCTTGGTTTAAATAAGGAAGAGGATTGCTGCCATGGTAACATAAATAAATAAAAACATTATTATAATGTGATAAAGATATTTCATAACAAGATGTGTTACATCAGTGTTACATCAATATTACGACATCAATGTTAAATTAAAGACTTCCTGCATTGAAAACATTTTCCATCTCCTCAGTCTGTGACTGATTCAGTACGTGTGGTTTGGGGTCAAAGAAAAGAGCAGAACAGAGACAGGAAGTGCTGACATTTAAAGTGTGTACAATAGTGTGTCTGGCTCAAATATACAGAGAAGGTTGGTCACAAGATCCTCTACAGGAATTTGTTTTTTCTACCAAAAGCACTATTTACTCCAGCCTTAAAACAAGTCTACTTCACAGACTACATGACTACAGTACACAGCAAAGTACTGAATATCTTAGGTATATTTTAACCATGAGTCAAACATTTAGGGATTTCACTGGGACACTACAGCAACAGCAGCTCTGCATTGCCTCTCTGTGTAGGAAACAGGGTATCTACTACAGTCATCTGGGAGCATGTACTCGCACAGCTAAAGTAGAACTCTTACACAGACTGCCGGCAGCCACAGCATACCCAGCCTGCAGTTGTGTGTCACACTTTAACTGTGCGGTCATACCAACTAGCAGCTTTGCGCTGGGCCACATCAAAGGGCTATCAAACCTGTCAGTCTTGATGCCATCAGACAGGCCTGTGAGGTGAAGATGACAGGTAGTGAGAACATGACACTGTGCACTACACTCCCACTGCATCGCGAGTCCTTTTGAACATTCAGCTCAAATGTTCCGTCTCCTCGAGTCTTGCTTACCTCTTTGCTCTGCTGCTCTAAACCACTTGAAAGGAGAGCTTTTTTAACGTCTTCACACTCTGGGATTACATATTTGCATAAGCACCATGACAGCTCTTTAAATACAGTGCTTGCTGTCAAAAGAGAACTTAAAAGAAGAGAGCATATGCTCTGTGCACACTTACAGTAATGGCTCCGTACACCATCATGGCACTGATAGTGAGCATCAGCAGAGAGATGGCAAATCCAACACAGGCATTCTCTGTATGGGAAAAGAAGATAATTAACTAATTGAGCAAATGCAGAGACAGATTTATTACAATTCAGTTCTGATATATTTCTCACTGGGTGAGGATTGATGAATACATTTGCCTGCCCTCTTTGAAGCAGCAGTGATTTGCATAGAGTGTAAGTGAACTGTCTCCAGGGCTTCTCTCTTCCCAGCTAACTCTGTATTGAGAGGCCAGCTCTGGGGAGCATTAAACCGCTTCCTCTCAGCTGCGTAATGTCTGTGAAGAAGACGCAGTGAAACTCGGTATGGGATAATTAAAAGGTCTGCCTTTCACATCCTCTTTTCCCTCCCTCACTCAGTCGCTCGCTTCCTGAAACTCTCCTGCCTGTTGCGCTGGAAAGATGATGCTTGTGAAAGAGCTGCTGCGGCGATGCGGTTCAGAGGAATGTCTTGGTTATTACAGCAGCTCGAGCTGAACAACTTGTACCAAACTGTTAGAAGACAGCCTGGAGCTCATCTCTGAATTATTGAAAACTAAATGTAAGCTCTAGAACTCATCAAATGATGAAGACTAAAGAGGCCAATATGGCGGAAACAATTCTAGTCATCAACTCTGTGCGTTTTGATAGCAGGAACCAGGGTCTAAATTTGGTTCCGGGGTAATCAATTTACCCCCAGGAAAGTCCCTGTTTGGGGGGTAGTACTTTCCAAAGGTACTTTCCAGGAACTTTCAGTGCAGGGCCTGCAGTGCTGATCATTTCTGATTGGTACTCACAGCATTTTAATTGTATTGTTTAAAAGACTGCAGCTGCAAGCTCACTGTTATCATCGTACTTCGAGATGGAGTCATAGAAGAAAGCCTAACCCATTTGCAATGCAAAAAAGCACGACCAAAAACAGCACAAGTTGAATCTCCTCCATGCTAACAGGCTATCTGCAGTGTCGCACAATGGGCCACAGAAACCATTTAGTTCCTTGGTTGAAAAGCACCTATACACACGTGTGTGCACACACAAGAGATCCTGCTCCTGCCAATGGCTGAGAGAACTAAACGTTCTAAAGTGTGGTAACACTTCACCAAAGTTGATGCAGACACTGCTCGTTGCCAGAAGTGCAACAACAATGTTGCTTGTAAGGACGGAAACACGAGCGATCTGTCCAAACACACTTCTCACCGGACGCTTTCACCCAGCAAATTTAGTACCTGTGACAAATGGTGATAATTGATAAGCCACTACAGGCTAGCCAAATGTGTTTTATATTTCCACCATCACAGCATTGGAGTCTATAATAGTGATCCGTTCTAAACATTGCCGTTTCTTTTGCTGTGAATAATTATTTATTTTACATTTAAGAGAATAAAGCTTAAATCTTCTATTCTTAATTTCTTTCGTACCGTTAAAGTACCGGGTTGCAGAATCAATAAGAGTAGTAATCCCGTTAAAATCTTAACAATACCCATCACTAAGTACTACCACATTAAAAGCGAGTTCTGTCAATTAGTTAATTAGCTTTTAATCATGGCCTGATATGTGGAATTAATGAGTGCAGTCTGATGAAGCTGCACTAATACATCTCCTCTGCAGGCTGTGCTCAACCTCCGCTGCTCTGCGTGCTGGCGTGAGCATGCTGTGGGAAGGTCAACCCACCCCAGTTGTTTCCCTTCCTCTCCTGCTGAGTCACTGTTTTAGAAAAACGAAGAGGCTATCCCCGAGCCAACCAACAAAAACAACCACCAGCAAGAAAGAAAAGGGCTCTCATTTTTCTGCCAGCCCTGCCATGGCAAATACAAACACTAAGCCAGGATCAACACAAACCCTTAAGAAAATGGAAACAACACGCATGCTACACAGCAGTTGTTCTGTTCGTCTCATGAGTTGTTTTTGTTTGGTAGTCAGCAGGGAGTTCCCTGTGGAAGATGAATCACATGACAAGCTGGGCAAAAAAAAAACAACAGCTATACACTTTTAACTATTTCTCCATGTGAACATTTAGTGGGCAAAATATCTTCACCTGGACACAGTGGAATTAAAAGCCCACCAAAACAGAATGTGTAAATTCCTAATAAAGTGAGGTTTATTAGCCCCTACAGAAGTACTTGTAGATTTCACTACTTACCAGACATCCTGTCGGAGGCAAAGTAATGGTCGATGACCTCATACTGCAAGTCAATAGTGGGCACATTTTCTGGGTGGGTCACAGCTACAGTCAGCAGGATGCCCATCAACAGGTTGACAACCTGCAGAGAGGAAGGAGTTTTTTTTAAATGCTCAAGCAGTTCTCTGGCATGCATTAACATCATTTACAAATAATGTGCTACGGCTTGGAATGCGTTTTAAATCGTAGTCCTCCCTACAGGCAGCCATTGGTTTCAGTTCATGTTAATATTGTGGGAAAATCCACTTGCCAAGACACAGATGGGACAGGCAAGATTACAGAGAACATCAGCCTCTTTGCCAAGGTTGCATTATCATCATGTGGGAAATCTAGGCCATGAGGAGGAACCAATCAAGAACTCAAGGATGCTCCAGCTTTAAAGCATGAACAGTCGCCCTCGGGGAAATATTGCATTGACAAGTTGTAGGGGGGAAAAAGTACACAAGACAAACAAGCAATTGTGGCAATTTTGTGAAAAGAAATTACACATGCTGGCATGAACTAAAACAAATTTTAATCTGGAAGGAAGAAAAATTAAAAGTTTTACATGGAAAATTGTTGGGATTTGATAATGATGTAAAATCTGAAGTAAATTTGACACAGTGAAATCACTGGGACTTTTGTTTCAGCAGGAAACTAGGTTATGAGAAGTTATGAGAAGTGAAACTCGGACTAAGTTGACCAAGAATGTTGTCAACAAAAAAAAAACGTTCATGTCACGTTTCACAAAGATGTCAACTTGTTATCTAATATTCTACAGGCAAGTTTGTGCAACAAAAAGGTTGCCAATAAAAGGATGTATGTGTAGTGTTTAACTGTCCATGTGTTCTGACAACTTAAAGAAGAAGGGAGTTGAGAAAGCAAAATTTGATATTATATATTTTTTGTAGTTGAGATTTGATCCTGGTAATTTAGGTAAAAAGAGCATAATATTCAAGGTCCAATTGGTACATCTGGGTAAAAACTTTTTTTCTCCGTTCAACCATAAACCAGAACAGGCAGAATGAACTTCTTTAGAAGCAGCATTAACAAACCTGGGAACTTAAAAAAAAAGTCAGTCAATCATCACTTTATCAGTAAACAACATGTGTTGTTGTTTTAAAGCGATTTGAGAGTGCTAAGCAATGTGAGGCAGAGATTTTGTATAAAAAAAGAAAGAAAAAAAAACAGAGGAAGATGGCTCACGTGTTTCGTGAGTCAAATTTGTCCAGCTGGCAAAATTTTCACAGAGGATTTATGAGGAACACAACCAAAACCAGAATCATGTGTTATGTGATTTGGTGAAATGAGAGGGGATTAACTCAGCTGTGCGCTGGATTACAATGCTGCAGGAACTAGCTTAAATAGGCAGAGGGCAACGATAGCTAGCTAACTTCAGCAAACAATAGCAAATAGTTAGCTACGGCCTATGTAATACAAGTTTTTGATTCCAACCATGATTTAAAAATTAAATGACATCATACAAAGGAAATAACTTTTAAATCGTAAAAGATGATACAGTTAGTTCCTTTATATTGAAGCTCGATTTGATCTAACAATCGCTACGTTAGCATGCCAGCGGAATGTCGGCTAGCTTGAGCTAACGTCCTACACAACATTAAGTCCAAATGTCGTATATTTTAAACTTTATGCCCAAAAAAGGTGATGGTAACTTATAGGCATCTGCTACTTATTGCTCTTTTTTATCTGTTTATGACTAGATTTTCAAGGTTAGGTGAGTTGTATCGACAGAAACACTTAGCAAGTGAAGCCTGAAATCGTGGCAGGCTAATGCTAACGGTAGCGCTAACGTTAACTCCGCGCGCCACGACCGTTTGGAACAGTTGAAAAAATTACACCAAACTTAAACAGGAGTTACTTGCAAAAGTGACATTTAGTGTTCTCTGGTTTCGTGTAAGCGCTGTATGGTTGGCATGTATTATATAACTCGCTACTCGGGCAGACTTAATGCATATGATAGACAGCGCTAGCCAACATTAGCTTACTGGCAACCATCAACCATTTTACGTACCATGTACCAGGTTCCCAGGATGATGGTCCCCGTCCGGACATGGCAACATCCACAACACCTGGTGGTGTACAATCTGTCTCGACTAGGTTTAAAATGATGCATGTCCTCCACGAGCGTAGGAAGAAACATCGGTAGAGCTTTTCGTGGCAGAGAAAAATTTTCTCACCATCAACAGTCAGCTAACGAACACGAAGAAACGCCCACCACTTCCCTGACGACCTGCGCGAGCACAGCGGATGAAAACAAACCATCTGACGGGCCGGAAGAGGCGGGAACCAGAGGCATATCTTTGATTGACAGGGAATTTAACCAATGGCTGTAAAGAAAATTCAAGCACTGCCATGACTCTCAGGCCATGGAGCAAGGACATTTTATCAACAAATTGAACAGGCAGCTTGAATAAAAATTATGCATTTAATAGATTTAATGAGGAAGGCCTAATTACCAACCAGGAAAAATAATTTGCCCCAGGGAACCCAAACTACAAGGGGCCCAGAGGCCCATAGTTCGTTTTAATTACATTATTTGCATTTTGGTTTTTATAGTATATACTAAATAGTGTACCACAGTTACTGCAATACTGCAAATTACAAGGTAAAACTTTACCCAATTTTGAGGCTCTATTGTCTATTGTGCTTACATGGTTCATGCTCATAAAAGCATATGCTCATTAAATATTCAAAATGCTTTCAGGAATACAATGGTTATAAGATTAATTTATTAACAATTATAGAATATAAAAATATAATTTCATGACACATATCTAGACATGATAACGTGTTACATTGTAGCCGCTGATCATTATTACCTAATCATTGTGATTTACACTTCCTACTACTACCTGAAATGAGTTTACCCTTAATTCTTCCTTCATATCGCTTACCACATGGATCATTAGGCCAACTGTAAAGGGGAAACACTGAGGTTTTCCTACTTAAAACAAAGGATCAAATTTCATATATTTTGACTTGTCACGGTAGAAAAAGAACAGGTGTTACTAATAACATTTACAATGGCTTTGTTCTATTAAAGTGTTCCAGTATATATGCCAGTTTGACAGTGCCTGCATTTTCCTTTGGCATGTTAAAATGTCATGTCCCTATTAAGCATTTTCTGTGCACACTCACATTGCCCTGACAAGAGCTCTAATCAGGAATAGGCCTACCATCTGAGGCCTACATGGTAAAAGATGGTTAACTGGATTGTTTTTAAATAAGACAATTCTTTATATACTGTAAATATAAATAAATCATCAGTGGAAAAACAGCAGGTACTTTTGAATTAAGTGCTACAAAGCTGCTATTCCCCATGAACCCCACCCTCCCCCCAAACAGCTGGAAAAGAATACATTTACAGCTCTCTTGTACAGAAATCATCTTGGCAGCAACACCTTTAAAAACACACATTGGTGTGAACATTTTCAAATGTGTGCACAGTTACACAATATCATCTCTGCTCTGTTTGTAATAATCTTCGTCTGAAGCCATCCGCTGGCCCAGGATGAATCCTTCATCATCTTTCTTCTGCCATCTGTAGATTAATATGGCTGCCACTGCAGCTGCAAGTATCGCTCCGGTCACTCCTCCTGCAATAACTCCTGTAAACATCAAATGACAGATTAGAAACAAAGTCACTTAGTTTTAGTCTGATTAAACTCTGATCACCGTACAAAACCAGTACCGTCATGGACTTCTTTGGTCTCCAAGAAACTCTTGCTGTTAGCCAAAATAATGTAGTTGTCTTTTGTGGACCACTGCGATTTGTCAGAGGTCATGACAGACAACCCCTGTAGGCAAAATAAGCAACAGTCACATAACTTTATTTCTTGCTCTGACATCCACATTATAAAGCGAAGAAATAGTGTAAACAAGCCTGTGCCGTACATCGAGAGTATCCTGGGGTCCAACGTCTGGGTTTGCTGCAAAAGTTCCTACATCTTCGGAATCTTCATTTTCACCTGGAGAGATGCAAATAGAGATAATTAAATATAATGTAGGATATAAACAGCAGACAATGTAAAGTGGATTCTTCCCTACCTGACCATTCCCCTGAACCAGAACCGGAGCCTTCCAGGTCGTATCCTGATCCCTCCGGGTCGTCAGGAGAGGCAGAAAACTAGTTCAATGAAAGAGAAAGGGATGTGAATATTTAAAGATGCAGATCACTGCTGACCAAGAGCACCACAATACTGTTTCCTGTCTCATTATCAGATATGTGAGAACAGACTCGAGGTGAAGGAAGCATGTTTAGGTACTTTCCTGAAGAAGGCAATAAAGACATGAATCATGTCTCGGTTACAAAGTCCCACAATCTGAAAAGAACACTGTGGCTGACAAACCCATTATGTTGCAAGTGTTATCACCAATAAAGTTTAATGAGTGGAGAATACAGCTGGAATTGAAAGATAATTACCACACCCACTGGGTAAAGCAGAAAGGGAAAATAACAGTGAGACTCTTTAGTCTGTTAGCTTAGTGTTTGGTTTGAGCAGAGATGTTAGAGGCCAACATGAATTTTAACAGCTCTTCAAGTAAATGATCATTATTCCACTGATCAATTTGCATTTTAAGGCAAGTTTATTTATAAAGCACCATTCATACCTAGAGCAATTCACAGTGCTTTAAACAGTTAAAAACAGAACATTATGACAGGCATCAAATGCAGAACACAAAATATAGTAAAATATAAAAACAGGTCTGCTTCTAGCTATGCTTCTACTTAATTATAACTCGTCAGTTATCATTTTTCTTAGTTTTTCTTAGTTTTTCGAATTCCCAGAATTCCTTTCTCTTGGGTCCCAGACCCTGGAGTCCTACACTTCTTTATTTGTCAACACTTTTAACGCTGTAAGTACTAGCCAGTCTTCATAAAACGGTGTTATACATTTCTAAGTTAGTTCCCTGAACTTTCCTCTTAATGGGCCCCAGACCCTGAATTGCTCTTTAATTATAACTCATCAGTTATAATTTACCTTAGTTTTTAGAATTCAGAGAGTCCCAGACTCCTACTGCTGCACTGTTCGATTGTAAGTCTGATGTTTGATAGTATTCGATGGCATTTAAAGTGATGACCATACTGGGGAAACTAAACATATTAATTGCGCCTTAATGGCCTACGTTTAGTGTAACCATTGTTAGGTAATTAAAACTGGTGTTCCTCATGAACTGAGAATTTTTTACAGCCAGCTTTCAACCCTGCAGGGGGCAAAGATTTTATACTAAAAAGATACTTTGATATTGTTTGTTTAAGGTAGAGTACTGCTAATTACTTAAACCTTAAAATAAATGTGTGGCATTTATATACACCAATCTTTGTTTTAAACGGTGATTTTTTTGGGGCTTTATTCAATAGGACAGCTGAAGAGAGATGGAAAACGTGGGGAGTAGAGAGTGGGGGATGACATGCACCAAATGATCAGCAGACTGGGAGCAGACCTGCGATCAGTACATCGAGCGCTTAAGCCTCTGTACATGGGGCACCTGCTCTACCTACTGAGCTAAACCAGCGCCCCATATACACACATTTTTAATGTTCATGATAGGAGGGTTTCTCTTTTTTTTTATTTAAATCCCACCTGTGCATTTGTTATCTCGTTGTAAATGTTTTTCTTTTGTTTTATTCAAGACACAAACAGTGATCATGTAAAAAAAAAAAAAAAAAATACCCAGGTACTTCCTGGATCAAGGGATATTATAATGACACATTGATACCATCTGCCCAGCTTAGTTGTGCATATTCAAAATGTCTACTGCTGAAAACATGAGTCAGACAGTGATAAAGCTGCAATGAACCTTGTTTTAATTGTATTTGATCCAAATGGACAAAAACATCAGTTTAAGTTGTAGTTAATCTGCAGCAACAGTGTTGATCTGTTGTTATTGTACGAAAGAACAGTTATAGTCATATAAGCAACTTTAACTGAGGTTTAGTGACTTTTTTGTGAGAAATGCCTTTTGGTATTACTATAAATGCAGTATCTGGGTTTTTTACATGTGTTATGCATTTGAATAACTGCCAAATTAATACATTGGTGGATAATTTGGGCTTACTTTTAATCATTTGTGGTGGCAGGATTCTCCAAATGACTGCAGGACTTTGACTTAGAAGGTCACTAAGTACTGTGCTTACTTGCAATTTTGAAGTACTTGTATTTGCATTTTATGACTCATACTACATATCAGGGGTACATTTGGGACTTTTAACTCTACTTCATTATGTAAAATTTTGAAATTTGAAATGGAGAATGGAGTTCTTGTTTTACTTACTTTACTTTATTCAAGTATCCTAAGTCAGGCCTACCCCCCTGTACATTTTACTCTATGGCTACTCGTTACCTTGTTTAACAGCCTATACACACAATAAGATAAACATATATGACTATGGTACATTTTAAAAAGATTAATCTATGCTCAGAGAACTAGCTTTTTATAGATCCATGCATAATGATAATACAATGAAATAAATAATATAGACCAAGGAGTGCAGTGGAAACAGAAATCATACTCAAAAATCTAACTCCTAATACTTATATGAATTTAGAAATACGATTTCAAATGCAACGCTTCCCCAGCCTACTTCCACTACTGAAAATATGGCAATAATAAACGACACATGATGATGGGGAAATTAAGTATCTAAAAAATACATATGCTGTTTGTTTTCTGCCATACAATATAAATAGAATCAATTCAAGCCCCAAAACCATTAAGAGGTTTTAATACAAGGTGTAAAACCCACAAAATAGGAAGTGTGATGTTCTGCTCTGAAACACATGTACATGTTTACTTCTCTGCTAATAATATGTTCAATGATTTCAGTTCAAGTGTGGGGAAATGTGACACCATCTAATTAGTTTGTAACGAGTGTTTAAACGCCATTATTGAAATAAGATCAGCAAATACACATGTACAAATCCGACTACTCCAAATTCATTTTTTACAGTATAAACCTCATATAAACGATACACCCGGAAAAACAAGAAACACACCTTTACACTCCGAACACAATAAAGTCTCGTCAAACTTCAGGAAGTGAGAAAGGTGAGCACGAGATTGACGAACCTTTAAAAAAGTATGACTGAAAGGCGTTAATAAAGAAAAGAAAAATGACTTACCGATGTACTAACTCGACATAATAATCCCAAAGTTATGTATAACGAAGCTGTCAGGGATAGTCTCATGTTTCAGTTGATTTGGTGTCCAGTTTATCTTGTACTCTTGCTTTCAGGACCTCGCCAGGTGTCTTCATTGAACCTCGAGCCTCCGCCGGGCTGCAAAACCCCGCCCACCGATAAAACATGAACTTTAGATGGTAACAGTGTTTACGGGATTCATCTTGATTAAAATCAATTGAAAATCCTCTACCATGAATAAAAAGTGTATTTATTATGTGAATATTTCTGCAAACAAGTACTTTTTATGTGTAAAAAGCTACATCAAATCTTTAAGTCATATTTCAGACAAAAAACATAAAAACTTTGGGGTCGTACTATTTTCCATAAATAATGATACACTGTAAATTGTATGTAAGTGCTTAGCTGTAGCATAAAAATGGTGTATAAAACGTGTATTTTCTTCTGAAATGTGGAAGATTACAGGAATTAAGTAGCAGAAAATACTAAACTGTACTTAATTCACATACAGTATTTGAGTAAATTAACTTTTTACTTTTCACCTCCACTGGACATGAATGACTTTAATAAGGCTTTGCGTGTCAGTGATTTTGCAATATTATCCATTTTAAATACAGTTAAAAGACGTTTTCTTAAACATGAACTGAAAGTTCAAACTGAAAAGCAAAATTGTTTATCTGGGGGCGCTGAATTTCATCTCTAAATCGCTGCACAGTGCTAAATGATGGCAATTATATTATATATATTAAATTGAAACACACAGCGTTTCATTTCATATTAGCCACAGATTAGGATTATTAACGTTTTTAAAAAGTAACTTGCTAAAGACTAAAAACACCACACATGAGAGAAAGCACAACAAAGCAGGTCAAATGTTAGAAGAACAGTTTAATCATACATAGTCACAATTCTGCTTCCAAAAATGAGTTTGTTTTCTTCATCTAACATCTGGAAATGTACATAAGGCCACCTGAAAATGTACATGACTTTGACAGTGTGACAAAACTCATATGTTCATATTTATATAATTGACAATATTTTACATTGCTTTTGATTACAAGGTAGTAGCTGTTCCAAAATACAGCACTCTTCTGTACAAAAATAATTCTTGTCATATCCTGTGAAGTTTCCATGGTAGCAGAGAGGACTAAATGCAGCCTCCGTTTTGAGTACAGAGTGTTTTTGTTTTCTTCTTTTTAAACTGTCACACATCAGAAAGACTATCAACAGTGGATGTTACAGCTCCAGTACAAATAGAGGCTGGCCTTTCCCAAAGCAGATTAAAAACAAAAAAAACCATGCCAGATTGTGAAGCCATAGAGTCTTTTTTTCTTTAAAATAACACTTGATCAAATAAAACTGTATACATTATATTCAAGGGGGAAAGGAGTGATGAATATACACACATCAAAATGCACATTTTTGCCTTTTCTCCCCAAAAAAGTGTAAAAGACATCCCATTTACAGCATAAACGTTTACAAATGTACAACTGTACAGACGAAATAAAAGCATCACTACAAATTTAGAGCAAGGCCTGTCAAACACCACGACTAGACATATTTTTTCAATTAAACTAATAATCTTACACTTATTAACTGCACATATACTACATGTAATCTACAATTATTCATATGAAGCAAAGAAGCCGTCACTACGAGCATTACAGGTGAATTGTATAGCTTTCGATGGCCCCACCGGCCTCCACCTATGCACTTGCATACCCAACCAAATGAAAAGAATTAGCTTTAAAAAAAACAAAAACAGAGCCATTAAAAAAGGTTCCTCCCGCATCCCTTTTCAAATGCATCCCACTAGTTCTAGTTCACGTCACCTCAGATGTACAAAGCTGGGATAAGCTCAACGTCACAACATTTTTTTTTTTTATCGTCTTCCAACCTTCAGGCGGTGGGGGTCCCATCACTGCTGCAAGCCCCCCTACCCAAAAAGCAACAATTTACTCATACATAAAGATGCTATACATCGCTAAACTACTTCTACGCAAGAGATGATTATTCAGTACATAAAGATACCGTTTTCTAGGGCAGTGTTCATCTCAAACTACAAGACAGATAAGATGTTACACAAAACATGATAAAGAAAAAAATCATTCCAAGGATTAAAACCTGTCACAGCATGCCAACACATAGCCCGCTCCCACCCCGCTATCCCCACAAAAAAGCCCCCTCACTATTCATTCATGTAAAGATTATACCAGGATACACGCCCGCTGTACAACCAAACCTCATGCTCTGCTTCTATAAGTTAATGGTAGAGTTTTATCTTGCATAAACCCCGAATGATCACCTGCATGAGGGAAAAAGACGGCTCAAAAAAAAGGGGCTCAGTGGATGCAGCAGCTCAGGTTGGTCAGTCTGTAATATTTAGTACCGAAACATCAAGCTGCTGGGGTAAACACGCGCCCACACTTGGCCTGGAAAAGGAGGCGAAAAAAACCACCACCACCACCGGAAAAAACACGACCCTAGACTAAAGCACCAAGCTCGCAAAGCGGTCCTGAAGACCTCTGGGTGACTGTGGCACCGACACATAGTCCTCACCTGTGGACGGAGGGGTTTATGTCCATCCATACTATGTCGTCCTATTTGAAAAACTAACCCATCAGCTGCTTTGGCATGGGAAAACACCTTTACTGTGCATGGGATAATATACAAATATAGTATTCAATTGCCTAGACTTATATTAGAACAGCTGACTTGAGTCTGGTTACAAAAAAACAAACGGAATTGTTTCTTCTTAAAAGGATCACTCAGTTTAGCCTTATAAAATCACTTGCTGGTGTTAATTGTAGGAATTGTAAATTTCAGCAAATGTGTAATAAGTTTTGTTTTTCTACAGAGAATTTACAAGGTAAAAAACTAAATGTACAAGATAATATGAAAACCAGTCAAATACATCAATTACATCATTAACAATGGGCTTGTGCTTTACCCAGGAAAAAGAGAAAAAGAAAAGAAGTATGCCTGCTGACTGTGCGTCCCCTGGGGGCCGCGCTGGGGGACCTGCACCAGGGGTGGCAGAGTGGCAGGGGTCAGTTGTCACAGCGTTCTTAGGTGAAGTTGACTTGTCTTTTGTATTTTTTTTTTGGTAACTCCCCCCCAAAAAAAGGGGTGACAGAGGGTGTCAAAGGCTAACCCCTATGGCTAAGGAGCATCTCTCACAGAACAGAGGGGGGGGTTTGGGCTCCTTCTCTCCTTCAGGGGGCCCCAGCGTGTCGACGTGACTACATGAGGCCGTTCGTGGGGCCGCCGATGGGGCCCAGTTCAGAGCCGCTCTTCATGTAATACTTTTCCAGCTTGGCTAGAATGTGCTTCCCGTAGGTGTACTTGCGTAAAGTGGCAATGTGAGGCCGGATCTGAGGAGAGAGACGACAGAGGGCAGAAACTTATTATTTAAGTAGTTGATCGACATGTAACAATGTTAGAATTTCATTTAGCAGGCGCTTTTGTCCAAAGCGACGTACATCTGAGAGTTAATACAACACAAGCAACGATCAAGACAGGAGGGAACAAAGTTATTAAGAGCCAACAAACGGCTTCAAGTGCGATCGGACACCAGTGCAAACAGGCAGTGCAAAGTCAATATAGTCACTATCATCATCATCATGGATATCCCAATCAACAATATCCTCAATGTCAACATCATCAATAGCATCAGTATCAAGTGCAGAGGTGTTCATGAAAGAGCTCTGAGGACTGAATGGAGATTGGTAGCTCGTTCCACCACCTGGGGACTACAGAGGAGAAGAGTCTAGTTAGCGACTTAGGGCCCTGTTGTGATGGGAGTACCAGGCGCCTTTCATTGGCAGAGCAAAGTGGGCGGGACAGAGTGTAGACCTGGATGAGGGCGTTTAGGTAGACAGGAGCTGTTTTTGTTGCCGTTTTGTAAGCGAGCAACAGGGTTTTGAATTTGATGAGAGCTGCAACTGGGAGCCAGTGGAGGGATATGAATAGCGGAGTGACGTGCTGTTTTGGGTTGGTTAAAGACCAGTCGTGCTGCTGCATTCTGGATCATCTACAGAGGTTTGAATGTGCATGTCCCTGCCAGTAGGGAGTTGCAGTAATCCATGTGTGATATCACGAGAGCCTGTACCAGCAGCTGTGTTGCATGCTCTGAAAGGTAGGGTCTGATCTTCCTGATGTTGTACAGGGCAAGTCGACATGACCAAGCAATCAAGGCCACATGAATCTTAAAGGTTAGCCTGTCGTCAATTGTGACACCCAGGTTCCAGGCAGACAGGTATGAGTTTGTCCAAGCTGGATATTGATCTGTGGTTGCATATTTATATTTTTATATTATATTCATATTTTATTTTGATAATCAATAAAAGTCACTTTCAAAAGATTCACCGGTCCAGCTTCTAAAAAGTCACTTTTCTAATGCTAACAATCAAGTCTTAAGTCATCATTTGTGATATTAGAGGTTAAACAGGTTGTATTTAATCACTGGTGTTGGAACAGTGTACTTCTACAGAAACTAGTGTAAATGTGTTTCTATCATTTTAACTTCTAAGATTGAAGCATTGGGATGAAGATTTCTACCTTAAAAGCTGTGCACTCTTTTGTTTTGCATGTTAACCTCGTCATTCCATAACCTGTTTGGTCACACAGGTTTAGAAGTTTTAACCCACCTTGTGCATGATGATTTTGCGCTGAGCAGGTTCTGCCATGTCGATCATTCTTTGGACGACGTAGTTGGCGTACTGGTCCTTCATCATGGTGTACAGGGCGCTGTGAGGCCCGTCTTTCTGACAGCACACTTCGTCTATGAGCAGAGCTCTCTCTGCACGCGAAGAGTGGATCACACACTTCTCCACAACATTACTGGAGGAAAACAAAGAGAACAATGAGTCATGAAAACTCCTAACTGCTGGAATGAAGGAGGTACAGCAAAAGGGCATATTTGATTGATGTTGTTAAATTCCAACAGTGGGTGGTGTATCTAAAACTTAAAAATCATGAGTCTCTCACTGTTTGTTTGCTTGGAATCCACTTATAGAGATGACTTTTCTTTCCTAGGATAGTTCTGGGAAAGAGGCTCTAATCTTTTTTAAGTGTGCCCTTGATGAGCTAAACTAGCACAAGAGGAGTTGGGCTGATTGAACATTACAGGTGCACTCAGGCAAAAGGGAGGATCCCACAAGGGCATGGTCACAGGTGCTAGATGATAAAAAAATCTGATGACACTCATGTTTTGTTTTCGTTAACGAGACGGGACCAAAATGTTAGTGGGCTGTCTGACATTCAAAATGCATGATATTTTCTGCCACTGTGCGTTTAATCTGTCTGTCAAAATACAAGCAATGCATTCTTGTGACTTGGTAACCCAGTGAGACATAACAGGTATCACGAAGGTGGTTGTCAAGTTTCTCTGTTAACCCAGGCTTTCTGCTTCTGGCTCTGTGCACGCTCACAAAAAACAGGCAGTTATTTGACACCTTTCCTGCACAAAAAGAAGCGATCATCAGCTGTCTGCTTCTGCCAGGCTGTTTAAATGAGAAGCGATGATGAAAAGTAATCCTCATCGTTCTTTTACTGTGTGGATGATCTGCTGAAATTTCAAGTGTTCATTTTAACTGAAGCAAACGGGTTAAACGAGACTGGAGGGGAGGGGGTCATACATTCTCAAGAGAGAAAATGCAAATGTTCCCTTGGCAGGTGACGGTCATTGCCTGCATTTGTGCGTATGACCATGTCTTTAAAATTGAAAACATATGATGATTCATGATTCTAGTTACCACCCTTCACTACACCTGAACAATACCTAAATGAAACTGTGCACTGGTGAATGAAAGATTCAAGGTTTGATAGCAAAAAGTTGAACACACCAAGTCTTTATCTCTGCCACGACATTAAGGCAAAACTCACCTTGCAAATTTGTGTTGGCTGAGGACGAGAACTTTCCCGCGAACCTCAGCGACTATCTTGCTCTTATCCTCCGGTCTGCCGTGCTCCAGGACATGCTGAATGACGTAGTTACCGTACTGATCCTGCAGGAGGCAGTGGAGGTGTGAGCTCAGGGTATACAACCACTTCTATAAATGATTAATAATCACAAAGAGTCCGTGCGACACCCTTTGACTCTGATAATCATGCACTACTTTTCAGCACTGGTCATAATCGGAGTGAGAGAATCATGCACCTCTACGATGACAGATAAGACGGATGAGTGACACCCCCCATTTGAAGTCTGATAATTAACCATTACGTCATCACTGCGGAAGGTCAGACAAAACAGATGCTGCTGGCGACACGACCAGTAGCATCTTTGCCCCTTCAGAAACGGGTGATAGACAGTTATGGGTGTAATTTTAGTGCGACAAGATGGAGAACTCACCTGACCAAGCAACAAATAACACCACTCTGAAGTAGTCATTTGTTGGGTAGGTAATGTGATCTCCACCTTTAATTTGGAAGTGTTTGCCTTTCATTTCCTGTCAATCTGTTTTTAACAAGACCCCGTGTTATTCGGCCTTGATGTCAAGCTCAAGGTGAGGTGATTTTAGCACTACTTTTGAACACTCAAGTCTCAAACCCTCTAGAAGCTTCTAACATTGATTTTAAGATCAAGATGAAAACAGAAAAACAGATTGATCAGGAGATGCTGGAGGCTAAAGATAGGGATCATTAGACAGCAGGGAAGCATGTGCCTGGTGAATCCTGTGCGGCATAAAGCAAGAGGGAGGGGAAGGAGAGGAAAAAGGCGGCTCAGTGGGTTAGAAGAAGGTCTGTAATAGTCGGGAGTTGGAGATCTAGCTAAATGTTAAATTAGATTCTTTACAAAAGAAAAAAAAGATAAAAAGGAGAAAGAGGAAAGGAGCACGGGGACATCCGCGAGAAAGAGGCAAATTGCTCTGACCTTGAACAGTGCATCGCGGGACACTGTATAATATGTTTTGGGTGTCATCTCCAATGATACGCCTTGATATTTCTAGATGGAATAAGTGAGGGGGGGTAGGGGGGATGTTTAAATAATCACATATGTCAGATGTAATGACAGCTAACAGTACAATCACATTTATCCTTACACTTTACACTTAGCAGAGAACAACTACAATACAGGAACAATGACAGGCTGAAAATATGAAATGCTCAAACATGAAGGAGACATGCGAATACACAAGACGAGCACACGTCTCGACAATGATCACTCACATCTAGCAAACAAAACAAATACATCTGCAGGTAACGTGGGATTGGAAACTCACCTGGCCCAGCTGTTCAGAGTGCTGATGCAGCTCTTCCAGGATGGGCAGAGTCTGCTCCTGGGTGCAGTGCTCCAAAATCCTCTGGATCACTCTGCAGCCGTAGGGATGTGTGGAGAGCACAAACACCTGTGAAAGGAAGGATTCATATTACATTCTTGTAGTATATTATGGTAAAGGCAAAGATAAGACATTTGAATTACAAGCGGCGCCCTGTTAGTGACGTGTTTTCCATCAGCCATCAGTGCTTGGTCTGCCAGAGAGGGTAGGCGGAGCTAAGCAGCTGCTTTTCCGGTCTCTACAAGTGCTGCTACGTATGCGCCAGCAATTGCCTTTTGATGCCATCAAATAGAACGAACATACTTTGAGACTATAACTTTAAATGTAGATAAATATATATGAGACAGATACAAAAGATATGAAAGATAAGAAACAGAGAGTGACAGGTTTATTATCATGAGCAATGGCTCAGTTGCCTACCTGTCCCTGGAAGGCATCAATAATGAACTGTAGGGCCTGAGGCTGCACACACTCAATACACTTCTGCACCACGTGGTTGCCGTTCTGGTCCTTGACACACTTCAACACGTGGCCGTCAAGCTCGCGGACGATGTCGCTCTGCAGGGAGGAAATTAGACAACGGGGGCAAAATTTAAACAGATGTCACAGTGTTAAACTTTAAAATGGAAACTTGGTGGAAGACTTCAGTTAAACGAAGTTAGCAGAATTGTTGAAGAAGTGAAGTCTCACTTACAATTACCTGCTGGTCTGAGGAAATGGACTCCAGAGCTTTCTGAATGACCCTGCAGCCGTACATCTGCAAGGCCAGGGGGAGGACGTGCCCACGGATACGCGTCGCCAGAGCCAACTTCTGGTCTGCACTTCCAAACTGCACACAAAACACAAGCTATGTTACAAACATGCAGCAGCAACATGAGTCTCTGTTCAAGTTTATATTGAGCTGAGACCATAGATAAACTTTAGTAAACCATAGATAAACCTCCAGTGAAAATCAAGTTAACCTTGTAAACATCTCCATGTGGTGTTCTTCATGTGCTACAAGACATATCAGGGACAACATAAGCAGTCGTCTCCATGGCTGGGCCTGTCTGCTTTTAAACTGCAGTGTACCAAGGACAGGCTGAACAACACGTTTTCAGATCGGCAGGTTTGAGACGTCACAAACCTAAGGAGCCATTGGACGGGGTGACGCTATTCATATCATTATGTGTAACCTATGGCAACCACTTCGGCAATGCGCGAGCCAGCTCTAACCGTCATCGTTATTTTTGCAAACTCACTACTGACTACTAACGTTAACATTACTACTGCTAATTACTACATTTCAAGCTAGCTAAGTTTCAACAAGTTGCCACAAAACGATGGCAGAGACGTGTTTTGTTTTCAGCTGTAATTTTTTACAATGGAGAAACGTAGTACATAGTGGGCGGGGCCTACGCAGATTGGGAAATTTTTTATGAGGGAGAAGGAGAAATGCATGGGGAGGATTTAACAAGGCAATTAAATGTATTTTGCATTAAAAAAAACATATCGGACACAATTTATTATTCCAAGCAGAGCATTTTATGTTTGCAAACATGACTGGAGCTGGTCTTCAAACAGTTCCTACCTCAAAGAACTTTTGGATGACATAGTTCCCGAACACGTCGGTCATCAGCTGGTACGCTGCCTGCAGAATCTCTCCAAACACCATCTGCCTCTCAGCAGGAGTGGCTCTCTCTAGCTTCTGCTGGATAAATCTAGACGGACACGATTAGAACAAAGATTTGAGGAGGAAACACATTGTTTCATTGGCACACCGAGCTCTGCAGTTTTGCAGACTAAATAGAAAATACAGCATCTATAAGCATCTCTTAGCTACCTGGATCCATGCTGGTCTTGAGAGAACTCCACCATGTGACCCGGCAGGTCGCGGAGTTGGAGGTTTGGGAAGCGGTTGTTCCTGAAGTCTTCCAGTAAGCGACTGCGTCCGGATGGCATGACATCAGAGCGACTGTAGCGTGGCCGAGACGGAGGGAACAGCTGGCTGCTGGAATTGAAGAGACTGGACGTCCCGCCAGTGCTGCGGTACTTTGCCTCAGCTCCTGGCGCTGCAGAAATGTAACGTCCGCTGCCATTCGTCAGGCCACCTGTGATTACAGAATGACAGGAGACTGTTGTAGTGGAGGGCACATGGCAATAATAATATTTGTAAATATTATAATGTCAGCAGTTAACTTTTTATTCCTATGATAATGCAGAGAAAGTGCGATTCATGTGCATCAGCGTTAGGCTCACCTAGGTGAAGGCTAGAAGAGGATCCATGAGAGGAGGGCAGAGATGGTGGAGGAGTGAGCGGGGAGTGACCTGGTGTGAGGCCGATGGGGCTGGGTGAGGAGGAATAACCCAGGCTGTTGTAAAAGGGCTGGCCGATGGGAGTTAAACTGCTGCCGCCACGTTTGTACAGATCAGAACTTGCCAACAGGGAATCCCTGCGAGAGACACTGCTACTGGTAGAGCTGGATACTGCGGGACAAAATAAACAGATAGAAGCAGTGTGAGAACCCAGACTAAAAATAAACATTTCCTGTAATCTTGATGTAGCTTGTGGATGAGTCACTGACCAGAAGAGCCAAAGCCTCCAAGAGCAGAGCCCAGGCCGACGCCGAGGGAGCCGCCGGTGCTGCTGAAGCCCAGGGAGGAGCTGGGTGGTGGGGGTGCAGCAGAGGTGTGTGAGAAGAGGGAGCTGCTCTGAGAGGTGTTGGGGACCGATCCGGAGCCATAGAACGAGCTGGAGGGCAGGCCACTGCTGTTCGGGGGAGCCTGCTGCTGCTGCTGGGGCTGAGGTTGAGGCATGGAGCGGTACAGCCCGTTGGCTGGAGGACCAGACATGTTGTTACCGGAGCCAGACGCTGACACCGCAGCTGCTGGTGGAGGCAGAGAGAGAGAGAGAGAGAGGAGTGCGAGGAGTAAAAAAAAAAAAAGGGCTGAGGTCAGAATGGCCCTGAGTGGTGCTAATTAAGTAAGAACAAGGATCACAGATTGAAGTTTATACAGACGGGGAGGGAATAGTACGTACCAGCTTGTGCTGCTGCCGGGTTGATGAGGAGAGGGGTCTGAACTAGACGAACTGGACCACCTAGGCCAGTTCTGGCACCGGGGCCCATCACAAGGGCCCCAGTCTGGTCATAATAGGCTGCAGGGGCCAACACCTGATAACCTGAAAGTATGAAGAACCAAAAAAGGGGTCAGCAATTGTACATCATCACATATAAAACCATTTTAAAACGCCATAACAATGACTGTAGAAGATCCTTAAATGAGCAGTTCAAAGGACAACATGCAGTGTAGATGTGTTTGTCTCTGTATGAATGTAATGTCTCTTGTCTGTATGAAGCGTCTACCTACCAGGCATTCCTGCGTACGCCAGTGCAGGGTTTGCAGCAGCGGCTGCAGCCATAGACTCCTGCTGACTCTGCTGGCCCTGCCCAGGTGTGAGAGGTCTCTGGTTGGTTCCTGTGCGCATCACCTGGAGAAGAAGATGAGAGTAACTGTCACACCAACAGGCTGCTGAAGATCTGCAGCGAAACGCTTTGAAAAACCTCCTGAAAGAGTTCAGATAATCTGTTTGACAGGAAAGTGTGGTTTCGGTTTGGTCAGGATATAATGACAGTTGCCTCGCAACATAAACAACTCCACTTCAATTTAAGTTAGAGTGTGGATCTGGTTGCTATGACGATGGTTTATGTCCAACTATTAACCACACCCCTATTATGTGTCGAGGAAGACTGTCAACATGAAAAACAGTTAACACAGGCTGGGATGAGACTTTAAATGCAAGAACAAAACGACAAATACAGATTGTCAAATTATCTGTATTTATCTTCATTTTTTGGAGTTAATGTTATTATATTTCTAATAATATGTAATGTAATAGTCTTGAAATGTTTTAATTTATGGTTTAAAGTAAAAAAAAAATACTTTGCACATCTATCTAAGACAGGTGTGTAGGAGAGGAATTAGTCCATCAAAAATTGCCAGCAAACTTTAACTTTGCTTTTAAAAAGGGTGATCATCAAATTTTAAATACGTGCAGCTTTGTGGCCGTGAGGGTCGTTTCTTCTCTGAAGACATCAGGCACCAGTTTCATCATTTCACATAGGCTGCAATCATACTGCAGCTAAAAGTGTCCCAATTCCATTTTTTTTCCCTCCCTATGTGACACAGCTCTGATTTTTCAAATCAGTGTAAACAGCAAAAAGTTGCATGATGCTGCATTTCTTAAATTCAGAACTAGGCTACCTGAATATGTGGTACTAAATCAGAATCCAAAACACACAACCTGCATGCACACTCAAAATCGGAATTGATCCGTGTCGCCTTGGTAATATGCACATTTCCAGAGGAACCCATGGAGGACAACGACACGCAGCAGCGGAGAGACGGCAAAATGGCAGAATTTAATTTAATTGCTATTTTTGGAGGTGCCGCTATCCAATCAAAACTAGAAGGATCATACCGCAACCGAAGTGTGTTTGAAAACATTTTGTCTCTGATGGAGATGTGGCTTACTTGCACAAATGTTCATGCACATCCAAAGTCCCAACGCCCGAGAGCCATCCATGTTTTATGGAAAATGAATGTCAGCAGGTGTGACATCTTTTGTTATTGTCGTTTGCCCAGACGTCTTTTTTTAAATCATTTTCTGTTCACATTGATATCTTACCTGGGTCACATTCTAAAATAGATATGAACAGTGACCACAAAAAAATCAGATATGAGCCCCAAATCGGAAATTAACAAGGCCTGCAGTATGAGCAGTGTTTCAGACTCAAAGTAAACTCGACCTGCTTTCCAGAATTGCTTTCTACAAGGCGTCCTGCTTTTTCCTAGCCGCATCTTTGAGACACTTCTCAGATCAAGCAAAGCACATCTTACCTGTTGTTGGCCCGGCCCTGGTCCCTGATTGGATGCTTGCTGATTAGCTGAGTGATTGGCATTTGATGCAGCCTGTTGCTGGAAGAGATTGGCCGGGTATACTCCCCAAGGAACGCCGTAGTACTGTGGTGGAACCACTGTGGGCCCTGAGGAAAAACACTTTGATTTTACAATAGTTGATTTGGGATTTTTCTGTACCTTATCTTAACTGGGCATTGTGTTTCAAAAATACTGCTGCATCTCGTGAAAGCTTTAAATGGACATGTTACCTGCGAGCGTGGCTGCGGCTGCCAGCCCAGCGGCAGTGTAGGGGTCGGTTCCAGGGGGGCCAGCATTGATGATGTAAGGGTTTGGCACAAAGGCAGGAGCAAGGCCAGCTGGGTAAAATGAGAAACAGTAATGCAATTTCCACATCGCATTCGACTGACTACGCCAGATCAGATCTCTAGACGACAAGTAAAATAGTTTAATTATTACGTAACACACTGAGGCTGACTTACCAAGATGCTGCTGCTGGGCTGCAGCCAGGGCATATTGTTGTTGCTGAGCTGCAGTGAGCTGCTGAACAGTCAGGGGATTAGATCTCTGGAACAACTAGAAAGCAAAAACAAACAGAAAAGATCACCGTCTGTTGAGTAAACTTACAGTTAGATCTCTTGATAGATAGGTTTGTTGCTTCTCAACGGACCTGCTGCTGAGAGTTGTAGTCGAATAATCCTACTGGAGTCCCAGAGGAATCCACCTGAATCTGGTTCCCAGCGTAGTCAAACTGCAGGGACTCCACGCCCGCTTGCTGCTCCATACCTCCCATGTTCTGGGCCTCCTGGTTCTGGAAGTCCTCCGCTGGGGCCTTGTTTTGGGCGGGGTTGTGCTGTTGGAGGACGTGGGGGTGGTGCTGCCCCATCATCTCCAAACCGGTCTGACTGGGACCCATCCTCTCAACTGCCTCAGTGGGGGAAGCTTGGCGGCTTCCAGGGGTCGGACTGGGAGAGTAAACAAGTCAAACCTCAGCGCACATGTCATATCAGTGACGAACTTTATAAGAACTTTATAGCCAGCTATTAAAATAGTTTTGGGCATTCTGAAAAGGGCAGATTGTCTTGATATTATTTAGATTATCTATTTGTTACAGTAAGAAATTAAACCTACTTGAAATCTTTGCAGTCAGCCATGCCGTTTAGTAGTCCTCTTCCGTTGGCTTTAGCCGGATCGTTCTCCTCTCCCACATTCATCTCTGGGCTCTTGTCCTCTTCAAAGGGGGACACCTTTTCTTGGACGTCACTCTTCTCTCTCCCATCTTGGTCAACATCTCCTCCACCCTGCATTCATAAAAAGAACTTGCCAGACTGTGTACCACCTTTCACAGTTAGCGAGATAAATCCCTCTGTTTGAATGTAAATAAGAGAAATTTGACGTACATAGCCACCATTCCTGTAGCGTCCGTCCATCTTGTCTCCAGGAGAAGAGCTCAGGACATACTCCACCATGCTCACCCCCAGACCTCCACCTTCTGAGCGAGGTGAAAGCACAGAATTGGCATCACCATTCCCATGGAAACTCTGGCCTGGTCGCCGCTGCACCATGATTGGCTGAGACACTGAATGATCTGAATGGAGAGCTGTGATCAAATATCTAAATAGTTCTGTGTTTGGACTATAGCTGGGTAATGTACCTTAGAATAAATGCGGTACCATATCCTCTAATAAGGAGTTCTTTGACTCTAAAAAAAGAAAGCTACACAAAAAGAACGGAGATACTCACGAGATGACCCCCACGCATTGTCCCTCCACTCCTCTCCTAGAAGCATCCCTTTCCTTCCATCCTTGGCCAACTCATCAGAGTCCCAGAGCTTTTTCGCTGGCAGAAGCTGAAAATAAATTGGTCATATTTTCTAAGCATCAGCAAGATCTTTCCATGTCTGAGTGCAATGTAGGATTCAATCATCAATCTATCATCTAGGAACTGATGTGGTTAGTTTAAAATTATGATATTTAAATATTAGTTTTCACTGTAGTTGTGGTCGGCTGGACATTTACTCCTCCATTACAAAAACAAATATTCTTTTAGCATCAAAGGAACAGTTATCTGTATAGACTTAGAGGTGACCGTAGAGATTTTGGTTTGCTGCTTATAGGGCTGTGACAGTACTGAATTTTTCTAACCGTGTTGAAACACTAACGCCCCCTTGCAGTTCGTTGGTTAGCCACTGCCAGAGTATGTTTTGTATATTTAAAAGGGGACATATTTTAGCTATGCAATCAATTTTCTAATTTTCTGATGTTTATATATATTAATGTAATTATTTTTCTGCGCCTCTCCTTCCTCCTGAAACGAACAAGCTGTTTTGGCATTCAAAGGTCAGACCTTAGCCACGATTGGCTGACAGTATTTGGAGTGACCGCATACCCCGTCCTCCATGTTGGGGAGCGGCCGCACTGCACTGTCACTCCAAAGTTGCAGAAAACATGGCTGCTCTAGGATCGGTTATTTGGCCTTATATGTACGAGCCAGAATTGCCAGCAGGTATAGGGAATGTGACACCTTGACTACAAGCTAGTGCAAGAAGGCAGCCTGAGGTGAATGATGGTGAATGACGATTGGTCGATTTCAGCCAAAGCGAGGTTCTACGTAGAAAACTGCAGCTATTCTGAACGGCCTGTTTCAGAAGCAACTTTTTTCAAAATATCATCCTGGAAAAACACGGAATTATGCAGTTTTCACTTTTTCACTGCGAACAAAAAACACTCCAAAATGTGAAACCCATGCAAAATATGAGAACGTCCATTTAAAAGATATGGCCCCTTTAACTACAGCGCGTCCCCAGGACAATAAAACATCGTCGACATGAGTGAACACAGCATGAGTGGCGGAAACGCGAGTTTATGAACCACTACTCAGTTTGTATTTTTGTTTGTATTTGTTGAAATGAAATCTGTGGTCACTGGCTGTTGCACACAGGCTTGTCTGTGCTGATCAGTTGAGCAGAGGGTTGAAACAGCGGTGCTCTGACAGCCAGGTTTCTTTTGCTGATTACTCATTTTTAAAATGAGCTTGTTGTTCATAATGTATGGTTCTGTGAAGGAAAGATGAGGTGCTTCCCTGCGACGCATGGATAGTGAGTTTGCTGCGTCCCTTTAGATTGTCATGTGTCAGAAAGCATAGATGACGGTCACTGGGTCCACCCCATGGTTGGAGTCACTATCCGCGGTATTGCTGTCATGCAGTTAACGTCACAGCCCTAGCTGCTTAACAGCTTTCTTTTATTCCAAATGATTTTACCTCCTGCAGAGTCTTAGAGTGTATTTCAAATCAATTAAAATCACTCGTCCCGGCACTATAATCTACTTCTCCACTGCCCATTTGTCTGCTCTGTGCCAAATTATGACTGCATGCTCTAGTTTTTTCTTTATCCTAAACACACAACCATGACAAGTTTGCCAGCATGAGTGCAAGTTGGTTTGAGTGTGTTCCAGTTTACACTTGGTTTTAACACGGATCTTGGGTGTTTGGATCACTTAGTGGACAATGCTAAATACACATGTAAATGACAACCAAAGCACATTGTGATCCAATCAATCAAAACATCTACTAAGGTGGCCTGGGACTCATTTGACCACACACCTTTGGTTAAGTGAAAGCTTAAGCCTCCCGTTGTGTTCCTAATCAGGACACAACAGGAAAATATCATAAATGCAGGATGTGTGGTTGTTTTGGTGTCACCGCTCAAACTTATATTAAATATCTCGAAATATTTGTTTTGTCTTGGGTAATCTGTGTAAAACAAGTAACGCGCAAGTGGTGCTTGTCTGGTGACAGACTGATGTAATCACTGCACATGGGGCCCTTTGACCTTCAAGGGAAAGTAATAAAATCTTAACACAAGTGGTCAGCTTGACATTTTGAAGACGCTTGATAGACGTAGATGTGAATGCTCTAGAGAAGAATTTTTCGTAGCCTGTCCACTTGTGATCTGATTACTGAAACACGTCTTAAACCAAATGAAAGCAGAGTCCTTAAGTGGCTTTTGCTTGCTTTTTAACTTGCCACAAATACTGCTTTCCTCTAGGTCAATATGATCTACGCAAAAGAGCAAACTAAAGATGTCTTAGTCTCTAAGCCTAGACAGGTGAGTTTCATACAGATTTTCATTTTGATTTATTGCTGTACTTCAATTGAAAAAAAGGATGTCGGGATGAAAAGCCCCTTACCTCTCCCATGCCCCTTGATTCCAATGCAAGAGCTTGGAAGTCGTAGTTCATTTCATCTACAGCGCGGACCTGGGAGAAGGGGAGGAAAAACAGGACTGTTAAAGGGAAACTTAAGCTCTCAATGGAAGGCCACGCAGTTAAAAAAATATTAGATTTGTTCTGCTTATTGCAGAGCAGAACAAATGAGCTTGTGTTCTCAGACATTACTGTACACCGGTAAACTTTTGTGAAACAAGCCAACTGCAAAATGTGGTCTGCTCATTATGTCAGACAGCCCCCCTAGCCAACAAATTATTCTTGTTAAATACAAAGGTGTTTAATACATGACATTTCTATGTAATGAACACAATAAATGCACAAACAAACAAAAAAGAATACACACTAACATTCATGTTAAAAACAGGATTTTCTGCTATGAAGTAATTTCTATTCTTCTGTTCATTTTCCATCTAGTCACCAAATTGAAACTGACTACAAAGACTTAAATAGTATGGATGATTCATTATGCATTGTGGCTGGCAGTACTGGAACTAATTTGGATGTTAAAAGCTTAAACACATTAAAGAGTAGAAATCATCGCACTAAAAAGGACAAAACCACAGTGGAGCTGCAACCAATTTCATTCCACTCTGATCCTCCCTGATTGTGTGCAAGTGTCTAGCAGGAAGGGTTTTTCACTCTCATATGCCAATCTTTGGTATCCACTGTATGCATGCATGTGGGCATGTTGAACAGGTGTGTATGTAAAAAATAGGGATCTCTACATATTTACCTAAAAGGGACCTCTGCACACTTATTGGATTGACACATATATTAAGAGGCCATGTGTCACTCAAAAATTCAATAATAAGCAGGTTGCCTCCCAAAAACAGGAAATAGAAAAAAAGTTTCAAATAAATCTCAACTAAAGATTTATTTTGAGGGAAACTGGCAGAAATTTTCATTTAAGCACAGCTTATTAGCCAGGGTGCCTATTATATAAGCCCTTTTTACACTGTGGTTCCACCTCAGCGCTGTAACGAAGCTCCGCTGCCATGCAGCCTTTGCCATTTTACATTGGACCAAGCAACGGCGGTGTAAAGCTGCCCCAGTTTGTGTTTTTACAAAGCGTTTCGGTGTTGCAGAAGCAAAACGTGCGCGAGGTGTAAACAAACAGCATGTGCCACACAGACACTGTGCTGTTTCGCCCTGATGGCTCCGCTGTTTACACTGAGGCCGTTTCACCTCTGTTGCTACCTCCGGAGCAAGCTCAGAGGCGGAGCAACTTCTCCCCACCATTCTGCCTCTGTGCATTCTACATAGAAGACAGAATGCCTTCTTTAGCTTTGCTCATGTCTTATTGCCCAGACCTGTTCAAAAATGAAAGTACTAAGTTTTGTAATGAATAACTAAAACATCAAATCTAGGCCTTCCAGTATGGGGACCAAGCTAATCACTGTAAAGACTTTTCAGTTTGCAAGGGGAAAAAAGCATCCTATTTTAATATGGCAAGATATATTACAAATCTGGCCAGTTACCACAGCTACAATCGCACTCCTGCTGTACTAACGCATTGTCCAAAGCACTGGTCTCACACTTTTTGCCCACAGCAAAGAGGAGGTTGCTTAAAAGGTGCTATTGCCATCTTAACAGACCTGGGTCTACCCAGTGTGGGCAGGCATAAGCAAATATTATTGGAGGGTCACAGAACTAAAAAAAGGTTTGCCACTATAAAAGGACTTTTTCCAATTCTCATTCTCCTCTTAGTGTAGAGGTTTGAATAAGCAACGAGAGCATCATACAAAGGAAGTCTAACTGGACTTTAAGATAATTAAGCCCTTTAATTCTAGATTAATTTATAACATAGAGGTTATAGTTGCCACCTTCTCTCTGTTGTGTTGTTTCAGAAACACTTATTTTGGCTGTGCTGTCATATCTGTGCAGTCACGGTAGAACAACCTCTGGGCATCAGGAAGGAAAAAATATAGCTGTGATAAGACCGATTTGTGTTTCTATTAAATTGTATCCATTACATCGAACTCACTCACCCCAAGTGAATTCTACAAAATACAAATGCAGAATACTTTTTCACCTGAATTTTCATCTTGAATGATTATATTTTAAATCAATCAATTTTTATACAAGATGACAAGACAAACTTGAAAACATAGTAATGCACTGCAGAGCAGTTACAAGCCCACTGACAAGCTATCCAGTGGAGTTCGCAAGTTTAGCGTGCAAATTCTTGAATTCAGCCATTACAATTTCCTTCTGGCAGTTGGCATATATCTAAATTAGGGCTTATGTGAACTTTTGTGCTTTGTGAAATGGAGGTTGTGCTCTAAAAATGGTCCAATGGGAAGTTGGAGCGAGTTTTTAAATGAGGATCATTTACCTGATCAACATGATTAGCATCTCCAGTTGGCCAACGATGCTTGCTGGGTGTGCAACCTCCAAGCTGCTCCCCCGGCTGCCTCTGAAAGAAGTATCCAACTGTAGCATCATCTTGAGATCGTCCACTCAGCGGAGGCTGCGGTGTGCCCGGGGTAGGGTTAACAACCCTGTCCATCCCCTGTAAATGTGGACCTCCGGGGCCCTGTCCAGCTCCCCCAACTGTGGGTAAGGGCCCTCCAACATGAACTCTGACACCTCCAGTCTCAGGAGCACCATTTGCATGCAGCATCCCACCTCTTGTCTCCTGCCAGGCCACGTCATTCATACCTAGGATGCTGCATGGAACGCTCATTCCACGGGAAAGCCTAAAGGAAACGTAAGATTGTGATTTTGTCAATAAATTAAGGTCATAATTAAAGTCGACAGGTTTTAAGTTCAGAGGTATACACATATGACTATTATATTTTCATGAATGTGTTGTCTTGTTAAAGTACATGGTCCACCTGTGCTGTTCTGCATAATAAAATATAATTGATGTTGTATTCTACGAAATAACTTGGATATGGTGTAAGTTACTTTTTATATACGCAGTCAATGCAGCACCTTAATTGACAGTGAGATAACTGTATGATGGCGTTTAGATAAATAAAAGTTACAAGTTAAAACATGTGGCTTACTCTTTTAGGAGTTTTGAGAATAATAGACGTTAGGAGGAGGCTTAAGGTAAACGATGCATCTAAAAGAATAGTACATTTATAGCAGATACATGTTGGCTTTCTTAGCAGGGATCTGTCTAATTCCCGAGATGCTAACTACATGCCAAAACTGTTGAGCGGTTGAACATGAAATGTTACGTTGATTATTGATTCAATTAATATCCTAGGTTAAACTGCTTCCTCATCGGTGAGTCATTAACAGCAAATATAATGTTAAACATAGCGGTTTGCATATTTACGAATGGGAAAGAACAAAACAAGTGACTCAAGAGAATGTTGATTGCTTGCAAGACCGACAATGCTAGCTATCGCTGTCGATAGCCTCCTACTGTTAGCTAATGATCAAAGCTAATCCAAAGCTAGCACTGATGTAACGTTACGTTAGCATTACTTATGATTAAGAAGACACTCGAGGCGTATCAGACGCTAAATAATTTTTATAACATGACTGGTATTTAACAATTTGCAACTAGCTACAACAGCGAATTAAACATAACTGAATAGTATGACAACCCGACATGCAAGCCTTTCAGCTAGCGGGCTAGCTAACCTAGCCTCAAGTCCGATGCTAATTAGCAAGCTAACTTAGCGGCTTTGACTGAGAATTTAGAACAAATGTGGCTTTAATTAGTTAGCAGTGCACACAAATGGTGCATATTATTGCGTTTAACGACAAATAATTCACTGGCATTAGTCGAAAACGAACATGTTTCGAGTTAGCTAATATTACTTCACTGTAATGAGCATTAGCACCTTAGCTAGCAGGCTAGCCGCAGCGGGCCTGCTCTGTTTATTATTGGTTGACGACGCGAGACATCAAAGTTCATGAATATAGCACTGTTCTACAGAAACCTAGTTTGCTCAATTGTGACAGGATAAAGAAATCATTTTCTGGCCTCGATACACCACATTGGCTGTGTGCAACAAGCCAAATAAACGATGTGGCTAACGTGAAAGCTAACAGACGCTGATTGAGAAGTTGTGTGAGCTGAAACATCAACCAAAGCACTCAACGGCTGAACAACATGGCCCCCCTTCAAGTCCCAAACAGAGGGGCCTTAACCGCTAAACAAAAGGGGAAATACTCACACCATGGCAGCCGCTTTCAAATCAGACGCTTTACAAAGCTTTTGCCTTCGATGTGAACAAATAAAACAGAGGTACTTACGCGTCGTCGTGTCGAGAGAGGGTCTCTGCTTGTTGCACGCGCCGTCAACCCAATTCTATATTGTTTTGTTTCCTTGGAGAGAGCGGTGATTTAGCAAGGCTTGATAGTCAATGCTAAGAGTTTGCCTACGATGGTGCCCCCTCCCTGTAAATAGCGTGAACTACGTAGACATGCGTATAACAATGTCAATTTGCCTTCCTAACGTACCTTTTGCACAACACGTGAAGGTAACACAACTGCCTAAAGGTGTGTTTAATTTGCTTAGTGACCGCCAACCAACTGCTTTTAAATTAACACTTAATGACGCTTTACCTTACTTTTATTGCGGCCGGATAATCTATAAGAGATGTCTTTATATTTAACAAAAAAAAAAAAAGTAAAAATTGAAACTGTATGATGGTTGTAAATGTCTGTGGAAAATATGTATAAAAAAGAATTCTTTATTTAAATCAGAATCAGAGAAAAGCATGAAGAAATAAATGACATAAAATATGTCAAATATTTGCATTACATATACAATAAACTAAGAAACACAGATCAAGATTAAATGCTGAGAAGTGGATCTATGGTGATTTAAATGTGAGTGTCAGAATTAAATATAAGTGCCAGAATAAAGTTAATACAAGATAAGAGTTACGAAATGAATGCCTATTGGATGATAGCTCATTCAATTTTGTGGACAAGTTTTTTTATTTTTTTAAATTTATTTAAAGATACACAAACAGTATCATTACTTTGACTTACAAAATATCCAAAAGCCTGTGACAAAAAATAAACAAACATTTAGCAGTTACAGCCATTGAATCAGAATTGTGGACAATGTTGACTCAGTAACAGAGTAGCTTCACGCTTAATCAATCTTTTGAAATGACCATGCCCCATTACATATTCATCTAATATAAGGTGTTCATTACTTCTTATTTTCACTGCAAATACGACTGTCAATGTAACTGCCACCATTCCTTATTACTAAGCTTTATTTTGTAAATATCTTTTTGCACTATTGCTATTCTATTAGGCATTATCTCTCTGCATTTAAATTCTATACACTTTATATTGTATATTTCACTTATATTTTTGCAATTTATATTTCTCGTTTTTGTACTGTAACTTTGGAGCAACCTGGCACAAGTATTTCCTTCGGGATTAATAAAGTCTATTCTATTCTAAAATATGTCTTAATTTAAATTAATGCTTATTGGATATAGGTTATTTATATTTTTGGACAATGTTGACTCAGTAACAGCTAAATGCGAAAACAATGTATCGAGTACGGGATATGTTTTAATAACCGGAAGCTCCATAATAAAAGTCGCGTTAAATAATAAATAAAAATCCGGTCATTCATCATCATGCAGTTACATTTGGGTTGATTTTGGCTGATCCTGGGTCGGGTGGGTCCTCGTGGTCCATGACCCTCCTCTACATAAGAAAAACCCATGAGATCCAATCACCTCTTCCTTTACAGACTGTGATCTCACCTCCCCATTTCCGATTGGATTGCTATATTTAGGAAACCACCCTGTGCTTTATAAAGAGATCGCAGCGGTTACCAGTAAAGGTTCTGGAGTTGGAAGAAGAGGTCGACTTACGGGAGGAGTCCGTCGAGTTTCATTTTGAGTATAAAAGCAGTTAGAGCGCGTGCAACGGGAACATTTTGTCTTTTTGATGCCAGAATTGAGCGCGAGCTAGGAAAAAGGCAGTCATGGCAGACATACGCAAGAAACTTGTCGTGGTGGGGGACGGCGCATGTGGGAAGACATGTCTACTGATCGTGTTCAGCAAAGACGAGTTCCCCGAGGTGTATGTTCCGACTGTGTTTGAGACATATGTGGCGGACATTGAAGTAGACAACAAGCAGGTCCAGCTGGCTCTGTGGGACACAGCTGGACAGGAGGACTACGACCGGCTGCGCCCACTCTCCTATCCGGACACCGATGTCATTCTGATGTGCTTCTCCGTGGACAGCCCTGACTCGTTGGAAAACATCCCTGAAAAGTGGGTCCCTGAGGTGAAACACTTTTGTCCTAATGTGCCAATAATATTAGTGGCCAACAAGAAAGATCTGCGTAACGACGAGAACGTAAAGAACGAGCTGTCCCGGTTGAAGCTGGAGCCAGTGAAAGCAGAGGATGGCCGGGCCATGGCCATGCGCATTGGCGCATATGACTATTTGGAGTGCTCTGCCAAAACCAAGGAGGGGATCTGGGAGGTATTCGAGACTGCAACACGGGCAGCCTTACAAAAACGAACAACGCCATCACAAGGTTGCCTTAAATGCTGTGTTTTGATGTGAATCGACGCTGTCTGGAGAGCTGTGACGCGCAGACGAGACGTTTCCACCGCTGGGAGCTGTGTCTGAACATGTATGGGCAAGTGACCATGGTTTGGATACACCCTTGTAATCAGACGACCCAGGTTGCTCTATAACAAATGACTGTAAACAAGCTGTTTTGAGGACACTCGATAATCATCTGATATCGGGGTGTTTGAGTGTGTGTGTGTGTGTGTGTCTGTGTATGAAATGCACTGGTTACAGCATGTTCTTTGTGGGTCACAGTCTGACTGACAGGTGGAAGGGTAAAAAGGACAATGGCTACACTTCAGTGGAAGCCTTATTTACCCACTTCTAATGTGGACATGGCCTTTGTAAAGGATCGCTTTCATGCCAAGATTTCAAATGCTCACTTTATTGTGTTTCAAAGTGTGTGCAGAGGCCACCGCCTCACTGCCAAGGTTATACTTTGTAATAAGCAAAGCAGAAAAAGAAATTGCACTTGTTATTTATGTCCACTTTGTATTGTAAAATTATACGTTTGGGAAATTGCACATCACCTGGGCACTACAGTTATTCACAGATCTTGTTTAAAGTATTATGAGGAAAAAGTCAGCTTAATTTAATGGCTAATGAAGCAGGTGGGGTAGTTTGAACCACATCCAAAAGGTATGTTGTTGACTCCACGGGTCTTATAGACTACACATTTGGCCAGGCTTGATAAGGGCTTACCATATTGTCCAGTGTAGTTTTGCACGTTTTCAGGTAGAGGTTTTGTTAGTTATGTGCACAGGCCAAGTAACCTTTTTATTTTATTTTAAAGTTTGCTAAGCATGCTTTTACCATAAACGTTATGCTTTCCGCTGACTGTAGTGGGAGGACATAGATTCTTCTGGACACTAATATATGAAAGAAAGTTACTAAGGTAGCCTGTAAATAGTGCAGCCGGTAAAGGACGGGGAAATGTTTTTCTCACAGAGCTTTCTCATGCAGCTCACCTGAACCAAACCATCTGAAGCACATACAGTATCTCACCATGACCTCTGAAATCCAGAAATGCTTGACATTTTGTATTTAATACAGCTTCATTTCAGTTATGTGGTTCATATTTTTAAAAGAAAAGATTAAGCATGTGAGATGGTCGAGCATGTGAGTGTTTTTGCTCAGTGAAACGCATTTTCTTAGAAAGTAAAAGAAGAGCGGGGCTTTGTCAGAGCTCTGTGAGCCAGATGCACACTCAAATATGGGATTAAGCCATCTGATGGCATTTTAAAATTTCAGTGGTTAAGTGTATCATATGTTACGTTTTTGAACCCCAATCTTTAATAATTACAGAAACATAAACACTAGACAAAAACTACATGTAAAATAGTGTTTTTTTTCTAACGTTAAAGGTTTGTTTACAGCAGTAAAACTGAATTGGGATTGTCAGAGAGACACAAATTACACTAAATGTCTTCCATTATGACTGTGAATGTACCTCAAATTTGTCAAACTCATTGTTGAAGCTTTGAAGTTAGCAACAGCAATCAATGTATTTGAGCTTATTTTTCATACTTGTGTAATAAATTCAGCTCATGTTTAATCTATTTCTCCACTAAAGTGTTTTACTGTCCTCGTACTCAATGGTGGGAGTGCTCATTTTAATGACAGCTATGAACATCGGTTACAGAGACTGTTGCTACACTGGGAATCTGGGGTAAAACCCTCGTGGAATTCACAATGCCAGTTGTTCTTAAAGTGATAACTGGACGCAGAAAAAGTTTGCCTTCAACATGTCATTTTTATTTGGTCCGATAGGCAACCACAGTAAATTTAAATCTGAGTTTAAAAGAGAAACGTTGATATATCCAGCCAGAGTTACAACGGTGTAAAAGTCACATTCCTGCCTGCCGTCTGTTGCTGGGCTTTTTGCTGACTTACTGCACAGGAATGCATTGTGCTGGACTGGTTAATTTTCCCACACTGGCCCCCCTCATGTGCCTCTGATTCCCAATGCTGCTGGGGTATTATTCACTCATCAGACAGCACAGTTTTCATGTTTTTCTTCATTTACTTTTCTTAGAAGGAGGAAAAACTGTGGAATTATGGAGAAGAAAAATGCTGACGATGTGCCAAATTTGTTTGTTAAGAATTTATCAAATGATGACCACAATAATGTAATGAGGTAATGCCTAAGTTTGAATGGAACAATGGGAATATTTGTGAGGAAAAACAAGGCAGAATGTAAGGGAACAAGCGGTACTGTTTTGGCAAAGTCAATAAACGAATCAATGTGTGTCACCAGCTCTACTCTTCCATTATTTTGCCTCATTTTCTTCCACGAAAGACAGTTGCTCATTGTGGTGTTGCAGCTGACATTAGTTTGGATACACTTGGAAAAAAATATCACAAATCTACCTTAAATTATATGAACTTTGGGCTTTTATTTTGCAGATACATTTAGCATAAAATATAATATAGGCCTTATGATCAATGGTTATGTACAATTTGGGGTAGTTGTACTAGACTACTTCCAATCTTTAATACTACATACCTAATAAATATTGTACTTATTACGCATCTTAGTCGCCCTGATGGTTGCTATGGTTAGAAAATGCTTTGCTGATTATCGTTTTATACAAAACATATAATTTGCTAATAAAATATGATGTATACTAATATAATTAAGTACCAAGCAGTGTGTACAAAGTTGAAAACAGCTCCACCTAAGCTAGCTACAACAATAACATTCTGCTTAAATAGTCATATTATGTAATATTTCCATGTAACAGTTACAGGGGCCTTTTACATTTCATACTTTTAGTACATGTAGTTCATAACACTTACATACCATTTGTTAAGTAAAACTGTAAAAGCATTTTTAAAGAAGTAATATAAACTGTTTTATACCAACATTGCTTATGATTACACATAGCCAAAACCTGTCATTGGAAAAAAAATATTCATGTATTCCAAAGGTTGGGTAAACTTTTAGACTTGCTATTGTTCACAACTGTCAAACTGGTTCTATTCTCGTTTTCTTTGTTTTATTATGATAAAAGAGCCTGTGTGTCAAAGAGGCTATTTGTGTCTTTGCTAAATTTAGACCTGAGGATATAAATGACTCATGGGCATATGACGGGGGTGTAAAGTGAGTTTTTTATTTTTTTATTTTAAGGAATTATACCATATTGTTTCTGTGTTCAGTTAGCTGTTTTTGAATGAAAAACTGAACAAAACTATATTTGTGTTTGAGGAAAGTAACATTGAGATAAACTAAAGTTCTAAGGAACATGCAAATGTATACACTTTAAAACCTTTTCTTATAATAAGCATGAAAAGCAGTTTGATTTTCAGATATTTCAGTAGTTATATAAAAGAGATATAGACAGAGATGTATGCAGTACAAACTGTCTTTATTGAAGGCCACATTTTGTTTTTTAAATAGGACAAGACACAAAGGGTCACAATAGGATCAGAACAACTGGGAGTCCACTGTGAAATAAACAATTACAATTTTGAGTATAGAGACACACACATGCTTAATGAATATTGTTAGTCCAGTTTTAATAGAACAGATTTACTGTAGTTTTACACAACAGATACAATCAATACAAACACTGTAAGCAATGGTCACTTAGTTTGGCATTTAGAATTTGGCAACAAATGGTAAAGGAATGTCAACCTCCATCTGTCTGTCACCTACTCTGACAAATTGTTGAACATTTTTGCTTTTCTCCTTAAGGGTTTTAATGACATTGTTGTGGAAAGTATTAACACGTTTTACCATTAGGTCAATCCAGGACTGGATATCAGCCTGAAGCTGTTCAGTGGACATGTCAGCCAAAATACTCTCAAGTTTTGCTCTCACAGCTTCAACATATTCCATCACAATTCTGCGGGCCTCTTCTACCTGCTTGGTAACATCAGCCAGGACTTGGGAGTTAATGGCATCAGTGTATACATCGGTCACAAAGGTGGAGAGCTTTTCTACATTCTGAGATTGAAGGGTAAGAAGAAACTTCTCACTTTGTGTGGTGGCAAACTGCACGAATTCAGAGAATTTGTTAATGATATCTTCCAGCTGGATTTCTCCCAGTTTCCTCACAGTGACAATCACTTGGTCCTGAATTTTCCTCAAAGCTACAAACAAGTCATCAAGAATTTCACTTCCTCTGACAACATGGTTAGAGCCAGGAATGGTGAATTCAATGGCATTGAAATAATCAAGGACTGTTGTAAACATGGTGTTAAAGTACTCTGGGATCTTCTGAACTGCCTCCACAGATACATCGGCGACAAAAGCACTGAATGTCTCGTAAACCTCAAGCCCAGACAGCCTCTCTTCATACCCAGGGATCTGGAACTTGGTTTCTCTCAGGAATTTAACAACAGCATCAAGAACTAGTTCAACTTTCTTTTGGTACTCTTTGAGGATCAAAATGGTGTTATCTGTGACAGTTGTCATAATACCGGAAGGATTAACACTGGCCATGTTCTCAACAGCCCTCTTGAACATCACTTTGCCCTGCTCTTTAGCCTGTTCGAAAGAACCCTCAAGGCTTCTGGCATGTCTGTAGATTTTTTCATATGTCATGACAGCAGGATCAGACACCATTTCAATGACTGTGGGCACCTGTTCCTTCATTCGCAGCATCATCTCGTAGGGCATCTCCATATTCCAGGTTGTCTGAAGGTTCAGCTTCTCTGAGTTCATCACAGACATCTTCAGACCCAAGATATCAATGTCTGTTGTTGGTTCAGACTGTTGGGAACATGAAAAAATAAAGAATTATTACTGAAATATAAATACCATTCACACTAAAATCACATTCAAAGGTAATTATTAACCAATTACGTAAACAAAAGGTCTCTTACCGGGTAGCGACCATAGAGTCTTGCTTTCACTTGTGCTGGGCGCTTGGTCTGCATCTGAAGTGCGATGAGTCCTGCTGTTGGAGTGGACATAGAGACAACGAGGCCTTCTTCTGGACTTCCAGTAATCTCCTGGTAGATATTCATAGTCTGGGCAAGTAGATTAACCTTTGCTGAATTGGTGATTGAGGTATCCACTCTTTCATAACTTAAGGTGATAGTGCTCTCATGGTTTCCCTCAAGCATTGCATGTTTTACAGCCAGGGCAGAGGACATTTTAATTCCATGGTCCATGTTCACATTGGTGTTGCCCTCAATCTTTCCAGTCAGGATCTCACATTCAGAGGTGGAGGAAGCATCAAGTTTGACGATGAAGTTGTCCTGGTTGAGGATGCTGGCGTCAGTTTTGAGCGTGATCATTGCTGTTTTCATGGAGAACTCATAAGTCAGATCACCCATTACAGGGATGTTGATGCTCTGTATTTGGGGCAGAGTGATTTCTGGAAGCGTGAGCTTGCTGAGGGCAGATGGGACATGCATAGTAGGCATTGTGACAAGACTGGTGTCGGGCAGGGGAATGCTGAACGTAGACACCTCAACATTCATCACTGGGACTTTGAAGGCAGGGACAGTGATGGTTTTGGGCAACTTAATGCTGTATCTCTCATACTGATCCCTCCCTTTGTCATAAAATGTAGCCAGAACTGCAGCAGCCTTATCCTTGCCAATGACCATGTTCTTGTGTAGGGTCTTGATGCCATTGTTGATTAGCTCATCATTAATGTAAATAGTGAACATCACAGGGTTCTTCATGTACTTCAGCTTGGACTTCATGTCAAATGTCTGTTGAGTTGTGATCAGGAGATTGGCCATACCAGAGTCTTCCCACAGTGAGAAGTCTTCCACTCTTGGTGTCTTCATACCAACAAATGGCACAGTTATTTCAGGAATGGTGATAGGCTCCTTCAGTACATCCAGATTTGCTTCTCCATTAATCTGGGAAAAGATGTTTATTTCGCTATCACCATTATCCATGCTGAAGTAATGGGAGTATTTGAACTGGTTGAATCTAGCAAGACCTGTCCAGCTAGCTTGCTGCACCTCAGAGTTAAGGACCAGATTGATGTCATTCTGCAGGTCAATCTTTCCGGACATTTTGAATGGAAGGGCAACCTTTGCATTTCCCTTGTTGCTGGTGTCAAAGGTAAGCTCACTAGGCGTGACCATAGCCAGGACGGAGCTTGAGAGAGTTCCCTCAACCTGTCCGGTTAGCTCTGCATTGTGAGAGGCGGTGAAATCAATTTTCATGTCTTCAACCTTAGCTTGGAACTTGACCTCTGCAACACTACCCTTCATGACAGGTGTTTCTGTTTCAAACTTGGCATCAAAGATTATATGGCGGAAAATGCAAATGTCTGCAACCACATTCTGATTCATTTTGAAGTTGCTGCTGCCTGTTTCTCCAGTGAAGGTCACTTTAGCTGTGTGGAGATCCATGACCACCTCGATATCACTCTTGTGGGTTGCCTCATCTGAGAACTCCAGGACTGCATACTGTCCTTTGGCCACATTGTTAAAGGTCAGGGTTGCAGTGCCAGCCTCCAGCACGAAAACGCTCTTCTGGTTCATTGATGTTTTGCCAAAGCGGTTGATGTCATGTGAGAAGCTTGTCTCCATGTTGGCAGAAACTCCATTTTCCATGGCAAAGAATGCATTATTGACAAGCTCTGCAACGTAGATCTCAGTATTAACCTTTGCAGTAGTTTCAGCAGAAGCTTGAGCTGACAGGCCATAGAGAGTCACTGTTCCCTTGTGGTCAAGTGCAAAATTTGACTGGTCAACTTTGATGTTCTCAGAGATGGACAGGCGACTCATCTTGGGAGCAGATAAATGAGCACTGGCATCTACCATGAAGTCAAGCACTTTCAAGGTGGAGGAAGCCTGGGAGTTAAGGTTCATTTTAAACTCTGGTGTGACTGATGTAGTTGTTGTGTTCTCCAGGTCAGCAGTGGTCCTGAGATTGTAATGAGGTGAGACAACTTTGAACTCTCCGTAGAGTTTTCCAAAGCAGGGAATCTTGCTCATATCTAGCACTTTCTCTTTCAACTCCATTGTGAATGTGTCATAATCAAAAGATTTGATTTTCTGGACCATTCTCACGAAATAGTCACTCATGTCATCAATCAGCTGTTTGAAGTCAAAGGAAAAGAGTTCATTCACAAGTTCCTGTACAGGTACCATAACTCTTTTGAGCATAGGCTGGATGTCAATTGACCTTAGAACAGCAAATGCAGACTGGATCTTTTCCCTCACCTGATACTGCTTCATAATTTTAACAACCTCATCCATTACGGCCCCAATCATTTTCTCGACCTCGTAGCTAGAGAGGATTTCTTCAACCTTGGCATAAATTACATTGAACTTGTTGGCGATGTTGTGCTCCTTGATCCAACCCATAATAGTGTCTTTTACTGATTTCAAAACATTCACGACCTGTTCTGTTGGCAACTTGGCTGTCAGGTTGGTCAAAACGTTTTCAATTGAGGTGATAAACTTTCTCAGGTCTTGAACAAAGAGGTTGAAGTCAAAGGTGTCAATGACCTCCTTCAGCTCTGTAATTTTGTTCTGAAACTTGGTGCTGATCTCATACTTGGTGTTGATATCTTTCAGCATCTCAATGCTCTGATCCATCAGGGTCATCATTGTGGTCTTCATGTTTTCGATAAAGGTGGGCAGATGCTCAATGAATGGGATCTGGAGGAAGTGGCTTTCACTATTTTTGTCATATTTCACAAATCCAGAGACTGCGTAATTTTCACTGGCCTCACTGAAGAGGGGGGTTGAGACTGCTCCTGTCATTTCAATACCCAGTCTCTCTGCACTGTTATAGGCACTCATTTCTTGATCAAAAGTGTGCTCATTTACTTTAGATGATACCTTCAGTGTGACACTTTGCTCCTGGAAGCTCAGCATGCTGTTGAACTTGTTGTTCATATTGGTCTTGATGGTGGGTCTGCCTTCCAGTTCGTGGGTGGTTGAAGCTCTGCACTCAAATGAATGTGTGAACAGCATGGGTTCTGCTTTCAGGAGAAACTTGCTGTAGAGTTCGCCACTCTGCTGTCCATACAGATACACTGTGCCATCTGAGTTGAAAATTGCATCAATGTTCAGAGTGAAGGGTGCAGCAACAGTTTTGACTGTGCTTGCCAGGCGAAGAGATGGTGAGTTGAAGTTTGCCACATTGTTGAACTTCATGGTCAGGCCAGCAACCTCCACGTCGGTGGTATGTGTCATGTGAGTGCCCAGGAGTTTACCATTGGTATTGCACTTGGCAGAGAGGGCCATATCAACAAACTTGATTTCATAAGTGTGCTTCAGTTCTTCCTCTGAGAAGACGCCTGTCATTGTTCCAGTCAGCTCCATGTTGTAGGGCTCTGCCTTGAACTGGGCATCATTCACAAAGTTAATCTCCATGATCTTCAGATCATTTTTCACCATAACTGAGGCAGTATAACGCTCCATGTTAACTGTGATGTCATGCATGTAGGAGTTTCTGCTGTTAAGGAAGTTGTCAGTTTTGGAATTGAGGGTGAAAGACCTCAGTGTAAGAGACAGTGAGTGGGTGTTTTCGGTCCTCATCTCGTTGAGAGATCCAATGATGTTGTTGGAGAGGACCAGGCCATTTTCATTCACTCTGAGGCTCATTCTGTTTCTTGTGTTGATGTCAAAGAGGTTACCCTTTAAGATGCCATTGAAATACACTTCTGTGCTTGCCATCTTACCCTCAACATTGAGCTCAGCTGTGTTCTCTTTAATGGCTCCCTTAGTGGTCAGAGACATGGTGGCACCAGCAGCGTCAACTCCACCATGGAAAACATTCTCAAAGGTCATTGGGCTGTGCTGGGCAGTTGTTGTACAGCTGGTGGTCAGGCCATTCATGTTCAGGGCCAAGGTTGCCTTGTGAGAGGCAAGGCTTGAAAAGATGTTCAAGGAGGCATCAGCATTGATCTCGACGCCTGAGGGATTCATGGACCCAGTAAGCAAAGAGTAGGCACGGTTCTCTGTGTCATCAGCTTGATTCTCCATCCTAAGGACGACCTGGCCTTCAGAGGCAGAGAACTCGATCTGGCTGCGAAGCATTCGCTCATCAGCCTTGGTCACAGAGTCAGCCTGGGCGGTGAGCTTGACATCCTTGTAGCTAAGGCTCATCTTGGTGGTGTGCTTGATGGGGTCACTGTTCATGTTGGTGTTGGACTCAATCAGAAGTTCCTCATTAGCATATGATGCCTTGATCTTGTTCACAACCTTCAGGATTCCAGAGTTCACTCTCAGTGTACTCTCCAATCTTGCTTCTTTCTTTGCTGGCTCAACAGAGAAGGTGTGGAGATAGGTGGTGCTAGCAGTAATGGGTCCAACAGTCACACTTCCATCTGTGTTGATATCTCCAGAGAGCATGGTGGGGTCTAGGACGACCTGGGTGGTAATGGTCAGAGATGTGTCTAAACCAGCAGGAGCAGTGGCATACACATTGTATCTTCCTGTTGACATCACGTTGTCTGTGACAGCAATGGTTTCCTGCACATTAAAGCCTGTGTTCACGAGCATGTGTTTCAGGGAACCTTCAATGGCCATTTTCATTGTTTTCTCTGCTGTGTCTGTGATTGTTGTAGCTCCTTTAAAACAGATAAACAGTAAAATATTCATTATTAACATTGTTATTGTTTCTGTTGTGTTAAAAAAAACAAATGTAAAATTCTTCTATTCGTGAAAAGAAGAAAGATTAAATTACCCTCTGCTGAAAAGGCGAGAAGATCGATTGGACTGTCAGCCATGATGTTAAACTTTGCCATGTAGCTAGGAGACTCGGCAGTGTTGTTACCAGCAGACACAATTGCCTCCCAGTTATAATAGTTGCTGTTGACCTTGGAGGACACTTCCAACGTTCCCATCAGAGGCAGGGTAAGATCATATTCAGAGGGGATGGTGAAAGTGGGCATCTTGATCTCCTTTGAGGCAACCTCCATGCCCAGCTGAGGCATGGAAATGCGTGGAGAGGTGACCACTAAAGGAATCATAAGCTCCTCAGATGATTTGCCACCAAGAGGCAGAGGGAAGCTGATTGTCAAACGGTCCTGGTTGAACTGGTATTTGAATGTGCTTTCACTGGTGAAAGGATGAAAAGAGAAAATGTGTTAAATTCAAGTGAGTGAGTAAATGTGCGAGTACATTTTATTGAGTTATTATTTTACATGTTATCAGGAGAGAGCTGACATTTTCTAGTTATCCATATGAAAAAATATCATTAGATGTCAGGTTTACTTACAGGTTCATGAACAGGTTTTCTGGCATAGATGGCATTTCAATGTTGGCCATTTTGTTCCTTAGTGTCTCAACATAGGGGACATCAGTTGTGATCTTGTCCATCCAGATATTGCTGGCCTGTTAAAAAAGCATCACATTGCTTATGGTTAAGTCCTGAAAAACCATAACTAAGTCAAGGCCTACTTTAATAGTCAAAATGATTATATTCTTTTTACCTCAACTGCCTTGTCGAAGATATGACGCAGTTTCATGTCAGTCTTGACAACCTGCTGGTCCATGACATCCTCCCCAAACTGCACGAGCCAGGCCTGGAGGGCTTCGGTGTAAGGCACCAGGATCTTAGTATCAGCATTCATGTTGGACATCAGCTGCACCTCAGCCTGATCTTCACCTGGGATGAAAAGCATTCAGCATTTTAATTTTACACTGTGCTTGGAAAAATCCTTAATTCCTGAAATCTTTGAAGTCCATCCACACTATGTTATCTAACAGACATACCATATTTGAATGTGACTGCCTGAATGGAGGAAGTTTCTGGGAGCTTCACATCACTCTTGATCTCCATGGTGAGTCCATCAGCTTGGCTCATTGTGGCGGTGACGGAGGCATCGGTCTTAAGTGAGGGGACCAACAGCTGAACCTGCAGCATGCCATCAGTCATAGCCTGAAGCCTGTGTGGAAAAAAAACCCAATATAGATTTTTTTTAATAGTCTGTATCCAAACAAAACATTGCAGAAGAAGGTTTAAATGAGTACCTCACTTTAAGTAAGATACTATAAAATTATTGATAGTGTGTGTGTGGCAGGGTTGACTCACTTGGCACGGCCAATCAGAGAGATCTGTGGCACGTTCTTGTTGGAAATCTCAAGAGTAATGGATTTGCCCTTGGCACTGCTGTCGGTCATGCCAACCTTAATGCCGGCCTCAACATCAAAGTCAGGGATCTGGACTTGGGTGGTGAAGACATTCCTGTTCCTGTTGTATTTCATGGTGGCGGTAGCCTCAGTTGGCTGAGCACCTAAAGCCAGGCAATTGGAAAAAGTATAATTTATTATTCAAGTTATGAACCCAAAGAAATGAAAAAAGGGGGTTAAAAGTTGATATGTATATATATTTTTTTCCATCAAAGCAGCTCATACCCTCAGCTCTCAGGGCCAACTTCAAAGAATCGACCTTCTGGCGGCCATCCTTTCCTTCACTGAGGAGGTCGTAGGCGATGGTGGCTGTGTACTCAGAGACCTCTTTGGAGGGTTTGATGTTCACAGCAAACCTATAGAGAAAAGATTCTGATTAGTTTTTATATAAACTTTTTATGATATTTAACCATGTATGTACATTTCACAATTATTTGGTTCAACTTTGACTTCTTAAACTAAACAGTATTTTATTTCCTTACTTAATGGCGTACTGCTACATATAAACATACAAATCCAAAGCATGATACTGCCTTTATTTAGGATTAATAGATTACCGTGTATAATAACATGGCTAACTCATCTACTTTTCTACCATGCCTTAACAAATTAGTCCTATTCCAATCAACACTAGAAAATGGGACATGATTAAATCATAATTTCCTGGCCCCTAAACAACGATGATAACTCATTATGTTGCCATCGCTGATATTAAAATTGACAAAATAATCTTTTCTTGAAAGAACAACTCACTTAGTCTCTCCATTCAGGGGGAAGTAAGGAACATCAGTCCTAGCGCCAGTGTTAGCACGAGTTGTTTCGATGCAGTATCTGACTCCAGAGAAGAGAGTGTCACACCTGGCTTCGCCCTCTGTGTGTGGGATCACTGCAGCATAACCGCCGCCCACAATCTGCACTTTGTTGCTGTTTCGAAGAAAAACAAAGCAGAGTCAGTTTCTATGTTTTATGACTAAACAACACAGATGGCTTCTTTAAACATTTTAAAACTTGAGAACACCTAACTGTGACCTACTTCTGTTTTACAAAGGGAAAACACAAAACCCAATAAAACATTTACCATCTACTACTTCAGCGGAAAATAATGCGTTATTAGTTACCTGATGGTGAAGAGCCTTGTGGTGCCCTGTGGGGCAGGGATGGAAAGCTTGACCTCATTCTCCTCCATGGTGATCTTGGCATTGAGGGCGCTCTCATGGTACATGTTGGTGTGCATCTCAACAGCGGACACAACGAATTCAGGGACATGGACTCCCATCTGAGTCACAAACTCAACTCCGACAGAGGGCATGAACACCAGCTCCTTCTATGAAAGAAAAACAGATCATATAGAATTAAATATGTTGCTTTGATTTTTAAAAATCCAAAAAGAGCTACTGAATAATAATAGAACTATAATTTCCTTATTACTGGGAATAGGTTGGGGACAAAAGAATGACAGTTTACCATGTTTGGAGTCATGTGAAGACCTCCCTTTGCACCAGGAGTGAAGGTGCCAGACAGAGCGAATGTCAGAGGCAGACCAGTTGCTGTTGGCATCATGAACTTGTTGTCCATGAAGATGTAATGGGCGAAGAGCTCATTGTCAGTGCTGGACATCAGTTTAGCCATGACCTGATAGAAAGCATAAACAAGTCATTTCACTGCGGTACAGAAAGACAGTTGAAATCTTTTTGAACAGGCACTACTTCAAGTGGTTTAAACAGGAATACAGAACAGTACCTTGGTAGGAATGATCCTCATGAAGATTTCGGCATACATTATTGCGTTGTCAGCGATAAACCTCAGTTCACTGCCCTTGATGTATCCAAGCTCAGCTCCCATGATCTTCAGGTAGGCCATGGCCTCTGGGGACTCCTGGCTCTGCAGATCCTTAACCAGCTTGTTGAAGTTGCGGGCAACTTCTCTCACAAGATTCTCGGGAACCTTTGGAAAAAGTTGTATTAGTAGGGAAGGCATCAGTGGAAATAACATAATTTAGAATAAGAGTGGTAAGCATAAGTCATTTTACAGGAAATGTACCTTATTTCCTTCTGTTTCCATGGGAGCAACCCATTTCCTCAGCACTTCTCTGATCTTTGGTGGCATCTTGTCATCAGCCCAGTACAGAGCCTTGGACAGAGTGTCGGGGAAGAAGCCGTTCTTTCCAAACAGAGCATCAATAGTTGGCTCAAAGCCCTTTCCTTCCATGCCAATCTGTTAGAGAAATAGAGAGAGTTAAGTGTGTTAGCGTCTGAATCTGGTTCTACTGTTATTAATAGAAAATCTCTGCTAGTTAGTCCAGTAAGCTTAAAGCAAAAAAAAATCAGATTATGATCTATGGTATTACATACCTCCCAAATGTCCATGTTGTATCCAAAAACTTTCAGGGTAGTCTCAAGCAACACCTCTCTTGGCAACTGGCTGCTGGGATCAAAGACAATGTTGCCCTGGATGCCGCTCAGCTTGTAGTTGCGAGACTTTGTGGCGAATTCACTGTGTGCAACAACCTCAGTGTCCTGCAGAGCGTCCACTATCCTTCCACGAAGACTGGGGTGGTAATGAAATAAAAACAATCAGCTGAATATCAGTAGTTGAGTTTTCAAATCAGATTTTTTTTAACTTAAAATCGAGCTTTAATTGTGCAGTTAAAATGTATTTAATTCTTACTTCTGTGTGTCTGAATCAGTGGAGGAAATGATGTTGTAGATGTGGGAGGTCACAAAGGACTTGATCTGCATGTTCTGCTCCGTCGTCAGCAGCTTCTTCATCACCTCAATGTCGCTCTCCTGGGGATTCCTCATCAGGATCAGGTAAGCTGCCAGGCGCTTCTGCACAGCACCCTTGGGGTACTGGCTGACTCTCTGCAGGTTGGAGCGAACCTGGACAGAAAAGAAACAGTTACTCTTTTGAGACTGTATTTTAAAACTCCGCACTTTATCAGTGGAGAAATAGGATGCTTTTTATCTATGAAACGAGATGATGGTTACCTCATCTGTCACAGACATGCGTCTGAAAGCCTGGATGGCAGCCAGCTGCACGGACAGGGTGGTTGCAGGCTGTCTCATGCACTTCAGCAGGGTGGTCTTCACGGCTGGGTCAGCAGCCTCCATAGCATCTCCCATGTTTCCAACAACCTGGATTGAAAATAATAGACAATTAGGAAAAACAGAGAACTAGATGTAGCCATTAAACAGTTAAACTTTTATAAGTGGTGGTTGTTTATAGCTGAAAACCTACTCTCAAGGTCAGGAAGGTCAGATCTTTCTCTCCGGGGCAATCTGCGCCCAGAAGGGAAGCCATGAACTCAGAGACAGCGGTGATCTCAGGGGTGAGACCCTCAGCCTGGTGCAGTCTATAGAAAAAGTCAGACATTAGTGATTAACACCAGAAACCACCACTTACTGCTCAGAATTAAAAAAAAATGTATAAACAGGTTTACTTACTTCCTGACTGCATTGCTCAGGGCGTACATGATGGGTTTGCTCTGCTTGTACTGAGCCATAGCCAGCAGGTCCTTCACCATGAGGCGGGAGGGGTTGGGCAGCAGTCCCAGGGCGTAGACGGCAGCATCGACCTCAAGAGCACCATCGTCAAAGGTCCTGAGAACCTTCAGCATGGCGCTGGTGCACTCTGGGGTGCCGCACTGAGCCAGAGCTTGGAATGTCAGAGCGCCGGACACGTCAATCATCATCTCGGTAGCAGATCCAAGGACGTCGACGTTCAGGCCGCGCAGCTCGGACACCAGCTTGTGGAAGAGGGTGGCGCGCTCATCGCCCTGAGGGGTCTCGGAGAGAGTGTTCAGCTGCTTCATGGTGATCATGGCAGCCTCGCTGGTCTGCACAGGGGACTTGTCGTCAACAACGTCCATGGCCAGATTCTTGATGTTGTCCTCATCTGTACAGAGGTGATCACAAACAGTTAGAAGATGCAGAAACATTCGACATATGGAGCAAATTTCATTATTTAAGTCTTTTTTTTAACACTCACTGCGGTCAAAGATTCTGTCATTGATCTTGGTGGTCTCCCTCAGAGTCACAGTCTGCTTCACCAGAGTAGAGATTCCATATTCGTTCCTGTTCGCAGAGAAAAATGGACTTAATTACAACTCTATTTGTCACTTATATGGACCAGTCAGGGGATCAAAAACCATGAAATACATATTAAATTCAAACAAATATTCATATCCAGCACAAAATCACTCACAAGAATAGCAAAATATTTATCTAAAGGTTTTGTCGATCAAGAAACAAGCCTTCATTTAAAGTTGTCATTTTTTCCTCTAGAGATCAGGATGTTTTACTGTCTGCACACATTTTTTGGAACGTTTAAAACACTTTGTAAATTAGATTCTTCATCATTTAGTGGATACTGTATATTGTTTGTAAACTCACTTGTGGGACAGGGGCAGGAAGATGTGTTTCTCCATGCATGTTCCGCTGGTCATGTGCTTCTTCTGGTTGTCAAACTTGTAGTCGCAAGTCTGGGAGCTGCTGATCATCTTGGACAGAGGCAAGTTCTGATGGCAGAAAGACAATACAATATTTTAAGGATCTATTTGATGTTTTCTGTCTGTTAAACCATAAAAAATACTCAAAAATGATACTATGCAGCGAAGAGGTTTGAATCTTCCTCTTAGAACTGAGTGCTGTAACTTAGTTTTTAAATCCTACACCCAATCTAACAACCCTTGGCTCTAGCTTGTGATGGTGACAGTATTAATCTCTCACCATGCCGGTGATGAGGGCCAGGGGGCTGGTGTGCTGCCTGCGAGCGAAGAACATGTCACATTTGGAGAGATCCCTGCTGACAGTCACATCGGTGGCGATGTCCTCTCTGGCGTTGACGGTGAAGTCGGTGGGGCACACTCCGTGCACGGTGGACTGAAAATGACGAGAGGCATCATCAACAAAGAGGACGTTGGAGACAAGAGCCTGGTTGGTAAACATGTTTTTTGTCCTTCAGCAATCTCCCTGAATTATCAATTGATCTGAAAGATTGCCCCCCTGTTATGAGAGTAGGTGAGGTCATTAGAAAGATAAACTTATCTAAGACTTTGACCTGCAGCTGAAGATAGTCAGAGGGAGAACATGATGTTACAGGAGGGCATTTATCACCTGTGTCTGGGGCAGCTTATCTCATTGTGCAACTTATTTATCTTTGCATGAGACTCAGACTCAGCTTTAAGACTGTGGCCTGAATTGATCCGGGGCGGCTGTAAATACTGACAAAACATAGATAAGGAAATTTTAAAAAAGTGAGCGTAGCTACCATTTTCTTGTTCCTCTCCTCTTCCATAACTGGCACGATGAGGGAAGAGACGATTCCCCTCTTGATGTTCAGGATGTTGACAGGCTCGTCATCCTCGGGGAAGAGTTTGACATTAAGCGCTCCTTCAACTGTGATCTTCAAGGCGTTCCTGTGAACAGATTACAAATATTTAGACCTATTCTTCCAAATTTTAGCCACTTCTGTGATCATTCAACAATACATGTTGGGATTCATGAAGAAGAAGGTGACTTACTTGTCCATGGCAGCTCTGAAAGCCTCAGCTCCTGGAGCAGGACGGTACAGTGAGTTCCCCTCTGCGTCCACATCAAAGATCTCACTGAGAGAGCATTCTGTGGTGCGCAGGATGAAGCTACAGGTCTGGGGCACATCAACCTCAACCTGTGCAGCAAATCAAACGTTTTTTTAATACTTTTGTTTCTTTTCATGGTTATGAGACTGACATGTTGGTAATGTTGTGTCAGCTTTTTTTAAGACATACTTTGCAGGAGACTTTGGGGCCGCTCTTCTTGTCGGTGGCTCCATTCACGCCGTTAAAGGTCTCAGCTTCGTAGTCATACACAAACCGCCTGAAGTTCTTGAATCTTTTGGACACTAAAAATGATTTAAAACATCAGTTAGAGCTCTGTAAGATTTATGTTTAAACACTGTGCAACCTCATGACTAATTCACACTCTATAAACATTTAAATGTTTTAGGCTTAAAACTTTGAAAACATAAGTAACACATGAGCTCATCAGGAAGGACTTAATATGGAACAATCCTTTTATTGTTCTGCATTTATTAAGTTCATTTAATGACATGTTATAAATGTCATAAACAGTCATTTATAAAACAGTTTAAAGACTCAAAAAGTAACTCACAAAAGCAAACTGGAGATTGTTCCTCAACACTTCCAACATCTTGTTCTGTAAAAGACAAAAAGACAAAATGTTTGCTTGACATTTTAAAAGACAAAAACTGTTCTAAAATGTAACTTAGCAGAAATAAAAACTTAAATTATATAATATTAGCTTTTTACAAGTATATTAAAAATAGCTTATTTGGGTTTTTTTTTAGCTCAAATTTGAATGGCCTCACAACTAAGCCAACTAGTCCAACAAATTAAAAGCTAAAGTTCAAACATGCAATTAAACATCACTGCAGTTATAACTTTGTCACATACAAAACAGCAACATCTTATAGGAAATTATCCACTTTTTTAAATCCAAAAACTAAATTTAAGTTAAAAAAAATGTAACTATTTCCATAAAATCTCAAGTTTCAAAACAAAAGAGCACAATACTTACGGGCTAGTGCGTATGTTCCCAGCAGCAGCAAAAGGCAAAGTTTGGTACCCCCCATGATGGGCTTAGTAAAGCTCCTTGAAGCTTTAAGGTAGGGAGAGTCTTCCGCTTTCAGTGAAGACTAATTCGAGTGCTTTCGTGCTCAAGCTTTTATAGTCCCCCAATCTTACTGTATGTGATTACTTGTAAATGTGTTGCCCTGGTTCCAAAGTCTGAGCCGTCCTTGTGGCAGGCCAAAGGTTCAAGCGTTTCACAAACTAAGACATGTCTGTCAGCACTGGGAGGGGGAGGTCTGTATGATTATGTCTTTTTCACTCATATCTTAGTTTTTTATTACATAAGGTTGTTTACTTCGGACATTAGGCTAATTTTGAGGTTATATTTAATGAAGAAATGCATTTTTCTTACCGTTATCTAAAAAGAAATAAATTCTAATCAGATGGATCTGATATAATAGCTCATATACCCTGAATCACTTAAGCTCAAAGGGCAGTGCGCAAATATACAAATTTAGTAGTATCAGTATAATTAAGGAATGTTTTTTACTCTTTTAATTGTGTCATTTTATTTTTTATATTTAATGTTTTCAAATTATGCGGGTTCAAGTCAGTCGAATGCAGTTTTGAATATTTCCGATTTGTGTTTTTTTGTTAGGGACAATCAATCAATATAAAATTAAGTAACCTACATACTCTGCAGCCCATCACTTCAAGTTTTTAGGCAAAAGGTTACACTATTAAAACCCCCAACACATGAAGGCCTCTTACAGAGAGTTAAGAAAAACCTTTGCCCCATGACTGCTGAACAATATGAATCATAATGACGCAGAATAGAAACCAGAGTCAGCTGCTGCTTCAGTTACGGTCTGTGTTATCACCATGTATTAGAGCATGTCTTAAAGCTGTTGCCTGTTTTATGGCACATACATAGTAAAATGTTATGGTTTATTCATGTCACAATGATCTTTACATGTCAAAATCACACACAATATTATAAAGCAGTTCATTAGGTATAATAGAAACCATTAATAATGGTTGCGTTCCATTTAAGAGTTCCACAATGTTTGTTTGTTATAACTTCCTGGTGGAAAGTCCCTGCCTCACGTACACACAATTGAATAGATATAACTAAACATAGGCAAGGAAAAGTCTTGTTATTTAAGGTCTGGTTTTTCAGATTTCCATCTGTGGAGAGCCACTATGCTCAAGATTCAGCATTTAAAGAGGAGGGAGTTAGCTAGGCTAATGTTGCTAACTGTTGCGCATTGAGGCTAGTTGCCTAAGCTCTGTCTTTATTAGCAGAACATTCGCTGAAACAAAGTCTTGTTTATAGGGGTGCCTGGTATTAATAAAAGGTCTGTTTTTTTTTTTTAGATATTACCATCTGTGGAGAGCCACCATGCTCAGGATTCAGGGTCTAAAGTGGAGGGAGTTAGCTAGGATTACATCGCTAACTGTTGCGCATTGAGGCTGGTTGCCAAAGCTCTGTGTTTATTTATGAAACATTGGCTGAAATGAAAATACTATAAATTAAAAATGAATGTCTGTGGTTTGAAAGTATTACTGAAGCTCAATAAGTTAAGTTTCGTTGGTGTCGGTGATGCTGCTGAAAATTGTGGTCGTTGTGTGTTGTGTTTAGTGCAGGTGTAGAGATGACGCTGTGGATTTGGTTTATGAAAGATGCTAGCAAAGCAACAAAGTACGTAGACCTAAAATAAGCAAAGAAGAAATATCAAATCGATCAAAGAAATGTGTGTAACTGTGTATCTTTAATCTTTAATTTAATGTTACAGTTACGACTAATAATGATAACAGATTAACCTAAATTTGCCAACATCAGATTTAGCCTTTTTCAACAGTTGTCTATAATCAGGAACAAATTTGAGGTTTCTGCACTCTACATGAGTATTTCCATTTATTTGAGTATTTCCATTTTTCATACAAACATAGCAATATGTCATTTCAACTTCCTAAATGTGAAGGTTTGTTGTTTTTCTTGTCTTATATAAAAGGAAAAAGTATAATGTGGCACTACAAAATATTTGGAGGTATCATTCTGAACTTGCAGTAATTGTGATAGACATCTCTATTTAATGATCACAGTACGATAAAAAAAATCATCATCATATCACTCCATAAGGAAAATAGACATTTGTTTTAGGCCTGTATAAATTGTTATGCAAATATACAAATTAGCTCCTCCTGAACCAACAACACAGGTTAAATTTCCCTTGAACATTAATGCATTATGATATATAAAATACATGTAGCACTAAGTTTATACTTAATTTCAGACTAAATGATGTGTACCACTTTAAACTGTTTTGACATTTGGTCGGTGATCTCCAAAGCTAAATCTGATTCAAATTTAACAAAAGCTATAAAAATGTCTGGCTTTGTTTTATATTCTACTTATCGAAAGGAAGACCTCTAGTATGCTTGATTTAATAACTGACTGTCCTGTAGTGTTACAATTACCATATGGAAAATGTAGTGAGCCATTGCCCTCAGACACAGACAATGTAGTGTTACGGTCCTTTGAGTCGTAACTAAGGCTGAACAGTTATAAAAAAGTTCAAATCTGCTTCAGTGACTTCTGAAATTAGACAGACAGTACCCTTTTCTGTTTTTTTTATTACAAAACTAGTGTCTTCACTGGTGTCTTAACACACTTCAATAACCTTTCACCTACTTAAAAAGCCTGTGAGCAGTTTGATCAGGTTTACAACAGAGGTGAACCCAAGATAAGTTAATCAGGAAGAAGAAGGCTGTCTGAAGTTGCATAATAGTCACAGCGGCCCTGAGCACAGTGATTACAGTATGTAGAATATATCCTTAGCAAATGGACGAATCAAAAGTTATATTAAAAGAGGAAATATGCAGACACATTTTAAGAACAATAAGAAATCTGTGCTGAACTGTGGGGTTGATGTGATTTAATACAAACTTTTAAATTGTTTAATTCATCTAAAAACAAAAGAGAAGTGGTCACAAACACGGCTTTCAGCTACAGTAATAATCTAGCTTTGTTGATAAAGCACTATCGTTATGGTGGACACAAAAACCACAGAGTCTTTGGATCCTCTAAGAGAAATAGTATTACATTTTCTGTTATATCAATACAGGTTGATCAATCAAAAACTCAAAATAATTTTGCTGCTCCTTTGTCTGGGGCCAAAGTTCATTATGTGACATCGCTCATCTGCTGTTCTTTAATCACTGCGATCACTCAATACTGTGTCGTCAAAGGAGTGAGAACAGAGAACAGGTCAATATGGTTCAATGGGTTACTTTATAAATGTGGTATCTTTATATGACTACAGCGGCCCTCATCTGGACCAGGTGTACAAAGCATGATAGCTATAAAAAGTATGCACAATTAGGGAATAAGGGTAATTAATATAAGCAAAGATTTTAACATAAAGCAACAAAAATAAACACTAGAGACTTTAAAAAAGTAAGCCAATAAGCAGAATGTTAGCTTTTACATAAATTAGGGGCAATAAGGTTGAGTTAAGTGCTTGAATTTACCCAGCATAGCATACAAAGTTTCCCAAAGTCAGTAGGACCAAATTGTGTCTTGCCTGTTATCTGGGTTTTAGCTTCTCTGAACCCTCACATGTTGAGTTGGATCCAGACATATCATTGCTTTTAAAATCAGCTCACCTGTATAACTCTGCTGAAACAATGTTGTAGATGCATTATGTTTTAACTGCTGGAATTGGTACAAATAAGAGATAAGATTCATTGTCATGAGCCAATCTAGTTTAGTTATGTTTTTGTCTTGTATTTCATTTCTTGTTTTACCTTGTCTCTTTGTCTCCCTGTCATGAGTTCTTATTGTTTAATTTTGTATTTAATATATTGTGTTCTTGCTTTGATTTAGTCTTGTTTAGTTATGTAATTCATTTGTGTTTTATTGTCTAGAGATTTTCTGCATGAGTTCTACTATCACAGTCCTGAGTTTGGTTTTTAGTGTTTCCTGTTTTATTTTGTAGTTCTTGCCCTATGTATGTTTTGCCTTGTTTTACTTCCTGCCTTTGTGTGTTTTCCCGCCTGTTCGATTATGTGCCCTGCCCTTATTGCTTTCACCTGCTCCCTTGATGGTCTCACCTGTGTCTGATTAGCCTCACCTCCTAAGTTTATTTAGTCTTTGTGCTCCCTTGTCTCGTTGCCTGTTCATTGTGATCCATTGTACGTGAGTCTATGTCGTCCATCCTGTGTCGTCCTTCTCTGGAGTTTTGTCTATGTCCCTTACTCTGGATTATCTTCATGCCTCCCCTGATTTCCTAGTGTTCCTTGGATTACCCTGTTCCTGGTTTTGTTTGTAAGTTTTTTTGCTGTGTCTTTTGATTTTCCTTTTTGTCTTTTGTTTATTAAACATAAGCATCTAAGTCTGCATCTGGGTCCTCACCTTTTTTTGTTTAAATCATAACTGTGACAGAATGAACAGGCCAAAGATGGACCCAGCGGACTTGGACAATTTAGATTTATTTTCGAAGATTAATTATTTTCAGAACATTTTCAGAGCGATGAGAGGGGAATTTGATTTTGAACAGTCTCCCTGGAATGGGACTCGCTTGGCCATTTTTCCTGGCTCCCGCGGAGGCACCAGGAAAAGACGTGGTCATCGTGGCTCTCGTTTTCCTCGCCCCTCTCCCCAGCCCAGAGCCCCAGAGCCTCCACTGCCTAGCTCCCCAGAAACTCCTGCCCCTGTGTTCCTGTCGGAGGTCCTGCCGACTCCTGTGTTTCGGTCGGAGGTCCTGCCGACTCCTGCCCCTGTGTTCTGGTCGGAGGCCCTGCCGACTCCTGCTCCTGTGTTTCGGTCGGAGGTCCTGCCGACTCCTGTCCCTGTACTCCGGTCGGAGGTCCTGCCGACTCATGCCCCTGTGTTCCGGTCGGCTCCCCGGCCGATTCCTGCTCCCCGGGTCCAGTCGGCTCCCCGGCCGACTCCTGCTCCCCGGGTCCAGTCGGCTCCCCGGCCGACTCCTGCACCCCGGGTCCAGTCGGCTCCCCGGCCGACTCCTGCACCCCGGGTCCAGTCGGCTCAGAGGCCGACTCCTGCTCCCCGGGTCCAGTCGGCTCCCCGGCCAACTCCTGCACCCCGGGTCCAGTCGGCTCCCCGGCCGACTCCTGCACCCCGGGTCCAGTCGGCTCCCCGGCCGACTCCTGCACCCCGGGTCCAGTCGGCTCCCCGGCCGACTCCTGCTCCCCGGGTCAAGATGGCTCCTCTTGTCCAGCAGGAGGATTCCCCTCCTGGCTCTCCGTCGGCTTCCCGGCCGACACCTCCTCTGGCCCAGCTGGAGGATTCCCATCCTGGTTCCCTTTCAGCGGTCCGGGTGACACCTGCTCCAAGTTCCCCGTCAGCGGTCCGGCTGACGCCTGCACCTGGATCTGGTTCCCCGTTGTTGGCGCGGTCGACACCTGCTCCTGCTTCTCTGTCGGTGGTCCGGCCGACACCTGCTCCTGGTTCCCTGTTGGTGATCCGACCGACACCTGGTTCTGGTTCTGGTTCCCTGTCAGTGGTCCGGCTGACACCTGCTCCTGGTTCCCTGTCGGCGGCCCGGCCGACCCCTGCCCATCCTCCGGAGAGGCTCCACCAGCCTGCTCGGCCCCCTGCCCGTCCTCCTGATCTGCTTCGCTCGCCTGGTCGGCCCCCCGGCCGCCCATCTGATCTGCTTTGCTCGCCTGGTCGGCCCCCTGGCCGCCCTCCTGATCTGCTTCGCTCGCCTGGTCGGCCCCCCGGCCGCCCATCTGATCTGCTTCGCTCCCCTGGTCGGCCCCCTGGCCGCCCTCCTGAACTGCTTCGCTCGCCTGGTCGGCCCCCCGGCCGCCCTCCTGAACTGCTTCGCTCGCCTGGTCGGCCCCCCGGCCACCCTCCGGAAGGCATTTGCTTGGACTTTGCACCTCAACAGCCCCTGGTTGTTAGCTAAACTTTGTACCCTGAATTCTTGACCCGGAGTTCCTCCTCCGGACCCCCTCCACCCACCCTGGTTAGGGTACCACAGACATTTTATTTTTTGGGACGTCTGGAATCCGTCCCTTGAGGGGGGGGTTTTGTCATGAGCCAATCTAGTTTAGTTATGTTTTTGTCTTGTATTTCAGTGTTCAGTTATCATTTCTTGTCTTACCTTGTCTCTTTGTTCTTGTTGTCTTTTGTTTATTAAACATAAGCATCTAAGTCTGCATGTGGGTCCTCACCTTTTTTGTTTAAATCATAACCATGACATTCATCAGTCATGTCTTTAAATCATTTCCAAATCGAAAAATTCATTTGTTGACAAGCATTAATAAATAGCCAATGTAGTGTTGGATTTGCCCCAACAATTATAATGTTATAGACCTGACTACTTACTGTTTATCTTCATGTTTTAACAGTGAATTGTTTTTAAAATTCCAGATAAGGGATATTCTATCTCTATAAAATAAAGTGGATATGTATATTTGTACTGTGTATTTATATTTTTTTGGTTGGCTTTAGAACTTGCTGCTATAACACCACAATTTCCCAGTTTGGGATCAATAAAGTACATGTATCTACCAATCTATCTAATTAAGCAAATCTACCTAAACCTAATGCAATCTAATACACGTTCTAAGCACCTCTTGGTACAATACAATAATATGACTCACTTTAAACATTACAGTAGGCTAATAGAGTCATGTTGGTAGTATTTATTGCCTTGTTGTAGTTTATTCATCTGGATGAGTTTTACCTAGCCTATGTGTTCAACACGTGAGAGATGGGCCAATGCTTATTGTAAAACTTTGTATAGTAGAATTATATACTTTTTCGTCTGGTTTCACTTGATGCTGTATCCTCCTTTAGCAACCACACTTAAACTTGACGCGATTTACACTTCGGCACTCTACCTGAACCGGAAAATCAATGGAGCAGAAGTTTCGTTACTGGGGAAATATCGCCAGTAACTGAACAATCCTGGATCCCGTTGACGATCATATGACTACGTTTTAGCTGCAATTAATCTCTATAAATAGATGCATCCAAGTGCAGCTAACATCCGCTTTTTGACACTCCAACTCCATTCTCGCTTCTCAAGTTTCTAGTCGGACTGTAAACAATGTAGCGCGCAGACAACGAAGCGCGCCAAAGTCATTTCTCGCTACCTTAATCTATTATACCACATAGTTTTTTCACAGAGGAGTCAACCTCAGCCACCATCCAGAATATGGTTCGCCAGCACCAGCAGCCAGTGACCCGCGCTGTTGTTTCAGGTTAGTGAACCGGCTTGTAGCATGAAGTTGGTGACGTGCTGCAACTGGATGTATTTGCTGGCTTGCTATTAACCTGCGGCTAGCTCGTTAGCGTTAGCTATGGTCAGCTTGTGTACACAAAGCTTTGATTTATGAGCGCCAACGTATTTTTTCAGTTGTTCCCAATAAAGAAAACCCGGCTCCAACCCTGACTTCCATCGGAATGAACGGAATGTAAAATCGTACTAAAAACAAGTAATGTTGCTTGTATGTTGTCTTATGCTAGCTAGCTTTATTAGTGTGAGTGTATAGTGTCTTAATACTTATTTTTGTAAAATAATTGTGACATAGAGAATAACTAAACAGTTACTTTAATTTTGATTGGAAATTAGCCCCAATTTGTGCGTCATGAAATCTCTACAGCCCCAAGGGTCAAAACACAAAAACACAAAAATGTAATGTTCATGAAACACTGTCCTTTTCTATATTCAGAAACAATAAGTCATATACGGTTTCTTAAAAGTCACCAAGTCTGTTGAGAAAGTTGCTAAGTTGGCAACACAACACTACAGTTATTAACAATTAAATCATATTTCAACATAAATTTGTGTTGAATATTTAAATAGAATTTTTGCGGATAAATAAATTTGTCTTTCTTTCTGGGGTGTGTTTAGATGGTAACGCTTGCCTTTCAATTCTCTAAGAAGCGCTTTAGACCTTTATAATACTGTACTTTATAATAGTGATATTCAGACAGGTTCTCTCACTACATGCAGCTCTTTCTATTATAGAAACTTAACATTCATTTGTTAGCTTGAAACCTTACACATCCAACAGTTGATATATTGCTTTCAGGTATGTTTCCCTTTATTTGCATGCTTGTATATTTCCAGATTTGCTCTGTGATTAATCACCACTTAGCTGCAACAGTAACACTTGCCCAACAAGAGTTTGTCATGGGGGACTTTTTACCTCTTCATAACAGGAAATGCACAGTTATAATTAATAGCATTAGTGATGCCTCCATTTCATTCCTTCCATTTAAGTAAAAGCCCCTGTCAGAGAGCCAGCATGTTCATTACCAGGACCCTAGGACTGGCAAATGGAAAGCAACCAATAGTAATGTTATAGCTGTGATTAGGCCTGTACTTTTCCGGTCAGACTTGTATGACAGTGTCTATCATTAAGAGGGCTTACAGGCCGTTACAAGAAAACATTAAAACTGTAATCCCAACAGCTATGTCCCAACAGGAAATTTTTAAACAACAGAACTAATTCATACTGTAATGTTGTGGGCGTCTCACCTGCACCCTGCATTGCAAAACTTAGAATTGCAAGATTGTTGTTGGGCAGACCTTTGTGACAATGTTTAGGCAGGGAGTTCTCCTGTGGTTTTTCCAGTTGGTAGTAGTGGGTGTGAGTGAGTTACCAAAGGTGCTATGAAGCATGAGTTAACTACTAAAGAAATGTTTATTGGTGCAGTCTAACATCTAAATTAAGCTTACCAAGTGTGAGAAATATTTATTCAAACAGTCATTCTTAGGGGTTAAAAAGCTAGAATAAATTTTACACACGCTGTTAGTAATTAGATCAGAAAAAGTCAACATGTCATTAGTAAGTATGGATCCATAAACTGTACTTTGCTTTATGTCAGAAATGGAAAAACTTTGAACTTGAACGCTATTCAAAGTGAGCAGCAGACTAGCCAGTTTATTGAGAATCTTCTGAGTGTGTTTTTCTTGGCTGACTCAGAATTTGCAGCAGCTCCCGAACACAAAATCATGTTGTGAGACAGGTGTAGCCAAGTAGAGCCAAGGAGACATTTAATTTAGTTCTTGTTTGTTCTTGAAAAACCAATATTAGTTGGCCTAGCCTCCAGTGTTGAGCTTCCAGGATTCATCAAACATGTCGGGGCTGGCTGTGGTTTTATTTTATTACATAATATAGCTGGCATGCAGTAGGTGTATAAATGAAAGAGCTTGTGCACACTTTAACACATTTTTTTTGGCTGTAGAATATATTACGACTTTATTGTAATGAAACACATCAATGCTGTTGAGACATTTCTGACCAAAGTCTGCAATGCATGGGTTGAACATGGCTCAACACGCCATCTTCTGTTTGAAACAACCCTTGCAGGCCAATGCTGACAGAGTCGACGGGTCAGACTTATCTGAATTAAGAAAAACAATATTAGTGCCCTCTAATCAATGTCATTGAGGAACTTCTGCCTCACCCCCGCCCTTTGCGTACCTTTTCTGCATTTAAAAAAAAAAAAATGTACATGTTGAAATTAGTCTGAAACCTGTGGGCGAAGTTATGCTTTTATCAATATACTGTATGTTTCTTCACTATTTTTTGGTGCAGAAAAAAGCTTGGAATTGTTTTTTAAGTCTGTAGTTATAATTTCTATTCAAAGTATAAATTTTATTACACTGCACCTGTTCAAGGCAGAGGACAGCAACCTGAAAACATTGCCTCTGATGAGTATCTTCTAGTATCTTCAAGAACTACCCGATAACATGTTCTTGTACTGTCAAGGAGAGAAAGTCAAGGATCAAAGGTTTCTGTCAGTGTTCCTCAAAAGGAGGAGGCACTCAATGGACACAGGTGTTCATCCCAACTACACTTGCATAGACTTGATTTATTTTGAGTCTTTCTCATAAGTCTTAAATATTTAGACTTGACTGAACTAAAAATTGAAATTTCAACACTCTTCTGGAATATGACATTTTTGAGAGAATTACCAAAGCCATCTGAAGTGTTTACTAGAGGTCAAACGAGGTTTAAATATTAAAAACAAGTGCATATATCTGTTGGTAACATATTTGCCTTTTAAATCAATTATGTAAAGTTGCTTATGTGCAGGAAAATAGCTGATGGGCTTTGCAAAAGGTAATTAATATTTAGAGCCAAATGTGCTAATAAAAAAGTACTTTTTCTGCTATTCAAGGTTTTACACTGTTACATACTACTGTGCAAATGAGTTATGAACATCAGGCATTGGACCACTTCAGGACCATAAGACAGGAAGCCACAATGTCCAAAAGCCTCAGTTCCAGTCTATTTTCGGTACTGACTTACTTTCCCCAACATGTCCACTCCCACAGTCATAGAAAAGTAATATGAAGTTTATAAAGAAAATGCTCTGGTGACCCCATGTGGTTGTTAAAAGATATGACATGCTAAGCTTTCCAGTTATTGATGGGGTCCATGTATTGGCAATATGAGCATTTCTTTGCTACTGTTATCAAAATGACCTCCGTTAAAATGGCCTCTATTCCCCTAAATGTTATTCCAAATAAAGAAAATGTTAGAACATGGTTGGAGTTATTATAACTTGTAAAACTTGTATACTTGTATAACTACAATACATGCCTGTTTTTTTTTCTTCTTCAACCTTATTTTGAAAGGTGCCATTTTATTGCATTAAAGAAATACATCAAGTAGACACTTCTTCTTCATCTCCTAAAGTTTTCAGCTTCATCAACATATGATTCCCTGAAGTTGCCTATAATTGTCTGCTTCACCTCAAATATTACTTCATTTTCCCCAATTGCTTATCATCCCATGAGTAAAAAAACTAAAAATTAAAATGAAGTAACATTATGAGGAACTCAGAAAAAATGTATAAAGAAATACATTAAAGTCTGAAGATCTTTCATTTTGAAGCCACTGTTCAAGGACTGATGATTTTACTGTTTGCCATGGTGCTGTGTATGGCTTCACTGATGACACTGCCTGGATCAAGACAGATGGCTTGCCATGTTGTGGGTAGTTCCTTTAAGTGCATCATTTGTACCATTGCTTTAGATCAACGTCACTAAACCAAACTGAAATGTATGGAAATTGTCTTCACCTTAGTTTGTTTCTTCCAAGCGCATTAACTTCTTGCCTGACTGAAAGGCAGCATGAAAAATTCTCAGCAACACATTACAATATTATGAGGTATTCAACAGTAGCGATATTGTCCTTGAAGAGGATTAGGGGTATAATCCACGTATAGTCCTGAAATAGGTGTTTTCAATTTTCAATTAGTCGTAAACATTTTATAGTCCTCCCATTTCAATTACATGGTCATTTGCTGTGAGCAGCTGCAAAGAAGTTGAAAAGAAGTCTGTTATCACACCAAGTATTTTTTGTTCTTTGGTATGTGTGCCAGGAATAGTTTTGTCTTATTTAACTGGAAATCAGACCTGGTTACAGTCACAAAGAATACTTCAGTAGCAAATCTTCTCGCTGATGTTTTGATTGCTTTTGTGGGTCATATAGATGTATCAGTATTAAATCTAGATTGTTCCTTAATCTTTTTCCTTCCTATATTATCAAAAGCAGAAAAAAAGGGATTTAGCTTTTTTTCCCTTTTCACCGAATTATTTATGACAAAATTATTTGAGATAAATTAATATTTATATTTCACTCAATTGTGGTGTTACAGACAGCACAATAGTATGCTTATATCCTATGAAGAATGAAACATAATCCTTTTAAAATATTTGTAGTTATTATTCATACATACGTTGTAGTTTTTAGACATCACTAAATAGTTGTCTATGTTAATGCAGAGACAAGTAAGGAAGTGTCAGTAGGGGAAAATAAAGAATTGCCTCAAATTTTTGTTCATTTAATGCACTTTATTTAAGACAACTTAACAAAAAGACAATAAAATTAGGCTTGTTGCACATGTTATGCAAGTATACAAGTATACTCCTGATACATACTGTGTAATACCTATTCTATTTTTAAATAAAATTGAACATGAAATTTTGTGTTTGTATAGTTTCTTTACAACTTAACTTACAATTTTGTTTAGATGATACAGAAGCAATTCAAAAGTAATATTTTCCCTGCAGCCTACTAGTGAAGGTGGAATCATAGATTAATCTCAAGCTTTCTACCTTTAACTTTTGCATAAAATCTGAGCTGAGCAGGAGCCTGATGCAGATAGTCAGTAACTGTTTTGTAAAATTGGTTCACTGCAGATCTGAAAATATCAAGAATGTAATCAATGGTGCCCTTTATAAACTCAATGTCCAAAACTGCATCCGCATACTTGGTTATTGTTCTCATTAATATTACGTGTTTTTCATATAAAGCATTAATGTAGACAGCAATGACATCAAGAACATCAGATTTTAGGCTGTTGTCAACAAAGTCCTGAGCTTTGTCAACAAAGAATTTTAAGGTGTCGCTTAGGTTCTCCAGGAAAATATCTAGACTCTCTAGGTGTTTCAAAAGACCCACAATAGGGTTCGGCATATTCCTCACTTTTTCCCTCATCTCGTCAACTATTTTGGCACCAGCCATGACATCACCAATGGGCATTGTGACCTGTATCTTACTGATGGTGCCAATTACAATACTGAAAGCGTATTCTACATTAACAGCCACCAGGTCAAATGCTGTCTCTAGCATAGTAATAATGCTGGTGGTCATCTTATTGAGCACCTCAATGAGAGGGGTCATATCGTCAGAGCCAGGCAATTTGACCTGGGTCTGTCTCAGGACATTGATGGTAGAATCCAGGAAGCCCTGAGCAGTCTTTTGGTACTGAACAACAGTGTTCCTAAAGAGGATAGACACCTGGCTCAGATGAGGGGCATGATTGTTTGCAATGTTGTGGGCCTCCTCCGTGTAGTAAATAATAATGTTCTTCAACAGGGCAGGATGTTTGGACAGGTGGTATTTCTCAACAAAGTTAGAGAAACTAGAGGTGATGGCAGGAAGTCTTTCCTGTAGTCCACTGAGCATGAGGTCAGGGGCCTCCATGTTGATTACCATCTTCAGACTCATTTGATCAAAATCCTTGACAGAAGCTCTAATGTTGAATATATCAACATCCATCCCAGGATCAGACTGTTTAACAGAAACAACATCAAATGAGATATAATACTCTTGACCAGAATAATTGTGCAAATATGAAAGCAATGAGATCCTTACAGCATAACGGCCATAAAGCCTGGCGTTCATCTGAGATGGAACCCTGCCATGGAGCTGAAGACCGAGGAAGCCAGTAGATGGCATCGAAATTGTGGCACTGATTCCATCTTTGCGGACAGCATAACGCAAGTTCACATCAGTGAAGGCAGGGCTGGTTATGTCCACAATAAGGGTAAGACGGGAGTCACTGTAGAGATATGAAGGAATGTGTCACTTTTCCATGCCTTTTGTTGAGATACAAGTGAAAATGTGTTTGTGTACTGGAGGAACAAGTTAAGTTAGAAAAGCAAAATCCCCAAAATATCACACTATGCTCATTCAAAGTCTTACCTCAGTGTATGGGAAATAATTTGTTGAATGTCCATGGACAGATCACTATGTGTGAAAACCCCCTTTCCAGTCAGGCTTATTCCAGCATCCTCAATGTTTAGGGTAATGGAAGCTGTTGAAGCACATGGACTTTCGTTAAACCTCATGATCAGTTTTTTATCTAAAATGTGAAATGTATTATATGCTCAGAAAAAAAAAACTTACAGTCCATGTCATATTCCAAAAAGACTATGGCGGATGTGGCAGATGACCTAAAGACAACCTTGAAGACAGGAGTACTGGCCTCCAACTCAGCTGAAAGGTTTGTGGTGTATAGTGGGCTCACAAACTTGCCATTAGTAGAAATCTTCTGCTTTGCAGCAGTCACTTCAGCAACAGTCTTCTCAAAGATGGTGAAGTCACCCAGGCTGGTTGGCTGAGATATATCTATCTCCACATCGGCAGTCAAGGATGATTTTGGTGCAAAGTCAATGGTTGCCTGAACAATATGCTTCCCATTGGTGTTGAAATTGAACAGGTTTGCTTCGTTGTTGCCAGTATACTTCAGCACTGTAAAAACACGGCTCAGAGAGGCTTCAACTGCAAGGTTCTCATTTACATCCATGCCAATGACTTTGGTGGTTCCTTGGTTAAGCTTGGCATCAGCATTAACCTTGAAGGTGGATCGTAGGCCATCAGTATTAAGATAAATATTAGCCTCATTATCCAGGGCTCCTAAAACTAGATGGTCTTCAAGCACAGTACCGTCCATATTTGCCTTTGTTGATGACTCAATAGAAACATATTCAAAGGTTCCCTCCAGCTTCAGACTGTGGTCTATCTCAGCTTTTCCAACAGCCTTGATCACCGGGATGTTGAAATCACCCATCATCCTCAAGGTGGAGAAAACACTTGCTTTGGTTTTGGTGTCAGCAGCCAGATTTTGGTTTGCTTCCATGTTTAGTATGGGCAGAGCGATCTTTGCAACTGTAGCCACAGAGAGGGCAGTTTCAAGTGTCTCACTGCCCATACTGATTGTGCTGTCATGAGTGCCTTCAAAGTGACGATTTTCAAGGGACAGGGAATTGGCCAGCTTGATTCCTCTCTTAGTGGTGAGACTGGTGGTGCCATCTAGTTTGGCTTTTAGACCCTCAAACACAGAGGCTGTGGTAGCTCCCAGACGGAATACAAGATCATCTTCAGTGTACAGTCCAGAATTGACATTCAAATTAATGATGGCAGACTTGAAAGACAATTCTGTGATTAGGTTACCCAAAGGCGGTATCTGGATCATGTCAAGGACAAGGGCAGCTTGGCTTTTCTGGTAAACTATCTTGGCATCCAAGTCCACACTTTGCTCAGTGTTAGGCAAGATGTATTTCAGCCCAGTATGGTCATGCAAGACAAGGTCCCTAATAGCTGGGGTGTGTAAGTCAATTAGCAGAATATTAATCTCAGGAATGCTGATGGGTCTAGTCAGGAAATCAAGGTTTGCTTCCCCTTCTAGAGCAGCAAGGATGGAAGCCTCCCTCTCATTGTTATCTACAGTCAAGTTCCAATAAACTTTGTACTGATTAAGACGGGCCAGAGCTACAGTGTTCATATGCTGTGCATCAGGCCTGATGGTTGCTGCGTAATCATTCTGCAGATCAATTTTAAAAGTCAGAGCATCATTTAAATTGATTTTCGAGTTTCCCTTATTCTGAATACTGAACACAAACTCTCTGGGACAGAGAGCTACATCAATTACGTTGTATAGGGCTCCACTGACCATACCGATTAAATCTGTGTTATGGGTTGCCTTTAGCTCAAGTTTCATGTCATGCAGATTAGCATTTACTGACCCTTCGAAAAGGTTGTTTTTAATTGTGGGGCCTTCTGCTTCAGAACGAATATCAAACTTGAAATAGCTGAAGATGAGCAAGTCAGCGCTTAGAGTCTGTCTCATCTTTATAAGTAATGTATCGGTGCCACTAATGAAGGTACATTTGACTGAACTTGGATTAACTGTCACTTGCAGGTCACTCTTATGTGAACTGTCTTGAGAATTGAGGATAGAAGTACCCTGATTACCTACAGCTATTGTAATAGAGGTACCTTCCTGGCGGGCAACAGCTTTTTGAGTTGCAGTTGTCTCACCAGTGAGGCCCATGAAGGGTAGGTTGATCATGTGTTTATAGGAAGTGTCCATAGTGGCAGATAAACCACCATTGGTAGCTAAGAAAGCTTCATTTAAAAGCTCAGCATTGTAAGGTGCTGTGGTGGCTTTTACTATTGTCTTAGCTGAGACCTGGGCTGAGTCAGAAAATGTCATTGATACATCGTGGTCCACAATAAGAAAATTGTGAGTGATCTTAAGGGTCTCTGCAGCAATCAAACGCCCCTTGGGAATGGCAATGCGAGCAGTGGAATCCAGGTTGAAGTTAAGGATTTCAAAGCTGATAGATGTCCCTTGGGAAGTCAGAAAAGCTGTCAGCTGAGGAGTACTATCTACATCAAAAGAGCTCTGGACTTCAGCAGCATTCCTAATAGTGCAGATGGGGGAGTTGACTTTTATCTCATAACTTAGTTTACCAAATCCTGGAATCATGATTTCACTAGGAATGTATGGCAGCCTGAATGGTGGAAGTTGAAGAGTCTTAACAAGTTTGTCTGCCTGAACATGAGGAAGAGTGGGAAAGGAGAACTCGGGTACAGTAATCTGTGGAAGTGAAAACTCAGGTAGGGCAGAGATGTCGTTCATGCTCAGGTCTCCAAATGAAGCAACTATATCAAACATCTTAATCTTGAAGTTAAGAAGATAATCAATCAAATCAATGAATGTCTGTTTAATGTCATTCATTGAGATTGTGGTGGCTGGCACAGTGTGGAAGCCCATGATAGTGAACTCAGGGATGTCCAGATGAGGCGGGACTTTAAACTGAGTAAGCTTATCTATGCTGAACGTCATGGAAGGCAGGACAAGATCAGTGAGAGGAATAGGCAAGGGTGGCAAGTTCAATTCAGCTCCATTCAGACCAGTAATAAGCCCTTCAATAATCTGCAACATCTCACTGACAATTTTTTGCTGAGGAACTACCTTCTTAATGATCTCAACCATACTGGTGAACATATCAGTAGCAATGGTTATGAACTCAGTATAGCACTTCCTTGCCAACTGCAGATAAGAAGTAATTTTAGCATTTATATCCAGGTTTGCAATTTCCTGCTTTAGAGTTTCAGCAAAGGCCTTCAGATCATTCAATACAACTTGGTCCAAGACATCCTTTATCTTTATCAGAAATTCTGTCAGTTTAATTTCTCTTAGTTGTTCAACAGCTTCCCTAACACTGGACAAGACAAAGTTAGCAAATTCCTGTGTTGCCTCAAGTTTCTGTTGGATTTCAAGAGACCTGATCAGGTCATTCACAGCAACATTGTACTTGGCTATCATTTGATTGGCATGACCTACAAAATCATCATAATTGAATGACTCCAATTTCTGTTCAACAAAGTGAATAAACGCATTCAAATCAGCAATTATATCCTCAACCTCAGTGTCTTTCAAGTAGTTTAATGTAACCTGGAAGACCTTGAAGAATTTGGTAGGTATGACTGCATCATTCAACATCTGAGCTACAGCCCTGATGGTTTCCTCAACTTTAAATTGTTTAATGAGCTCTGCAACCTTTTCAAATATAGCTTGAACCTTTCTGTCAACCTTAAACTTTACAATCAGCTCTCTCATGTTAGCAAAGAAAGTGTTTATTTTACCTAAGATGTCAAGGTCCTTAATTATTTCCCTAATGTAATCTGTTATATCACTTAACATCTCCGTGGGAATCTGAGTTACTAGTTCCTCAATGTGAGCTTTAAAGTTGACTGATGAAATGTGTCTAATGAGGTGAGCAACAAATACTTGCATGTCGAAGGTCTCAATCATTTGTTTCATGTCTGTAATGGTCGTTTGAAGTTTAGCCTTAATTTCATACTTGGTGTCGATATCATGCAGGAATGCAATACTGCTGCCCTTCAGTTTTTCCAGGTCAATCTGCTGGATCATCTCCTTCATGGTATCCATTACATACACAACCATAGCCTTGATGTCATATTCCTCAATAATGAAATTCAGCTGATGTTGGATCTTCTCAAGGGTTTCAGGGATGGTGCCGCTGACAATAGTCTCCTTAATAATACCGGCAAAGTGTTGAATGTACACACTGAGATCAGAGAGCAGTTTCTCAACAGTAACCTTTAGATTCATCAAAGAGGCTTCCACATCCTCCATGGAGATGAAATAGTTTTGGCTGAAATCCTTTAGTTGCCTTTTCAGGTCAGTTAGATTGCCTTCTATATTCAGGTTGGAAAGAAAGTCTTTTATATTTTTTGATAGGGCTTCAAGTTTATTCCTGATGTCCTCGTTGTTAATGTAGTTTTGCAGTGCCTCTGTAACATGTACAACAACCCCCTTGATGCTTTCCAATAAAGTTGTAAGACTTTCAATTGTAGGAAACTGAATTATGTGACTATTTAAGCTCTTGTCATACTTGAGGAAGCCAGAGAGGGTGTATTCCTGGTTTTCTGAGGAGGCTGTGTTGAGGATATTTGTGAAGATGGTGCCAGAAACTTCAATTCCAGTTCTCTCTGCAGTGTTGTAAACACTAAAGTCCTGATTGAAGATTTGGTCATTCAATTTAGACTTTGTTCTAAGACTGGTCTTCTGCTCTTGGAGTGACAAAACATTATCCATGTTGTTGTTAAAAACAGTCTCAAGGAAGAAACCGTTGTTAAGCTGCTGTGTGACTGATGCTCTGCATTCATGAGAGCTAGCTAAAGCCAGGGGTTGTGCTCTAAGGAGGAACTTGCCATAGAGCTGGGCACTGTGCTTTCCATACATGGTCATTTCTCCATCAGCATTAAAGATGGCATCAAGGTTGATATCAAAAGGCACAATACTGAGACGGATGGTGTGGTCAAGGCGCATTGGCTGTGAGTTGAAGCGGGCATCGTTGGTGATCCTGGCTGCAAGACCAATAACTTCAAGCTCAGTGTTGTGGCTCATGTGAGTTCCAAAGAGTTTTCCAGTAGTGCTGCACTTTGCGTTTGCAGCCATATCAGCATAATTTACCTGATAGGTGTGCTTGATCTCTTCCTCACCATAGATGGCCTTCAGGCTTCCAGTCAGATCAATCTTGTAAAGCTCTGCCTGTAGCTGAGCCTCATTGATGATGTTGGCCGCCAGAAGTCTGAGGTTGTTGTTAACATTTGCAGAAGCAGTGTAGGGTTTCAGGTCAATGGTGATATCATGTGTGTAAGTGGCATACTCACTTGCAGTTGCTTCAGCCTTTGAGTTGAAGTCAAGGCTAGAGAGAGTAATGCTCAGAGTGTTGGCATTATCAACCTTAATGTCACGCATTGCAGCCTTGTTGGTAATGGATAGAGAAGCCTTTGAAGCATCAAGTGCAGCATTAAACTTGTTTTCCAGGGCAAGAGGGCTCTGGAGGGTGGTGGTTCCACTTGTGGCCAAACCATCCTTGTTCATTGTCAGAGTAGCCTTGTGAGTAGCCTCATTCTCAAGTAGCTTCATGGTGGCATCACTGTTCACAGCCAGACCATTGACATTCATTGAAGCAGTAAGCAGAGAGTAAACACGGTTTTCAGTGTGGTCTGCATTTGTCTCCACTCTTATGACGACTTCGCCTACTCCAGCAGAGGCCTCAGCCTGGTTGCGGATCTTCATGCCAAGAGCAAGTGCATTTGCATCAGATTTCAGTGACAGTTTGCTGTCTTTGAAAGAAAGCTCAGCAACATGGGTCAAAAGGTCTTCAAGGGCATTGGTGTTAGACACAACTGACAATTCACCATTGGCAAAGGTTGCTGCAATTATGTTCTGGGCCTTGATAATTGTGGAGTCAAACTTAACAGTGGAATCAATCTTTGCTTCTGGCCTGAATGGGAAGATGGTGAATGACTGGGTTGAAATGGTCTTGCCATATATGGGTCCAGCCGTCAACGTTCCCTCAATGTTGCTATCAGCCGATATTTCTTCAGTGTTGATTCCAGCCATACCAGTGTGCTCTAGTGCAACATTGAGACCAAATGGGCTTGTGGCTTCAATCTTGCTGCTTGATCTCAAATTAATTTTGTCTGTGATTGTGGCTTCCTCAACAATATTAATACTAGCCTCAATGAATTTATGGGCTAAAGAGCTTTTCAACTGGGCCTTGATGGAATCAGTCATGGCCAACATGCCAAAGCCTAGATAAAACACAAAATAAGAAAGATAATTGATAATTGTGAGACATTAATTTGCTGCTATACAATATTAAATAAATATACACATACATTTCTTTTTAGATCAGTGGAAAACTTAAACTGTAACTTAGAATTTTTCTATCAAGAGTGTGCAAATATCTAAGATAATGTAATAAACTCAAAATTCCTTAAAGACATTAACTATGAAATACCTTCCATCTTTACAGAGAGGATGTCAAGTGGGGAGGTTCCTTTCACATCAAACTTGGCGGAGTAGCTTGGTGTCTCCACAACATCTTTGCCTGCAGCCATTGAGGCCTCCATGTCGTAGAGGTTGCTCTTCATCAGAGCTGAAACCTCAGCTTTGCCAAAAAGAGGAACATACAGAGTAAGACTCTCAGGAACAACAAGCTCTGGGATGGGAATTTCCATGGAGACGATCTCCAGTCCAAACTGGGGTAGAGAGACAGTGGGTGTCGTCAAAGCTGGTGGGAAGTTAAGCTCTTCTGTCGACTTTCCTCCAAGAGGAAGAGGGATAGAAATGGTGAAGCGCTCATTGTTGAAGTGGTAGACAGCCTTTGCCTCACTGTTGTAAACAAAAACAATCAATATCAATAGACTTTTATAAATGAAACTGAAAGTTAGGATATTGATAATTGAGTTTTGTCAGGCTTACGCATTGAGAAACAATGTCTCAGGCAGTGAAATCTCAGGCATATCAGGCACTCTGAAGCTCTGAATATAAGGGATCTCAGCAGCGTACATTTCCATGTGGTTGTTTATTGCCTAAAGAATAAACAAAGTGTGTTTGCCACCTTTTCAATCAATTAAAAATATCAAATCTGATTGTCAAAACAATTGCATAATCAAAGATTCATACCTCCACAAATGCCTTGAAGATTTGATGGACCGTTTTGTCAGTCTCCCCTACACGCAACTCAAGAATATCGTTGCCATACTTTTTGATATTGTCAGTGTCTGGAAGGATGTCCAAGATTTCAGAGTTCACATCAGATTTTATTTCAAACTCAATCTTGCTGGTACCTGTTGAAAAAGTTGAACAGAATCCCAGAACATTGTTATTTAGGTTAAGTTTGAGTAAAAATATGCCAGCTTCATAGATGTCAGGAAAGATATAGTAATTGAAAACATGTCATACCATATTTCATTTTGATTTTCTGCTCAGATGTGGATTCCAAGAACTTGATGTCACTCTTCAGCTCCATTTCAAATTCTTCATCACGCTTAAAGTTAGCTGTGACAGTGGCGTCGGTATTGATTGAGGGGACAAGAAGTTGTACTTGCAGCACACCTTCTTTCATGGCCTTCAGACTGAAAATTATACCAATATGTGGGTGTGGGTTATACCATTATGTGGGTGACAATAAATGTATATGATCTGTAAATGATTTCTTACCTGGCACGGCCAACAAGGGAAAGTTGAGGGATGTTCTTGTTTATCAAGTCAAGAGAGATGGAGTGAGTTCCTTTGCCCTTGGTGTTTCCATCAACAACACCCAGCCTGAGTCCAGCCTCCACATCGTAGTCTGGGATCTGAATGTCAGCAGTGATGACATTCTTCCTTCTGTTATATTTCATCAATGCTCTGGCTTCAGTGGACTCTGCACCTGTTATTGATCAACCAAAAGTGTAAAATTCCTCTTATATTAGGCCTCTTGAGCCACAGAAATTATTTTTTACCATATTTCCGTCGTTATACTGTACCTTCAGCCCTCAGAATAAACATTAAGGAGTCAACCTTCTGCCGGCCCTCTTCTCCCTCTCTGAGGAGCTCGTAAGCTACAGTAGCTATGTACTCAGTGACTTCACCAGTGGGGTGGAGTTCCATGGCAAATCTATTTAGATAATTACATTTGTTAGCCAATATTCATAGTTAATTTATTTTAAAATTATTTTTTTTTTTCCCTCTGGATTAGAAAGTTTTGCTTACTTGCTGTCTCCAGTGAAGGGGAAGTAGGGGGTTGTCTCTTGAGAGAAAGCATCAGTGTACTGCAGAGCAGTGCAGTATTTCATTCCAGCAAAGAAGGGAGTGCATTCACGAACATCAACCTTGTCCATCACCACAGGGGGTATGGTCTTCACCTCTGATCCAGTAACTGCCACCAGGTTGTTTCTATGGAGAAAAGTTACGAGGATAGCAGTCTAAGATTCCCCTTTAACTTTGTGAAATATTTGTACAAGAACAAGGCACATGTAGCTGCACCTGGAACATCTTTGCATTCTTGACACGGTCACTCATACCTTGTCCTCTGACTGGAACAACTCCTCATACTCTTTTATTACAAGCTAGTGTTGCTGTTTGTAGATACTGTATATCTTGTACATTTTTTGATTACTGTCACTATCCCACTTTTGCCTGAGTTTGTCAAAAGTTGCCTTGCACAGAAGTACAAAAGCAGTTGTTCTCCTGGTGCCTGCCTGAATTTGTGCTATATATTTATTATAAGGAATGCTGGCACATGTGCCTTGAATTTTCTGTATGAAGGAGACAATTACATGTGTGATAACAGCTGAAAATCCACTTAAACATACGTCATTTTGATGAGCTGCGTAGGACTCATTGGAGCAGGAATGGTCAGCTTGACATTGTCACGTGCCATGGAGATCTTTGCATTAAGCCCACTCTCATGGAATATGCTGGTGTGCATCTCTAATCCAGAGTTGACATACTCAGGGATGTGGGAGCCAATCTGAGTTACAAACTCAATGCCTGCAGAAGGCATGAAGGTAAGCTCGCTCTGTGGAAAAACAGTCGTAGACAAAACAGACATAGATGTTTATTCTGTGTATTAAAAAAACATAGTTACTTGGCTGTGAAATATTTGTGATTATAGATAATTACCATATCAGGAGCAATCTTAAGCCCCCCCTTGATACCAGGTGTGACAGTGCCAGACAGTGCAATCCGCAGAGGCACACCAGTGGTAGTAGGCAGGAAGAATTCATTGTCCATGAAGATGTAGTGGGCAAAGATTGTGTTGTCAGCTTGGGTCATCAGTGCCTTCATTAGCTGCATTAGAAAACACATTATAAATACAAATTAAGCTTAAATTATGAAGCATGATCATTTTTTAAATTTGTAATATATTTAAAATGTTTTATTTACATCAGTTGGGAACATCTTGAACAGGTTGTCAATCATTAAGGCGACAGAGTGGGCCATCTCTGTGATTTCATTGGTCTTCAGATATCCCAGCTCATTTCCTAAAAGTCTCAGATAGACCATTGCCTCTGGAGACTGTGTGGTCTTCAGTTCCCTCACGAGTTTGTTGAGGTTGCGCCCAATGTCCCTCATCATGCTCTGGGAGGCCTGTAGATGTAAATGGCCATATTATATTACTTAATTGCTGTATGTTAGGCAAAATCCACTTAATGATTAAGGTTATTACATAAATATATTTAAAATACACATACCTGTCTCTTCATCCTGTCAGTTTTCATAACAGGTAAAATGTTCTGCAGGATCCTGTTTATTTTGAGTGGCATGTTGTCAGAGACAAAGTACATTGTCTTCAGGGCAGTGTCGGGGAAGAAACCATTCTCACCAAACAGCGCATCAACAGTTGGCTCAAATCCTTTGCCCTCCATACCAATCTGTAAGGGTTATAAATTACATCACATAGGCTATTAACAGAACTTGGTCTTGTTTTATTTGTCATTGCCCAGTTTGCATTCAAATAGCACAAGTTGTTTACCTCAATCATGTCAATGTCATAGCCAAATGCCTTCAATGTCATTTCCAGCATGACCTCCTTTGGCAGGTAGCTGGTACCCTCAAAGATCATGTTGCCCTCCACAGATCCGATCTTGTAGTTGCTAGAGAACTTGGTGGGGTTCATAATGGGTCCAATCTCATTACCTTGCAGGGCATCAAGAATCTTCTGTCTCAGTCTGTGGGGAAGAAAACAATGTTAAACTATTGACCTACTAACCATGTAGCATAATAGGTGAAAATAATGAAAGAGATTATTGCATACTCTTGGGTCTCTGGCTCAGTTGAGGACAAAATGTTGGTGACATGGGAGATCACAAAGCTCTTGGCTTGTTTGTCCTGCTCATTGGGCAAGGCTTGAGCCAGCTGGGCTAATTCAGCGGGCTGGGGGTCCTTCATAAGAACCAGATATGCAGCAACACGCTTTTGCAGGGGGCTGGCACCGTCCAAAAGCACCCGCATGAGAACCTCTCTGCCCTGTGACCAAATAAGATAAATTAAATTAGTATCGAGTAGAAATTATTATTCCAGTGATGTGTCAAACCTATAAAGTAATTTGACTAGCCTCCTCAGGGACGGGAGTCAGCCTGTACGCTTGGATGGCAGCCTGCTGCACAGACAGGGAAGCTGCAGGTTGGTTCACACACTGGACCACAGCGGCTCTTAGTGCAGGACTGGCAGGTCCTACAGCTGCAGCCATGTTTCCAATAACCTAAAATAAAAGGACACATTAATATTCTGCTAAATGGTCTTTTAAATGTTGATCTATAGGGGAGGGTTACCCACTCTCAGTGTCATGAAAGTAGTCTCCTTGTCACCAGAACAGTCGCCTAGCTGGGCAGCCATGAACTCAGCAACGGAGTAAATCTCAGGGATCAGTTTTCCTTCAGCTTTGTAAAACCTTTGGAGATACATTTTTGAATTATAAATTACACTCTTATCTTACACAAAGGAAACCCATCTACTTGGAATAGATTGTGATTGACTTCACCCACCTCTTGACAACATTGCTCAGGGCATACATGATGGGCTTGCTGGGCTTGAATTTGGCCATCTCGAGCATGTCTTTGATCAGGAGGGCAGAAGGATTGGACACAAGTCCCAAAGCAAAAACGCCGGCATCAACCTCAACTGAAGAGCTGTCAAAAGTCCTGAGGATCTGCATGATGGCACTGCTGCACTCAGGGGTTCCACACTGGGCCAGGACCTGGTAGCTCAGGACTTTGGACACAGCCAGTGCTTCAGGAATGGCGGGACCCAGGGTCTCTGCCTTCATTCCACGAACCATTGTGACAAGCTTGTGGAAGAGGTGGGCCCTCCTGTCACCTTCGGTCTCAGGCAGAGCGGCCAGCTCTCTCAGGAGGGCCAGTCCTGCATCTTTATCCTGGACAACACTCTTATCCTCAACAGTCTCCATGTGCAGACCCTTGACAATGCCACCTACAATACACAAGAAAATGACTGACAATACAGATCTTCAGTTCTACTTCTAATAATCAGCACTAAATAAAAAGAGTTAAAACAAGAAAAGGAGCTTACTGTAGTCAAAGACTCTGTCGTTGTGAGGTGATACCTGAACCAGAGTCAGTTCTTGCTTTCCAACATTGGTAACTCCATATTCTCCCCTGTGAAGAGACAACACAAGGTTAGAAAGTTCAGTAGAATACTTTGACTGTACTTATCATTAAATGCACTACCATTACAGGGTGCAGTATAAAGTAAAGTATAAGGTTTTACTTACTTGTGTGAGAAGGGAATGAGGATGTGGTTCTCAGTACAGGAGCCATACGTCATTTGTAGATTCTCATTGTCGAACTTGTAGTTGCAGGTCTGTGTGCTTCTGATCAGCTTGGAAAGAGGGTAGTGCTGAAAGACAAAAAAAATCAGCTAATCTGCTAAACTTATTTCTAATGATTTAAACAACATTTTGAATGCATTGTGCTTTGGTTTTACAGTAGACTGCAGTTGTTTATTTGATATCTTACCATGCCTGAGATAAGGGCCAAGGGGCTGGTGTGATCTCTCATTGGGACAAACTTGTCACATTGAGATAGATCCCTGGTGAGGCTGATGTCAGTTGCAATGTCTTCTCTGGCATTGATGGAGGATTGGGTCTTGCACATGCCGTGAATAGTGGGCTGAAAGGAGTTTAAAAAGAGATATGGATAATTAAAAAATATATTAAAAATAATACATTAAAAATTAATGAACTTCCCTTCTACTCTACTGTATTATTATTATTATCATTATTAGCCTAAATTCTTTCAAATGTAGACTTAGTGAATGACAAAGACATTCAAATTTGAAATGAAATTTGATTAATATGTTACAGGATTGCATGTTGCTTTCTTACATTCTTACAACAACATGAAATTCTCACTGATAGCCGATATATCTATGTGTTAAGACATCATGACATCAGGCAAAAAATAGTCCGGCCCCTTTGAGGTCTCATATGAATAAATCTGGCCCACCACCTAATGAGTTTGACACCCCTGGTCTATGGGATAGAGGAGGTGAGACGTGTTTAAGCTAACAGTGGTTAGTAGGACTAGTACCATATTCTTATTCTTCTCTTCTTCCACCAGAGGCACAGCCAGGGCAGAGATGATACCCCTCTTGATGTTCAGGATGGTTGTTGTCTCACCATCCTCAGGATGAAGTCTCACATCGTACACACCCTCAACCACAACATTTAGAGGATATCTACAGAAAATGAGTGAGACTTTTATTGGTTTGTAACAAAGCAAATATGTGTTCATTCAACTGGATGTTTCAATTAGTGGAAACCTGTTCATGTAACGTACCTCTCCATTTCAGCAGCAAAAGCATCAGAGCCGGCAGCAGGGCCGAGCACAGGGTTGCCCTCTGCATCCATGTCGACCACCTCGCTCAGGCTACAGCCAGTGGTGCGGATGATGAAACTACAGGTCTGAGGTACTTCAATTTCAACCTGTTTTGAAAGATTATTTAAGCTTCCTGCTACATATAGTGTACTAATTAAAAAGATGTACCTTATATGGATTTAACAGACTGAGAATGATAAAATGTAGCAGATAAAGCAGAGTTTCAGGTACCTTGCAAGTGGCCTTAGGTCCATTCTTAAGATGTGAGGCACCATTGATGGCATTCAAAGACTCAGCATTGTACAGATATTCGTACTTGTGGTGGGCTTTGTATCTTTGGTTTACTGGTAGAGAAGATATTGATTTTGAATTAGATTCAGGTACGCCGTCAATACTGTGAGAATTAGTTATGATAAAGAAACTTGAATGCTTCAACTCAGAAATGTGAGTAAAAATACTAAATGTGTGTGCAGAAATCAATAATCAAGTTACTTCTGATTCCCTAAAATATCATGTATATTTTTCTTAAAGGCTGCAGTGTAATTAACATTTGCATCATGTTATACATAGCAATTATTGGAACTTACTCAGGCAGGTTGAACGCTCCTCCTGGGCATCTGTTACAATATAAACAGGAAACTTGAATCCAAGAAATCTATTTTACGTCAAAGAATAATCCGATTTTTTACACACAACAATATTACATTATACTATTGGCATCATTAATCAAAAGCAATGCGTTTTGAAAAATACATTTTAAGTATTATTTTTAGTATAATTAAAGTTAATACTTACAAGTTAAGGTAAGTGTGGTTAGGAGAAGGGACAGGCAAAGCTTCGAGTCCCCCATCATGAGCTTTCTGCAGCTCTCTCCTCTGGGCTCCTTTGGCGAGTACTCAGATGAGACTGAGGCCTCAACTGCCTCATACGCCTTTTATACCAAAGGTGTTCTGGAAGGTAGGTAGGTGGGAATTACATACTGTACTGAACTGTCTCAGCTCCAAAGTCCACTCTATACGTATGTGTGGAGGGACAAAGGAGAGTAGTTTCATAAAGCTTTCCATGAATATGATGCTTTAGACTTTTTGTGATGAAATGTGTGAACTCATTCATGTAACTATCTGTGTAAGATAATCGAAAGTAACAAACAAGCAGAAGTGCTCTATCCTAGATTAAACTGAAATATGCAACTTAACATCACGGCTCATGGATTTTTATTTTCCAAAGTACCAATCATAAGATTGAGTGAATTTTTTTTCTTTGACAGGTTGAAAGAAGTATTCTTAACTCAACTCAAGTAGGCACAATGATTGTAATATAACACCAATCATTTCCAGTTATTGCTTCTTATATCACATGAATTTAGAGTTTCTTAATACTGCCTTGTTTCCCAAAAGTCTTCTTTCAATGAATACAGAAGAGACAGCATTGTACAGGATTATCCTCTTAATTTTTCAATATACTTGATAAACAGTTTATGAACTGTACATTACATAATTCCAGTTGAAATGCTTATTCAAATGCACGACCCAAAAAATGTGCCCCTTGGCCTTTGATAAGGAGCTGTAACACTGAACTTGAACTGCTTGTTATCAAGCTCTTGTCAAAGGAGCATTGGACTACAGCCTCTGTTGGCTATGTGGACATGATATAAATAATATTTTACTTTCTTTGTACTGGTTTTCTCTTTTGGTTACCATTATTATAAAATGCTTCAGGCAATACCAAAGTCAGTGAAATCATCTTAAGGCATACCTGTTCCAGGAATATCAATAATATACAAAACATGACCTAAATCTTAGCTGGGAAAAAAAGTAGTGCTTTTTGAAGGATATTAGTTATTTTAATGGTATTCTACAAATATATTGTATTTTGGTTTTGACAGTTTTGGTTCCTGCATATAGTCTAGTAGGAAGATAGGGTCTCCATGCACCCCATGGATATATTTTTCTTACTTAGTTTTTTGTAATCCTCATGGTGTCTAGTAAACAAATGTTGATGTTCCCAACTCAAAATATTGTCCCAAGGGTCTGTTTGGCAGCCATTTTTGCAGCCATCTAGGATTTCTGACAAAATTAATTGGCAGGAGTAATTGAGAGTGTTATTATCATGATTTGAACAAGTTTGGTGTATTAAAACTTGAAAAATATGAAAAAGTCAGATTAATTTACACTTAAAATATCCCCATTTTATTGTTTTGACAAAAAGGAACAATGACAACTTGCTTGTTCTGTCTCTCTCTCTCTCTCTAGTATTTCTGTCTGTAACATTGTGTTTAAATTAACTTATTAACATAACGTTATGGAGTTTTTGAATATTTTATGCCATTAGTCAGAGACAGCCTAAAGTGAATCTTTTATTTATTCACAACAGAAACATCAGCAATATCAGATTAAATATATTTTGGTTAGTTACATTCCCCTGTTAAACTTAGTTCATGGTTGCATCCCCCCAATGTACTGTTTTATTGTGGTGGCCTTGTCTGTACTTTCCTTTTTCATATTAAATTATTAAGTAAATCAAGGTGATATTAAGTGAGTCACATAATTGATATATTAACATTGTACTGTACAAGAAAACAAGACATAATATTTTTTTTGTTTTAAGTATAATGCTAATACAATTTTTTTTTCTTTTTATCCGATTAATAATAGATTAATCGTAGAAATAATCGACAGATTAATCTATTATCAAAATAGTTGTTAGTTGCAGCCCTAGATGACAGTGATGATGGCAATGATGATGGCAGGGATGATGACAGTGATAATGACACTGATGATGACAGGGATGATAACAGAAATGACAGATGATGACAGAGATGATGGCAGTGATGATGGCAGTGATGATGGCAGGGATGACGACAGGGATGACGACAGGGATGATGACAGTGATGATGACAGTGATGACGACAGGGATGATGACAGAGATTATGGCAATGATGATGGCAGGGATGATGACAGTGATGATGACAGAGATGATGACAGAAATTACAGATGATGGCAGTGGTGATGACAGTGATGATGACAGAGATGACGACAGAGATGACGACAGGGATGATGACAGTGATGACGACAGTGATAATGACACTGATGATGACAGGGATGATAACAGAAATGACAGATGATGACAGAGATGATGGCAGGGATGACGACAGGGATGACGACAGGGATGACGACAGGGATGACGACAGGGATGACGACAGTGATGATGAAAGTGATGACGACAGGGATGATGACAGAAATTACAGATGATGGCAGTGGTGATGACAGTGATGATGACAGAGATGACGACAGCGATGACGACAGAGATGACGACAGGGATGATGACAGTGATGATGACAGTGATGACGACAGTGATAATGACACTGATGATGACAGGGATGATAACAGAAATGACAGATGATGACAGAGATGATGGCAGGGATGACGACAGGGATGACGACAGGGATGACGACAGGGATGACGACAGGGATGACGACAGTGATGATGAAAGTGATGACGACAGGGATGATGACAGAAATTACAGATGATGGCAGTGGTGATGACAGTGATGATGACAGAGATGACGACAGCGATGACGACAGAGATGACGACAGGGATGATGACAGTGATGATGACAGTGATGACGACAGTGATAATGACACTGATGATGACAGGGATGATAACAGAAATGACAGATGATGACAGAGATGATGGCAGGGATGACGACAGGGATGACGACAGGGATGACGACAGTGATGATGACAGTGATGACGACAGGGATGATGACAGAAATTACAGATGATGGCAGTGGTGATGACAGTGATGATGACAGCGATGACGACAGCGATGACGACAGGGATGACGACAGGGATGACGACAGCGATAACGACAGGGATGACGACAGGGATGACGACAGGGATGACGACAGTGATGACGACAGGGATGACGGCAGTGATGATGGCATAGATGATGACAGTAATGATGACAGAGATGATGACAGTGATAATGACACTGATGATGACAGGGATGATGACAGAAATGACAGATGACGACAGGGATGATGACAGTGATGATGACAGTGATGACGACAGGGATGATGACAGAAATGACAGAGATGATGACAGAGATGATGGCAATGATGATGGCAATGATGATGGCAGGGATGATGACAGTATTAATGACAGTGATGATGACAGAGATGATGACAGAGATGATGACAGAGATGAAGACAGTGATGATAACAGAGATGATGACAGAAAATATGACAGTGATGGTGACAACAGTGATGATGACAGAAATGACATAGATGATGACAGAGATGATGACAGAGATGATGACAGAGATGATAACAGAGATGAAGACAGTGATGATAACAGAGATGATGACAGTGATAATAATAATAATAATAATAATACATTTTATTTATATAGCGCTTTAAAAGGTTCTCAAAGGCACTTTACATAAAAGAGAGAACAGAAGCAACAATAGCAAATACATTAAATACATTAAGAACATATACAATGCACAGAGATTACAGATGATGACATTGATGATAACAGAGATGATGACACAATTACACAGAATGGGGTCATTTGTCTATTTGAAGTTCGAAAAATATATCCACGGGGTGCATGGGGACCCTATCTTCCTACTGGACTAATAAGAGAGTGATTTATTTCTGTTTTGCCTGCAACTTTCTTACTGCTTTGAAGTCGGTGGGTCACACTTACTTACAAACTGCTGCCATGTACGACTGTACACCAATCAAAATCAAGCACCATTCAATCAAAATGTGCAATGTAAGTTTAAGCTGATCCAACCACACCTAAATTCTGTAAATCATCACTAATAACTTAATAACTTCGTAATTTACCCCAAACTTTTCCTTTGATTGTATCATGGGTTGTCATTGTTTGTTTTTGTGTTTAGTTTGTGTTCTTGTCATGATTAAGTTAGTTATGTATTTAATTGTTTAGACATAATTTCCTGTTTTTTTTACTGTCACAGTCTTGAGTTTCGTTTGAGTGTTTCCTGTTTTTTTTTGTAGTTTTCGCCCTATGTATATCTTGTCTGGTTTAACTTCCTGTCTTTGTGTGTTTTCCCGCCTGTTTGATTATGTGCCCTTATTGTTTTCACCTGTTCCCTTGATTCTCACCTGTGTCTGATTAGTCTCACCTCCCGAGTGTATTTAGTCTTTAGGCCTTTCTCATTTTTCTGTTTTGTGCCTCCTCGTCTCCTCGCTCCTGTCCTGTTACCTTGAAATTGATCTCAGCGCGCCATGTTGAAGGATGTCTCAATTCATAAAATGCATCTCGAGGAGAGAGGATCGAGGATTGAGGAGGCTTGCCGGAGGAGCTATGAGCAAGGATACACCGGTGTATCCTTTGCGGAAGTCTTTTCAGCACCCATGACGTAAATAGAGGCTTGAAACCCAGCTGGAATATATAAAACCACGGCGGGAGCAGGACTACACAAATGTAAGTGTTGCTTTTGTATTCATAAGTTGTAGGGATGTGCACTTCAAGAATTTTATAAAAATGTGTCTTTTTTTTAACCCCTTAATGTCCACAGTGGACTTTTATGACAGCACTCAAAGTACCAGCTGAGCTAAGAACAAATCCATTGAAATTTTTCAAATCAGTCAAAGTATGAGGCCACAGCACCAGTTTTTCTTAAACGACTATTTTTAGTTGTTAGTCACAAGGGGAAGCAGGTATTTAGATTTTTCACAAAAAACCATCTAAACCAACAGGTTAGGAATATCACATCTTCATAATTCTTCATACACGCATAGTCTAGACTTTAACAATTTATATTCCAAAAGAATTTTGATAATCCACTGCTTTTTCTTTGTCCAGGAGTCATATTTTGCAGAAATTAGGGACCTTTTCTCTAGTATTCTATGGTGTTTCTATGTTGTCCTATGGGGTTTACTCTATGAACAACATGACTGTTTTAATCTCAAATTCATCTAAACTAAATATCCATGTCACTTATACACACACATACACTTGCACACGGAAACGCGCGCGCCGTACACACACACACACACACACACACACACACACACACACACACACTACTCTACAATCCTCTAAAATCTGTACAAAAAATAGTTTAGATTTTACTTCTAAAGTATAATAATAGTTGGACTGGCAGTGACCAACTGAGCAACAAACAAGATAACTAAAAAAAAAAGTCTGGTTATGGCCTTTGTTCTCTCCCCCTGAATGTGTGTGTGCGTGTGTATGTGTGCATGTGTTTTTGTATATGTATGTTTGTGTGTAAATGTGTTTGCTAGTGGTTGAGGCACCTCGAAGGGCTTAGGCTAATCAGACTACATTCATTCCTATGGGCCCATTAGCCATTAGCATGTATCCTTGAAATACATTGAAGTGAATGGAGGCCCTGTTGGAAACGCCTGGTTTTGAAGTTACATTTCTCTTCATTTCTTCCTAAAAGTTAATTGGAAAATATTTTTTAGGATTAATTCTTACTTGAGTCTATCTGGTCTTGAAGTGCATGAGAGTTTTTGAACATGTCATCAGAGGAACATGTATTTCCAGTGGGTTTTTTGTAAAACAAAAAAACGGACTACCCTTGTGTCTATCAACTAAAAATAGTTACAGAAATGGCTGTATCTCAAAAACTACAAGGAGTTAAATCAAATGATTGGTATCATTGGATGTAGAACTTAGAAATTCCAGAAACTCAGAAATTCCAATAATATATGCATTGATTCAGTGGAAGTTGGATATTTAGAATGACAAATGATTGTTGAACTTGTTTTTGAGAATTTTTTCCTTTTTTTACAAAAACATAACTTTATCAACCAATTAAGGCATGATAAATATTCAAAATCAAAAATTGTATTTTGTGTAGCCACATGTATTTATAGTTTCCACAGTAAATTTTGTATTTCCACCTCCAACAGAAAAAAATCTGTGGGACTTTTCCATAACATACTAAATTTAGTTGATAGTCAGTTGATGTCTCATGTTGTTAAATGTCTGTTGCCTCGACTCCTTTTCTCCTCGTGTCTCTTCCTCGCCTCCTCTGCTCGCATCTCTGGTGGGAGGGACTAAGACTAAGGAGAGGAGTCGAGGAAAGGACTCGGAGTTACAAACTGAGAAATGAGAAGGGCCTTTTGTCTTCCCTTGTCCCTGTGCTGGTTGGTTGTCGTCCTTCGTCCTGAAACCTTGTTCCTAGTGTTCCCAGTTTGGATTTTCCTTGTGGCTGTATTTTGGTTGGACTTTTCTTTCCCTGGATTATGATCAGTAAGCTTTTGTTTTTGCCTTGTTTTATGTTTTTTGTTATTAAATATTATTTGTCTGCATCTGGGTCCTCGACCTTTTTGGCTTATACCTTGAACCTTGACAGATTGTTGCATTTTTAGTCATGAATATTGAATCTTACATAGAAAGACGTAGTCATTCAGGGGCTTCATCTACAGTATAGTACCCCCAATATCAATGTCATCAATCTGTAATATTACACTAATACAATATTTAATTAATACTTGCTCACATAATATATATATTCTTTTAAAAGCTTTTTTGGGGGCTTTGATGCCTTTATTTGAGAGGTAAGCTGAAGAGAGACAGGAAATGTCGGACGGAGAGAGTGGGGGGTGACCTGCACAAAATGAGTGGACCCTGTGATCAGTGCATCAAGGACTGCAGCCTCTGCACATGGGGCGCCCACTCCACCAACTGAGCCAAACCAGCGCACCATACTTATACAATATTAAGATAATATTTTTAAATTGAAAAGTTTTTACTAACATCTGTGTATTCAAGCAATAAGCCTACACATCTCACTAACAGGCAGGGCCCAATTATCTGATTTGACCTCTTAAAGAAAAGTCATTGTTTCTTTCTAACCTGGTAATTGTGAAACCTGTCAACGTTTATTCTTAGTTGGCATATTGTGTCACACTGCGTCATTTCTAGGCATGAAGTCATATTTAATGTCACTTGACAACAAACAATACACAGTTCACACCACCAGATGGCAATGAAAACAAGGATCAGTAATCTCTCTTTGCTGTAGAGAGAGGACAGTGGATAGTGCTGAAACAGTACTTTGTGTGTGTGGGTGTGTGGGTGTGTGTGTGCCTGGAGGCCATGGCTGCTGCAATCAGACAACTGGTGGTATCACACACCTGCAACTCATCTCATCAGCCTCAGTACAAAAACCCCAGCTTCTGGGGCGCTGGTTTAGCTCATTTTGTAGGGCAGGCGCCCCATATACAGAGGCTACCGTCCTCGATGCTCTGATGGGAGGTTCAACTCCGCATCTGCTGATCATTTGGTGCATGTCACCCCCCACTCCCTACTCCACACATTTCCTGTCTCTCTTCAGCTGTCCTATCAATCAAGGCAAAACAAAAAACTAAAAGCCTAGCTTCACCTCTACTCATTGCCAGATTTTGCACGGCATCAAATGGGTTGATCTTTCTGATTCTCAAGTAATTTCTCAAGCAGAAAGTAAAAGTAAGTTAGTGAACAGGTGAAGGAGAGTTTGGTATCCCACATGACATACTGTATATTGTTCTCTCTTTCACTGCAGAGCGTAAGGAAGGAACATCCACAATTAACAAACTATCCAACAGGTGTCAAACAGGGATCTACTGTTGCCTCTTTGCCCTTACTGATAAAAACATCTGAGAAAAAAACAACTTTAATTTATGTATGTAAAGGATGGTCTGTTAAATCAGCTGTTGCACCGCAAAACTTTTGCTCATACTGCTTGCAAGCAATGGATGGCAATATTATCAGTCAGCACTTTGGTCCAAGCTGAAATGTCTCAAAAAGTATAAGGTGAGTTTCTATGGAATTTTGTACAGAAATACATGCTCTGCAGTGGATAAATTTAAACTTTGGAGATCCCCTGAATTGACTTTCTTATAGGTGTAGTCTTTCCACCATGATGCGTCAAAGACCACCGCAGCAAATCTATTCTTCTATTGATACTCAGACTAAACAACTAATTTCCCTGCTGCCATCTCAGCCCTCAAAACCTGAAAGCTGAGCCCCCCAAAAAAGTCCCCCATATGCATTTGTGCTGACTACCTCCTCCTAGATGCACTTTGAACAGTCTCGCCCCAACACTGTTCCAAAACACAAATGAAGGTAAGCCAATTACCAATTAAGAAATGTCTCTGGTCCAACATTAGGAATTTAAAGATTATTTCTCTACTGTCAGAGATAGAATGCAGATCCTAATCAAGTACAGGTTTAGTGACTAAACTTGGAAAACCGAATCCAATCTGTGTCACTGTCAGTGTTGGACAGGTTGGGCCGAGATGTGAATGTGTTTCCTCACTCAATGGAAAGCACTCAATTAAATAAGGAAAATGTACTTAAAAGCTAGGTAAAGAGCTGTTTGCTACCATTTTCTTGGTCTCATTATATACTTACCTATATTTTTCCTGATCTTATTAGTGAACTGTATTATCTCTTGCTCTTGACTATATTATTCACAAGACCATCACGCCAATAAAGTAAACTTGATTGAATTGCACTTTTGCACTACCTGTAATTTCTCTCTTTCTCTTTGGGTTACAATTGTTACAACTCCTTGACTTAAAGGACATTATAGGAAATATTATGCTATATTGTGACATTACCTGCAATATCATGGGTATAGCAGCTTTCTTTAGGGGATTACTACTTTTACAGGCGGCTGATTTGTTAGTTCTAGTATTTGTGAGGCAACAAGTGGCGATGCAAAGTGTGACTAGTTCATATTTGTTGACGCTAGTTCCTTGAAGTTGTCTTGGTAGTTGCCAATGCAAGATAGATTTTTTTCCCCCCCTTTGAGTAACATGCAATCTACAAGGCTCAGATGTTGCTGTTGGCAGTGTTCTTTCATCTGCTCTGGTTTTGTGACAATTATTGTATTATGTTGTTAGTGCACGTGTAAATTGTGTAATTAAACATCTTTCATAAATGATGCCCCTTTCTTGTGTAGTTAGATTCTTTTTTTGAGTTGCTCTCATTTATGTAGTTTGCATGTGAATTCCAAAATGCATCACAAAGCAGGAAAAACAGACAAAGAATATATATTGGTTTATGCATTTTATTTATGCTTTCCATTCTTTACATGAAGGTGACTTTCAGTAGAACTTTACATTTTCAATGTTTGCACACAATAAACCATCTAGATTAAAATGGAACAACAGTGGTTGCTGTTAAACTCATTGTTATAAATATGGTTATAGAGCTAATTGTTGAAACTCCTTCCAAGCATGTGTTTTGAACAGATGGTAGTGTTTCATATGGACTTAGGCCTCAGTCTGTGAGGATTTCTTACTGTTGGAAGGGAAATGGAAGTTCAATCTCCAGCCTGCCTTCACTAACTTTCATGTAGGCTTGAGCCTCCTCTGAAGCCTGCTGCAGGAAACCATAAACAGTGTTATTGACCTGGTCTACTACATAAATGAACATGTCCATTATGTTCTCAAATGAATTGTTGATTTGCTCCATATTAAGGGCAGAGATCTGATCAACAACAGTCTTTAGGACTGTGACAAGGTTAAGATAGAGAGCATTAATGTTGATGAACACTGCATCTAAATAGTCAGACTTGATAGAGTCAACAAACTCCTGAGATTTCTCAACAACAGCCTTCAGGGTCTCGCCTATCTTTGCTAGCATTGTGTCAAGACTTTCCATATTTTTCACAAAGTCCAGCAGTTCATCAAAGATTGTCTTGCAAGTTGTTTTAACCTGATCGAAGATCTGGCCTCCAGTAATTGCATCACCAACTGGCATGCGCAATTTCACATTACTGATCATCTCAACAAAGGAGTTATAGTAAACCTCTACGTTCTCATAGATAGTCTGGAGGGTCCCTTCTAGCATAGCAGCAATGCTGCTGGTAAGCTTCTTAAGGACCTCAGGGAGAGTGGTCATCTCATCAGACCCAGGCAGTTTGAACTGGGTCTCCCGCAGTACCTTGATGACTGCATCCAGGACGGTCTGGATGGTAATTTGATACTGGACAATGATGTTCCTGAAGAAAATTGACAGCTGGCTCAATTGAACGTCATAGTTGACTGCAGCATCATAGGCCTCACTGATGCGGTTAACAATAGAGTTCTTTAACTCCTCAGCTTTACTTGTGATCTGGTATTTGTCAGCAAACATTGTGAATGTAGAGATGATGGAAGGCAGTCTCGTCTTGAGTTCAGAGAGCATAAGTTTGGGTGCCTCCATGTTGTAGGCAATCTGCAGGTTCATCGTATCAGCATCCTTTGGAGATGATTTGAAGACCAGGATGTCAACATCAACCTCTGGTGCAGACTGTTGAACAGAAGAAAATAAAATATTATTTTAGTTAAACTTGGATAATGGTAATTGGTTTTCCATCATATCAAAAAGTAAATGTTGATAATACTCACAGGATAACGACCATAGACTCTTGCACTAATCGGAGATGGGACTCTGCCAGTGAGCTGAAGGCCCAGGAAGCCAGTAGATGGGATAGAAACTGAGGCACTGATACCATCTCTTTGAGCAGCATAACGAACGTTCACATCAGTGAAAGTAGGACTGGTGATGTCCACATTCAGGGTGTGGCGAGAGGAACTGAAAAGGAATGAAAATATTCATAAAAAACAGAAAAGATCAGTGTAAATTATTAAGCTGATATTTCATGAGAAGAAATCTGATATATATAGTCAAAATGAAAAAAAAATACTCTGGTTTAGTATTTACCTGTCATCAGCCTGGCGTTTTCTCCTGAAATACGAAGAAAATTAATTATTTACTTTAAATTCTATAATTTCCATCGGGATTAATAAAATTCTATCTAATCTTATGTTATCTTAAACCCTGAATACCATAAGTAAAAATGTAAAACAGTAAACAGAATTTTACCTCAAGGCTTGGGAAATAACATGGTTGACGTCCAGGGTCAGGTCAGCATGTGTCAAGACAAGCTTGCTGATCAAGTTCAGAGCTTCATTCTCATAGTTTGCAGTGGTAGAAGCTAGTGAAAGAAAACATTTTTTATAAGATTAAGTGCTTAACACATCTAACATAATAAAACAGATAAATATGTTTAGGGAATTTTATGAACTCACCATCCATGTCATATTCCAAGAGCACAATGACGGAGGTGGCAGAGGACTTAAGGGTGACTTTGAATACAGGAGCATTGCCCTCTACTTCCGCTGCCAGGTCTGTGGTGTACAGTGGACTGACAAACTTGGCATTTGCAGAAAGCTTTTGCTTTTCAGCTGTTACTTCAGCAACAGTTTTCTCAATGATGGTGAAGTCACCAAGGCTGGTTGGCTGAGACAAATTAATCTCGATATCAGCAGTCAATGAAGAGGTTGGTGCAAGATCAATTGTAGCCTGGGCAATATGCTTTCCATTGGTGTTGAAATTGAACACGTTTGCTTCGTTATTGCCAGTATACTTCAACACTGCATACACACGGCTAAGAGAGGCTTCAACTGCAAGATTCTCATCTACATCCATGCCAATGACTTTGGTGGTGCCTTGGTTAAGCTTGGCATCAGCAATAACCTTGAAGGTGGATCGTAGGCCATCAGCATTGAGATAAACATTAGCCTCATTATCCAGGACTCCTAAAACTAGATAGTCTTCAAGCATAGTACCGTCCATATTTGCCTTTGTTGTTGACTCCATGGCAACAAACGCAAAGGTTCCCTCCAGCTTCAAATTGTGGTCTGCCTCTGCCTTTCCAACAGCCTTGATCACAGGGATGTCGAAATTGCTCTTAATCCTCAAGGTGGAGACAGCATTAAGTTTAGTTTTGGTGTCAGCAACAAGATTTTGGTTTGCTTCCAGGTTGAGTATGGGCAGGGCAATCTTTGCAACTGTAGTCACAGAGAGGGCAGTTTCAAGTGTCTCAGTGCTCAGGCTGATTGTGCTGTCATGAGTGCCCTCAATGTGCGGATTTTCAAGGGACAGGGAATTGGCCAGCTTGATTCCTCTCTTAGTGGTGAGACTGGTGGTGCCATCAAGCTTGGCTTTTAGACCCTCAAACACAGAGGCTGTGGTAGCTCCCAGGCGGAACACAAGATCATCCTCAGCAAAGAGTCCAGCATTGACATTCAAATTAATGATGGCAGACTTGAAGGACAGCTCTGTGATCAGGTTACCCTCGGAGGGGATCTGGACAAGATCCATGATATTAACAAGTGGGACAGCTTGACTCTTCTTGTAAATGACCCTGGCATCAACATCTACAGTCTGCTCGGTAGTGGTCAAAATGTTCTTCAATCCAGTCTGCTCATACAAGTTCAGATCACTGATAGCTGGAGTACGGAAGTCAACAAAAGGCAGATCAATTTCAGGTATGCTGATGGGGGATGTCAGGAAGTCAAGATTTGCCTCACCATCCATGGCTACAAAGATGCCAGCTTCATTTTCATTATTGTCAACAGTAAAGTTGTAGAACATTTTGTACTGATTAAGACGAGCTAGAGCTACTGTGTTCATCTGTTGATTCTCAGGTTTAATGAGGGCTGAGTAATCATTTTGCAGATCAATCTTAGCAGTAATAGTGTCAAAAAGGTTGACCTTGGCATTTCCTTTGTTTTGGAACTCAAAGACAATCTCTACAGGATGGACTACAAAGGTGATTCCATTGGACAGGACTCCACTGACTGCACCATACAGTTCTGCGTCATGGTTTGCTTTCAGCTCGACCTTCATATCATAGAGGTTGGCATGTCCAGTTGTCACAAAAAGACTGTTCTTAATAAATGGTGCCTCTGCCTCATTGCGGACATTAATCTTGAAGTAGGAAAGGGTGCCACACTCAGCTGTAATTTGCTGTTTCATCTTTAGGACAGGGTGGTCTGTGTCTCCAGAGAAGGTTATAGTGGTGAGGCTGGGAGTGATTGACAACTGCAAATTGCTCTTGTGGTTGCTATCATCAGCATTTAACTTGCCATTGCCGGAATTGTCAACGGTTAGAGTAAGGGTGTATCCATCTAGACGAGCAACTGCCTTCTGGTTTAAGGTGGCCTCACCTCTGAAATTGACGATTGGTAGGTTCACTGTATGAGTGTAAGTTGTATCGAGAGAGGCAGACACTCCTCCTTCCACAGCAATGAATCCTGTAGTCATAAATTCAGCAGAGTAAGGTGAAGTGGTAACCTTAATTGTGGTTTTGGTTTGGGCCTGAGCTGATGGGCCATAGAGAGTTAGAGATCCCTGATGATCAACTCCAAGACAAATATGGAAAATCTTTAAAGTCACTGCCCCAATAATACGACTCATTTTTGGCAATGCAAATCGAGCAGTGGCATCAAGGTTGTAATTAAGGATTTCAATATTTGGAGATGTGCCCTGGGAAGAAAAGAATCCAGTGAATGTAGGTGTCATTTCACTCTCAGAGGAGTTCTGGAACTCAGCATTTGTCTTAGTGCCGTAGATTGGAGTGCTGATTTTGATCTCCGCATAGAGTTTACCAAAGCATGGAACCGTTATCTCACTTGGAATGGTTGGTAGCTTGAGCTCAGGAAGCTGAAGAGATGCAACAAGTTTTTCTACAGGAACTTGTGGGATGGTAGGGAAAGAGATCTCAGGAAGAGTGATTTCTGGGAAGGTTATGTCTGGCATGGAAGGAAGGTAGTTCATAGTCAGTTCTCCAAAGAAAGCATCCACGTCAGGCATTTTTATCTCAAAGTTTACAATGAAATCCAGAAGTTCAAAGATTCTCTGCTTGATGTCATCAATGGAAATTGTGATGGCTTTTACTGTGTAGGAGCCCAGGATGGTGAACTCAGGAATATCCAGCTGTGTTGGGATTTCAAACTGTTCAAGTTTATCCATGCTGAACTTCATTGAAGGCACATCAAGATCAGTGAAAGGAATGCGGAAGAAAGGTGTGTTCAACTCCAGCTTCTTAAATTCAGTAAAGAGCACATCAATGATTTGCTGAATCTCGCTGATGATTTTTTGCTCAGGTGCCACCGTCTTTATCATCTCAACCATTTCAGTGAACACATCTGTGATGATGTTAAAGACAATTGTATAGGATTTGCTCACAATGCCCAGATAATATGTAATCTGATCTTTGATATCCAGATTTGTAATTTCCTGTTTTACGAAATCAGCCAATCCCTGAAGATTAACCATCACAACCTGGTCAAAGACATCCTTCATAGATTTTGTAATTTCTGCAACTCTAATATCTCTCAAACCTTCCATTAAGCCTTTAACAGAGGATAAGGCAAGGTTGACAAACTCTTTAGTTGCCTCAAGTTTCTGGGGGATTTCAAGAGTCCTGATCAGCTCATTTACAAAATTTGTGGAATAACGAATAAATTGATTGGTCAAATCCACAAACTGATTGTATTCCAATGACTTCAGCCACTGCACAACATTTTCAATAAGTGCATTCAATTGTTGGATAATATCCTTAACTTCAGCTGTTTTCAAGTAGTTGATAGCATCCTGGGAGACTCGAATGAATGTGTCAGGAATGTCTACTTCTCTCACCATTTTTGTTACAGTCTTGATGGTTTCCTCAATTTTGAACTGCTTGATGAGCTCCACAACCTTTTCCAGGACAGCTTGAACCTTCTTGTCGGCTTCAAACTTAACAATCAGCTCTCTCATCTTGGCATAAAATGTGTTGATCTTACCTACAACGTCAAGGCCCTGAATTGTTTCTGTCAGAGCATTTGTTATATCTTCGAAAATCTTTGTGGGAATCCGACTCACTAGTTTATCAATGTAAGTTTTAAAGTTTATAGAGGAAATCAAAGACTTTAGCTCAGCAAGAAGTACTTGCATGTCAAAGGCCTCAATTGCTTCTTTCATGTAAGTCATGATTGTCTGCAGTTTTTCCTTGATTTCATACTTGGCATCGATATCATTCAGGAATGCAATGCTGCTGCCCTTCAGTTTTTCCAGGTCAATCTGCTGGATCATCTCCTTCATTGTATCAATCACAGACACAACTATGGCCTTGATGTCATATTCCTCGTTAAGGGCATTCAGATTTTCCTGGATCTTCTGAACGAGGGTTTCGCGAAGGGTGCCAGTGACAATTATCTCCTTAATAATACCAGCAAAGTGCTGCATGTACAGACTGAGATCAGAGAGCAGTGTCCCAACTGTAACCTTTAGATTCGTCAAAGAGGCTTCTACATCCTCCATGGAGATGACATAGTCTTGGGAAAAATCACTCAAATACTGCTTCAGCTGAATAAGCTTGTCTTCAATGTTCACTTGAGTAACAAAGTCGTCTATATATTGTGGAAGAGCCTCAAGTTTAGCCCTAATGTCGTCATTAGTGAGGAAACCTTGCAGTGCCTCTGCAACATACACGACAAGGTCTTTGCTGCTTTCCAACAAGGCAGGTAGAGTTTCAAGAAGAGGGAACTGAATTACATGACAGTCTGTGTTCTTGTCATACTTGAGGAAGCCAGAGAGGGTGTATTCCTGGTTCTCAGTGGATTCGGTGTTGAGGATGTTTGTAAGGATGGTGCCAGAAGCCTCAATTCCAGTTCTCTCAGCAGTGTTGTAAATACTCATGTCCTGATTAAAGGCATGCTCGTTCACTTTTGACTTCATTCTAAAACTTGTCTTCTGCTCTTGGAGTGACAGAACATTATCCATCTTGTTGTCAAATGATGTCTCAAGGGAAAAACCTGTATCTAGCTGCTGTGTGACTGATGCTCTGCATTCATGAGCGCTAGCTAAAGCCAGAGGTTGTGCTCTAAGGAGGAACTTGCCATAGAGCTGGGCACTGTGCTTTCCATACATGGTCATTTCTCCATCAGCATTAAAGATGGCATCAAGGTTGATATCAAAAGGCACAATACTGAGACGGATGGTGTGGTCAATGCGCATTGGCTGTGAGTTGAAGCGGGCATCGTTGGTGATCCTGGCTGCAAGACCAATAACTTCAAGCTCAGTGTTGTGGCTCATGTGAGTTCCAAAGAGTTTTCCAGTAGTGCTGCACTTTGCGTTTGCAGCCATATCAGCATAATTTACCTGATAGGTGTGCTTGATCTCTTCCTCACCATAGATGGCCTTCAGGCTTCCAGTCAGATCAATCTTGTAAAGCTCTGCCTGTAGCTGAGCCTCATTGATGATGTTGGCCGCCAGAAGTCTGAGGTTGTTGTTAACATTTGCAGAAGCAGTGTAGGGTTTCAGGTCAATGGTGATATCATGTGTGTAAGTGGCATACTCACTTGCAGTTGCTTCAGCCTTTGAGTTGAAGTCAAGGCTAGAGAGAGTAATGCTCAGAGTGTTGGCATTATCAACCTTAATGTCACGCATTGCAGCCTTGTTGGTAATGGATAGAGAAGCCTTTGAAGCATCAAGTGCAGCATTAAAGTTGTTTTCCAGGGCAAGAGGGCTCTGGAGGGTGGTGGTTCCACTTGTGGCCAAACCATCCTTGTTCATTGTCAGAGTAGCCTTGTGAGTAGCCTCATTCTCAAGTAGCTTCATGGTGGCATCACTGTTCACAGCCAGACCATTGACATTCATAGAAGCAGTAAGCAGAGAGTAAACACGGTTTTCAGTGTGGTCTGCATTTGTCTCCACTCTAAAGACGACTTCGCCTGCACCAGCAGAGGCCTCAGCCTGGTTGCGGATCTTCATGCCAAGAGCAAGTGCATTTGCATCAGATTTCAGTGACAGCTTGGTGTCTTTGAAAGAAAGCTCAGCAACATGGGTCAAAAGGTCTTCAAAGGCATTGGTGTTAGACACAACTGACAATTCACCATTGGCAAAGGTTGCTGCAATTATGTTCTGGGCCTTGATAATTGTGGAGTCAAACTTAACAGTGGAATCAACCTTTGCTTCTGGCCTGAATGGGAAGATGGTGAATGACTGGGTTGAAATGGTCTTGCCAGATATGGGTCCAGCCGTCAACATTCCTTCAATCTTGCTATCAGCCGATATTTCTTCAGTGTTGATTCCAGCCATACCAGTGTGCTCTAGTGCAACATTGAGACCAAATGGGCTTGTGGCTTCAATCTTGCTGCTTGATCTCAAATTAATTTTGTCTGTGATTGTGGCTTCCTCAACAATATTAATACTAGCCTCAATGAATTTATGGGCTAAAGAGCTTTTCAACTGGGCCTTGAAGGATTCGGCAGGGGACAACATTCCAGAGCCTAAAATAAAAGCGAAGAGAAGAGGGTTGTTACCTAGTAATTGCTTTGTGTGATTGTTGTCCAACCAATTATCTTAGATTAATTTGCTGGTATAAAGTATCTCACAGTAATATACACAATAAACTAGTTTAGTCTAGTTTTATCAAAGAAAACTGTAAAGTTGTAGCTGAAATTAGGTACTATTTATAGCCTCAGTGGAAGTTGAAACATGTAACTGAAATTGAAATTGAAATTGAACTGAATCTGAACATTTTCTAAAAGTTCTACCAAGAGTAAACAACCCATAATTTCAACTTTGACTTAATAACAAATTACTCAATGACATCCACTATGACTTACCTTCAATCTTTACAGAGAGGATGTCAAGTGGGGAGGTTCCTTTCACATCAAACTTGGCGGAGTAGCTTGGTGTCTCCACAACATCTTTGCCTGCAGCCATTGAGGCCTCCATGTCGTAGAGGTTGCTCTTCATCAGAGCTGAAACCTCAGCTTTGCCAAAAAGAGGAACATACAGAGTAAGACTCTCAGGAACAACAAGCTCTGGGATGGGAATTTCCATGGAGACGATCTCCAGTCCAAACTGGGGTAGAGAGACAGTGGGTGTGGTCAAAGCTGGTGGGAAGTTAAGCTCTTCTGTCGACTTTCCTCCAAGAGGAAGAGGGATAGAAATGGTGAAGCGCTCATTGTTGAAGTAGTAGACAGCCTTTGCCTCACTGTTTATAAAAACAAAACCATAAAATGTGTAAATTATCTAATTTTTTTCCAAATCATTTATGCATTTATCATTGATTTCTTCATACTTACGTATTCAGGAACAGTTTTTCTGGAAGGGAAATCTCAGGCATATCAGGTACTCTGAAGTTCTGAATGTAAGGAATATCAGCACCATACTTTTCCATGTAGTTGTTTGCTGCCTATGAAAAAAAAACAATCATAGTTTTATGCATGCTTTACATTTCTTACCATATAAAATATGAATAATTGTTCAGTCAAGGATTCATACCTCCACAAACTTGGTGAAGATGTGACGGACCTTCATGTCAGTTTGCCCCACTGGCATGTCAAGAAGCAGGTTGCCATACTCATTAACCTTATACCCATATGGCAGGGTAGTTGTGTCAGTGTTCACATCAGACTTGACCTCAGCCTCAATCTTGGTGCCATCTTCAACAACATAGAACAATGAAATGGAAAATGAAGTAATACTCTGATCCCCGTCTTGTTAAGGTGATAAGTATGTAAACTTACGCTAATCAAGTATAAGGCAAAATGCCGGATTTGTAACAGAAATATTTTTTAACTTTGATGACTGCTTGTTAATCAAAATGGTAAGCAGACATTCTAAAATATTTTTTCACATATTTTTGGTCCCAACTTTTTACCATCAAATTTTTATCATCTTATGACCAGAACTTGTATGTACATGTCTAAGATCAATGAAATCTATTGTAAAATGAACAATTCTGAAATGCAGGATAACTACCAGGAAGGAAATTAAGAAAATTACCATATTTTGCTGCAATTTTCTGCTCAGATTTGGCACCCCAGGCGTTGATTTCACTAGTGAGCTGCAATTCCAATTCTTCATCACGCTTCAGGTTAGCTGTGACAGTGGCATCAGCATTGGCTAAGGGGAACTTAACTTGGACTTGCAGCATACCTTCCTTCATGGCCACCAGACTGGAAAATATACAGTGAGTTAGTTTACTACAATTATCATGGTGACATTAATTATATGTTGAATACTGGATTTGTGGTTGATTTCTTACCTGGCACGGCCAACAAGGGAAAGTTGAGGGATGTTCTTGTTTATCAAGTCAAGAGAGATGGAGTGAGTTCCTTTGCCCTTGGTGTTTGCATCAACAACACCCAGCCTGATTCCAACCTCCACATCGTAGTCTGGGATCTGAATGTCAGCAGTGACGACATTCTTCCTTCTGTTATATTTCATCATTGCTCTGGCTTCAGTGGGCTCTGCACCTGTTATTGATCAACGAATAGATTGAAATAACATAACTTCAGTATTAAGAACTTTTTCAGATTTCAGTTAGTAATAAATTACATGTACATTTTAATATTATACATTACCTTCAGCCCTCAGAACAAATGCCACAGTGTCAACCTTCTGCCGGCCCTCTTCTCCCTCTCTGAGGAGCTCGTAAGCTATAGTAGCTGTGTACTCAGTGACTTCACCAGTGGGGTGGAGTTCCACGGCAATTCTATTTAGATAAATATAATTAATTATAAGTCATAATAATAGTTATATTATTATAATAAATATTCATTCATTTATTACAAAATAACATTAACAATTACAGAAAGTTTTGCTTACTGGCTGTCTCCAGTGAAGGGGAAGTAGGGGGTTGTCTCTTGAGAGAAAGCATCAGTGTACTGCAGAGCAGTGCAGTATTTCATTCCAGCAAAGAAGGGAGTGCATTCACGAACATCAACCTTGTCCATCACCACAGGGGGTATGGTCTTCACCTCTGATCCAGTAACTGCCACCAGGGTGTTTCTATATTTTAAATGCAAAAAAAAAAAATGTTAATGGAACATTGGCATCATTTCAGTGTAGACATCAATTGATATGAAGCTTTAGTTACAATAATTAAAATACATTGCACTTAAGCTACAAACAGCAGCTATCAAGCACTTTCCTTTAATCCCTTAGGTAAAGTAGGTTATTAATTGCGTGATAACCAGATGTGCAAACTAGCTACTCAATGCTTCTTTCGCCATTACCAGTGATGGTGGTCCCCATGTCCTTCATTGATGTTTGAAAAAATTGCACAATATCTTCAATTTTTACTAACACTTACGTCATTTTGATGAGCTTTGTAGGACTCGTTGGAGCGGGAATGGTCAGCTTGAAATTGGCACGTCCCATGGAGATCTTTGCATTAAGCCCACTCTCATGGAATATGCTGGTGTGCATCTCTAATCCAGAGTTGACATACTCAGGGATGTGGGAGCCAACCTGAGTTACAAACTCAATGCCTGCAGAAGGCATGAAGGTAAGCTCGCTCTGGGGAAAAACAGTAGACGTAGGTGAGTTATGTTGATTCTGTGTTACAGAAAACCATATCGTCTGTTGTCTGTAAAACCTATTTTTGGAATTAATTTTATTTAATGCTTACCATGTCAGGAGCAATCTTAAGTCCACCCTTGATGCCAGGGGTGACGGTACCAGACAGAGCAATCCTCAGAGGCACACCAGTGGCGGTAGGCAGGAAGAATTCATTGTCCATGAAGACGTAGTGGGCAAAGATTGTGTTGTCAGCCTTGGTCAGCAGTGCCTTCATTAGCTGCAAATAGATATACACAAAAAACTTTTAAATCCTGAACAATGACTTTCTAAATTAAAGCATTGTTTCATATTCTGTTTCTCTTTAAAACGTTACAAAAAACTTCCTCACATCAGCTGGGAACATCTTAAGCATGCTGTCAATCATCATGGCTGCAGCATAGGCCATCTCCTCCATTTCGCTTGTCTGCAGGTATCCCAGCTCATTACCCAGAAGTCTCAGATAAACCATTGCCTCAGGAGACTGAGCTGACTTGAGGTCCCTCACAAGTTTGTTTAAGTTGCGTCCAATGTCTCTCATCAGGGTCTGGGTGGCCTAAACATAGATATGTACTGTTATTATACGTTTTTCCCTTATGGGAACAGTGGTCATCATGAATACTTTTTTGTGCACAAAAAAGATTGATATGTGTACCTGTCTCTTCATCCTGTCCTTCTTAAGAGCAGGCATCATGTTCCCCAGGAGCTCGTTGACTCTGAGTGGCATGTTGTCAGAGACAAAGTACATTGTCTTCAGGGCAGTGTCGGGGAAGAAACCATTCTCTCCAAACAGCGCTTCAACAGTTGGCTCAAATCCTTTGCCCTCCATTCCAATCTATTAAGGAGAAACATTTTTGACAGTCACAACTAAGCTCACTGCAAAATCACCTCAAAGCACAATTGGAATTTTAATCGCTTAAGTTGTTTACCTCCATCATGTCAATGTCATAGCCGAAGGCCTTCAGAGTCATTTCAAGCATGGCCTCCTTTGGCAGGTAGCTGGTACCCTCAAAGATCATGTTGCCCTCCACAGATCCGACCTTGTAGTTGCGAGAGAACTTGGTGGGGTCCATAGTGGGCCCAATCTCATTACCTTGCAGGGCATCAAGAATCTTCTGTCTCAGTCTGTGGGGAAGAAATAAATGTTGCAGCAAACCCAATGATGGTGAGCAAATAGGGACACCTACTCATTGTTTAGAATAAAAGTTGCAACAACAAATTTCAAAACTATAAACATAATCCTGCAACTGCTTTTCACTTACTCTTGGGTCTCTGGCTCAGTTGAGGACAAAATGTTGGTGACATGGGAGATCACAAAGCTCTTGGCTTGTTTGTCCTGCTCATTGGGCAAGGCTTGAGCCAGCTGGGCTAATTCAGCGGGCTGGGGGTCCTTCATAAGAACCAGATATGCAGCAACACGCTTTTGCAGGGGGCTGGCACCGTCCAAAAGCACCTGCATGAGAACCTCTCTGCCCTGTGACCAAATAAGATAAATTAAATTAGTATAGAGAAAAATAATTATTCATGCAATCTCTTGAAGCCTTAACACAATTCAACGTGCCTCTTCAGGGACGGGAGTCAGCCTGTACGCTTGGATGGCAGCCTGCTGCACAGACAGGGAAGCTGCAGGTTGGTTCACACACTGGATCACAGCGGCTCTGAGTGCAGGACTGGCAGGTCCTACAGCTGCAGCCATGTTTCCAATAACCTAAAATCAAAACATAATCATTCCTCAATGAGAGATGTAAATCAAGACTTTCAAATGTATTTCATGCTTTCCATGCCTTGTAAAATACTATATTGGACTTTTGTTTAAGTTAACACTTCAGTTTCTTTATAGCAAATTCAAATAAATCTATTTTTAATTTTAAAGTTGGATTAAACAGCGATACATGATTGATTTCAATTACTGAATTATTGTATGTTGGAGCCAAAGCCAGTTTGCTATAGTGATGGGCAAACTTCTTTTATTGACAAACATTTTACACAAGTGCCGGTTTCTTCATAATGATCCTTAAAATAATTTAATTAGATACCTACCCTCAATGTCATGAAAGTAGTGTCCTTGTCACCAGAGCAGTCGCCCAACTGAGCGGCCATGAATTCAGCAACAGAGTAAATCTCAGGGATCAGTTTTCCCTCAGCTTTGTAGAATCTGTTACAGACACAAAATGACAATTTAAAGCCTATGCATCTTATTGTACAAAAAGGACATTGGCTGAAATAGTCATAATATTAGTTTGACCTGGAATAAAGGGTGGTTGACTTTACTCACCTCTTGACAACATTGCTCAGGGCATACATGATGGGCTTGCTGGGCTTGAATTTGGCCATCTCGAGCATGTCATTGATCAGGAGGGCAGAAGGATTGGACACAAGTCCCAAAGCAAAAACGCCGGCATCAACCTCGACTGAAGAGCTGTCAAAAGTCCTGAGGATCTGCATGATGGCACTGCTGCACTCAGGGGTTCCACACTGGGCCAGGACCTGGTAGCTCAGGACTTTGGACACAGCCAGTGCTTCAGGAATGGCGGGACCCAGGGTCTCTGCCTTCATTCCACGAACCATTTTGACAAGCTTGTGGAAGAGGTGGGCCCTCCTGTCACCTTCGGTCTCAGGCAGAGCGGCCAGCTCTCTCAGGAGGGCCAGTCCTGCATCCTTATCCTGGATAACACTCTTAGCCTCAACAGTCTCCATGTGCAGACCCTTGACAATGGTACCTGTGATACAACATGGTTGCAATGAGTTAATATTACTCCCAGTGACAGCTCATCCACATATCAAACCAATACAATTTGAACAAAGGACTTACTAGTTTCAAAAACTCTTTCATTGTAAGGGGTGACCTCAACCAGAGTCAGCGATTGCTTTCCAACATTGGTAACACCATATTCTCCTCTGTAGGAACACAACACATTTAGGAATGGAAGATCTCTTGAACAATACATCTTAGAACACAAAGTTACACAATGGAACAATCATCATGTCTTTTACAGGTTGGACTTACTTGTGGGAGAAGGGAATGAGGATGTGGTTCTCAGTACAGGAGCCAGAGGTCATGTGTGCCTTCTCATTGTCGAACTTGTAGTTGCAGGCCTGTGTGCTTCTGACCAGCTTGGAGAGAGGGTAGTTCTGAAACAGGAAAATATTTAATGAATGTATTGTAGTGGATGAAGTTAAAACAAAAGAATTGCAGAGTGTGCATTGCACTCCCAAGATATAACTTATCACTCTTGGGTGCAGTAAAGTGACTTTACTTCGAGTTTCATTCCATAAAGTCTTAGTTTCTATAGGTGGTGGCACCTCCTGTCTTTTTAACGTTGTTGCTATTACACTTCTACTACTCACATTATAAAAACAACTCTTTCACAACTATAACCTTTCTTCCTGTGTTCCAGGGAAACTTTTAATTGGTATCTATCCAAGACTCCTTAAAGATTTGCCTTAAAGGTTCATGTGGCTCCCATGCACAACAAGGTTTGGATAACTTACCATGCCAGACAAGAGTGCCAGGGGGCTGGTGTTAGATCTGAGTGGGACAAATTTGTCACATTTGGACAGATCCCTGGTGAAGCTGATGTCAGTTGCAATGTCCTCTCTGGTGTTGACGGAGGAACGGGTCTTGCAATTGCCATGGATTGTGGGCTGAAGTGAATGATTGGAGAAATATATCGGTATTTTTAGAACATCCTACAGACAGTTTTTTTTAAACAATGACTAGCCGCATGGCTAAAATATGCAGGATTATAAGTGTAAGTGTAAGTTATTAGTAAATGATGTACCATGAACTTGTTCTTATCTTCTTCCACCAGAGGCACAGCCAGGGCAGAGATGATACCCCTCTTGATGTTCAGGATGGTTGTTGTCTCACCTTCTTCAGGGTACAGTTTCAGATTGTACACACCCTCAACCACAACCTTCAGAGGATATCTAAAAGACAATGCATGAAGTTTAAATTAAATGATCTGTGCAAAATCTTCAAAACTCTTAGATAGGTGACAAAAGTTTCAAAGAAGGGTATTTAAAGAAAAAGTAAGACTTTCACCATTAACTCCCAAAGGCACATGTGTTTCCTTTGAAAACCTGTACATGTAACGTACCTCTCCATTTCAGCAGCAAAGGCATCAGAGCCGGCAGCAGGGCCGAGCACAGGGTTGCCATCTGCGTCCATGTCGACCACCTCGCTCAGGCTACAGCCAGTGGTGCGGACGATGTAACTACAGGTCTGAGGTACTTCAATTACAACCTGTGAGAGAAGGAACATTTTCATTATTATCTCATCCTCTAAAAAACATGTGAAGAGAAAATTCTAATTACTTAAGATCTTTCTTGTACCGTGCAAGAGCCCTTGGGTCCGTTCTGGAGCTGTGAGGCTCCATTGATGGCATTCAAAGATTCAGCTTCATACCGGTATTCATACTTGTGCAGGGTCTTGTACCGTTTGGCCACTAGACGAGAAAATCAATGTTAAAAGCTATCCATTGATTCCCAGTCAAATAATTTATATAGATTGGATTTAAACACAAACATTTATTGAATCAACATGTGATCATAGCAAGTAGTCTTGTGCGACTTACACAGGCAAGTTGGCTGATCTTCATCTTGGGCAACTGCAAAAAAAATCAAACATTATTAATTTAAAACTTATATAATTTATAATATATAATTCGTAATGTAACTGAAAAGAATCACATGACTTAAAATTAACATAAAAATCTAGAGTAACTGCATTAAACCATGCGTCCTATGTTATAGTTATCATTGCAGCATTTCTCCACACATGGGGGAGTACATTTCCCTTTTTTTCCTACATATTATTTTTTTTAATTAATTATGTCATACTTGATATGCTTGGGTAAATGTGTGTAAAAAAAAAAATAGAATACAGGTTAGAAAATATTTAACTAAATAATCTGCAGCAAAACTAGAAGCGATTATATGCCAAATAAAAAAAAAACTTTCCAACTAGGTGAAATGTTCAAAGAAATGTTTTCGACGAACTACTCACAAGCCAAGGCAGATGTGCTGAGGAGCAGCAACAGGCAGAGCTTAGAGTCCCCCATGATGGGTTCGTTGAAGCTCTCTCCCTTAAAGTTGGCGAGTACTCAGACGAGACTGATTTCCTAGCTCCAGCTCTTGGCTTTTATACCCTCAGCCGGGCTCTGTCGGAGGACTGGGAGGCACAGACAGTGCTTTGAACGCTCAAAGTCCACTCCACCCTCCTGTGTGGAGGGACAAAGGCAAAAGGTTTAACAGGATAGTCATGTCACAAAGCACAAGCTTACAAAACTGATTAATTCTGTCAAATCAATAGAAAGCCTTTTTAAACTGTGTCAAATGTGCATTTTATTTTAATGTCATGCACTTATGGCTCTGGCTGAGATGTCTTGGTCATTTAAAGCATATTAAAAGGGACTCTTATCATGTAATTGGGGTTTTATAATGCTCCTCTGCTTCTGATATGATGCACATATCCATGAAGTAGTCGTCATATTTAGGCCTGTTTCTTGGTGTTGTACGTTGAAGAAACGCTTGCAGTCAGTTGAATAAGCCATTCAATAATTTAAAAATATTACATTTAATTTGATTGACAGTTGTAAAGTTTCATATTAAAAAAGGGTTGGACTAAGGGGACATTGTCTTTCCTTAAATCTTGGTACAATATCTCACATGTCACAGAGACTTTATATGGATTAATGTAGGTACCAATGATTTAAAGCTCCGTGATCAGGCTTAACTTCTGCTGTTAAACATGCTAAGTCAATCAGGGAATTTTACAAGCTAACAGCACCAGTGTGAATCAGGTCAGGTGATAGACATTCATTAGTTAACAGTGAGTGATCGAAGCGTGCTCCAAACACAAAGTCCCAGCTCTAGATGAAGAGATGATAAACTTATCAGCTGCTTTATCCGTTGATGATATTGTCTAAAAAGAACCCAGCATAAAGCAGCGTTTCCTCTGTTATGTAAATGTTGGTAAAGTCATTTAGTGTTGGTTTGATCATTTCATGTCATTGTTTATTTAACAGGGACAGTTCACATTAATGTACCAAGGTAGTCAAAAGTTCTTCATTAATTAGATGTCCTTATAGTTCTTAACACTTAACCCCACATGTTATGAATATACTCATTTTGTTAAATCAGAATGTGACTTATCTCTACAGTAAAAATGAAGAAATAAATAATTCATATTACTTACGTTACCTTGTAAAAGAGTAATGCTAGTTGTTGTTTCCACTTCCACACGCCAAAATGGAAACGGTGAAAACAAACTTCGATACGGGTTAGATGATGAACTTCGATCTACAAAGATTCAAAGGTTCATGCAGCGTTTCTGTTTAAATTGGAACTGAAGTCAACATGGCCAATGGATGCATAAACAGCCCTAACCTTTGAGTTCTAGTCATATGAGTAGTTTATTTCATTTAAAAAGATTTTTTAATGTAATTTTTATTGCCATGAAAGTTGCAGGTTTTTTAAAATCCTTTTTCTTCTTCATCGATCACATAACTAGATCTGAACATTGTGTAATAGCCTGTCGCAATATATCGCCATCAGCACCTTTAAAAGTTTGTCAGATACTGACAGTGTTTGCACTGACAGACATGTACACAGATAGAGTCCAAAGGGGGCTTGAGCCTCCAAACACTCAGTGTTCCTTTTTTATTTCAGACATCTATCTACAGCTTTAATCCTTTTAAACATGATTCAGTCAGTTTAAATAAATGTAGATTTTCATATGTTTCAAAAATGATCAAAATAATCGTATAGATATACAGTCTGAGGTTTATGACTCCAAGCCTCATTAGTGTTGAGCAATGCTTCTGCATGCTCTCAATGATCCCAGAGGGTCCAATGGGGGAGGATACTTTAGATAAATATTGTTTTGCACACTCTTGTATTTGAAGCATACAGTACATGATGTAGGAAAAGCAATCTAAATAACAAGTAAATCAAGTCTGTATGTGATGTGTGTAACTGTACATGTATAGTAATATATATTTTTGTCTTCATTTAGTCCAAACCTGCTGTGCATGTAAAGAGGGGACTGTGTTAGCCATAGGGACCTGTTAGGACTACGGGCGGAAAATAGCAATTTGCTAACGCCCAGTGCAATACATGTTTCCTTGTTTTATATAAGGTTAATGTTCTTTGTGCATTGCCTCTGCTTACATAAAGAAACATAACCTAACATGTAATGTGAGCTTTTAAAGTAGCCACATTTGCACACATTCAATTGCAGCAATATTCACCACAACTTCTGAGCACTATTCTACAGCACAACAAAACTACAGCCTAACATGACTAAGCAACAAAGTGCACAGTGCGTAATCACCTGTGTATTTCTAAGGAACCATTTTTCTCCTTGTATATTAAGCCCCTTTTTCTTGTTGTCTGCAGCCGACATGGTTTGTGTAATCCCATAAATAGGCACTCTTCTGATTTGTTTATGAAGTCTGGGTATGAGTGCAGATACAAAAATGGAATAAGAGGATAAATAAGAAGCCAGAGAATTAAATAATCACATCTATTCTGCTCTTGTAATTTTCATTGAAAAGACATGAAAGTCTGGCACATGATCATGCTTCATGCTCTCCACCTGATGAGGCCCATGAGAGCGTTTCAAACTCTGTGACCCACATCACAGGAGACAGACATGTGCAGTCCCCCAACGGGGCAGCTGTAGGTACTCTTACCCAATCAATCGTTCGGCATAAAGGTCAGCTGTTTAATCCGCTGAGATTCTACTTTGTAAGTACAGTTCCACTAACACAAGTATTTATTTATGCCCTTCTGTTAAAAAGGATATGTGGCTTCCTGACGGCGCGTGATCAAGCAGCATGATAACACACACACGACAGTTTGAAAGAGATACAGCAGTGCAGGTTTTATCAACTGTGAGCCTGGTTCTGTGTAATCAGAGGTTATCTGATGCTTAATCACGTGTATGGATTGCCGTGCTGAGTAGTTCAAAACTTCAGCTTTGAGTGATGCTACCTTTTTTTATTTAATCAAAAGCACATAATAACATTTTTGTACACACACAAATGAACCTCTCAGATATGTGAGGTAATTCAAGGGATCCTTCTATTAAACAAAACTTCAGAGTAATGCTTAGAAAGGACACAAAACAAAACATTTAGTGGAATAATTATTAAATTGAGGGTCTTGTGTCTGTGCTGGGAATTTCCCCTGCAGATATCAAACTGCCAGCACTGCCAGGTGGGCGGGACTCTGCTTCTCAAAAGGAATGAGAACACCTGATTTGCTAAAAATATATAGTCAGTGGGTTTGCACATCCTTCTAGCTCCACCCTCTTTCCAGGTTTTTCCATGTGCAATCAGCCGCATGCCCCTGGCATGTCGTAGACCCTTGAAAAGAAGCACTTCTATGATTCATTACCGCCATACAGGAACTGAACAGAACGTTTCATCTTTCACTGTAAGAATCTCCTGTTGAGCACTGAAGGCCCTTTATTACTCACTTTGAATATCTCATCAATAGGCTCTATTTTTGTGGAACATAACCCTGTATGCAGATCTTACTTCCTTGATAAAAGTGTTGCATTTCTATGCTGCGGATATTAAATGCTGGAGGGCAAAAAGGGATTGAAATTGAGTGGAAAAAAAGCACATATACAAGAGCATACAAGTCTTTATTTTTCCCTCTTCAAACTGTCTTTGATCTAACTAATCTCTCTGGACTTCTCTCCCAAATTATACATGTTTTCTTTTATATCTGATTTCATTATACTTGTTAGGAGCTGTTGCTTTTCCCATCTTAGCTCAGATTTTAGAGTGATAAATATTAACTGATGGGGGTGCTGGTTTAGCTCAGTTGGTAGAGCAGGCGTCCCATGTACAGAGGCTGCAGTCCTCAACGTACTCGACTCCTGGTTTTGCTGGTCATTTGGTGTATGTCCTCCCCCACTCTCTACTCCTCATACTTCCGATCTCTCTTCAAATGGACTGTACTTATATAATGGTACAGTGGTGCTTTTCTAGTCTTTGCGACCACTCAAGGCTGCTTTTACACTACATGTCACATTCACCCATATTCATCTACTGATGGCAGAGGCTGCTACGTAAAGTGCCCAACTGTCAATCAGTTACCCGTTGGGCAAAACACTGAACCCCAAATTGCTCCCGGTGGCATTTAGCCAAGGACACTTTGACATGTAGCCTGAGGGAGCTGTGGATCGAACCTCCGACCTTCCGATTGAAAGACGACCCACTCTACCACTGAGCCACAGACGCCCCAAATTCAACTTTCTAATAATGGCAAAAAGCCCCCCAAAAATGTTTATCAAGTTTTGGTTATGAGCTTAGAACAATCACTTTGTCGCTTGCACGTGTCATCATTTTCCCCAAACATAATTTTTACAGAATACGAACGCTCTCTTCCTTTCCTACAAATGGTTGCATATTTCTCAGTAGGTGTGGCCTTTTTCACATCAACAGACAGAAGTTTTAGGTGCATTATGCGATTAAAATAACTTTTTGGGTGTCCCCTACCATTCATATATAAATATCTATATATATGTAAACTCCTGCTTAATTTGATGGCGTTTCACTCATAGGACGTGCTGCAACATCATGATAGATTAGTTGCAGTTTGCAGAATGTATCATTGCACAAAGCCATAATCTATCAACACAACATTTTTTAGATATTCTCTTAAATATATTTCCAAAATATACACATTATTGTCTGCCAGACTGTGTCGTAGTAAGTGTAGATTGAGAATACATTGGTTCAAATGCTTCAAATGCAGCCTAGCTTAGTGTTCTCATACTCAGAAAACACAGATTGTTCGTGTATAGCACAAAAATACATTAACTTATTTACTGCATAAAAGAGTTTGCAATAGCTTCTCTTACAGTGTACTGACCTATCAGTCAGTGTGGTTGAGCAAACATTGGCTGAAAGTCCAGACACAATGAAGTCATGCACAGGGTATCTGTCGCTGTGTCATAAACCACCGTGATTGTTCCTCAGCTTTATCTGGAGCTGGACAGCTAGCACTTTTCACCAAACCTGATAAAACTTCACTGATAGAACCGTTCTATGAAGACAGACCAAAGTTTGTCCTGTACCACACAACATAGAGAATCCATGCATTCTGTACATATGTAATAGATGCAGGTGTGCGTGAGTCCTAAGTTTGAACCAGCAAGTCAGATTAATTATACAATATGTTGAATTTCTTTACCTGACTATTGTATGTATAGAAAGATGGACAGAAGGAGAGCTTGCATGAAGGTGTATAATTACTTTTGTTAATGACTAATAAAAGGCAGATATGTTTTTTTTTCTTTTTTTAATTATTTTAGTCAGACAACTCACGTTGTTATAGTTTGAAATGTTTATTGTAGCAGCAGAACATAGCTTGTGTTTGGCGTCTAGGCTCCGACCTCGTCACTCCTCGCTGATTTATTTTACATGCAGAGATTGAGGAGTGATGAGATAATATCTTCAACCCCTCTATTCGGAGCCTGCCGGTGGATGCTGGGATGGTGGTGGGTTGGGGTAGTCCTGGTGCAGGGCAGTGATGCCAATGACAGAGCAGAGGGAGAGACCGGAACTCTTGCAGCTTAAATAGCCCGCCAATTGAGAGGAAGTGTTTGTCAGTTAATGTGGAAGAGACGTATATCATTTACTACATCAGTGCAGCTCGAGTTGTCTGCCTGAACTCCTCGCAGGCGTCGCCCCATTTTTTGGGGCTTTTATTCCTTTTTTGAGAGGGATGACAGTGGATAGTGTCGGAAACAGGGGAAGAGAGAGTGGGGATGACATGCAGCAAAGGGCCGAAGGGCCGAACCCGGGGCCGCCACATCGAGGACTGAGGCCTCTGTACATGGGACGCGCGATTTAGCCGCTGAGCCAAACCAGAACCTCTGTTTTTGATTATTTTTATAAAAAAATTAATTATTAAAAAATTTGTCTAATGATCGACCTTGAGAAAAGAGCATGTGGTCACCAAAATGAATAGCTGAAGTATATTTATCTTAGAAGGTTGTCTGCCTGTTTGTCCAAATCCTCAAAAGTTAAATGCATTAAAGTTACAAAGTGAAGCTCTGGACTTATATAATATTTTGTTTACAGAGATATGTTTTGTCTAAAATGTTCCATTAGCAATAAAACAGTTAAACACTCAGTTACTCTCAGTAACAAGGTGCTTTCCTAAGGCCTCTGCTGAGTCCTTACAAGTTGACACAAGAGACCAACACTACTGTGTACCTGTACAGAACATACAGTATACTGTATCTGTACAGCACATCGTACAGGTTGCTCATTTGGCTTCGTTCCAATTTACATACAGGCACATGCATTTGCACACACACACACACACACACACACACACACACACACACACACACACACACACACACACACACACACACACATACATTGTCGCTAGACTTATGCAGGATTCAACCTTTGTTCTACATCCGAAGACCTTCGCCGACTGCATGCTGTCACAGTAACTACTGTAACCATAAAAGTATTATTGATACATGATACATTTTTTAACTTAAGACAAATGAATGATTCTTTTGTTTTTTTTGTCTTGGTCTGAAGTTTAAATTTGATTCATGTTCACTAACAGAAGCACACAAAAGCTACAGCTTGATGAGGAAGTGTTATTCATCACTGCAACAAAGAGAGTGACACCCCACATCAATGTGCATTTATACTTTCTTTCATAGCACTGATGGGTCCTGGGAGATACTGAAGAACTCACATTGAGGTAATCCATAAATATCTACAGATATTATTGCTTCTTTTAGTTAGTTAAGTTACACTCAATAGGAATACAATTCCTGCAATCCCCATCGCCCAACTTCAAGGTGTTATGAAGTGGACGATCTGTGTTGTTTAGAATGGCCTCAACCTTCTTCAGTGTGCATCTCTCGACCGCATCCCCCAGTGAGTCCAACCTGAGTCCGATCAACACCACCTCGATGTCCACCCCTAAGTGTTCACTGGCTGAAGAGGGGGCTTGGACCTGCGGAAATCTATTATCATCCCCTTTGTCTTTGAGGTGCTCAGTAGGAGGCAGTGTTTGTGACTCCAGTCACTGAAGACTTTTATCAGATCCCTATATTCTGATTCCTGTTCATTCCTGATACACGCCACAATAGCAGTGTCATCCGAGTATTTCTGCATGTGGCAGGACTCAGAGTTGTATTTGAAGTCCGCGGTATACAATGTGAACAGGAGTGGAGCCAGGACAGTCCCCTGTGGAGCTCCCGTGCTGCTCATTAATGTCCCAGTTCCCCAACCTGACAAACTGTGGCCTTTCTGTCAGGTAATCTATGATCCATGAAACAAAGGAGGGATCCACTCCCATCTCTATGAGCTTGTCTTTGAGTATGATGGGTTGGATTGTGTTGAATGCGCTTGAAAAATTAAAGAACATGATTCTCACATAAGTGTCAGATTCCTCCAGGTAAGATAGGGCACGGTGAAGCATGTATGTGTTCTTTGTATGCAAACTGCAGGGAATCAAGTTTGTCTTTGACCTCAAGCCTCAGTAGGCGTAGAATCATCCGCTCTAGGGTTTTCATGATGTGCAAAGTAAGGGCCAGCGGTCTGTAGTAATTTAGTTGAGCCGGACATTTTATTTTTGGAACCGGTATGTGACATGCAGTGTAAAAGCATTTTGAGTGGTCTGAAGCCAACTACCATTTCCATTTGTTTTGGTCTCCCAGCATCTTATACAGAAATCTGTTAAAAAGTGTCTTCAGTATCTTCAACTCAGAGCTGCCTGTACAGCTTATCCATGCTGATAACAAGAGCCCTAATGTCCTTTCTGACCAGCCCCTTAAACACAACCTGTAACATGAAATAACATGGCTATAAGTTCCACAAAGTATCTGGAAACTTCTAAAAAAGTCTTCTCAGCACTGCCACTATCAGCACAGGCAATAAAGAGTGAAGAAGTGCAAATATGATAGGCTAGCTTTTACAGCACAAGTATCTTATCCATGTCTCAGAATGTCCATATGCTGTCTGCAGCCTAATCACGTCCTTTCTATTGGAGCATGTCCAAAAAACCTGCATATAACCCATATACAGTATAACTTTAAATGAAATGATTTTGCTGGAGGTGTGAGTGTGAGAGGTTGTCTGTTTCTCTGTTTCATTTGCTCAATGTTACATAAAAAAAAGGTTACTGCTACATTCTGAGGATCTTTTCAGGATGTTAGTACGAACATTGCACGTAACGTCCTCAGAACGTTCTTAGAACAAAACATTTCCCGCTGGGTTTGCGCCTTTTAGGTCAACATTCTACAAAAACTTTAAATCTGCGTTTTATTTAAATTTTGGAGGAACATTAAGAACAGAACAGAACTTATTGGATTAAATGTATTTTATATTATTTTGATTTTCCTTTGACTTTTAGAAGGGAAAAAACTGATTCTTTCCGGCGCCATTGATTAGCTTAAGCTAAAGCCTCACCCTTATACTTGAACCCAACATAATGATGTTGTCATGTCTGATTCAAAATCAATTAATCAATCAAGTTATATTTATATAGTGCCAAATCATAACCAAAGTTATCTCAAGACACTTTTGATAGATTTTTGATAGATCGCAAAAAAGTGGATATAGTCCATTATTCTATCTCTTTTAGCTGTTTATGTCCCAACCATTAGGGAAACATCTGACTCTTTTGGCCCTTACTCTTCCACTATGTTCACCGACCAGTCAGAAACTTTTGTCCTCCTGCCAAGTGGTGTGACACAGGAAGTGTACATGGGGTTTATCAGAGTTTTTTGACTCAAAGTAGCTGCCTGGTGGTGCTGAAAACAACGTTGATGTAGAGTGAATCTAAACAGTGCAGTTGAAGGCCATGAAACCAAAACAATGATTTTAAAGGACACTGAAACACTTCTATCTTTGAATGGCCTCTTTATCATTTCGGTACAAGTATCGATTTTATCATCTTTAACCCATCTGTAACCCTCTAATTTACCATTCATTGAAAAGCAGAGCTTCAGAGCAGTATCGGGTGAGTTGCCCTATTCACACTGCTGAAAAACAAGTTAATTTCAGGTCTCTGTTCTGGCATAAAAGGGATAATCAGGTCAGATGTGCTTTACAACATGAAGCCATGGTAATTATGGAAAATGAAGTCTAAATGTTATAATATTATTACCAATAACACTGGCAATAAAAATAAGTTTTCCATCATTTCATTCATGTTATTAATTGAATGGTAATTTTATCAAAACTATTACCATTTTTGAATAAATATTTAAGCAATATCACATGAGAGGGAGTGATGTTCTGAATATCATCACAACTGTGACTCAGTCTGTGCCGCAGATAATCACAGCAGTGCTGATATTCAGTACATCACAACCTCAAGTGAGATATTGCGTTATATAACAGTTATATAAGCGGCAAATAGTAGTAAAAATCGGTGATCAGCACCACTAACTCAACTTGCTTCACTAACTCAACTAGTTCAATAACTTAACTGAAACTGGACTATTGTTATTACTCTGATATGCAATATTACAAATATATATTACCACTGATATTTTTTTTATCGTGCTTTTATCTGTATGTTTTAATTTATCATCAACCAGTGAAATAAGAGTCTGCTGTGTGATTCAGAGGTACCACCTTGATAAATGTAACAATAATAATAATACACTTTTAACAAGGTTACAAAGTGCTTGACAGAAAGATAAAAGGACAGCAGATAAAAACAGCACAGAAAAAAGACATAGACATACACAGTCTGCTGTAATGTCGATTGACAGTATTTAGAACACCTGGCTGAGGGCGGAGTGATACACAGAGTGAAAAGTCCAAGTGATGTACTGTATATCAGCACTCATGGAATGCCTCTTAACCAATCAGATTACTTGGTCGGAGCAAACTGTCGTATTATTGTAGTTTTGATCCATATTTTTGTCAAGAATACAAACATGTTTAGATACGATACCATAACTGCAATGCTGCTGAAGGGCTCCAGTATTGTGCTGACGTCTAAATCAGATGAACACGTTAACAAGTCAACTAGTCTTTCAAATAAAAACTCAAATATGTATAGAGAACTTAAGATACTACTTAACATGACATCATTTTTGTTTGTGTCTTGTGTTGTTTTGTTTGGTGCACTTGCCATACATATAATTTAATGGTCTGTTGAGTTAAACCTTGATTCCAGTGCCATGTGTTCCCTAAATATTGACAGAGGACTATAGAGGGGAGCATTGCCCCTCACTCTGTGTAATGTAAAGACAGACGGATCAATATTTGAGGAGTGCGTGCTGCATTTACAGCTGTAGTCCCTGCATGTCACCAATCATGCGGAAGGTTAAATGTAAGTGTGGCATGACGGAAGGACAGAGGGTGAACAGGTTTTCATGAAGAAATTTAACTCTATTTTGCAACATGTACTGACTTGAGTTAGAAGCTCATGTATCATTTAACATCCGTACAGTATGAAGCCCTGCTGTAAAGAGGGAGCCCCTCTTTACAGCCCAATACGGTGCTATGAAGACAAATAATCTTACTTTAAAGATAAAATCGATGACTTTGGACTGAAGGATGAACTCATGTACTAGTCTTGCAGTGTCCCGTGATCATAAATTTGTTAATTCTTAAGTGTTTTCACTCATTAATAAAGTTTTATTTTAAATATTGAATGACATAAATGAAAAAGGGCTAGATTTTTTTTTTGTACTGCCACATAAATTCAATAATGGGTGGAAGTCTGTCATCATAACAGCTAAAGGTGACATTACATTAGTTTCATAGTTGTCATGACAACATATACTTTAAATGAAACTGTTTTCTATTATGTGTATAATGAAACACATATAACACTTTCTAAGGAAACCTATAATTATGTATATTTATACAGTTTCAAAGCATAAGAGAAACCTCTTTAAACACTGAATGAGACCTGTGCACGTTACATGTGGTCATATAAATGTGTTAAAAGAGGGATATGTGTTTCTGCGGTTACAAAGAATTTGTTATTTAATACCAAAACCATCTAAAACTAGAAAGGACACAACATAACAGGACTCCATGCAAGTAAAGAACTTCTTCAGTCACTGGCTGGGAGGAGACTGTGCACACTGTCATCAGCTGAGTCCAAGCTACGTACTGATTCATAACCAACCATCAGTGCAGTGAAAGCAGAGTGGAGGGCTGTCGGCGACCTCTAGTGGATCAATATGTTCCTGCAGAATGACACATAAATAAACCCTCTTTACACAGTATTTCTACATTACTGTACCTTTTTCTGTTCAATCCCAGCAGCAGCCATTACGTCCTGTTGTAGTGTCCTTGAGCAACACTTAAAATTAAACGAATCATCGCCCACTTGATTGCGGCTTTTGTCCTGGATTAGAGCATCAAATTGACTCATACACTTCAAGCGAATTAGGCGTAAAATGTAACTCAGCTTAATGTTCATTTAAAGACATATGACAATTTTTGGTTTATAGTCCTAATTTAATTGGTCTCAGCTTTTAATTTCAGAAAATGCAAAAGCGATGGTCCAAGCAGTGCCTCTGTGGAGGAAAAAGCAGCTATATACATTTAGGGATTTTATTTACAAAAGAAAATAATACTAAGGGTTCACTCATTAGCTTTATTCAAAGCTAATAATAATTAGCTTCATTTTAGGCTAATCAGTTTATTTATTTGTTGGCCTTTATGAGCTGATAGAGTTTGTTCAGATGTCCACTGCCACGGAAAAGGTTAGTGTCAGTATTAAAAACCTTCAGATATAACATTCTTTTTGACTAAATAAATTAATAAACAGCTAATAAGTGCAGTTTTTTGTTTCTGGTCACTTATATTTACAAATGCTAAATTAATGCCCTGTTTTCTCTATTGAATCTGAAGGTTTCCGTATTAGGGCCTCATAACAATGTACAAATACATGTTTAAAGCTTACCTTAAAGTGGCTTTATCATTGTGTTTTAAAACATAAAAAAGTGGTTTGACCTTTAATGTCTACATGAAAATTTCATTTTATTTTTATATGGCAAATTGTTCCTCTAAAATGTATTCAAATGACCCCAATTTTTATGGTAGTCACAACAATGTTTGTCATTCCCTTTGCTCGTGCAACGACAGGCTTAATGCAGCATTAGGTTGCAAATTGGCATCAGCAACAAAAGCAACCTCAGACTTCTTTATCACTGCCTCAACCCCCCCTATAGTCTGTATTGTACTCACTGTTAGGTAGAGATAAACACTCCACGTGCTTATAGAAACAGGTGTCAGGCTTCAGGAAGACACACACACACACATGCATACACACACGGTTAATTATTCATCCACTCACTGAAATGCTGACATACACACCACCCTGCCTGCAGTGTCACTTTAGCCTACACAAGAGCGGTTACTGTCATAGGCACTGATGGAGGAGGGTGCATCTTCAGAGAGGCTGAGGAAGAAGTCATACTGGAGATGGACATGAATTAGGTTATAACTTATGTATGATTATGTAATACCACTGATTTCGTTCAGCTTGTACTACAACATTAGAGGAACTCGTGATGGATTATATAACCTACATTAGTTTTTTATTTAACAGAGCAAATTATGATGCAGATGTTTGTGGGCTGTAATTAAAAAACACTGTCCACCCAAGAGGTTTGATGTTTTTAACAACAAAACACTTCCTGTATATTTCTAAAGGAGTATATCAAAATAGAACTTGCCTTCGTGTTGTCATATTAACTGTAGCTTTTCCGAAAATGTCTTTATCTGGATTTTGTCATTGAATTACTGTTTTGTACGAGTTGTGTACGATAATGGGTATTTTTAGTGCAGTTGCTGAGTGCTTCACATAGTATCAACATTTTCCCCCAGATGTGAACCGTTTATTTTAGATATCGTGCTAATAATAGTCTCCAGTGATAATTTTCCATACGGACGCTGCTGCGACTGTTTCTACGATGGAAGAAGCGAGTGTGGACGAGTCCATTTCACGTGTGGGGGGATTTAAAGTACAACTCATAAAGTACAACTCGGCAAATTCTAATAAAATACTTTTTAAATAATGGATACGTTGACTTTTGACACATATTCTTACTCTTTATTGTTTTAAGTTGTGCTTACTTCCCCAGCATATGAGCGAAGTGTTTTTACTCGACTTAAAAGAGAAAAGAAAACCCTTTGGTAGTAACTTGGTAAAGCCGGATGAAAACCGAGCTCTGTGCCACATCTTCCACTGAATGATAGAGCCGCTACCCCGGGAACTGGAGGCAGGAACGACTAAATAAGAACCTAGCTTAAAAAAACTCAGTTTGCGTATTTCTGTTTAACTTCATATCTTTTTTTGTTTTTGTCCAACAGTGCCAGTACCTTGAAAAAGTCCCTTGAGCATCTTAAACGGCTCTCGCTGGGGATTTTTAAGAGTTTTATCCACAGGAGGTGGTGATAGGTTAGACTACTGTTTAGTTAACGGTTAAGTTTGGGGTGTTCGTGACGTCAGAAAGTGGCAAAGTGGGTTTAGCCGAAGTGTGGACTTTTGAACCGGAAGACTCGTAAATAACCGTTACTCCTGTAAAAGAGGTAAGTTTACATCACTTTATGGATACAGTCGAGGTTTGTACAGTTAACGTTACTGCTCCAGTGGTGTGTCTGCCATTGACTAATGTGGTAATTTCCCCGAGTCAGAGGAGGGTGTTACAGGGGCTACACCCATACATGACGAGCCTACATCTCACCTACACTTTAGAATATGTTAAAAATGTTTCAGCCAGTTGTTTGCAGACTAAGAAGTGCACTTTAAACCAATACCATTAACTTTTTATACAGTGTATGATCAATACAAGTAGCTTGAAACACATTATATGTGATATACAGTATATGATATAATATGGCAAATGTATCCATAATAATTAACTATTCAGAGCTATGATCTGTTCTCCACCTTCAAACAGTTCTTAAATAAGTAATTATTACAATATTTGGGTTGTATTGTTGTTATGATTGTTTTGTGGGAATTATTTTGTCTTGTTTTGAACTTGTGTTCATGTATTTTTTTCCCCCTCTGGTCTCTTTTGCATTACAGTTTTTGAGCTCAATATTATTCCTGACTGAATAACAACAAATAACGTACAAGTGCATTTTTGTAACTTTGAATTACAGTGTGCACCAAATAAACAATCATTTGCAGAATGACAGTATGATACGTTCGTATAATGAAGATATGATTCAGCTGAAAGTCTATAAATGATAATATTCAGTTTTTGCCAGCTACTATTCACACTAACAGCTCTGCTTTTATTCTATCTCACACTTTTTTTTTGACAAAAAGACTGCAGCCAACATGTGAATACTGTGTTTCCAAAATTAAATAAGCCCACTCACTAGTTGAAAAACATTCTTAAATCAATGGTTAAAAAGTAAAGATTGTGCAGATGATGCATGATGAGTATGATGCAGTTTTTTTATTATTCAATTGTTTTTAAACCAACAGCACATATTTGATGTACACGCACTCACATAAAACGTTCCTGTTTCTCTTGAGTCTCGATATATCTTCTGCCCTGCGTGTGCCCTGGATTGATAGTTACACCGCCTCCCTCTCGTAAGCCTTAGCACTACTATCCTGTTGCCTTGACTACTGGTGTGTCAGGGGACTTCATCCTGATCCTCTGTATGATTTTCTCTGACACTAGTTCAAGGAGACTGCCGTGAAGCAGAGCTGAAAGCAAGAATAACTGGAGAGCTCATTTAGTCTTTTTCTTCCTCTGACACTGGACTGACTCCTCACCCACCTGATGCGGTCGCAGTTATCAGTAGGCTGCAGCGCTGCTCTGCTCGTACGCTGCCCTACAGGGTACGCACACCACTAAAATAGGAAGTCTGCTTTCTTTCTGTGCACTCAACCATGTCAGTTTGTTTGATTTACATTCCATTGAAAAGTCGACAGCATGAAAAATGTTTTCTCTGTCCTGTTTACGTAGCGTTTAGGTTGGGAAATGTCACGTCTATTTGGGGAAGTAAAACATTTCTAATTGATTAGCAATTCTTTTTTAGGCCTTGTCATTATAATTTAACCTACTGACTAGATATTCTTTTGATTAATCGAATAATCATTTGGTCTATAGAATGCTAGACCATGCTTAAGTTAAAATGTCCATTTTAATGTCTTGTTTTGTCCAATAATCCCAGATAATTAGCCTAAAAAATCCAGTTAATATTCACAGTTTAGAAGCTAGAGCCAGTCTTTTCTTTATTTCATGATTACACATGAACTAAATAGTTATCTGTATATAATATAATTTTAATTTCTTTATATATTTGGATGAACTTTGACTTCAGTTGTCCTTTGCCGTACCACCAGTTTGGCTGCCCAAATCCCTCCATTTACATACATGTTTCTTACCACACCCTTCATCTCTTCTTTTAATAGAATTTGTGAAGTAATGAGCATCCGTTTAATCGAAGAAAGGCTTCCTTTGTAGTGACAAGCCATTACCCAGGAAATGAGGTGGACCCCAGAACTGCAAACAGCAGTGAAACCGGCCTGGTCAGAGGTTTACAGGGTCTCCATGTAGCCTTGGGGAGGGGGGGTACATGCTGGCTGCACTGGAGCCTGTGTGAAACAGTCTCATTAGGCAGGGAACCCTCCGGAAAAAAAGTGGACCAGAGAGAACAGGGGTAGGGGGTTGGGGACAAGGGGAGAGACTGTTGCTGTATAATTGAGGGGAATCTCGAGGGGCTGTTATGTATCAAACAACCAGCGGAGACTGCATTACAACTTATTCTGCAACTCTATGCGAGGGCAGCGTGATTCTCTCTGCAGAGGAGGTCTAGTGGTTATTTCTGACCACATTTCGAAACATTTTCCACTGCGGCGAGTAGCAACTATGAAAAAAATGACACAAGAATTGCTCGCTTCCCCAGCTGTGAAAACGTGTAAAAATTCCTGCGATGTTCCAAATGCAGACCTGCAGACACACACACAGGAGAAACTTATATATGATAAGCACAAGGAAGGGAACACACAGCTGAATGCACAGTGTATTAGGGCATGTTAAAATCTCTGCCCTAAAGATTTGCTTGATCAAATGCCAGAAGATCGTTTTCAAACTTTGTTTCTGTATCCTGAAAAGAAAGTCACTGAAATAATATGGTTTTGATTACAGTCCCTAATCTATGTTTTTGATTATATTTGTACTTTTAAGGCTAAGAGCTCGAGGCTTAGTGGAATCTTCATACTCATTTTGCAACCCAAACATCTTTAATATTGTGTTACTTGAACATAACAGCCTCTCGACAAGAGTACACACTGTTTTCTTTCTCCTCTTAGATGCAAACTCTTAATATAGCCTTAGAGCTTCCTTAAATATCATGGCAGCATTTTTCAGTCTTCCAGACGTGAATATCGTGGAGGGGTTTTTTTTATGTTGCTTTGTGTGTTTAAGGGGAATAAATAGCAACGCCCATATTTATGTCTGCTCCAGCTCAGCCTGCACACTGAGCTGTCCTGGAAAAGTCCATGTGACCCAGAGCTGAGGAGGTGCTGCTGCTTCCTCATCCTGTTGTATGTTAGAGCGGAAGGACAACGGTCAGGCCTGCAGGGCACTGTGTAATTTATACCACAGCCCTGTTAAAACAGAGGCAGAAGACGGGGCATTTCATATTCTCAAAGTGGCCACGTTACATTTATAAGCTTGCTACAAAGTGGGAGAAAGCACCACAGAATGATATGATACAATATTATGTTATTGTTTTATAATGCAATATATGGTTCGTGTTGTTTTTTAAAACAGTATAATTTGTATGTGTTTATTTTTAGCCTGGCCAGCACTCGGCTCCAGGGACAGCAATTTTAGTCTGTGAACGGCTCAGTACACTACTTATGTCAGGGCTGAAATATCTCGACATTTCTTTGATGGATTGTCTTGAAATTTTATACAGACGTCCGTCGTGCCTAGAAGATGCATCCTAATAACTTTGGAAATGTCCTTATTTGTCACCTAGCTTCAGCAGCAGCTCAAGGCGAAATATTTCAACACTTTGGCAACACTTATGCAATTAGCATGCTTATATTAGCATTTAGGTCAAAGAACCAGTGTCTCAAGGGTTTTTGCTCATTTTCTTCCAACTCTTCCATAAGAAATAAGAAAATATCTCGAATCAAATATTTAAAGTAAATATTTAAATCTGGAAGATTTTCATGTAAATAAATGTCTGTTAAGTCTCTATCTATCGCTGAATGAGCTAACACAATGGTGATTGAGCCTATGGCCCACTGATGAAAGCCTTTGCATTTGCAGTATTACAGACTGGGTGTCTGTGGCCACTTCCGCAGAAGACAATCACAAGCAGCGCCCAGTTAGTGACGTGTTTTCCATCACCCAGCAGTGGTTGGTCTGCCAGAGAGGGAAGGTGGAGCTAAGCGGCTGCTTTTCCGGTCTCTGCAAGAGTTGCGAGTAAACAGTAATCTACTATGGCTGAACAAACAAAGAAAAGATGGATGACTACAGATACAACTTCAAACATAAGTGAAAATACAAAGAAAAAGAAACAAACTCGACGCTCAGATGAAGGCAAACAGTCTGAAAAGGAAAGCCACGTGTACTCCCGTGATAACCATTTATCGCCAAAGGTGCCACCAGAGAGAACACCACTGAAATCTTCTTCGAGCGATTGCCATTTTCAAAATGGTTGAACATTTTTACCCTCAATCATGAAGGAATTAAAGCGGCGATAGGAAACCTTGGGCAACACAGAAGCCTGTGTTAATGTGTTGCGCATCTGGTTTCATTGATTTCTTTTCCACCCATAAGTGACATTGTTAAGAGTTTGTGTCACTAACTGTTAATCAAACCTGCCTGCCTCTCATGTTACTCTGCAGCCTGGATTAATAAAACCGCAGGAAATTACACCCATGTGCCAATTATAAGAAACGAGGGCGTCCGTGTGTAGGAAAGACCTCATCCAAATTCACGCTGCGCTCATTTGTTCGTCGCCAGGAGAAACAGGAGAGATGGGATTTCAATAATTGAAAACGAGAGAGAGCGTGGGGATAATGCGTCTCTCCATCAGATAAATTCATTATCGGTAACGTAGATGAGTGGAGGTGCCATTCAGAGGGATTATTATGTAATTGAAGCTCAGGTATTAGCGAAGCGGCTCATGTAGTATAGCTGGAAATAATTGTTCTGTCTATGTGTCATACTTTTTTCCATTCTTTCTTCCTCCCTTCCCCCGCACATCTCTCTTTCTGTCCCTCCCACACACACACTTTACCAGATACATGTTGTAAAAGATTGGCTCAGGGTTTGGCCAATTTCTTACTTAGATTTCAAAATAAAAGAGCAGCAGTCACATGATTTAGCTGTTTTTTGTGCAGACCGACCAGGCTTATTTTTGTCTCCTTTTCTGTTTGTTTCTCTGCACTTTAACCTCACATGAAATACACATTTGAGCAGGAAACCTCCACCACCTCTTGTTAACTTAACAGTATGCAACCTGTCAAGTGGCATAACCTTTTTGTTTGCCTACACACCCATGTTATTCTCTGCTTTATCATTGTGTTGCATGCACACAGTCTCCCCTCTATTATCTAATATGCTGTCTTGGTTTTGTTCTGGATGTGTCGTATTTATGCATCCTCATATCCCCAATCATGTAGCCCCGATTACATGAATAAACAGAATATCACCAAGGAAACAGAATGTAGACAAACCACAGGAACTAAAGGTGAATGGGCCCAGGTGTCCGAATGCTTCAGTGTCCTCGCTTGCGTTGGTATTTTTTTGCCATCATTAGTGTTTGTCTTCAGTCCACCTGCTTAAAATCAATCAGAATATTCATTTTGAAGTGCGGCCCTCTCAGTAACAACAGTCAGGATGAGCCCGGCTGTTTAGAAAGTGGTTTTATTGTGAAAAACAAAGCCCCAGGACACTTGTCCCTTCACCATCCACTGAAGGGTCGATAAATTAACACCATGCCTGAGGATTCATACTGTATCCACGGAGACCAAGCCACCCCCATCACTCACACATACACACACGTATTGAAACCTCATAACATCTGTAATCTAATCTCTATTTTTCTCCTATTTTTGGGACTCTTGGCTGTCTGGATTTATCTCAGCTCGATCGTCTGAGGAGCATCTTCAGCACCTGTTTATGATGAAACACTGCAGCAAGCTGAGAGGAATTATTGAGCCGATGAATCATTTATGGTATTCATACAAGGATATTAATGAGGATTGTTTGTCTCCTGCAGGAGCAGAGAAAGCAGAGCAGCCAGCGACGTTGACAGAAAAGGCACAGTGAGAGTGGAGAAGCAAAAACACCAGCCCAGGTATCTGCCCACCTGAGAGAGCTGCATCATGGGTAAACAGAACAGCAAGCTGCGGCCCGAGGTCCTGAACGACCTGAGAGAAAACACAGAGTTCACCGACCACGAGCTGCAGGAGTGGTACCGCGGCTTCCTCAAGGACTGTCCCACCGGCCACCTCACCGTGGAGGAGTTCAAGAAGATCTACGCCAACTTCTTCCCCTACGGGGACGCCTCAAAGTTCGCCGAGCACGTCTTCCGCACGTTCGACACCAACGGCGACGCCACCATCGACTTCAGGGAGTTCATCATCGCCCTGAGCGTGACGTCCCGCGGGGGGTTGGAGCAAAAGCTGCGCTGGGCCTTCAGCATGTACGACCTGGACGGGAATGGGTACATCAGCCGGGCAGAGATGCTGGAGATAGTTCAGGTAAGGACACACTGTGCACACAGTCCCAAATCTAAAAAGTATTTAGTTTACTATCACATTAAAGACAGAAGAAGACAATCCTTCCATCGTAGCAGGCAGAACTGAGGAATGTCTTATATATTTGCTTGTAAAGTTGCTGAAACATTTAACAAATTGTGAAATAAGTGTTGATTTTTTATGTTTTTAATCTCTCTGTCTAATGACTGTTTTTGGCTCTGAAGTCATCTGCAGGTCTGATTTCATAAGATCCTTCCACCTCCCATGGTGGATGCAGGCTGCCCTTTCTGTATTTTCTTATCACTGTGGCTATATTTACTTTTCCAATATGGTGAGCTGAGCGGCCTGCAGGGCCATATCAATATTGGCTCAGTCCGTTGTGTTTGTAGATACAAATGAATGTAAGAAAAAAAAAAAAGCATGCAAAAGCATCAGTCCTTTTGTAACTGCAGAAGCCCTTCCTCACATAAAATGCGCTGACCTTTACATGGCCTGAAACTTGTTTATTTTTAGCAGACACAAAAAACACATTATAGCCTGTCAGAGTGGCCGGCTACGAGTGTAACAAGCAGGATGAGCTGTAGTTGCCAGAGCACCGTCATTACAAGGTAGCAACAGAAAACAGGTCAGAGCAGTTTGATGACAGATGTTCCAGATATGGCAGGTTGGAATTTTTTTTTAAATATTTACTGCATGAAAACTTCACACAAACTAAACGAACCCACACTTAAAAGCATTTTTTCTTACAGGCAATCTACAAGATGGTGTCATCAGTGATGAAGATGCCTGAGGACGAATCGACCCCAGAGAAAAGGACAGACAAGATCTTCAGGCAGATGGACATCGACAATGATGGTAAAAATTCTGTTTGACTTAAAGGGGCCTTATCTTTTGAATGGCTATTCTCATAGTATGCATGGGTTGCAAATTTTTTGGATGTTTATTGTTGAAAGTGAAAACTGCATAATTCCGTGTTTTTCCAGAATGTCATCTTTAAAAAGGTCGCCTCTGTAATGAGCCGTTCAGAACAGCTGCAGGTTTCTACGTAGAACCTCGCTTTCGCTGAAATTGACTAATCGTCATTCACCGTCATTCACCTCAGGCTGCCTTCTTGCACTAGCTTGTAGCCCAGTCGTCAAGATTTCAACTTACCATTCTAATACCTCCTGGCAAGTCTGGCTCGTATATATACAGTTAGTGTAGTTGTAAGCAGGTCCAAATGATAATGTACAGTGAGGTGGTCGTTATTGCAGAAATAAACCGTCTTTCCTAAACTGAAGGGGGTTATTTCCCAATAATGACCTGCTTGCTGTACATTATTCTACTTATTACACAGCTGCTTCCTGAAAAACTAAATATTGAGTCAAAATGGATTTTTTAAAAGGATGCCAAATTTGACCAATCAGGAGCCATCAATCAAGTGTCCATGTAATAGCCATGTAATAAGTGTTTATTAATATATTTTTCAACAATTACAAAAACTACTCCTGTGGGGGACTATAGATTGAGGCTAGTGTATAAACAGATGATGAATGATAAGGTATTTAAACACAGTTGTATTAATAACATATAAGCGGATATTCATGCTTATAAATGCTTAATAGTAATTCTTGCCAGGTACCGATAATTTTTAAAGTGTACTGAGTAATGCACAACCATGCACAAGCTCTATGAGTTAGAAGAAGGGTTAGACTCCTACACTCGATGCACCATGAATAAGTGTTGTAACATATCATGTAAGGTTAAATTAAAGTTATGTCAACGTCTGTAACACAAGACACGTTGGACACACAGGAAATATAGAAAAAGGCCAGAGGAAAAAAGAGCAGGATCATATAACAACATGACGTCACACGAACACGACTCACAACATCATTAACAGGCTTTTGCATCCGAGCCTGCTGCGCCAACTCAGTGCCAGCGGTTTGACATTTAGTGTGAAAAGGTGACACAACATGCATGTAAGATGTACTTACGCATTTCCTGTCTTACTGTTCTGAAGGTTTCTGACGCGTCACCACTCAGTCAGATATTATTAAGAGCTGCTTCATACAGCAGCGGGCAGCTCGCTTTGTTTTGAGCAGGAGGTTCGGAGAGGCTGAAGGTCAAACTGTGCGTCTCAGACTCAAGTTTTATAACACAACGTGGTTCCACAGACCAGGCCTACGGCTGCTGCTGCAGCGGGTGGTGTATCCACTAAAACTCAGTTAACCCTCCTTTTAATGAAATCTTCACAGATGCTGTGTGACATAACAGTGGGGGTGCTTTTTAAGCACTCACTGGTGCACTGCTGCATTCTTTTCTTTGCTATAGAATAGTTAAAATGTAAGTAAAGCCACAGGAATATGTTACTGCAAGTGTAGTCCGTTTTATCTTTACTTTCAGGAACTACCTTTCTGGTATTTTTATACTCTTATAAACAACATTCATTGTTGGTATTTGTAATATTGATACATGTATTAAAAATAGTTGACATTGTTGACAAAGAGCGAATCAGTACACCTGAAAAAAGTTGAAATTATATAAAAATAGCACAACAGCCCCACCTGCTGGTTGTTGTGACATAACAGCGATAAATGACTCAATCATTTCCTCTTAAAACTGTTTATCGTAGTTTATCTAAAATACGATGCGTCCTCCTCTGTACTTTGGAGGTGCAGTGATTATATGCAGACCTCAAAATGAACCTCAGCAGCTTTTCAGTAGATTTCACAGAGCGCATGCCGCATGATTCACCTCTCCTCCTTCACACCCTCCCACTTCTGCTGACTGTGAATCTTTTTTGGGTCTCTGCTTCACAGGTAGATTGTCTTTGGAGGAGTTCATTAAAGGTGCCAAGAGCGACCCGTCCATCGTCAGACTGCTGCAGTCGGATCAGGGAGCCTCTCGTCAGTTCTGAGGATAGAGACTTTGACAGACGCACACACACACACTCTAAAACACAATCACAAAGCCACATCCATCCAGCTTTAGCGGCTCGGCTGTCATCGCATCCAAACTCAACAGACTATGCTTTCGTTTTAACAACACTCCTTGTCTTAATGTTTACATTAATGGATGCTTCTCTTCGGTCAATGTGGCTCCTTCTCTGTGGACTCTGACGTGCTTTCAGTTAAAGGAATTCCTCTGTATCCAAAGCTCACCTTTAAATACCTTTCCTTCATAAGTGAAGTGCCATATGTATTTATACTGACTGGATCATGTGCAAGTATTATGATTCAAATAATATTACACTAAGAGGAAACTCATTTTATCACTTTGTATAATTTGACTGTGTTGAAAAGTGGCTCATTGTTGCTCAGAATATCAACTGCAGTTTAACAAGTTGCTGTTCTGAACAGCGTCGGTATTGCATGCGCTCAGTGATCGGCGTTTTCTGGTATTGTAACAGTTTACGTGAATAAGGAGGCCGTGATTGTTTTTAATTCCTTTTTATTTTTGTAACAAAAATGTCATTTTGTTTTCACACAATTGAAATAAAGTCGTGTAAGAAAAATCTACACAAGAAGTCCCACAGTATCCCCCTGGTCCTGGACAGACGTGATGCAAACCCACCAAGATTCACACTTATTGGTTTAAAAAGAGAAAAAACAAAAACATTTGTGTTACTTTGACAAGTCCACATCTTAAAATAGGTGCTCGAGGGCGGCTGAAGAGGGGAACAATGTTTGAAAAAGACTTGAATGACAAACATAAAAGCCACATTCAGACCCTCCTCCCTCTTCTCCTCAGCTGCAGCTTCTGACGTTCAGCAGGTACGAGAGTTCACGCCGGGGACACGACACACATGCCGCCCCCCCCTCCCTTCTATCCCTCCCCGCGTGACAGACAAAGATGATGTGAGAAACTGCAGGTGTCTCTCGTGTGTCTTTTCTGGAGTATTTCAGTAACTGGGCGACCGGGCCTCCCATTCGTCCACAGGAGAGGGGAGGCGGGACGCGCAGGATCAGACCAGACCGGATCAGAGCGAGCCGGTCTGGATCAAATCCTGCCCCGTTTGGGCTCATAACTCATCCTTCTCAAAGTCGTCGTCCAGGTCTACGTCACTGAGGTCGTAGTCCTCCTCCACAGGAAGCTGAGGTTGACAGGGGATATAAAATAAAGACAAACTGTCAGCAAAGATGAGAACAAGCAGGAAATCTTTTACTGCAGCTCATTTATACAACGGCACAAATGCCACGTTTTAAGACCTTTAAAATGTTGCTTATTTTTGCCTAAAACACATTAACTTTGGTCTCTACTGTGAGACAAATAACTACAGAAGCACTCTGTTAAGAAAAGTAATGTATTTGGATTTGTCGCACACACTCCCGCTGTCATTACATTGCATTTGTGAAAGTTTGTAGTGCAGAGGCAGCAAGTAGCACGTTAAGGTTCTTTGCATTAAATTGGGCAGACACTGTAAGAACTGAGCCCCTTTCTACCCCTAATTGAACACCCCCTACTAATTGCACTAAAGGATTAAATTTGCTGCTACATTTATTATTGGACCTGCAGTCTGAGGCCATGTCTACACGTACACAGTTTTTTTTCCTCCTTCGTTTCCAAAAACCCTGTCCAATCAAAAGTCTGAAAAATCTATTGTTGGAAGACAACCTGGCGGGCTGCAATGGGGCATCGAGGAAGAGGGACGAGTAACTGTACATATATGTGTAAACATGTAAAAAGTCCTGTTAGGAAGGTTAGAAGCATCACTGTTTTTGTCACGTTCGTCATTTTGCAAGGAATGTCGCCTCACAGAGAAGATAACAACACACAGACGTCACGAGCCAAAAACGCTGTTTACCCCATCTACACGTCTCCCTGGAAACGGAGTTTCTAAAAGTCTTTACCCTGGCCAGAGTTTTACAAAAGATCCATTTTCAGTGACCTAAAATGGCGTTTGTGTGCGGACGAAAGGCCAAAACGCAGCTACGTTTTGAATAATACCCGTGTACGTGTAGACATGGCCTAAGAGGGGTCAAGAGGGCTGAAAAAGCACTTGAATGACCAAAGATCTGTCCGTCTACGGTTCGTTGGATTTCTGGTGTCTGGATATTTTGACTGACTTTCCTGCAGTTTGAGCGGCTCCAGGGACATGTTATTAACTCCAGTTAGCTGATTTGAATATTTAGTGGAGTAGTATTTTTTATGTTGTGGCTAAAATGTCTGGAAATGTCTCATGTATCATAACAGATGTAAAATAGGACTTGATGCAGAGAAGAAGTACTATACTGACTGCATCTTCTCAGGCATGTGCACAACAGTATTTAACAAATGCATCCTAAACAGAAAGAAAAAAAGGAGGGGGAAATCGCTGAATATGAGACCACTGTGATGCTCCCACTCACCTGTCCATCTTTGCCGTCCCAGGGCTCAGCAGTTTGAATCTTGGGCATGACCCCGCCTCCCAGTGTGGAAGTTGAACCGCGGCCCACAGACAGCTCCCTGCAGAGAAGACGAACCACGTCAGCGTCATCTCAAGCATATTTTTACTCTCTTAATAGATCAGGTAACACCTGCCGCCCTCCTACCTGAGGAACTCATGAATGCCAGATTCACTGAAGGAGCCTCTGAGCAGAGCAAACTTCATCTTTCGTGTGTTGATGGCGGCCATGGCGGGGTAACCAAATCCACCGATACCCAGAGCGGCCTCCAGCTCCATCTGAACTCCGGCCTCAGCCCACAGCCAGCTGAGAGAGAGAGAGCGGGCTGTTAGTTGCAGTTATAATAAGTCATTTAAATAACAATCCATGTCTGTTCTATCATCCTTACCCCCACATCTTCTTCTTGTACTTGTCAGCCATCTTCACCATCACGTCCAGGTAGCCGTTCCTGCCTGATGCACCTGTAAAGATATGAGGACAGTAGAGGTGAGTGATTGAAGTATAATAATACTGTATAAAATGATGTTCAGTGTTTTAAGATGCAACAATTAAGGTTTTTTAAAGGTGAAATTTCAGATCTTTTTAACATGATCGGAGTCAGCGGGGTGTCTGGTCTCACCTGTGTCCAGGATGTGTGGCAGCACACCGATTATACACAGCTGACTGTCCTCACACGTCTTCTTCAAGATGTCTTCACTGAGGATCTGAGAGACAAACATTTACCAAGCACACTGCGTTATTCGTGAATTCCCATTAGATCATTATGTAATATTTAAACAGACATTGTTAAAGCGCAATGCTGTTCACTTCTGCTTTTCTGGGTCTAATTTTTGGGAACATTTTATAATTATTTCAGAGAGTTACATAACAGAATTTTGTAAAAAAAAGTGTTGATTTGGTCTAAATGTCTAGTATTCGTCTGGTCAAACATGTTAGCTGTCAACACTCATAACACAACAGCCAATGTTTAAGTGTCAGTGAACTGATTGTAACATTAAAATCACTATTATGTTGCTAACAGAGCACCAAAACATTTAGCAAGCGTGACAGCATCATCTCTATAGAGGCTTACTGTTTTTATAATCTAGTGTTATACCAGCAACACAAAATGTGAATGTTTATTGTGCGGGTATGATTGTACACAGGTGGACTGACCTCCCGCAGCTCAGGAGGAGCAGCGTTGTCAGAGAACAGATCCAAAGCCCTCTCGATGATGTCACCACGAGAGCGACCTCCTTGGTAATCTTCAGGCTCCTCGCCTTTGCGGAAAACTTTGATGGTGGGAAATCCACGGATCTAAACACACAAAACACATGCGCTGCTTCAGTTCTGCAATTGCCTGACATTCACTTACATGTTGATATTTAGAAAGGGACTCTGTACAGGAACATATACTTAACCAAGACTATTAAAAAGGTTTACGTCTAGCAGTGCTGGGTCACACTTTTGTATTACTCTTACTTCTGTGGTCTAGTAGTCAGAATTGTGCACCGATGCACCACGGTGACTTATGGATTCCTACTCACCCCGTAGCGGCCGGACACGGCCTGGTGCACGGTAGCATCCATAGCTCCGAGGTGAACTTTGCCCTTGGTCTGCTCCTTGACAGCTGTGGCTGCAGCTGCCCACTCAGGCTCCAGGCTGTTGACAACAGAAGGGAGCAAGGGTTAGGAAAAAAAGTCACATGATTATAACATATAAACATAATTAAGTCCATGTTAGAGAGTGATTGATTCCCCCGAGGTTGTATTTGCTATAATTAATATTTTGTGATTGAAGAAAGCTCCATGCTCCGGTTGATTATCAAATAACTGCACAATATACTACTTTTGCTATTGTTATGGTTTCCGGGCGCCAGCTTGTTATGTTGCTGTGTTTCACTGTGGTTCTTTCTTCCTTGTTGTCAATTAGGGATGCTGCATCGACTACTCCGGAGGGACTCCCCCCCCTGGGCAACGCCTCCGGACCACACACCTGTGATTCTGCTGTTTCAGGGAAGTGCACAGATATCTCCCACTTCAGTAGACGAAAGTGAAAAGACATCTGTGCTTTCTGAATTACTGACTTCTTAGGAAAATATGTTGCACACTGGATTCACAAGGGTGAGGAAAATGATACCTCAGGCTTTTAATGAGGAGAAGTTTCTACCAAATAGTTGCAGTTAGCTGTGGATTATCAGGACTAGCTGGGACAATGTTTCCAGAGAGAAATACTGTTGTTTGCAACTTGTCACCGCTTATACCAACATAAACAAATCCCATTAACCTTTGTCGTGTCGGGGTGGCAAATATCTGTGTTTTTAGCTGGGATTAGACTGTCAGGAACTAAACTCACTTTTTGCAGTGTCCACACCAGGGGGCGAAGAACTCCACCAGCCACACGTCATCGCTCTCCAGCACCAGCTTGTCAAAGTTGTCATCAGTCAGCTCCACCACGTCCTTCTTGCTGCCGCCGCCGCCGCCGCCGCCGCTCTGCAGAGAACAGGTAAGTGTTACTTATCCGTGTTCAGTGAAGTGTTTCCAATTTCAAATAACTGCAACAGCAAGCCTGGACGCTGGACCTACCTGTTTGCTGTAGCCGGAGCTGCCAGACTTGCCGCTCAGCCGATCTTTCACCAGAGCGCGCAAAGAGTTCATGGCTCCGTCCACGATGGCCTGACTACTGCGGCCACCTGAAGGGGGAAGGGCATGCAGAGGTCAGTCATTGCAGCCACAAACCACATATGATTATTGAGGCTTTAATCTGCCTTCAACAGTTAGAAAGTTTCCAAAAAGGCCTCGCAAGAAAATAAGCAATTATGCAGATTAAGAGTAATTATTTTTTAAAGATTAACTTCCCAAATTAACTTGATTTAAGTTCATTTTTGTGTAAAGTCACCCATATTTAGAGAGAATCTATGTGTTACCTTGGTACTCCTCTGGCTTGTTCTTATTGGCTCCAAAGACCTTGATGGTAGGGAAACCTCTGACGCCATACTGACCACCCAGTGACTTGTGCTGATCTGCATCTACGGCACCGATCTTGACGATACCCTGAAGGAATCAGGACAAACAGGTTGGAGTGAGCAGTCTCAACTTTTATACACAGCATGCCGGTTAATCATTTACCTCACATAAAATCTGTGAGCTGTTTCTGGAGGTGCAATGGATGAGCAATGACAAGGTGCAAAAGCTGCTTCAGTGTAAGAGAGAGATTTGTCAACACACAATGTTGTTCAGATAAATAATATAAAGGGTGATAACTATTTGGAGGAAAGCACATTCTATGAAATAAACAGTGAGTCATTGTTTTTTTGTGTGGAACAAAGTTAATATTATTCATTAATATTTGACTGTAGTCCCATATCTGCCCACGTCTCACGCCAGGCAGTTTTTCTCACTGCTGATTTTCAAACTGTTCAACATTTTAGCTGTGAAACCAGAGCTGTTGTCTTTTGTCTAAAATGATGCAAAGCAGTAAAATGCAATACTCTGAACTGATGTGTTTGTTGTAGCTGAGTGAAACGAACAATTAAACCCTCTAGTGCTCGGTGATTACAGAGTAATTGTTTCTTATTTCTGCTGTCAACTGTCTACTGAAAGCACATCATCACAATCATATCGTCACATTGCCAACAGCAGTATTGACTTAAAATAGGGATGCACGATATTATCGGCACATTACCGGTATCTGCAGATACGTAATTTTTCTGCCGATAAAAATACGCTTTAGTTACGTCTAAATGCTCGATGATTCCCTAAAAAAGCTTGGCTAATATTATCATGTTATTTGAAAGAAAATTTTACATACAAATAAATATGGCATTTTGTACATAACCAAAGTAGTTTTCTTATATTGCCCTGTGAATGTGTACATTTAAAAAACTTTATTGTGTTATTTCTGCATCTGCCAGTGGGCCACTACAATAAGAGAAGGCATGATATCAATTCCCCTACAGGGGAGACTTTTGATGTTCTCTGCAATGAGGTGGAAAAAAAAACATGTGCCTAATATATCGGTATTGAAAATGAAATATATTTTGCATCCCTAACTGAAAATGTTCTGATCATAGATTTTGTCACCCCTGTCCAGCCCTTATGAGACGAGTAACATAAACCGAAAACATAAAACATAAAACAAACATGGTCCGTCAGTCTAACAGCCTGACTTGTTATAAATGCCTGCAGGCAGACGTTTTGTTTACCTTGAGGGCAGTGGCCGCCTTCTTCCAATCAGGAGTCAGACTCTGACAGTGGCCACACCTGTGACGATAAACAGTGGAGAGGAAGAGAGTCAAATATTTGATTAAATTATATTATTTGTAGTATTATTATAATATTATATTCTGATTTTACAAAAGACATACTTCATTGGTCAGAAATAAGTAAGAATATAAAGATGGTAGAGAAACAGTATTTAAATCTACATGTATTTCATTTAGTTTAGTCCTTCAGTACAAGCAAAATACATCACACATATTTTTCACCTGTATTAATCACAATCTTAACACATCCAATGAATATTTAACAACTTTAATATACATATACTTAAATTGTGCACATCTCAGTTGGCTACTTGTTGATCACAGAAGTGATTTTGTTTCCTCCTGCAGCAGTCCGAGTATTATTGAGTTCAAAGTTCTCCAGATTAATGACACTTTTCAAGTTGGTAATCAAATATCAAATATGGCAACTTTAAAAAAGAAACTCCAGTAATTTCCTGTTTATTTAAGCTTTTTATTTGTTGCATTGATTGTGTGTATGCATTTAGTCTTCCTGTATATATATTCTAAGTATACTTTGTTTTTTATCCTTCTGTATAGCACTTTGCATTGTGCTTGCATTACACATTTAACTTTAACTGCAATCCAAAGGAAGGAGGAGCTGCCCGCTTTGCATACAGATCTCCACAGCCTCTTCGGATCATGAGGTAAAAGTTTCACAAACGTCACTGAGTCAATGTGTTATAATACAATGTGATCTCACGAATACTATATTTGCACTGTGCCAATACTTGGTGGGTCTGAGGACACTTGTTACAATTGAATAATGGCCACCACAGTTGCATGGACTCACCAGGGAGCGTAAAACTCAATGAGCCACAGACTGTCACTCTGGATCACCTCTCTGTTGAAGTTGGAGGGGGTGAGCTCGACAACATCATCACTGGCTGAGTAAAAGGCTTGGACAGACAGGACCAGCGAGCAGCCCAAAACTCCTGAGAAGGAAGATGGGGAAGAGGGTTTACTCCCAACAATGTGATCTCAGTGTGTGTGTGTGTGTGTGTGTGTGTGTGTTCAATATAATAGCTAGCCAGTACTGCTAAAAAAGCAAAGCACTGAAAGGACGGCTTAAATCTACGTAAATACAATTTGTATGCATAATTACTGCAAAATTGTGCTACAGAAAGTGAAACTGATGTTTATCAATTCATAGATTCAACGATAACAGAGGCCTGGCACTGGTTCTGTGCACCTAAACTTAGCAATGCAAGCTAACTACAGTAGCAAAAACGCTGTCAATTCACTTTACATTAACACATTCACTAAATAGAACATTTTCGGAGAAGTAGAAGAGTTGTTGTCTTTTTCACTCACCAAGTAAAAGCGGTCTCATGATTTTAGCTGCTCTCTGCTCGTCTCCTCTGTTAGCAACACACGCAGGCTGCTGCCGCTGCGTCTCCCACAAAAGTAGATCGAAAAATCTCACCGTGGCCCGCGCTGATTGGTCCGCTGGCGGCGACGCTGCGCCTCAGCCAATTAGCGTGCGCCGTGTAGTTTACAGCGCCGGCACGCTGAGGAGAGAGGAGGCAACAATCACTCCAAGGAGATGCAACAAATGTGGTAAGGCTGACTCAGTCTAACAAGTCAAATGATGAAACGTACACCCAATGCAGACGTGTATCATGTCTATATTGGTGTATAACCATCTTTGGTACATTGAATTACACATACGCCTACTATCACACAGTTTCATACTTGTTTTTCTAATGCAATAAAGTACAAAGTGGGCTACCTATAGCTCCTGTTGTGTTATCATAACTTCTATGGCAATGATAGAAGTACTAAGATAACGTAAAAGCAGGAATAATACAATGAAATAACTACAACTAAACTTTTTTGACGAATGGACAGCTAGATAAAAAGAAGAAAGATATAAGACGTTAAAAGAACAAATGAAGCCTGAGAGGGTGACCAAAAGCAGTAAACACAGACTCATCCAGAAAGTATTGCAATGCAATGTAACTAAAGTATCCCAAAACAGGAAGTCATTATACAGTCAAATGGCCTTTGTCAGTGCTGTAAAACGATACTACTGGATATTTACTGATGCAATAATGTGTAACAGTTATTTAAATGCAAAAGCCAGTTGAACAGTCTCACACAATCTGGAATTGTTAGGTCAGTTTTAGCAGTCAAATACTGTAATGGAGTAAAAATGTAATAAATGCCTTTAAAATTGAGTGCAGCAGAAGTATAAAGTAGCATACAATGGTATGTACTTGTGTAAGGTAGAAGTATGTTAAAATTGTTCTTGTTCTTGTGAATACATTTTATCACTAGATGCCACTGATAAGCAAAATGTAGGTGGGTTAAAAATATAAAGAATATTTCGGTTTCTCAGATTTAATCATTTTAAAATGACCTTTTTTAAAGCTACCAATATAAACCAAGCCCAATGTTTTCTAGTATAATCTTGTAGCAAAACTATAATAAACTAAACAGGATATAGCTTAATCCAGTGTTTCAATTCACTCTACTGCATCGCAGCTTTTACGTCAGATGTTGCTTATTGCTTTAAGAATTTATAGTAATCTGTGACACAAACACTGGACTTTATGGCACTGTGCATGATCACAATCCTCAATGGTTTGCACCATCTTTTCAAACATTAAAATAAAAGTCAAAAGGATACTGTAGTTTAACGATGTTGCCACTAGGTGGCGACAAACAGCAAGCCTAAGCTCAGTTGACTTGCTGTAGGGTCAGTCTGTCTGCTAATCAATAATTCAACATGAGTTACTGCAGAACTGGTCTGATGAACTCAGAGAAGAGGTTGTAAAAATATCTCATTTTGAAAATGTATATTTTAAAACCGGCCCATGGCATCAGGAGAACAAAATCACGCCACTGATGGCACTCGTTCTTGTACTCCCAACACCATCCCTGTTAATTAACATCTCCTCATGACTATATTATATATGATTTAAAACAAACTAATGTTGATTGAGCCCATTCTCTGGCAGATTAGGTGATCTATTCTGTTCTTGTCTGAGTTATTAGTTGATTCCCTATAATACATTCAAAATGGATGATAGATGATGCGTCTATTTATCTGGGGGATCGAAAAACACTTTATAGGCTTTTGTTGTGAATCGAGGATGATTTAACTGTTGGTGTGGCGCTGCATGTTAATCGATTACCTTTGACTAATCGTTGCTCTTCGACTGCCAGGGAAAACCCGGCGGAATGAACGTCCCTGATTTCCCTGTTTGCTACTTCTCAATTCATTACATGCCGCTGAGATTTATGATCCGCTGCGCCTGGCTGCACTGCGCTGCGTCAAGACAGCTGCAGACACGCAGAGCGCGACCGGAAGTAAGGGAGGTAGCTTTAAAAATAAAAGCACAGGGTGGCTGGATTATGTGGACTTGCTTCTTGGCCTAAATTTGATTGAATATTAAGGAAACGTTGGATAAACCTTAAAAAAAGATTAAGTATTTTAGTTTTTGTGTTTTAGCAGTACATATTTTTTAATGAACGGAAAGTGTGCTGTTGTTTTGATTTAGATGTGAACCTACTAATCGCTAAGTCTAGTTTATCTAAGTATTTGGCAGTTCAGGACTATAACTTTGTAAATGGGCACTGGTATGCCTACTTTACAATCTAAAGGAATTAAACCTGAGAAATTCCTCTTGTCCTAACATACTCTACAGAACCCACAAAGATATGTGTACTAGAATTAGCCTAATTGTTGTGGATCCTGGGTTTGGCCAATATATTGCCTTTTTAGGGGTCAATAGTTTGGGGCTACTTTTATCAACTTTCTCTAAAAGCTTAATTTATTTACTTTATACATTCATATTGTAACTGAATTTGATGATACATGCAATTTAACTGGCTTTATTCTGGTACATAAAATAGAAAAAAACCCAACAACAAATAATTCCCCCGTGAGTTTTTGATTTGAAAGTCACGGCCGGAAGTCCTGTGGTTTGATTACGTCTAACTTGACATTACGCGCACTTGACTGCCAACTTTCTAAGCGCACAGGCGCACTGCTCACTGCCAAACACGGCTGTATTGAACAGAGAAGACTTCACGCGGGTGTCACCTCTGAGACAACATTTCTTACTTTTCACTGAAACTCTGTAAATAAAAGATTAAAGAGGTTTTACGCGCAGCGCCAGAGCTCCTGGTGACTTCTGATCACTTTGACAGCACTGTTGTGTGAGAAATCTCGGCTGTTTTCTGACGGACTTGTTGACAGCAGAATGTGGGGGATCCAGAGGACGCGCTATGCGGACTGTAACGGCTCTGAAGCCAGCGAGGAGACGGAGATTGTTGTGAACATCGGCGGGGTGAAGCAGGTGCTGTATGGGGACGTGTTGAATCGCTACCCGGACACCCGGCTGGCAGAGCTGGTGGACTGTTCACTCAAGTCTAATGAAGAAATATCGTCTCTATGTGACGACTACGACTCTGACACTGGAGAATTTTATTTTGACAGAGACCCTGAAGCCTTTAAGTGTATAATTGAGCTCTATTATTATGGAGAGATTCACATGAAAAGAGGCATCTGCCCGATTTGTTTCATGAAGGAGATGGAGTTCTGGAAAATCGACTCTGATTATCTGGATGAATGTTGTAAATGTCAGCTGAACGAGGTGGAGGATGAACTTGCGGAGATTGCGGAGAAAGTGAGAACTATCCTGGTGGACCGGGAGGGAGATCCGTCTGCAGGAGGCTGGCAGCGCTTCCAGATGTGCCTGTGGAGGCTGATGGAGAAGCCGGACTCCTCTCTTCCTGCGCACATCATCGCTATCGTTTCCTTCATCTTCATCCTCCTCTCCTCCGTGGTGATGTGTGTGGGCACCATCCCCGACCTGCAGGTGGAGGACGCCGAGGGTCACCTCACGGAACACCCGACTCTTGAGGTCATCGAGACGGTGTGCATCGGCTGGTTTACCATCGAATACCTCCTGCGTCTCATCTCCTCCCCGAATAAAGTCAAATTCATGCTGGCTTTCATGAACATTATTGACTTCATGGCCATCATGCCCTTCTTCGTGGTGCTCATTCTGACTTCCTTCGGCGCAGGAGTGATGGAGCTGGCCAACGTGCAGCAGGCGGTGCAGGCTTTACGCATAATGCGCATTGCGCGCATCTTCAAGCTGGCACGACATTCCTCCGGACTCCAGACCCTCACATCCGCCCTGAAGAGCAGCTTCAAAGAGCTCGGGCTGCTCCTCATGTACATGGGCGTTGGGGTCTTCCTTTTCTCCGCCCTGGGCTACACGATGGAGCAGAACCACCCGGACACCCTGTTCACCAGCATCCCCCAGTCCTTCTGGTGGGCTGTGATCACCATGACCACTGTGGGCTATGGAGACGTCTACCCAAAGACCACTTTAGGTCGCTGCAACGCGGCCATCAGCTTCCTGTGCGGTGTGATCGCCATAGCGCTGCCGATACACCCCATCATCAACAATTTCGTGCTGTTTTACAACAAGCAACAGGTGCTGGAAACTGCAGCCAAGCATGAGATCGAGCTGATGGCCCTGCGCTCCGGCGCAGCCGAGCTGGATGCTTCACCCGGAGCGCATAAACATGTGTGCGGCGCAGGGGTTTGGGATAACACCATGCGCTCCTGTCACAGCGACACATACATCCCATTGCTGAAGGATCCCAGGGGAGGGGCGGGGATCCAGACCCCCAGCATGGACACGAGCTTTGAGAGCACAGCTGAGGCCACAGAATATTTCATCTGAGGGACAAAGACGACCCGCAAACACCCTGCGAAAAGATAAACAACAAAACATCCGATTAATTATTCATCCCCAAATTAGGGTTAATGACACCATGATGGAGACATGCTTGTAAATAGCCTCGTGGGCCTAACAGGACCGCAGTAATTTTCTCCAGGGACCTTTGATGCATTTGAGGAATGGCGCCTATTAAAGGGACATATGTGTGAGATATTGACTTGATGAGCTGTGCCTTTGCGCAGTGATTCCCCACAGACACACGCGCGGGTATCTGTTTGAAAAGCCACTACACTGATTTTCCCCATGTAGGCCTCTTATATAACACCCCCCATCCCCGATCCTCACACTCATACTGTAGACTGCACTGTAGCGTATTCCTCTGTACAGAAACATGTATCATAATGAATGTGTTTTTTTAAATAATAAAGAATGGCAGCTGCTCCAGGAGAACAGAGAAGTGTTGTTATCCCATTTTTTTATGGAGGGTGCACAGACATCACAGCAACACAGGAGAAAAACTGTTGATGTTAAATACTTATAAAGACATATATTTCAAAATAAAAGACTATAGACACATTTAAGATGCACAGACTGTGTAGGGAGTAAAAAAGGAAGATATCATCAGGGCTGTCTGTTTCTGTTTCTGTTTCTGTCTCTGATCTTCTTGGACTTATTTTTGTGATGATTGTGAGGTAACGTCTCACATATAAAACCCGTCTACTGAGCAGGAATCTTAAAAGCAGTGACAGTGTCTGTGGGCTGCAGGATCATGTAACCAGCACCAGGACCTCACAAGCTTCCTTGGCTGCAGGACACATATAAAAGGTTTAAATTTTGCAGCAGCCATCAGCACTCTCAGCAGAGGTTCCTCTGGAATAGCATGACCAAGGAACGAGCAACAGGCTGGAAAATAAAGAAAAATCATCCTTAGGATTAGGTTTTTAAATCTCTAAATTATTTATTGAGATTACAAACTTGTTGACTTGAACATCCGAGAAGAAAAGAAAGAGCTGTTGTGAAAAATATGAGATAAAAACCATAAACAATGAGCCCTTCTTTTTACATGAATGCACCAAGATTGCATGCATTATCAGGCTAGTAAGTCATCAGCCATAATATAAGTATCACACGTGCAGTATCTGCATGTGCAACATGTGTCTTTCTGCTTTACAGATTTAAGAAAGGCAAGGATGACTCACTTCACACTGCACATGTTCTCGGTAACAGACTCTAAATTGCCTTAATGGGCGCTGCATTTAAAGGTGACTTTTTCATACTCTGAAAGGTCTCAACTCCTCCACCATTAGTCTGACTGACACGAAGCTGCTGTACAAAGAGAACAATATGAAACTGCATTAATCGGCTCAGTAGGGGAGCTAATCAGATGTATTCATTTCAGACGTCTTGTCTCAGATGTCGGTCGTTTGATTTTGTTGCAACCTCTAGGCAGGATTTATGTCTAGATTTCTTATTTAGGGTGGACTGGATTATGAAGAGTGCTTCCTATTTCACTTTTTAATTACGCAGTAAAAAGTGTAAAGTGTGTGGGCTGAAATATATATTAAAACTGCTTTTTAAAGAAACAGTCCAACACTTTCCCACACTTTTTAACCTTTCTGCAACAATGCTGTTTACATAACATCTTCTGAACAGAAAAAATCTTCAAATCTTCAAAAATAACATTAAAACATTAATTTCTCTGATGATGACGATGAAGGAGAGGAGGAAACGTGTTGTGTTCAGAGAATAAAACACACAATAATATTTTTTATTGCTTTAAGGCCACGATTACAACCTTTTGCATGATTAAGTGTGGTAAAAATTAAAAAGATCATTTAAATGCATTCAGTATCACACCGTCACGTGAAGGACACTTACAAGGTTAGTGTTACATCTTTACACTTTGTGGAACAGCAGCTGTGGTGAGCTGTGATTCCTGTCAGTGAGAAAGGATTCAATGTGTGACTCATTTCACAGCAGGAATTAATCATCCTTAGATACTACTCAAAAAACACATCTCCCATTTATAACCTGGATTACAATACACATCTATCAATAAGCGTAAGTGGACCAGAGTCTGAGGAACGGGAACCACAGGAGCCAAGTTAAAGTATCCTCGGACAAGACAAATGTTGGCGGTTCGATCCCCGGCTCCTGCTCCTTGTCAAAGTGTCCTTGGGCAAGAGAATGTTGGCGGTTCGATCCCCGGCTCAATCTCCTACTTGTTGAAGTGTGCTTGGGCGAGAGAAAGTTGGCAGTTCCATCCCCGGCTCAAGCTCCTACATGTCAAAGTGTCCTTGGGCAAGAGAAAGTTGGCGGTTCGATTTGTGTGAAGGGCTAGCTGGGCAATGCCCTTTGCATAGCAGCCTCTGTGATCAGTGTCTGAGATCAGATCCAGAACACAGAGGCTGAGGCAGGTAATTATTGCAAGAAGAATTTGAAGAATTTATCTACTATACTTTGGAATAAGTGGGTGAGTCTTTTGGTCAGGGAGTCCTGAGCCGGGGAGTGGAGCAGAGCAAGGGCAGCTAAGTTAGCAGGAAGGAAAGCTGAGTATGTTGAATCCAGAGGTCCAAGTGAGTGGTGATCCAGGAGAAATCCAGAGGGTTCAGGAGTGGATTGGAGGCAGGAGATGGGCCGAGCACAGCTGCAGGCAAAGGATACAGGTATGAGTATATCATTCAAACAAAAAAAACAGGCAAGTGAGTCTACGATCTGGCAGCGTGGTGGAGTTGAAGCCCAGTATTGGTAGCAGCATTGATTGTAGATGGTTTGCAGCTGCAGCCCAACCAGTGCACACCTGATCCCACTCCTGTAATCAAGCACACACACACAGATGGAGAGAGAGAGCGTACTTGCTAGGCCCTGAGGAATGGTCGGAAGAATCTTTTATAACCTGAAATAAGTTTCCAGAAGTCGTTTTGAAAAGAAAGTTTTCATTATTAAATGGTTCAAGTTCAAATTTTCTCACTATGAAATAAATCTTTCTCCAGGTATGTTGTTTTTTTGCCTCGATCAGAAATATAAAATGTAAAGTTCTCTGATTTCAACATCACCTGTCACAGCTGAAATTAATGAAGAAGGGTGAATCATCCATCTCTTTCCTGACTAACAGCCTGTCTGCATCAATCACTGGAACAAGATGTCAGCGTGTTTGATCAGTAAGCCGACACTGATTCAGCATCAGCTTCCTCCTCAGTAACGATTCCCCCCCTGAGCACCAGTCTTAGTTCTAGCAGCCTGAAATAAAGATCACGCAGGAGGTCGGGCTGGACTGTCCGCCCACACACGCCTCATACAGGACTCTGCTATCTCTCCTGACCAGCAGCAGACCCACACATGTCACAGGCTGGGAGAAAGGCCTGTGTACCCGCTGACAGGTGGAGCTGGAATGTCAAAGGCGAGCGTTGTGTACGGGAACAATGTAGCAAATACAAACACACACATGCACCTTCATGTTCAAATTTAGATTTACAAGCACAAACACAGGCGTATACAAACATCTCCCCTCCTCTGCACACACATACACATACATTTTTCCTCACAGCCGTGTGTTCCACTCCAATGTGACCCGCTGTGATCTGCTGGCTAATCACCAATTTTTACACCCACATGTTGGTCAACTGTGGCGTTCAGTGGGAGTTTAAGATAAGAGGTATTCCTGGGTATTTATTCAAAATGGTGCTCATTATCGCCTCAGAAAAATAGGCACAATTATAATGAGAATGTCCATCTACAGCTAACGGTTTGTGCAACTAAATCAATACATTGTTTCCTTGCATTCTGCTTAAACGTGGATGTATGGATAAACGTCTGAAGCTGCGATGAAAACTTGTTCGCAGACGATTTTCTGTTCTATTTATCAAAGTGTTTTTTTAATATTACAGACATTTCATTTCACAACCCGGCCGGCTTGCAGCGAGGGCGCAGAGGAATAATTCACATGAGAAAGTCAAGAGCATGCTGTGCCTGCTTCTGTCTCACGCTGCTGCGTTTGCACTTCAGCGTTTCATTAAATCTGGTGTTAAATTATGGATCATGCTTGTAGGATGCTGTAAATAAACGTAGTCTGACATTCTGCCTGAACCCCCAGATATTCTACAACTGTACAACTCCTGTGTTTGCATGTGTAATCAAAGTGATCCTGAGACTCTCATCCAGCTGACTCCCGGCCCTGATTGTTCACTGGTGACGTACTGGGATGTTGGTGTTGAGTTACAGCCTCGCTTGGCCCTCGCTGCACCGCTCTCGGTGACCTTTAGCACTGGGATTTTTTTCTTCTCATGTCTCCTCTCTAAAAATAGGGAAATCCCTGCCTGTACACAAATGGCACACACAAACAAAAGTTCAAGACAAAGTCAAGTTTATTATGTTGAACATATATGTCCCTAAGCAGCTGTGATTTTTTATACATGTACTGTGAATGTTTAAAAGGAAAGAGCTCTGTGCCTAGAAGTTTCCATGTCAAAATCTGGTCCTATTATTATTATTAACACTTTTCTGTTATTTTTTACATTGCTCACTCACATTTCTGTATCCAAATCCACTTTTTCAGAACTCTTCACTCGGTCAGCTCAGCAGAAGTGAATGTGAACTAAACCGTGGGTCCGGACTGCTTTCAGAAAACTGTAGCTGTGTCTCACTTCAAGGGCTGCAGCCTTCGAAGGACAAGGAGCCAAACTGAAATGAGACAGTCTGGTCTACGGAGGATTTCCTGTTTGCATCCCGCCCTTAACCTTGTGTCACCAAATGCCGCTCCTTTCACCTATAGATAGCTAGATAGATAGATAGATGTACTTTATTGATCTCAATGAATGCGAGTTCCCGGAGATATATAACCACTTTGTAAACAGTTACCGGGACATAAACAGGAGGGCCTTTGCATGGCAGAGCATCGGCGCAAGACTGGATGTATCAGGTGATGTAACTTTAGCTTTAACTTAAGCCAGGCTATACGTGACGTTGATAAGTAACAGTCAATTTCTGACTATGCTAATTTAGCTAGTTGTTATAGCCTATGGAGAAAATACAGTTGTATAGTTAGGGATAGTACTGCACAGAAGCCGTTTCCATGGTTACCACATGAAGAGCCCCTGGCGTTTACTCGCGGAGCGCTTGTCTGCCTGTCTATTCACACGAGGAGCGCAGTGAGACCCTGAGATCAGAGCAGGTACGAAGACGGAGTCTCGCCACCCCGTCTAAAAAGACATTTTAACCTTGTGTCACCAAATGCTGCTCGTGTCGCCTAGCAACAGGTCATAACTAATGTCACATTACTTAACCTGTTATTTTAAAGATAATTTGTTTCAAGGCCCCTTTCGTTTTTTTAACATTTGTATCGCCAGCTATTCAATCAATTTGAAACCAAATATTTTTACATTTTAAAGTGTATTCCTCGGCTGCTTGAGAGTTGACGGTCTGGTTTGAAGTGGCGCCTAATGAATCTCGGGATCCGATGGATGCTTCGTGGCCCGGGAAAAGGAGGACGCATTTGTCGAATGCATCTGAAGGAGCCTTCGAATTGGGACAGCCTTCGACGTGCTGCTGTGACGCAATCGGTCTTCAAATACATCCTTCAAAGGATGCAGCCCCTGAATTGGGAAACAGCTTGTGTCTGTGCAAACAGCTTTTTAAAACCATATACCATCTATAAGAAGTGGGCGTGGCCACCACGTCCACACCCATTGGTCTTGTGAGCTCCGTTTTGAGGTCTTGAGTTCGGCAGTTTGTCTGTTACCATCCTGTTTTATTGGTACCACAAGAGACCATATTTTAAAGAGAGAGAACATTGTTACATCTCCATCCTGGATAACAGATTGCAGATGTAGCAAGTTGTCAATAACAGGTAGCTCCGCCCTGAAGCATACCCTGCTTTATCATCAGTTTCCCTCTAAATGGGACCATCATTTACTAAATGAATATCATCATGTATTGTAGAAGACTTGAAAGGAGCTGTTGAGAACATAAACTCATTAGGACAATATTTACTGAGGTAATAAATCAGCTGAGAAGTATTTTCTCATCTGGTTTCACACAGTTCTTTTTGCAACACAATGATGAGCACTTGCAACCTAATGGAGAAGACATTGATAATATTGTTGCATTTCTTCTATTTAAGGTAGTACAATAACATAATTAAATAGTGACTTCATTTTAGTTGCAACTCAATCTTGGTTTATGCTCCACAAATAAACAAACACATGATACTTTAACACAGACAACAGCGACAACAACACCTGTTGTTTGTTGGCTGTTTTAAATGAGTGACAAAGTGTTACTGTTGGCAGACAAATGTTTGCAGTGTCCGGTACAGTTGATCCTGATGTGTCTGATTGCATTAGGGCCTGTTGGATGTAAGTTGCATGACAGTAAATATTAATGTGTGATGTTTGGAAAAAATGAAGTCATGTAGAGAAATGTGAGGTAGCAAGTGATACAAATCTGTTTACAAAGTCTGATATATCAGATTGAGAGGTCAAGGGTGAAGACATCATTTAACATACTTCTAAATCGAAAATACATCACATACGATCGATCCATTATCTATACCGCTTATCCTGTTCAGGGTCGCGGGGGGCTGCAGCCAATCCCAGCTGTCATTGGGCGAGAGGCGGTGTACACCCTGAACTGAGCGCCAGTCAATCACAGGGCTGACACAGACAGACAACCTTTCACGCCCACACCTACGGTCAATTTAGGGTCACCAGTGAACCTAACGAGCATGTCTTTGGACTGTGGGAGGAAGCCGTAGTTCCTGGACAAACCCACACATGCACGCGGAGAACATGCAAACTCCACAAAGAAAGGCCCCGTACATCTGAACAGGGATTCCAACCAGGAACCTTCTAGCTGTGAGGCCACAGTGCTAACCCTACATCACATTACTATTTTGAAAAAGCTGAAAACACCGTATTGTCAATTACATATGTCACAAATATCAAATGCTGAAAGTACATGGCAGCTTGTCAGCAAAAACAGGACGATACTTTTACCTGCCTGTGACTCTAGTCCTCCAGAGTCACAAGTGTTATTGTTTTAAAGGAGCAGTTCGGCCCTGGAAAAAGCCACCGTCAGTCAAAGCTGGTGTTCTCTGTAATCGATAGAGGCAATAATATTTGAAATTGGCGCCATAGCTGTGGAGAAAGTTGTACAAACAGCTCGTGGTTTCACCCATTCTACATTCCTACAACACCCAGCGTGCATTGCGTTTTCCAGTCAAGGACATTGATTGCTGCAGGCAATGGCTCAGAGCAGTACAAAATCTGAAATACAACGGGAATATAAAATCTAAATTGAAAAAAACCTTCAGGTCTGCAGTCTACATTTAAAACCTGACGATTTTGAACGAGACATGACATCGGAGGCGGGCGTCCTAGATTGAGGAAGTGTAGTTTAGCGAGCTCCTGGCCTCCGCCAGAAGACGCTTTTTACGAAGTCTGGCGGAGGTTTTCCAGGGCCCATTGGAGAAGCAGATAGCGTCCTCAAAAGACACAGAGCTAAATTGCATTTGTTTTCTACCATATTTGGGATTAGCCCCCCATAATAGCATGATAGGACTGAGGTTGAAAATTGGTAAACTGGCCCTTTAAGGTGAAGCACACGTGGGCACAAGTATCTTTAATTCACATTTGTGAATTTGATCCAGATCTGGTTCCATCTGCTTGTTCTCGTGTTTAATCTGGATTAATGGGTCCTTCCTTGGGCCAGGCTTCTACCTTCCACGTTTCCAAGTTTCTTGAAAAATAGGCCCTTTTTCTGTACTCCTGCAGACCAACAGACAAACAAACAGCGCTGAAAACCTCCTTGTCGGAGACGTTAAAACACATGATGGGTAAATTATTGCTCTCGGGGCCACACTAAAAGCAGATAATGTCTCCCCTCAAACGCTCCAAATGGGATATATAAATGGATTCGTATCCTGCAGAAGATGGTCAAACACATTCATTTGAATAAGAATGTGTGTGCATAATGCTATGGCTTAACAACCCATCCCTCCCAGCACTATCTCTGCTTGAGAGGTATTTTCAGCAGCAGAAGAGGGAAAAGGTAATCTCCCTGATGTCAGATTCAGAAGAAGAGGAAAAACATGCTCCAGGAGCGTTAATGTGTGCCCAATGCCTTTTCTAACAGGGATGTTTAAAAACGCTGCGTAGGTGCAGCCTGCGGCACTTTGATTCAAGCAGAGAGCCGCATGAAATTGCATGACAATAATTACATAGATTAAATATGACCTTCTACAAAATAGCAGAGTCGGATGATGCACTCATCCTGTCTGCAAAAAGATAACCATGTCCTCTTTTCTTCCTAACCTTGTCGTTCCTTCCACTTCTTTAAAAGCGCAGAATGTTCTCTTGCAAAATCCTCACGTCTGCCCCTGAGGGAGTTTTCAAGAACACAGATCAGAAATAGCTGGGAAAATTTATAGAACCTGTAGAATATAATAAACATTAATTTCATAGCTCGTGCTCAGGTAATGTATTACCTCAAATGCATTACTAAATGGCCCTGTCTGTTGACTACGGCAAAACATTTCAAGATGTCAAAGTAAAGTGTGAAACCACTACTGCCGTGCCTCAGCAAACTAAACACTGACCAGTGAAGATGAAGTGCAGCCTTCTGCTGTTTGCTGGTACATTTACCCAGGACCCATAATAAATGGAAAGGAAATATAGCTGCAGATGCAATATGAGGGAAGTGATTTGCCTGGAAAATAGTTCTCACAGCAGAGTCTCCTTCTCTCCAGAATGACTAATAGAAATGTGGTCGGATGCAGAGCTTTTGCTCCTGCAGAGTTGAATAAGGGTTTGCGAACACTAAGTTTCCAGTGAAGACAGCAGCAGGAGAATACTGAGTGATAGTTATGGGTGCACTGATACTGTGTATGTGTGAATCCAAGCGTTTAATATAAATCAGCGGTGAGTATGAGTAGTGGTTGTTACCTTTTATCTTTGCTTTTAATGAAAATAAAGATTTATGCTCTGAGGGCAGAACTGAACTGTGTTAGATGTCCCCAAATTTGGCCTCAAGAGACACGAAAAACTTTCCAGAGAGACATCCACCTGAGACGAACACAGAGGAAAAATAGAGCATGTTTAAACTCACCACTTTCTTCTGCGAGATTTGGCAGAAAAGTTATAGCTTCATTTTTCCAGGTTGTTATCTGAGTTGGGTTTTTTTTATGGTGCTTTTTATATGAAGTAGAGACTGGGTGGTTCGGGTGGTCGCAGTTTAATGCTAGGTCTTGAGAAGGTGATGTGGCACTAACTCAGTAAAAACATCTGCGGTGGCTTCCTTTTCAAATACTCACTGACATATCCGTCCTCAATCAGGCCTCTGCTGCTCTATGAACAAGCTGAGTATCTTTGTGTAAAGGCTCAGGGGGCAGTTAGTCCACATCACACACTCTCCTCTGGAAAAATACCTGTCTGATTATACTTATCGGTAATGCAGTACACCAAGGGGAGCAGCAAACTGTTTATATCTATGCTATTATATTCTCCCATTATGCTTTATTGGTTTTGTTCATTATTGTTTCTGGAGTCTAATATGGAAGCATTAGTTATTGATATGCCGGCACAGTGGGAGTACAATAGGCAGCTCAAATGTGTTATTGCTCACTGCTTGTGGATGTCTTTGTTATTTTAAATTATAACGCTTTCACTTTGAAAGAATCTCAGCAAATCTGTTTGACCTTTTGACCTTAAGAGAGCTTCGAAGTTAGATGAATGTTGATTAGCCCACATGGCACTGAAATGTTGTAATGTTTAATTATAGCTCATTGCTTGTGAATGTTTGTTCTGTTCTTTTTAATTACACCCTTTTTACTTTGACAGAAAGCTCTGCATATCTAAACGCTTGAGGGGTGCATTGAAGAGAGGCACAAATTAAAACTTGTCTGACCTTAAGAGAGCTTTGAGGTAACATGAACGTACACAAAGCAACTCAATGCTTGCTATATTGCTTGTGAATATGTTAGTTCTGTTCTTTTCAACTATACCACTCTTATTTTGAAATAAATCTGTGTGTGTGCCGAAGGTAGGTGCAACCTAAAAACCATGCACAAAATTCACTGTCTTGTCCCGCCGCTCTCTCTTGTCAATAACTAACCTTAAACTGAGCGCCCCCTACAGGCCTGGAGCATTTCCGTTGGTCTGGATTTGCAGCGTTTTTCTTTTGCATGTGTTTTCTCGATTTCTGTGCGTTTGATATTAATGCATTTGTTTTTGCTTTTTGCAGCATGTTTTTTCATTTGCAGCACGTTTCCATCGTTGCATTTGTTTCGGACTTTTGCATTTGTTTTGCAATTTACTACGTGTCTGAATTTGCAGTCCATTTCTTATAATGGGAATTGTTTGGCCTTTTGCAGCACGATTGCCCTTGTCGGCCACCGTACTTTGAGGTTACAGGCGCCGGATACTCCCATCATAACTGGGCCCTCAGTTGCTAGCAAGACTCTTCTCCTCTGTAGTCCCCCCGGTGGTGGAATGAGTAACCAAACTCCATTCGATCTGCAGAGTCCCTCTCCACCCAGCTCTTTCACACAGCTCTGCATTTAATGATATCGATAATGATGATATTGAAGATGATGATGATTACAATATTCATGATGATGATGATGATATTGACCTTGTTGTTGATGGTGATGTGATGATAATGATATACAAAAAAAAAAAGAGTGCTTCCTTACGCCCTGTGCACTGCCTGTCGCTTTGAAAATAAGCATCTTCTAAATTAAACTGTCACGCTGTAACATTGTAAATTATTGCTTGTAAAGATTTATTGGTGCCGGTATATTAAGCATACATATGCTTATAATCTTTATAATGCTATAATCTTACTGGTGTTTAATGTTCAAACTTTTCTGTAGTTCTCTGATTCGAGGTTTGAGGCAGCTCCCATTCGTGTTTGTATACATATAAGGAAGTGCTGTGATGCTGCTCATATACATGAAGGTACGCTTCAGCAGTAAGGGAGACAGTGTGCAGGACTTCTTACTGTTATTTGGAACCTGTTTATATACTAGAGCGCTTAAAAAAATATTGGTGTTTTGTTTTTATTACAACAATGAATCAAAAGAGATTAATACTGTATGTTTCCTTTGTCAACAAAACAATAAAACAGAGTGTTCTTTTGGCTCCATGGTGAAGGTTTTTGCTACAACACTTGCACACCCAGAGCTGGACGTTTCACATACAAATATTTCAACTCATTTGATAATTTATTAAGAACAACTAGCGAAAGCATAGTCAGTGTAACACGACAGTGCTGCAATATATAAATAAATAGATTGAAGTTTATGATAAAACTATAAACTAAAAACTAAAACTATAACTATAACAGATGTCTCTTCATTCATATTTGAGTATTTAATTCCAAATCAGTCTTACTGCCAAAACGTCCGTTGCCTTTGAAGTGTCAGTTACAGTTTAACATTTTGTAAAATCACTCTCATGTCTATTAGCTAAAAATTAAACTAGAGTCAGCAGGCAGTTAGCTTAGGTTTACATACAGGGGAACAGCTAGCTTGGCTCATGTCCCAAGTTTGAAAAATTAAACGTACAATAACAGCTGAACCTGAAATATTTGCACGTTGGATTTGTTTATCCCATGCAAACAAAAGTAATACCACACTTACAGTAACCTCGCTGAGGTGGATTGAATCATCAAGGAATATTTTCAGTATAAAAACACCTCTAAAATCCCAAATTCATCATTTTTGTATGGGTACAGACGAAACAACATGTTAGTCAGCTTTTGAGCGGCCCGCCCACAGAATGAACTGTACATATGAGTCTGCCATTTGCCACCAGATGGAATTCTTCTCCCCCTCTGCCATCTGCTTTAAACTTTTTCTTAATACAGCTAGCTAGGCTAATTGAAACAACCAAAACAACCTCCAAACTAGCAACCCACACTTGACAAAGATTTGGACTGGACAATAAGGCAGCCTCGATAAATAATTGTCAAGATAAACAAAGAATATGTTAAGAATACTTCTATTGCCCGGATTAAGCTTTGAGTGCTAATGCTAGCTTATCTACGTGCTAATGTTTCACCAAAACTAGAAAAACAACCAACATGGAATGTTTTTCCTTTATTGTGGAGTAGCTAATGAACTGTACAAATGAGTCTGCCATTAGCCACCAGATGCAATTCTTCTTCCCCTCGGCCATCTGCTTTAAACTTTTTCAGGCTAGTTAGGCTACTTGAAACAACCAAAACAGCATCCAAGCTAGCAACCTACATCAAATGGGCAAGTTTTGACAAAGATTTGGACTGTATAAAAAGGCAGCCTGCTTTGTTCTCTGGATGAATAGAGATAAAGAATATGTTAAGAATACTTCTTTTGCTGGGATTAATACTTTAATACTAAACTTTTAATAGTGCTAGCCTCTGTACATGCTAATGTCCCACCAAAACAAGAAGTACAACCAGCTTGGAATGTTTTTTCCTTTATTGTGGAGTAATGAACTGTTCATATGAGTCTGCCATTAGCCACCAGATTCCTCTCCCCCTCTGCCATCTGCTTTAAACTATTTCAAAATACAACAAGCTAGGCTACTTACCAACCAATACAACCTCCGAGCTAGCAACCTACACTGGAGTAGGCAAGTTTTGACCAAGATTTGGTCTGGATAACCTGCTTGGTTCTCTCGATGTTTAGCTGTAAAGATAAGGAAAAAATATGTTAAGAACACTGGGATTAAGCTTTAATGCTAGTTTTAGCCTCTGTACATGCTAATGTCCCACCAAAACAATAAATAAAACCAACATGGAATGTTTTTTTCTTTATTGTGAAGTTATGATTTGTTCACAAAGGTCTTTATTCACCCCCCACAGCGCAAACAAAATATGTCTGGCTATGTGGGACTAGCTTGTGAGGTGAATTTTGGATAGAGTCAAGCAAGCTGTTCCCCCCTGCTGCTAGTCTTTATACCATGCTAGGCTTATCAACTCATGTTGCTCATGCTCTGTGTCTTATATAAGGTATCAATAGTTCTAAGGATATTCTAATTTAACTGGCAGCAAAACTTTAAAAAAAACTCCTTTGAAAGTGAAATTCAAAATATTAGTGCTGAGAAAAAGTCAGATTCAGCTAGTTTGAAGGTCAGTGTGAGGCAGCACTATTTCCCCCAGGCTTTTTTTTTTCTTACCAATTTCACTGAGGGCAGGAAAATCATGTGAAATCTCTCCTTGATATTCCGCTGTTAGTCTTTCAGGGTGACGTCCCCCAGAGTAAGGGGAACAGTCTTTCAGCAAATATGAATATGTAAATTAAAAGTCAGAATCCGTGGCGTGTTTATTCATGCCGTTACACTGTAATCTATTGTAGCCTGTTGTGTTTGAACTGTCATTTAGTTGAACTGCATCAAACATTGTTGTTCTGGCTGCTTTGATCTGAGCTCTGCAGTCTGGATTAACAACCTTCACATTTATGCCAAGCACAGTCTCCAGTTGAACTTGGGCTTTGAAAGCAGCGTCCACTGACAGCTTCAAATAACTTGTTCAAAGCCGAAGCTTGTTAAAGCTGCCTCAGTGTATTTAGAAGTCAATCCATACATTGCATGGCATTTTTGGCTAATGGGTTTAATTAGAAGGTTCTAAACAGCGGCACATGAAAGAAATAGAAACAGACGGCTCTCCTGTGTACGGGGGCTGCATAACAAGGAGCTGTGACTCGGTCTGCTTATCGTCTGGTACAAGTTATTCTTTCTTTCTTCTCTGTCGCATAGCTCTTGCTGACAGTCCCCACTTCAAAATGGCTTACAAAGGGCAAATTTCACTGTGTCAGCCATGTTCGAGTGGCCCTGTGTCACTTCTGCTGATAAATGAATGGACATCTAATTAAGGAAATTGGCCTTGAGAGCACAGCGGCAGTCATAGATCCGACCTGCTTGCTGATGCACTTGCCACTGCTGATTATCTCATCCAGACACAGTGATGTTTTATGGAGCTGAACGTAGTTGTCCAGTGGTCTCCTGCTGCAATGATTACAATTAATTTAGGGCTGCAGGTCATAAAAAGAGAATTGATTGAGGGTGACATCAGGCTTTATACCTCCAACGGGACACACGATTTATATCTGTCACAGAATTACTCAAACACACAAAGGCACACATAGGCTAAGTCAAGACAGCTTTGCATTATTGTAATTGCCTTGGGTCTCCCGGCTAATGTGACAGACTAAGTGAAGTTTCATTCAAACATTGGGATATCCATCTTATGAAAGACGCATTAACCACACCAAGGAGATAGATTTCTGCCACAAAAGTAAAACTCACTTTTGAGTCATAAGCTTAAAAGAGGCTTGTGCTTCCAAACAGCAACATTTAAGAGATGTGTGCAGAAAATTAAGTGGGAAAAAAAAATCAAGAAGGAACGGGACAATGGTGGAGGAGAAGCTAATCCTCTCGTTGCTGCTAATGCCAGGACACGACTCCTTTCCATTGTTTTTATGTTTTATTTGTTAAATTTCTGTGAAAAAAGCAAATATTAAGCTTACAGAGCGATTCAAAACTGACTAAACAGTCTCTACCAAGGGAAGCAAATCAGTTGCTTTCTTTGTGAGTTAGCTTAGCACAAAGACTGGACACAGGGGAAGCAGCCTGCCGGACTCTGTCCAAAGCTAACAGAATCTGGCCACTGTAACAGGACTACAGTTAACAGTGATAAACGACTAACTTTGGATCAACTTTTCAGTTTTTGTATGAATAAAACAAATGAGATATGTGTTAATAAGTAAGATTCAGAGGGGCTTGTAGGCAGACAGAGCCAGGCTAGCTGTTTTCAGTCTTTGTGCTAAGCTAAACAAACAAGCTAATGGCTGGAACCTAAAGAGATGTGAAGGTGGTATCTATCTTCTTCTACCAAAAGAATCAGTGTGTTTCCTGAAGTATAGAACTATTCCTTTAAGTGTAGGATTACAGACAGGGGGCACTTAGCCTAGCTTAGCATAAGTCATTGAATAAAGTGTTAATGATCATTTTCACTTTTATTTGAGTTGTTTTTTGCATTTCTCTAATTTGTACTGTACTCGTACTTGTACTTTTTGGAGCTACCTGGCTCTTTAATTTCCTTCCTACCTTATCTTATCTCATGAGATACAACATACTACTTGGTGAGCTTTACAGGTGCTATTAACAATGTAGCCAGCCTTGCTGTTTTCCCCTGCTACAGTCTTTACTATGCAAGTCCAACCAGCTCTTGGCTCCAGTTTCATAATTAACGCACAGACATTTCTGAATAATTGATTACTAATACAGAGATCCTTGCAGGAGCTTGTCAAATGCGTGAATCAATAAGTCAAGTTAAATTAATTCCTTGCTACTTCAGCTCAGTCGGCCTTCACAAACAGCTGGCCTGACCCCTTCCTATGCTCATCAGTGACACATGATCTCCCTCAGTAACCTTGACATAGTTCCTACATGCTGTGAACAAGTCTCTGCTTGGCTCCACGTCGACCGACCCAACAACAGGTGAAAGGTCTGACACAGGCGCTGCATAAAGCCCCCCTGGGCAAATAAAGCTGCATGATAATCCATATGAGCTCAGTGTGAAAGGATGTCAGAGAGCCGATATAAAAACTTACGGCAAAGGATGTGAGGAGTCATAGAGGAGATTTAGACGTCAAACAGTGATGGAGTGCTGTGTCCTTGTCTTTTGTGCTCAGAGGTAATTACACTCCCTTGGCCCCGTTTGTCCCCCTGCGTGGGTCACTGTGGGTGATTACAGATGGATGACAATGAGGAGATCAATCTGCCATGGCTGGAAAGAAAAATTACAGAGCGAGACACTAAAGGAATCAGAGTATCTACAATAAAGATTTTGTCTCTTACAGCAGCCGCGGATCAAAGCTGCAGGGATCATAAATGGTGCTTCACTGCAGTGGAATATTTACATAGTAATTAAAGAGAGTGGATGTGTACAGTCAAATGAGAATGGTGGTAATTTTTCTAAGGAGGCTTTCAGCAGGTCAATGGGAGAGCAGAGCTGTTGTTTTTCCGGGGGGGCGGGATGATGAAAAAACAAAGATGTGGGCCCGGTATATTTAGATCTTCACAAGTAAATGTTGGTGTTAAAAAGAGACTGTGAGAATTTGGAAAGAAGATATGAAGCAGTCTTGCTCTAACAGCTGAAAGGTTCAATTCATGAGCAACAAAAGACGGTATGAAGGAGACGATGTATACGCGGGTTTCACTCAGACGGCCTTATTTGGTCTGGTATGAACAGTAGTCGGAGATGTTCCCCTGCTCAATATCCTCTCAATGTGACACATTAAGGAGCACTTTCGAAGGGTTTTATATTCACAGCAACATTTTCCCTCAGTGTTTGTTTCCCTGGGTCAATATGTGAAAATGACCCACTAACAGCTAATAGCCTACTGATGTTCCTTCTTTACATTAAACCATCAACTTGACTTAATTATATGATTGTGATGAATACTTTTTTTCAAGTTCCAGATTTTTAGTCTGCTTCTGGCTCATGGTTTTGATTAAACAAACTGGGGTTCAACTTGCGCAAGATTTCATAGATCTCATAGTGCGAAGAACAAAGCCACACAAGAGTTATAGGGAAAGGCATACTGTACAATAACATGCTGAAAATACACAGCCGACGCTAACAGAGAGTAACATAAACATCAGTGCAAAACTAACTTACATATTCATGGACGCACACACGATAAAAAGAGTCCATCGGCGATCACTGGTGTCTCCGTAGTAGGTGCAGTAAACAAGTCCGGGCATGTCTCTCTCACTGCCGTGTTTCGAGGGGATGCGCTCAGGAGCGATCAGAAACGTGAGTGATCAGACACGTTTTTACATAATTTTAAAGATCGATCTCGGGATTTATGGATTGATATTGGTTCGTTCATCAGAAATTGATTTTTTAAACTCAGCTCTATTGACACCTTCTATGGCCGGCAATGTGAGTACGTTTGGCACCTAGTAAAGCCGGCCAGGTAAGACGCCCTTGTAAAGTCAACAATGTGTGTATATGTTGACACCTAGTAGAGCTGGTAAGGTGAGAAAACCTCTCTAAAGCAGACAAGGTTAGTACAATTTGACATCTGGTAAAGCCAGCTATGTTAGACTCCCTTGTAAAGTAGACAAGGTGTTAGGGTTAGGGTTAGGGTTAACTCTGTCTATCTATCTGTCATATTGGCTAGGCTTCATTTTCACCCCCTTCTTAAAACAGTCTAAAGCCATAAACAAGCTGATGGAGCAGCATCCATAAACAGATGCTTCACCTACTCTCTTAACGTGCGCCGTCAATGCTTCCTTCTGTCCTCCATCACTTTTATTTCCATTAAGTTCCAGTTGATTTGATTTTATATATTTGGTTGATACTGTTTTTTTATTTTCTTTCACCTTTGTCTCCATAGTCATCTGTTAATGTTTCATTACATTTTGATGGACAAATAAATAAAATGTGTTATATTTCTTCAAAGGTTAATGCCTTCCTAGGTATGTCTTGGAATAGCAAGGGATCCTCCATCAAAACCTGCATTCATGCAATAAAAAAGCCTCGATTTGTGGCAGGGTGTTAAACACGGCCTCCATCTCGGAAGAGCCTCCTAATAGCCCATTTCCCTGGAGAGCACAGGAGGCCATTTACAACAACCAATCATACAGTCAGAGAAGTGGCCTCAGCACTCTTTGCCTGTAATGAGATAATGCACAAATGCAACAGCTCGATCCTTTCCTCGCGTTTATGTTGTCATGTAGCGCGATGATTAACGAGCGGCGGAATGAGATGAATAAAATGTGCGTAGGATTATGATAAATGAAGATGCAGGTTAATGCGCGGCATCGTGCCGTTTCTCCACACTCGCCACCTTCAACCGCTTGATTAAACATGCTAGATGAGGGCGATAAGATGCAATGCATGCTGGTCCTGAACGCGCACAGGTTTGAGGCATAAACAAACTGCTGTCAATCTTGAGTAACAAAGCGTAGGGAGGTTGATATAGGGCTCAGTGGGAGGGTTTTGCTGTTGTTAAGTGCTTGCATGGTGATGTCCTCGGGCTTCTAAAGGCAGCCAAAGTGTGACTCCTCTCACCTACCTTCAGGTTAGCTTTTAATGAGGCGAACAGCCTTTTTTCTCATTTCAGACCAAGCTTAAAAACACATATAAAGATAGAAGGTTAGTATGACCTGCAAAATATCAAGGTTGAAGAGCAAAGGTGCACCACTACAGAGAACAGACGTGTCTTATGATGGATGTGTGTCCTGTTAGAGGGCAAACTTTGTCTTGGGATTTTCTTTCTCTGTGATTAATTTGACTTCATCCCCCAAGCTTTGGTCTGACCGTCCTGTAGGGACACAGTGAAGAGGGGGGCAGCTATGCGGGATGGCTGATGAGGAATGGATCTTTAAATACGAGAAGACTGCACAGTAAAAACCCATTTTCAGTGGAGGAAAAAAGTATACGAAACCTTAATAATTCATATAAAACAGAAGCAGGAACAGCTGAAAAACGAAGCCACTGCAGGGGTGCCAAAACTGCATTTCCTCAACTGCACACTAGAGGCTGGCTCCATCAACAATTCAGTATCTAATGACCTGCGTTCAAATGTTTACATGTTTACAGCCTGGTCAAGACAACTGCACGTTCAGAGTGTTTACATAACTGACCTGTTTCATGAAGGCTTTAAGCTTTGAACAATGATAGGCGTTGCTGCTCTGATTGACAGGTGGCTGCTGTTAGCTGTTTTCAAGGCATCACCTCAGCTAATTCGAATCGCTGAAGTTAACCCCTCGGCTGCTGTTTTTTCATGCAATTGGAACAAAAAATATGGCTTGCTATGTAGCCAACTGTACTGGTTATTATACTAACGGACCATCAAAGGATCCCGACCTATCAGTGAATGAAATTCTAGTACTATTTTATTCACGTTAGCACTAATTAGCATGTATTTGCACTGTTTATCTAGCCCATATTGATCATAGTTGGATAAGAAATTGGTGGAAGAGGAGCGGGGCAAACAATAATCAATGTTTTAATGTTATCCCACCTACTTTATTAGCTAAAACAATAGTTATTCAATGCCAACAGAATAATAAGCTAATGCTATTTAGCTAGCTTATCAGTGTTTGAAGCTATCTTTAGCCTTTAGCCTCTTTTTCACGTTGCAAGCCCACCACAGCGCCGTAACGAAGCTCCGCCCTTATACCTCCTTGCCATTTTACATTGAACCAAGCAACGCCGGCGTAAAGCCGCCCTAATGTGTTTTTACACAGCGTGCCGGCGCTACGGAAGCAAAATGTGCGTGAGTTGTACACTGCGAATGAAAATTAGCTTTAAGCTAACTCTGGTACAATGCATTGAATGGTAACATTTGTGGTTAATATTGTACATGGTCTCTTTTTAAATAAATAAATGAATAATAATAATAATAAACAGCGCGTGCTTCACATGCTGGCTCAGAGCCAGAACGACTTGGCCCAGCCATTCTGTCTCTGTGGGTTTTACATTAAAGACGAGGTGTAATAATCCCGCCTTGAGCTGGCAGTGTAAAAAGGGACTTCTCCTTCCCAACTTTAGCTGTTTAATAAAAGTAGTAGTGTTAAAAGTATAAAATTCCCTCTAAAATGCAGTGAAGCAGAATTTAAATAGCATAAAATGGAAAAAATCATGTAATAAAAAACATATTAGAATAAGTTGTTTTACATTTTAGTGACAGGTTCTTATTGGTCAGAGTGAAAGTAAGAAATGGAAAAAAAATTAAGAGAATATAATGAAAAAAAACCCAACTCAAGTAAAGCAGTAAGCAGACCATTAAGAGACGGCAAAGACTTCACTGAGTTCATAACCTGGAAATGCACATGAGACATAAAGTGTTCGCCCATTCTGACAAAAATGTGAACTGGTTAGAGCACCATTACGTGCTAATGAGGAGCTTTCAAAGACAATCACGTCCCTGTTATTACAACATGTAGTTTAAAAAGGCCACAGTCATTCTAAAGTGTGTGAAAACCTCGCTTGTGACCTTTTAGATTTCAGTGTAAGTCAGCGATCATTAGCCTACAAGTGCTGCAGCGAGCCAGAGAGCAGAATCTGTTTCTCCATACTGATGTAAGGAGGGAAGTTTTGTCCTTATTTATCCAAGAGATGACCTGCACGCCATTAAGCTCTAACAAACAGGAGGAGCTGCGGGGCGAGCAGGAGCAGATGGAGATTAAATGTCTCGCACCAAGAGCAGCAGTAGTTTAAAGGGAGAGGAGAGTGACTTTGTTCACTTTAACAGATGTTTTCATCCAGAGGGAATTCACACAAGAGGGGATTCAGACCAGCAAACTCCTCGACCTTTAACCTCCAGGACACAATTCAGAGAGGTGGAATGAAAGACATTCATCAAACCTCGGAAGTTTCCCCTCCACTCTTTGGGGAGCATTTACAAACAAGGTTTAATTTTCATAAGTAACCAGAGGAGGTAATGCTTTATATTTTACAAGAGTAATAAATTATGTTTGGGGCGCACTTACTGTGATCAAAGCTTGAGGATATGGGGGACCGAGTAGGAAGACGCACATATACATTAGCAGAGAGAGAGAGAGAGAGACTTAACGAAAGAGAGAGATATTTAAACACATCCAGGAGAGGTCAGCTGGAAGACACGGACGTTTTACTGCCCACACACTCCCACATGCTCAACATCATTAAGAACAAAAAGGCACGACTGAAACAATGCTGCAATCTGTGGTGCGACCAGCAACGAGTGAGACGGATCTGTTGGAGTAAGCATTCGCTGTAAGGATATTGGAACACTCAGCAAAGAAGGAGAAGAAGGCTTTAATTTCCTGCTTTTATTCTGACCCCTCCGATGCATATTTCTTTCTTTATGGAGTTTATGTATTTAATTTATGATTACATAATCAATCCTTTATGAAACCATGATTAAATGTCTAGTTTATACTCCTTTACCTTGACACAATCTGCCTTACAGCTAGTTTGTTAAATAAATCAATACAATGACAATTTAGTGGCATGAAGACTCCCTTTATCACATCATTGGCTGGCATCCACTCAGTAAATTGGTTCTTAAATGAGCTGCGCTGTTAAAAATCTATTGAGTATCTTACGCCACCCAGTGGGCTGGACATTATCCAAATAATAGAGATCATCAGAAAGCAGTTCTGGATAATCAAATTAATCATAATTTACAATTTGACATAGGATTTTAGTTAAATATTGAGGGTACAGAACCTCCTTATCACTACTTTCTCATCTTGTTGAGTCCAAGCTCAGAGCCAGCTAAAGAGACCACTTGTCGGCTTTCAAGAGCTTCAGGTCCTGCACATGTCACCTCCTCCAGAAAGAAGACATTTTGCGGATGAGCAGCGAGCCACTTCCACAGATACTCCACCCTCTCATCGCACACCCAAGGGTTTCCTGTTAGGATCATCCTGAAAGAGGATTTTCTCTCACCCAGCATCCCCGAGGGGATATTCTGCAGCTGGTTCTGATTGAGCAGCAGAAGTTCAAGATGTTGGAGACCCTGGAGGAGGGTCGCCGGCAGTTCTCGGAGCTGATTCTCTTGAAGGAACAGTTGGGATAGTTTCAGGTTGTGGGTGAAGGTTGTCGGTTTCAGGGAGATTAATTGGTTGCCAGCGAGATTCAGTGTCACAAGGTGGCGCAGGTTCTTCAGGGCGTCAGGATGAAGGTCTCGCAGGTTGTTGTCGCTCACGTCTAGATTCTCCAGATTGGGCATCTTCTGAAGCAGAGCGGTGGGCACGTCTGTCAAACGGTTTCCTGCCAAGTCCAGCCAGGTCAGGCTACTGTTGTCAGGAAACCACAGAGCATCTACTTCTTCAATCAGATTATTCTTCAGCACAAGACCGCGAAGTGAGGCATGGCTGAAGACATTTGTAGGAAGTAGAACCAGCCGATTACCCGTCAGATCCAACGTGTTCAAGTGAGGAACATCCTTCAGCAGATCGGCAGGAAGGCTCGTCAGGTTGGTGTGATACAGCTGGAGGTTCTTCAAAAGGGGAACAGAGATCAGATGACGAGCTGTGATACTGTTGAGGTTGGTGGATTGGATGGAGAGTCGAGTCGTGTTGGAGGGCAAACCATTTACAGGAAAATGTGTAAGGGAGCTTTGGCTGCACTCCACCTCTGCACCCAAAGGTGAAAAGGAGCAGGAGCACAGATCCGGACACGAGTGGGCTCCTCTTTTTTGAAGAGCCAGTGCAGTGAAAGTCAGGAGTATCCACAAGTTCATCTTTAAGCACTGCCAAAAGTATAAGAGGTACATACAGGGTATTACAATAATATAGTAATTTAAATATAATGTGAAAATCTGGTCATAAATGCATAATCCTACCTGACAGGCAAGTAGACTGAAGTCTTCTGTTGTAGGTTTTATACAAGGACTTGTTTTTTATACAATGTTGAGCATATTTGTGCCCAGCAGAGAGTCAGGACAAAATGTTGCAAGAGGCAAACAAACCCGAGCAAACAAACCAGCTCATCAACTGGTGAGTGATTAGTTTTCTGATCTTTCTTCAAGTTTAGACTTTACCACTCAAAAATCAATATTTTCTTTTTTTCAATCCTGCAACAGTGATGTGTGCTAAGAACTTTGCTTTCAGAAATGTATGAACGAGGTTATTCATTACATTATTACTTCATTCAACACCCCCCCCCCCTTTTTTTAAATAACATACAATCTATGAAGGTAATACTTTTGGGGAAATAGGGTGCTGAGAGATGAGTAGATTGATACCACACATGATGTTGTTTTTTTCAAGAAGCTAAAGCTAGCAACTGATGCTTAGCTTAGCAAATGTCTGGAGGAAGTCCTCCTTCCTAACAGCACCTCAGCTCACAGCTCATTAATTTAACATGTTGGTTTATTTAAAAGACAAGTTTAGGTTTTACACGGTCTAACGAGATGGATTTATATCACCCGTGGACTGTTTTCCCCTTGTTTCCAGTCTTTATGCTAAGCTTGGCTAACTATTTATTGGCTATAGCTTCATGTATGGTGTACATTTATCTTTGAATAAAGTGCAAATAAAGACAGATATTCTTAAATAATTTCTTTCTTAAATCATGTTTTATTACACACTCACATTAGACCAACAAAAGAGAATGCGTCAGTGATTAAAAAGACAGCTATGACGGGCTGAACTGAGGACATGTCAGATATTAACCATTACCAGGATCGAAAATCTTAAGATTGTGATTTCACTTCACTTTCTGTCAATGACACCACTGAACGTCCCACCAGAGACTGTGGCTTGGCACATATGACTGTCTCCGGCAGAAAGACCTTCTCCTTGTTCTTCTGAAGCCACATCCAGAGGTACTCCACCTTCCCATCACAAAGCCAGGGGTTGTTTGTCAGGTCCAGCCCCTCCTCGTCCAGAGATTTCAGAGGGTCTAGCAGACCTGCGGGGATGTGGCTCAGCTGGTTGTCATCCAGACTCAGGAGTTTGAGCTGAGTGAGCTCCTGGAAAAGGTTCTGGGGGAGTTTGTTGAGCTTATTCCGACTGAGGAACAAATACGTGAGGTTACGGGTGCTCTGAAGGATAGATGCATCCAGAGTTTCTAGCTTGTTGTTCTGCAGGTTCAGCCTCTCAAGTTTGTTTAGCGAGTCCAGAGAATTTGCAGAAATCCTCCCCAGACGGTTGTTGGAAAGGTCCAGATTGTCTAATAAGGGCAGTTTCTGAAGCAGAGCGGTTGGGATCTCTGTAAGGCGGTTACCAGATAAGTCCAACCAGGCCAGACTGCTGTTATCAGCTAGCCACTTAGCATCAGCTTTTTCAATCAGGTTATTCTTCAGGACCAAGTTGTGGAGCGGGGCGTGGCTGAAAACATCCGCAGGCAGGTCGGACAGTTTGTTTCCGGTGAGATCCAAAGTGTCTAGAAGAGGAACGCCTCTGAGAAGATTAGACGAAAGGCTCTGCAGGTGGTTGCTGTACAGGTGGAGCCCTTGCAGCAGGGGTGTGGCGTTCAGGTGCTGCTCGGAGATGGAGGTGATGTTCGTGAACTGGATGGTGAGCAGGGTGGTGTTCTTCAGGAGACCCTCAGAAGGGTACTCTGTCAGGGGAACTTCATTGCACACCACCTCGGCTCTTCTGAAGTAGCATTTGCAAAGTGTTGGGCAGGACAGAGTGCCGTGGCAGAAATAAGCCAACCAGAGGAAAGCAAAGGCACACCAGGAACTCATTACTACAACACAAGACAAGAAGAACACAGATTTAAAAATGAGGATAATAGTGCATCAGAAAACTTGCAAGGTCTTAAATATCCTGCAGAAGTATTTCAACACTGCAAAACACAAATGAACACACCAATCATTTCCAGTTAATGCACACCATGTTCTGCAACAAGATTACAAAATAAACGTACTGTCTTTTCTCTGTTGCATGTGTATCAGCCAGACTTCTCCTCAGCGTCGTTCACTTGCAAATTACTGAGTCATTTGGGGAGCAGATTCCCCCAATCTAATCATTACTTATTGAGTAAACAAGGACCCGTCACTACACAGTCATTCGTCAAGGACAGGTGGTTGCAACAGACCGGGTGACTCAAAGCTGCAGGGGAAGAACAAAACCTGGAAACCTAGTGTACGTGGGTTTGTGGAATAACTCATTTGGTTCCTTAGAAAGTTGCTGATTCTGAAATATGATGTTGAAGTCTCAGTGTTAATGTTGTTATATGAATTTTGCAAACGTTTGAGGGGAAGAAACTAAGTTAGTGTTCTGTACTTTGGATTATGTTTATGGGGGGGGGGGGGGGGGGGGGGGGGAGACTGGGGAGAGAGCATGAAAGGAAGAGGTAACGACGCATGACCATTAACTTTAAGGGTTTTCATTCATTTTACTGGAAATTTGACTCATCGGAAAGCAAAGTAGTTCATACCTGAGAATGTTCATAAGTACTTTTAAATTTTATGTCCAATCTGGCTATGTTGGGAGAGATGGTCACATGACCAGAGAGGACCCTCTCCGTGCAATCACAGCTGTACCATTTAGGGCAGCTCACAGGTGCCTTGATAAAGTTGGTCTGAGCTGTAGTTCTTCTTTTTGTCTGCCCTACTTTGAGGAGGTACATTGTGTGTGTCCTGAGTGCGTTGAATAACCATGTTGTATATTTTATTTTCAGTGTTTACCTGACATTGTGAGGATGCTAATATAATCTACTTAATCTGACTTTAAAATGGGGTGTGTGTGTGTGTGTGTGTGTGTGTGTGTGTGTGTGTGTGTGTGTGTGTGTGAATTTACTTAAATGTGTCCAGTTGTGTTTGATTTTTCATCTTTACATTGAAGACTAATTTGTCTATTTTCTTTTCATAGAAAAAAAAACACTCCTCAACTGCATGTTTGCTGAAAATGAGAAAATAAATGTAGGAAATTGAAACGGCTACTGCCTGCTTCGTCTGTGTTTAAAGCATGCTCATATCATTAAGTCTCTGCCAGTCTTTCTCCTTACAGGGTAGTTAAAGTTGTAAATAGTGTTCAACCTATCCTGAAGGGTTTTCTCCATTTATTAGCTTGTTTTTACTGCTTGGACTGTATATAACCAAAGCAGTAAAAAAAGTAATAGATTGATGCCACAAGCAGTGGAAGAAATATTTCTACTTAGGTAAAGAATCCATACAATAAAGTAAAAAAAGGGCATGCATTCAAAATAAGTATTGCCAGGTGCTAAAAGTACTAAAACTTAAATTACATGATTTTCTGACTAAGAAGTAATATCACTGTAACTATACACTGGTCAGCCATAACATCATGACCACTGACAGGTCAGGTTAACACTGATTATTTCGTTACAATGCCATCTGTCAGTGGGTTGGATATGTTAGGCAGCAAGTGAACATTTTGTCCTTAAAATTGCAATGTGGTAAGCAGGAAAAATGGGCCAGCTTAAAAATGTTAGCGACTTTGACCAGAGCCAAATTGAGATGGCTAGAGGACCGGGTCAGAGCATCTCCAAAGCTGCAGCTCTTGTTGGGCGTTCCCGGTCTGCAGTGGTCCAAAAAAGGAACGTCTAGTGGAGTCCATGCCTCGTCGTGTCAGGGCTGTTTTGGCGGCAAAAGGGGGCCCTACAAAATTTTATGCAGGTGGTCATAATGTTTTGGCTGATTTGTGAATAATGTAGTTCAGAAATTGCTGATTATATGTTTTGTCTTAGCCCTGTGATTGACCTGAACAGGATAAGTGGCATAGATAATGGATGGATGGACGGGTGTTCATGTAAGATAAAGTTTAATCTAAAACAGTCCATCATAAAGTTGTAAAGACATAAAGTTATTTCAAACATTCTGTAAAATAGCAACAAAGGCTCTAAAATTAATGTATGAAATTGTGGTGTTTTAGAAATATAAAGTAGCATGGAAGGGGAATACTCTGCTTCAGAACAAGTGGCTCAGATGAATACTTCAGTATGCCACTTTAGAAAATATAGTTACCAACACAGTGAGAAAACACCTTTTTATAGAAATGTTAATTAGGAGATGTTAATGAGGAGAATAACAGCAGGAGAGGGCTGCGTGCCACCTGAGGTCACAGCAGTCTGTGCAGCAGGCAGGTACAGCAGCTTTCATGGTTATTTAACTGGAACATACAGTCACACAGCCGATAGAGAGAATGGATTAGCCCTGCAGGATGAGATACCATTTTAGCAGATGGGCAACATGATGAAGCATTACATTATGTATGACGAGTGCCAGTTGGCTTTAGGCTGTTCTGAAAGATTTATTTCAGTCAAGCCCACTCACTTCACATGCAGTTGCTAGATAGAGACAACCTATTCTGGTATAGTTCAAATAGTCTCCTTAAATACACTTTAGTCAGACATAAAGCCTCTAAAGGATTGCAGAACTCCCTTTTGTATTTATAATGTCAGTAATGTGCAATAAGGGGTCTATATTTATTTCCTTGTCTCATTTGGTGGTGTTTATCTTGTTAGATCACAGCAGTATTACTACACAGTGAACACTGCATTTAATTTTCTATGATTTCTGATGATCATATCTTAAATAATAATAATGGAACTGATACCAAACTAATAATCTAGGTACAGTGAAAGGAAGGTACAGGTAGTAAAAGTTGTACAGATACTGATACCAGTATAACATGTAGAAATGCCTCTAAATACAGCCTGATATTAGCAAACAGGTATCGGCTAGTACGCCAGTCAATGTACTGATTTGAAACCATATTTTATTATTCCCCCTAAAAAAAAACTTTAAAGAAGCTTTTTCTTCTTCAAAACAGTAGCAATCTGTAACATTTTACATTATGGCTGCCACAGGTAACAACTATTTTAATGCAGCAAACAACACTGTGCTGCTAGCAAAGAGTGTAACTTTTAAGCTAGCTAGCATAACGTCAGCATTTGTCTTTCAATTACACAGTTTAAGGCTGTACTTCAGTAAAACTTAAAGTTAAGATAATGTAAACTGGTAAAATCCCGAAATAAAGCAGTTACATGTTAAAAGTGAGTTTCTCCGACACTCTTTCGCAAACACAGGATTTCAGTGGTGGTGGCTGCTCGCTGAGCTATAGCTAACGTCCAACGTTAGCTCAGCTTGCTTGTCAGGGTTTACAGTAATTAAGATAAAAAGGATTCCAGTGGGTCAAACCATTCCTTTAACAAGATTAAACAGGATTTAGCTGCACTAATGTTTCAATTTCATCTCACTGATACTGATATTGTGGACCCAAGAAGGATTAACTGCTGTAATGCTATAGCTAACCAACCACAGTAATAATTCAGGTACAGCTTAACCTTGAAAGATGTAGGCATGAGAAACCACATTCAAACTCCGTAAACAGAAAAGACTCAATGAACTTTATTATATATGTAATTCACTGCTTTTTCTACTACTTTTGATGCAGTATATACGTTATGCTAGAGGGGGAACTTTGTCCATGAAATCCAGACAGAAATTTTAAAATAATGCATCAAGGCAAGGAATAAATAACTAGGGCTATTGTTTGGATCAGTGTTAGTCATGCTTTCTTTGCCTGCATTGTAATATATTGACCCGAATCCTTGACAGAACACTATTGAAACAAATCCTAATCTTGGGATTTTAAACAAGGAATGAAAAATGAATTGTCCATTTCAGGGTAGCAGAATTTATTCGTATTCATCATGAATGAGGAGAAGAAAACACAGTTTATGTTCAGACTGACTTGATTCTGTCTTGTGTTTAAAATACTTCCAAAAATCAGATAATGATGTAAAATCCTCCATTCAGTAAAACTGTATTCATTTACAAGACAAGCATGTACTGTATAATGTGCTGCTGACTTATACCCATAAAAATAAAACAATCAAATACTATGAGCTACAGTTTCTGTGTTACAATACACAGACAGACCTCTTAATCCTATATACAAATGTTCACACACATGCCTAACACCTCACACACACAAATCCATGTGAGTCACTGCAGCTGGCTGATTAAAATGTCCGTATTTTTGTAGTTATAAAATAAGGCAGCTTTAATTACCAGGTGTTGAGCTGAGGTTTTACTTTTTTTTTTTTTGATGAAAATGAAATCTCACTCGAATTTGAACACTGCTCATTTTCCCTCTTGTTAAAATAACAAAGACAGCCACGGTTCTCATGACGACAGCCAGTTTCTGTGAATGTTTCTGCCCGCGATTAGCATTTTTTTTTTTTCAGTCTACTTCCCTGAAGAAACAACACGTGTAGACACTGCCTCCAGACTGCTGCTGTTAATCCTCAAAGATGAAAAAGCACATCTTTGATCAGCCGGGGTTAACTGTGAAGAGAGAGAAAAACAAAATGATGTGAAAACCTGGGACGCTACCAACAGCATGGCTGGACTTCAAAAGCACGCCCACACAAAATCCACACATATTACAGAAGGAAGCAATCCAGAAGCCTGCACAATGCTCGAGTAAGATGCATAAATAGCAGACAAATATGGGAATAATCTTGCTCTGTATGTTCGAAAGAAGAACAATATTAAAGAATATTTTAGGATGCGTGATGATAAATGCTTTCTTGCGCTCATGTCAGTAAGATAAATTCAAAGCTACATCAAGCAGGCGCTAAGCTTGCTTTAGTATAAACACAGGAAGCAGAATGTCTTAAACTAACCAAGTGTAATAGTATCAAAGTGTGGTTTTATGTAGTTTTTAAACAAGTTTTTGTTTGTAGGTGGATTTTATTACCTTCCAACATAGCCAGGCTAGGTGTTTCCAGTCTTTAAGCTAGGCTACGCTAACCAACTGTTCGCTTGGAATATTTGATAGCCTACTTTGGGATGTGTGCTTATACTAGCTTTCTCACATTGAGTTTGATGAGAAGATAGAAGGTAACAAAATCCGCCTACCACCATCTTTTAGGCTAATAAAGTGTAACAGTAACAAATTGTGATTTCATATAGTTAAAGTTTTTTGTTTAAAGGTGCTGGTGGGTGGCTTTTGTTCACTTCTGACAGAGCCAGGCTAGGTGTTCCTCCTGTTTCAAGTCTTTAAGCTAGGCTAAGCTAACCCACTGTTTACTATAGCTTCATATTTGAAAATTTGGGATGTATGCCTCAACGCTTTCTAACACAGAGTTTGATGAGAAGATAATCACCGCTCTCATGTCAGTATGGTAAATATGAAGCTACAGAAAGCAGACAGTTAGCTTAGCTTAGCATAAAGACAGGAAGCAGGGGGAATCAGCAAGCCTGTCTCAGACCAAGTATGCTGGACTTTTTCTTGAACTTTTTATCCAGGGTCAAGATTTAATTTAAGTTTTTGTATTCAGGTGCTGGTAGGCCAATTTTGTTACCTTTGTCGGGTGTAGGGCTGCTTCTTCTAGTCTTTCAGCTATGCTAGGCTAACTGACTGTTGGCTATCACTTCATATTTAATTGACAGCTATGACAGTGCTATTGATGTCCTTATGTAGCTCTGTCACTCCCTATTATGCTTGAATACAAATTGCTTTAATATTTGACTCATTCAAAACATGCTGAAAGTGCAGCACACACATTTTCCAAACTGTCAAACTATTCTTGTAACAACAATGTAAACAAATCAAACTCATGGGAATCTAGAAAATCACAAAAAAACATGCCTGTGGCCCCATTAAGGCCTCCTACTAAGTGCAAACACACATGCAGAGGTCCAGTTACCCTCTGTCCCCCTCCTTCAATTCCTTTAGAAGAACATATCATCATCATCATCATCATCATTATCGACATCATCCAACGGCCAACTCCAGTCTTTCAGGCCAAAATCAAGCAATCTGAAACAGTAAGTATGAAGTTCATTGAGGGGGTGTAAGCCTGACGTGCTTCCTAAACAGCTGGGGCAATACATGCCATGTTTACCAGGGGGCAGTGTGGAGCCGTGAGTTTAGTCACTCAGTGCTGCATGTTATGATGAGGGGAGGTATTGATGCACACAGCAGCACAGTGTTACGGGTGGCGGGCAGGCACAACAAGCTCGGCTACTTACAGTCTCCCAGCAAGAGAGACGTTAGAATGGTGGGGTCAGAGGTGAAGAGGTCAAAGGTCAGTGGAGGATGATACGGAGCATGGGGCCAGTGCTGAGGGATGAGAGCTAGTTAGGTTGGCTGAGAGCAACTTGTCGTAATTAATCTCAGAAAAGAAGACAGACAGAGTTAGTGACTCCCAACATGTGTTGGTGCCATTTCCTACTGAATTAGGAGGCTACTGAGGCTGTGCAAGATGCCATGTTGGAGCACTAAAGCTGCAGACAGCATTATGCACATGCAAATGATTCATCTTATTTAAACCAAGAGGTCGCTTTCAGGTGACCAACAGAGACAACAAATTGACCATTCGCTAAGTCCTTGGTTACTGTTGCTACGCCTGTCAAGCGAGTAAATGTTATGGCGTTTTCAACTATAACAGTGAGAGCTGTTCCAAGGGAAATAACAGAAAATTTCTGAACAAATAGTTCCAAAATATCAGAGAGAAGTATACAGAAAGGACGACAATACGCATTTGAAAGCTACATCCACAATGTAATTTGTCAGTGGAGTGTTGAGAACGAAGAGGACATACGCTCACAGGTCCCAAAGCCCCGTGTTGACGATTCATGTTAATGACCATATATCATATAGCCTACAGGAACAACAATGTTCTTGCACAGCAGGGTGAGTCAATATATTGTTTTATTTTAAGCTAACGTTTAGTTATGGCTTCCTATAACTTTCATTAATATGTTTTAGCCCATTGCTAGCAAAACTAAATTATCCCGCTTTTTCATTTTGTTTAAAGCGCATCAGGATATTGCTCGCATATCGTGGGCTTGATCCATACACTGGATCTCCTCAAGGCAACAGGAAAGCCCAACAAAATCCTGTACAAGGATCAGACCGGATCCAAGCAGAGACCAGTTGACTGTCTTCCACAATTCTGAATACATGTCCGACATCTCTCCTCTCGAGTTTTTGGCTTCAGAAAGGGAACAAATATGACATCCCCCTGTAAACTGTTCTGAAAGCTTGACAGGCCTCCCGCGCCTAGTTACAGCTACTAACGTAGGATTGGACAGTGGCTGTTCTGGGGAGGGGCTTAGCGAAGGGTCAATTGTTTAAAGTTATTGTTTGCATTGTGTTCTTCTGACCCGTCTTGCGAGTGTTACATCTCCTAATGCCAAAGCAAAATGATGCCTTTGATTAACAGCACATTAAGTTCCCTTGAGATAATGAAAGCTCAGAAAAGACCTCGAGTAATAGAAAAGAGACAAAGTACAATAGCTGCTGATTATCACCAGAGTCCCCTCATATGAGCTCTAAAATTACAATTTGCATTTTAAATTAACTGCTTCTGGAGTTTTAATATATTTAAGAAAGACTGTATCAAGATTAAAGGTTTTTAAAAACTCAATTGACTTTAACCTTCATCAATCTTGCTCTTGGGAACACCTCCTAAGTGTGGAGGCGGCTTTCTTCCTGACATTGTGTTTGCCTTTTAATCAAAACGTACCTTAAAAACATTAAGAATATTTAGTTTTTTATAATAACAAGACATGGTGTACAGCCATAATGAGTTTGACCTTAAGAATAAGATTGTCCAACAGTAATTCAGTCATTTTAAAAGATACAACATATGTGAGTAAATTATCTGCATCCAGTATTAACCCTGTCCTCACCTGCCCTTCCCTGACGACTGCGGTTGTCTGGTCGACTGGATCTTCATGGCTCCGCGGTGGGTCGACATGTGAGGTGAACCCCGGGGTGAAGCTCGTGGGGACATATGAGGAGAGGGCCGTGATGTTGCTTCAGGAGGGGTGTTCGGTGCTGCGGAGGGAGGACTCATGGTCGGGTGTTTCCTCGGGATGCGTTTCAGGAGGTGACTGACCCAGCGCTGCTGCTCCTCCTGAGAGTTGGTCAGCAGAAGCAGCTCTTTGGCCGTGGACATGTCATAGTTCACTGTTGAGGAAAAGGATGAGCTCTTAGAACGGTTCTGTGGCTTTAGGATGATTTTTTCTCTCTTGACTGAATATCTCTTTACTAAGCAAACTGACCTTTGCAGGGCACAATAACTTCCTCCTTCCTGTCCAGGTGGTCTTTGTGGCACTTGGTGTGGCAGCGGCGGCACTCGAGGGCCGGTGGCGGCTTGAAAACGTGCCACAGGGGCCGAGTGCAGGCCTCGCAGCTGGAGGGGAAGTGGTAGAGAGTGAGGATGAACTCGTGGCCCTTGTGGCTGATGTAGGAGGGACGATCACCATACAGCATCGGCTCCACTACAACCTCCTGGTCACGCTTGCTCTCGCCTTCGTTGGGATACAGGATCTGGTGGAAGAAAAGAAGGGGAGTGTAATTTTAGTGACAGTTGAATTAAGAAACCATGCCTGATTTCTACTGACAGTGTGTGAAAGGAGGGAGAGGTGGCAGAAAGAGAAGGAAGCAGGGAGAGCGCCGTCTAATTACCTGGAATATTCTTGGAATTTCTTTGGCATCTGCACGGTACACGTCAGTGTGAGTGACGGGTCGGACATGAAACAGCTTACTGTAGAAGAGAAGGAGATGGACGAGTTAAATCTTGATCTTGGATAATTAAAAGTGAGTACTACTCTGGGGTATACAAGTTTTGTAACCTAACTAGGATGCTTTAAGTTAAAATTAAATATTTTTGTTGTTCTCCCTTATTTTTCTTAATAGTTTAACTATAGCAGCATCGCTTTGGAAAGGAAAGTTTGTCGTTCAGTCTGTCTGCAATTTTGGTCCAGTCTTAGTTAGTTTTGTTTTTTTTGAAGAGGGGTTGTATGAGGTACTTAGCAATAAAAGGTACCTAGCAACTTTTCATTTAGCGCTATCATGGGACAAAATTTCAAATTGTTACTTTTATTTCTGTAAAATGAATTACATTCTAACCGCCTCAGCTGCAAATAAGCTAATCTTAGCATGCTAACACGCTTAACTAAGTTGGTGACCATGGTTAACATTATACCTACTATAATTCCTGCTAGCACCAGCGCTGAGTATCTTTAGGGTTAGGTCAGGGTTACATTCATCAGGCCTAGCTACAACCTGTGTTTCGCTATAATTAGCTAGTCTTAGCATGCTAACATGCTTAACTACGATGGTGAGCATTGTAAACTATATACCTGCTACACTTCCTGCTAGCTTTAAGAAGTATATTTAAGAGTATCTTTAAGAAACCTCTTTGGGACACATTTTCCAATACATTTAGCCTGGTTACTTTGGTTTCTGATACCTAGCCCTAGTTAGCATTGTCACCATGGGCTTGTTAGCATGATGGCATTAGCATTTAAGTAAACACAAAGCACATTTGTGTCAATCTCTCGGAGCTGAAAGGTTGGCTGTAGACTCTAAGTAACTACTCCGCTCTGTATTTTACCATTATCATTAATTCCTGGTATTATGTGTTCAAACTTGACTGCTTTAATGACTCACTCGATGTCCAGGGTCATAAAAGGGTTGGCCTGCTCTCGGTCCAGCTCGCTGTTGTAGAACAGGATCTTCTTACTGCTCACGACTATAAACTGTAAAGGAAAGGGAAGGAAAGGGCGGTTAGAGAGGGAAATGACTCATTGGTGACAATGATTACTAAGAAAACACATCAGAACATAAGGGTGGATACATTACTTTTTTGTCCCAGCCAAAGCGCTTTGTGTTCTTGGTAGGAAGTGAAATCCAGCCTTCCAGCCTGGAGTCTAGAGTACAGAGAAAAAGATTTTAGAGAACAACCTATAATCATGTGAGCCTCTCAAAAGAACACCTTGTCATAATTTTCATGAAAAGGACATTATCTCTGAAGAGAAAATGAGTCCTTGTTTAAAGCGAAGGGTAAGTGTCAGGAAGCTTTGCTACGTGCTTACAACAAAAGACTAGTTCATGGGAAATGTAAGAATTATAAGGAGCTGTATGTTAGGATAGATCTGTAATGGGAAGCTTCAGAAAAATTCCACACACAAATTTCACTCCTAGAAAAATGTTTCTCCACACATTTTGCAGTGGACACATTTTGAACAAAGCAGGCCAGCATCAAGCTGTGAGAATGCACGTGTCGGGTGAACAATAAAAAGGATTATAGCGCAGCAGAGACAGAGACAACAGAGAAGGATTAGCTGCAGGGACGGACCAAGGTTGAGGGTATTTCTTTCTCTATTATAATGAATTAGGAATAAGTATTTGCTGCATAAATGTTATAAACCAATGTTAAGTCGAGTGCAGTTTTCTTCTCCTTCCCCATTCGCCATGCAGGGTCACCTGCAGCTTCAGCCTCAGGGGGCTGATCGTAGGTGAGGGCCAGAGGACGGGGGCCCTGCTCCACCTGCCCGTCATGTTCGTCCTCATCCTCAGTGTCAGAGTCAAAGAGAGAGTGAGCCGAGTGAAGGTCGGGCCGGGTGTCGATGCAGACAGACTTGTGCGTGCGCTGGTAGGTGAAGGACATTGATTCTGAGGTGTGGGAGTGAGTAATGCGCACTGTGCCGGATCCCGAAGGACAAAGTTGAAGGTGAAATGAAAGGGGGAAAAGGAAGAAGCATTAAGAGGAAAAGGTCAAAATCAGAGAGACTCAAAGTAGAAACAAAAAGAAGAGTAAGAGCTCAGGAAGAGAGACAGCATAGACAGGAATGCAGAGAGTACATGCAGAAGTGTTACTGCTTTGAGAGTGGGAGGAGGTGTCCTCTGTCTACCTGGGTATCCGTCACCAGAGTCCAGCTCGTTGCCGCTGCTGATGCTGGTGGAGTCCAGAGAGTGAACGCTGAGGGAGGTGATCTGGCAACGAAGCTGCTCGATGTCGCTGTCTTTACTGTCCAACGCCATCTGAAGCTCCAGACGCCCCTGGTTCTCCTCTGCTATCACCTGAACAACAGACGTGAACAGGTTTTTAGTTGCAATTCAAGGTCTTCTCTATTTGCTGTTTTTAAAATGAGCAATAAAATTATAATGTGTAAGAGCCAAACGTGTTTTTTTTTTTAATGCAATCGTTTAATTGTGATTTTTGGTCTGAGCTGTAGGTGTCACAGTGCTACTGCAGCGCTGTTATAAAGTTAGCAAGTTCACTGTTGATGTCAGGTGTTTGATCCCGGAAGGGCAAATGGTTTTTGACAGCTGAAGCGCAAATTTTGTTTTCACCGTAAGTTGTGTGTTTTTGTTGCTGTGCAGTGGAAGTGGACTATATTAACCTGGATTTATGCAGAAATCAAAACAGGAACTGTTGTAACTGCAATCTTCAGTAGCCTCAGTATTAGACTGTGCTCATTTAATAGTCTGTCACAACTTGATAAATGAAAGAGTTAAAACTCAATTTCAAAATAGTCCCCCTACATGTAAATATGGATAAGGGGAGCGACTAAGAGCGGAGCATGGAAACTGTTATCTGACAAAAAAATACTAAGAGTGTAATCTCTGTCTACAGGCAGGTACGTGGGAAGGCAAGTGTTCTGGTTTCCGTTTGTACTACACTTGTAGTCTGAGTAATATTGACCAATCACGTATCAGCAGGCTGCGGCGTATGTAGGAAAAACAGTCCGTGTGGAGAGCAAAAGCAGGCGGAACGTAATCCGCCGTAATGATATCCCTCTATAAACAGACGTCTGCATGCTAACAGCTAACAATCTGTTCTAGACCAAAAATTCAACTTGAGATAAATTCCCTGACACACTGTCACGAAAGCCGTACAGATTTCCCGACTTCCTTGAATGCATCAGAAATGATCGATCCGACCTCCGACCTGACAAAGATCATTTTTACTTTTTACAAATCTGCTTCATGATGTTAAATGAAAGTAAATCACAAGAAAAACTTCCTTTTTAAATGCAGCACGCGGAAAAGGAAGTCTTGACTGGAAGTCGTTTATCGCTAACCGCTGGCTACATGCCCGGCACGTTCACCGTTGTCCCCAGAGGCTATTTCGTCGTCAGATTATAGCCGATGGGATCTGAGATTGCTGTAAACAGCCCATTAATGATTACGTCAATTTGGCAACTTTAAAGTGGCTTGATTTTTCGTTGTCAGTATCACTTTTTTTCCCCCGTCAGGTGTTAACTGTTGTCCACCAAAGGTACATACAATACACATTACATAGGACCTTAAAACCATACAGAGTATGCAGTATACAATATACCATAGTGCATGTGGGCAGCTGTTCAGCAAACAAGTTTAATAAAACTGTAAGAAAACAAATCTTGGAAATGCAATATATAATGCGATAATGTTCTTTGTTGGGGTTATTATTTGTTCAAGCCTGTTTGGCTTTGGAAATAAGAGAAGCACAGGGTCAGCAGCCAAGCTCAGCTAAATAAATGAAACAATAAGTCTGCTGTGTGCCCAAGTTATTAAACAACGACTTTGTAAAGAACATAGTGAAATAAATATTTTCACCTTAATGTGTTAGCTTTGCAATAATAGGAGATATTTTTTTTGTTTTTCTGTCAGTGAAAAAGATTTCTCCTCGTATACAGCCCTGATAGGATCTGATGACTTTCAAGGAAGGACATGAGCCACACACATCCTCAGAGATATTGTTAAACCTTCAGTACCTACAGCTAAATCTCTCAATCAGAATCAGGACTTAAACTAATTGAAATTCTTTGTATCCGTCAGAAACACAGATGGTTTTCAGTAAATGTGGCAGAATGTATTCACGCTGTGCCATTTGTTAGTATGCTGGTGTGCAGCGTGGGCGTACTGACCGCCTGCATCTCCGTCATCTCTCTCTGGTATTTGATGATGGTGCTGTTCAGTTTCTCCTTCTCCGCTCTCAGCTCCAGCTGCAGCTTCCTGTTCTCCTTGTCCCTCCTGTGAACCTCGGTGTCAATGCCTCTGTGGCCTCCTCTTATCGTCTCCCTCTTGTGCATCACCTCGGCGAGCTTGTTGACAGCCTTTGGAGCAAAAAAAAAAAGATCTATTTGTGATAATTCAGTGAGTGAACAGGGAAGCCTGCAGGAACATCAATGTTGCTGCAAGAAAGTTTTTAAGCTTGTTTTAGATCTCGCAGTTCAACACAAGCCTGCAGCTCAACATTATTCTTATCATGACATAACAGTCGTCTGTGTGAAAGTACGAAAGTATCGGAAATATTCCCGGCTTTCCAGACCTGTGTAGGCGCCCAGACATCATACCTGAATTTTTAGTGTCCTTTCATTCTGCAGCTGCTTCTCAAAGCACACTTTGAGCGAGTTCATCTTCTTCTCTTCGTCTTTGGCTTTATGGAACTCTGTATAAATAGCAGAGCAGAATAATAAATCATGTCTCGTACTTACTTTTACTTAAAGTAAGTTCAACAGAAGCAATCTGTAACTTATGCTGCAAAATTGTAGACCAATACCCTGCTGTTTTACAGACGCTTGGTTCCCTGATGGAGACATTAATGTCTACTTTTTTACAGCTTTCTCCCCATAAATCATGTCAATATGCAAGACAGCTAGGTAACACATTTTCCAGCACGGAGGGAAATGTCATTCCTGCAGAAATGTGGCACTCATTAACTCAGAATGACACTCACGCTGCTGCAGTTCTTTCAGCTGGTTGTTGAGCTCCTCTTTCTCACTGGCCAGGTTTCCCACATCCACCGTCAGAGTGCGATTGGACTCTTCCAGCTGTAGGAGGTCGGGTCAGAGGTGAGTATCACCCGTGCATACATTAGCAGACAGGCAAGCAGACTTCATTTAAATAACACTTTGAAAACAGAAGTAAATAAGAGCTTTTTTTAAACTGTTTTCGTCGCAAACTGCTGTGATTAAGCGCAGTGGTTGTCACTTGTAATCAAACTGTGTAATGAGGTTTAAATCACATCTGAACCACCAGATGTGGACAGTTAAATGACTGTGAGTCATCGCTTTTGGAGGTGCACTGTGGGAGCACTAAGTGAGCTACAGAGCAATGTTTTGTTGTTGTTGTTGAGTGGATTTTGAATTATTCGCTCTCAGTCTGTTTCACTGACAGCTTGCGGCGGTAACAGTCCAGGAAAGCTAGCAGCGTGCAGGAAAGAAGGTTGCAAGCTAGCAAACATGAATGTAAATAACAAGGGTATTAAAAAAAAGCCGGGACAAAAAGAGGACGCATGGAAAAGCATTAATTTATTTGTATGTACTTCATTAAAGGAGCAGTTTGCCCCTGGAAAAAGCCGCTGTCAGTCAAAGCTGGTGTTCTCTGTAATCGATAGAAGCGATAATATTTGAAATTGGCACCACAGCTGTGTAGAAAGTTCGTGGTTTCGCCCATTCCACATTCCTACAACACCCAGCATGCATTGCGCCCCTCCCTCTAAAAGAAACGGCCCAGCGAGAGACGCTGGAGTGAAGTACTACCGTTTTCCAGTCAAGGACATTGATCGCTGCAGGCAATGGCTCAGAGCGGTACAGAACCAGAAAAACGACGGGAATATACCGGTGGATCGTCTAAAAAATCTTCAGGTCTTCAGTCTACATTTTTTAGTTAAGCAAGCTCCCTGGCCTCTGCCAGATGACGTGTTATATGTAGTCTGGTGGAGGTTTTTCAGAGTCCATTGGGGAAGCGGATAGCGTCCTCCAAAGGCACAGAGCCAAATTGCATGGCCTGGCCCTTTAAGTATCAAGAATAGGCAAGAATTTTCAGTATCTAATGCATGGCTTAATGCAAGAGCAATACATCAATTGATTAAGGTTAACAAGATGTTTTAGTCACCATGATTTTTTGATTTGTTTATGACTTCTTAATAGGTCGCTCTGCATTTAAAGGTATGGGTGACAGCAGAGCACATGTAGTTTGTTGATTTCTCTTCTTTAATAAAGTCAGTCCCTCAGTCTATTTAAGCATAATGTTTATGGAAAAACTACTTTATGGAAAATCTGATATTTTAATGTTTTATTTATCGGTTATTTTTTAGGAAACAAAAGTACACATCATGTCGGCATAAGCAAAAAAGGTTAATACAAGTGGATTCACATTTATGCCACCATTAGTCATGTTTTTTTCATCAATGTTTCAGGAAGGACCAAACACTTCCTGGATTTTATCAGCTAAAAAAAGAGCTCTTGACTCTGACTCACCGAGCTGATGGTGGCCTCCTTGTCGCTGAGCTCCTGTTTGTGTTTCGCCACCATGTCTTTGATCTCCAGCTCCTTCATGATCTTCTCCTTCTCCAGAGCCGAGTACTGCTCCTCGGCGATGGAGCGAGCCAGCTGCTCGGAGTCCGCCTTGGTCAAACTGGCCTCCAGCTGGGATGTCAGAGAATCCCTGTGTAGAGTGAAAAAGAAGTGCTGGATCATTAGGAGCACGGAAATCTTTGTCTCATGCCTGTCAGAAGTAGACTGACAAGGTGAGAAGCACTTTAGGCAGGAATGTCTCGGCATGCATACTTTTTGATGTGTGACCTTTAAGTTAATGCACCAGTTACACCTGATCTAAGAATATCTGCTTGTCTACAGTGCTCTCGGTCTGTGGAGCATCTGCGCTGCTAATCTGGTTAAACATTCAGATAAAGGTCAAGTCTTCCTTTTTGGCTGTGACATACATTTACAAAAGGGCAAATAACAATAATCCTGTTAGTCTGCTACATGCTTATAAAACCTAAAAATAAATTATGCAATATTATGCTGTGACTGCAACTCAGAATAAGCTGTAAAATGACTTTTTGTGGTTCTATTTATTTCATTATTTGTGTATTTATTTGTCATATACGAACGATTTTATTCTTTATTCATTTGTGTTATTTTACCATGCGATGCTGAAATTAAAAAAGTCTTTTGAAGGGGGGAAGCCACTGGGCTTTCTTCAGGCACACTCGCACCGAGACAAGGATTTAGTTTAAAATGCCTTTATTAAATCAGGGCTTAAATCAGGTTTATCTCGTAAACATCAATTTTACAGGAGTAAACGCCGACCGGTTTCCCTCAGGGCGTGGCTAGGAAGAGTCATTAAACAGAATGTCGCTAAACTGGTCGGCATTTACTCCTGTAAATTTGATGTTGTTTACGAGATAAACCTCATTTAATAAAGGCATTTTAAACTAAATCTTTGTCTCGGCACAAGTGTGCCTGAAGAGAACCCAGTGGCTTCCCCCCTTCGACAGTTAACTTTTTTGCCTTCAAGAGCACCTAGCATTCACCTGGAGTTTAACAAACCTGCTACCGTGAGCACCTAGTATCCCTCTTTTTAAAAAAAAGTATTTTATCTGAATGTTATTCAAAACAAATTCAGAAATATCAGGTGATATTAATGCTGTAGTTTCTGGTTTAAAGTTGTAATGACTTGAAGATTTCAGTTTCGTTCTCTTTGGCGGCACCTATGATAAACGCCTATAACGGGAGCACACTCCCAGATATCCAGACAGTGCAGCATGTGTGACGTCCACGGTTGGCTCCGGTTGTAACTCTTGATTTTCCTCGCTGACGGTCGCTTTCCTTTTTTTGCTTCATCTGAGCGTCGAGTTTGTTTCTTTTTTCTTTTGATTTTCACTTATTTTTGAAGTTGTATTTGTAGTCATCCATCTTTTCTTTGTTTGTTCAGCCATAGTAGATTACTGTTTACTCGCAACACTTGCAGAGACTGGAAAAGCAGCCGCTTAGCTCCGCCTACCCTCTCTAACTGGGTGCTGCTTGTGATTTTGTCCGCTAAAGTCACCACAGTAATACTGCAAATGCAAAGGCTTTCATCAGTGGGCCACAGGCTCAATCAATCATTGGGTGATAGATAGTGACTTAACAGACCTTCGAGATTATTACTTTAAATTTTTGGGGGTTTATTTTGTCATTCTTCAACTAAGAGGTGTTTCGAGTGTAATGTGTTTATGTTGTCTGAAACAGAATCAAATAAAACGGGTTGTAATGTTTAAGCTGGCAATGGAGAGGTCAGAACAGTCAGTCACAGTTACCTTTCCTCCTCATATTGTGCCAGTCGCTGCTTCGCCTCTTTGTACAGCTCGTTCTTCTCGTCGCACTCGTCCTTCAGCTCTCGGATCTGCGTCTTGTACAGGGTCTTGGAGGAGGACAGGTGGAGATTCAATTAATTTCATATCACACACAGATACTGCAGGGCACAGAGGATGCAGGAAAATAAACTCCTTCCCTGCTCATATCGTCCCTCTCCAGCCCCATACTGTAGATCAATTTAGATTTGCAAGCCTGACAACATAATGTTAGCTGTGCTGAGTGACAAATATTTGGCTGTCACTGCTGTTTGATAAGGTGCACAAAAGAAGGGAAATTGTTGGTTAGAATTACCGTGAAATACTGCTCAGCCTCCAGTTGGTCCTTCAATTCCTTCAGCTGGCCGCCCGCCTCCTGCTTCTCCCTGGAGCAGAACCAACAACCTGTCAATCATTTCTGCATGCCAACCGCCCACCGGAGCCAAATCACCTCCCTCAAATAAAACATGCTGAATGAGATTCTCCACAACAATTATCAAACACTCAAACAACAAACCCAGCTGTATTGTGTGTTTATGTTCAATATGCGTTATATTCTGCGCGAGCGTGTGTTTGACCTGCGGAGCTCCTGGTTCTGTTTCTCCAGGACCTGCTTCAGCTCCAGCAGGTGGTTGAGCTCCTGTTTGAGCTGTTTCTCTGAGGAGCGGAGCACCGACACCTGCTGGTTCTGCATCTTCAGCTCGCTCTGGCTCAGGCTGCGCTTGTGGCTCTCCTGCTCCAGACGTAAGTTTAGGTTCTTTACCTGCACAAACGGGAACATTTTCATTGGGGAATTACAGATGAGGGGGAACATGTCAGGCTGGGGAACAACGCGGAAAGGCGGCAACTAATTAGGATTAACTACATTTTAAGTTACAAAAATGACAACACATATCCTTCACAAAGGCTAGAGTCTTGTCTGAACATCAGTTTATGGAGTCAAAATATCAGGAAATGTGACAAGAAAAATCTGCAGCTACTGGTTCACTTCAGGTCAAAGGCAAGTACAGGACTGTGACGTTCTCGCCTCTTCCAATGATCATTTAATAAAAAGTAACACTCACCTCTTCAGAGAGTTTCTCCTTCTGTGCCTGCAGCTCATCCAGTTTGTGCTGCGCCTGCTTGTAGTCACAGTCCAGCATGGAGTAATCCTTCTCTAGCTGCAGCAGCTTTCCCTCCACCTGCAGCTTCAGGCTGTGCTCCTCCTGCAGCGTGCTCTCCATCTCTGGAGCAAAAACACGACCAGGAAAACCATCAGAAGGGTCGTCAATGCTGCACTCAGTTTTTAAACTGTATTGATGAAACAATTTCTGCCTATGATTGAACCTTCTTTGAACAGCAGAAACCAGACATTTCCATGAATAAGCCCTTTATATTTCATTTCCTCTCTAGCCTTCCTGAATAACTGGAGCCACTTTTATACCAATACTTGCTCTTTTGTGTTTATTATCTACAGCTTAAACAAGTAAATGCAGGCTGATAATTTCATCATCTTTCACAAATTTATCCTCACCTTTCATGGCCTCAGACTTCGCCTCCTCAATCGACTGGTTTATGTTGTTTTTATCTGCCAGCTTTGCTTTGGTGGCCTTGTGTTCGGCCTCCTCCTGCTCCAGACTCTGCTGCAGCGACTTCAGCTTGAACGTCAAGTCGATCTCTTGGTTGCTTTTCTCCTACAGAATCAAAGAAGATGTTTTGTATTGAATTAATTTAATTTTACTTTTCAAAAAGCTAGACAACTATGTAAACGTAATCCGAAAAAATCGAAGCACGTGGGAGGAATTTCTCTGGGGTCAGCCAACCTTTTCGAGGTCATTGAGCTTCTCCTGCAGCTGCTTCTTTTCAGTCTGGACTCCGGAGAGAGAAGCCTTCACGTCTTTCACCTTGTCTTCCAGGCCAGAGATGCGTCCTGAGGTGGAGAAGTGCGAACAGCAAAAAGGAAATGATAAGCCGTTATAGAAAGAATACAGGAGGATTCAAAGTGCACCTGAAGTAGACATTACTTAATGCTCCTGCACATGTTGCGCCTCAAATATACAAAAAACAACCCACCTAATGTTTTCCCTTTAAGAACTCCACCCCAAAGGGGAGTTTTACTAGGAAAAAAAACATGGAGGCAAACAGGCAACACCGTTGTTTGGATGTGTCCCCTCTGACCTCTGCGTGGACTGAACACGTTCAACTTTCCAAACAGTGTCTCACAAGAGGTTCTCGCTCTTTCATAGCTTTATGCTTCACTCAGCCTTTTGAACACATGTTTCCACCTATGATCTGATATTTCCCAAAGCCTGGTCCAAAACAGCGATCACATCTAATACTCAGTCCAAATACTGCAGGCTCCAGGTTGTGTAATGCCTTTTTTCCTGCTGCTGAGGACATGTTTACTGCAGCAGCTCTGGCGATCACAGTTTGATTACCGGCAGTTATGGCAGCGAATTAACCTTTCATAACTTTTTCAAACCTTTTAACATTTTAATGGATGCATTAAAACTTGGAATATAAACGGCTTGTAAATAATGGTTGGCTGGTTGCTGAGGTGCTGATTATTGCAGTAAAAGTTAACAACCGCCTCTTAACAGCAGTTTGGTTCAGTTATTGCTAATTTCTGAACACTGTGTGAACAAACATGATTAAACTGAGACTGTTATGTTTGCTGAACAGTGGCAATTGGGGCTACAAATGTATATCACAAAGTTTAGCTGTTAGCTAAAATGCTGGGCTAATGCTAAGGCAGGAGAGACATACTGTCAACAAACTCCAACTCCGTTTTAGAGCAGTGTTTGCTAACATTAGCCACAACACACTGCTAGTCATACCAGACAAAGTATAGCTTTAGCAACAAAACCACTGACTGTAATTAGCTGAACAACGGGGTGTTTTATTCAAAAAACAACCTCTGGGGATAAAAATGGAAGCCAGCGCGGAAGTGTTTCTCGAGGGGCCGCCTGATGCCAAAAATGCAGCAGAATGAAAACAGCCTGTTACAAACAACAGGTTTGGTCTCTAGCTAATTACTCTATTCATGACAACGACACAGGGGGTGGATGTATATATAACTCACCCGTTGAAGTTATATTTAGGCTTAGATAAGTGCATAATTGCAGGCTAGGCTTAATTCCTTGACAGGGGAATGCTGCTAGCTGTCTGCTAAGTGTCACTGCAGCTAATTCCAGTCACTGAACTTGACAACATGGCCGTGTTTGTGTTGTTTGTCCCTTTTGGAGAGTTTTTCTTGCAAATACCAGACAAATAACACGGCTTGCTGTGCAGTTTATTGTACTGAAAGGCCACCCAAGAAGTCTGCTAGCTTTTTCGGTGAGTGAAATTCTAGTTTCATGTATTTTACACTTATTAGCAGGTTTTGGTGTCTGCGCTCACCATGGCTAGCTTGTTAGGGAAGACATCAGGCTAAAGTGATAAGAAGTAGAAGATAAGGAGTTAACCAAGTCTGCTACGTTCTACAAGCTCTCTAAGCTTCTTTAGTTTGAGAAATAAACAACTCTGGTCGGCGACCTTCACAGAATCTAATTCGGTAAGAAACAAGTGTTAGCTAGCTCCTTCCTCGGCTAATGAATTAGCCACAGGTTTACACGTTTTAGCTTTATAACTTGGTGTTTTCTAACCCCTCGCTCCTTTTATTTAAAATATAATAACTTGGGGCTCCAAAAAAAACAATATGGTGACGACTAAAGTGCTGAACCCAAGGCATAAAAACGCTAAACCAATGGTTCACCACACTGTAGCTGCTGTTAATACAGTCAGTTGATATGTTGCTTACAAATTCAACCTTTCATTTGCTATGAGGACACATTTCTTCTCTCATTAGCTGCATCGTCTCACTTTGAAACAACTCAATCCAAGCCTTTCATCACTAAAGACAAAGTGTAACAGACAGCCGCGCCTCACCCTGCAGGTCAGTAATAGTTTCTGTCCCGAGGCTGCTATCTCGTTTCTCCTCCTCCAGCTCGGCCTGCAGCCCCCTCAGCTGCTTCTCCAGCTCCATCTTGCTGTTTTCCAGCTGGCCGCTCTTTTCCTGCACCTCCCTCAGGCTGACCTCCAGGCTCTGACTCTGTTTCTGCGCCTCTGCCTGACTCTTCTTCAGCCGCGCCGCCGCCTCCTGCTCGGTCTGTAGCACGGCGTTGGCCTCCTCGAGCTACAGATGAGAAACAAGAAAGGATGAAACGTTTCGCCGCAGGCTACAGTGGGTCAGTACTGCTGCAGAATTAAAAGGATTTAATGAGGGAAACAGGAGAATATAAACTGTTTTTTGCTTGAATATGGCTTTTTAAATTAGCATATTTGATTTGCATAAGTACAAACACTTATGAAACTTACTAAAAAAAGAAAAACAAAGATATTTAAAGCTGTGTTAAAAGTTAAAAAGCTTCCTCTCACTTGTTTCTGCAGCTGGATGTTTTTCTCATTGGAGATCTGAGAGTTCTGGTTCCTCTTCCTGAGGTCTTCTAGCTGGTCCCTCAGGTTGTTCACTTATTATAAAACAATAAAAAATAAAAGTGACAATGCAATATGTGATATGACACATTCAGTGGACACTAGCAATACAATGCTCCACCCACAGATAGCCAGTATATAAAACCATACAGTGCATATACGCTGTAATTTAATGAGTGGGATGCAGAGCTAACAGATACCCTCGAGGTCAGACTGATTCTGTAAGTGAAATGTATAAAATGAGAACTAAAAACCTACGTAAATATACTGTTATCTAGCTGGTATGATGATCACATGACATTTAAAGCTTATCCCGGAGATATTTAAGCCTAACGTTTGGATATTTCCCCGGTGCTCACGTTCGTTCTCCAGGCCGCGCTTTCTGTCACTTTCGATCTCCACCTTGCGCAGGTTGTCGGCGCTCTGGTGCTGCAGCAGAGCTCGCTCTCTCTCCAGCTGCCTGAGCGAGGCCTCCACCGTCTGCCTGCTGCTCATCTGATGGGAGAGGAAACCACAAGCAATGTAAGAGGAATGAACTTACGTACTTTATATAATGGTTGAATCGACGTCCATCCATCTTTACCTCTTTGTCTAACTCTTTGACCAGCTTGTCTAAACGGTTGGTGGTATTTCTGTAGAAAAGAACGGTTTCCCTTTTATTCTGTTGCTGTTTCACAGTAAATAATGACATATTTGAAATGTCAGGAACAATTGATAGTGTGTTTGTGTGAGTTATTTGTCCGCTCGTACTTGTACTTCTGATCCAGCTCTTCTTTGGCCTGCATCTCATGGTCGAGCTTCTCCTTCAGCTGATGAAGGCTTTTCTGCAGCTGCTCAGACAGAAATTAAAACAATCTAATATCCAATTTACTTCATGTCTTTAATTCTTCCATTGTTACCATAATATTAAACACCAACCTCTTTTTTACTTTCCAAGGACTTCTCCTTATCCTCAGAGCTTTCCTTCGTCTCCTCTGAATCCTCCTCAGAGCTGTTGTTGTCGCCCTTCAGCAGCCTGAGAGATGAAGAGGGACAGAGGGGAGCCATGAATGTCTGCAACTGAGTTTACTTAGGTTTGCTTTTCCAACCCCGACAACATCTAAGACGAGTCACTTGTCACAGTCTACAAATATGTGACATCTTTTACCCCCACCAGATCAATAACACCAACTGGACGGTCAAGGATGTGCTGAATCTTCATCAAACGACATGTCAGAAATCATTTATACTTCTGACCCATAACCTCACACTGGAGCACAAAACATGAGATCATCCGATGTAGAAGGAGCTTTTTGCTTTTTTCACATCTGGATGTTTTAACCTTCAGAGAAACCTAAAGGCTGCCTCCAACCCACACAGTCTGTTGCCAGCTGTTAACCACGATGGTGCAGGACTCTGGGGAGTCATCACAGACTCTGTGGCATGGCTGCAGAATGACCAAATCATCTGAAGCCATGTAACAATCATTTCAAGGCCAGTTTTGCCCTTCAGCATGAAAAATTGTGCACCATTTTTGAAAATGGAAGAGCACCCATACAAATGCCTAAATATTGAAGATGCATAAAGAAAAGTTGCATCCAAAAATGAACAGTCAAAGGATGAAGTCTAAGGGGAAAATGCTATAACAGCCACATGTTTTAATACATGATAATGTTCATGAATTATCGGGGAATTGGCTGCGTGGTGGTGCAGCGGTTAGCGCTGTTGCCTCACAGCTAGAAGGTTCCTAGTTTGAACCCGGTTTGGATGAAGTTTGCATGTTCTCCCCGTTCATGTGTGGGTTCCCTCCAGGTACCCCGGCTTCCTCCCACAGTCCAAAGACATGTTCGTTAGGTATTGGTGACTTTAAATTGCCCACACGTGTGAGTGTGAGCGCGAAAGGTTGTCTGTATCTGTGTGTCGGCCCTGTGATCGACTGGTCATCAGTCCAGGGTGTAACCCCGCCTCTCGCCCACTGAAAGCTGGGGTAGGCTCCAGCCCCCCTGCGACCTGAACAGGATAAGCGGTATAGATAATGGATGGAAATTCAGCAGATGTGACCACCACGTGTATACGTTTGTGAGTTGGGGTGTTATTTGTTCAAGAAACATTATGCCAGAATGTGTTTTTGTTGCGATATGAAGTTAAATTTACTCACTCTCAAACGATTGGCAGCTAGTCCAAGATTCACTCTCTTCCAACTGCGTGCTCGGTTACTCTCTCTATTTTAAATGATTACTGTGCCATTTTTTAAGCGTGTTTTTAGCATGTGTGTAGCGTGATGTTTTGTCTTAATATTACTGTTTTGTCTTGACCAACGAGCTGCTAAACTGCCTTTCGTTGTTTTTATAACAATGACAATAAAGATCTGTCTGTCTGTCTCTTCTTAACCTCCTTGGTTTCCTCCCTGGTCCCTTGGCCTCTGCCAGGACGTCCACACTGGCGCTACGTAGCTAAGATTCGTAACTGGAGAAGGTTTTCCCTCAGGGCTTTCAACCATAGAGCTGTGGTGTAAAGGTAAAGCACTGTTTCTTTAAGCTTGTCCCCCTCGTCACAAGTTACATAGTGCAAGAACGGGCGTATAGCGGAGTGCAAATAAAAGAGGCACTATTCTTTCTGTTACAAGTCAGCATACTATCTAAGTTATATTTAGTCTGTTATTTGAGGTATAACAGTAACATAATGTTGCTTTAACTTAGGCCATTTCACTTGGTTATTCCAGATTAATGATAAATTCTACAGCTTAAAACATTGCTGATTAAAGTATTATAGGATCATGACTCCAACACAACGCTGTTGTTTTTACTACTTTTCCAACCAATAGCAGCCAGACCTCCAAAAACTCGACTTCATCATAAGCAAAGAGGGGTTTTAAAGGGGCTGTCAGAACAAGGCGGCAGTGTGGAGCTGGAACAGGCTGCAGACTGTATTAAAGTTTGGGTGTGAAGCTCAACGCTGTCCTTAAAAACCTTAGACTTAAGGCCTTTGCAAGAGCTCCTGCACATGAGAGCTGCATTTTTTTATTACAGCAAAAATCCCCTAAAATCAAAACGTCATTAACAAAAGTACATCAAACACTCACTGGTCCTCTTTGAAGTAAGTGAAGCCGACGAATGGTAGCTGGTTGCCCACAAAGGCTTTGGGCGGAGGAAAGGTCTCAGCATTTTTTTTATCCTCCTCGATGTCGTCGAAGTTACTCGTGTCTATGTCGCTGTTCAGCTCGGGCACGACTGGAGCCACAGCTGGAAGACAGAAACACACAGAGAGAGTCAAGGAGAGAAGGAGGAGGTGCAAAGTAAGAGGTTAGAGGAAGAATTTAAAAACCTATTTTTATAATCAGGCTTTTATTTTGGAGAAATGTTATAGCCTGAGTCCAAGTTTTTATCATCCCTGGTGTCTTATTTTACTGATTTTATTCATTTATTTCTCAGATTTTATTTCTGCTATTGTTGTATCATTTTAGTCTTGCAAAACTTTATTTATTGTTGCCATTTGTTCCTCTAATGTGAAGCCCTTAGGCTGCATGTTGCAAGCCGAGACTATCAAAGATTAAAACCAGCTGCTACAGGTATTTAAACTTTAAATACGACAAACTCTGGACATTTTTCAGGAGTAAACTGAAATGACTTGGCACCGCTCGCAGTAGGAGCGAGCTCTCTGCAGGTTGGCGTGAGGCTGACACCACTCCCCGTACAGAGCTCGCTTTGTGCCCCACACACAGTTCCTTTCACCGCCCTGGCCTAAACGTCGGCTCTCTTCTCACAGGAGCGGGCGTGCTTTAAAAGTCTGCACAACAGGCGGACAAAAATGTGTCAAAGGGCCAATCAGATAAAACTAAGCTAGTCCTTTAGCCTATAAATAGTTCCTAATTGGAAAAGAAAGCAGCCATTATGGATCCAGTTCCTCAGACCAGAGCTCATTACTGTTGGGTCAAGACACAAACCCTCAGCGTGACAAATGTGACTCAAAGACGGCGCAGAAAATACAGGCAGGGAATCGAGCGCAGGAATGAAACAAATGAGGGTAAATAAAAAAGAAGAGGCTGTAAAAGAAAAAGCAGAAATGTGGTGAGACAGAAAGAGACACAGGCCGCTCCACGGAGGCCCTTTGTGGCACGGTTTCCCAGAATGCTCTCTGATAGCGGGCGGTTAATGACAGGCAGCCGAGGCCGCAGTGAGAGTGAGAGAGCGGGAGCAGCCCTCCAAAACCGGGGCGCCCCTCTCATTAGGGAAGTCCGCACAGGCCGCACAGCCGGCCCCGCCCGCCGCTACGGGGGGTGCTGCCACCCGTCCCATCAATCTCTGCTGCTGGTTTCTTCTCCCTGAGACTTCCCAGTGCTTGATGAGCTCCATAAACATGATACATCTTTAACAGAGCCACACTCAGCAGGGGGGAGAGTCATTCTTAAACAGACACGGAGCGCTCGGGATACGCGGCGCGCTGCGGGGAGCCAGAATGGGAAACGGTTTTGTTATAAGTGTGTGTGACAGGACGTGAATGTGCAAACATAAAAAGAGCTGAGCAGCGCAGCGGGGCCACAGCGGCGGTTTCTGTGTTCCAGACCGCCAGGCAGTAGTTGTGTCTGTTGTGTTAATCAGAGCCAGGTGAGGCAGAGACGGAGAGGGAGCCTGACTGTGATTCTGTGCAGACACAAAGGTCCTGTTCAAAGTCCTCACACATCCCTTCCCTTATGTCCTTATTTCCTTCCTTCCTAGGAGATCTGATATGAATCTTTTTCAACCTTTAAGGCAGTTTGTTTACGTTGTGATTGGAACCAAATTAGTGTTTGTCCTCGCTGTCGTCACGGTTATGTTCCTTTTGCTCCTTCTATCTATCTTTTATATACACCTAAGAGCCATACATTTTAGATGGACACATATTATTAACTCCTTTAAAAAGTTGTTTTTTAAATGTACCCATAGAAAATTTAACAACCTAAAGTAACAACTGCACCTTTTATTGAGCACTTATTATATATTTAACTTAAATATTTATTTATTTAAAGGGGCTGAATGTAACTTTCAGAAAATGACACCTGTGGCCGATAAGTCCACTGCAGTCAGCATTGCTCGCGCTCGCGTCCGTGCAAAGGATGTAATACAATCCATCCATGGTCTGTGCTCCCACTCCTATCAGACATAAACTGTGACGTGACATAAACACTGAATGCGACTGACAGGCATCAACTTGTAAAAAGTCTGAATTCATGCTCCGTCAGGTCTGTCGGCAAACAGCTTTTAAAACGCTTCTTTTCTGGATGGAGTTCTGATCGATCAGGGCTATGCTAACACTGTAGCTGCTGCTGCTCCATCAACACTCAAAAAAACATCATCTAAATAATGTAGAAAAATGAAGTAGCATCATAGAGCTAATGTTAGCTCTCGTCAGCTGAGCATAAGAGAGGAAAGGCACTCGGGAGCGCGAAAATTTGTACTGCATCCTTTACACAGAAATCTACAGGCTGTTACAGAAAACCAAGAAAGTCGGAGAAGGTCTCGTTTTTAAGTTGTGTTCAACTTACATCCCGTTCGTACATTGGCAACAAGAAACAATTGAAAAACGATTAAAAAAACAATAAAAACGTGAATCGTTACGTACAGCCCCTTTAATTTAATGTATACTTTAATTTAGTGGTATATTTAACCACTAATATTATTTAACCACTAATATTACAAATCCCGGCAGTCCGAGGTCTGTTATTTCTCAATAACAGACTGTTGCTATGAAGAACAGACCGTTGCTAGGGATTCAGCTCTAATCACAGAATCCAAAGGACTAACTGCTATCGTAACAATCCGCCGAAAGCAGTCCGGTAAATTTGACGTCAGTCTGTTTATAGAGGGAAAAAAGAAAGGAGACAGAAACATTGGAGAGAAAGCAATAAAGGTTAAACGATGCCTTACATAATACTCAACTTTACACCATACAAACAGTTAATGTAATAATTATTATCACTGAACTGTTTTTAAAATATATAAGTTTTGCTCTTATTGGTAGAGACTCTTTAAACAGCCTCTCAGGTTCATCAGTGTTTGCGCTGCTTGTGTTGGTGCAGCAGAGCGAGCATACAATGTTTTACCTACTGAATAATTTAGATCAGCGTCGGCTCTTAACTTCCACATTTAAGAGTCATTAAAGTATAAACTCCTCAGCTACTTAGAGGTGTTTACAACACACTGTATTGTTCCATTTAGCCTGACATCTGTACTAACACTCTCAGCTCTTCTGGAGTGGTCCTCGTGTGTGGCTGATTATCCTGCAGGTTTTTGTGCATCAAGCGCTCTGCAGCATCCAGTCAAATAATGTGAGATATTAGTGGGGGAGCATGTGGAGAGCATGTGGACAGTAAATGCAGGCTTAATGGCTCAGGAGATGGAAATAAATTATGAACTCAGGCTGAGAAGAAACAGATCAGCAGAGGAATGGGCTGCAGGTGATAAGAAGAACGAGTCGAACATGACCAAAAATGGAAAAATCGGCACCTGCATCGAGTTGATTTAAAGCATAATGAGATGCAAACACTTACTCTCTCGGATGTTGTCAAAGGTCCACTGGTTGTTCTTGAAGAAAGGGTGACTTTTGATCTCATCCACTCCGGTGCGGCCCAGACGAACCGTCCTGCACATACAAGACACAGGACCAAGACTGTGAGCAGAGGCTGAACACAGAACACACCCCGCTCGTCCCCTCCACCCACCACCATCGTCATCAACATCCCAAACACACGGCCAAGTGACCAGTGACCACACTGACCAGCATGGAGAGCCGCATGGAACCTCCTCTAACCAGAGAGACAATACAGATCCAGGAGGAGAGAAGGAGTCAACAGATGCTGGAGGTGTCTTTCTCCTTCTCCTTAAAACTCACTACACACTTTTCCCTCTCTGCTGGGTACAAGGCTGGAGGGGTGCGGCACTTTGGGCTTGCCACGTGTGGGACATTCCAGACCCAGCCAAGAGGAAGAGGAGAGGGCAGGGGCGGGGAGGGAGAACATGAGAGTTTTTAAACCCCCGCAAACAAGAAAAAAATCTGACGTGCAACCGAGCCCGGCTTACAAGGAGCCGTGTTTCAATGCCCGGAAAACTGCAGGAGTGTAAAGGAGAAAGTCACAGCAGAAAAAGGGGGAGGATGGAGAAGAAGAAAGTGGCACCAAGATGAGAAAGAACATAAAAAAAGAGAGAGTGATGAGAAACACATGGACGAGGAGCAGAGAGGTAAAAAAAAAAGGTGGTCTTGCTTACAGGAATGATTCAGCAGGATGGAACGACAGTGACAGAGCATGTGGGTTAAGTGGTGAATGAATGTATTGGTCAGTGTTCAAGATACGTGTGTGGGTTTGTGTGTGTGTGTGTGTGTGTGTGTGTGTGAGTGTGAGTCTAGGCAGCCGTGCACATGTGAGATTCAGTCTGTGGTGGGAGAATAGTGAGTGAGAAGGTAAATAAACGGACAAATGAAAGGCTGCTCTGTATGGAGGCAGAAAGGGCCTGTGTCTGAGGCCGCTCTCTTGGGGGGCGGGGCTTCTAATGTAAACAGGAAGTGGTTTCTTCCAAGGGGATGGGCCACTAACCAAGTGCATGACCCACGCCCACACATTCATGTTACTGTTACGGATAATATTCATAATGTGTTATTAGTAAAGTTGCAATATATGGGATCAGCACCACTGTCTACCCAGGCTGGAGTCAGAAATGAGTTATGATCGGTGATATTTCTTTTTGTTTCTGATGGGACTGAGACCATTAGGAGACAGAAACCAACCAGGAACAAATTCTCCTGTCTGAGCCTGATGTAAGAGATTTTTCGGCTCCATTGTCCAAAAAGCAAACGTAAAAATACTTCAGTGTCACACTAGCGGACATGTGCCTTCATTACAATGAACACTGGGTACTGTAGTTTGTTTTGAATGTTTTATATTTTTGTGACCTGTTTTTAAAGACACAGACTAACAAGTTGTTCCATGGGATTTGTTGACAAGAAAGAAAACACTATGAAAAGGTGAAACTTTGATAACTTTTGTGCTTAAATTAAAACAAAGTTTAGCCTACAACACCGTGTTTTATTCACCAAATATGTGTGTCCCTCTTACCTACATCAGGGTGGTGGAGCTATCCTGTTCATACAGCACCAGTGTTCATTTTGTTAACGAAAATAATATATAAATGTTCGTCAACAACCTTTTTTCCATGACGAAGACGAGACGTGGACGAGCTAAAAATAGATCTTTGATGATAAAAACTCTGACGACACGTATGTTCTGTTTTCTTTAACGAGACGAGGCCTTATTGCCCGAAAGTACAAAGTTCAGTTGGTTGCTTTCTGAAATCCAGGGTAGAGAAGGAAAAGTGTGCATGCATCTGTCTGCACATGACAGCCTGATAGTGTAAAATATTCATAGTTCTTGCTAAAGTGTCTGATGAAATGATTTCCATGTGCGAACCTGTCAGTCAGAAAGGCACAGATGAGGTCTTTGGCATCCTGAGACATCTCCACGTCATCCGGGAAGACGAGCGTGTTCTTGTGGTTCATGATCTTCCCGTACGTTCCGACCAGCGACTCGGCATAAAAAGGAGTTTCACCTGAGAATAAAAGTCAGCGATTGATTTTCAGGATGGATGTTTATTATTTTTACAGCCACTAAAAAGAACATGACATATCCGCTGGGGCAAGTTATTTATGATTATAACAATGACTCAACGACAGCAGCCAAGTGAGGATTTTTATTACTAAATAAAATAACTATCTGAGATCACTTACCCACAAACAGCTCGTACATAAAGACTCCCACAGACCACCAGTCGCACTCTCTGCCATAGTAACCATCACCACCCTGAGACTGGAGCACCTCAGGGGAGATGTAGTCCGGTGTGCCTACAGCGGTGTCACAGTGCACCATGCCGGTCTGCCAACACAAGAACACACAATATTTAATACAGAGAGAGAGGAGGAGTACAAAAGCAGAGGAAGTGTAAGTTTGGTATCTAGAGCTGCAGTTATTTATCTAATTATTTATTAAAGCCCCCCTCCAGGTAAAATCCAGTGTGTAACCTTGTAATCATCTCCATGTGGTGTTTTTCATGTGCTACAAGACATATCAGGGACAACATCAGCAGTCATCTCCATGGCTGGGCCTGTCTGCTTTTAAACTGCAGTGTACCAAGGACAGGCTGAACAACACGTTTTCAGATTGGCAGGTTTGAGACGTCACAAACCTAAGGAGCCAATCCCGTTAATGGATGGGGTGAGGCTATGCATATCATTATGTGTAACCTATGGCAACCACTTTGGCGATGTGACTGCTGTAACCGTCATCGTAATGTTTGCAAACTCACTACTGACTACTAACGTTAACGTTACTACTACTAATTACTACATTTCAAGCTCTCTAAGTTTCAACAAGTTGCTACTAAACAATGACAGAGACGTGATTTGTTTGTGCGACAGAGGGGGCAGTTGGAAATTTGCATAGTGGGCGGGGCCTATGCAGATTCAGGAGTTTTCAATGAGGCAGAAGGAGGAGATGCCTTGGGAGGATTTTTACAAGGTAATTAAACGTATTTTGCGTATCAGACACAATTTATTATTTTAAGCAGAGCATTTTATATGTCTTAAAACATGACTGGAGCTGGTCTTCAAACTATTGAAAGAAAAACGAATCGCTTTTTTCAAGCAGATATGTAAAAAAAAAAAAAAGCTTTCCTTTGTTATTTATGAGAGTAAATGAAATGTCTTTGGGTTTTTATCTGTTAGTTGGACAAAAAAAGCCACTCTGAAGACATAATTTTGAGATCCTGGAAATTTTGATGAGCTTTTTATCACAGTTTCTTTTTTACATTTTAACAGGGTTAAGAGTTAAGGGGAGGAAAGCAAGATAAATAAGCCATGGTACTCAATAAAACATAAATCATATTATATTTCCACAAAATTATTTAGTGGAGCCTAAGTGTACATTTCTATTTCTGCGACTGTGAAACATCTGTAAACAGAACTATTTTAGGTAGTAAATGTTTGAAACACACTTATAAAACATGTCCTTTCAGTGTGACCTACTCTATTTGTGATCAGTTTGAAATCTTTACAATAATCCAGGTATTCTGAGAGAACTGACAGGAGAACAGACAATTTTACTGATTTAGGCAGAGCCAGTTAATCTTGGGCACAGTTAAATCTCTGCTAAACTGTTTGGACAAAGTTTTATTACACATTCTGTAGTGCATTTTTAGAGAGCTTGAATGTGTTGAACCACTTGTAAACCGTCTATTTAGAAAATGCTGCGGTGAAAAACAAAAGGTGGAAAAACACTTCCTCCTACAGAAGAGGCGGGACCTCAGACCTGCTCCAGATTGGTTGTTTAGCACTTTAACTTTCAAAACAACCTGATGCAAGAGTGCTGCACTGAGCTGCACTTCACACTCTGAACACTTGGTGGTGCACTCGGGCAGATTCAGGAATGCTGTTCTCTTCAAAATAAAAGGCTAAGATGCTTCTTACAGAAAAGTTCCAGAGCAAAATAAGACACAACTATAAACCTACCGAGTCCATCTTCATGCATGTGCCGAAATCAGCCAGCTTGAGGTGTCCGTGTTCGTCCAGCAGCATGTTGTCGGGTTTGACGTCTCGGTGGATGAAGCCCATGGAGTGGATGTTGTCCAGCGCCAGCACGACCTCAGCCGTGTAGAAGCGAGCCCACTTCTCAGGTATGTCGTAGTTCATGGTGAGCGTGACCACGTCGCCTCCGGGCATGAACTCCATCACCATGTAGAGGTGGCGGTCATCTTGGAAAGCACAGCACAGCTAGGAGAGGTAAAAACTCAGTCACTTAGGGTCATTGAAAGCACCACGCAGGATGCTGAGCCTTTACTTTGAAACAGATTTGACTACAGGGAGTGGGTGTGTTATCTCGGGATGATCTGTGCTTATTATAGAACAACAGACTTCAGTCATATATCATTATCTCTGACATGATGCCAACATGGTGACGCCAGCTTAATAACAAAAGGTGCACTGAATAGAGCTTTGACAAAAGAAATCATAATAAAATATTGTGTCATAAGATTAAATCATCATTGATGAAATCCTACAGGCTTTGGTTGTCATAATAAATCTTTTAAAGAAAGCATAACAGTTAAATCGTGAATTTTCTAAGTCCTTTGTTCATTATACTCACATTAGATAATTGTTTGAAAGTGTTTGTAAATTTCTCACTCTTACTTTACTTTACCTTCTTACTGTTTTTACTTGACATAACAAAGCCAGAGTCATTCTTCTGCAAACATCTTCTATCCATACAATTGTTACAGTATTACATATCGTGGCTGGATCATTAGCACTTTGATAAAATGTGCCTTTATAGATCTGTATGCACTTTGCTACTGTTTGCTTCCCATTGATTTGATGCAAAAGTGTATTCTGTTGTACTGACACTTACACTGTGCGATGACAATTAAAGTTAAAGCTCCTGTGAGGAACTTTTGTTTTGTGTTGATTTTGGCGCCCCCTGTGGACAAAGCCGTACCTCTTATCTCTTTTTGTCCTGTACATGCTGAAGTGGTGTTTTTAACAAAAAAATCTCATCCTGTTTTCTTTAACAGTCGCTTCGTCTGACACCTACCCCCCACCAGCACTTTCAGGCTTTAAAATTAACTATACAGAAATAATCAATCTTGTTGCTGATGGTCTGGTTTGCTTTTGTAGGTCATACAGAGTCATCAGAATTAATTTCAGTCTGTTTCATAACCAGTGAAAAACTCCTCACAGGAGCTTTAAGTTTAATGTAAAGCACAAATATTGTTACCAACACTAAGTTAACTGTTTAAAAATGTCAGAATTTTTTGTCTATACACTATTACAAAAACATATATACAAATTATGAGCTATATTATGTTTATATTTATATTATTCATTAATTGAGTTAATGACAATAACATAACAAGGAATAATGATGGCTGTTTGGAATTAATAGTTAGCTAATGTAATGCATTAACATGTACCCTTTGCCGTGCAGTGCACTATGCAAGTACATTTTTAAAAACTTCATAATGTAGGTCAAGCATTTGGGGGGGCAGACTTTGAGCTTGAAAGATTTTCAAAATATTTGGTAAACTTAGTCTGAAAGCTAAATTAGCATGTTCGAGATTAACTTTTTAACTCCACTCGGAAAATAATGTGTGCTTTTCAGAGGAATCAAACATGTATATATGCACACCTGGACGACCCAGGGACTGTTGGAGAAGGCCATGATGTGCCTCTCCTCCCAGAAGAAGGCAGAGTCTGACCGCTTGATCATCTCGAACTTGTTGAGCTGCTTCATGGCGTAAACCTTCCGAGAGGCCTTGTGACGGACCTGCAGGAGAGGAGGGAGGGAGGGGAAAACACAGACAGAGGACACGTTATAGCGTGTAAACAGTGATAACTGGGCAGGGCCAATAAGAACAAGATAGTAAGAATGTCACAATGACTGAGATAACAGAAAAGACAGAGAGGAGAACCCGTAATTACAGGCACACACCCATAGAAAGACATGCTTACACAGGATTTAAGCACAAACACAGAGAGCATCCCCCCCTCCACACCCCCACAGCAGACTTCACACTCCCCTCCCACACGCTGAGCCTGTCCAGACCTGTTTCTACCACAAGACACTCAGCAGAGAGCAGATTCAAGCTTCCAGCAGCACAGGAGACAAACATCTGGAAAAACTGGGTATTTAGAAGGAATCACTGCGAGCCCTAATTACTTCTTCAAACTCAGACTCAGTTTAATGGGTAACGATGGGGAAGAAGACTCTAATTATGCTTCAAAACAAGCTGCATGGGAAACAGATCTCATAGTTTGGTAGATTCACAGCTCGCTGCGCCCTCTAGTGGCCCACATTTCTGGTGTAACAGTGCAAATTGCTGAATCTAAAAACATCTGGGGACTCTCTCATGCTCTGTCTCTCTTTACATTCGACTGCACTTCTTCTGCGTTATTTCAAAATAAGACAGGGAGCAGCAGCATTCAAATTCCTCGACGGAGACGTCTCACCAGCTGCACTTCTCCGTAGGCTCCTCTCCCGATCAATTTCACTCTTTCAAAGTCGTCAAGCTTCACCTGCAGCTCTCGCAGCTGACTCACCGCCTTTTCATCTGCAGGGATAGACATATGCAGAGCGTTACAATGGCAACAGACATTTGGGTTCAAAGGAACAGGTCGGTTATTAAATGCTGGATCAGAGAAAAGTCAGTGAGGGTTTATTAAAAGTCAAACCACTCAAACAAAATGTATTAAAGCCAAGGCTGTTGGATTTCGCTACATATTGTTCCATGAGGCTAATTTAAATCTTTGTACGTCTAAATAAAAGATAAAAAATATAAAGATATCTAACTTTCAGGGATATTTTGGCTGTGGAGTCGGAGCAAAATACAGCTGATACCCAGAGTTTATTGATGTATTTCTTATCTCTTTTGTGACCTTTTGCTGAAAACCCCTGCGTACAGTTTGCTGTGTCTACGATAAGGATTCAAATGTTCTTCCATGGTATGGGAAGTTATGTTCATCCAGTTTGTGTTCACCGCCACACAAACAACATTCAGACTTCCTCATGACCAGAGCGCTCCGGTTTGTCTTTAAATTGTCTAAATATTTTCCTATCGGAGCACGAGAATCTTGACCTTTCAGCAAACACAGTGTAGCTCTTACATCGGTTCAGAAAGGCCTCTATGTTCTTGTTTTTCCTCAGGGCAGGATAGTTTAGATCATGAGCCAAAGCGTTCATGGAATCCTGAAAGACAGAAAACACACACAAAAAAATCAATAAAACCTTTAAAGAAAATGATCAACTTTACAAGAACAAAGTCAGATTTGTGATTCTAGGTTAAACCTGGTGTATAAAAACATATTCAATAACAAGTTTAGCTCTTAAACTAACTGCAGCATACAACAACAAAACACTGGATTTAGTGTTTCTTGGGTTCGGCTGAAATTTAAAGGGGGGTATTATGCTAATTTCAAGATTCATATTTCACTCTCACTACCTGTTGAGTAGCTTAGCATAATTTACAGTTAAAAGAACTCCTCATTTTTCTCACACTGGTGCTCTGTGCAGGCCCTCATACAGCCTCTGCCTGAAACGACTTAGCTCTGTGCCTTTAAGAAACCCCCCCTACAAGCCAGCTTTCTTCCGATTAGCCAGCTCTCTGAAGCCTCCTGAGACTGCACTTTGTGACATTACAAAGCGCACTTTGTGATGTCACAAAGTGCAGCGTGTAGAAAAAGCTGTCTGAAACCTGTCGTTCACAGCAGCCTGCAGACTGTGCTGAGAAACCTGGGGATTACCGTAAAATTATGTGTATAAAACGCACTTTTAATACTTTTTTTTTTCATCTCAAAAAACTGGGCCGTGTCCTGTATACCGGTGCGACCAATATAACAGCATAGAGGTATGTTACTATGTTACGGTATTTTACCCAGATGGTGGTGCTATCTGGTTGTTAAGTGGGGACGTCACATCTCTGCATTAAAATGTTTCCGTATCCAAGACGCTACAACGTCTCCTATTTACAATATGCAGCAGTGCTGTTTTGTGTTTTCCTCACCGTTTTAAGCGAGGAAAACTAACTTGACGCTTCGTCACAGACATGCACCGTCATGATCGCCATTGCAGCCGCCGCCCTCACAACAATCAACATTACCGTAGGCTGCCAGCTACCGCTAGCTACAGCACCGGTGGCTAGCAGGATTGTAAACTCAACATGGTGAAAACAGATTAAATTAAAATACATTGAAATAGTGTTGAAATAACTTGTATACACGTAGCTATAGAAAAACTTTCCACCCCAAAAACAGACTGCAACTTATATTCTGGATTTTACGGTAACATATTTTTACCTACAGATTTGAAACTTCACCCACGTTTAGTCTGGACATCCAACATTGTCACATAATGTCTTAAAATGTCAAACAGCACAATACCCCCTCTTTAAATAAATAAAATTGAGAAACTTGTAAATTAAAGTCATGTTTTAAAGCTGATCAAAAGTTTCATCTATGTTGGAAGGGAAGGAATATTTCCTCTGACTCTCATTAATCTGTCAGGACAAGCCTTGTAAGTGGTGCAACCTGACCTTCTGCTGGCTGATAGAAGACGATAAAACTGAATGAATGCAGGAAACGAGGAAGGAAGGAAGGAAGGAAAGAATAACAGCTTTGCGTTCACTTAAAATGAGACCACTAATGTGTAGCTTAACCAAACAATGACAGGAGGACAATGCAGGTTGCATGTAGACATAACAAGTCCAAAAGGAACAATAACTAGTCAAATGACGCTGCCCAAACACACAGACTGTCACCAAGGCCCACCAACAAACACAGACCCCTCCCTGCGGCTTAACAGAGGGGCAGAGGCAGCATCTGACTAAAAGCCGAGGCCTCAGTAGTGTCATCAGCGCTTAAATCGGCGGTGTTGAGTTTCACGTAGGAACCAAAATGTCCCTGTGATCCGAACGCATCAGGCTGGCAGGGCAGTCGGGCAGGTGGGTGAGGGAGGAGGAGGGGGGAGGGGGTAGTGTGACCCTCTGTTCCCTAAAAACAAGGGTCAAGTGGAGTCATTCAGGGTGTGCGTGTCGGGGGGGAGTCAGGTCTTTAGCGTCTGTTTGTTCGGGGACATGTGAGTGGGTGGGCAGAGGCATGTGGAACAATTCTGCACCTTTAAATAGCAGCGGTGTGGAGAGATCCCCCCCCTGTGTCCCCCCCACCGCAGACGGGTGGAAATAGACCTGAAGGCTCAGAAGCTATTGTGGGACAAACAGCTTATGGGTCTGGATTGAGGCTGAGCGCTCGAGGATCTGTGATCATTTTACACTGTGTGTGTGTGTGTGTGTGTTTAAGTGTGTGTGTTGTAGCCGCCATGGCTACTGCAGAAGAGAGGGAGCAGTCTGTCGGCCATGTTGGACTCTGGAGCATTTGAATGGCATATAAATATAATAAAATCTGAGGATTACAATGGAGTGTTTGAAGTTTGTGCGGTCTGTGGGAGCTAAAATCATTTCTGTCTTACATCCTCTCCAAGTTTCATCAAAGTCAAGCTCAGAGGTTAAACATACATTTCTGTTATATCTAAATCTCAAGTTTTCCCGGTTAGTTAAAAGGTGCCCTGAGGATTTCTTTAGCTCTGTTGAGCATTGTTATATAAGGGGGGTCCCTGTTTTGTTTGATCATGCATGCACACAGGTACACAAGTGATATATATTCAATAGGTTTGTTAGACCTCAAGGCCAAACACATTGCACTGTAAACATAACTCATGTTTGTTTCGAAGAAAACTCCACAGGGCACTGTAACACACTTTTTTATTAAAAGTCTACCTGAGTTCTGTTTCCTTCTTCTTGCAAATAAAATATAGAAGAGTTAACAGGAGACTGTAAGATGAGGTGTTAAAAAATCGGACTACAAACCCGATCTGCAACCGAGCACATCTTGATTAATAAGTTCCATCACTTTTAGAAGTAACAGTTCAAGGAGTATATGAAATATTTAACCCTTTAAAAGGGCCAGTTCGCCCATATTCAACCTCAGTCCTATCATGCTATTTTGGGGAGCTAGTGCCATTATGGTAGGAAATAAATGCAGTTTCACTCTGTGCCTTTGGAGGACGCTATCCGCTTCTCCAGTGGGCCCTGGAAAACCTACGCCAGATGATGCGTTTTACGTAGTCTGGCAGAGGGAGCTCGCAAAACTACTCCTCCCCAATCCAGGACGTCCACCGCCGATGTCTCGTTCAAAATCATCAGGTTTGAAATGTAGACTGCAGACATGAAGATTTTTTAGATGATCCACCGGTATATTTTCACCGTGTTTCAGATTCTGTACCGCTCTGAGACATTGCCTGCAGCGATCAATGACCTTCACTGGAAAGCGGTAGTTTTTCACTCCAGGGTCTCTCACTGGGTCGTTCCTTTCAGAGGGAGGGGCGCAATGCACGCTGGGTGTTGTAGGAATGTAGAATGGGCGAAACCATGAGCTGTTTGTACAACTTTCTCCACAGCTATGGCGCCAATTTCAAATATTTTTGCTTCTATTGATTACAGAGAACACCAGCTTTGACTGACAGTGGCTTTTTCCAGGGGCGGATTGCTCCTTTTAACTGTCTAAAACCTACACACATAGTTTTATAGATTTATAGATTTATACACAAAGGTGTCATGCATTGTCTCCACTCACTCCTTTGTGCTTTGATAGTACTAGCTAGTTGTCTACTGGCTGTACTTACTCCTAGTTTGTTTAAATAGAACCTTACATAAAAGCCAGTCAAAAAGGTTGTTGCAGTGATATAAATCAAATCAACTCTAATCAAAAAGAATCCAACCTGAGTCTTAAAACTCTGGGTGGAATTATTAATACTGCAATCCATACAGCTGCTTTATACTGATTTCAAAAGAGGCTTTTACTCTTCATCATGACATCATCACTATGCTGGACAACTATCGTGATTGGTTGTGATACTTTCTGAGATGTCATGAGTCTTCTTACAATGTAAGGTCTCTCAGCTGCCAGTCGGAGTCGAAGACAATTGGATCAAACTGGTTTCATTTTCACCTCTGGAATCTAAACAAATCTGAACATGATCCTGCAGTTTAGGAGTCATTGTGTTTCCTCACTGCCTCAGACAACACCTCCCACCTACTCCACTGTGAGCTGCTTGCTGCCTGAGCACATTAAGGAACAAAAAAGAGGCTGTCAAAAGGCATGAAAATGCAAAACTAGTCCTGTCTACACCAATCGAAAAAGAATGGAAGAAATACGAGCTGGGCCTCGTGAACTGCCCTTTACGCTCCTGAATCATTTTTTAGCTTATTTCCTTGTGCAGTATTTGAGCTGTACTTGGTTTTACATACTGGAAGTGTCACATTCTTCTGTCCCATACTGTATTTGCATGTTAGCTTACTCTCATAATCTGTGGACGAAAAGAATGATGGTATCTGTGCCTTCTGTGTAGAGCACGTTCTCCCTGCACTCCTGCAGTCCAAAGACATGCAGGTAAGGTTTGTTGGTGACTCTAAATTGCCCGTAGGTGTAGGTGTGAATGTCAGCATGAATAGTTTGTGCCAGCCCTGTGATTATTTGGTGTTCTGTCCAGGGTGTATCCCGCCTCTCGCTTAATGTCAGCTGGGATCGGCTCCAGCCCCCACAAGACCCTCTGAAGATAAGAGGTATAGCTAAAGGATGGATGGATGAGAAAGCTCTACATATACTTTTTACACATTAAATAAAGTGTTCAAATTTAACAATTTTAATTTTTTTATGAACTTATTACAGTGCAACACAAAACAACACAACAAATCAATCCAACCATCCAGGTAATTATTGGCTACTTAACAAACGCATGCTTTAGCAAATGTTCAGTGCCAACAATGATTGGTGGGAAAAAAGCAGTAACACCTATTATGATTATGCTCACTGAAAAAGCTTCATTGATTCAGACCCCGAGTCCTTTGTTCTCCAGACAAAAAACACTTCAAAAAACATCTTTTGCGCCACATAAGTGATTGTGGACAAACAGGAAATAGTGATGTGAGGTCATTGCAGGTTAACTCCATCTCAATTCCAGGAAGTGACTCCAGCTTCCTGTGTGGTAGCTCCCTGCATTAAGCAGCACGCTGGCTATTGTTGCGTCCACCACCGAACAGCTCTGAACCACTCTGAGCGCTCTGAAAGCAGCTGACTGAAGGGAGAAAACTGAGAATGATGACTGATGAGCTTTGGAAGAAAATTGATTCATTTGACGTTGCTGTCTGATTACGTCATTGTGTAACGTAAGTTTGCTTTGCACTTGTAAAGTTAAGAGAAGTGGCTTAACTTGTGAATCATCAGCGCTGAGAATAGACAGGAAATATTACACAGGGAGGGTTTTTATGTGGAAAACATATACACAATCTTAAATCTCCTTTAACTGCCTCATCTGTTCATCATTCATCATTTTGAGCCCATTATGATCCCTAATATGACGTATCTATATAAGGTTATTATTTTGACCCCATTCTGATCCCTAAACATGACGTATCTATATATAAGATTATAGGGTAGGGGCGGTGGGGTAGACGGTAGCTCAGTCTGTAGGGACTTGGCTTGGGTCCAGTAAGGACCAAGCACAAATTGGGGCTGGTAGCTGGAGAGGTGCCAGTTCCTTTTCTGAGCTCCATCAAGATGTCCATGAGCAAGGCACCGAATCCCCCACTGCTCTGGGGAGCATGTCCATGTGCAGCCCTCTCACGCTGACATCTCTTTATTAGCGTATGTCCATGGGATCCTGTTTGTGCAATTTCCTCTAGGGGATTAATAAATAACAATAATGATAATAATAATAATAATAATATTTGTTATTCTTTTTCTATATCAGGTTATGGTTCTTATCCCATTATGACCCCATTATGATCCCTCACAATGACTCCTCTAATTATCATATTATCATTTTGCCCCCATCATTGTCGTTAACCATAGCTCATCATTTCATCGGGTTATCATTTTGACCCCATTATGATCCCTAGCCGTGATTCATTTATTTACTAGGCTATCAATTTGACCCCAGTATAAGCCCTTAACATGTCGCCAAGGCTACCATTTTTACTCCACTATGCCTCAGCGTGACTGGACATTCGGACCCCACTCTGATCCCTCAATATGACTCCTTCATTCATAGGGTTATAATTTTGACCCCATTATGAGCCCCAAGCATGATTGTCTGGGTTATTCTTTGGTCTTAATGTCACCAGGACGAGCTGACCGACAACCACTGCTGATGAGGTTCTGTTTATGTCAAAACAATATGAAGCAACTTCAGCTGTAAATGGATATACCCTTGCTGATTGAAAGTGAAACCATGTAGGAAAGCATGTTATTCCATTTTCTCAAGTATCTCTGGATTGTCTAAATGTTGTTAGTAAAATGTTTACGACTATTACAAATTGTGTTACAAGTACTGTGCTGAGAAATGGTGCATTACATAGCAAACCCACAATGTGAGTTGAGTTTTAGTCAGCTTGGTGTGGGATCCTGTCCAGAACAAAAGCTGCTCCATATCAGCTCAGAAATGTGTATCTGTTGTCAGAGTTTGGGCCAGAGAGGCTTAACAGTGGCAGTAGTTTTTATCAAAGTTGGCCCTGTACATTCTTAGGACAGTTCAGAGAGAGGGCAAATCAATTAGAGGACACAACATGAGACTTAACAGTGGTGAAGAGGTGAGAAAAGATTAATGAAACAACTAGATTTAAAGGACAGCACTAATTGATTCTCTGTCTTTATATTTAAAGGGCTTTCAGTTAGAGTCAGATTAATACCACTTTTCAAATTGTGTTTGATTTTGTATTATGTTCTAGCAATATAACTGTTGAATATATATTATGAATAAACCATATACAACACAGGAAAAGGTGGCTACACATTGAGTTTGGGGGGGTTTCCCTAAGCTGCATCCTTGATTAAAGGTCAAAGTAATGACAAAGAGCATTGTCCAATCATTCACTCATATAACAGTCTGTAGCTTTCTTTTTTTAAAGTTGTTTCATATTTGTGAACAGCAGCTGTTCTGAGACAACAAACGTGACAATTCAGGTGAACTGTGATCGCGAGAGAGAAATAACTAGTCTACATCATAAATTCTCAGTCTAACATTACACCTACTTACCTGTGGCAGAATGTGAAGGTAAAAGCTAACTCACCAGTAGTGTTTCGAAGTTTAATGCCGACTGTGGAGTCTTCATCAGCGACTCCAGCTTCTTCAGCCGGCTTTCCAGCCTGCTCTCCGCTCCCAGCATGTTCACAGCTCAGTGTATCCAGGTCAAAAGTCATGAAAAATCAAAAATTTAAAAACACCTGTAGGCCTGTTTTTTGTCTCGGCACACAGGCGGGCGGTAGCCGCACTCCGCTGCTTGACTCAGCTCCTCATGTCAGCTCCTCTGTGCGGTTTGAGTTGTCAGATTAATTATTAACTCGCTGACTAAGTCTTCTGTCTCACTGCTTTTTCATTAAAGTCTCACAGGAAAGTGAAACCGAGTGGACCGTTTCAGGGCCCAATGAAGGCGCGCTCCACTTTCAGGTGCGCCCAGTCTGCTCCCAGGTAGGCACAACAAAATCTGATCCGACCACAACGTGTAGGACCTGTAGGACGGAACAGGGACAAGTTAGACAGGATACGACAGCACAACTTCCGGTTAGAACTATCAAACTAAAACCCTTCTATTGAAAAATTAAAAATACTTTAAAAATCTTATAGCCTGTATTGTTTACCACGGAAGAGAGTACATTTAAAAACAGCTAAGTTGACAAAAATATAGAGATTAAAACATGTATAAAGTAAGAAAAGTGAAAATAGTTAAACTATGTCATTATAAATACTAATAATATTAAATCTATCAGTATGCCTTACAAAAAAAAATTCTTAACTTTTGCAAAAAAAGCTGGGGAAAAATACATTTTATCTGGTAAAAGTATTTTTTAAAAGTTGCAAGTCTAGTTTAAAGAGTAAATATTACCAGTATATGTACCCTATACTATATTGCTTACAATGGAAAATAGTGAAATGAACAAACAAACAAAAATTGGACCATGTTAAAAGTGAGGGAAGTCAAAATAATACAAATGATTACATATTATTAATGTTAACAAAATAAGTAAAATACATTTAAGGTAGTAAAGGTAATGCAAATATTTACAGTTTAAATGAGTAAAAATGTACTATATGTAAATGCTTGTACATCAATGCGTTTAAATATAAATGTACTGTATGTAAATTAAAAGTCTTGAAGTTGGGACAAAATAATCTTAATTAAAACTGATCGATAGCTTTATTTTGAAGGTAAAGCCGTACATCCGGTTTAATGTTACTTAATGTCAGCGACTTGACAAATCCTAATCACGTATCTATTCCCTCTTTGCATGTGTGTTTTGGGGACATGTCCAGCAGTTTTGTTCTTTATTTTCACACTGGAAAGTTGCCCCAGTCCGGGATACCACCGCCCCGCTTAATACCTCCAATCCCTGCTGCAGGAAGCCCTCACCAAACCGGAATTCCTGCCCTCTTATCTCATTCATCAGTTTTACCGTCACCGCTCAGGGCCTCGACCAACTTTCAGTATTTTAGGAATGTTGATGCGCTGCCTTGCAGACTGCTGGCACTAAAAATAGACATTTACAGGAATCGCAGTGAGTTAGCAGTCCTTATCTGCTGCATCAAATCTGGATAATTTAGGCTAATATAGGCTCAGTTACATTAAGAAGGTTACAGGACAACAAAGTTATGGGTAAGAGGTAGAAAGACATTTAAAAAAAAAAGTAAAGAGGTAAGAAAAAAGAAAGAGAGATTTCCTTGCTCTTAGAATAACTTTTATTTATTTTACTTTACAAAGAGGTCTCCACCAAAGCTCTCGGATAATGAATCTATATTCAAATACAAACAATCTGTGAATAATCTGTTCAGACAGTGGGCTAAATGTGTGACAGGGGAGGTCACAAAGTACCAATGAATTTCAGGCAACAAAAGGTCTGATACAAAAGTGTTTTGTTTTTTTCAGTCATTGGATTAAAACACATCCTGTATCAGTTCAGACATGGCAATGATAAAAATGTGCAATAAAACTAACAATGGCAGTCTTAACAATGTCTTTTTTGGCCTGTGGTGTCAGAGCAGAGGGCCACTTGGTGACACTGCAGCTATCTGTGCGGAGTGATGTCGTCACTGACTCATATGAACTGTTGACAAAGAGTCCCCTGGCCGGCAGACGATGACACTAACATGATGGCATGACCGGTGGTGAAGATGTAGGCTGGAATGAGTGGGGGGGGGGAAATGTGTCGCTTTTGTAGGCGCGCATACACACGCACGGAGTGATGTTGTTTCGGAATGATGGGTCACATTTGGAGTCATTCTAGGAGTAGGCCATGATAACTACTTATCCCAGGGGACTGTTGAACTCTTCATTAAGAGAGGCTGTGAAGGGCAGTCGGGGTCTTCTTGGTACGACACTGCTGTAATTGTAGGCAACATAATGAGATGTAAAGAGAAAATAATGGCAGCAAGATGTGGAGGATAAGCTATCTACTTGGCATCAGTCAGGTGGCACTGAGTGTTCTGTGTAATTATAGGGTATTCAGCAGACTGCCTATGGGCCTCTTGGTGCTTTCTTGTCAGGGAAGGGCAGGTGCAAACTTACAAAGGCAAACACTGCTCTCTAGTGGGGACACTGTATACAAACATGAAGGCAGGGGGCATTTAAGAGCATCCACACTCACAAAATACAATCATAAAAAGAAAAATAATTGAAGAAATATAGCACTTTTTTTGGTGAAAATCTACAGATGCGTCATCCATAAGTTAATATAACATCAAATAATATCTGTGTAGAGTTCAACTAGAAAAACTGAAATCTTACAATGGGATAAAAGTGATGAAAAAGCCTCTAAGTGATCAAATCTCATCAGGTTTCCCCGATAGCGGGAACTGTAATACTGATCGCTGCATACTACAGCATCTTAAGGTTGAGTATAATACCACATTTGGTAATATTACAAGCCATTAAAAACATCTGAATCAGAATCAGTTACACTGTCATGTGCCATGAATGCTCAGGATTTTAAAGCATGCATGGCACTTGGAGATCAAAGTGATTCAAATTCTGCTATGAAAGCTTTGGCAGATCAGGTGAAAGGTGAAGGAAGGTCTGGGAACACGCACATTTATGGACCAGTGTCATCATGGCGACTTAAATGTTGTCACACCATCTTAACTACTGTGTGTCAGTAGACGTCCCCTCATTCGTTCTGTGAAGTTTTACTTTGTTTTAGAGGATGTAACAAGAGCATCCTTTCTCCTCAATCGTCTGTCTTAACAGCCCAGCCAGGCTCTCTCCACACAGTGTGTAAATCGCCCGAGGAAAAAGTCTTAATCTCAGCAGAATTTCTCTCCTCCCTTGATGAAGTGAGCCGGGAAGAGAATTACAAGCAACCGGTTGTGAGGAATCAAACCTCAAAATTTGTATGTTGCTGTGTACCGTATTTAGATTGGGCGGCGAGGTGGAGGGGGAGAAGGGTATACCATTTTCCTGGCTGTCGATCAAAAAAATAAAAAAAGCTCCTGAAGTCTGAGCCCCTGTCGGCCAGGTAACCCAAAACCTGGAGTGGGGAGTCAGCGTGGGATATGGAGGAGAGGAACAATGTGGCTCTTTGTGCGAGGCGGGCAGAGAAAACAAACCGTTTCCCCTGGAAAGAGATCATGTTCAGGCTCCATCTGAGAAGACCACACAAGGCTGATCTGAGCCCTGTCTGCTGTGGATCGCAAGGAGAGGAGGAGGAGGAGGAGGAGCTCACACAGACACAGACACACTTTAGGTCAATGTCAGACAGGGAGAAGATCTGAGATGCCCCTCATCAAGACCACAACATAACACACGAGCCAGAAATACTCTTTGGTCCAAGACAAAATGTGTGACTGTGTTGTGCTCTTCCCCACGTTGACTTGTGATATTATGGCCATCTGGACTGCTTCCTGGATTGGCACCCTGCTGGTAGAGCAACTCTCTGGTGGGCTGACAGGCTGAGGGACTGGCTGGAGGGTGTTAGCACTGGCGTTGTCCACAAGAGGGCGTGGCACTGAATCTGGCACCGCCATACAGTGTTAAACAGGGAGTCTGTTCATTAGGTGGAGAGAGAGGGAGAGCAAGAAACAGAAAAAAAGTGGTGAGATGTTAAAGATTCTGGGCTGATTCTGAGTCATTTACATTTCTAGCATATCTAATATCAACCCCTCCTTCTCTGGACACTCAGTCCTTAATCCGCCCATTCTATATAAACACTGAGAACGAGGCTTTTACTCATGTCAACACTCTGATAACTGTCGCACAGGGCACAATCAAACCAAGAACATCTGGCCTCTTTCTCTCTCACACACTAACACAAACTCTCATTCAAACACACATATTTAACAGACGCACACACACACACACACGCAGATGTAAGGGCCAAACCAGGGTTCTGTACTCCCTCTGTCCCATTGCGTTTTAGTTTCAAACGCTCAGCGAATACCCATGTGGTGGGATCGGATTACACGGGGCTATAAAATATCCCAAATAAAGGCAAGGAAAACTGAGACGAGAAAAAAAAAGGGCTGTTTCCTGAGGTGAAATCCTCCAGTTGGCTGCAGATTCTGTCAGAGTGGGAGATTGTTTTAAAAACTTTTAGCACTGGAGACAATGGAACAGGACAGCAGCAACGTTGGGCTCAGAGGTGGCACAGCTAAAGTCATTCACATACGGCAGCCAGCTCCCATTACACACAACACGGGGTCATAAATCCGTCTGCACGACACAAGCAGCACGCTGTGATTTCATATGTATTGGTTACTAAGGGGACGCATGAAACCACAACAAATGACAAAGAGTTAAGTGGGAACTCATCTAGTGAAAGGGGATCTTTTAACTTAGACACAAAACATCTGGGGTATAAGATAAAGGTCGATGTTGTGCTTTCTCTATCGTCATTTAAAACATAATTATTAAGTCGACCCGTGGCCTTTGGAAAGGATTATGGAGGGAAAAGCAAGCCAGATGAAATCCAAACCATCTCTTTAATATCAGCGGATTATTCTCAGGGCATACAGTTAAATCGTAACATGATCTCATTATGGCGAGATACCAGGGGGTGAGGACATCGGGTGGTGTTACAGCCATTTGGACTACCAATCAGGCGAGTGAAATCAATAGGGCCTTTGATTGGTCCAAAGTAAGGAGGGATTTCTGTTGCACTCTAACAACAACATCTGGTTGGCAGTGGACAGCGGTGGTGAGTGAAGAGAAGGAAAAGGACTGAAAGGGGAGAGTAGCGGAGAGTTCTAAACTCGTACACGGGAGAAAAACGAGCCGAAGCCAGAACAGGGTGTCATTATGACATATGTAATGGGAACACTCTGGTTCTGCCCCTTAAGCCCAGAGCTCTATCACAGCGGAGGGTTAGCGTTCATATCACAGCGCCTTGTTGTCTGCCTGACAATCACTTCTGTCTCCACAGCGACCTCCGAAACATGTCTACATTGCCTCACTGTTCATACTGCAAGAAGCAAGACTTTGACTGTGGGGTCACCCTTACCTTGATCTGCCTCTCTGACTGGGTGTAAGGTTAGACGTACCATCGGATAACCTCAAGGTCAAGGATTTGATTAAGGAACAGCAATGAACTTCCTACCTCCTCATTCATTGCAAACTGCTCTCGATTAAAGCATCGTTGAATTGGTTAGTTTTCTGGTTATGTCGAAAACGCTCCCTCCACATTAAACAGGCATGCACTCACAAATCTGGGCTAAAACTGAGACTACAAAACAGGCTGCCATGCAAACAAAGCATTGTGACTGTCAGGTTGTGGTGAACTGATCGCCTTTCAAAGTGACTCTCACTGCCTGTGCCCTCCACCTCCTTCCCCTGTTGTAACCTTAGAGCCCAGAGGAGTGCCAGGTTACTGGGATTCTCTCTCGTTGGCGCCATGCTGTTTAGTGACCACGCGCATGCTGTGAGACCTGTGATTAAGCTTGGCCTGTGCGTGTTTGTGTGTAAATGTGTACAAGCACACATTTTCCAATCCCTAGTCAAATGGCATTTAAAAATAATTGCTGTTTTTAACTCAACCGACATAGAAAACCACATGGATGGGTGTACCCCAAAAAACAATGCAATGGGATTAGGAAAGTTAAGGTTAATACAGAAGAGTCAACTTCTCTCGATCTCTCAAATGCCCTGATGCAGTAAATCCCACCCACGTCTTGATAACGAGGTACAGTATTCCTCTCCTTTCTCCAAAGTGTTATCGGATATAACAGCTAGTGGAAGCAATGCTATCTATACTTTGCCACGCCTTGTAATAGAATCTCTCACCTCCATCCTCTACTTATTCTGATCACGAATTCGTAGGCATCGCCTCTTCAGAGCTGGCTCCATGTCTCCAGCACTGGGGATATTAGCAGGGCTCCGAAGGCTACCCTTGTCCCTGAGTTTGGGCAAGAGCAGCGGGGTGGTGGTGCCACCCATCTTTGGTGCTGTTGGCAGGGCATAGGCATGGTCCTCATCGGGAACATGGGGATCCTCTCCAACCTCCCCAACTATTGCTAAGGGTTCTTCTGACTGACTTACTAAGCCCTCAACCCGCACTGCGCCAACAACAGAGCACTTGTTCTCTTTGATAGCCTCCAGCTCACTGACGGCTGGATCAGGGGTTGGTGCTGGTACCCTCTGTATTAAGGAGGAGTCCGGACTGGCAGGTGTTGAGGAGGAGGACATCCCATTTGGACCAAGGTCCTGGGATGTCAGGGCAGAGGATGTGGCATCATATGGATGGCTGCTCCCATTTGGGCTGGGTGGCGTGCGTGAAGGTGGAGTGTGGGAGTCCTGCCGGTGGTAGACGGTGTCATGTGAAGGGGACTGTGGTCTGATGATGTTGTGGAGCCCTGATCTGGTACCCTGCCCTGTTCCTGACTCCCCAAGCCCTGATACATCCACCAATCCATTGGCACTTGGCCCAAGCTTTACTTGGGTCCTTTGAAGAACCCTTTGGATGACTTGTCGCTCTGACTGTTGCTGCTTATAGTCCGTCGGCCCCTCCGACTCTGGGGCTGAGCAGGGGGATTCATTGTACTGTGCCCTGGGGGAAGATGCTCCACTGTGGGGTGTTGATGTTGGGGATGGGAATGGCCTTTCTGATTTGACCCAATCTATGTCCCTTGTGCTAGGGTCACTTGGTGAGGTTGCACCCAGTTTGTTGGCTAACAATCTGCTGTTCCCTTCAGCAATCCCTGGAGTTGGCGGTCTTGTAGCCCTGGATCTTCCCCTGTCTGTCCCATCTGGCACGGGCTGGATTACACTTGGAGTTTCTAGGGTTGCCTTTGAAGGGACTGGAATGGGGATAGGAATGGGTATGGGGACAGGTAGGGGAACAATGATGGGATAAGGCACCATGACAGTAGGTTGGGGGAGAAGTGGGCTAAAGGAAGGAATACCAAAGTTCATAATGGGAGGCATTGGGACAGGACCTCTTGGCATCATGTTAAGAGGAGGGGAGTGCAAGCCAGGGAAGTAGGCTCCTGGGAAGGGATGCATCAGTCCAGGGGGATTCATGGACGAGGATGTGGGGGGCTGCAGGTGTGGAGAGTGAGGAGGTCTGTGGATAGGGCTGGAGGAAGGGGCTGGGTGTCTAGGGGGGTTGGCATGAGGGCTTCTCAGGCCCTGAGCATGAAGAGGAGGTCTGATGAACGGCATGTGGATTTGAGGTACCGGCTGATGTTCCAGAAGGGGACGAGGAGGAGGTGGAGGATGGAGGGGAGCAGGATGGGTTGACACCTCCACAGCATGGGGTTGTAGAGGAGGCTGGATGGGTCTCTCCAATGTCCTCAACCCAGAGACAGTGAGCTTGGAATTAGAAGAGGAAGCCTCCGATGGGGAAATGGAGGAGGATTCTGCTGATCCATGGATTGGCCCTTTGGGAGAGAGGTTTCTATGACGAGCTTCTCCTGCACTGCTGCTGCTGTGCCAAGAATCAGGAGTGAGGAGCTTTTGACCCCCCAAACTGCTCTCCGACCTCCCTTCCTGGTTGGTTCTGCTTGGGCTGGAGCTAGTAAGAGCGGCTCGGGCCTCTCGATAAAAAACATCCATCTTGTACTGATTCAGACATTTGGTGCTGCAGAACTGGAGTCGTTCCTCACCAGATCCAAAGTCCAGGTATTCTTTCGTGTGACGGACGTGCTTGCACCAGTCACATACCTGTGGTACAGGGGAGAGAGACTGTGGAGGGTCACTAAATGGATGGATCCTAGCTGAAATACCGTCTAATCTTTACGTAAGAAGAGTCTAAGCTACAGGTGTAGGGCTGTTTTAATCTTGTAATTTTATAGCATATTCATAATATGACTTTACATGGTAAAACAAAAGATGCATTAAAAGTGTCCTCTTACTCTGACATTGCTGTTTATCTTCAACACCAGTCTGGGCGAGTCCTCTGTATGGGGATGCTGAGGGGATCTCTCACCGTGGAGGTCTTCATCTCTGGCCTGACAGGGGAAACCCACAAAGTGACATATAAGACAGGAACCACTATGAGACAACTTATCAGATCTGAGTTCACCCTACTTTTGAAGAAGAAGCAGGAAAATGATATGCTGACATCATTCTGCTGCCATTAAACCAAACTTGACCTTTTGTATTGAAAAAGGTGTAATGAATTGTGTAGTCATCAAGGGAAAAATAAGTTTGAACATCACGCATGGCACAAAGCCTGAAAGGTCAGTACAACAGGGAAAGGGAAATCCGTGTGTTGTGAAAGAAATAGCATTCTCCAACTTATAATAGGGAGATAATGCAAGAGATGTATTGTCATATTATTAGTGGCCTTGCCCATATTAATATAGGAAATTCCTCTTGATTCGTGTAAGCGGATCTGCTGTGGGTCTGAGTGCTCCCCCATTTCTGTGACCCATTGAGTCGTGTTGAGTTACGAAACATGAGGCAGCTGAAGGTAAGGTATGCACTGAAAGTGGACACCTCGCCCCAGGCCTCCTGGCTTTCCTCTCAGACAAGCAGCGACAAGCCAACGGCAACGCTTTCCTCCCCGCCTCAGAAAAACTAGAGGGCTTGTTGCACACAGCGTCTGCTCAGCCCTCCTTTTTGTCTCCGTTGTTGTGTGAATAAAACCTACCACAGTATAAACAATAGTGGGGGTGAAAAGCGATACAGCTGCTTGTCACACCGCACATCTAAAGAGGGTATATCCATGTCGTAATGGAAGGTGAAAAATTGTGGCAATGTGCACCTGAGCTGTTCACCAAAGTTGCTTTCCTGTTCTGCAGACCCAAGACACTTAATGGCCCCATCTCCATTAACGCGAAACTGATACTAAGTGTCCTCCACCAACTTTGACCTCCCTCCCACCATTCCTATACTGGCTCCTCCGTATCAACTAGAAAGCGTGTTCTCGGAGATCCCCCCTTTTTAAATTCCGGTAAATTAATCCATCAGTTATGACCTCATAAGATCAAGGGTATCTGTTTCTGAAAGTCTGTTTACCTGCCAGAGATCATTTCATGCCTGGGTCTCCTGTGTACGTTGGGATTTTCAACATCTCACCGACAAATGGACAAGACACAAATAAATGCATATGACCACCCAGCTGTTATGGTTTGTACACACACTTCCTTTACTACTGACCTTATTGCGTTTGAAGTAGGCCCGTCTGCAGGCGGCGAAACACTTCTCACTGCAGAAGCTCTTGAGCTCTGAGCCCATACACAGGGAGTAACGCTTTACTCCTTCCTTCTGGCACCAAACGCACACTATCTGCACATTTTGTACATCTTCCACTGAAGGGGAAAGCAGAAAGAAGGTTCGAGGTCAAATAATTAGTCAAATTGCGAAGGATAGATGATGATTACACCAGCCGTATTAGAAGTCTTAACCTCTAAATGTCTGTGAACAGCTCAGTGCTTTTCAGCGGACTAACTAACTGTGTAACAACTTAATCTTACAAGAAGTCAAGAGACATGATTTAGCTGTGCTCTTTTCGCCAGGAACAGATCTCTAAGCTAATTATCTGGTCATGCACATTATGTCAGTTTGTTAGAGAATCAGAGTAACTTGGCCCTCAGCTGGAGGGGCTCCAAATCATCCACTGGGATATATCCTACCATGAATAGGACCTCTTACATGTAGAAACAATATATCAAGGGTTGTGTGTGCATGTGAGAATGCTGGGGCAGCAATGCTATAAGCTACAATCAAATCTATTTATGTGTAGTCCCATGGCCCACTACCTGCTGATGGCTTTATGAGGGGAACAATGACGGGGGCACTCTTGTGCTCTTTGGGGGTGGTCAGGGACGAGCTTGTTGAGGAAGAGGATGGTGAAGAGGAGGGGACACTAGAGGACTCTCTCTCTCCGCTCTTCATGGCGAGAACAGAGTGACCGACCTTGGTTTCCAGGCTCTTCGGTTTTGGCAATGAGTTTTCTGAAAAACATGTATGCAATTGAAATCTAATGACTCAGATTTTTCCGAAATGCAATAGCTTAAATCCTTGGTACGACTGACAAGATGCTACAATAACAATGCGCAACAATAGATGTATCTGAATGAATGAAACTTGAGAACTACAGTGTGTCTAGCAAATTTGAACAGTGACTCAATGTCTGCACTGTAACCTGCAGAACCTGTCGGTGTAAATTCAAGAAGGCTCGTCTCTATCAGTGAACTGATCACACCTGCCCTCACCTTTAAGCACAGACACATGCTGCCTCCTCTCTCTGTAGTTTCTGATCTCGTTGGCCTCCGACTCTCTGAGATCTACCTTGTCGTAGCCGTACCATCCCAGCAGCTCGTTCATGGTGCTTTCTGCAAACGTCTGCATGAGAAAAAGAGGCAAAGAAATCACTGATTAACCTTCCATGTAAAGGGATAGGGTAACAGAGCCACTGCCTGCCTGCAAATGGGAAATTGTGAGCGTACATCTTAGGGTTGTTAGTGGAACTTTTTATCCTACGTTAAACATAATCAGACCTCCCTACTCTGAATCAATGTGAGGGATTCTTTCTCAGCCCCGGCCCACTTTGGAAATGAATACGGGCACAGTGGAGTACAGTATGACGCTTTTTCCATGATGTGTTCAAGTTGTTTACTCTTGCTAAATCTGAGACGGAAAGGTTTAAAACCTAACACCGGTGTGAAATCTATGAATCATCCTTTGTTTATCTCTTTTAATTGGAAAAAAGAGGCAGAAAAGAAAACTGTTCTCCACAGATGGGATGTGTGGTCTGTCTTTTTTTTTTTATTACGACCAGATGAAAAAAAAAAAAAAACACAACACAAAGGTCTCTCTCTTTATCCACCCACCTCTCTCTGTGGCTTTGGGAGAACCGGATTGGAGGAGAAACCTGATCCGGAACGGGGAGAAATCAGAGCGGGACACCCTACACCACAGCGAGGTCCCACGGTTCTCGGAAATGCCCCACTCTTCTCTCCTATGTCCACCACTCTCTCTCTCTCTTTACCCAGCTTTCCCCTGTCCCTCCCCTTGTCTCTCTACCCCCCCCACCCCTCTGCCTCCCATCTTCACCATCCTCCCCTCCACCTTCCAGCCATGACACCCGACACAGCCCTGCCTCTCAGGTTTCACCCTTTTCCAGCACAGCCCGGCCTGCTGTGGCGGTGTTGTAGTGCTGTAGTACTGACTGCACATTCTTTCCCCTGCTTTCCTCACTCCGACCTCTGCTCCGCTCTCGGGCCTCAAAAAGAAATGGATCTCTCCCTTGCTTGCTCACTTTCTGCTGTGTGTGTGTGTGTGTCTGGGAGAGTGTGTGGGTGAGTGCACGCAGTGGTATCATATCCAGCTAAATATGCCTAACGATGATTAAAGTGAGGTATCCGGTGTCTGGTGCTGCGCTCGGGTCTGACGTGGAGGGAGTAGGTCCGAATGTGGTGTTGAAACAGATGTATTACAGAGACAACACTCGGCTGGACCTCAGCTGAGCTGGAAATCGGCTTTCCTGCCTTCCTGTCTGTCTTTTTCTCTCACTTTTTCCTTTGCCCTTTCATAATTTGACTCATATTAAAGGTGCATGTCTCCAGGATTAACTCTAAATTTGAATTCTTGTGTGTTGTGCCGATACCCATTGTGATACCTAGGCTTAATTATAGGCCGATACGAAGTACTGTAACACTGCATTGTTTTTGTTTTTGTTTGTTGTCCTCAAACTATAATCTTCCTGAATCCAGTTAATATTTTAGGGGCTAATAAATGATGGCATCTGATCGGCGCATTAACTGGCATACTCGCTGATACCGGATACTGATATCTGTAATGGTACCAATACTGGTAGACATAATGATATCGGTCTAGTTTCCCATCAAATCTAACAGTGTTCTGTGATGTTCTGCAGGAAGACAACACATTAAAGGCTCCTCTCCCGTACGCATACAGCCCAGTATCACTTTCTCTTTTCTTGTTAACTAAGAACTTTTTTATTCACCCACCCCTCAACTTCCCACAATATTGTTTTTGTTTCTTTCTGGCAGTTCAGACAAACATCTGCTTTGTGAGAGTGACAAGCCATATCCCAAACCACAGAGAGAGTTGCAGCCAAAGGCAACAAACCGGGGCCGACCCTGAGATTGAGCCCAGGCAGGGCTCACATCAAGCGGGGATAGCGTTTCACATGTTTTGATTAAAATTAGTTAAGTTGTAACACAACACCTCCCCTGGATATCAAGCGCTACAATCCAAACCACTTACACAAAAAGCGCACATTTCCTCTCTCACGAAAAGGCCAGAATCCCCCCATCATCCCCCGAGAAACTGCATGTCTTTTTAGATTTCTGAGCTCCTGCTTGAGGGAGCTTCGGGTATCCCTTACCACCGCAGTCGGCACTCTCAAATAGCCAGTGTCCGAACCCAAACAAAGCAGACAATCCAGGGATTAGTTTCCATGCAGTAATGGGCTCATAATGGTGGGAGGGAATCAGGTCTGTTACTGTGATTGAACTTGCCTGTGAAGTGACTGTCCTTTAAAAGCAACAGAAGAGAGATTCTTTAAGGACCTGCCCTGGTAAACATCTTCTCTGAGCAGGAACTGTAGATGGCACTGATGATATTTGCATCATTAAAACTTCTGTGCAAGTACTTTACTGTTTTTTTTTTTAACAGTGTAAGGCTGAGGTGGTGCTGTTCAGAGAGTATGAGGACATTGTCTTCTTTGGTAAAGCATCAGGGCAAGTCTCTGTGGTGTAGCAAGTGTAGGAGCGGCGAAGAAGTGACGCACATCTGGATCTCCGCTGGACATTAGCGTCCGGCCACAGCTGGCCTGACATGGCGTCACGAGAAGGCGAAGGCCAACCTACTCTTCTTCACTGCGAACAACTATAATTAAAACGTCCCGTGATTCTCAGCTGTGTGTCACATTTTGACTTTAGATTCATTATAAAAAGTTTATTATAGAATCACTTTTTCAGCTTTTTGGGTGCAAACTTTCAACTTTCCCAGTGATTTATCTTCATTTGAAAGGATGGAAAGTGTTCATAAAGTATTATAGCGCTTATATTAATAACACAAGAAGCGCATTCATTGAAAACAAACAACAGAGCGTGTCTGATTATACCCAACATTGATTTGTGCGCAGTTCACTTTCTCTCTTCTCTGAGTGAGAATACTTTCTCCGCGTACATTACCTCTCTTTAAAAAGTAATCAAAGTCGCTCTCACCTTCATCTCCTGGTTGATCTCCCTCTTTACAGGGTGCGCAGGTTTCCTGCTGCGTTTATTTTCCGGAGGTCTCCCTTTCTCCATCTCTGGCATAGTCCTGGTCCGGCTGGATCCGATCCGGATCAGAGTTGGGTGTCAGCGGGAGTTTTGTTTTTAGCGGAGTAGCGCAGAGTGAAAGCTGTCACTCCCGGTGACAGCGGCTGTCATTCCCGGTCGTCTGAGTCCCTCATCTAAGGGCTTCGCACCATCAGAGTCCACTGAACATGCGTGCGCTCCGGGCTGGAGGCTCCACCGCCGAACAATCCCCACTCTCTCTTCTGCAATACTGCCACACACCTGCAGTTAACAGAGATATGACTTCCGGTTGGGACCTTCAAAGTAGTCTCTTAATGACAACTACGGCAGTGCGTTTTTAGAACCAAATGTAGGATAAGCAGGGTTAACTATCAAAAGCTAAACACGGAACTCTGAGGTTGGAATAAATATAGTAAAAAAAAAAATTAATTTTAATTAATTTTTTAAAGGATTTTAAATAATTATGGTCAACATTTATCATTGGTAGAAATGCAAAACAAAACAAAACAATAATTTAAAATATATATATAGTTTTATATATTATATTATATAGTATATTTACAATATTAAGACTAATTAGCTCTGTTCAAACTCTGGAATAAAACTTGCACATGGAAATTTTATGTGGGAAATACAACAGGAAAAACTGCCCATAACTCATTTAATATTTTAACTAGGAAATATTGCACATCTTTAAAACAAACGATGGTACGCTCTGCCTCCATTATTTGTGTATAAATGATGTTTAATGCCCTGCAATGATCTTATGACATGAACACTTTTATTGAGAAAGCACATTCGCCTCACTTCCTGCCTTTTAGGTAATCTTCCCGTGTAGCTTGACGCTGCCCTCTCCGGATTGGGAAGGGAGGGCCCTCTGAGTGGATGTAACCCAACACTTGGCGCCCACCCCTCCCAAATCTCAACAGATAGATTTCATGAGGAATGCAAAGACTGTGTTTTATCTGAGGGGACACAGTACAAACACTGTACAAATACTCTTGTCTTAAAATAAAGAGATGAAAAGAGTGCGGTGACTTCAATGATACCATGGCAGAGAGGCTTTCTCACATGGCATCTGTTTGATCAGTGAGTGCTTCAGTGAGTGTGTGTATGTGTGCGCACAAACACACCTGAAATGTCCACATATGGGCCTTTAACCGCCCTTTCCCTTTTAGGAAAACTACAACATGCCTGAGGGCAGGAATTGAGTGTGTGTGCCTAAACAACAGCTTTGAACATAAACATTTGTCCCCTGGTTATTCTTGATGGTAAAGGCCAGTGGATTTATTACCCTATCATGTTTCCAGACGCCTGATGGAAAGATGGAGGGGATCAAGTTGCATTCAGCAACACAAATACACTTCAATATTATTTCAGACAAGTTGGACAACTTTAATTACGTTGGTATTTTACTTCTTTTTTAATATTATTTTTTATTCTTAACGTCATAACGTAACCGACATGTAAGTTGAAACTCCACATCTTGTTGACTACTAATTGTAATGAATTTAGGTGATACATTTGGTCATGTTATCACAAAATATGTATGCAAACTGGACTCCTTAAATGTCTCACTCTTGCAGAACTTTCACTCAACCCCAAACAGAAAGACAGACAGATAGAAAGACAGACAGGACAGCAGGGCTGTCTCAGAGCCTCTCTCCTCCCTGGGACCTGTCTCCAGCCGTCCTCGCTCTGCTCTGGTTGGAGGAATCCAGGGACCGAGCTCGTGTAAACAGAAACCTGATCCAGTGCTCAGGGCTTAGGTTTCGCCCCTCCGTACAGCCGCTGATGACACCTGATCCGGCCCGGCTTTGGGAACAGAGCTTATCTGATGCCTCACAAAAGGCCCCTCACATCTGGTGCCTCTGCAGGGAGCGCTGTCCCTTTAGGTTCCTCTGGGGGGTGAAGGCGAGGATAAGACCGTCTCATTATTCCCTCAGAAACCTCCTAACACAAACGATAGAGGACTAGAGACACGTCTAAAGTTACAATCCCCAACATCTGGACTGAATCATAAAAATTGGCCACTTTGTGTAACATTAGTTGTATTATCGTCCATGGATATATGACTACAGTGAAAACACCCTGTCAATTAAGAAGATGATTTAGATGTTGTACTCCAGTCTTTACACAGGATATTGTACAGTGTGATCTCCTGAGGTTTACAGTTATACGTGTTCACCACTAGGGGGCGATGTTTCCCCATTGGCTTTGAATAGTTGTGTCATTGAATATAGCCAAATGTTTTCCAAGTCAAATTACATGCAAATGCAGACAAGAAAAGCGAGTCTGTGTCTCTGGCCCGAAGATCAAATGATTTGACCTGACGTCTACAAAACAAGTTTGATTGCATTTTTATTACATTTCACTAAAAACTAACAGCATCTGACAGCCTGCTTTAAATTTTATTTTATTCATTTTTTAAAAAATCTATAATTTCTATAATCATAGTATAATATTTAAATTATGATCCACATATGGTAAATTAACTTGTGACCAAACAAAGCCAAAATAAAATCATGTAATCAAATCCAAGTAAAGCCTAAAAAAGTGACAAAGTTAATGACCACCAACTTTAAGAAGAAGCCATTTGGATGGTGTGAATGCTTTAAGGCTTTTAAAGATTTAAATGCAGTATAGCACAATTCAACAAAATTTTGTCTCCGATAAATCCTTAAAAGGTTTGTTTAAAGATGTGGGCCAATTTCAGGTCAATTAGTCTTAACACAACCTCATTCTAAACACCTATAAACGTTGTCTGTAGTGTAATAAACTTGTTTAAACCAGCCAATGAATAGCCTTTGATTAGTGACGCATACTCTCTAATAACAGTACAGAAACCCAATCATATCATAAAACCAAAATCAGGCACGTGCACAGATAGGACCCAAGGGAGATTTGAGCCCCTGCCCTTGTGACCCCAGAGTCGAAAAGTGCCCTTAATTTAACATGACTCGGTCAAAACCTAGCATCTGGCTGACCGCATCAGGTCAATGTGTACTTTTGTGGGCAATGTGTTACAAGGTCTGTCCATATGAGGCCGATGACAACGTGTTTGAAAGCAGGTGCAAGCTGCAGAGGACAGCGGACGTGCAGCAGAGGAGCAGCCCTGTCTACTCCCCGAACAAAGTATCCAGAGCCGTATAGACAGAGAGTCGCGTCATTGGAGGTCCAATATGCTCCATGATCCGCCATTGTGATGTCGGAACTCTCTCTCTACGGCTGTCAGTCAGACATAGACATAGACACATGTGTAGGGCTGACCCCTACGGTCAGCCAAAAAATATATATAGGCCTATATTATTATTATTTTTAATTCTATCAAATATAAAGAAATGTAAAGTAGTAGCCACAAAAAATATGCCTTAACAATTAAGGAAGAACCCCACATTCCCCACCCCACCCCCTCCCAAATTGATTTCGTCCAATCAATAAATTAACTTTCAACGTGTCTTGACTTGCCACCTTGGTTCGTTTACAGTGAATATCACTCAGGTAGGAAATCAACCAAAACCCTTACTTTACATGTTATCCATTAAAAAAAGAAACTTCTCAAAGAAACCACTGATCTAATGAGACTGAATTAGTCTAAACAACTGAACGCTGACTGACTGCATTACTTTTATGAAAACATGTCAAATCTGTGGTTTCTTAGTGACGTAATGTGGTTCAGTAGAATATAAACACTTCTCATGTTATCGACATGTGTGATTATGGATGGCGGCGGCGTGACAACATCAGGGTGGGAATTATTGCATGTTGGTGGAGCAAGAGCCCTCTTTTTTTGCTTGAGCCCCCAAAATGTCAAATATATATTGATATGCCTGATCAAATATATAATTAAATTATGTTTAGTTGTATGTTACTGTACTGTGGATGTATCCCTTTTCCCAATTTTATTTCGCTGCTATTTTCTGTGTGCACATAAAAGTTTCTTTGGATAACCCTGTACAGGTATTTGATTGCAAATAAAAATGAGCTATACCTGCTAATTTTTCAAAATCAATTCACAGAGGAGCTAATGCTAATATACCAAAAAAACGTTTGAGGAATTTTCTCAGTTAGGTTGTCACAAATCAAGTAGTCGCCAAACATCCTTACATGTTTTAATACTTGCCCTAAAACACTCCATGTATGCAGACATAAGTAAAAACAAAGTAACACCTACATTTACAAAGATACAAGCCTATCTTTTGTGCCTCTAATTTTTGCTAATTGTGCTAGCTTGTGATGCTATACACGATGACTTCCTGTTTACATATTAGGTTGCTCTTGATTGGACTATTGATGTTTCAAAGCAGCCGATGTGCTCACTGCTAAATACTTTACTCGGTAAAACCAATTATTTGTTTCGAAGACATTTAAAAAAGAATGTATAATGCTACTCGATTTAGTAACATAATAGTTCGATACTAGGAAGTTGGTTCTAGTTAGTTAAGAAGGCCTTAATGTTCAGACTTTGTAATGTATTTTTAAATAGCTGTTGCAATCAATACTGAACACTAGGTGTCGCTGTCTCTACACTTATAACTAAAGCCTGACACCAGAGGCTGCTCAACAGGTTGTAGTAACTTTTAATTTTATTCTGTTTTGTCGATAAATGTCGGTTTTATTGCTTATGAGGCAAATGTTCGAAGTGGAGTAACATAAAAACAGGAACTGACGTGTCAATACTCAAAACCAAACTATTGCCTGAGTCAAGCAGCCCATTATCACAGTGGCAAGATCAGAGCAGTCTATATTTTCTCACCGGTTCGACTTCCTGTGCCACTGTGCTGATATGAGTGGTTAATTGTCAACAATGAGTCACACAATTTAGTACGGTATCTAAACATATGGTAGAAAAGTGGAAACATGGGAGTGGATTGGAGCATGCGCGCTCAGCTTAATTCCTAATTAGTAGAAATGTACAACTGTATTAACCTATAGCGTGCCATTGTTCCTGCAATTAGAGTACGCTTTGTATAACATCCTCCCATTGTAAGGCTGTATTACATTTTAGTATAACTGTAATATCCATCATGTCCGGGACTCTGTGAGGACCCTATAGGTTACGTCACAGACCTGCAGCTGGTATAAAAAGCTGCGTCTGATGCAGCGTCCACATTAGAGAGAAGAAGAGTGTGTGAGCAGCCTCCTCCATCTGGGCCAAATTATTGCAAAAAAAAAGAGAAGAAAATGTCCAAAATGACGATCGTTCAGATTGGAGTGCTTGTGTTCGCCATATGTTTAACAAGAGAGGTAAGCTGACATTTATTCTCTTTATTTGGCACTAAATTTGACTTTATTAATTTGGTAGTGATTAGAATTACTGTGCATGGGCGGAAGGATTTATTTTTATTCATATGTATTTATTACTGATGGAAATTTCCTGTGTAGTGATTGGTTATTTGACTTTAATGATGTATCTAGGCAGAGCTAAAACTAATATAGTGATGTTTCGACCACAGCAGGCTAGACATGAAGCTCTCTGGGGAAATTAACACGATCCTAAATTCTAGTGAGTCGATTTCAGAATATGTGTAATTAAACTTCCTTCTCAGTCATATATATATGTTTTTACACATTTATTTTTACCCCTCGTTTAGCTTACACTCTAGTGAATTAATGATTCAGGTGCAGTGTATTGTCTACCTGTGCAAAGGTGGGGAGAGAATCTAAAGTTACTTTTTGGAGCGGTGTGCCAAACGAAACCTGACACGCAGGCGCAGGAACTATTTTGTCTTATCCTCTTTGCTCACCAACCAGCCATCCCATGTTGTCAGAAAGTATACAGAATTTTATATACCGGTGTGTGTTTGTGGTTTTAAATAAAAGATAAAAACATTAAATTTTTTTTTGGTATCTTAACAAATATTCAGTGAAGATTGTTTTTGACTTTTTTTATTGATGCTTCATTATGTTTTAGTGCCACTGTGTTTAATTTGCATTTCATTTAAATGATCTGGTTTTTATCACCGCTGTTTTTCCTCTCATGAACTCCACGTTCCGCTCTGGCAAAACAAAACAGAAGCTTTTTAAGAGAATCATTTTGAAGTTTTGCACCCAGCTCATCCCTCCATTCTCCTCTTTTTTCCTCCTTCTCCAACAGGCGGTCTCCAATAACAGCACAGACCCCACAGCGGGGGGAAACGTCACCTCCAACCCCAACGCCACCACCATGGCAACAGGAACTTACAGCAGTTCAACCAACTCCAGCACCCCTACCGGGGCCGGCGTCTCGCTGCACGCAGCCGGCACCTTCTCATTCCTCATTCCTGTCATCGTGGCCGCCTCTTTTCTGCAGCGCTACTGTTGAAGCCCGGACCCCCCAGCCCATTCCTCCTCACCTCCCATCCAGTCACCCCACCCGGTCCAGCCTCGTTCCTCCACCCTTCACTGCACAGAGACCACAAGACTAACAAGGATGGACTCCACAACCCTCTTTGTCCTCCTTAAGTAATGCTAAAAAGATGTAATTCAAGACATTTCTCTCAGTAAAGGGGGTTCAATCTTCAGCTGGAGATCATCTGGAGACCTCCCCCTCAGCCCCCCTTGCCTGGAATCAAAAGGAGCGTTGGTGCACCCAGCTTCCCTTTTGGCTTGCGTTTCCATAGTCACGCCATCACATTTTGGAGATGCTCAGGGCTGCGATTGTCATGTCACATGTCTTGATTGAAATGCGGACCACTTGAGTGTACAGAGGTTCTTTCTGTGGCTTCAAATCCACCTGGCAATCATATGAGAAAAGTTCTTGTCCGTTAAGTCGAGTTTGGCACATAAAGTAGGAGATTTGGGAAAGAGAAAAAAAAAAAGCCAGATGACATTTTTAGTTGGGTTTTTTCATAATTTGGCTCTTGGGTCTTTTTATTAGAAATGTCAAAGAGATGTATGTAGCAAATAAGTTGCCGCAGGACTTGTGTCAGTTTTGCCTTGTGATTTTTAAAGAGTTGTGGTCTTTTACAATGAGGGTTTGATTGACACCTTTCCCCCCCCTTCATCCATGGGTTAGACCCAGGAAATGACTGTATGTGTAACCATATGGGAAGGGTTGATGTTAGATTTATATTTCCCCCTTATAGTTTATATTTTGTATAAATGGAAAATGTACTGTTTATTAGTTTGGATATAAGATAATGGAAGAAATGTACAATAAATTATGAAAAATGACAGCTGGAATTGTTTCTTTGATTCCCCCTTTCTCTAACTGTGGCTGAAAATGTTTATCTTACTGTGAAACCATTTTTCATCATCCACATCTTGTGTCAGGTCTGAATCCATGACATCACCCTAACAGAGTTGATTGAAAGGGTGTGGTGATGCCGTACTCATCATAACTGTGCAGCCAGGCAGTCTAGACAGGCAACTGCTGCACTACAGGCCAGAGATGGGCTCAGCATTCCCTGATGTCCCCTCTGATCTCCTCTGGATTAGTGCCAGAGCAGCGCTGACTGGAAACAGGACCAGTCTCTGTGGTATTCAACTGATGTACAAAATCTAAACAAACCTGCACACAACATTTAGATCATTATGATTCTTCTTTTGGCCTCTAAAATGAGGAGCGAAAAGGCTGTTAGCAAGCAGAAACCTGTTAGTTCAGTGGAATAATATTGATTCCTACAATAACTGGAAGAACAAACATTAGTTTAAAGTGCCCCAGAGGGACGGCTAGGTCATAAGTGATTAGGTATCTAAACATGTTTGACTTTGGCTGTGTCTTAACACTGTCTAATCCTGTCAATGTGTCAGTGCTTAAGCCTCCAACACCTGCAAACATCCGTATCGAGGCACACTAATATCCTTAAATCAAATATTTATTTAGATTTAAATCATCTTCCATCTTTAAAACACACATAAAGGGAGGATTGACTTTAAAATGGAACATCATAGGTTTGTGTTTTATGTTATAATTTGCCAGTAAAATAGTACAACATGAAATAATAAAGGCCTAAAGTTTTAAAGCAGAACAATACAAGGGAGCGCTTTTTGTGGTTATTTTAAACTATATATGGGTTTAATGTCATTGAATTGGCAAGTGATCAAATAAAAGCAGTCAAACTGATCAAAATAATGCTACAGTCTGTGTGTTTGGGATGGACACAATGACGGCAGAGTGAGTGGCGTGCAGCTCGGAAATGCCTCAGCACCAGTAAAGCCGGCCTCATGACTCATTAGTCCGGCCTATTGTCTCCCAATCCTCTCTGCACTATTAACCTCTCCCCGCACAGCCCCATCTCCCCTCCATCTCGCCTCCCTTTTAACATCCCCTTTTTCCGGATCTCTCCATTTAAAGTCTGCAGAGACTGTATAGATGTGATTTGCAAAAATTATTTAAAGGGCTTCTTTTTCTAGACGGTCTGGATATTTCAGAGTGAGGTCTATGATGTAACAAGCCAGTGAATAGTTGGCTTAAGGTCGCCTCTTTTACACAGTGGAGGATCAGGGACTTAATTTGCAAGAGTTAAGTTCTTAGACACTAAGAAAAACAGATAGCAGACACACAAATACCACTTACGTAACTAAAGACATCCTATAATCGTACATTCAAGTGCTGATTTTGTATGGTCACTAAAGAAAATCAGCTGCTTTATCACATGAGTTAAGTGACAGTGCCTCAGTCGAAGATACTATTTAAACCATGTGTATGGAGCTCATACGATCTAATAGCAGACTTCCTGTTTCCTGCTGTATCCCAGCCAGCCCTGAGAGAGGTCTGATACATTTAAATCCTATTCAAAAGAAACTTTAACTGAAATTCAAATTTTCTTTCTGGAACAACTTCACTGAAAACCCTTTATTTATACTATCATTACATAAATAATAATGGTCATCCAGCTTCCCTCTTTGTTAGAAAATGGACAAAAGGAGCAGGGATTTCTGGTAATACAGTTATTGTCTGTGCCAAATAGGCAAACCTGACATCAAGGGGCTTAAGAGCGCAGGTGGCTGCGTGTGTACATCAGTCTCACACAGAAGCAAACGCTCCTTTGTACAGTCCTTTGTGTACAAAACATATTAGAGTGACTCCTACACTAAAGCTTTTTCGTAAATAAATTACATTTAAAGTAATCCATAAATGGGAAAATATAGTTGGCTTGAGTTTATTCTCTGTCTATGAGCGGATTACCCATAACAAAACATGACTGTATTTTACTGTTACTTGTGATGTATTGCATTTTTTGTGTGTGTTTATGTTACTCTTTGACTGCTTGTATATTTGGGACGAATAAAAAAACAAAAAATAGACTTTAAATTGAATTAAGAGCTAATAAAGTTTGCTGAAACTGCAGATAAACAGCAAGTTAATTACAGAGTTGCCCAGAAGTACAATGTAAATAGATAAGTGTGTCATCAGCATACGTGGAGACTTTTTCAATGGAAATGCTTATAATGAATGATTTCTTATCTATATGGTCAAATGAACAGGATTGACAACCATACAATTTCATCAAGTGTCTTGTTTTTGTCATACAGGGTCGGTTCAAGCACAACCGAGGTCATTTTGTAAACAACCAAGATGGCCGCCGCTCATGTGGGATGTTCTGAACCCACTATCATATCAGCACTATGCGAACAGGATTGCAAGTTCACATTACGTGCAAATGGTAAGTGTTGCTTAATAAATAATGTCATTGTCAAACTTTTTATGTGTCATGCTGAACTGGAAGCCTTAGGAACTGGAGGTTTGAGCTAGCTACTTAGCCTAGCACTACATCAAACATTGATAGGTTGTAGCATGCGAGAGGTATTTTGGTCTGTACCCGTTTCAATTTCAATTTTTCAAAAGTGTATGGGGCTCAAGGTCCAGACAAAAAGACAAGCCAATACACAAAATAAGTTGTACTAAAGCACAATAAAAAATCATGGTTTAAAATGTTTAACACCCCCTTGAAATGAATGAAGAACAGAGAGCTACTAGACTTATTTTGGTTTGTGAATTGGCCCGACAATGCCAGGCTAATAATATTCCTGGTGGGAGAGTCAGTTTTTAAGAATGAACAGTGTTTACATGAGCTAAAACCACTAATTCTAATACCACTGTCGTCCAATACCTAGGGAGGGAAGCATTTTCGCTCATTATTGAATCAGGAGCATTGATTCACAAAATGTGACTCAGTAAACTCATCCATCCTGTTATTCCCTCTCATCTTACTACAAAACTCGGCTGAGTCATTGTCTGTGGAGATTGGGCTCAAATATGTTCCTTCATTGCTGCTTTTTCCTCCTTTAAATTGATTCTCAGAACCAAAATCGGAAGAAAAATATCTCTTATACAATTTTTCTTTCAAAGATTTTTGTTTGTATTAGTTTGGCCACAGGTAGCTGAAAAATGTTGCACTTCCCATCAGTCAAATAGTTGGTGTATTTTTCGTCCGGTCTTTTCTGATTATCCTAAATAAGCCGGAGATGCTGTTTCCAGTAACTTCAGACGCATCACTTCCTGTGTGCCAGATTTTTTCCTGGAACGATCCATTAGACACAGGCTGTTAGCAACGACAGCAATGGTGTCAGCTTTCATTATGCAGGTGTGGGATAAATCGCTTTTGTGGTACATCAACTTTCAAAATAAGTCAAATAAAAGTGATAAAATGTCTTCCAAACAATAGGTGAAATATGTTTTGTATTTTCATGTTACATTCTGTGATCAATAATTGAAGTTAAACCAACTTTTAGCTTCAGTTGAATCTCACAGTTTCGCTGTGACCTTTACTTCCTTCTGTCTGCTGTTTCTTTAACACGATATCCATACTGTCTTCCATACTGTCTCCATAACTCTGAATGACACACAATCACCTCTCTTCTGGTGTGAGGTGTGACACCCAGCAGACCTTTAATCATTGATTGACTTTATGAATTATTCAGACGTCCGCCAGTGTGGCAGGGACAATGTCACACACACACACTCATATAATACTCCCAACCCACATGGACACCCTTCTCTTGAGGGCCTCTTATACGTGTCTTTGTGTCAAAGCAAGGGACGCGATCACATGGTCATTATTCATACATGATGTTGTGAAATGGGAGCCATGTTTGTATTTACAAATGCACCGTCAGTCGTAAAAGTTTACATATTTTGTGCGTTTGTGAGGAAATAATGTAACTGTTACAGGATACAGCAGTCACGTTCCTCTCATTAAGGGCTAAGGCCCCCTGACTAGTGTCAAGTTTCAGGACTGCAGGACTCAGAGTTGCTCAGGAACAATAAAGCAGCTTTTTTGTTTACTATGTTTGTAATTATATACATAACACAAGTGGCCTAAAACAATATTTTCCAAGTTCCAATTGTTAAGCTGTTTTCATTTTAAGGGATAGTTAAGCTTCTCCTCTGTCCAGGAGTTTGTTTGGTGCTCATGAATAATTCATTTCACACCTCAAACAAATGTGAGGCTCAGTGTCACACCTGTCCAGCCCTGTGCTTGTTGCTTAGTGCCCAAACCATCTCAGGCTGATCCATCGATCGAAGATGACTGAAGTGAAAATGTTTGAGGTCCCTTGCTTCTCAGATGGTCACTGAACCAAACAGCAGCTGCTTACACACTGTTCTCACAGTACACTCTGTACAGAGAACAACAACCAGCCTCTAATCTGCTTGGTAGAGAAAAAAAGACATCAGGTAGCAGCTGCAGTATGCCGCTTCAAAACAACCTATTCTTAGGGACATATTAGGTGAAAGTACTGAGTGCTGCTGTACACTGTACACACACAAGAGCAGAGGTGTCCGTACAGATGACTTTGGGGAATTCTAAAGATATTATATTGTCATTTGCCACACGTTACAAAACTTGTTTTTGTTAGAATGTATTGGTTTTTAAGGTGATTTACTTCTTCACCATATTCACACAGCGGCCATTTTCTTCAGGCGTTAAGCTCAGGGTGTGAAGCTCAAATGCTGTTAATAATGTTGTACGGCTGTATGGTTTGCAAATCATTTAAAAGTCATGAATGTGACAGACTGTTATCATTTAAATGCTTCTTGATCGATTAGCAACCTAAGAGAGAATGAAAAGTGAGAATCCAGAGGGGCATGGGGCCATATTTCAACATAAAACAACTAAATAGATCTATACGTACCGACAGCTAAGTACAAGCTAACATTAGCATTCAACCAATTACTACTACTAGTAGTTAACATTAGCTAGGAATCAAGGCTAAACCTCTCTATTGAGTTGTGAAACATTCAAACAGTAATTTTAGCTAGGAAGTGGTCGAATGCTAACATTAGCTGGTGTCCGACAGTAGCTTATGAGTTCCCAAAACCTTTTACATTGAAATATGACCTGATGTCCTTTATCAATATTCATCGTCTTTTCTGTTTATGATCATTCAGTAAGTGGTTACATGATCGGGCTATATTTTAATATAAAACTAAATAACTCACTATGTACCGACAGCTAAGTACAAGCTAACAATAGCATTCAACCAATTCCTAGCTAAAACTACTAGTAGTTAGCTAACATTACTGTTGCAAATGTGTTGTGTGTTGACTGTGTTGGATTAAGCTTAGAATTCAAACAGCAATTTTTTCAAACAGCAAGCTTAGAATTCAAACAGCAATTTAGGATGTGGTCAAATGCTAACGTTAGCTAGCTGGCTTTAACGTTTTACGTTAAAGTATGACCTGATGTCCTTTGTCAATATCCATTGTCTTCTCTTGATAGTGATTTGTCAGACTCCCTACATTTAAACAATTTGCAATATTAATGGTAAACATCTTCCTAGTTAGCCATTATAGACTGCATTGTTATTAAATGGATTTCAATAAAGCTTCCTAACAAGTTTTTTTTTTTTCAGAGGACAAGCGGGCCATTAGATGAGCTACAGTGTTCTAATGGAGATAAATAATCTGCATTGGAAATGTTCCACAACCACTTATTAATGGATTATAACACTCTAAATAACTATTATTACATATTTGAACTATGATGAATGTAACTCTTGGTTACAAGTCATACATTCTTTTACAAAAAAGGTGTCTATAAAGCTCTTCAGACCATTAAACACAGGCTTTAATAAAACCATGGTGTATTCTGCCTATAATGCTTAAAATAGACCAACCTCATCAGTATTTTACACTTTCAGGGGGCTGTTTGCTGTAAGCTGTTTATGTAACCTCCCCCCATTCTGCTTTGCAAGTTAGAACCAGAATGACACAGCTCTTATTCAGACTTTGTGAATGCTTTGGGAATACTGTGAAAGCTCAAACTCATACCCAACAAGAGGAAAAAGCGCTTCAACAGGTGTGCTTTGGAAAAAACAAAAATCATTCAAATGTCAGCGAGTCCTGCTGCTGAAGAACCAAATTCGTTCGGCCCTTTCAAAGCTGTCACGAGAAGAAAGCTACTTCTGAGTGAAGATGTTTACTCGAGGACTTGCACAATTTACACAAATTTCCATGTTTGCAAACCCTCTCGCTTAGATTTGCAAAGTTTCCATTTCAATATTATGAACTTCAAAAAGTTTAGCACACAAAATAAATGCATACTAGAGATATGATCATGTAAAAATAATGTTAAATAATGCCGCTCTCTTAAAGAGTTCTGTTCTGTGAAAGTCAGAAATAATTTAAGCAGAATGTTTTTTGTGTACTCCTACTATACACACACTGTGCATATCTCCATGAATCAATGATTACATTTAATCTTAAAAGCTTTTAATCTAAATCTGTGGTTACCAGAGCTGTAACGGTGATATTTTGTGGAGATAAGATCATCCTGATCCCTTCTCTGTTTATCGCTCTTCAATGCAAATCCTCTGTTCCTGTCAACATTTGACTGTCATGACCGGAAAAAGCCTTCACCGCTGTTGTCTGCGGTGACATTTCCTCATCTGTCTAGTCATTATTAGTCAAACCATCATGTTTCCAAGTACACTGTTAAACCTGATACGTTAGTTCAACTCAAACCATTTGAAGAAACCTAACTCTTATATTTATTTTTAATGTAACTTAAATAAATCAAGTAACCAGTACCCATTCCATTCAGTGTATTGAATTTATGAGTGAGTATTTTGAACTTATCAATCAAGTAAAATGAACTTAGTTAAGTAGTTTATCTCAAACTCTCATGTGTCCACTCATTTCAATTGAGGATATATTTTCAATAATTCCATGTCATGTGACCCAGTGTCCTCAAAAAAATGTCAGATGTTAATACTCACTTGGACAAATAAGACAAACCTCATTACATTAGATTTAATTGATGCTCATATTTTATTTTATTATTTTTATGTAAAATTGTATTTTTTTTTTTTCAATTTTCAACAGACATGCACCGGCATGATCGCCATTGCAGCCGCCACCCTTACAACAATCAACGTTACCATAGGCTGCCAGCTACCGCTAGTTACCAGACTTCTTAGACTAAATAAGTTAATGTTACTAACTGTAGTCAATTACTAAAGTTAATGTGTTATGTAATGAAATGTAAATTATGAATAAGTAAGTACCGCAATAGTCATTTTTGAGTTCCTGCTAATTCATTGGGAGTTACGTCACATGTCTTTGAGGATTGAGTTAAGTGAACTTACTTCTTTTATTAAGATAGACTGTAAAGGTTTTACAGTGGGGCGGCGGTAACTGACCATTATTATGATGAACAATGTTTAATGACAATCCTTTTTCATACAAAATTTCCCTCATGGATAAAGGCTAAAACACCAAGACAGACATATTAAATTGAGACTGATCGATCAGCGACTTGCACAAACCACAACAAGAAATAAAGCCCTTCATATGTTACACAATAAACAACAACAATAACAAAAAAGATGTATTTCCGTATAAACCCACTTTCTCTGCCCATCTGGCTGCACACCACCGAGTCTGGTCCGGCTCGAGGTTTCTGCCTGTTTAAAGAAAGTTCTTCCTTGCAACTGTTGCCAAGTGCTTGCTCATTGGTGGATTAATGTTGGGTCCTGTAAATAATATCACAGAGATGAAGATTTTCTTGGCACATCCGTTCATGACAAATGGCTGAACACCAATGAGTGTGGTTCTGCCTGTTAAAAGGAAGTTTTTCCTTGACACTGTACTTGCTCGTGGTGGATTAATGTTGCGTGTCTCTAAATGATACGACAAAGTGTACGATCTCTGTATGTAAAGTGTCATTAGATCACGTTTGTTGCGATTTGGCGCTATATAAATTGAAATCGATTGCTGTAATACAACACCAAACAACAAATTACCTTATCACTGCAAAACAAACAGCTCAAGCTAATGTGTACATGAGTCTCTTTAGGGTGGATTTTATTTGCATTTATGAAGCAATATGAGGACATCGGTCAGACTTATTATTCATCAGTAAATCAATATCAAAAATGGTTTGAATGCCTCGGCCCATCTGGTCGCGGCAGACCAATGAGTCTGGTGTTGCTCGAGGTCTTTCCCTGGTCCTGCTACTGGTACTTGCTCTTGGTAGATTAATGTTGGTTCTCTTTAAATAATTTTACAAAAAGGACACTCTAAACCTGCTCTATATGTAAAGTGTCATTAGATACATTTTGTTGTGATTTTGCGCAATATAAATTGAAATTGATTGATGTAGTACATCACAACAATTTGTCATAACTTTCATCAATATGGACCAACAATCATTGACAGGCCAGAAAGCAGAAAATAAAAGAAGTTATCTCGTCACTGCAAGACACACGGCTCATGCTGATGCATACGTATTTTTAGGCTGAATTTTATTTGCATTTATGAAGCAATATGAGGACAGTGGTGAGACCTATCATTCATCAGGGATTATATAAACTGAAGCTTCTTTATTCACTGTCAAAGCGGAAGCTAATGTCATTGAAATTTATTTCCATATATTTTCGTTATAACAAGACAAGTTGAAAACCCAGTATGTGGCTGACCACATCGAATCAAAGTGCGCTTTTGTGGGCAATGTGTTACAAGGACTGTCCGTATGAGGCCGATGACACAAGCAGGTGCGCGCGGCGGACGTAGGTGAGGACAGCGGATGAGCAAAGTATCCAGAGCCGTATAGACAAAGAGTTGCGTCAGTGGAGGTCAGGCAAAAAGAGGTTTACACTAAAAAATGTTTTGCCCTCTGATAAAATAGTTTGAATGCAGCCTTTACATCTCTGTTGTTTGTTTTTATGTAGATTGATTGACAGCAGGTTGTTATTTATTTAATTAATGCAGATGAAGCCGTACCTGGAAACCACACTTTGCACACAGCGTAGCAATGTCAAAAACTAAACTGCAAACTCACAATTTTCCTGTTACCTGAGATAAAAACCGATTGTAAATGAATCTCAGAAGCGGATACAGGAATATATCAGTAACATAACGTCCGTGATGACTGGAAATGAAGGACGGAAAAGGGAAAAGGCTGTACATCAGCTGAAAGGTCTTTTCTGCCAGATGGTCGGCTGTGCTTTCCTCTCTGCTCTGTCCCTTATAGGACGCTCTTTGCTCTTGAGACACAATAAGCTTCCCCCTTTGCTGCATCCACAGACAGCTCAAGTGGATCAATTAGCACAGACGGAGGCAGACCCTTATTAATCTGTTTGGTTTCTCTCATTTTCACTAATCACATGGAGCTCGTCAATTAGGTCCATAAATGGATCCTCTGTTCCTGTCGGCAGTTTCAGTGATTCATGTCCAGAGGCTGCGGTCGCGATGGAAACCAAACAATAGAAAGATGTTTGACACTAATCCTGGAAAACTGTCCTGTCAGACCCGGATGAAAAGTGTTGGAGGCTGATTTCTCTTTGCTTTATCAATGCTGGACACACTCAGCTGCCTCTGTGTGATCAGACGGACAACAGCACATGTTATCTGATAGCATAAATGAATATTCGCTCTGTTGTCATACAAAGTCTTATTTCCTTTGTGAGTCTTGCATGGCCTGTTTAACATGACAGCAGCGGGAGCCCACAGAGCTAACCTGATTCCAACAGCAAATCAGGCTGTATCCCAGATGTACAACACCACTGTCCCCACTGTCGGTGGCTACCAAACTCAGAGCGTCCTCTGAGAGCGGCTCTGATCTACCTAACTGCAGATCTAGGACAAACCATCCTCCCCTCTCTGTCTAACCTTTGGGAAGGACACCTGATGCCGCATGATGGCACCTGTTTGCTGGGAATAGCTGCCGCCCACTGTGTGTCGAAAGACGGCTACGTGAGAAGCCCCAGACAGAAACCTGCGATGTACATGAACTAATCCTGCACACAATGACTGTTGAATAAACTAAGAGAGAGAGAGAGTCAGCGTGTCTCAGGACCATCTGGTCTACGAGGCAGCAGAGAGTCAATGCGTTCTCTTCAGGCTGCACTCGCCTGTCAGGAACATCTGACAGACTGAAGCTGGACACAGAAATCTCACACACTTAAAATGGGTTCTCCTGCCAAGAGTGTCCGAGGGGATCTCCTAAAAAGAGAATCTGATCTTATGTGTTTAATATTTGAGAGATCTAGCAAAAGCTATTCAAATTACGACTGTCAAAGTCTTTTGTTTCATAAAATTTTGTGCCAGAATTCCCAGAGAGCTAGTTTTTCTGGCATGTTTTATCAAAATCTTGGAAAACAAAAGCGTACGACTGTGAGTGCACATCCCTTGTTCAGGAAGCAAAAGGACTACACCTCGGTGTCCAAAGCAGAGGACAGTTGGAATATTTGGCACAAGAGCTGCTGACTCTGCTGCTATCCGATGAAGTGATGACTTTCACTTCCCACAGACCTTGTTTATTTGATATTGGACATCTATACCCAATTCCCCTGGTGGATCAATAAAATATTCCTGAATGTTTTTAGTACAATTTTAAAAAGGTCAGTAACAGACTTGCCCTTTAAACTGTTAAACTCTGGATCAGTAAGTTTGTTCCAGGAAATAGGTCCCCTTAATTTTCAGCCCAGTATTGATCATAGTTTAATATGTTTAAAGGAGTACTGCCTACCACATGTTATATCTTGTTTGTTTAGTAGTCTTGTTACCAGCCTACCAATAGTCTCTCCAGGAAGTCACTAGCATATACAGTATGTATCACAAAATAATTGGGACACAGCTACTGAAAAAATAAAACATCCTGGATCAAAAATTCTTAATACAAAGACTCTTAATTGACCTTGTTTGCAGTTCGAGATGTCCTGTCAGCAGATTAACAGACATATCTTTGTAATGGTAGTCAATGGGCAAAAGGGTTTTTGACCCGACGGGGAATTGTTTTGGTGCAATACTCTGACTGGCCACTGGGCAAAATTGGAAGCAAGGCTGAGCAAGGCTTAATATACATCCATGTTTGCAACACACAAGAAACAAGAAAGAACAACAAGAAAAAACCCTCCATAAAACATAAATTATTATTTTACACTTTAGCTTTATACATTTTGTTACCTTTGGAGAGATTGAGGCTAGTTAGTTTCCCCGAACACGGTCCTTATGCTAAGCTAGGCTAACCAGCTGCTGGTTGTAGCCTTTTATTTGGGGGATATGACAAAAATTATGTTATAGATCTTCTAAACGCTTGTCCAATAAATAGTCACGCAAAAAAACCCATAAAAGCTAAATGATCGTTTTACTCTTCAGCTTTTGTACATTTTGTTATCTGAGGTTTGAGCAAGCTAGGCTAAGCAGCTAGAGGTTGTAGCGGATGTGACAAAAATATGTTATTAATCTTCCTATATAACTATTAGCACGAAAGTGAATATTATTTTCCAAATTATCAAAGCATTACCCTAAGGTTTAAAAAAGTAATAATCTAAATGAGTATAGCCAACAGTGTCTTTAAGGTGAGGAGTTGCACACGTGACCTTGGTGTTTACATCAATTGTTGACACGACTTTAACACAGTATTAGTGCTTTTTTTTGGTCTGTGTATCTATCCTAAGGCAGCTATTGCAAAGTGTGACATGCGGCTAATGTTTCTTTAGTTTGTATGTTGACGACACATGACACACAGGCAGATATTCTCCATGCTTTTTTTTTGCCAGAGGGAAATACTGTAATGCAGACAAACATTTAGACAAAGCCATCTTTTCTTATCTGTTAGCAACTACATATCACCCCCACTGCTGCCTTTTGGACAGCAAATGTGATGAGTGAATTTAAATGAAACAGGATGTCAGACAGGAGGAGAAAATATTCAAACATTATTGTAGTTTTTATGTAGACTTAAAAAAAAAGAAAAAGATAGAGGCTAACACTGTTTGTTATGAAAACCGATTTATGAATTAATTCACAGTGTGCTTCGTTATATCATACACACATATCACAATGTAAGATCCTGTGCCTCTAAACTGGACTAAAGAGACTTCTTCCTTGATGCTATCTCATTAGCAGCCAGTCAGCTCGACTGACAGCCCCTCCACACCTCCTCCCAGCCCTCTCTTCTTCCTACACTCCGCCAGCAGGCACTGACAGTTGTATAACGAATGTGGTTAATTAATCTGACGACTGCCCAATTAGGTTTTAGACACTGTGGACCGAGGATAAAGTGTTTTAGTATTTCTGCTAGTGTAATATTCTGTGGCAAAAGATCTGTGTGGATTACATTTAATCTGTGCAGGTGTAATAAAAAGATAACTCTTTCATTTGGGAGCCGCACAGAAGTAATGAGGAGGGTTTTTCCAAAACAATTGATAGTGTGTAAATTGTGAGTTCTTCATAGCAAGCAGATACTTTATTGAATTTTTTATGTAAAATAGCAACTATCTCTGACAGACCAACCACTGCTGGGTGATGGAAAACGCATCATTAACTGGGTGCCACTTGTGATTTTTTTTCACATGGGTCGCACCAGACACTCAGTCTGTAATACTGCAAATGCAAAGGCTTTCATCAGCGGGCCATAGGCTCAATCACCATTGTGTAATCTTCGAGATTATCTCTTTAAAGTTTAACAGTTGTGGAAATATATCTATTCAACTTGTAGCGGAAAATTAGATGTGAAGATTGGAAACACTTTGTCAGTTAGACAAGAAACTACCTCTAGTAGCTGATTAGCTTAGCCTAGCATAGCTCAGAGACTAGAAACATGGGGGAAACAGCTAACCCAACACCTCTGAAGCTCTGTAGCATGTTAAATCCATGTGTTAAATATATACTAAAAGTGAAGTGTAAAAAATAAAGTATTGTTTTGGCGGGAATGGGTCAGACTTAGGTTGATCAAACCCCCAAATAAACAAACAGGATATATTGTGTTTATTCGTTAGCTTTAAACACGCTAGCAGGAAGATTTTGGATGAGACAGGCAAGCTAATTTCCAGTCTTTATGCTCAGCTAGGCTAACTGGCTGTATCCGTGTAGTTCCAAGATGTCCAGCTATTGCTTTAAGTGGTACAGCTAATACTTCGGATGTTGTTTCTGGTAGTAATCCAGAGGAATCATTGGTATGGTTATAATTTAACAACCTCTTGTAAATACATGCATTCTTGCTGTTTGTGAATGAATGCAGACTCCTTGTGTTTATCTTCAGCAGTCTGGATCAGATCCTTAAATTGGTGTTTGGGGTTTTGCAGATGGCAGGGATGCCAACAAGAAGGACTCAAATATATATAAACATCCTGTTAAGAAGCTGTTATACGTCTGCAGTTGTTAGCGTTCACTGTATTTAAAAGACACACTGTATTTTGTATACATAGTTTGAGCAATAGTAGAAACACAATAAATCAAACAGGAGGAAAGCTTTGTATCGGTCTTTGTAAATGTTCCAGTGGTATTAATTAGTTTTACTTTAATACTGACTGAGAATGAGGACGTTTGGTGTGAGCTCAGTGGTTCAAAGGGGTTTAAATACTTGGCTTTGGAGTGAATGTACGAATCAGGTTAAGGTTCAGTTTGGAACAAGGGTTAGGTTCATTCTGTTTTCAGCTTAGAGGCTGTCAGAGGCATTATGGGTCAACGGTGTGTCTGTATGCATTTGTGAGTGTTTGAGTGTTTGTCCATGTCAGCAACCTTAAGCTGTTTTTGACGTAGTTAATGGACTATGTTTACATTCATTTACATAAAGACAATGCAAAGAGCTCAGCCAGTCATTAGTCATGTATCTTTATTTATTTATAAAAAAATTTTTAAAAGGACATGAGATAAAATTTTATATGCGTTATTTTACTTTAGTTTACTACTGTTTTATAGCATTTCTGGTTTCAATTTTTTTTTTCATTTAATTTTTACATATCAAACTTTCTTGGCAAGAGAAAAATCAATTAAGTTTAAGACTTTCAGGTCATTGCCTGTGCGTTCATGGCCATTGGAAGGATAAACATCGTCTTTTCTAATGCTTAAACTTGTTTTTAAGTAAATACAATACATACAAGTTTCAGTTTCTGTCCCGCTATTCAAACATTATTTTGGTAAGTGTCTATTGGAAACTAAAATTCAGGTTTTTCGGTATAAAAAGTCAAAATAAAAGAAACATAGAAACTACAAACTTGAGAAAATTGATTAGTGGCCTGATATACATATAAAAAATGAAGACCTTTGTGTGGGTGTGGGTGTGTGTTAGGGAACAGTACAGACCAAAGCCTTAAGCTGACAGCACTACTCTGACGTCAGCATATACAGGATAGTTCTGCCTGATCCGCAGGATAAACAGAAACTGAACAGTGCATTATATATACACTGCTGTCCTTGCAGTGTGGAGGAAGCCTGTAGATAAGATAAGATGCTATCTGTGAGATGAACAGCAGAGCACATTTTGTTTCCTGTGTCACTGCTGTGGACTGACTATGGTGTGTGTGTGTGTGTGTGCGCGTGCGATTACTTTTATTGTGAGCTTTGTGACGACCACTTTGAGTGTTTAACCTTGGGAGGGAGGCTTTTGTGTCACACAAAGAATTAGGTGTAGGTCGGGGATATTTGTTAGAATTAGGTATAGTTGTAGCAGTTAGGGAAAGGCCCATTTTGTCAATAAGGGTCCTGACTTTTCCCCTGCCTCTCCTACAGAAGCTTTCTCAACAACTAATACCAAGTTAAGCTCCTGTTAGCCAGAGAAATAACGTTTTTTTAATTATTTAATTATTTAATTAAAACCAAGTGGAAGCGGCAGAATAATGTAAATAAACAACAGTAACTAACCTAGCTAAACAACATTGTCGCTGCCCATGCTAGCAACTTAGCCTTTAACTAGCTAGACATGAGCTTTGATGGTCACTAATAATCAAGGTGCGGGACAGTCAGCCGACTGATTAACTTAATTTGACCTGGTGTTTATATTTAAAAGATATTAGAGAGAGGGGTGAGTCAGAGGAGACATGCAACTCTTTAAAGAGCAAAAAGACGCACAACAGGAGCTAGCTGAGAAGAGCTATCCTCGCTAATGCTGGATCCTCACATTGATGCTATGTAATAAGTCAGCATAAAAATTACCTTTTTTTTTGCAATGTTTAATCTAAGTATATATTTTACAATGTTTGTTGTATCAGCTTCATATTGAACCGTTTAGGGATCATGACAACAACTTTATTTGAAACATATATCATTTGTTGGGTATTGTAGAAGGTAGAAGTTGAACAGCTTTGCAAACATGAAAACATACAGGCTATGTATATGGTCTATGTTCATATAAAATTGGTTTTAGTAAAATATTTGTAAGAATACATATAAAGTGATAATCTCGAAGATTTTCATGTAAATAAACGTCTGTTAAGTCACTATCTATCGCCGAATGAGGTAACACAATGGTGATTGAGCCTGTGGCCCACTGATGAAAGCCATTGCCTATGCAGTATTATGGACTGGGTGTCTGTGGTGACTTTCGCAGTGCGCCCAGTCAGTGACGCGTTTTCCATCACCCAGCAGTGGTTGGTCTGCCAGAGAGGGTAGGCGGAGCTAAGCGGCTGCTTTTCCGGTCTCTGCAAGTGTTGCGAGTAAACAGTAATCTACTATGGCTGATCAAACAAAGAAAAGATCGATGACTACAGATACAACTTCAACAATAAGTGAAAATCCAAAGAAAAAGAAACAAAGCGACTGTCAGCGAGGAAAATCAAGAGTTACAACCGTAACAAAGGGAGCCAACCGTGGACATCTGGTTAAATTGGGACGTTTACTCCCAATATTACCATAAGGTGCTGTCAAAGAGAACGAAATTTAAATCTTCGACATTATATCTTTAAAGAAAACATATAAAGCATGATATAACTGGAAAATATCAAAACGTAAAACGGTATAGAAACTCACTCGCCCTTTGTTTGTGTTGACTTGCGTTCTTTCACCTATAAACCCTTTGAGCCAGGTAAGTGGGCCTACTGACAAACATGGATCCTCACAACTGGTTTAGTCTGACAGAACATTTCAAACATAACGTCATTAACCTTTACAATACAAAGAAATCCTTTAAGCTTACAAACTCATATGATGAATTGTGTAAGTGTACGCTGAAAATTTAATTATATTCAGCCATGTCCTTCTAAATAAACAGTGATAACAAGCCTGCACTACGCTCCAGGTGTGTTGGTCCTGTCTGTTGTCTAACCCCCACTGTGCGTGTGTGTTTACCGATATGCCTCGGAGGGATACGCCAACAAGCCGATCCAGTTTTGTTGCATATAATATAACCAGTGAAATGAATAAATCAATTATTATTTTGTGGATCCACTGTTTGAACTCCAGGTCTGACTCATTAAACACATATTCTTCTGCTAACACACAAGGACAAGTTTTTTCTGACAGGCCGAAACAGAAAAGCCAGTTAATTTGACACCGTTTAGGAATGACATGAAGAAGCCTTTAGATCGCTCTACATTGCAGCTACTATCCGCTGTACTTGTATCTGACCTATTCAAGACAAAATGGGGCAGTTACCAAGGAGAGAAACCAATCGTTCATTCTAAAAATATAATCTCAGAGGCCGGCTGTAGTGAGAGGTTGTGCTGCACAGTCCCCCTTTCTTTCCCTCTGTCATGGCTCATAAGAAGCTGCATATAATAAACAAGGACTGTTTGATCATTATCCAAGCAGCAAGCAGCAATTCATGCCCAGCATCACTGCAGGATCACAGTTTAACTGTGGTGTGCCAAGTATCTGGAGATTTGGTAATTGGTTTGTTTAACTCGGGAATGAACTTAAAAGGAGACAACAGCAGACAAAAAAGATGATTTATGTAAGGAAATACAGCTGAAAAAGATGCAGACAGAAAATAAATATATTTCCTAGAGCAGGAGAGATATGAGACTGACAAGTCTCCTTAGTCAGATATTGACAGCACTTTCTACAAGGCCACTATATGAAATTAGATCAAAGCTGTATTTTATGGAGCAACCATTTGATTTAGGCCACAGGTCCCAAGATGGATGGGAGGCCTAAAAAAGCTACACATGGTATTTCTGCGAAAGAATGACCCTCCAGAAAAACACTGAATTAAAACATAGAAGAATTGAAGTATTTTGAGCAGCAGCCAGGACTTGGATTCATTAGACGGACTCACTGTAATGAGCCAGCGTAGACAAAGCCCCCAATTTTCAGTGTGTCCTCTTTCCCCTGGGAGCTGTGATCATAATGACAGTGCTGTTTGTTGCCTGGTTTCATGCTGAATCATGATCACTCACCCACACCCCCTCGTTTTCTTTCTTTTCTCACCTCTCTCCCTTCTCTGTCTGGGAAAAGAGAACATCAATTCTGCATGCAGATTATGTAATTTGCATGAGACAAAAGTGATTTATTTCATTATATTTCGGATAACGTGAGGTGACTGCTTTGTCTTACTTTTTATGCCTCGTGATAAATCCTGATGGGAAGCCATGTAACTCCTTAAGTGATCTTAAAGTCATAAACTTTAGTTAGTTATTTTACTTTAAACCAGGTTGCAGTTTGCATGCTAACCAGCGTGAAGTAAAGTTACTCTCAGGTCAGAATCTAAAAGACCAACAGAGAGACGCTGTGGTACAAGCATCATTAGAGCTTCTTGTTTTCCACCACAAAATGAAATGAATCCTCAAATGAATCGTAAAGACATGAGTGGGTAATGTCATGTTATAACTGTAAAGCATCATGTAAACCATAAAACAAACCCCAACATAAGATATATTACTCATGCATTAATAGATAATGTTTTCCTGCTGTTTTTCCTCCTTGTGTTCTGTCCATTAGTGTTTGCTACCGGGGCCTGTATTCCATCCATTTGTCTACAGCTGATGGAGCACTCAGCACTCACTTTACTGTTGAGTGGGCCTCTCAAGCATATTGGTTTATAATTTTTTCATGTACACTTGCATTTTTATGATAATAGACAATTATTGCTCCATAATGGATTTTTGTGTTTGAGCCCTAATGGAGCCAGTACATTTCAGTGCTTTCTCCTCGATTAGGGTTTAGGTTTGTTGCTGCTGTATTTGGTAACTTCACTGTTTTTCAGTATAAAAATGTTTATATTGAATCATTATATTATGCTCATTATATTATGTATATCATTGCTGTTTCTAAACAATGAACAAACCACAACAACCAAGCAATAAAGGCAAAAGGATACAACATTATATAGGCAACAATAGGCTACTGAATTGCACTCCTTTAAAAGGTCCTATGAGAAACTTTCAATTTGTATTGATTTTGGCGACTCCTGTGGACAAAATGCTATGTCTCTTCTCTTTGCTGATGTTGTTCTGTACATGTGTAAGTAGAGTTTTTAAAAAAAAACATCTCATCCTGCTTTCTTTTAATAGTAAAATGAATCCCTCGCTGTGAATCTTTGCTTCGGAAAATATTGAAAAAAGGCTGTTTTGGCAGCGCAAAGTTAATCTCGTCTCACCACCCCCCACCCCCCCACCCCCACCCCGGCAGCGGTTACAGGCATTAAAAATACCTAGATAAAATCAATCTTGTTGCTGATGGTCTGATTTGCTTTTGTAGGTCATATAGAGGCATCAGTATTAATTTCAGTCTGTTTCATAACCAGATAAAAACTCCTCACAGGAGCTTTAAATTAAAAATAATTTAATAATGTACAACTAAAAAAAAAATAAAAAAAAGTACAGGCTTCACAAACAAGAACATTAATCAAAACCTGAACAAATTATCACCTTTAAGTTTCAACATATACCATAGATTGTATATGAGATTTAAGGATTGTTGTAAATAAAACAATTTTTCATACAGCTTTAAGCATTTTTTCATTTACTTTTGAACTCTGCAATTAATGAACAGAAGCCCATAACTTAAATAATTTTTACGTATTTGTATACTGTAGCTTGTTATATGAGACGTTTAGAAGAAAACAATAAAGTCACCATCAAGTTTTAAAGAAAAAAAGTAGTGTCTTCAGATTAACAGTATCGCTACTATATACGTCAGAGTTATTCTCTCATCCTATTGGCCAGAATATTTAGCTCCAGAATCCTGATTGGCTTACGGTTAGAGTTCAGAGGTTAGCTTGTTATGTAGCATTAGCCGTAGTGGGGTGTGTTCTCTGCAGATTTTTCTAACATTGGATCTTTTTTATACTTAATGTGACACTCGATATTACACTTAACGTGCACAAAGACTTTGTCGCTTATTTATTTAACCTGTTATGTACCGTTTTGTGTATGCTTTGAACGCTGACGACCTGTATGCTAATGCTAGCTAAGTAGCTCCCTAGCTAGTCGGCTAGATAACTTGGTGACAGGAGTTCTCCCCCAATGACATATTACACCAAAAACTGACCTTTTAGGAACCTCTACCTGAAGGACGATTTAAATGGGTTCTGTGCGACTAATGGCATCGACCAGGCTCCTGTGTTTGTTCAACGCGAAGGCAGCAGGCTCGACCAAAACATTAGCCAAGGCAGGCTGGAGTGTGTGCTTTAACAGACATGTCTGCAGTTCACCTTCAAGATTGCAGAGCTGCATGTCAGCGTGGGTCATTGATCAGTACGGTACTAATGAGGTTTTGAGGTACACAGAAGAATTTACCGCCCCCTCCGTGGTTTCTGCTAGTGAAGTGATGATTAAAGTCCACGCTGCTAGTCTCAACCCTCTTGATATATCTATGAGGGGTAAGTTGTTGGACTAACACACACTTTAAAGTCATTGTGAGCAGCAGTGATTTTTGTTTGCTTATTATTTAACATACCTGCCTGCTTTCTTTGTTTTCAGGTGGTTATGGAGCTAAATTGCTCAAATTAAGAAAAGATCCGATGTCTGTAAAGGACAATGATAGTGAGTTTCCTCTGGTTCTGGGTCGAGACGTATCTGGTGTTGTTGTGGACTGTGGATCTGAGGTGACCCACTTTTTTCCAGGAGATGAGGTAGGAGCTGCACTGCACACCTGTGTTTCATAAGATGTAACATTATGTTTTGAGTGGGCAATATGGTTTAAATTAGGGATGCACGATATTGGATCTTTTGCCGATATGGCAATATTTTCCAACTATTTTTGCCGATGGCCGATTTCGATACCGATAGATTAGGCGCATGTTATTTTCCACCTAATTGCAGAGAACATCAAGTCTCCCCTGGAGTGGAATTGAAATCATGCCTACTCTTAGTGTAGTGGCCCACTGGCAGATTTAGAAATGACATAATACAGTGCTTTTTAAAATGTACACATTCACTGGGCAATATAAGGAAACGACTTAAACTTAGGTTATGTACATTTTTTTCAAATAAAACTGTAATATTCACACAACTTAGACAGGCTTGAATGAAGAGATTTGGCCCCTCCTCGCATGACTGATGCTGAGCAACCATTGCAAATAGCAATCATGCTGTCTCTTTCGGAAACTTTAAAAGACTGCCATACCGCAAACATCTTGCACCCTTCTTCACGGTTGGCAGAAGAGGCGTGGTGCATGCAGTGCACACTGGCGCAGAGTTAATGTCGCAGCATTATGTCAAGCTTTTTTAGGCAATCATCAAGCATTTAGGCGTAATTAAAGCGTTGTTTTGTCGGCAAAAAATATTGGCAGAAAAATGAGATATCTGCTGATGCCGATATGTCATTTTCAAGCCATAATCTGCAGATACTTATAACGTGCCGATAATATATCGTGCATCCCTTTTTAAAATCTTGTAACCATAATTTTGCCGATCCTGTAATACAATAAATCAAATAGAAAATCAATCCAGAAACTGTATAAAGAAGTTACCCAGAGAGGACAGTATTTTACCCAGCAAATTAATTGCTCAAAAAGCAATTCTTTCTTCATGATTGGGGTGCATAAATCTTAGAAGTCCCATGAATCAGTGTTGCTCATTGATTTGCAACACTGCCTACAATGATCCAACACTCTGGTTCCCTTTCTGGGAAGTGGTAAAGGATAAATCTGAGGAATAAAAACAAGAATCTATTAAGAAAAGAAAAGAAAAACATTTTGTTATTAAAACATTAGTTTGGAAAAAAACTACTGGTGAGATTTCATAAATATACATATCTTAATTTTAAGGGATCACAAGCTAAAAACATTGACAACCTCACGTCTAACACACTGAATGATGTGTAAAAAAAAAAAGAAAACATAGGATAAGCTGTTAAGTCATTTATATAGACAGTGTTTATCATCATGTTGCCCAACCCTAATACGCACAACTCCAGAGCCAGGTCATTCACATCAGTCCTGGATGAAAGAAGAAGCTCTTTCTGCTTGATCATCACATGAGTGTGACTCATTTATCTGACTCATCTACAGTGCTGCCTCTCACTCATACACACTGCTGACAAAAATGCCATTATGCAAATTCAGCTTTAATGTGAAAATAATAGAACAATACATCAGTAGATATTTCCACATACAGCACTGTAGTAATGTTGTTCCATGCACATCTCTGGAAATGACTTATGATGAGGTGACTTAGAGCTTAATCGGTTGTTAACCAGAGTCAGAGACAAAGAGTAGGCGGTTCAATTGAGTCGTGTTCAGCATGTTAAATGTCATATTCATGTTCCAGGTGTGGGCAGCTGTTCCCCCGTGGAAACAGGGCAGCCTGGCAGAATTTGTGACACTCACAGAGTATGAGGTGAGCTACAGAGCCATTACAGTCTTCATCATCACTGTCAATTGAATAATAAAGTGTAAGAAGGTTTTTAATTTCCTGTCTTATAACTGACTTTAGAGTGTGTTGACTTTCCTGTCATGTTTTCAAACTAATTAAGAGTTTTTCTGTGTGATTTGTAAGAAATATGAACAAAAGTTTGAAGAAGTGCGCCCTGTTATATAATCCTGCAGTCTAAGAAGTAATTAGGATTAAGTTTGTTTGCTTGCAGAAGCCACTGAGGCTGCAATTACACAGACACACAAATTGCCCTCTTGTTTTCCTGCTATATTGTGCTTAATTTATTCAGCAGCTCCGAGCTAGCTACTCTTACAGCTGCCCCCGTGATTAGACTTAACTTTTAGCTTGATAATTAAATATATACTTGATATATTTCTAACTGTTGGCATTTTTCTGTCTCTCTGTCTTTGCAGGTTTCCCACAAGCCAAAGTTATTGAGTCACACAGAAGCAGCCTCCATCCCCTACGTAGCCAACACCGCTCTGTCTGCGCTTGTTAACGCAGGTGGTCTTTGCAGAGACAGCTCTTCAAATAAAAGGCAAGCGCCAGCCTGATCATGGATAACCCTGTGTTGAACCCCTTTACCCCCCCCTAACCGTTTACATACAGAACATTAGAAGTGTGAGACACAGTATTAGGGAGAAGGGAAGAAGTCCCTTATATTTTCATACACAGCCATTAGACTATTATTTTAACTCTTAAGAGATTCTAAAGTGCTCTTTTTCTGTTAAATACAGACTTTTACTTTGATAGGACACCTTTTAAATCACATTCATTTCCCTTAGTCTCCTATTTCATCCTAATTGGCATCAAAGGTTTTTTTTCTCATCATGCCTTTGACCTGTTGCCTGTTAAAATTTAACCCGATGTGAAATCTAATGGAACTTTCACTCCCCCTCAAATGTAATAGCTTCCAATCCTGCTAAACACCCTTTTACACCCTGAGGCTTCCACTTCTTTCATCCGCTTCAGTAAATCACACAGTAATTGAATGACCCTGTGGTTGCTGGGGTTTCTCCTCCTAGAGTTCTGATCACTGGAGGATCGGGAGGTGTCGGAACATTCTCTATCCAGGTAAGGCAAAGTGTGTTCCCTACCAAGCTGCTCCGACATATTCTCTTTTCAACTCGGCATGAAGAGTGATCATTTCTGCTTTCTTCCTCGGTGTGCTGCCAGTTATTAAAGGCCTGGGGTGCCCACGTAACCGTTACCTGCTCCCAGAACGCCGAAGGCCTCGTTAGGGGGCTGGGGGCGGACGAGGTGGTCGACTACACAGCGGGAGATGCGGCTGAGCAGCTGGAAATGATGGAGAAGTATGTGCTTTTACTGTGAAAAGTGTGTGCTTTTAGAAGTTATTATAAGGATAATGATTTATACCTTTAATACAGGGGAAGTAGCAGAGAATAGAACTAAATGGGCAAATTAAAACAGGGGGATGAAACCAAGAAATCAAACAATCAAAAGAGGCACCAAAAAGCAAGAACAGTAACATTATCGTATCCAGGCTATCAAATCCTATATTCTGTTTAAGGTGGTGACATTGTATTGCTTTTCTCTAAAAGAAACAATTTTCTTCACTAGCTCTCGTCCCAGCCTCCAGTGCAGCGTCATTAGAGTCAGTGCCAGTCCAATAAAGGTGCTAATAAAAAGAAATCATCCAAGACAGCGTGAATTGTGTGGGCTTCTCCCTTTTAAACACCCCCAAAATGTGGTAAACAGCTTCCTGTCAGCATGGCACAACTGCTCGCTGACTTGCTTTTCAGTTTCCATGGAAACTAGTGCACAAGGCCTGCCTGAGTGGACGCTGGCTCACCCCTCTACCCGCCCCCAAACAAAAATGCTGGCTTTACCTTGAAGACAAACAGTCTACTGAGTCTGCTGTTTAATTAAAGGCTCTGGAAAAAACCAGGATACTCTGATATGAGAAAACATGCAGCGCTCTCAAGAGCTACCAAGCTGCGATGAATTTTTAAGTATTTATTTAACCATTTTATACCTTTCTTAAAGTGGTAACCTCGAAGATCTCCGTTTCATTCTCTTTGGCGGCACTTCCCAGATATCCAGACAGTGTTGCATGTGTGACGTCCACGGTTGGCTCCGGTTGTAACTCTTGATTTTCCTCGCTGACGGTCGCTTTCCTTTTCAGACTGTTTGTCTTCATCTGAGCGTCGAGTTTGTTTCTTTTTCTTTGGATTTTCACTTATTGTTGAAGTTGTATCTGTAGTCATCGATCTTTCCTCTGTTTGTTCAGCCATAGTAGATTACTGTTTACTCGCAACACTTGCAGAGACCAGAAAAGCAGACGCTTAGCTCCGCCTACCCTCTCTGGCAGACCAACCACTGCTGGGTGATGGAAAACGCGTTACTAACTGGACTTGTGATTTTGTCCGCGAAAGTCGCCATAGACAACCAGTCTGTAATACTGCAAATGCAAAGGCTTTCATCAGTGGGCCATAGGCTCAATCACTTTAGTCATTATTTCTTGTAACTTGTCTGTTTGCTTCGTCAGGTTTGACGTGATTTTGGACAACGTGGGCGGGGAAACAGAGGAGTGGGCGATGGGTCTGCTGAAGCCCTGGTCCGGGGCGAAGTACATCACACTGGTGACACCTTTACTCGTCAGCACCGATTCCATGGGCCTGCTGGACGGGATGTTTAGCGCTGGATTCACCTTGCACAACAAGGCCGTGCAGGTAAACACGATCAGAGCAAACTAACGATTTCAACACTGAAGCAAACTGAAAAATGATCCTGCTGGATGCGGTCTGACATTCAAATCCACTCGCCTCGCTAACACAACCCTCACTGCCCTGTTTATTTTGATTGAATGTTTTCAGCCTGGCATTTCTCATAAAGCCATAAGCACGGGTGTGGGCCAACGGGTGCTCCCAAACTGAAATGAATACTTGATTCCCAGTGGCATGGAAAACACCTTTGTACAGTTGGTAAACACCTGCTCCAGCCAGTCAAAGTTTTTGCTTTCTTTCCATTCGGTTGATCAGATGATGTTCAGTGAAAATGGCGAGGGAGAAATCATGTTATAACTTGACTTGGCTTCATAGCATATTCCTGCTTATGCTTCAGTTGTGGAAATATACCTGCAGGGTGTCATAAACCTGCCTGTGTGCAGGTGCAGAGGGAATTTGTGCATTGAATGTTTGAGCCTCGTGTTCTTGCATGTACATAGTGTCCCTCCAGCTGCTCTGTTAGTGGAGTGAATGTGTAATAAGGGTAGTGGGTGAATGGGCGCGGACAGGGTGGAGCTGCACGAGGGACTGAGTCAAGTTATCCTGGGCATTGCAGGCGTTGGTGACAGCATGGCTGGCAGTGTTGAAGTTGGGTGTGTATATATGTGTGCGTGTGCGTTTGCTGCTGAACCAGCACTATTTGGTGTTTGTGCAGATTGTAGCCGACTCTCTCCCCCCCCCCCGGCAAATACCAGTGTTTGTGTGTTTCTTGCCAAGCCTCCGGGCCCCTTTGTCCGCGGGAGCAGCCAGCTGGTCAGTTTGGCGGGGCTCAGCCGCAGCAGTCACACCCTCGGTGTCCGACTCTGGACATCATGTTCTCTCATCTGGGGGGGATCACAGCGCAACTGAGCCCTCTAGTGTTCAACTTCTTGGCAGCAGAGAGAAATCAGTCAGAATGTAGATACAGTAGATGTACACAGATGGATTTATGGAAGGCTAGAGGAGTGAAGTCACATTAATACACAATGATCAAATGTCATGCTGTGTTGACTTTCAAGATACATGGGAGTTTCCCTCTGCTTATCTTTTGTTTCCTGGTTTCAGATGCTTCCTTTTGTACCTTTACAGGTGTTGTGTGTTATTAACTTGTAATGTTAAAACACTGAACAAACTACATGTTTGGCGGAGGCCAGGGAGCTAGCTAAACTTTCTCCACAGCTATGGCGACAATTTCAAATATTATCTATCGATTACAGAGAACGCCGGCTTTGACTGACAGTGGCTTTTTCCAGGGGTGAACTGCTCCTTTAAGAGAGTAAATTTATTAGTTGCCACCAAAGGTATCTGGTCTATTAGTTAGTAAATAACAGTTTTCTTCCACATAATCCATATTGTTACTCTTTTCTCTTAATATCCCGCAGCACAAGTTACTGTGATGGTGTGTCACCAGCAAACGTGCGTCTGTTCTGGCTTTGTGATGTAACTCAGGATATCATGATTCTTATTCTTAATATTTTCTTACATTGTTAAAAGTCTTGACACGACATCACATAAAAAATCTTATGCGGTCTTCTTAGGAAATTTTTATGCTGACTTGATTATCTTTTTATGATTAAATTACCACTGAAAAATGTCCGTTCTTTTAGGGATTTTCCAGCGACGTGCAGACCTGCCTGCCGTCTAATTGCTGCCTCCTCTCTGTTTTCCTCTCAGAACATAATATCGAGCGGAGTCTTCTACCGGTGGGGATTTTTTGCTCCAGATGGGCCTGCGCTGGACGAGGTTAGCAGGCTGGTGGATGCAGGGAAGGTACTGTAACTCCTTATTACTGATACAAGCAAGCAGGAGTCCTTCACAACCACTTACATACTGACAGAATGGAAAATGGAAATCCTCTCATTTGCATGCCAGTCACAGCCTGAGAGTGAAATCGACGCAGGCATGGAGAGCATACATGTTGTATGTGCTCCATGCCTCCATCATTAAATATGAGCATACCAGGCATACCACATTCCCGCCGTGCTGGTTGGTTAGTCGTGTGCGTGGCGGGTAGTCAGGCGCCAGGACACTCTGAACGGATTTTTAAACAGTGCTGAGCAGCCAGTCGCAAAAGCGTGCAGGACCTCTGTCCTTTTGTCCCGGGGCTTACAGCGAGCGGCACACTCAGACCAGTGGCGGGAAGCTAAGGACACACACAAACAAAACACACACACACACACACACACACACACGCAAACTCTCCCTGCATGTCCTATTCTCAGTCAGAAGTGTGGATGGTTTCCAGTGTGACGCTGCTGCGCTCCCCGTTCATTGTTACAGGCAAGAGATGCTGACCAGAATAACAAGCCTGGCTGCTGCTGGTGTTGTGGGACCAGCACAGGATTGTCCAGCCTCATCACATTCTGAACCCCGCCCTCACGATCTCACATTTGCAGCTATGAAAGCAGAGATGATGTAGCAGGAGCAGCTCGTGGCTATTTGCTTTTATACACTGAATAAATATGGTTACTATAATTGGATGAAAAATGCTTTACAGCTTAGATATGGTTCCAGGTATCGAAAAATCAACACATATTCAATTCATTAAAGTCAGTCATTATCAAGCAGCATTGTCAGGCATTTGCTGGCTCCAGCTTCCTATATGTTAGCATTTTCTGCTTTTCTGTGACATTTATGACAGTAAAGCGCCATAGAACGCCACAGGAAGTCTCTGCTACCTGTGGCCATGAGACTGTATAAAAAATGGAGCTTGAAGGTCTTTCATTCCATCATCATGCACAACTACTTTATTAGGACTATAACACAGCTTCTCATATCATGTGCAATGATACTCTTCAATATCAGGCTATATTAAGTTCATTATCATGTGCAATAATACTCTTCAATATCAGGCTATATTAAGTTCAATACCATGTGCAATAATACTCTTCAATATCAGGCTATATTAAGTTCATTACCATGTGCAATAATACTCTTCAATATCAGGCTATATTAAGTTCATAACCATGTGCAATAATACTCTTCAATATCAGGCTATATTAAGTTCATAACCATGTGCAATAATACTCTTCAATATCAGGCTATATTAAGTTCATAACCATGTGCAATAATACTCTTCAATATCAGGCTATATTAAGTTCATAACCATGTGCAATAATACTCTTCAATATCAGGCTATATTAAGTTCAATACCATGTGCAATAATACTCTTCAATATCAGGCTATATTAAGTTCATAACCATGTGCAATAATACTCTTCAATATCAGGCTATATTAAGTTCATTACCATGTGCAATAATACTCTTCAATATCAGGCTATATTAAGTTCATAACCATGTGCAATAATACTCTTCAATATCAGGCTATATTAAGTTCATTACCATGTGCAATAATACTCTTCAATATCAGGCTATATTAAGTTCATAACCATGTGCAATAATACTCTTCAATATCAGGCTATATTAAGTTCAATACCATGTGCAATAATACTCTTCAATATCAGGCTATATTAAGTTCATAACCATGTGCAATAATACTCTTCAATATCAGGCTATATTAAGTTCATAACCATGTGCAATAATACTCTTCAATATCAGGCTATATTAAGTTCAATACCATGTGCAATAATACTCTTCAATATCAGGCTATATTAAGTTCATAACCATGTGCAATAATACTCTTCAATATCAGGCTATATTAAGTTCATAACCATGTGCAATAATACTCTTCAATATCAGGCTATATTAAGTTCAATACCATGTGCAATAATACTCTTCAATATCAGGCTATATTCAGTTCATTGTCAAGTGCAATATCACCCCAATAACAGGGGACATACTTACATTTATGTTTATATTTATAGAATACAATAAGAATACAAGAACAGCAATACTTCTGCTAATGTATTAGTACCATGTGCAAAATTACTTTTACTTTTAGTATCCGGAGCAATATAACCTTTTTTTATTTTTATGTACAATTACATTTTATATAATGGGCTATTTTTTTTAAACTCATAATCTTGCAATCACAAGGTTTTACTACTGTCATTAATACTGTTAATTGTCAAAATTGTTGTTCTATTAGGCCCTGTCTCTTTTGCATTAACCCACACACTTTATATTTTCAGTTATATTTGAGTTGTTTTTTCTCTCTTAATTTTGTACTGTACCTTTGGAGCTATCTGGCACTATAATTTCCTTCAGGATTAATAAAGCCGTATCTTATCTTAAATTAAGATTCTTTGGGCTTCTCTCTGTTGGATGGAAAAAGAAGCAATTTGAAGATGTCACTTTGGGCTTTTAGAAATTCTGTTATTTTTGTTTTTTACATTTTATAGACTTAAAAATTAATCATGAAAATAACTGACAGATAAATCAATGATAGAAAAAATTGTAAGCTGCAGCCCTCTACGGATATAGTAGCTAATTGTTTCATCTCATTGGTCTTAATTCCATCAGCACTATTTATAAAGCGTCAGCTGTGACAGACAAATGTGTGTAATTGCCTAATTCATTAAAATGTCCAGACAGCATTTCTCTCGTGTCTGATGTGCTGAAGGTTCCTTAATTGTTTCCTGACTTCCTTCCTGATTTTAAACTCATACTGTTTATATTTTCCTGCTGCTTCATCACAGATCCTGCCAGTCGTCGAGGCCCAGTTTCCATTTACCCAGGTGCCCCAGGCCTTTCAGAAGCTGGAGGAGGGCCACGCCAGAGGCAAGACAGTAGTCCGCGTGGCCGAAGAGGACGACAGACAGGCCGAAGAGCTGCAGCAGGACTCTCCTGCAGGGGCTGCAGGGTCGGAGCAGGGAGTGCAGGAAAGTGCCAAGCAAAACTAGAGACAGTCAGCAGAGAACTGAGAGAATCAAGCTTTTGTGATTCTTCTCACCTTTACGAGGCTACTCTGGACTGCAGCAGACTTAATTATTCAAAGGGATCAGAGGTGCTGCTGGTGTGCGGCAGACTACAAGCGTGACCTGGGCTGGTAATGGGAGCCAATGTTTTTGTTAAAGCTTACACCCTCCTGTACTGTCTTGACGTTTTCACAAGGTGCTTGGGTTTTACGGTGTCCATGTCATGGGAATGAATTGGAATCTTTCAGGTCAGAATCCAGCTGGTGATCACAGCCAGGCTTTTGGTAACTTTCTGTGTTGCATAGTGAGCTGCAAATCTTTATCAATAGACTTTTTTATCCTCCAGTAACAGTTGAAGCAGAAGCAGCACAGTAAGATGGGTCCATGTGGATGCATTAGAAAACAAAAGTAAAGCGTTCAACAATTGGGGAAAACAATAATTAAACTTTGAAACTGTTTAGTCTGTACATTCAGCGTGCAGCTCGATATACTGTGCAATATATTTAAGAAGTTTATTGACAAAAATACTTTTATTCTGAAAAGTTGTGTGCGGTCTAGTTTTGATTAAACAAGAGGAAAAAAAGACACATTTGAAGCGTAATTTTTTGCATCGTCATGTTGCATGCAGCTCCAAAGTAATGTTACATTTATACATAATGTTACATTGCATAAAAAGATATGACAAAGTGTTAACACTGTTCAAGTTCATTAACATCAGGCAAACATTTATTCAATAAAAAGTCAAAAATAAACCTCAGGATATATTGCTGGTAAAGTGTGAATATAAAGTATCTGGTTGGTAGTCACATATCCCCATGGAAGTGTCCATTGATCTCTGTGCTGTCGTGCTCCTGCAGCAACGTTTGAGCATCTCCACTGACGTACCTCGCTCTTCAGTTGCTGCATTACAGAGCTGCAGTAGGCGTTTGCTCTGACTGTATTTCCTGATCAAGTCCAGCAGCGGATATATTTTCATATAATCTCCACGTCCCACCTTTGATGCAGTTTGTGCGGATCAAGTGTGTTCAGAATCACTTGGCTCTTGTCGTAGTTATGGCCCCCTGAAACACAGAGACGTTTCCTCATTAATCATGTCTTAATTATCAGTCTGTGCTGTCAAGTGCTTTTTAATTGGTGTACTATTTGCCTTCCCGTCCCTTAATAGAGAATATTCTATGTACCTTTTTCACACATATATGATCACTTGGATAATTAGGCCTTTTAAAACCTTAATATTCAATTTATTATGAATTTTATTTAAAATATAATGATGTTAAGTAGTATCCAAGCGTGTAAGTACAGTAAATGATAGTTTGTACACTGACATTATTTAGTCCACAAGGTGTCACTAATTGACAGTGATGCAAACAGCCAGACCCACGCATGACTAGTGAAACACAACACACACACAGACAGAGAGGCTAAAGTAGACCATTCTTACAGTCCTGTGAGTAATAACGGCTTGTTCTGATTAATGCTTATTAACTTAGGTGCATAAGTTGCATTCAAATTAGCAGTAGTAGTGTAATGTAATGTATTATTCATTTAAAGGCTTATACACTGCTTTAATGTCCTTGTCAGCAGGTGGACTCAACTTCAAACCCTGCACATGAAGTGTGTGGGAGTTTGACTGACAGTTAAGGATTGCATAACTTCACTTTGATCATGAAAACGCTCGGTGAAAAACCCGTCCCAGCTGGTGCTCCTACCTTTATCTACTATCCAAGTTCTTTTCTACAAATCATTATTACGATGTGTCTTGTAACATTCAGGGGGAAAATTGTGCTTTTACGCCACATATGGATGCTCACCTTTGACCTCCAGGACCAGGTCGGAGGTCGGCGTGTAGCGGATGAAGCCCTCGGGTGTGATGCTCCAGAGGTGGGCGTGGTTTTGTGGCTCCGGGGTGAGACCCACTCGGCTTCCTGCCATCGTCATGCTACCGCTGGGGCTCAGGCAGCACTCCTCCAGCATCTGGGAACACAGGTTGAAGGAGCAGATTGTTTTAATTATTATACTTCATATGGAGTTTATACCGCATCAATTTTATAGTATGATATCAGAGGTTTGTGCCTAAAGAAAATATCCTATGTTGACTGTGAGGTTGACTGAGGATCTATCTAGCTTAGATTTAAGCTTTTTATTATTGAAACCGCTCTGGGCAGTAGAATATTTTTGCACCTGTCGATCTCCTCATTAGACACCTCTGCGTTACTACAGCTCACTCACCATCAATAATTCACAGCACTACTCGCAGGTTAAACCCTGCTGTTGTATAATGATGTGTCTGTTACCTTGCAGTGGAGATGTCCATTCTGGTACAGCCAGATCTGCTCGAATCCATCGTTCTCCTCCGTTTCTTGGATCCGCATCAGTTTGACGTCATCCAAATCGCCCGTGAGTGACATCATCAGCCTCGTCTGTCTGTTTCTTATACGAAAGTGAACTTGTTTCTGTTCATAAAACACACAAGGCCAAACACACAGGACAAGTGCGTCAGCTTGGTCAATAACAGAGTTATGTGAACATAAAAAATACAGTTTATCTCGAGCCTTACCAAGCTTTCAATGCAGCTTTATATACGTCCACACAAAGCACAAATAATAGCACAAGACATTCTATTAAAAGTAAGAAAAAATCATGTTTTGTACTGTGGGGCCACCAGGTTGAGGTCTTCACAGATTTATACTTCAAAGCTTGAAGATCATAACCGTCCACCACACAGTTACGCTCTGATGAGGCCTTAATGAAGACAAAATATCAGCCGCAATTTTCTTCACTGTAACAATAATAGGTGGGCTTCGAGGCTTGAAATGTGTTTCAATCATGTCCGTCAAATAACTGCAGATTTTTTTAATGACCACATTTTTTTGGCCGATTTTTAACAGAAGATAGTCAGGTCTGACATGTACTTCCACCACTGTCATGTCACCATTTTGTAAAGCAGAATACTGGAATCTTTGTGCCCACTGTGGTGCGTCAGGATCTACCTGTTGAAGAGGGCGGAGGGATCCAATTTTCCGCCAGCTGCAGAACTTGTGCCAGTCTGGCACCTCACCAGGTTTCAGCAAAATCTGAGCTCCCCTGTAGTTGATTTCCTCGTACAACACCCACCTGGTTACAAAGACAAGACAAATAACAGTAAATGGACTGTACTTATAAAGCACTTTTGTAGTCCTCGGACCACTCAAAGGGCTTTTACATTGCATGTCACACTCACATTCACACACTGATGGCAGAGGCTTAAGTGCCAACCTCCATTCTGTATCTATGCTCATTCATACCCGATGGCTATGCCTTCAGCAGCAATCTGGGGTTCAGTGTCTCGCCCAAGGACACTTTGACATGTGACTGCTGCAGTCAGGGATCCAACCGCCAACATTACGATTGAGAGGCGACCGACTCTACCACTTAGCCACAGCCACCACAGTCGAGATTTACATGACTGCATGAGCCCTATCTATAAAACCAGCACTATTTTATACTCCTCTTTTAGCACTCTGAGTCAATCAATCACTGTCATTCAATCACTGTCATTTCTCAGTTTCTCAGATTCATGTGTTATTTCTTCAGTTTAACAGTCTGCTTGGACGTTCAGTTGAAACTTACCCGGCTAAGTAAAGGTCAAATAAGAAATGTAATCAATATCTTCCAATCAATTGTTCTGATGCATATAACACCAGACTGTGACTTATGACGCTGGCAGGAACAATACCACTTCTGACTTTTGTGTGTGTATTTTTGACTCCTCTCTTCCCTGCAGCACTGTGCCAGCTATAATCTCCTAAAATGTGCTGAGCTGCACGGCCGACCAATTTCGCTGTGACACTGAATGTTGCTTTTAGCTCGACTGCTCTGCTCTCTGGCTGGTCGCCCGTCTCTCCTGCTGTAGGAATGTGCCACTCCAGAGGCAGCTCTGGCTCTCTGTGAGCCCTTTATTTCCTCAGCATGGGCTCGCACCTACAGTCTGAATCTCGCACATCAGCAGCAGGTTTCCATCATCGCTCACGCTGTCAGTACTGTCATGTAAGATGTGCAGACCCAGCAGTCTGTGTCAAATTAAGTTGAATGTATGAAACAACATTCTGAGCATTCAGGCTACAAAATTAACTCCACAAAACACACCTGTATTATACAGCTTCCTCGTTGTTAAATGTTAGATAACGTCTCTTAATTCAAAAGAACACTTCTTTACAGACAACCTTGGCTTTGGTTCTTTTTTTATCTCTAAATCCTTTACCTTAATGTTGAAGTACTTTTCTTTGCTAAGACTTATCTCTCCTGAGCAGAGGTGTAAAGAGTACTGAAATATTCTACTCATTACTTATTTACTTGACTGAAATTGTACTCAAGTAAAACTAAAAAGCAGCTCACTTAAAAAAGTTACTTAGATACTTTCCCACCTCGCTGATTTTTATAATAAAATAATTTTGCCAAGGTTACCTTATACATGCATCCTATGAAAATGGGCCCTGTGTTTACATGTTTTGGCATCAAAATGACGAGAGATGGAACTTTTGTTAACCTTTGTTTAAAGGAGCAATTGGCCCCTGGAAAAAGCCACTGTCAGTCAAAGCTGGTGTAATCGATAGAAGCAATAATATTGGAAATTGGTGCCATAGGTGTGGAGAAAACAGCTCGTGGTTTCAGCCATTCTACATTCCTACAACACCCAGCGCGCATTGCGCCCCTCCCCTCTGAAAGGAACGGCCCAGCGAGAGACGCTGGAGTGAAATACGACCGTTTTCACATTGGCTCAGAGCGGTACAGAATCTGAAATACTACGAGAATATACCAGTGGATCGTCTAAAAAATCTTCAGGTCTGCAGTCTGCATTTCAAACCTGATGATTTTAAACGAGACATGACACCGGAGGCGGGCGTCCTAGATTGAGGAAGTGTAGTTTAGCGAGCTCCCTGGCCTCCCATGGAGAAGCAGATAGCGCCGTTCAAAGGCACAGAGCCAAATTGCATTTATTTCCTACCATAATGCCATTAGTTCCCCATAATAGCATGATAGGACTGAGGTTGAAAATTGGCAAACTGGTCCTTTAACCATAAACAGCAGTTTTATAGCTCTCTTCGAAGCCACCAGACTCCATTGACAAAAACAGTAATTTTACCTCGCAGAACACGGGAGTTGCTGATGGTCTACCGCTGCCTCGATCGGTTAGTTTGCTTGTGTTATTGTGTGGTGTTTTAAAGGGTCAGTTCGGTTCAGAACTAACGTGTTTGTGAGGACGTGTAACGAGGCAGCGGTAGACCAGCAAGTGTTCTGCGAGGTAAAATGACTGTTCTTGTTAGTGGAGTCTGGTGGCTTTGAAGAGAGCGACCTCACGGCTGGAAAACAAAAAAGTACATGAAAAAGCTACTCAATTACAGTAAGGTGAGTAGCCTACCACCTCTTCCTTCCACCTCTGCTCTTCACTTACAGTTACCTCATTAGCAAAAAACTTAGGTGTGGTTTTTAACCAGCAAAGGACAAAGCACTGGATACCTGAATGATGAAAAAATCTAACACGCCACCTTGACTGTTGATAGATTTTGATTCATAAGAGATTCAAATGAGATTAAAAACAACAGGGATGTAAGAGAGGAGGTGCTGAAAACCAACAGTGACAGAAAGTGTTTGTAACAAATAAAAGATAAAAGAAGAAAATAATGGCTTTAACTGCAGAGTGTGTCCGCACACACAAGCTGTTACGCATGAACCTGTCAAACTCACACCAAGAGGAGAACTTGCACACCTGCTTTACATCACAGCGAGGAACCACACAGCAGCTTCAATGTACTCACATGCCTCCTTCCACCAGCACTGACTGGACTCTGCTGCAGCCTCCAGCCAGCTGAAGGTTGACCAATCCGTCCGTCAGCACCACCCTCTTCCCCCGCAGACCGCACCGCTCGAAAACAGTGATGGAAGGCAGAGAGAACTCCTGAGACACAAAGAGAGGCAGAAAGAGTATGAAGTAAAAGGAGTGGGAGGAGAGCAGCAGGTCATGATGGTTGAAATCAAAGCAACTTTAAGGTTTCCTTAGGAAAAAAAAACTGCACTCTCACTGAGAGCTCACAGTGACAGATGGAGTCCTTTCTTTACTTCCTTATGTAAAGCACTTTGAAGCGAACTTCTGTATGTAGGCTTATGGTGCCATATAACTACATTTGCCACTTTGAATAAAATTTGTCATTGCGTGACAAAATGTAGAACAAATTCAAGCTTTATTACATAAATATGTAAAATATGTATCAACAACTCAGACATTTAACATTTAGCAACCAATAATAGTTTGTTTTTGTAGTAAATATACCACCTGGCCACTTGGGGGCAGTCACAATTATCACCTGTATAGGTTGTAAGGCAAAGTTGTTAGCACACATTTCCTGTTCACTCATCCAGCAGACATGGAGCAACATTTTCATTTGGAATTGGTTTTGGGGCAACCTTGAAAATGTAAGTCTAATAGAACATTATGGCTCTGTTTGGTGTCCACCAACTCCGGAGGCATATATTTTTTGCTCTTTGGTTAGTTAATGCTCCATTGTTCACAAGCTAACCTCTAACTTTGTTTGCTGTTTGATGTCTTGCTGACAACAGCTCCCTGCTGCAGCTGGAAACAACAGTGATGAGATCAGAAAACACTGATGAGATCTGGTTTCAGGGTGAGTGGCACCTTACAATCACATTATACTAAATCCTTTGATCCATTGTTAATGGGGAACTCCACTGGATTCACACATCAAAGCGTGTTTAGCGGTCTTGCGAGTACAATAGCATATGTGAAAAAAAGTTGTATCAAGACTTTTGTAGCTTCAGCAGATGCTGTGCCAAGTCTGATAAATGGCCTCAAGTGATGTCACTTGAGTCAGCGTCAGTTGGGGCTGAACACTCCTGTGGTGCAGAGTTATAAAGTGAGCTTATCAGACCTCTGTAACCCACTACTCTTCGCTGCTTGAGGCTAGCTGCTTCAAGCTACATTAGCTGCTACTAGCATAACACAACCAAAGCTCTGACCAAAGTGTTTGTCATGTGGCATTTTGGGTAATGTAGTGTTTTTGGCCACCTTGAAAGTTTAATATTAAGCACCGTTTTTGTTTCCACCAACTTCTGAGGAAAATATTTGTCTCTTTAGTTAATAAATGCACCAATGTTGGTCCTACATCAGCTGCTATTACCATAACAACCAAATCTCTTACCAAACTGTTTGTCAAGCGGCATTTTGGGTAATGTAGTGTTTCTGGTCACCTTAAAAAGTCCAATATTAGGAACTGTTTGAGTGTCCAACTCCTGAGGAAAATATTTGGCTCTTTAGTTAATAAATGCACAAATGTTGGTCCTACATTAGCCGCTATTAGCATAACAACTGTAGCTCTGACCAAATGTGTTTGTCATGTGGCATTTTGGGTAATGTAGTGTTTGTGACCACCTTGAAAAGTCCAATATTAAGAATTCTTGGTGTCCAACTTCTCTTTAGATCATAAGTACACCAATGTTGGTCCTACATTAGCAACCATTAGCATACCACAACCCAATCTCTGATCTAAGTGTTGCATTGTGGGTAATATAGTGCCAGGTTTTGGCAAGAAACAGCAATGAATGGAGCAGAACCAGAAATACATACACTACCAGTCAAAAGTTTGGACACACGTTCCCATTCACTTGTATGAGAAAATGTGTCCAAACTTTTGACTGGTAGTGTATGTATTTCTGGTTCTGATATATTGACACAATGCTGTATCAGAGGAGTGTTATTGAACAGTCTCGCTTTCCAACATATGTATAAAATCCTTGAAAACTTGATATTTAAATGCATTGCTGTTTGGTTTAGGCAGACCAGAGTCAGTGTTAAAAGTGTTAGAAGAAAGCAGACTCACAAAGCCAACAGTCTGTAGCGACAGGATGGGGGAGCTCCCGTTGAAACAGCCCATCGCTCTCAGGTCTGGATAGTTTCCCACTTCTAACACGTACATCCTGCCAGCGAAGTCCTGGCCCTCATGTGCAAGCCAGCTGAAAGTCATCATAAATACACAAACACCTTAACACACAGGAGAGGAGCACAAAAATGAGTCTCATGTGATGGATTGGTTCGGAAATATGATCAATATTTAAACTATATGTATATATATATGTGTCCAATTATAATATGGACATTTAATTACATGCAATAGCACACATTGACATAAGATGTGCAAATGATGCTACATTAGTCACGATCGAGGATGAACTACTGTCTTCGTATGCACAGCACTGAGCAAAATGTCAACTTAATATTGATAATGCGTCATAAAAAATGCCACAAGGGAAATATTTACGTAAGTGGAGCAGCGAGAGCCGGCAGTAGATTCCGAGTCCCAGAAATGTTAATATTTTTTGTAATATAAGCAACAAGCAGCTACAATTGCATCACCTTTGGGGAAATCTAAAACTGTCTGTTCCTTAAATCAGCTTTTGCAGGGTGCTGTTTCAAACGCCTCTGATTCAACTTAAAACAGAATAACCTCAGTTTGATCTGTGTTGCACGCAGCGCGCAGAGTTACTCACCTGCCGGCCAGGACCTTGCAGGAGGCCACGGAGAAGCCGTCCTGCAGGGAGGTCACGCTGTCCTCCAGAGAGAGAGCGGTGCCTTGAAAATCTGGATCAGAGAATAGCTGCACCTGAGGCACAAACGGCAAGACAACAGTCATACACTCTGAGCCCCTCACACACACTTCATCGGGTAAGACAGACAGTATTTCAGCAAGGCCGGATGTGTTCTTTGATCCATTCAGATCGCCTACCTTGAATTTGGCTGCGTTCTCGAAATCATCCTGAAAGGAAACAGAAGCTTAATGAGACTCGTTTATGTACATAATACATCTAATGTAAAATAGGTCTTATTTGCATGTTTCCATTGTTATATAAACACCAGCTACGCATAGAGGAGAGTATTTATTTTGTCCTGCATTTTGTCTCTTAATATGAGAGGAAAACTCAACAGTACAGAACTTTGCATGAATACTTTGTGTGTTTGTCACAATCTGGGTTGAAATCCCTGATGATGACTCACCTCTGTATCTAAATAGAGTTTACTTTCAGTCCTATGACAAACATTTTCCCCTCATAGTCAGCAGGGATCATATTATTCGTGTTTGGATGTGCCTCGTGTTCCTCAAAGATACTCTACCGCTCAGAAATTCTTGCTCCTCAGCCTACATTTTGATTTGGTCACAGGCATGTGAGTGCTGTGACTGGTCACATGAAATGAAAGCACTTGGTTAGCCACACTGGGCATACTAGGGGAAGTGAGACTTCAGCGAGCTTTTTGCAATTGCAGAACTGCTTTATGATCAGTCATCCAACGCTAGAATTAAGAGTAATGTGGTTATCTAAGGCTAACTGTGCAGCTCAGACAAACACACTGGTTGTTGCCGTGATTAAACATAAAAATCAGAGTCAAATGACTATGTCTATGTAACTGGAAAAATCCTGCAAGAGCCAAACAGCATGTTTTTATAACAGCGTCTGAGTCACTCATCCTACCAGCACAACAGGCATCGCTGAGGCCACTCTTGGCTGTAGCGCCCCCCAGTCCTCCGCGCTTCCATAGAGGCCTTTTTCCAGGATGTAGGACTCGCCACAAAAGCCCGGCTCCTCAAAAACAACCCATCTAAGAGAGAGAAAACACAAGGAGGAGGAGCGTAATCAAGCTTTAATTCACACTGACATTTCATTATTGTTTTCTCTTCTCTCATGTGATCATAATTCTTGGAGAAAAGTTGATGTGCCCACACATGCTGACCAAGAGAACCACAAGAATTCAGAGTCTTACAGAGTGAGAATAGCCTCCCTACACACGTGATCAGCAGTTATGTACTGCGTGTCCTATCGCGGCAAATGTGGTACATTTTGGGCAGCTGTGCGAGTGTTTGTTGTTGTGGACAGCTTGTGTGATTTCTGCCTTGGGACAGACGCAGGAAGTGTTTGCATTTGTGTGTCTGTGTGCGTCCCGACGCACTAGACTACAAACAAGTCTCTGTCAGTGACGCTAAAACAACAAACGGAGCCTATCAGAGGCTTAAAGGGACAGGCAGCGAAACATGGGCGAGGCTGTAAGCTAATAACAGGCTAGCAGCACAGCGAGAATAACTCTTGTGTGTGTTATGAGAGTCCTGCCTGGAGAAGGACGAAATGTTCCACTCCACATTATTCATCATTTTGTGTGTGTCTATCTCAGGATAGCAGCGATCAGCATGTTCTTTCCTTACTGTGATGGAATAATAATTTTTTCTGTTTTGTTTACTTGCTGGTCAGAGCATAAAGAAACAGAAACAGAAACAAGGAGGACAAATAGCCACAACTTAGATCTTACACTTTCCCTGCGAAAACATTACAGATGATAAGATAAAACTTCTAAAGAGAAACAACATTCCTTGTTAACAGTGTTGTTCAGATATCAAGGGACTCCTCCTGCACTCGTTTGACATTCATTCCTACTGCGGCAGGGTGTGAGGCAGCATGCTCAACGTCAGACTTACATGACAGGAAGTGAGGTGTGGCGGACTACACATTAGTGAGCCAGGTCATCTGTCTCAACCTGTCAGCATGGGCGCGGCAGCCTTACCGCTACACACCTGACTCCCACAGAACGCCAATAAAGTGCACAAGACTTCACTGGAGGTGTAGCACAAAGTAATTATCAGGTAGAAGCGCAAGAATGCATCTTAAACATGCACTGCACTGTGAGCTGGACAGGCAGGGAACCAACATACTTTGAGTCTTACAGTGGAAAGACAGAAGAGGAAATCCAATAAGCAGACAGATTTGATCATATTTGATCTAACCTTTTGTTTTGCTAAGGCGAGGATAAGGATGAGTAAATACTTACACTCCACTGATGACATCAATAGACTGCGTCTTGACGCCATAGCCTGTGTCGTCCATGTTGATGACGGGCACTGAGAGGTCGATGTTGACTCCATGATCTCCAAAATTTCTGTCGCTGAACATTTTGAGGTGTGGAGACAGGAAGTCCTGCAGGAATAAAAGCATCGCACTTAGAAACATGAAAAACTCAGTGTATATATGAGCATCTAGCAGAAGGTTAGAGTGTTTAACCTTGTAAACATCTCCATGTGGTGTTCTTCATGTGCTACAAGACATATCAGGGACAACATCAGCAGTCATCTCCATGGCTGGGCCTGTCTGCTTTTAAACTGCAGTGTACCAAGGACAGGCTGAACAACACGTTTTCAGATTGGCAGGTTTGAGACGTCACAAACCTAAGGAGCCAATCATGATAATGGGCGGGGTGATGCTATGCGTATCATTATGCTTAAGCTATGGTGACTACTTTGGCGATGCGCAAGCCAGCTGTAACCGACATCTTAATTTTTGCAAACTGACTACTAACGTAAGCGTTGGAAATCTGCACAGTGGGCGGGGCCTATGCAGATTTGGGAATTTTTAATGAGGGAGAAGGAGGAGACGCCTTGGGAGGATTTTTACAAGGTAATTAAATGTATTTTGAGAACCATGCTCTGGAGCTTGACTAGCAAATATTAAGTTGATATTGATCAGGTAGGTTGCCTTATAAAATATTGGAGCATCCAAACCTGCTTATATTCCCTTGCCACAGCTTCATAAACACAAAACGTAAAGCTCCTGTGAGGAGTTTTTTGCTGGTTATGAAACAGACTGAAATTAATTGTGATAACTCTCTATGAGCTACAAAAGCCATAAAAAAAAAACCAGACCATCAGCGACAAGATTGATTATTTCTATATAGTTATTTTTAATGCCTGAAACTGCTGGCGGGGGGGGGAGGTGTCAGATGAAGGGAAGCTGCCTTTGTTTACATTTTACACAGCAAGGATTTAAAGTGAGTGATACACGTTAAAGAAAGCAGGATGAGATTTGTTGTTAAAAAACCACGATTAAGCACGTGCAGGACAAAAGAGATCAGAGGTACGGCTTTGTCCACAGGGGGCGCCAAAATCAACACAAACCGAAAGTTCCTCACAGGAGCTTTAATTTTCTTTGCACATTTTATTTAGTTTTTGTTTAATACAGTTTTTGTCCTCACAAAAACTTGAAAGCTTGAGTTTTCTGTCTTATTTTGTAGAGCTGTTGGCTCTCCCTGCTCGCTAACCTTTCAGACTGTCAGTTATGTGAGTTGATGTGGACGGCCTTTGTCTCCTTCGGCCGGCTTACATAGAGAATAAACTTTAAACACAGAGCTCTTTCAATTTTTCAGACTCATTCTGACCTTTACAAACCCATGGTGCTGAGGCATAATTTCAACATTACATCACAGTTGCTTTTCGTCACATAATGGTGTGTTATAAGCAAGCTTTGGTCACATAACGTAGCGTTGGTAAGGCCACTGAGGTACTCACAGCCTGTATAGGTCGCAGTGACAGCAGCTGCTCCGGCCCTTCCCAGTCGCTGCAGTCCAGGTACTCCCCCTCCTCCAGGATGTACTGCTGGCCCTCGAAGCCAGGATGGCTGTAACCCACCCAGCTGGAACGACACATGTGCGGCATTGTTAAAGTCGACTTGTAATCTAAAAATCAGCAGCAGGCAGAAAAGTAAGTCCGAAATAAACTCCGAGCGGAGATTACCACCTGAATAATTTATGTCCACGCACAAAGACAGAACTGTGCAATAAAGGAATAAAGACTCACAGTCCTCCGATGATCTTCAAAGAACACACAGACTTTATCTTCTTAGCGTTTGGGTTTTCTCCCTCCGAAGCGATGTCTCCTTCACTTTCACAAAAGCTGAAAACATCACTGTCAATTTCCAAACTGGAGCCCTCAAAGCCGGGCTTCTCGTACACCACAGCCTGCAACAGAGAAATAAGACACCACGCGTTGAACGTGACTCATCCTTTAGAATTGTTCAGTAGATACACCGCAATTAAACCCAGCTCTGTCCTTGAACTTCCTGTAGTTGATAGAAGGACACTTGTTGATGCCCGATTCAAGATTTTATAAATGAAATTCATAAATTTATGAAATGAAAGAACAACATGAGAATAAATTGAGTTACGTTGTACATTATTGATGATTATCTTCCTGTTAAAGTGAAAACTACGTAGATAAGCAGCCTTGGATATGTCCTCTTTTTAATATTTGAGCACAGTATTTCACAGTACAAGTGTGCACTCCAGTGATGTTCGCCTTGTACGACTGATGAATGACAGCACAAGTTGAGCCTAAAACAGCTCTTTATATTTCGTTCTGAAAATGGCTGCTGCCAAAACACTCCGTGGTCACACTGGAAAATTCCTCGACATTGCATCTCTTTTGGCTTGAAATAAGATAAACACAACATCAAAGAATGTAATAACAACTGAAAAGAGGCCTTTTGTTAAACATATTTACCCTTCATACAATAATCATAGTTACATACTGTAAATACAACATATAAGTGAAGTAAAATCAGTAAGTTAGTCGTACCTTGACTTCATTTGGATTCTCCACTTTGAAACCCCCCTGAAACAGACGAACCATCATCAGAAACAACTCCCTTCTCTAATTTAATGCACACTGGGAAAATGAGTCAGTTATTATACAAATGACATTGACAATTCTGCTTCACAGTGTCACAGGGCAAAGAAATTACATGAATACAAGAAACATGCAACCTGAGCTTCTGTCCCTGTGTGCAGCTAATTACAGCTAATTCCCACATTGGCTGCCTTTGCAGAGTATCAGACAGAGCAGGGGCACATAAAGGACACTGTATTACAAAGACACAGTGCTGAAGTCATTTTAAAACTGAAATTTTACTAATTTCAACCTTACATCTATCAGTCTGAGTTAGGTTTGTAGTATTAAATCTGAACTTCCTCCTGCCATCAGCGCTGTCATTTCACAAAGTTAGTGGCCCAGAAGAACTCTTTCAGCCTGGATGTCTCGTTTCTGCTTTTGTCTACATTACAACCAGCTGCAAAACTATGCTACGAACAGCGGACATTGTATCACAGGCGAGGATACATTTTGCAGTGTTTTGGCTGATTGGATATTCAGCAGTAGTCATCGAGTAAAGTATGCAGGCCAAAGAAATTCAGCGGAGCGAGGGCTAGCTATGAAACCTAGCAAAAATGTTCAAATGTAAGCAGACAGAAAGTTAGTGATAAAATATGGAAGATTCAGAGCTGATTGGACACGACAATAAGACATGCTAGAGGTTCTGTAAGGCTAACTTTTACTGCTAACTTTAGCATGCTAACTAGCTTGCACTAGCTGCTAATCCTTGTTAGCTGGTAACGTTTTAAAGGTGTTCCGTAGTGTAGCACTACAGTATGCCAAGCTAACTTATCAGCACAAACTACAACTGTGGCTAATGGTTATGTCATAAGTTTTTGCAGGTGTTTGGTCACAAACCTTAGTATCAGACATTTAAAGCTCCTGTGAGGAGTTTTCCGCTGGTTATGAAACAGACTGAAATGAATTCTGATGACTCTATATGAGCTAAAAAAGCAAACCAGACCATCAGCAACAAGATCGATTATTTCTATATAGTTATTTTAAGGCCTGAAACTGCTGGCATGGGGTAGGTGTCACACGAAGCGGTTAACTGCACGCTGCAAAAATTTAAAGTGAGTGATTCATACGACTGTTTAAGAAAGCAGGATGAGATATTTTGTTAAAAAACCACCACTTAAGCATGCACAGGACAAAATCAGCCAAGAGATAAGAGGTACGTCTTCGTGGGACATGAGTGAGAATAATAAATAGCATGGAAATCCATCCAGTACTCGTTTTCCCTTTTAATGTATAAGACCGCTGAAGAGACGGGAAACATAGGGAGGAGAGAGTGGGGGATGACATGCACCAAATGATCAGCAGACCGGGAGTCGAGCCTGTGATCAGTGCGTCGAGGCCTCTGTATGTGGGACGCCTGCTCTACCAGCTGAGCTAAACCAGCGGCCCACATCCATAGTGGTTGAGACGATTTACAAATTTAAATCTCTACAGGAGGAGAAGTCAGGATTTTAAGATTCATCCTTCAGGCAACATCTATGTCCTGTCAATCTGTCCGGTTACTGTTGAGATATTTAACTGGATATTTTAATATTTTGACTTGTGGGTAAAGGTAGATGAAACGTGAATAACCTTGAATATCTGCACCAAATCGCACAGCAACTCATCCCTTAGTTAAGATATTTTAATTAAAAACAGAAATGTCAACCTCATGGTGACACTAGAGTTAAAGTTGTCTAATCAATAGAGTCATTAAGATTCATCCTCTGGGAGCTGTTTATGTGCAACATTTCACAGCAATTTATTCTAACAGTTGAAATGTTTTAGTCTGGACCCATGTGGACGACATTGGTATAGATTCATGACGCTAGCATGGCTAAACATAGCAAATGATCACATTAGTCAAAGATCCCCTGCAGTGTACATAAGACGCTGCATAGAAATACTCACAATTTTAAGTGGTCTAATAGATCCGACAAATGGGGATGGGAAGCCCCAGGTCTCAGGGAAAGGATACACTCCCGTCTCCAGCACAGCGATCATGCCCTGAAACCCCGGGTCACTGAACACCAGCCACCTGAAGGAAAGAGGAACACCCACATTGCATGATAATTAAGCATTAGGCAAAAGGTCCCTCTGCATTATGCCTCACTGTGCCTCCAGGCTGTTTTAAAATAACTGTGAGTCATGACCATGCATGGCTTGTGATAAAACAAGGTAAGGAATACTGCGTAAGGATGCACAGGCTCACTGACACTTTCAGCAGCTTCAGCTGTGATGTTTCTGTTCGGAGCTTTAAGTATTTTTAGGACAGAGAAGAGTTTTATTTTAAACAGCTCAGATGTGAGTTATACAGCTACGGCTGAGAACAGAAGCTGTTTGTTTTAAGAATGAAATATCTGCAGTTCAAACTATTTCGCTTTGTCTTTCATTTTCAGCGTGGGCAGCCTTTGTTGGCACACTGCCTCTATACCGCTGGCATTTTGAGCCATTACGTGGCGCTACACAATGCCTCATACCAATCACCACATATGAGCCTCTGGCAGAGAAGATAGTCCCTGCTCTTTTAGTGAGCGCTGAGGAACTGATACCAAAAACTGATGCCAACTTTTAGCCGCCGAAAGATATATGAAAACAGGAAAAAATGAGTCAGACTGCTCAGAAAACTCAACTAAGCCAGGTGCATTTATTCTGTGAATCTGCTAACACAAATATACTCAACAGTTAGGAGGAATTTGCAACCAGAGATGAGATTAACTGGCATCTGACAGCAATTAAGCTCTGTCAAGATGTTGAGCAACCCTAAAAGAAATGCCCAAAATGTTAGCTTTCTACCAAAGGTGCCAAAGTAAACCTACAGAAATAGCTGTGGGAAAAACGTCTGCTGTCGTTAGCGTCCTCCAGGGCAGGGCACAGAATGTCCCGAATACCTACACCTCTCACGTGGAGAAAAAAAAAACAACCCTTCTCCCCTTTGCCAAATTCTCTCCACACCTTTGTCTGATTCTCAACACTCTGTCTAGTCTCCACCTCTGCACTCTGCTTTCCAAGTACCCCCCACACCCATGCTCTCTTTTCTAACATGCAACAGCAGGACACACATTCCTGAACAGAGAAACCAGTGAGAGTCAGAGCAAAGACAAAGAGGAACGTAGTAATGATTATTATCTCTCAGCTATTTGTTACAGCCGAACACTGAGTTTATCTCATTAAAAAGGGAGCTCTATGTTGAGCACAGCAGGAAGGATTTCGATTGTCTACTCTTGTGGTGCTCCTGCCGGTCATTAACGATAAAGAAGTAAATGCAGAACACTGAGATTGTCTCATTATCTGCGCTCGCTATGCTGCTACAAAGCAATGCCACTACTTCTTTGTTTTAGCGCCTAAATGTATTGAATTCAAAGTAAAATCTAATCTCCACATAGCTACCTTTCCACCACTCCTATCCATCACAGTAAATAATCCATGGGTCTTGCTAATGATCTGATTTCAGCAGCTTGGTTAACACACCACGCTCGCTTAAGAGTTCAATCGCAAAGATCTGCTCAAACAGCAATACTTACACCCCAGAGTGCACTTGAATGGAAGCGGTACTCAGCGGGATGCCAAATGAGCCCGTCTCTATAGTGTCATCGTGGTACGGTGTAACTCTGCCGTGGCCCTCCGGTTCAGTAAACAGATCAATATGGGGGAGGCTGTAATCCTGTAGAGAGGGGGAAACACACACAGGGATAATCAGCAGCAGGCCCATACCAGGCCTTTAAAACGCCTAAGCCTGTGTTGTGTAATAAAATTATCCCAGAAAGTTCCAATTATGTTCAAACCAAGAGAAATTCACAAGTTTATTCAAGGTAACACCGCGTTTCGTTCGGTCGCCTGACTGCTGGGTAAACACGGGTCTAAAAACAGATGAGACATCAGAGAGTGAGAAAATAAGCCAGCCATCTGTTTATGTTTGTTTTTATCGCTCAAACAAGAAGGAGCAAGATTATTCATTGATGTTTGCTGCCCTTTTTGCAGCTGAAATTTCCCTGTGAAGCTCAAATTTACAGGAATCAAAGGTCTAAAGAGGTTTATGGGACAAGAAGAGAGGTGTAAATATTGATGTGGTATTTCAAAGAAAGAGAGAGCTATGTGACAAGCTAGGATAACGATTGCGCTAAACTAGCATGATTTATACTTGAAAGGTAAACAACTATTTGGGTTATCAACATAATCATCATCATAAGCATTAGCAATGGTGGCTGTTTAACCAAAAGAAGACAACAACTCCCAGGGTTCCACGCTGCTTTATGACGTCATCAAACTACATCTTTTGTTCTGATTGAGACAGCAGTAACATTTAGGCTACATACTGCGCCTTTAATTCCTTCGCAGTGCTGCTGAGTAAGTAGTTAAGCAATAGTACATGTAAGCTACATTTCAGAAGGCCACGTGAGGTGACTGTAGTGTAGATACTTAAAAGGCTAAACGAGGTGACTGTTGTGACTCACCCAGACAGCCAGTCTAATAGAGCCAATAAGCATTGTTGGGCTGTTTGGTGCTTCTGTCCCCGGCTCTGGCTCTGCCCACATGTTTGACAATTCAATGCTCCCCTCCTCCAAGGCGATGCAGCGTCCCTGAAAGCCCGGCTTCTCGTAGAGCACCCAGCTGTGGTGGAAATAAAAACATGAAATCATGTGGTGCTATTAAATGCTACAAATTAGGGATAAACGTATGTGGTTTAAAAAGGGTGTTTTAAAGCACATCTTAGAGGAGAGTCACGTTTGCTTTGTTCCAAGGACTGAAAAGAAGACCACTCACATTTCTTTCTGGAAAATATGACGCTACAGCTAGCACGCAGTTATTTTAACCTAGCTTAAAGACTGGAAGCAGCTAGCCTAGCTCTGCCCGATGGTAACAAAACCTTTTTACCATCACCTCTAAAGCTAATAAACATGTTCAATCTCAATTCATGGTTTTGCAGAATTGTGTGCTGGACTATTAGCTGGGTACATTAACATCTTCAAGTGGTTAGTTAGCGATTGTTACCGATGACTAGCACACTAGCACATAATCCCCTTAAACTGCAACATGTAGTTTTTACACTCTGGTCTTTGTACTGACTCAACAAACAAGACACATGTTAAGTTAAGCTTAGAGGTAACAGTAGGATGACTTAAGCCCCTTTCACACATGCACTCTTGACATTTTCCTGACAATTTCAGGACCGTCTGACCCTGACGTTACCCAGAGTTGCCCTTTCACAATTGTCCCTCACAGCGGGAGATTTTTCCCTGTCGGACGAGGAGGGGGGGGCGGTGAGGGGGGCAAGTATAAATTGGGCGACTAATTCCGTCAGGTGTCTTTTTTTATCTGTCAAAAAGATCGTCGTTCTGTCTCTCCCATACCTGGAGCAGCGTCTCCCACATGCTCATCAGGAAAAAAAGAAACACACACACACAGACCTTTGCTGGTCCCTCCTGTAAATGCCTTCATTGAGGTGCGACGTTTTCTATACTGACCTTCTTATTCTGTTTTAAAAGATTGTAAGTGCAGCTGTGTAGCGTCGGTCTCAATAGTCGGGTCTGACCGTTTTTGACACGTTCCTGAGTATTTCCTGCTGCGTTCACACATCTGCTGACCCCAACTTTCTCACGACATGATACTAGGTCGCTGGCAGGAGAAAGTCGGGGTAAAGTCGGGGTGAAAAATTTGGCTGTTCACGTTCACACATGCAGCCCACTCGGGTAAAGTCAGGACATGTTCAGGAGGGCAGTGCGTGTGTGAAAGGGGCTTTAGTTACCTTTGGGCAGAGCTATGCTAGCTGTTTCCCCTTGTTTTTTGTTTTTGTGCTAAGCTAAGCTAACAGGCTCCTGTACTTGTACATTTTTTTTGAAAAGACATGGCAGTGGGAATGGTCGTTATTGAATTACATCTATAAGCAAGAAGTCATGAAGCAATCCCTTTAACTCTCTTGAACATATTCCTGCCACTGGTTTCATACTATTAAACCAATCCAGGTAGGTCACCGAGGAATGCTCCAGCAAAGGAAGATTGCCAGCGAAACTGGTGGTGGTTTGAAAATAACAACAAAGATGCTTTGCAAATGTTTTACAGGGAAGGGAATTCGTCCAACCGGGTTATTTGGCCTCACTGACACACACAATTTGGTTTGGTGAGCAACACTGAATGTTAAAAGAGCTGGGTTTGCTTACTAAAAAGGATTAAGGAGCCCCTTTAAAAACAAAAGTGTGAAAGTTTTCAAGTATGAAACTCTCATCGCTGATATTTAATTAATCCTGTGACAAGCTAGGAGCCTTAACAAGCAGCACCAGCTTCCTAAAACCTCTTGACACTAATTAGAACTACACTTCACACTACAGGTTTTTTTCTCTGCACGGTCTGAAAGTTCCAGTTGAATACGGTTACTTACCATCCTCTAACGACCTTCACAGATATGAGGGGAGAGAGCTGCAGAGCCGTAGCATCTGCTACATCCCTGTAAATTTCAAACGCCTGGCCGCTGAACTGAGGTTTCTCAAACAGCACCATCTGTGAAGAGAAGGAAGGAGCAGGGTTACGAAAAGAAGTAGTCCCTGGCAAAATGCATTACATGCCTACTCCATCACTTTAAATCCCTTTTCAGAGTGCTGGGAAGAACCTAATAGGGACGCACTTTCCTTCCCCTTGTTATTATGCGTACAGAAAAGGCTTATTTATGTGTATCCACAGCTAAGAGCTTGTACACAGGCACACAGTTGAACTGCCTGGGTTTACTGTTAATGCATTGCACCGACAAATATAAAAGTTGCATTACTAGTTTAAAGGCCAACAGAAAAATGAAGTTTGCGAATAATGTGCGACAAAACTGTCTGCCCCTGGAGACACTGTGGTCACTGCCCTTAGTTTTATTCTAAAAGCCATCATCAAATCTGCCCTTTCATGCAGTGCTTCTTGTGTGTGTGTGTGTGTGTGTGTGTGTGTGATGGTTAATGCCAGCCATGACAGTGGGTCCCCAGCACAGCTACCCACGGGCAGACAGGGAACTGAAAATGTTGAGCACCAGGGGAAAAACTCTCTTTCTTGCAACAAACTACTATTAAACTTGTACAATAATAAAGAACCACACGCTTTGCTCTGCAGCTCCGCGTTGGCAGCGCTGAATTCCATGATTGTAATCACATCCAGCTGAACATTTGCACTAGACTGTTTTTTTTTTAATACTTTGTTTACCCCCAAGAACACCGTATGAAAAGCAGATGTTTGCATAGAACAGTGAGTGTCTGTCAAGATTCCTTTCTCCATCTTGTTTCTATTCTGCATCATGTGGGCAAAGCGGTGCCTACTTTACCTTTCCAGGGCGCTTGTGAAATCCTCTGGCAGTTCTTATCTGAAATGCAAAAATACAGAATGATTTAAGTGACAAAGACAGAGTGCAGAGTAAGACACACGTCTATTCAACGCTAGAGAAACTAATCTGCATTTGTTGATGCAGCAGCCCGGTGCCTGTTGAATATCCTGACCTTTTAGTTTACAGGCAGGGACAGAATCGGTCGATGAACACTACACTGTTTTAATTCCGCATTCAAGCACTGCACTGGCAGGCAGAGCCAGTAGATTAAAGTGTTTGTCATTACAGCATACTTTGAAAATAGGCTACTTCCGAGTTTGGCAGCTACAACTGTCTTAAAGAGGAAACTGAACGATTTTTTTCATTGATTGGTGTGTCGGTAATTATTCCAGCAAGTTCCAGTGTTAAAAGTTCTCTTGCTCTGGCTTCACAATTTGCTTCTTCTTTGGCTGTAAACGAATAACTTTAGTGGGACAAAACAAGCATTTAACATTTATAAATTGGGCCTGGAGAAAATGTGATTACTAGTTGCAGCTGTAAACAGGGCACTGTCATTTTCACCAGCCCCATTTCAATCAAAGGGCCCGGCGAGACAAAAGAGCCTCTGTTCTGTGGATTGAGAAGCTTCACTGCTTGGATGATACTCGATACAAGAATGCGAAAAATTATTTTTTCCTCCTGGCAGTGCAGCTCTAAAGGAATTGAAGCCCCGGTAAATGGTTCCCAGCCCATTTGTCAGTGCAGGAAACACTTCAAGATCATACAAGAGCTTTAATTTGTGATGCTAAACTAATAGGTTTAATTATATCTGTGTGTCACACTTACATTATTATTAAGTATTACCTGTGGCGGAGCCGGAGGCTGCTTGTGCTCGGGGAGTAAAGAGTGTGTGGCTGGAGGAAGCCCGGGAAAACGTGGAGGCACAGCGTCAGGAAGCTCCAGACCTGGTTTCACACCCGTGTCTGCTTCGTCTTGAGGGGCTGGAGTTGCCATTTTTCCAGTAACCTGATCCAAACCGGAAACCATCAGGAAGTTGAGGGCATGTCAATGAGTAATGTTTAGAGACATGTTGAAGCAGCGCTCTTTGTTTTATGAGAATTCCCTCTCAATGGACGATTAAAACACTCTGATGGTTAATGATATTGGTCAATAACTTCTATATTCACCGTGTTTGTGCTTGCAAGAGATATTTGGTCTGTGAGTACAGCTTCAGTCACATTCATATCATTTTTACTTGGTTAAAACAATAAACATAAAAACTAACCTCTGTCCTGACTTGCTCTTGTCCTTGTACGCTCAGCGCTGGATTCGGTTCTCGAGGGAGGTACTTCTCTAAATAGTCCGGCAGCTTGATGTCGTTAAAGGAGGGAAGTGGAGGGCTTGAGTCACCGACCACAGCCTCCCCAGCCTGAGCTTCCTCTTTGTTAGTCGGGGCCGGGATCTGCTTGGCCAGCGTGTCCTTCAGTGGGAATGTTGCTGTTGGGCTGGGTGGGGGTGGAGGGCTCATCTGAGGGGAGTCACTTGGTGACACATTCTCAGAGTTGGTACCTTCTGCCTGGGTTTGAACTCCATTCCTCTTCCCTCTGTAGATGGAGGAGCTGAGGCTGCTGAGGACGCAGCTACCCTCCAAGCGAGACTTCACCTTGATCAGGTCGTCTTTCTCTTCCTTGACATCCTCGTCTTTATTGATGGGGCTCTTCTCCCTCAGGCGAGAATGAGTGTCCAGGCTACTAAGCAGCAAGCTCCTGTCGGCCAAACTGGCCCTGGCAGGCTTCAGGCCAGATTTCTGAGTCTCTGACTCTGACTGTGTCTCTCTGAGTTTTGCTAGGCTGCTGGGGGTTGTATCTATCGTGAACTGCTTGTTCTTCCTCAAACCAAACTTAAACTCTTCGGGGTCAAACGTCTTCTCGAAGCGTACCTCCTTGATGGCAGGCAAGGCAAATGGTGGCTGAGGTGGCCGGAGTGGGTTGTGTTTGCGCGGTGGGAGGGAGAAGGGGGCGCAAAGCTTCTTGATTTTCTCAACGAAATCCTCATCATCTAGGTCTGGCGTATCCAGAAGATTGCTCTCGCTCCCGGCAGAGGTCAGTTTGGGCATCGAGACTTTGAGCTTCCGCTTTGGCAAGTCTACATCCAGCCAGCTAGAGGGGGAGTCTTGCGGGGTTGAGGAATCATCCTTGCTTAGTCCACGCGGCAAATGGAGCTTCTTCATGGGTGAACGTTGGGCCGAGTCTGGTATTGGCTTCTTGGCCTCTGGGGAAGTGGATGCTTTTGGAGTTTGACTTGGCTTGGTGTCGACAAGTTCCTTTTTGACCATGTGGAGTTGGGAGTGTGGGGAGACATCACCATTAGCAATGGGTGGAAGTTCGTTCTTTGCTAAACGGAGTGTTTTGTCAGCCGTCTTTTCAACCACTTCACCTGCACTGTTGGAAGCACTGCTACCTGCTTTCTTGCTTCTCACAGATTTGGAGACAGAAATGGGCGTAGGATCCTTAACAGTTGATTCTTTCTCTGCTGGATTGTCAGCCTGTGCAGCAATCAGTGCTGGAGTGTCATTACTGGCTTTTACAGTCACTTCCTTGACTGCTGCAGTTGCTTTGGTAATAGGCTTTGGGCTGGAGAGCGCAGCATCATTAACTCCATGTGCACATGAGTCATCTGTTGAGTTTTCCCTTTTTTCCGTAGATACAGAATTAGGCCTTGGATCTGCTGCGGTCGACGCTGGCTCTGTTTTTGTTCCAGAGCTTTCCACAGACTTCTTTTGCACATTTTCTGCCATCTTTACCTTTGAGGGCCCTTTATCACTCTTGACCCCGCTCACAGCCTCTTCAGTGTGGGTGACAGCGCTAACAGCAGCTTTTTGAGGATGTGTAGAAGTGACTTGTCTCTCATGTTGTGTAGGAGCCAGGGGGTCTGATGGTGTCTGTTCTGAGGAATCAGAGGCTTGTTCTGGTTGCTTGGTTTCTGGTTTTGCTTTGTCTTGAACCAGCTGTGTCTCCTTTTTCCTTTCAGGTTTTTTTATTTCATCATCCGTAACAGCAGCCACCTCTGTCCCTGGGATACCTCTCCCGCTGTCTGTGACTTTGACCTTTGTGGTATTTTCCTCTGATTGCAAGAGCTGCTCTGTTTTATTCTTGTCAGTTTTCTCCTTCTCTACCTTTTCTGATTTGACCATGTCTTTACTCGCAGCCTGTTTTGTTTTTTCACTCTCTACATTTTTAAATTGTTCAGTTTTTTTGCTTTCTATCTTTTCTAATTTGTTGACTTCTTTACTCTCAGCCTGCTTTGTTTCTTTGCTCTCAACCTTTTCAGATTTGCCCGTGTCTTTGCTCTCAGTCTGCTTTATTAGATCTGTGTCCTTGTTTTTGGATTGATCTGTTTCTGCCTCTTTTTTAACTTCCTTAACTTTGCCTTTACTTTTTGACTCAGACTGCAATGACAAATCTTTATTTAATTTGGGATGTTCAGCAGGGGCCTCTTGTTCCTTCAAAGGAGTCTTTTTAATAGGTCCTTCTGCAACAGGTGAGGGGGAGGACGTTTCTTTGCTGTCCTTAGAGGCCCTTTTCTGCTCCTGTGTGAACAATCCTCCTGCCTTTTCCTCCTTTCGGGGTACAATAACGGGATCCTTATCAATAGGCATCTTTGTTGCACTGCTACCAGCAGCAGTATCAGGTTCATCTTTGCTGACAGACTGTTCAGGCAATCCCCCCTGCCTGTTGACTGGTTTGTCAATATTCTCCTTTTTAGATGAAGAATCCAACTGTTTCTTCTGTTTGTCGAACTCCTTCAATTCAGTTTTAACTTCAGTCTGTTTGGTATCAGACAGAGACTGTCCGTCTGATGTTTTTTCTTGGGCTTTTTCTGTAGATGCAGGGGTTGTTTCTTTAACATCCACTTGTTCTGTTTTTACAGGTTTGACCTCTGGCTGAGTTGTAGAGAAATCTGTTTTGTTTTCACTATTTGGGCTGAGGGGACTGGATGGTTCCTTACTTTTTCTTCTTTTAGAGCGAGAGCCTGTTCTGCTAGGGCCTGTAGACTGCGGGCTCATGCTATTGGCCAGTTCTGTAGAGTCACCCGTCCCTTTATCTGAAACTGGGGTTTCAACAACGCCGGGTTTCGGGGTCTGATCTGCTGTGTTTGAGGCCAATGTGTCCTTTGTTTTGGAGTCTGTTGGTTGTTCTTTAGAAGTGGAAATCTTTACCGCTGCAACATTCGTATCTTGTCCATCTGGTTTTGATGCTATCTCTGTTTTTGCCTCTGTTTGTTTATGCTCCTTGGCATCCTGTTTACCCTGATTGTCCAGTTCGAGTGACTTTGATGAAGCTGACAAGGTGGATTTTTGAGGCATTCTTGTCATAACAGGCTTCTGAGGCAATGGTGGCCTTTCCCCTGCTTTGGATGCCTCTGTCAAGTTCTTCATACGCTCCTTAATTGTCATTGGCTTGTCCCTGGCAGGTGAAGCAGAGTTAGACCTAGCTGTGCCATAGCGTTCGGCTGATCTTGACCTCTGGTCTGACGACAAAGAATCTGCTTTCACACGCTCTGTGGCTTTTCTGACTGGAGACACATCGGCACTCCGCGGGGTGTGGAAGGTCAGCTTGTTGACCCCGTCTGCAGGGCGCTCGAAGAGGCTGATTCTATCTGCAATCTTGCCGACGACTGGCTTAGGCTCTTCATCAATTTTCTTAAGGTTGTGTTTTCTGGGTAAGACAAGAGAAAAAGGTTTCAATTCAACATTACATTTTACATTTTGAAACATTGTACTGAACCTGCTTGACTGCCTCAATGTGCCACAAGTTATCTGCCACACACCAATTATAGCTGAGTGTTTGTTTTGTTAAGTTTAATCTGACCTATATTTTAATCTGATCTGAACTTTGCATTGCCAATCCCAGCGCACTGCTGCACTCTGTGTTATGACTCACACTAGTGTTCCGTTGTGGATACACCTGCTTTAGTCCACCATTAGCAGTTAGCTCACAGCAATGTTATGTTAGACACATGCTTGACAGGAAGGTTACAAAGTCTACTCATGTTGGAGGTGCACTAGTTTTAAAATGTAACATTTAGTTCTGACAAATAGGACATTTTAAGTGAAGACTTACCTTGAATCAGTCTCTGTTTTGGGTGTATCCTTTGCTTCATCTTTGGTGGTCTCTGGTACGGACCTAGAATCCTGGCTGTCACCTGCTGAGCTTTGCTTAGAATTCAAAGGCACATTTTTTGGGAAAAATTTCACCTCACTCCGAGAAACCTTAAGACTCCTGCGCTTAGACTCCGGCGTCTCTGTCTTCCTTTCTACTTTGTAAAGACTCTCATCGTCCTCCATGTTTGCAGCTCCATCAACCGCACATGCCAGAGTGGCTGCTGTGACGGTAGAGTTTGCGTCCTGGAAGACGTCCAGCTCTGTGACTGAGTCAGGACAGGAAGTCTTACCGCCTCCTCCTTCAGGTGAGGCCTGAGAGGAGGGGTTGTGCTTAGAGGAGGAGTCGACTGACGACTCTCCCATGTGAGTGTTTGGACTTTTGCCCTGAGGACTGGTCACTGTGTTATCTGATGAAGGGAATCCCTCTGAGGCAGCATTGGGAGGCATTCCTTCCTGCTGGGGGCTGTTCCCTCCGTCTCCCTGAGAGTTCTTCCTGTATCTTCTTCGTGCCGCGTTTTTACGCCCCATTCTGTCGTCTTCTGTTTGTTCTTGATCAGGTTCTGTCTCTAACTGTGAGTCCTTATGTGATTTCAGTGACACTCCCACTAGGGCACTGTAATAACTTGACGCCCCAACAGCCGGCGTGACATTTGTCCTTTTGTTCTCTGCGTATGATGAACTTTGTGAATCAAAACTCTCTGATGACTTTAATCTGGGCAGGACCTGTAGGCTTGTCTTGACTTTAGTGACGACCTCCTGTCCAGCACATTTGTCTCTGCCGCACTGAACCACGCTGGTCTCCTCCAGGTACACTTGAAGCTGCTTCCTGCTTGTCTGGGCCTGTGCTTGTCTCTGGGCCTGAGGCTGGGTGTGAGCTCGGTCAGAGTCCCGTAACACTCCCTGCTCAGGAGAAGAAGAGAGATGTGTCAGATGGCTGGCATTCTTCTTAGGATTCCCGCTCTCTGAAGTACCGTTGCTGCTCTCCTCCCTCTCCTTGCCCTGCCCTGTTCTCTTCTTCCTACACGCCACAAACTCCTCCTCTTCTGGACCTCCTCCTGCCGTCAAAACTGAGCCTTGTCTGCGGGCAGACTGCGTGGCGTCCTCCCCTTCACAGAGGAAAATGTCTCTGGAGAGACCCAGTGGATTGGGAATGGAGATCTCTCCCTTCTCCTCCTCCCGCCGGGGTCTCACAGACTCCTCGCCCTCCTCCTCCTCTCCATCTGACTCAAAAACCTTGTCACTAGTTGGGGAGACATTTTCAGAAGGACTCGTCGGACCCTTTCCCCTCCATGGAGAGAACCAGCTCCCAATACGACCCAAGACCCCGGTACTCGGCTGCTCCTCAGGGGTCTCAGACTAAAGCAAACAGAGAAAAAAATCACATAAGTTTCTACTTAAACGAGCAGCGGCAGCTTATAAACATGCATATTTAAGATGAATATGCACTGACAGTTGTTACACGTGGTGGTGCAAATACCACAAACTGCCGATGAACAAAGGAAGGGAGCAGGCTTGGGATCTAAATTACATATAAGTAGGGGTTGTTGATTCAGAGACATATTTTTAGTACGGCCATGCATATCTCAGCATTGCACAGACATGCATGAGTGCTTATAACCCGTAAGCTTACCGTAGAAAATACCATATCATTCAGATTCTTTATGTAGGATGTGAACATGATTTTGGTTTAGAACAAAAACTCCTAAAGAGCATAAAACAAACACAAAATCATTCCACCAGGAACAACAAAACAAAAGCAGTTTAAAAGAGCAGAAAATTATCATGAGCAAAGATATTCTGCTTTAGCAAAGAGAGTTTTATACTTAACTTTTTAAAATCTTAAAACCTTGGCCAGTAATTTCAAAATCAACTCACCCTTAATCAGATCTAGAAGAAAACTTTTCTCCACACTCCAAAATAAAGATCGTAGTACAGCATATAAACTGTACTAAAATGCATGTCTAACTAATAAACATGTTGTTTTCAATCCTCCTCGCATCTAGGAAAGCATCCACAAACTGCACGCGAGCGGCAGACTGGAATCAGAGATGTGTGCGCTGAAGAAGTTCTGCCCCTCCAGCCCAGCGCACGCAACTCTGTGGTAAAATGGTGCCTTCACGTGCTGCTCGTAAACTTCTTACACGAGTGTCAATAGTCATGCAGTGTCATGTTGCTGACAACTGTTAGTCTGGCTAATGGCCAGCTACACTGAGATTTAATTGTATGACTGACTGCTATGAGCAATGACTGTGAATATTTTACACCCTGAGTTAAAATAAACAACATTTTTAGGCAGCACCTACTTTATTATTCTTAAAGGCTCAACAACTGACATTTAAATCACATTTATACTTTGATCCTGTTTGCTTTTAATTAGAAGTGATTGATCTGGTAACTAGGCAACTTAAAAGTTAAGATCAAAGGCTCCACAGTTTATAGAGGCTAGAAATGTTTAATTATTACTTCAAATATTTATCAAGCTGTCAGTATCGGCCTTACTTTTTTGTGTGCAGGGTCATAAGGTCAAGGGCAATTTTTGTTGATCTGTTCTCCATCTATCAACATTTTAATGGTAATGAGTGAGTTTGTTTTCTGTTGAGAGCTTTCAGTTTTGTCATTACAGCCAGGGACATAGCTTGATTATTCTTTCACCATACATTATTTCTCGAATAATACATCCTTAATGGATAAATTAGACACTGTTGAAGGCATTAGGCTTACATCATCAAGTCATCTTATGAGTCACTGTGTAGCTGTCAACATGTCTTTTTTTGAAAGTGAAATAACACAGTGATTATGTTTTGGTATAAAGGCTTTCTATGAATACTGTTACTGTCTGTACCAATCTGTCAACAGGTCTAAGAGTGTCAATGTCCCTGTATATTTATAATATTTCAGTATGGTAATTGTGGTTTTATTAGACACGAAGCAGCACAGACAATGTTTCACCAGAGCAGGAGAGTAACTGGCTTATGGAAGTACACAGACATTAGAAAGGCTAAATGGACCTGTAAGGATTTAGTATTACAGGCACCAAGTAAAGAGACCAGATGTGTTTTAATCAACGATGGCAGCTTGACAAAAATGCTCACAAACTATCCAAAGATTATAAAAACACCCATTGTTTCTAAAATGTAAAGGGAACTACATAAACAGGTTTAAACCTATCCAGCCAAAAATATCCGGTTTATGGTCAGTAAAGTGACTGCTTTCCAAAAGTTGCTTAACCACCACATACAAGGCGACAATGTGTGAAGCTCAAATTTCCTACGCTCATTTTGGCACGTGAAGGCAGCAGCAGGCCGTGTCCAAACAAACTTTTCCAGGGGAAATGACGCACTGGGTTTATTCAGAGCCTGTTCAGTTTGGTTTTCAGTTTTTGCAAACGCGCGTGCCCAGTTTGTTTCAGTTGGCGGGCAGCTCAAGTCAGTGTTTCCATGCTGCTATGTCGAGGAATTTAACTCTTCAACTACTCTGTATCAGCTAATAGTCGTTGCGTTTCCTTTCTAATTAAATATAGGAAGTAGCTTAAATGAAGCTCATTACGTGACAAACGTTTGAATTACGAGCTACTTTTTCAGTGTTTGTTTACACACACGCACACAAACCACTTTGCCTGTAGGTGTAGGAGTGTCACTGTAATTACTGGTTAAAAAAAATGAAAGTCCTATTCTTGTTGGGTGTTAATTTAGACATTTAACGGCCACGATTAGCTTATATGCTTGTCATAACAGGCTGCTAACGTCTTCATCACGCCTATTTATTTATTGATATGTTGATCTATGGCCTGTGTAAGTGTTTACATATAGAATAAAAACCGATTAAGCGATTAATTTTGATTTTTCTTACAGTACACAAATCCTGATGAAGGACTGACAGGTTTCTACATTAACTTAAAACTCCATAAAAGCTAAACAAACGGCGGCCCTGAAGCTTTAGTGTTATCCACACAGGCCAGTCCTCAAAGTGTCTATCGACTGAAAAGCCCAGCAAAATAAAAGCCCGGTTCATGTCCTTGCAAACACATCAGCAGAGACAGAGAGAGCGAGATCTTACCATGATTAGAGAGTTTCTCCTGCCTTGCCAGCTGTCTCGGGAATAAACGAGTCAAAAGCAGCAAAGAGCCCTCATATGAATGAAGCCTTTCAGAGCTCCTCCGCCTCTGTGAGGTAAACCTGTCCCTCCTCAGACTGATCCCTGCACTGCCTGATTAATATTTAGTGCCGTCTAAAATAAGAAAATATCTGAGCGAACTCCTGGAGGCTGCATAGATGTTATTGAGAAGTGTGGGTTTTTTTCCCAGGGTAGAGAGAGCTGACATGCATGAGGAATCTGCCCGGGCCAGGTAGCCTAACACACCCCGAGGCTCACTGCATGGTGACACAGCAGGCAGCAATGGCGGTTTGTTGTGTAACTATGTATATGACAGGGCCACAAACAAAGACACTAAAGTGGTAGACCTATGGACTGGACTTCATCTAGGTAGGTGCAGAGCAGTGTTTACACATTACTTTTAATCTTTGGGTAAAGAAATGATGTTTGGGAACTCAGAAACAAGATAAAACAAGATAAATTACAGGATTAAAGTTAAACATAGCAACATAAATGAACAAAATAAACAAAAAATGAGGTAGCTGTGTATTTATAATTAATAATGGCACTCTGATGAGGCCGATAACCATGCAGTGACAGTGCAAACAGTGCATTATACAGTCATATTGCACTGCTAGGAGGATGGGGGAAAGGTATAATTGATCCTCATTTTGCAGGTGACCTCCCATAATCTCCTCTCCTGCCCAAAATCCCACTTTCAAAACAGATGTAATTTTTTACACTGCAAGACCTTTTTAAACACACACGGAAACAGTCTGAATGCTGAACACTGTTTCTTTGACAGGCAGTGCATTCGCACATGCAAATACGCTCTCTCCCTGTGTCTGTCTGTCCCATGACTTATTAATGCCCCACAGCCGCTGAAACCCGTCTCACTTTCAACGCTATGAAAAATTTACACTTTGCCTTTATTTGCAGCAGAACAAAATGTTGATCATTCACAGGCTTGTATCCCCCCGTGATGTGCAGTGTATTATTCTTGCTTTAATAGACAGAAAATAGCTCTGGGCTTTTTTACATTTATGCATTAATGCAAGTGCTAAACGGTTTGGAGCTAACACGGAAATAATGCCACTTATCACAATTATCACAGAGGAGTGGAAGTCTAGTTTTACAGGTTTGGTGGTGATTAGGCAAACAGTTTGTGGGAAAAAAATGCAAGCTCATTAAACACCTTTTAATGTCTTTTTCCTCCAATAAGTGACCTGGATTGGAGGATTCACTCTGCAGCTAGTCATACACTGAAGTGTAGCCGATGAGTCACACATACTGAGCAACTTATATCGACTGCGATGCAACAAGAAGTGCTTTTTTTTCTGAGTCTGAACCAACTCTTTGTCTCCAGCGCTGCTCTGTACCTGTGTTCGTACAGTTTCAGACATGCTTTCACCTGGCAGCTGCTCAGTCGATGCGGCCGCCTTTTGTCACACCGAGCAGATCCTCTGCAGGCGTGTGTAAACAGCTGCTTACTTGTTTTTTGGAGGAGGAAAAAAAGAGTTACTCATTCTGCGTATCCACCCAGATTGTCTTTGCTTGGCGTGAGATGTAAACGGGCGGCTGCTGGGACCAGAATGACAATCCTCTGAAGTTAGACGGAGAATAGATCTGAGGCTTTATTGTGCCCTATGAAGGCTGTTCTGTGCAGCTCTGATTGTTTTCATGTGTCTGCAACATCTGCTGATTTTGTTTCTATAGGCCTTTAAAGTGATAATCGCGAAGATTTTCATGTAAATAAATGTCTGTTTAGTCACCATCTATCGCCGAATGAGGTAACACAATGGTGATTGAGCCTATGGCCCACGGAGCCAACCGTGGACGTGGACGTATGCACCCGCAATTGCCTTTCACTTTAAAATAAGATTGTAACTGTGATGTAAGGGTTTCACTTAAAGATTCAGTCTCGAAGATCTCAGTTTCGTTCTCTCTGGCGGCACCTACTGGTGTACACTTCCCAATTTAACCAGACGTCCACGGTTGGCTCCAGTTGTAACTCCTGATTTTCCTCACTGATGATCTTTCCTTCGTTTGCCTTCATCTGAGCATTGAATTTGTTTCTTTGTCTTTGGATTTTCACTTATTTTTGAAGTTGTATCTGTAGTCATCGATCTTTTCTTTGTTTGTTCAGCCATAGTAGATTACTGTTAACTCGCAACACTTGCAGAGAGCGGAAAAGCAGCCGCTTAGCTCCGCCTACCCTCTCTGGCAGACCAACCACTGCTGGCTGATGGGAAACGCGTAGCTAACTGGGCGGTGCTTCTGATTTTTTCCACAAATGTCGCCACAGACACCCAGTCTGTAATTAAACTATATACTGCAAATGCAAAGGCTTTCATCAGTGGGCCATAGGCTCAATCACCTTTGTGTTACCTCATTCGGTGATAGATAGAGACTTAACATTTATTGACATGAAAATCTTCGAGATTGTACCTTTAAAGCCTAAATTAGAATAAGTTATGTCTAGGATGCTGGCTTTAATATAAGTATGGAAAAGGCTCCAGCACTATGAAGTGTGACCACTAATTTCTCCATCTTTTAATGAGACATACCTCATAGACTCTTAGGCTTAATCGTATCTTTTGAAGTATGAAACAGACGCTTCTGTTCAGTATGTTTTCCCTTCCAAACAGCTAAACATATGTTCCAGACTTTCTTTTTATTGTAAGCACGCATCTTGGTTGTTTGGGTGACTGTTTGCCTTGAAGATAGTCGGCTCTTAAACAGGCTGAAAAGCACGTGTTTCACTGTGAAAGAGATTTATTAAACTTTGCTGAGTCATAAAAGTGACATTTGAATAGGCAATTAACAGCAACCTTGGAGGGACTGGAGGAGATATTAGAGGATTGAATGTCGCCTTGTAGATGCTGTATAACAAAGCCCTTGCTAATAATATGGCAGGGCCCCAAAATATGCCTTTCGTCTTTTATTCTTGCAGCCAAACATGTCATTTGTCTGACACTGTATTTCTAACACCAAATTTTCTCTGTCAACAAAATCTTTCTCCTTCCCTCGTCTCCGCCTCTCCATCGCTCCCCCACTGCTCGTCATTTGTTGAGGCGTCGTTGCAACTCACCAACTGCCACTCACCCACAAAGCCCGCCCTGGGGCATTTAAGAGCAAATGGCAGACTTGTTCTAACCCCACTGCCCCACCCACTGGTTGCTGATCCTCACTGCATCCCTCCGAGGCCGGGCTCTCACAGAGAGTTGGAAAAGAAAGATCAGGGCTAAACTGCTGAGGCATTAGAAGCAAACAGGAAGTCATTCCAGCGCGTTTAATATTTAAGGCACATCAGGATTCAGATAGACTGGGTGTGAATGCATTCAATTTTCTATAATGTGCTCTCCATGCAAAACAGCCAACAAATCAGCTTCGTTTGTTTGTGGGATTGGAGCAGCGGACACAGTTGACTGAACACCCCCTCATTTAGAGAAATAAACAAGAATGTGACTCACCGCTGCTCCGGCCTTCATCGGCAAATCCCACATCACCAAAGCAACCGGCTTCAATTGTGTGTAAAACGCAACGTTTATTTTGGAGGTCGTTTTCATGTGGTTGAAACAAAGCGGTTTTCAGTTTCTTTGGTGAAAACATACTCAGGAGGGGAGGAGATCTCACAGACACTTACAGATTCCAATTAGTCAGAAATGCTACCTGGTAATAAACGTTAGCTTTGCGTTACATAACCTCACATTCACTGTCTGTCTGCCCACACACGTCTGAACCCTGCTGACCCTCATTCAGAGCTAAATGCGCCCTGAATGCGCTCTAAAGTTCTAGAAACTGCGACATTTGTGTCAAGAGTGGGACGTAACAACACTTCTAATCATTACCTAAATTGAGTTCTCTGGTATATCGACATCTTAAGGATAAGTGACACTTGTATTTCAGCTCAGTTGCAAAGATTAAACGTAGCAATATTAGCACTTTATGCTAATCTGTACTGAGGGTAGAAATAAAGGCCTTGTTCAATAGCATGTGAGTTTTATAGCAGATCTCACACTGTATTTCCCATGGATGATAGGATAGTTGATATAAAGCTTGTGAGCTGTTTACAGGAAACAGAACACTGTCTTAAGTGCAGCAGTCCTTCCTTGAAATGGTCCTATAGGGGACAAACTAATCCCATTTGTTCAGCCAGGTCCCATCCATCTGCCTTTTAACAAACGTGCGATATGTCTGCCGAGAATAGAGGATGTAGTGTTTGAACATTTATTTTCTCGGTGCATCAAGGAAAGGAATTAATGTGCTGTTTGTCCAAATCAGAAAAACTGATTTGGTGTAGTCGTCACTTCGGCGTTCCCGCTGATTGACTCTCTGTTATTCGTGGCACATCTCAGCAGCTGCCAAATATACGAAGCTCGGGCATTTACTGATAAGTGACAATAATAGCTCGCAATGTTCCTTTGCATAATCATCACTTGATGAGGCTCTAAGTAATTTGATTTGTTTTGACTGTGTAGGTGATTTCCTCATGAATATAGACACAAACACTCCAATGCAACTTTTCTGTCAACCTCCCAAAACCTGAAGGATTTTATCAACACATTTTGGTCACTAGGGGGCAACAGCACACAAGCTTTTAACCATACACTGCTTATATTTATAAGAATTGAATGTTGCCACGGTGATGTTAACCAATGTTTGTGGACTGCCATGTTGGTATATGGAGCCAGAAGAGACCATATTTGGAGAAGGAGGAGTTTGAGAGAAGCAAAGGGTGAGCAAACGCTAATTTATCTAAGCTAAACAGCCTTTTCTCAGGCTTATTCATTAGCTGGCGTAATGTATAGTTAACCGCCATGTTTCCCACAAAGTGAGATTATATTTTTTGGTACAAGCTGACCACAGTTGTTTAGACTAAAACATGCTATGAGAGCTTGTGGAACGTTGAGAACATACCCCTAGTTGCCCTGCATCTCAGCAGATGTTAGCTAGATGTTAGCTAGCAGCAGACAAAGAGAATACAAACTGAACAACTTGGTTTCTCATCATTATTTAAATTTAACTATCCCATCATTACATCACTGTTTTCTCAGTTCTCTCAAGCCTTCTATCTTGAGTCCCATATTAGGGCTGTGACATATAAATCAATGTATGAGTAACCAAGCTAACCAAGCTAATAAGTACGCTGAGAGCAGACACTTATACCTAGCTTGCTAATAAATGCCAACTTAAAGCTCCTGTGAGGAGTTTTTCGCTGGTTATGAAACAGACTGAAATTAATTTTGATGTCTTTGTATGACCTACGAAACTAGACCATCAGCGACAAGATTGATTATTTCTATATAGTGATTTTTAAGGCCTGAAACTGCTTGCGGTGGGTAGGTGGCAGACGAAACGATTAACTGCATGCTGCCTTTGTTTGAGTGATACATATGAAAGAAAGCGAGATGAGATTTTTTTTGTTAAAAACCAGGACAAAAATCAGCAAAGAGATAAGAGGTGCGGCTTTGTCAACAGGGGGCACCAAAATCAACACAAACCGAAAGATCCTCACAGGAGCTTTAAAAAAAACCAAACGAATTTCACTCACTCAAAAAACTGGAACACAAACTTCTTGGACAGCCTCTTAGTACAATTTACCTCATGGCAAATTATTAGTCCACATTAGACATTGGAGAAAAAAATCTCCAAAAGGCACCAACACCACAAATACAGCTGAGAGGTTAAGTTCAAGTGTTGGACTTAGCTCAAGTGACAAATAGTGACACCCACCTGCCACTCAAAGTGGCCCCAGAATATGGATAACTTTAAGTCTTTATACAATTTAAACAGGTCAGTTACATAAATGAGCAATAATAGCGCATCCAACAAACACTTCCAGAAATATATAGAGATTGCGCCTCCAGATTTTCATTTCATAGAATACTGAGTGATTGGCCTTGTGGAGGCTTTTGTTCACAGAGTGCTCCTCTATTTCTTTCTGTGTAAGCGACAGATTTAAAATTTCTCTTTTTTTTTTTAATTCAGTGTTGAAATGTTTAATAGAGCCTCCCATGTATCTGGTAATTTGTACTTACCTCTAACAAAGCTTGAAGAAAATGAGCAATGACAAAAGCTAATCAACACCAGTGTTACACTGAATACAAAACCATTTAGGCTTTATTTGGACACTCAAGATCATTTCTAGTCTAATAAAATCTGTCTACAAAACTAAAGTATCACATTGTCATCTCACATTTTGCTTTTCTGCTACTAATTACATGGTCAAAGTACACTTTACTCGTTCTACTTCACCATATTCACATGGCGGCCATTTTCCTCTGACATCATGCTCAGGGTGTAAAGCTCAAATGCTGTTATAATGTTGTATTTCAAGTTAGATATTTCATAACCATTAGCTACAGCCCTACAAAAGCTAACACTGAACCACTTCCTAGCTAACATTACAGTTTGATAGTGTAACATGATACAATAGGAAAGGCGTCAATTCTTGCTAACGGTAATGTTAGCTAGGAATTTATGCTACTCCTATTGTGTAGCTTAAGCTAACAGTAAAGTAAGCTAGGAAAACATACCTCTTAGATTGTATCATGTAACTCTACAAAGCGCTATCGTTAGGTGGAAAATGGTTGTATGCTAATGTTAGCTGTTCTCTAAGAGTAGCTAATGGGTTTTGTCAAGCTGTAACACAGCAGTGCGACATTATACACAGCATTGACACTTCCACGTCAGCATGACGTCAGAGAAAAATGGCCACCATGTAAATATGGTTAATAGAGGACATTTCATAAATTATTTTGGCATCTTTTTCCTGTAAGCGGTATCATATTTATTTTCCATTTCCCAGAATTGCACAAGAAAATAAGACGGCAACGATAGCAGAATGAACTGTAGAGAAGTAGCTCTCCCTGCTGACTTAAGCGCCTCTCATTTCCCATTGCAGAAACCCATTGGGTCCAGGCACAGTACAGCTCCATCCAATTCACAGGAGCCTTGTACTCCGAGTAAAAGCTGCAATTTCGGAGGCAATTTTATCTTCATGAAATGTCATCTTTCACAGTAAGTTGAGTTTATTATGAAATTGTGGGTCATCTTTTGTGGTCTTTGCGTGATAGAAATGTATGCTCGTTGAATAGGCTATTATAGGGATGCTTTACAGGACAAAAGAGTCATTTTGAGCGTGTTTCCCCCTGTCAGGTCACAAATGGTCCTGTTGAAAAGGAAAGCAAATAATAGTACAACGCCACAATGTCCGTGCCTGTGATCTTTTTGTAAGAGCAGCCTTAGTGGATGTCACGGTGAAGATCCTGAGAGCGAGACTGGCGCTCCAGTGTGACGGACGGCTCGTACAGAAGATCGTCCTCTCCGAGTGTTGAACTGTGCTCCAAGTTCACAAAGTTAGGGATGTTAAAGTGGGAAAAGAAGGCACTTTCTCTGTCTGACTTACTCTCCTCTATTAGTCCGTTTAGAGGTTGGTGTCGGCCAGCTTCCTCAGCGTCCTCTTCCACGTCGTCAATCCCCGAGGAGCTGATACCTCGAGGCCGCCTGCTGGACTCCTGCTGGGCTTGGTCCCCGGTGTACTTCCCAACTGTCTGCTCTTCTGATTTCTGCTTCCTCTGTCCCTGATCCTCCTCATTGATGTAGAAATGGAAATAAGAGCGAGACTCGGATAACAATGGGCGAGAGAAGGCTTTGTCATTTTCGTCCTGGGGACCATCAATGTCTACCAGACAGCTCCCTGGTCGATGGCGCTTTTCAGCCGAGTCTGGGTTTCTGTTAAGAGAGAATGGAAACTCAAGAATGAGACTGCTAAAGGAATAAGGTTTTGACAATAAAAGGCAATTGATTTTTTTTATTATGTTCCTGAAAAAAACTGTAGCTGAACACATAAACTGATAATTTCTTGTATTGTTTTTGTTATGAACATCAATACAAAAATCATAAAAGCATCCAGAAGACAGGGGGATTTCCCACAGCCAGCCAATAAGTTCCTTATTTCATCTTGGCTTAACCTCGCTGTACTCGCCCTGACCTTATACAAGTGATTTCTCTCCAGTTGTCTCTGCTGATCTTTACTTTCTAAATGGCAATGTGCCTTTAGCAATAAAAAGCCAACCTCCAAATCAAATTTCAGACCTTCACGATGAGCAATAATCCTCAATTATAAGAGAACAAGCGCTGGAGAACTAATTTAAAATACCTTTAAAAAAACAGCCATAACAGCAAAACGCATCAATTAAACTCATTACGGCCCTGTCTCTTTATGCATGAGTTCACCCTCAGACATGAAAGCTGCTTCAGCTCTGAGATGAGATGCGCAACTGACGGGAGCTCTCCATGGTGCTGATATTGTCCCTTGCAAATGCAGATGTGAAGGTGAAAGAGGAAACTGGGGCTGTAGCTTATTATACTCACTCTTGATGGGGTGCTCCTGTCTTTGTGAGCAGCGTCAGAACAAAGAACATGAAAATGACAAACACAGCCAGGCCGACCCAGAAGCCGATGACGATGGAGTCTGAAATGTCAGAGAAGACTTATTAGAGTGCTTTGCTTTAATGATTAAAACCAATCTCTCTGCTCATTTCTCATTTCTTATTACCCAATTCTGATTAGAGAGCCTCAATAATTCAGTTAAATTGAGCTTTCAGTCTGTCTAAAATGTCATTACAGCTTCCTTTATATCTTTATGATTTTCTTCTTCTTCTTCTTCTGGTTTCATTAATTGGTTTATTCATAAAACGCCAGTACAGGTGCTGCATTTATTATTGCAGCCTGCTCGTTTGTTTTAAAGGAGGCAGGTGGCACGTGTCAGCCCACATCTGAACCTTTTAGATAAAGCAGGAATGGAAATTAGCTGGAGAAGTGAATCACCACTAATTACCAGTCGTAAAGGTGAGTTACCCTGTTTGCAGACACCCAGATATTGCATGCACAGACGCTCGCGTGCACACATTGCGCAAAGTAAATGCATTAAAAGATTGTCTGATGTTGGATTCAGCTTACATCTGTGCGCTTTGAGTCCCTCGAAAGACACGGGCTCTTCATCGTCGTAATATTCATACTGCCACACGTAGTCGCTGCGACGTGCGCTGGTTTGGCTCCGGTTGTGGAAGTCGGACATTTCCAACCGATTTAACTACCTTATCAACAGAAAGATAAATTAAATCACTCCAGCGGGGACGCTCTATAAGTGAATGGTTTTAATATAGCCACAAAGTTCACAAACCACAATCTCCGGGGACGTGAAACCTCTCTGCGCAGATGTTATCCACTACCTGTGAAAATTTGGGATTACGCAAACAACTCCTTTGATGTTAACCCCGTCTTCCGGACGTGCCAAAAAGCTGATAAAAAGCAGGGAAATCCATCGCTTTACCGTTACGCAAAAACTCCATCCATCCCATTGTTTGTGCTGTAAGCAAAGCAGGAGGCTTTAAGTGAGCAGCTCAGTGCGCACCACCTCCATCCAGCATCCTCCTCTAGACTGTTGGCTCTCTCGCTCTCTGAGAGTGAAAACACTGCTGAAAAAAACAGCCCATCTTATCCAGTCACCGAGCACTATGTTTCCTCGAATGCATGATGGGCTATTTTTTGCACTGAGGTTGAATGTTCTTGTGGAAAGTCTTTTAGGCTCTTTCAATCATCTATAATACAACTGGAAAATGCTGATGATTATTTAGGACCCAGGTTTAAATTGTAATGCATTGGCTTAGTATGTTAATATCAATATTCTTTAATGGGGTTTTTTTTTTACTGTCAAAAGATTGCAGTCAAAGGAAGTATCAAAAAAAATAAAAGTCACTTCTTCCCAATGCACTTTCCTTTTAACCTTTTAACCTCTGAGGTCAAATCCCCAATAAATAATGACACTTTAAATTGTAAGCGATTACATTGAGCAATAGCGTGACACCGCTCTTTATTCAAGGAGCCAAAGGGCTCATCTGCTGATTTATCAGCAGTTAGTGTGCAGACTCACAGACTTCTAACTAATTCCACACAGCTAAGATAATATCAAGAAGCAAGATGTGGAATTAGTGGAACAGCATTTACATATCTTAATATAGACCTTGGCTCTCGTTATTTGGGAACAACTCATTAGCTATTCAAGCAGTCAGGTGTCTAATCTGTTCCTCGAAGGCCCTGGAGTACTTCATTGTAGATTTAATCGTGGACATTATGTAACAATAGTTACAGGGCAATATTAAGTTAGAATATGAGACAAACACCAATGGATGTATATTAAACTCCAATAAGGCCATTTTTAAACCAAAGATCAGTTAAATACATAAAAATATTTCACTTGTTCGACCAATTTACAAAAATATGCCAAATCCATTCGGCGATGTTCATCAAAATCAGCGGCAACATCTTTGGGTTTAGTGATAAAGTTCATGAAACCCTCAAAGTACAGTTTCTTTATTTACCTCCCATCAAGTCCCTCCAGGAAGTGCATATGTAATGTTGTGACCATTTGCCATTTCAGCGGTTAAGTGTTAAAAGGTTGTTAACAACGCAACCGTGACTAATGATATTCAAATTATTTGCAAATTTACCTGGATGTGTCTGTCGGGAGTCAGGATGGACATATTTATTAAAAACTGACAAAAAAACCCCCGAAGCACATCGCTGAACGCCGTCTTTTCATCCTTTGATGAATCTTCGTTCAGGCTTCATTAGTGGTCCTGCATTACTTTAATTTCTGAAGCACCTCTTGAGCAGGGCCGCCACAGGCATCCATTCATTCACTGATGCTCCACAAATATGAATTATCATAAAAAATTACATTCACTAGAGTGAATGATTAACATGCATTTAAATCCTGCTGCTTTTAGTGCCCTCCAAAATTATCTCAGTATATCGACCTCCAGTGTGAATCTTTATTCTTATGTACATTTTCTGTTGTTCTGTTTGTAACGGCGCAAATAACTAAAACAATCCTTGGCACTTTTTCTGAAAGGTGCTTTGTTTTTGGCGGAGCTTGGATTTTATTTGGCTGGCACCATATGATTTAGCTCGAGCCACATTTGGCACCATCCTCTGAGTTTTCCTGTCCCTGAACCTTTAAATTAAAGCCGCTATATCCTGGATATATAAACTCACTTTATTACCATCTTTTGGTGAAGATTAGCTAAATATTCATTTTTATCTAAAAAAGAAAAAAACTATTATAATATACACCGATCAGCCATACAATTATGACCACCTGCCTAATATTATGCAGGACCCCATTTTGCCTCCCAAAACAGCCCTGACCCATCGAGGCATGGACTCTACTAGACCTCTGAAGGTGTGCTGAGGTACCTGGCACCAAGACGTTAGCAGCAGATCCTTTAAGCCCTGTAAGTTGTGAGGTGGGGTCTCCAAGGGTCGGACTTGCTTGTCCAGCACATCCCACAGACGCTCGATTGGATTGAGATCTGGGAAATGTCAAGGCCAAGTCAACACCTTGAACTCGTCGTGTTCCTCAAACCATTCCTGAAGCATTGTTGCAGTGTGGCAGGGCGCATTATCCTGCTGGAAGAGGCCACTGCCATTAGGGAATACTGTTTCCATGAAGGGGTGCACTTGGTCTGCAACAATGTTTAGGTACGTTGGTCAAAGTAACATCCACATGAATGGCAGGACCCAAGGTTTCCAGCAGAACATTGCACAAAGCATCCCGCTGCCTGTAGTGCATCCTGGTGCCATATCTTCCCCAGGTAAGCGACGCACACGCACCCAGCCGTCCACATCATGATTCATCCAACCAGGTCACCTTCTTCCATTACTCCTTGGTCCAGCTCTGATGGTCATGTGCCCATTGTAGGCACTTTTGACGGTGAACAGGGGTCAGCATGGTCACCCTGACTGGTCTGCGGCGACGCAGCCCCATACACAACAAACTGCGATGCTCTTTGTGTTCTGACACCTTTCTATCAGAAACAGAATTAACTTTTTCAGAGCTACAGTAGCTTTACTGTTGGATCAGACCACACAGACCAGCCTTCTCTGGGCATCACTGAGCCTTGTCCGCCCATGACCCTGTCGACGGTTCACTGGTTGTCCTTCCTTGGCCCACTTTTGGTCAGTACTGACCACTGACAGACCGGGAACATCCCACAAGAGCCGCAGTTTTGGAGATGCTCTGACCTGGTCATCTAGCCATCGCAGTTTGGCCCTTGTCAAAGTCGCTCACGTCCTTATGCTTGCCCATTTTTCCTTCTTCCAACACGTCAACTTCGAGGACAAAATGTGCACTTTCTGCCTGACATATCCCACCCACTGACAGGCTTCATTGTAACAACATAAGCAATGTTATTCACTTGACCTGTCAGTGGTCACAATGTTAAGGCTGACTGGTTTATGTATGTATAGTGTTAGGCTGTAGAGTAAGTCGCTTTCTGTGTGGAGTTTGCATGTTCTCTTTGTGCATGCGTGGGTTCTCTCCGGGTACTCCGGCTACCTCCCACGGTCCAAACAAATGCTTATGTGAATGTGAGAATGAAATGTTTTCTGTCTCTATGTGTCAGCCCTGACTGACTAGCGATCAGTCCAGGTGTACCCCCCGTACTCTGAAGGTATAGAAATGGAGGGATGGATGTTTAATTTGATCAGAAAACAAACTTCAGTCCTCAGGATGGCTGAATGCGCCACATGCCTATGCACCAGCTTTATACATAAACTGCCATCATTAGTACTGAATATAAATTGTACCATGTTGAACAGTCCAAGACCAGGCAGATGGCATCCCAACAGATCCCGGGAACACAGAATAAATGGACTGATTTTGACTTGGATTCTTACTTCGACTTCGTACGGCATCAGAATCTTTAAAAAGATGCTAATCATGTAGACCTATATAGAGTGTGCAGAATACAGAGGCTGTCTTGTGATACTTTTGGAGTTTGTCTGTTGGCCATGAATTTGAAGCAGTCTTTGTTAAGTCTTTAAATCCAGATACTTTGTTTTGAATTCCTTCCATAGATCAATCTTGCCCAGAACTTAGTTACATCACCAATGTTTGTCAGTCCTACTTTTTGTCTGCAGATGACATAATCGCCTCTTCCTATTGTCTCAGCTCAGAAACATCTTCAAATTAAGTTGTGCAATACCACAGAAATATTATTAACTGAGCTCTACTCTGGAGTGGATAAAGCCCTTGAGGCCCAGTCCTTTAGAAAAACAGAAAATATATGTTATGAGATGAGGAATCACAAGTGCCACTCAGCATTATATAAAAATACCATATCAGCACTAGGTTTCATACATTTTTTAATGCAGTTTCTAGTCTGCATTTATTTTTTTTAAAAGCTGGAAGGTCTGGGAAGGCTGCATCAAAGCTGCCTGTTTAGGGATTAAAGCCTCATATTCCTCCGCAGATCAATAATGCATATTCAAATAAAAGCACCCAGTTTCTCATATCTGTCCCGCTGTCATCGCTCAGGGCTTGTAATCTCTGGGCTGTTGCTTTGTTCTTTTTAAGCCACTGTGGTCACAGAGAGGATACGTTGTGCTGGTTTCACAGTGAATGTTGCGAAAGGCTTTGATCAAAAGAAACGTGTCTAATAGTAGCTGGTAGCATGACTGTGAAAGTACTTGAGTCCATGAGCAGTAAAAACTCTCTTCTCTCAGTAACACAAGTGATGTCTGACAAATCCAATTAGAGAACCACACATGAAGAGGATCCTTCCCTATGCTGTTTTTTTGTGTGCCTTGAAAAGTTTTAAAAGCAGGAAAATCTCTTTCCTTAACAGTGGTGTGCTATCTTCTTGTCAACAGTGGGACTCCAGTCAGGGAGATAGCATTAAGCTAGGAGTCAACAACTGTGGTATCTGGACTAGAATACTATCACAACAGCTAAAAATAGTTACCGTAGTCACACACAACATTAAAATGGACATATACAAAACCTTTAGAAACTGCCAAACTAGCTTAGTTTGGCATTAGCATGCTACATGAGTGGGTTAGCAGTAGCCTAATTAGTAGCTGCGTCCCAAATCCAGGGAATGCAGCCTTCGAAGCAGGCGGTTTACGGAGGATGTGTCATTCATCGCCTGCGCAGACCGTTAAAGCCAAACTGAAATGAGACGGTCTGGTCTACGGAGGATATCCTCACCAAACGCTGCTCCTGTCGCTTAGCAACAGGTAGCTAGTGGGCTAACTAGCTAGGATAACTAACATCACAAACTTAACCTATTATTTTAAAGATTCTTTGTTTCAGGGGCCCTTCCGTTTTTTAAAACATGTGTAACGCTATCTATCCGATTGAAGTTGAAACCCAAAACGTTTATTCTTCGGCCACAAAATCGTCCGCCATCTCGTTTGAATTGGCGCGCAATGAATCTCGGGATACCTTGCGAAGGATGCACCCAATGCATCCTCCGTGGCCCGGGAAAAGGAGGACGCATTTGTTGGCCGCATCTGAAGGAGCCTTCTAAATGGGACAGCCTTCGAGTGTTTGCAACACGTCAGCATTAGCTTATCAGAACTACAACAGTTCTGCTAAGATGTGCAAGAGCTGCTTTTTTGGCCACTTGGAGGCAACAGAAATATTTTGACCTCATAATATTATCACATTTGAAGTTGTTATTGTAAATTTGCTGGCAAAGACATTTGTCCTGGTGGATGTAGGATGAGCATTTACTCGCTTCTAGCTATTTTTATCAACTCAGGGACACTTCTTTTTGGCTTCTAAATCGTGGCTCAAGAAGCAGAACTAGAAAACAATGATCACAGGAGCCTGTTAATTCCTGCCAAAAATGTCAGACTAAACTAGCTTCAGCATTGTGGGGTCATAAAAGAGTGGACGAGCTCGTAGCGTTTCCATTAACACCGCCTCCACTAGGATGTAGTGAGTGTGATGCAGTAGGCCTGGATTCGGCTGTTCGTGAATGTTATAATTTAAGGACTTGATAATTTGAATAAGGGCTACTTAAATGTCCATGGTGAGTAATCAGTGTCAAAAAAATGTAAGGCTGATTAGTCAAATGTACAGCTTTTTAAATCAAAACACAGACAGCTTAATAATGAGCCGCAACTCATAACAAAAGCTCTGTGAAGCCGAGCTGCATGTTTGGATGATAATTAACTCTAGGTTAACTGCCAGCGACCCTTTTCACATTCGATACACTTTTATTATGAAATGTTTATAGCTTTAAATTCTTCTCAATAGCAATGAGAATGTGTTGTGAAGCTAAAAGTTGTATTTTTCAAAACTGTGAACAAGAGTGTTTAAGCATTAACTCTCATACTCCATATCTCCATATTTACAAAAAAACCTTTACGTATTGAAAACATCATCTATTTTTTACAGCATGTTTCTGTGTCGATTTCTAATGATTTTAACCAGGTCGCAGAGCTTAAACCCACAGGAACAGCCCTCATGAAGCCTGGCCCTGAAGCAGACTTCTGATGCATGTAAATGACCCTGACCACTGTGCTCTCTGACTCACCACTGCAGCTGTGCAGGTACGAGGCTTATTCTGATGGAGACCCAGCACCATTAAACATGACGTCTCCTGGTTACACTCAATACACTGTGTGTGTCCAGACTGCTGTGGGCCTACTTCATTTTCCCGATACCATTCTGCTCACAAATCTAAAAACTAGTACCACCCAGCGAGCACTCTTTGTGAAATGTGACAAAAACATTCAAGGCTCTAAAATAGATAATATGAAATATTCACACTGTAGGTTCTGCAACAGCATTGTTGCTACGTGCCATGCATAACTCCGAGATCTTATCCTTGACTGCTGTACATAAGGTTCAAAGTTTCAGAGCTCGCTTTTTGTCTCTCATGACGTGATTGTTTGTTTAACTTGCTTCTGTTTTTATCCAAAACTAAATGTAGAAAAAAAGCCTGTCACTCATATATTGACCTTATTCAGTGGCCATTTTCCTCTGATGTTGCTCACATTCTGTTACAATGTCGTACTGCTGTGTTAAGGGTTGTAAGTCAATAGTTCAATCAATAATAGTTCTAATAATTTACAACCACTTCCTTGCTAACAGTAATGTTAACTAATAATTTACAACCACTTCTTAGCTAGCATAGTACTGTTAGATGTTAGGTAGATTCCTAGCTAACATTACAGTTAGCTAGGGATTTACAACCACTTATAGCTAATGTTAGCTAATCATTTACAACCACTTCTAGCTACCAGTTATGTTAGCTAATCATTTACAACCACTTCCTAGCTACCAGTAATGCTAGCTAATAATTTACAACCACTTCCTAGCTAAAACAGTTGTGTTAGCTTGGAAGTCCTTAGAATTGCTCGCATTAGCTGTGGGGCTAGCTTGAAGGTTATAAAATATATTGTTTGTCCATCCTTTATGTCCGTCCATATTTTCATTTTAGTTTGTCTTTTGTTTATGAATCTAGAAACATTGAAATGATACTGTTTTATCAAATGCCTGACATTTATGCAACTTGAAACCTTGAACTGACACTACAACATTATACCAACATGTGAGCTTCCTTATTTGTCTAATACAGGATTCATTCTGGGTTTCAACCTCTGCAAAACAGTGTTTCTACTCTCCACAAGCTTTATTTCAACAAGTATAAAATACTGAGGCTTGGGTGTTGCACTTCCAGCACGCATTTGAACTCACACTTTCTATTCAGCAGACTCTATTTGCCTTCTTTTCGTCGACCTTAAACACTCCTTCTCTGTCATCTAAATTGATTTCCACAAGAGGTGTTTTTCAGTGCATCAGCTCTGATGGATGTGCCTTCCAAAAGTGTTTTTGTCAGCGTGCAGATGAAACCGTGTTGCATATTGAGCAGATTCTGAGGTCATACAAGTGCACTGTAGGAGGAGAAAGACATCTTGACCCTTGCTCGGGGATTTGAGTCCGTTTGCCCTCCGTGTAGTGGAGTGTGAAATGAAGATGATGGAGAAGGAGGAAGAAGCAGAAAGAGAGAGAGTGTAAATCAATAAATTCTGACTTTGTTAATGAAAGATGGAGGATACCGTGAGATGATTCCTTTGACTTTATGCTTTATTTAAGATCCATATTTCTCTAAATGAAAGCCACATAAGCATACTCACTGTTTATTAAATACACCCCTCACTCTGCTGCTATGCTTTGTGTTTTTCCATTTAGTCTACAATGTGTCCTGTTGTCCTCGTATTTTGTTCTCTATACTCTGTGTCTTGTTACACTCCACTTTGACAACATCAGTTGGTTCCCACAGCAACACTGGGAACTTAAATTAAACCTGGATCTGGTTCAGTCTGACCTTCTGCTTACAATTCTCAGAACATAACTCGGAGCTCACGGAAACACATGTAAACACACACAGCGCAGAGGTGCACTGTGATGCTCACTCTTGAGGTCAACATAACTTGCGATACAAAGTTTTCTGTCTGGGAAATCTTACATGATAATGTAGCATGAGATTATAGAGTTGCAGCTTCTTGAGTTTGAGGGAGTGAATACCAAACATGTTTGATTTAACCCCCACTGGACGCCTAATTGATCAAAGGTGGACTTCTTCTACAGCTTGTTTGTTATCAACTCCGAGCCCTGTGCCTTGGTGGTCATTGATCGTTTGGTATTCTGTGAGGATAATTCATAAGAGAGAGGTCCTCTTATGAATTGGTATTTCACTGTCTTGGCTGGTAGGAGCACAACTTAACAGTTAAAAGGTCAATACCTCTCCAGACACCAAGCTTATGTCTTAACACTGAATTGCAATTAAAGGGAAGTCATTTATTACTGTAATGGGTTGTGCATTGACCCGACTGCAGCACAGAAACAGGTGAAAACACAGCGCAGTTAAAAGGCTTAAAGGAGAAGTTCTGTATTTTTTAAACCTGGGCCCTATTTTTACAAATTTGGGTGTCGAAATGATTCAGGAACAAAAACTTTTGGAATCGGTCCAGTAGCCGCAATACGGCCGCAGTGGCTGCAACATAATCCACTGGGGCAGCTGTGCCCGATCAAAGCACGTCCACAAAAAGTTCTTGTTTTTGCCACTGACAGGCTCAGATTGTTACCCCAGGTGTCCGACAACATTACTGAAATTATCCCTACAAAGATCGCCCTTTTTTTAAAGAGTAAGATCCTCTTTCCGGAACCAGAAACAGAAGTCTTATTCAAGGAGAAGTCTCGCTCTGAAATCTCGCAGGTGGTAAGGTGTTATCTGAACAGGACGGTGGAAACGTGAGTTAGAGTTGGAGAGAGGATTTGTTGAGGTAGAGGACTGCCAGCAGGAATATATTTCAAAAGCCACTACTGAATATTTACCTGATTTCAGCGATGAGGATGAGGCATTTGAATTCAATGGCCGTCCCTATTTATTTGATCCAGAGTATATGGATGAAGAGCTCATAGAAATTGACGAGAGAACGAGCAGAGAGAGAGAGGGGCAACAGCTGCTGCCAGGCTGCGAAGCTTGGGAAATTGGTGAGCAAGGCTTCTGTTTCTGGTTACACAAAAAGGATCTTACTGGTCAACTAGAAACCCAGGCATATTTAAAAGCAGGATGTGGTGAATGGACCAATCAGCAGTAGACAATTCTTTGGCCAAACCACATGACGACATGACAGCTCCTTAAAAGTGAAGCCAAACCCTCTCTATTGCCCCCTGCTGACTGGCTGCAGTATAGGTCATAAAGCCCGCCTCCTCCATGTTAACAGATGGGACATGAGTCAAACTATAAAATCAAAATACACAGCAAAAAAAATGTTTCTCAAACATGGTTTCTGTCATTATAGTTAGTTCTTATCATGCTGATTTATATCCAAGTGTTCATTTTTTCTGACAAGTTTATTCTTAATTAGTTATTTGATGCTGTAAAAAGCATGATTGACAGCTCTGTTGACAAACACGGCTCCTGCAGTCGATCTGTTATGGATTAGCAGAGTAGAGGAGGAACGGCGAGAGGAGACGTAACAAAAACAGTCACTACAGTCATTGAAGTTTACATATCTGTGAACGTCTGCTTCAGACCAACACAAGAAGCATTTTTGAGTATGCATAATGGAACTGACAAACAAGAACTTCAGAATCATGGTGGGTCAACAAAAACAATGCAGGATGCAAAGCCGGGGTTGCCAGGTTTGCGGTTTTCCCCTAGAATTGGGCTACTTTTGAAGTGTTGCTGCGGACCCTGTGTGAGGCCTTTAGAGGTGTAAGGCCCTGTGCGGTTGCACACTTCACACAGCCCATGTGACGGTTCTGGAGGTGGTTACGGCAGCTCCCTGCTGATCTCTACTGTGCAGCTCTGGCTCCAAAAAACATCACCAGCACAAGATGACAGCGCCTGCCTCGGGGTATATTTTGGCATCAATTTTGTACAATGAGAGTTGATGGAGATGCGTATTCCACCTATATATATACAGTCATTCTCATCTAAAAAAGATGTTCTCTGAGTTGCTGTGGTTTACGGGTTGAACCCAAGAAAACAAAAGAAATCTATTGTAGAAGCAATTTGTGGAGGCATTTTTCCACTCAAACATGAAACAACACCGATTAGACGTGTTAGCAGGAGTGGGCACCGATTTATGTCCAATCAACAGAGGCTTAGTCCTCGACACAGTGGCCCCGGGTTAGACCCACAGCCTTCTGCTGCGTGTCGTCCCCTCTCTCTCCTCTCACATATGCAGCTCTATCCACTTTGAAAGTGGGACAAATCCGTTCAATTAACTTCAAGAAAAGCAGCACCGGTGTAAAATGTAATCTGTATGGCGTCTTTGGTTAAACCATATAGTCTCATGAAACTGTGGGCAACGAGCTACGAGGTACGTTTTCTCTTGTTTACTGTGTGCGTCAAAGATTTTTACCCAATCAGCAGCGCCGAGAATGTAAACATATTAAAAAGGCTGCGAGCTCCAGAAACAGTGATTAGGCCCGGGCCTTTAAGAAAGAGACATCAATAGCTTTACACTCAGATCTCACAATCAGTTTGCGGTCCTGTTAGTGAAGTTAATTCTTCCTTTGTTGCTCTGGCAGGAGCTTGACAATGGCAAAGATTCTGACTCTTGTCATTTGTATTTGTCTGTCTTAGATTGCAATTTGTTGCTGAAGTAATAACCTTCAAACGGAGGTGATAAATTCAAGTCGTCCCTGAGGCTGCTCGGTCTCTGCAGGCGTGCGTTTAGAGGCTGTGAGTGGTTTCCCTTCAAGTGGAAAACAGTAGATTGAGTTTAGATCTGTGGCAAACTGGAATTTCTTGCTTCTTTTCAGATTTGAATGACTGTCACGGCTGCTTCTTTTTTTTTTTTTTTGTAAATCCTCCAAATTCTGTTACGTAAGGAGTTCTCCATTTGGCACCGGGGAGAAACTGCATGACTTCCCAACTTTTGTGTGTGTGGCAGGAACTGTTTGAGTGTGAAATCAGGGAGGAGTCACTGCACCTCTTAACAAATACACACCTAATATTCCCCACATCACTAACAACATGCCCCCTGTTCATTCATTAAAATATGGATTAAAGGATGGTTTTCTTTTAAATTCGTATTCCAGATAGTCATCTTCTCATTTCCAGGAAAACAACCGGTATCTTAGAACATTTTGTATCAGATCGCCCGCCTGTTCACTGAGGTCAGGAGGAAAAGATAAGTAAAACTAAGAAATGCTGCGAAACACTGATACATTAGAGCAGAGCATGTTTTCCCCTCAGTGTCACAGAGAGCAGCACTGATGCAAATTACAGCTTTCAGCTAAAACACAAAAACTGACTCAGAACAGAAGCAAAACACGGACGTAACGGCTGGAAGAAGAGACAACACGCTGGAAACATTTACAGTAAAGATATAATATTACACGTGTTCTATGTCGAGACTGAGGTACGCTTGTTTTTAGGCTCATGGCAGAGCTTTGATTAATTCGGGGGTATCTGTAATTGTCAGTGAAGGTGCGTGAGGAGAAATAAAAGATGATAGAAAAAAGATGTTATTTGTGGCTGACTGTTTCCATGGAGAAGGATTTTTGGAGTCAAGTATTGTGTGCCTTTGTAAGAGAGAAGTGCAAATGACTAGGGCAGAAAGTGGGGACATGAATAATGAAGAAAGAAAGAATAAGAGAGGTGAAATTTAGGCAGAAACGGAGCGATGGAAGAGGAGGGTATGTGAGGAAGTTATAGGGCAGTCTGACTTCAAGCTGCAGCTTTTTAAACGTGCGTCTCTTAATCTCATCACAGGTTTTGTTATCGATTAATGACGGAAGCCTGTGAGGCACTCTCCATCCTGAGTGTCCTGAACATTTCCCTCTTCAGTATCCTTCATTCAGCGCTGACAGCGACCTCACATCCACCGCTCCTGCTTCTTTTGTGTTTGCCTTTTTATTCACTCTTTTAACACGCGTTGCACTCTTCTGTGTAAATGCACTATGCATATTTACCAAGGCCTACAGAAAAAGCATGAAACCATGAAAACATTATGCAGACCTAGTTTTGCTATAGTGTGTGAAATATTGCATGATCCTGCCTTCATTTTAAACACGGGGGCAAAGGTCATGTTTGTGCATGTAATGGATGTATTTATAACACAAAGTAGGGCAAAAGAGTGAAGGACACAAAAGCATAAAAGAAGCCAGATGCAGAGCATGGTGCGCGTGTCCAATTAGCTGCAGAGCACAAAATGACAGAGAGAGAGAGAGAGAGGGACATGAGAGTGGAGGTCTGTGTGGACCTTATTAGCTCCACAGCTCTGACTGCCTGCTCCCCAGAGAGGAGTGTTGTGATGTAGATGGAGCTTCAGAGCGCAGAGAGGTTTCAGCGCTGGTCGTGCATGCTTCACCTTTAACCACAATACACCTTCTCTGCAGGTGTGCTCACATCACACAGGCGATACACACACTAGAGCCTGTACAGAGACTAACTGTGTTGTTGCTTTGCAGTTTGGGGTCAACATACGAGTGAAATATCACACATAATAATTGTAGTCCTGAATACAGCACCACAGTGCCCCCTTGTGGCGCATTCTGAGGTAACACACTGTCAGTAATTAAATCAATGTATCACAAAGGGCCCTTTTAATGAATGGCAGGCACGTGCGGCTCTTCTAGAAGCTCCTTTATTAAGTTTTCCCTGTTAGAGCGAGTGTGATGCATTCAGCCTGCTATTACTTAGCGCCCCCTCCCCTCCTGCTGTTTTGTGCACAATAGGCGCCGACGCGTGTCAACCCCCCCCCCCCCCCCCCCCCCTTCCAAATGCACGCGAGCCTTCTTCCATCATGACACTCAGCGGGCAGTGACAGTAGGGCACGTGTTTCTTCACACCTCACACACAAATGGCTCCACAGACGGAGAGAGATGCTGCGAGGTGAAGGGGTGCAGAGTTCAACGAGGTGTTATCAACGAGAATTAAATTACCCAAACCGATTAATCGATCGTGGATTTAATTACAGGCCTAATTTACATCATGTAACCAAATAGTTACATTTACGCACTTTTGTCTGGCACCTTGCAAAATAAATCTTTGGACGTGTAAATTTCTAAAAATATATATATTGTACAACTGTTTTTTCAAAATAAAAGTCATATAATACGTTTTATTTTGTAGTTTTTATACTCGTTTTCGTATTTTATTGTGTATTTTTTAATGTTTATTGTAGTGTGCTTGTTTGTAAGAACTTATTTGGCATTAAACTGGCTTTAATTGGGACTCTAAAGGCCTGTTAGACTAAAATAATGTTTGCTATATTAATAAGATATGCTCGAGCCACAAATATGGACTGCAGTGGAAGCAGAGAACATGTATGAGTGTTTAAACTTCTTACATTTATCATAAGTCCTGCAAATATGTTTTGAATAGTCAGATCAGTCCTGAAAGATGTTTTTATCCTACAAAATCCAGAATGAAGTCAGAAAGTGACCATATGGTTCGAGTTTGCTGAAGTGCGACTTCGCACCTCACCACCGCGGCGCATGGAGACACTTGGGGACGCGTGAAAGCGCAATTTGGCACCAGCAGCCCGGGCCCCTGATAAATAGGAGCTTCCTCCCTTCAGCCTCACATCCTCAGAGGACTCTAAGCAGGACAGACCAGCACAAAGCAAAGAAAAACCATGGAGACTTTTACTGCAAACAGCGGATTTAACTCTGTTCTCACTGGACAAAATGTTCCACAGCAGCCCGGGAGTTTGTGGAGACCGTGGACTGGAACAGAGGACAAACGTGGTGCAAATAAGGTGAGTTTAGAGGATCTGGAGTCTTAAAGGTGTATTGAAAGTTTCTGAATTCAAATGTGTATTACCTAATGGATAAAAAAACTAAAAAACAATCGCTTTGTTTCAATTTCAGGCTCATATTTATGGAGATGTTTCTACTGCAAAGAACCCCAAACCTCCTCAGGTCGTTCATCCAGTCAAGTAAGTAAAGTTTTCTCAATCAAACGGTGGTTCATTCCTATTATTTCTTTGTAAGTCAGTCGTATTTACTCATTTATTTTCTCCCCTTCTAAAGGTTGTTCTGGCCCAAATCCAGATGTTTCGACTATCTGTACCAGGAAGCAGAGATGCTCCTGCGCAACTATCCGGTCCAAGCGACCATCTGCCCATACGAGGACTCCAGCAGTGACGAGGACAGCGAGGATGAGGAGGAGGAGATGGAGAAGGAGCTCAACTAAACGAGGCTCCCTGAAGAAAAACTGCTGCTTATTATGATAATATATTTCTCCTAACTTATTACTGTAAATACGTGTACATAGACCCTTTTTCACTCTGAAGAATGCAAGCTTAAGTTATTTCTTTAACGTTTCTACCTCTTTTGTATTTTTGCTGAAAAACGCAATAAAATATTTAAACTGAATCTTGTTGTTTGGGGCTTAATTTCTTTAAATTAGTAAGGATTTGTTTTGCTTCTTCATTGACAGACTTGTAAAGTTATAATCAAATCAGTTAATACAGAAATAAATATTATACTTAGACAGCTGGGACAAAAAACTCAGCGTACAAAGAAACGAGACTTGGTGGGTCTACTTTTTCTCTGAAACATCTCTAAAACATAATATGAAGACTTTTATTTTGCAGCGTAAAAACTCCTCTGGGCGTAGTTACGTTATATATTAGCAGTCGCAGCAGATGACGGTGTGTTCAGTCAATCTGACACGTCCGCCTGCCTGTGACCAAACAGCTCTTTTCCCATGCAGAAGTGCAAGGTGGTAAACTCTGCGTTTCCTGCCCAGTGTCGCCTGAAGTGAGGAAACTTCGTGACACGTGGAAGGTGTCGATCACGTGGGTCAGAGGTCATAAAGATCCGGGATGAGATAGTTCAAAGGAAACGTGTGTGTCCAATGCTACAAAAATCACTTAAAATTCTCATTTGATCTGGTTCTGACTCCAAAGTTGTTGTTGTGTGAATGTTAATTCCACTTCATATTTTTGTCACTCCAACTTTAATAGATCCAAACCAACGATCAGTCTAGGATCTTCCTGAAAACAGGACAGTTAAATGTAATAATCAGGGCCTGATTGATACATTATGGGGCCCTGGGGCAAAAGTAAGGTGTTAAAGATAAGAGAATCTAAGATAAGATAAGATAAGAGAATCCTTTATTGATCCCCAGGGGGGAAATTGGGGTGTTGTAGCAGCACAAAGACAAATAGCAAGTTTAAGTGGCAATTTAAAGAGACAGTTACGGGATAAAGTCACATGTGGGTGATAGCACTAACACTTACCAGTATGAGTTATTACAGTATGATATGAGGGATAGGTATACGATATGATACAATATAAGGTGCAGTATAAATATGGGCCCTCATTGACTCATTGTTCCTGCTGCTAACGGTGCATCGCCTCCAAATATACGTGAAGTGCGCACTACAGACTACACACATCAATATGTGTTATCTAGAGATATGATGTTGTCAGTCCATACAACTATCAGCAGTGCTTGTTTGCCCAAAGTCTTTTGGTAAAAATGTAAAACAACAGGAACTACTGCTTTTTTTTTTACACCTAAATTTAGTAGTTGAATGTCTATGTTCCCCGATGGAGCTGAGTGTATGTCTCTGTCTGTGCATGTGCACTGATAGCAGGTGAAACTGGAATCACATTCCTTCTATGTGTTCACAAACCCGGCCAATGAAGCAGATTCTGTCACAGAAACGAGAACAGAATGGAATAGAATGAACAGAATGTGTATACTATCTTAGAAGAAGAAATAAAGTTTTTGAAACTGATTTACAATGCATCTACAAGACAGGAGGTAATACTGCAGGGCTTCACCGAGTAGTTCAGCTGATACTGTATAAGACAACTGATGCTGCAGACGACTCACAGTGAAGCTGGAGTCAGAGCTCCTGGACGTCCGGGGTCAGTCTCTGAATGTCTCTGATCAGTGATTTATTCAACCTTTAGAGCAGCCGGTGATGAAGTAGCTGCAGGTTCAGAGTGACTTTTATTTGTGGATGTTAGCTAACTGATGCACAGCTGGATCTTAATCTACAAAAAGTGGTCTGCAGCCTGTGGAAATGGTGTCCTGACTCTTGCATATTGTTATATTTTAACATGATGCCCTTATTCCAGAGTTTCTGTAAGCTACACACAGGGCATATTGTTTAGATATGATGTTGTAGTGAAGTGCACAGCTGCAGTATAGACTTTTACATTCAGTCTGTGCTCCATAAAAAGATAAGATCGTGCTGCACAGGCTTTATTTTTCTTGCAGATTATTGTTTCAAATGCACATTTTGCATTTCTGTCTTAGTGACATGAACTCTTAAACTCAGCCCGGTGCCAGCCTCTTGGGCCTGTCTGTGGGAACTCTGGGATCAGCTTTAGGTGTTTTGCAGGGTGCAAAGTTTACACACCTTCTTAACGTGAGACATGGTGGCCTCTGACTGCTGCATGCTCTGCACTGCCCCTGAACCTGTGACCTCCACTGGCCAGGCTGTATTCTCATTATAAGAAGACCTTTATGATAAATGACTGAACTGATTTTCTCTCACGTTTAGCTTTTTTACATCCACCCCAATACAAAGACTTCAACACGTAGGCCTACAGCTGATAAATGAGCCTTGAATCAAGGCTGCAGAGGTGTAAAACAACAACAAATCTTATGCTTTCTAAAGTAAGCAACTGAGCATCAGAATATAATATATCATTGATATACAGCCCTGATATAAGGAGCTGCGATGCTGCTCTGATAACCTCCTCACCCCCGGCCTGCTGGAGACTTTCCCAGGCCTGGGTGTCAGAGCTGCTGGTTTCAGGAGTGTCACTTACTTGGGTGTGAAATTTGCTCACCTCAGGAGTTAAATCTAAAACCATGGCCTGATGCCTGCTCTGATGAACTTCTAACCTTTACTGCACACTTAAGGTCAACTGAAGCACATAGTGGATTTTTGTACAGATACATAAGTTAGCTTGTGTTTCATGTTAGGGGTGGTGGTGGGAGATACACATGCAGTGGGAGGCGACTGAGGAGGATAGCAGAAGGAAATGATAAAGAGTAACAAGATGAGCTATAACAGACAGATTCAGGAAGAGAATATATTTGTGAATGAGTTTGAAGCTGCAGTCTTTACTAAAGCGATATCCCACAAGAGGGAGTGCTGTTGTACTGAATATCAGCACGGCTGAGATTCCGTTATAGGCACAAGACCACAGGCCAAGAGCCAAAGACAATCACAGCCGTGCTGATATTCTGCACAACAGCACGACTTTGAGTGTCTTTTATATATTTATATTTTATTTTATTATATTTAGTTATATAATAATTGTCTATTTAACCATTACCGTTGCTCTGCCAACACAACTAGTGTCGCAACTTGACTGGAACTGCACTGAAGAAAAGCAATGCAAACATTTTCCTGCACTCTTGCTACTATTTCTTTGTATGTACTCATTTCAGCACACCAGCTGCTTTGTATTATTAAATGTATCTGCATGTTTCCATGTATCATCAAACTGAAATAATCTGTTGCTTTGGTGTCCTTTATGATTGATCAATCTAGACAAAGACCAACTTCCAAAATGGTGCGAGTGCTATTAAAACACCCGAGGCCGAGCGATACACACACTCAAACGTCCCAGTGCTGTTATACTCTATATCAGCACTCATGGAACTCCTCTTGTCCAATCAGATTACTTGCTCAGAACTAACTGTTGTATAACATGAAATATATGTTGTAAATGTGATAAACTGATATGATTAATTCTGTCCCATCACAACATAACTTTGTGAACTCTGGTGAACTTTGCACGGTAACTTCTCAGGCACATGCCGCCCTTTTTCCCAGGAGCTGGTGCGAAATCAGGCGTGAGGAGTACACACCTAAGGGAGTCAACAGTGCTCAGTCCCAAGTTTGACCTCTGGGGTCACGTGTCACGACTGACTGGCACCCTCTGTTTACCTCCAAAAATTCTCACAACAGGATCTAATTGTAAGCTATAGCTAGTTTTTAATATGAATATAAAGAGACAGGTTGATTTTCTATGTTTGTAGATCCTAATAACATCCTTTAAAGGGCAGTTTTTGCCTCCTATTGTTGTAAATAAACTCACAAATTGTTGTTTACTTAAAATCCACTATTCATTTTGATGCCATAATTTTGTAACTGACGATGTTACTTTTAATGATTTGTAATTGTATTATGAAAGTTCATGTGTGGGACTGCTGGCATGCTCCTGCGAACTCTGCCTGAGCTCGCTGTAGTGTGATCACAGACACTAGAAGAGGTGACGAAGTGTGACTCTGCCGAGCTCAGACTGAACCGAGGCCTCAGCCTTCCCACAGTCACACCTTCGCCTGTCACTGCCGCTAACACAGGGCCTGCTGTCTGCACCCAGTCAGAATAGTTCTGATAGATTGTAGTTTATTTATGGCTGGTTGCACATCAGTGTTGTGTTTTTGAAAGGTAGTTCATCTGTGAGCCAGGAGGGGGCACTGTGGTTGAAGCCGTGTAGACAGGAAGTGCTGCTCTGTTTGGAGGGAAAAATAAGATTAAGCCAACATTTACCTGCTGATACAGGATTTTTTCTGATGTGCATCTCTGAGAAAATGTGACAAAAAAATTAAGTAAGTACTGCTTTCTCTTTGTATTTAATCGTATTTAATACTGACGTCATGAAATACACTTATATGAGTGTTTGTGTAGAGGAATTATTTTTTAAAAACGAACATATCAGTGCATATTAAAGAAGCAGTGGCAAATTGTACTTGTACTGTGTTCCTCAGCGGTGTAACGGTCCAAAACGTACAACCTGTTTGGTGTTGTTGGTAACGTTTGTCACATATCTACCCTCACACATCATTGAGCTGTAAGTACCAGCTGATGCAGGGACTTTTTTTTTTCTTTGCGTTGCTAGAGAAATCTTAGATCGATATCGACTTTGTGTTTATCTTTGGTTAGACGCATGCGGAGTCAGCCTTGAGCAACTGTCGCCTCGAGCTGCGCTTGGATCTTGGTTTTTTTTTGTGTTTTGTTTTTTTAATTCACCTGACTTTTATATTTAAATATGTATTATACGCTTGTGTATTGGTTGTTGATTTCATGTATTTTAGAGGCCCATCTAGGGACGGGCATTGCAAATTAGCCAAGTCTTTAAGTAGTGTGTGGCAACGGTTAACTTGCTTCATACTTGTCCCTATTAAAATAAACATTAAATAAATAATAAATACACTAATATAAATAGTGTAGTTTATTGTTAACATTTTTGTCTGTGCTGTGAAGCCCTTTAGCTGCATGTTTACTATATGGGTTATTTAGAGATACACTGCACAGTGACAGCATTTGACCACCAGATGGCGCAAGATATTCAAAAGTGAGACTGGAACTAGTTTTGAAGACAGTGCCGTAGCTCCTCTTTCCTTCCAGCTGGGGGCGGTATTGCACTCATTCAGTAACCAGTCACTCTCACTGATGGGACGTGGACGATTCACAAGCGGATTTATTTGATTGCTGCACTACAAAGTGTTTTCTTTGTCTGTTTGTAATATTTTTCAGTCATTAATTCAATAGAAATTTTTCTTATGGTTTAATTCTTTCAATGTGAAATACAAGAGTGATTTGTGGCTACATATTATTCTACTCAGGTTTAAATTGTGGCTGTAATGAGTTCCTGTTGCATCTTTAATTTGATGATTAATGTTTTACAAAGGCTGATAGAGATTTCAATTCAAATGCAACTGTATATCTATAAAATGGTATTGCTACATTCCAAAATGAATGTAATAATAATAATAATAATAATACAAGTAAAAACAACCAAAAAAAGTTAAGTGTTTTTTATTTTCTCATTAGAAGAAAACACTTTTTTTTTCATTCATTTTATAACTTCAATTGATTTGATTATTGGTGTTACTTTATTATATTTTATAGTAATCATATCGAGAATAAGTTATATTTGAATTTTATGTATAGTACTCCATTTTTCATCTATATGTCATATTACTTTTCTTTGTTATTTAGTATTTTATTTTGAAAATCAAACAGTTAACAAACCCTCTCGTATCCCGTATGTGCTGCAGCAGCTGTCACTCCTGCTCCTTGACAGAGTGATATACAGGCCTCGCTGTGATTAAACAGCAAACAGACTTGAGCAGCAGTGTTGCAGTAATGAGACGAAGGAAAAGCAGCATAAATCTGTCAGTGTGGAAAAGGGCTTCATTTGAGCCACAGAGCTGCTGCGTTTCCTCGCAGCACATAAACATCGGGCCTCACGTCGCTGTCTCACAGATGTAGCTGTTGTGCTTTTCTCCACCTTGTTACCTCCGCCTCCACTTAAACAGTTAGTTTGGTCTGCTCTCTCTGAGATGTGTGCAGTGCAGATAATTACAATTTCAGCAACGTTTGCCAGGTGATTACCTCATAATCCCCTATTTCATTTGATAAGTCACGCATTGATTTAACTCCGAGTTGGACCTAATGGAGTATCTTTTCCTCCGCCACAGTGATTTGTATGCCGGGGCGAAAGGACAACTCTGGATTGGAGGCAGAAAAACAGCCGCTCGCCATCCCTGCTCGCTCTGACGCTGGTGAAAGATGAGCAACAAGAAGGCAGGTTTAATCACAGCAACCTGGATTCGAGCAGTAAATCACTGCCTGATACAGTAACGTGTGCAGGTATAAGAATCGTCCCTGTTTCTCTTTTATATTCTCCCCTCTTACAGGCAGGAAGGGAGGAGGAGGGAGGGATGGAGTGATGAGATAAGACGAGAGACCTGCTTGGTATTCACCTGTCTCTCCGGATCAATAAAGGTAATTTGGGCTGATTCCTCCCTGTAGGCCTCTTAGCAGACAGACGGGGAGAGGGGTCAGCCTCTGCTGAGCTGCGGGGAGCTGGAATAACTTAGAAACACACTCTGCAAATTACTGCCCCTGTTTGAGAATCTCTCATTCAGCTGCTGCTCTGCGATGTGATGCACAGTCCTCGCACAGATGGGACTGCGGGTGCGGAAGGGTGTACTGACCTGTAGCTTTAAGAGCTCGACATGTTAAGACACCTATGTATGACAGACAGGGCTAATTTATTAATAATTAATACACTTTTTTATATAACACCTTTCATACAGGGGGAGGAATTCAAAGTGCTTTACAACAAAGAAAAGAACAGGAGACAAACGTGCAAATTCTGCACCATAAAACCAAGCAAATTAATGCAAAAAAAGAACAGTAAAATATTACGGATGGGGGGAACAATGCATGCATGAAACAATAAAATATGAAATTATCTTATTATGTTTGTATTTTAAAAAAACAACAAAAGAGGATCTAAGAGGCTTAGAATTTAGATACAGCTGCTGCCCATTTTGCCTGAATATCTGCCAAAAAAGTGCCGACCTTTCACCTTTCTCTAACCTAAAAAAAAAAAGACGAGGAAAACATGACTATCAGTTTCAGATTTTAGACTGTGTGAAAAAGCTGTGTTGGCGACCAGACAGTTCACATGAAGGTCACGGTACCCATGAAGAAGACGTTTTTGGAGGTGGGAGCCGGGCCTTCAAACTCACAGGTCAGGCCTCATAAATTACCGTGGAAGCAGAGGTGTCGGGTTGAATGAGGAATAACTTTTGCAGCACACGTTCAAGAACCCCGATGCAAGATCCTGGTGTAAAATCAAGGATGTGAATTTTCCTGTTCACCCTTTGAGGTTTCATTGAATCCAATTTGTTCCAGCCCTGCTGCTCGTAGAATTCACTGTAAACTTTTTGTAGCTTTTCTTGTGTTGTTTTCTCCCACATTTTATTTTTCTTGTCACATTCCCAATCCCAACCTCGGCCTCGCCGTCTCTCGGGGATGCAGCGGGTCTCATCAGTGTGTGATAGGCATGGAGGATGCCGTCCGTCATGTGGGGTCACCAGTCTGAGAGGAATGCTCCGTGTCAGAGGTGGAAGGGGAGTCCCAAGGGAGACGAGACTGAACCCCACATACGGCCAATCTCTGCAGCACGTCCTGCTTTAGTTGTGCGTTTCATCGAAGTACACAGGTGTGCTTTACACCTGCACGTACACACACACACACACGCTGTAGGTTCTCTCTCACAGATAATCTTGTGCAAGCTCAGTGTTGGAGCGCTTGCATGTTGCAGAGACACTCATATGTTCATACATGCTCTTTTTTCCCTCTGTTGCTTACAAAAAGTGAAACGTTGACTTCAGCCTGCAAAAAGCTTTCCACTATTAGGCAAGAAATAATTTGTTTTTGGCATAGCAGGTCCCTTTGAGTTTTTATGCACTTACTTTATGCCACCCACTGGTTTTCCAACCCCACTTTTGAGGCCTTGAGTGTTTTGGTACCAGAAGCGACCATATATGGAAGACAGGGTGGCTAGGCATTGCTTCGTCTCAATCACAGGTAGCCGAGCACTAAAAAATATATTTTTTAATGCAGATTTTTATTTCAATTTTACGCTAATTGCGATCATGATTTACAAAATGAACATCATGCTGTATTAAAGAAGACTTGAAACTAAATATTTAGACCATAAAATAGTTAGAAAAAAGCTCACTAAGCTCATCCTCATTTTGTTGCATACAATCTGACTTTTCTTGCAACCAGTGGAGTCGCCCCCTGCTGGCCATTAGAAAGAATGCAGGTTTAAGGCACCTCCACAAAAAACAAAACAAAATGTGTGGCTGAAAAAATAGCCCGTATAAAAAATGACGTCACCCATTGGTTTCTCGATCTGCGTAAATGAAGCCTGGAGCCAGAAGTGGTCATATCTGGATGAGAGGGTGGTGCTGCAGAGGAGCGAGGGGTTGGCAAACCCCAGGTTACCACAGCTAAACAGTCTGTGTCTGTGGCTGATTAATAAGCTTGTGAATGAGCTATTTGAACTTCGTGTTGTCCACAGAGGAGATTATTTTTGACTGCAGTTGTTTATTTATCAGACTAAAGAACTAGCGAACTCACCGCTCACTAATGCCGCTTAATATAATTTAAACAGGTAAGTTATAACCGTAAAACAGTAAAATGACCTTTTTTTCCTCATCTGCCGTAATGTTATTTCTTAGTTTCTGGAGCCTCAAGTGGCCATTTTTTAACACTTGAGGGTTGCTGCATGTGCTGAAATGAATGTGGCCAGCCTGGTAACCTTTAAGTAAAAACAAGGTTCAAGCATGAAACAATGATGTTATTCAAATTCACAAAACTTTCCAGATCTTTTGTTATAAAAATGGCAAATTGAATCTAAAGTCTTTGACTTTTTATGCATAGAAGAAGTCCCAAGTGTGAAATGGGTTCTTGGAAATGGGTTCTTGCTTGGGTCTCTGAAGATGCTGACAACGATATTGACGATAATCTGATAAATAAAAAAAAGAAGGTATATTCTTGGAAATTGTATGTTTTTATTTGAATGAAGCTTCTTGCTAAAAGTTTAAGTGTCTCAGTGTCTGTATGAATTTCTCTTTTACATTACCAAGCATGCAGTAATTTGTAAATGAAATAATCTTGCAGAGTGGCTGTAAAGCATACGGCTCTTTAAAATGGTCTTCAAAAGAAGCAGCATGAAACTGATCATGTCCTCTTACACTTTTACTGAAGCGTATATCTGCAGTTAGACTCCGATCTGTGCCATAAAAAGCTGTGATTAATAGACTCCTTTTGCTTTCCACATGCTGCTGTCAAACTTCAATTATCTCCCAACATCATTAATTGTTTCTTGAGGCAGCACATATTGATAGTCCGACATGTGCAGAACTGTTTGAGGCCGACTAAGCTGACAAGTCATTTCCATTCCAGTAGCCTGACCTAATCACCATATCTTATTATCATTCACATGAAAACACTAATTACAAAGGCAGGGTGAACCTGATTTATGCTAATGGAAACGTGAATATGCGACGGATGCATTAATCTAGAGTATAGGACCCTGCGCTGGTGTTAACTGTGATTAGCATGTGATTACCATAGCATGGCTTCTATCTACTGGAAGCCCTGCGTCTGACGGGCTCGTGAAAATCTCTCCACTCTCTGGCAGGGAATGAGGCTGTGACTCTCCACGGCGTGAGGAAATAATGTTAATAATGGGAAATGAACAGTTTTGATTGTTTTCCTCTAAACAAAAATATCGAATTAACAGCCTGACAATTTTGACATTTTGTGTTTTAGAGTGAGTGTAGCAGCTCAAACAAGAGGGAAAGAAGAGGATTAAGACGAGCATTAGAATACCAAAGAAAACTGCTTTGAGATGTATTTAGCCAATTTCCAGCCAACACAGTTTGGGATCCAAGTGACTAAGTTTTAACCTGGTACTAGCACCTGCTCGCTGTAGTTTAACAGCAATGCTGCGTGAAAAGGTTATGTGTCGCCCCTGTTTGCGTCTTCATGCAACACCGGCAACAACTTTACATGTTTTCTACTCAGTGAACTTAAGCTAAGTATATTAAGTAACATATTAAAGTGGTAATCTCGAAGATCTCAGTTTTGTTCTCTTTGGCGGCACCGATGGCGTTAAACGGTAATTGCGGGGGCACACTTCCCAGATATCCAGACAGTGTTGCATGTGTGACGTCCACGGTTGGCCCCGGTTGTAACTCTGGATTTTCCTCGCTGACGGTCGCTTTCCTTTTCAGACTGTTTGCCTTCATCTGAGCGTTGAATTTGTTTCTTTTTCTTTGGATTTTCACTTATTCTTGAAGTTGTATCTGTAGTCATCCATCTTTTCTTTGTTTGTTCCGCCATAGTAGATTACTGTTTACTCGCAACACTTGCAGAGAGCGGAAAAGCAGCCGCTTAGCTCCGCCTACCCTCTCTGGCAGACCAACCACTGCTGGGTGATGGAAAACGCGTCACTAACTGGGCGCTGCTTGTGATTTTTTCCAAGAAAGTCGCCACCGACACCCAGCGGGCCATAAATCTTCAATATTATCACTTTAAAATTGAAATGCTGTGAACATCCAATCCTCCAGTCTTTGCAATGTTGCCTTAATCAAACTACTAAATGGTTGGCTGGGTTTTTGAGGGTGTCTCGTGTGGTGCTGTCATGCAAGAAACTACTCTCTCTCACCAATTAGTGGTCTGCAGTGTTTCTCCCCCTTGTAGTGTTGCCACAGATAAAATTGGCTTACGCCAACATGATACCAGGGAAATGTAGCCAGTACTCTCAACGACTTTTACCGATGGAGCAGTTCAAAGCAAGTCTGTTGAGTTCACTTGAGTCTGGCTGTATCATGCAGTGGATATGAGGCATGAGACATACACTTCAGCCTCTGCCTCAATATAATGCAGGTGAACATAATCTTGAGTGCTCATAGCATTGGAACGTAAAATTCAACTGCAGCATCTCCTCATAGAGACACTGGCCCTTTAAATCCGGATATTCCATCTTGGACTCGATCAACAGTTTTCATGGGGACTATTTCTTTGTTTGATGATTGATGATTGATTACTGTATTAAAAGTAACAGTAACCAAAGAACCCAGACTTGCGGACGTCTTGAACGCCACACTTCCTTTCTCCAGAGTGCAGGTGCCTCGCAGTGGCAGTCCCCGTCACCATCTGTTCCTCCTGCCCACCAGCTCCACGCGGCTTCCATCAGACAGGAGGATGCGTTTGTTTAGGGAGACATGAGAGCACAAAGAGAGGGGGCCCATCCTTCTATCCCCGCTTTGATCCCTCCATTGAGAGGACCCAGGCGTGGCCCTCTCTCTCAGCGTCCCCCCGGCTTGTGCCTGCCTGGATGGCTGAATCTGGGGGGCTTTGGCGACATGGCACTCCAGCAGAATGAGCCTATTGACGAGGCAACAGATTGGCTTTGAGTGTACCTGATGGTTATCCCCCTCTTCTCCCGGCCGGTCCCCCTCCTCTCTCTCTCTTTCAACCAAGCAAAGACAATCCCTGCATCTCCATCTTTTTAATCAAATTGCCAGTTTGTAGTGGATTTAAGAGAGTGGCAGAAGCCATTGTTGGCTAATCTGTATCAGAAAGAGGAGGTGATGTTGAGTGCGGTCCTTTTCTTAGTCAGGATTAGCTTGGTTAGCCCTCTTTTGGTAACACTTTTGGCTTTAGTAGAGGCTTGGCAGAGATAGAAAATCTCTCTGACAGGCTCTAAGTCAGCGAGCCAGTTGAATCAAAGTGTGTGAGAGTTGATTAGTGCTGTAAAAAAAATTGGCCAAAAATGTTCGATTATTCTTTCTAAAAAAAACCACATAGGTTTGAACTACTCAAATAAATATTTTTGCACATTATGTCCACAAGAGGACATACCAATACAACGAGAGCTCGTTTCAGCCAGACTAAAGTTAATTATTAATGTTTCATAGTACAAAGTGACGTTGTGATGCATTCAAAGATGGACATGTGAGAACACGCGAGACAGCTGCGGTAGTGCAGATTTTTGTCACATCGAATATTAATTTTAATATCCGAATATCCGTTTTTTATTACAATTTGGTTATATATTTGAATTTAGAATATTTGTTGACTGCCCTTGTTCTGATACAGATGCCAGTATCTGAAATGTCTAAATACTGCCTACAAGGTATCCATTTGATATCAAGTATGAGCCTCTGCACTGATCCAACACTGTAATTCATCAACCCCCAATAAAATTGATGTGTTTCATAGAAAATCAACTCTTCTTCACTGCTCCAGAACAGTAGCTTACAAAGTTAGTTGAGTTGTTCTGATATCGTTATCGGATATCTGATTCTCTGATACTCCGCCTAAAACATAGTATCTGGGCATTGGTCAGTATACCAATATAAAAAAGGTATCGGTAACAGCTAGCTAGCTGTACTGCCACCATGGAGGTGTTACGGCTGCCACCGGTAACTACTTTTTTAGAGTAGCAAAGAACAACTGATTACAGGTCATTTATCTTGTGATGATAGCAAACTACAGCAGTGCAGTGCGAGCGTAAAATGTTACCTTAGTCAGAGCTACACTAAATTAAGCATTTTCAGGTTAAAGGTTTCTCTGTTTTCAATGCTTGACGGACACAGCACGTCTACAGCACTAACGTTAGCTTAACATGTTTGTTGTCTTTGCTTGTTGAGGTTAGCATTCTTCTTTTTTGTTGTCGTTCCTGAGGTGTTTAACATTAGCCAAATCAGCCACAGAGGTCTCTTTGTCACCAAAACACACAGACACAGTAATTTCAACTGGTAAAACACTGAATAGAGCAACTTCAGGTTAAAAATCACTGTTTTTTCAACACTTTGGCAGACACAGCAGGAACCAGGGCTGCTGGCCTAGTTCTAGCTGAGATTAGCTTGTTTGTAGGCGCTATGCTTGCTTTAAGGTTAGCATTCTGTCATTCATTGCACCTGAGGTTTTTAACGGGAGCCAAATCATCCACAGAGGTCTCCTTTTTTCCAAAACACACAGACACAGTAATTAAAACTGGTAAAACACTGAATAGAGCAATTTCAGGTTAAATATCAGTGTTTCTTCAACACTTGGGCACACACAGCAGGAACTAGGGCTGCTAGCCTAGCCTAGCTCTAGCTAAGATTAGCTTGTTTGTAGGCGCTCTGCTTGCTTTAAAGGTTAGCATCCCTCTATTCCTCTAAAAAACGTGTACGACAACATCTCTACGTAAGAAGCAGCTTGGCAGAGATAGAACAACTCTGTTACCAATTTTTAACAAGCCAGTAGGTTGAATAAAAGTGTGTGTCAGTGCGTGTGTGAGAAGTTTGTACGAGGGTGGATTCATCATTAGCCGGTCAGAGGGTCATCTGGCTTTAATAGGTGTACTCAGGTGCTGGTTCTGATGTCTGCAGCTATGGTGTTGTTTGCTGTTGGGAATCAGATCCCGGCTCTCCCCCTTCCCCCTCTGCCCTCCCTCTGCCCCACTCGGGTCCCTCTGCACCCCGGCTAATACCAGGCTCATTACAGAGCTATCGATCGGCCCTTGCTTCACACCAAAGGGCAAAGAAGTCCTCTCCTCCCTCTCTCTCCTTTGTCATTCTTTTCCCCCTCTTATACCCTTTTATAATCTGCTCTCTTTTCTCCGTGCCCTTTCTTCCCCGCCGACATCCTACACACTGCTATTTCCTTTCTGGTAATTATGTTTCTGTTCGAAGAGATGGACATTTCAAGAAAGTGAGAGTGCATGCACATAAGCCACAACACATTCAGCGCTGCACGACTTAGGAAAAATCTGCTTCGAAATAACACGATTTTTTTCCCTCTTGCTTTTTTTTGTGGTGTTTACAGCTTTGGTCATCTTGTGTGCAACAATGTGGAGATGGTCTTTAGACTCACACAGTCTCCCACTACACCTCCCTCCGTCTCCAAGCCTTCATGCTTCCTTCTCATTTTTTCCTTCATCCTAGCAAGAGATTTGCTGTCGTGTAAAAGAACACCCAATTTATTATCCAAATCTCTGTAGAAGTATGCAGCCTTGTGTGGGCTGAAGTGTAAACACAGTGAGGGGGCTTTAAAGGAATGGCAGGTCTTGAATTACAACACTTTCTAGTATAGTGAGCAGGGATTGCATTAGATAGCAGGTTTGCTTACATGCATGCAGATGTATATGCGTGGCATTGCACACATGTTAGAGGGGTTAAAGACAGAGTTCAAATCTAAAATGACAATTTTTTTGACTGTATATCTTGTTAAAGTAATAATTTCCAAGGTTTTTATTTAAATAAATGTCTGTTAAGTCACTGTCTATCGCCGAATGAGGTAACACAATGGTGATTGAGCTTATGGCCCACTGATGAAAGCCTTTGCATTTGCAGTATTACAGACTGGGTGTCTGTGGCCACTTCTGCAGAAAAAAATCACAAGCGGCGCCCAGTTAGTGACGCGTTTTCCATCACCCAGCAGTGGTTGGTCTACCAGAGAGGCTAGTTGGAGCTAAGCGGCTGCTTTTCCGCTCTCTGCAAGTGTTGCGAGTAAACAGTAATCTACTATGGCTGAACAAACAAAGAAAAGATCGATGACTACAGATACAACTTCAACAATAAGTGAAAATCCAAACAAAAAGAAACAAACTCGACGCTCAGATGAAGCAAACAGTCTAAAAAGGAAAGCGACTGTCAGAGAGGAAAATCAAGAGTTACAACCGGAGCCAACACTGTCTGGATATCTGGGAAGTGTGCTCCCATGGTAACCTTGCAAACTTCTGCAAACATTACAATTTCTTAAAATATAAATACTTTAGAAACAAACGTATAATTGCAGATAGAACACTTAGACTATATTTGAAAAAACAAGAAATCATTACAGCAATACAATCTTAAACCCATGGAGAAAGATAACATTTGAAAGTAGTACCATTAAATCCTAAAAAATATATATCTATATATATATGATTTGGGTATTTGCATTGGCCCAAGTATTTCGAACAATGTTAAACTTAGAGAAATCCATAATTTTATTCATGTTAACAGTGCACTTGGTTGCATGTCCTACAGAGAAAGATGACATGTTGGCAAAATGTCTAACTTAGCGACCCTAACTTGCGTCTATTTCATTTGACTGAGATTACATCACGTGAAAACATGTAACTAAATCTAATGCTAATAAAACTTTAATACGTTCCCTTGTCTGTGAACAGGATTTTGGCCTGAGTCACGTCTGATAGATTGTTATTGTTAATGTTTTAATAATGACAGCAACAACTCCCATAATCCATTGTTACTTGACAACGTCATCAATTACTCCTTTTGTTATGGTTTGGATTGAGAGACTCTAAACAGCAGTAAAAATGTGTGTTTAAGATTTATCAGAATGTCATGATGACCAAAATCCCATAGAATAGTTAGTCTCTTAACACCCATAATATTTTGTGTTTCACAAATTTAATTTATCATAAAGATTCTTTTTATTTTAACACAGATTTTTTACTTATAAATAAATCGGACTTAAAACAATGTAATTTACACTTTAGCACAAGATAATTTAATATCACAGAATTTAATTCTTTAACAACAATATTTCCAGGCTAAATTTTACCTTCTGCAACTACTGAGGTATTATTTTAAGCCTGATTTATTTTTAAATGGCTGATTTGAGTGTTTTAAGGCACAAAGTGTGTTTGCAACATGCAACAAAAGCCTTCCCTCTCTGTTGACAGAATTGATTAGCATTTCTTCAGCTACAGTAACTCAGCATGGGGTTTTCTGTCCTCTGACCTCACAGCTCACAGCCTGCATCGCCTCTTTAACCATAATTGCTCACATACCATATTATGCCACACTTCTCCACTCTGCATTTGCATCCTCTGGCACCCTGGCTGCATATATTACTACAGTCACTTCACCCACACAAGCCTTACAGTACGTCTTTATAATAAAGGACTGTTCAGTGCAGCATTACAGAGGTGATGCTGGGGCTCCTGTTGTTACCCAGGTTGGCTACCTCTGACCCCCCGCTACCTCTATGTCTTTGTTTCACGGCTGACAGAAGGAGTGCCAGAGCTCCTCCAGCTCGGGTGATTTATGACCAGCAGCTGCTCCTGCAGCCCATGACCCACACAGCTGGGTGTCAGATGTGGTCTCCCTGTAAGTAGAAACTTATCTGGCAACCCAACATCAGTCGAACGCTGGACAGAGAGAGAGGGGGAAGGAGTAAGGAGGAGAGGAAGATGGAGTGGCAGATCGTGGAGAAAAACGAGGATAGAGAGGGAGCAGATGAGCATAAGTTAAGGGGACAGAGACATAAAACAACATCTTTAGTAACCCTATAGCTACAGTAAGATAACAGCTAACATTAGCATTCCACCGCTTTCTAGCTTACATATTACTGTTTGTTAGTGTTAAGAGATACTAAAGGAAAGACCCAGTGTGTTTTTACTTACAGGCTTAAATAATAGTGAGGGAGACAGCTAAATACAACATTTTACCCATTTTAACATTAGCATTCAAAAGCTTTCTAGCTTACATATTACTGTTTAATAGTGTACTATAGATACTATAGGTCCAGTATATTTGACTCAGGCTTAATAATTGTGAGGGAGACAGAGAAATAAAACATCTTTGGGAACCTATTAGCTACTATAAGACAACAGCTAATGTTAGCATTCATCCGCTTCCTAGCTAACATATTACTTTGCTAGTCTAACCCGATACAGTAGGAAAGGTCTGGTGTGTTTTACTTCCAGGCTTAAATAATTGTGAGTGAGACAGCGAAAACAATGTTTTGGTAACCCATTTGCTAATGTTAGACAACAGCTTAGCACTCAACCGCTTCCTAGCGAACATATTACTGTTAGTGTTAGGAGATACTATAGGAAAGAGGTCCAGTGTGCTTTAAGGGTAAAATAATTGTTACCAATATGTGTTTATACTTTAAAACTAAACCTTTCCTATCACAAAGTGAAGGTTAAGACTGTTAACGGTAATGTTAGCAAAGAAGGCTAACATTTTCTGTTGTCTGATGGAAGCTAATGGTGTAGCAAATATCTTGTTTTACCTTCAAATAA